>NC_053169.1:21532524-22750024 GCF_016835505.1 Polypterus senegalus | reverse complement strand
CATCTCCATCTTGCTTTTTTTTATGCTCAACTTTCCTTGAGAAGAAGAGTATCCAGATATAATCTGCAAAGCCATTCAAAAGCCTTCTGTTAGGTTTGACTGGATTCAAGAAGCTTGTCCAGCAAGTATACACTTTATATGCAGGTCTACACATATTACTGTGTACATACTTGTTTTGGACAGAGAGGCATATCGTTGGGCTGCCAACAAGTGGTATCGATTCCAAGGTATCAAATCTGTGACTAGAGTGAGCTACTGTTTGGTGTAATTACATTACCATATGTCTCTCTCTCACATTGAACTTATTTCTTGCTTTCTGAGTTTCCATTTTTCTTTGAAGCTCAAGTTCACTTCAGATAGATGAACCTCTGTATGTTGTGCAAATTCATTTTGAAATCATTTTTAGTGGGTTTTGTTACTAACTGGGGTCAAATTTTACTTCAGTAATTTAAAGCAATGGTGTCAGATTCGGTTTTATTGTAGGCCATAAATAATAATTGTGGCATTTCGTGTACTTTGCACTTTTTTATTGTTGAGTCATTAAGAGCCACTGATTTCATTATATTTTCATTATATGTACTGTATTTATATTTTAAGAGAAACTTTCATTGTTAAGTTAAACATGAAACACAATGCAACCCAAAAGGCTTACAGTAGTGATCTGACAGACACCAGCACAAATGAGAAACAAAAGCAGTCAAACATCTTTGTTTATTTAACTTTTATAACATCTTTGCGTCAATTTTGACTTGTTTCTGTGTTTGAAAGAAGTTAAAGCACCTTAAATTTCTTCCGTTTAGAAACTTTGTGATTTCCGAAACATTTCCCAAAATTAGCAGTAACAAAAAATTAAACATCCCACAATTTGTGCAGCATCTGAAAAATATTTACCTTGCCATGTCTTTTGACCTTTGACTTTAATGGATCTTCCACTATTTAAGATGGAGTGGATGTTCACAACCAGTAACAACATCTTCAATGTCATCATTTCAGCTCAGCTTTTAGTAAAGCTCCCTGACTTTAAAACAAGCAAAAAGTTTCAGAACATTACATTTTTGTATAGGTACTACACATTTTGAACACTGCCATGTCTTTCAGGTTAATATTTGTTGAGGTTCTGCAAAAGCTAAATTTTCCCTTGGGCCATATAAAGTGTTGTCGTTCCACCTATATATCTATATACTTCAGTAGAGTTTACTCTGTTTTTTTTTTTTTTTAGTAGATTTCACTCTCTTTGTAGGTAGGTTTGTTTACTTCCAACAAAAACATCTTAAATTTCATCAGTTCTAAAATTACAGGATCATCATTACTACAAGATAAAGACAGTTGGGGTGAAAAATGTGACATCTAGGGCAGTTACAGCACTGAGTCAGCATATGAAAAAGTTGTGAGGGTTAACTGTCCTGAACACGTGTGTTGTGGCTTTAAGAACATTCCATGGTGTGCTTTCTGACAATCTTAACACTACACCATAATTTTCACAGGACTTTACTCAGAATTGAGTGGCTTATCCCCGAAGTGTTTTACCTTTTGGGTTTCCTTCAGTAATTATTGTGTGATAACTGGTAATTAGGTGTGTTCGCTCTATTCCTAAACTTGTTATCCAGTAGAGAAGCGTGGAGATGTATTGTGTTCAAGTATACAAACTTGAAAGAAAACTCTGTGTAAGTTGATAATTCATGACACTTTGTTTTTTTTTTTTTTTTTTCTTTTGATTTTGAATGAATCAAGTCGATTTAACTTATACTCTGTATAATTTAAATAAATCACCATTTAATGTGACAACTTTCACATTGGCAACCTGTCGCATGTTGATTAACACCAATAAGTAAGAATTTCACTGTACTCTGTGCACATGACAATAATGACTCGATAAATCTATTTTTGGATTCTCTCCAGATTGATTTGCATTTTATACATTGTGCACTGTGTATAATTTACTGACCTGCCCTTTTTTTTCAGTTCTTTCTGTTATAATTATAGCCCAACATTTGTGGCTTCTGAAAAAGAAGTGCCAGGCTGGGATGATTGCTGCCATGGTTGCTACAGTAACTGCTATATAAGGCATCAGTATATCATGTTTGGTAGCACCTTGCAGCATTTCAGCCTTGGTTTGATTCTTTTGCATGTTCTCCCTGTGTTTTGTGGATATTCTTTGAAGACTTCTTTAGTTGCCTTCCACAGTCTTTAAGATGAGCTGCTGAGTTGAACAGTGACTGCTTGCCTTGGCATGAGTTTGTGTTGACTACATGCTCTCTCAAGTAGATTGTGGCTCTTATTTTTGCGTCTGTTGAACTGCAGCTCCTTACAGCCTCAAATAGTTAAGCAGATCGCCAAGGGACCAAAATATATTCTGAAATACAAGTGTTGGGTTTTTCTCATTGAATGCAGGTAAAGATTTTTCTCCAGAAACATTCATGTTGAAAAATTTGATGGAAACTTTCTCAATGTGGTTAATTGACTGATATAATGTGTTATTGTATTGCTTTTATAATAAATAACAAAATTTGTATAGAGCACAAAAAAGTCCAATTTTACATGCATGCATTTGACTTAAAGGATGATTTATTTTTAAAATAGAGTATAAATAAATGATACCTTTCAGTAATCTGGCTTTGTTTTTTATTTCTTTTTTGTGTTTATAAGAATCACTTATGAACACTTTGCCATCATTCCAGTTTTTCTTGTCCGGTGCCTCCTGACTCACCAGTAGAAGGAAACCCCACACGTATGATACACCATTTGACATGATGCAATGTTACATAAGATGTAGAGCGTTTTGGGGTTCCTCCTATTTTAGGCCCACTGAACCCTAAAAACCCTCATTTGTAGGCCATTTTTACCATATTTTGCTTAGAAAATTCCTCACTTATGATAGAGTAAACCAATTAACGTCTTTTGCAAAACTGATTAGAAGGACTTTAAACTTTGCTTGCCACATCAACCACCCCAGAGGTTCACTTCCTAGTGGGATACAAGAAGTAAAGTTTGCCCTTTTTTTAAAGTTTTTGTTCAAAGGAGTATTGGTAATGTTATGTGAAATGTCATTTTATGCTATTTCAAAGTTGCTGATCACGAATATGATCATATTTTTAATATTTAATTATTTACCACAGGTCAGTCAGTCTTTAACAGAAATGATCAGAAGGACTTGAAGTTGGGCATGCAACATCAACTGACTAATGGGACATGTGCAGTCAAGGTTACTCTTTATCATAAAACTTCAAAGAAATGGAGAATGTCGTTTTATGGTATTTCAAGGTGGCTGATCATGAACATAGTTTTAATATTTGGTTTTTACAGGTGGTCCTAGCCCTCTAAGGGCCACTCTCAGAACGTTGACAATTTTCTAACATAAGCATTTGGGGAATCCTTTTTTTTTTTCTGAGACTGTTTCAAGGTCAGTAATTATGAATATGTTATTTTTGATCCTTTACTAGTGATCTAGCCCTTTATGGAGCTCTGTCGGAGTGTTAAAATGACAAATTTCTATTACAATCGAGAATATTTTAGACTTTTTAAATAAAAGCATACATTTTATTATTTCAAATATTTGACACAACTATTCTGGTTTGTTGTGTAGTTCTGCCTCCCAATGTAAATAAAGCCTTGTTTCTTTTGAACACCTCAAATTAAGAAATTTTTTTAACAAACCCATAACCTCAAGTAATTTGTCAGCCTCAGCGATTCTGTCAGACTGGTCAGAAACCGTTTTGATGTACAGTGGTGTGAAAAACTATTTGCCCCCTTCCTGATTTCTTATTCTTTTGCATGTTTGTCACACAAAATGTTTCTGATCATCAAACACATTTAACCATTAGTCAAATATAACACAAGTAAACACAAAATGCAGTTTTTAAATGATGGTTTTTATTATTTAGGAGAAAAAATCCAAACCTACATGGCCCTGTGTGAAAAAGTAATTGCCCCTTGTTAAAAAATAACCTAACTGTGGTGTATCACACCTGAGTTCAATTTCCGTAGCCACCCCCAGGCCTGATTACTGTCACACCTGTTTCAATCAAGAAATCACTTAAATAGGAGCTGCCTGACACAGAGAAGTAGACCAAAAGCACCTCAAAAGCTAGACATCATGCCAAGAGCCAAAGAAATTCAGGAACAAATGAGAACAGTCTGGTAAAGGTTATAAAGCCATTTCTAAAGCTTTGGGACTCCAGCTAACCACAGTGAGAGCCATTATCCACAAATGGCAAAAACATGGAACAGTGGTGAACCTTCCCAGGAGTGGCTGGCCGACCAAAATTACCCCAAGAGCGCAGAGATGACTCATCCGAGAGGTCACAAAAGACCCCAGGACAACGTCTAAAGAACTGCAGGCCTCACTTGCCTCAATTAAGGTCAGTGTTCATGACTCCACCATAAGAAAGAGACTGGGCAAAAACGGCCTGCATGGCAGATTTCCAAGACACAAACCACTGTTAAGCAAAAAGAACATTAGGGCTCGTCTCAATTTTGCTAAGAAACATCTCAATGATTGCCAAGACTTTTGGGAAAATACCTTGTGGACTGATGAGACAAAAGTTGAAATTTTTGGAAGGCAAATGTCCCGTTACATCTGGCGTAAAAGAAACACAGCATTTCAGAAAAAGAACATCATATCAACAGTAAAATATGGTGGTGGTAGTGTGATGGTCTGGGGTTGTTTTGCTGCTTCAGGACCTGGAAGGCTTGCTGTGATAGATGGAACCATGAATTCTACTGTCTACCAAAAATCCTGAAGGAGAATGTCCGCCATCTGTTCGGCAACTCAAGCTGAAGCGATCTTGGGTGCTGCAACAGGACAATGACCCAAAACACACCAGCAAATCCACCTCTGAATGGCTGAAGAAAAACAAAATGAAGACTTTGGAATGGCCTAGTCAAAGTCCTGACCTGAATCCAATTGAGGTGCTATGGCATGACCTTAAAAAGGCGGTTCATGCTAGAAACCCTCAAATAAAGCTGAATTACAACAATTCTGCAAAGATGAGTGGGCCAAAATTCCTCCAGAGCTCTGTAAAAGACTCATTGCAAGTTATCGCAAACGCTTGATTGCAGTTATTGCTACTAAGGGTGACCCAACAAGTTATTCGGTTCAGGGGGCAATTACTTTTTCACACATGGCCATGTAGGTTTTGATTTTTTTCTTTCTCCCTAAATAATAAAAAACATCATTTAAAAACTGAATTTTGTGTTTACTTGTGTTATATTTGACTAATGGTTAAATGTGTTTGATGATCAGAAACATTTTGTGTGACAAACATGCAAAAGAATAAGAAATCAGGAAGGGGGCAAATAGTTTTTCACACCACTGTAAGTCATGAGGCTGGTGTGTGCGTGTGTGTGTGTATATATATATATAAAGAGAGAGCAAGCAACCAATTATCACTCAGCTGGATATGCAGTGCATACAATGCAGCCGCAAAGAAAGATGAAAAGTGCGGGCTTTTGGTTACATAAACGGGAGAGACTCTGCATCATGTCTGTTATACCACAGCAGAATGTTAAAAGGCAAAGATTGCAGATAAACTTGCTATACCTGGAAAGCTTTGACTTTGACACTCTTTCTTACAAGTTCATATCCTCTGTTGTCAACTGGCTGTAGTTCTACCATTAATTAATGGACACATTGTTGGTTTTCCATTTACTTTACCTTAATCTGTTTCTGCTTTGTTTACTCTTTATTTTAACAAATCTATCTTTTTTTGTGCTAGTTCTGTATTTAGTGACTGGTGTAATCTTCATTTTGCCTTGAGGGTTGTCCTGGTGCGCTGCGTCTGCAATTTGTGAGGAGCACTGTTCAAGAACAGATTATATTGTAATATTGTATCTGTGAGATGGCAATGATCCATCTAGAAGAGGGTCTCTCTTCAAATTAACGTTCTCAAAAATAAAATTTTTTCCTTTTTTTTTTTTTTTTGGCAGGGGTCTTTTTAGAGATTTAAGGCTGTGGGAGCTGTCAATTTAAACAGGGCCTGTTTTTGGGTTATACAAAAAATAGTTATTGAAAGTGTTTGTGCATCACTGGCTCTGTCAGGCAGCACATTAATTAGATATTAGAATGTGCTGACCTTGCAGTATTTTGGACATTTGAAACTTTGCTGAAAACCCCATCACAGAGTTGCATAATGTGTCGTCCCCTGTGATTCCTGGTCATGTCATGGGCCATACTGAAGGTGGGGAAATTGAGCAACCACAGTTGTCAAATTGGACATTGCCTTTGACCAGAAGTTGTGCAGTGTGCCTCTAACTTTAGGTCCTGGTTATGTAGTAGTTGTCTGATTGATGCAGATGGATTCACATTTTCTCCATTTGCAATTACACATCACAGTACAATAAAGAGCATTTGTTGGTAATCCAGTTGGTGCTAAAACATACAGTGACAATGCAGTATAGGATTCAAAGACACACAGACCACAAATTTACTAAACAGAGTAGCGAGTAAGAAAAAAAAAATGTAACCATTCCTAACTGAAAAAACACATAATCGCAATTAAACATTCAATATGTGCCAATCTCATGTTAAGTGCCAACGGAGTGGCAGTGTGGCAGGCGCTGACATAATGGAGCCCCAGGTCCAACCGATGATGGTGTGAGTTTAGTGATAGCCACTTTGAAAGCGGCAGTGTTGTTAGATTTATACAAGTGTGTTTGTCTGTTTTAGGGGGTTGACACGTGAGGAATGATTAGTTTTATGATTTGCCTTGAAATTTCAAAGTTTTTCTGTTACCATCTTTACAGCCCCTTTAGAAATTACTCCGACCCCTTCACTTCTTACACATTTTGCTGTGTTGCAGCATTGTCCTAAAATCATTCCAATACATTTTGTTCAATCAAACAACACTCAATACCCTGAAATGGGATTTTAGGAATTTTTATACGATAAAAGAGTGAAGTCCAGTCATGGGTTTGATTTTGTGTTTAGTCATAGAGGCCCTGTGTGCATGAGAGCTCACAACCATTAAATGTTCATCCCGAAGTACAATGTATGAAATACAGCAACAAGGAATAAAAAAACCTGCATGTTTTGGACCTCATATCCAGAAGAAAAGTTCTGTCTAATGTCTCATGTCGTACATACCACAACAGAATGGGGGGAAAAAAAAGAAAAAAGGGACAGAGATTGCAGCTGAGCTCATTGGAGACTGTCATGCTGACAGTTGTGTTAGGCAGCATGCTATTGACTGTCACAAAAAGGGGTGAGCACTACTGAGCTGGTAAGTCCTCACTCAGTCATTCAATTTGACATGCCCGGTCTTATACTCATAAACTAACATGATCTGGCATGAGACTGGCATCTGCAGCCAGCAAGTCTGACGTACCCAACGAATAGAAATCTGGTAATGTGACATCGGCTTTCCTCCTGTGACCCTCGAAGAAAAGATCAAAATTGAAGGGAGAAACAGAAGGCAGATCACATTTAAAATGCAATCGTATGCATTTTGGTTTTCAGAAACCACTTCACACTTAACACCTATTCATATAGCGCCAATTTTAAGTCTGTGCTTAAAGTAACCTGCACTGAATAACCTGGAAACTCCAGAGGGAGCTTAAACCTAAACCTGTAATATTTTGACCCAGCACCCCTAACCACTGTTTCACCCAGTGTTCCACAATTCTATCCCCTTTTGAGGAAAATGGCCACATCATTCGGGGTCATTTTTGCTAAATCGCTTGTAATTCGACCTCTCCAAATTAGAATCATTGCTGTTATTGAACTATCTGGAGTATAAACACATGTGTGGTCTCTTTGTAAAGGTAACATTCTCTAGTTTCACCCTTAGTAGTCAGAATCACTGTAGGTGTGACTGATCAAAAGTTATGCACATTAGAACTCACAAAAAAACGAATTTTTTTGTTCTCGCCTAAGTTGTTTTTATGAAAATAAAGGAAAATAAAGCTGCCGTAGGTAGGTGGGGACAGAAACACACTATGTACCAACAGAATAACTTGTTGACTACTCATCTTTCAAATTTGAAAAGAATACCTGTAAAAATTACATTTTTACACCAGTTTTTATGTGGGCATGCCCAGGGGCTTTTAGAGGGACCATTATCCACATTTTGGAACATATGGAAAAAGTGTAATAACTTTTGAATGCTTCAACCCACATATATCAATAAGGGCTCTACTGAAAGCTTACACCTAAAGGAATCTATATCTACATACAGTGTCACTCTATTAGTTATAAAAACAATAAAAAATACACATTTCTATGTAAAAATAGTCAATACAAGTTATGGGCCAAAAATATATTTATATATTTTTTTTTATAAAATGCACACAAACTATATACATTTCTTTTACAAACTGTTACAACACAGCTCAGCGTTTTTCCATGTGCCACTTGATGGCAGCAATCACTAGCAAGCAGAAAGCACAAGGGCGTGGCACGTCGCTCTCTCCCATTACACGTCCCGTGTGCCGGTTGAATACTTTCGCAACGCTGCATGCATCTATTATTTAATCGAGCATTTATTTACGTTTAAACTTCTACTTTTATTTATATTTAAACTGCGAAAAAACTTGGCGAAATCACAATAAACAACCACGCACCAACTCTGCAGACTGGCACAAATGCCACCTTCATGCAGCTCCGATCGTTTTGTTTACAAGTTAGTATGGCAAGTTACATATCAAAATGCTCGGCTGCTCATTGGCTGTAAGTTTTGAGTGTCAGTCACAGTGTCCAATCAAACTGGTAGATTCTACCAGAGTTTGAAGCAGACGTCATCATCTAAGCTTTCTGTGACACTGGTTGGCTATACGAGGTGCCAGTCAACCCCAGACCCGTCGTAATTGGCCAACTTAGGTGTCTTTCGAAAGCTAACACTTCCGTGTTTCATGCGGTAGCATGGTTATCGCCAACAGAAACAAATTACGTCTAATATGAGCAATATAAGTGAAAAAAAATTACTTAGGTGGTCTCAAGTTATGAAACGTTTTCTGGAGTTTTTGTCCCTTTGAGAATATATCGTGTGTTTTGGACCTAAATCGTTTTACTGGATTATATTCGCTGGAGCCTTACGGACACAATGGGATCAATACTGCTCGGAAATATTGATGTTTGACTTGCAGGGGGTCTTCAAAGGTAGGCACAGTCAACTCTTAAAAGTATGTACTTCTCTGTAAAAAAGGCTTTAGTGTCAGTGCTGTGGTTGTTGTGTGTCAAAATGGTTTATATCATCGGAAAGACGAGACTTTGAAGTTTCATTTGATGGGTAGGGTGTCGAGATGCATGGCAGATGGGCATGCACACATTACTGTAACATTTTTGAACCACTGTTATGTCCCGGGACCGGTACGTGTGCGCGTTAAGAGGTTAAAGCTAAAAATTGCAATGACACTTTAACAATCCACTAAGGTAACATAGACTAGATTAGGTAATGTCTCTGTTTAGTTTCTGACAGCCATGTCCCTTTTAGGTCTATTATAACCAAATGTACTTGTTTTAAGGCCAGAATTGTGTGAATTTGCTTTGACTCATTTCTCCAGTTTTTCTGCCATTTTTTAAAAAATTCCATGTAGTTGTACTATCCAAGAATTAATATATAAACAGTGCATCCGGAAAGTATTCACAGCGTATTCCACATTTTATGTTACAGCCTTATTTCAAAATGGATTAAATTCATTTTTTTCCTCAGAATTCTTCTCACAACACCCCATAATGAAAATATGAAAAAGGTTTACTTGAGATTTTTGCAAATTTATTAAAAATAAAAAAATTGAGAAAGCACATGTACATAAGTATTCACAGCCTTTGCCATGAAGCTCCAAATTGAGCTCCGGTGCATCCTGTTTCCCCTGATCATCCTTGAGATGTTTCTGCAGCTTCATTGGAGTCCACCTGTGGTCAATTCAGTTGATGTGACATGATTTGGAAAGGCACACACCTGTCTATAGAAGGTCCCACAGTTGACCGTTCATTTCAGAGCACAAACCAAGCATGAAGTCAAAGGAATTGTCTGTAGACCTCCGAGACAGGATAGTCTCAAGACACGAATCTGG
Organism: Polypterus senegalus; assembly: GCF_016835505.1. Classification (NCBI taxonomy): domain Eukaryota; kingdom Metazoa; phylum Chordata; class Cladistia; order Polypteriformes; family Polypteridae; genus Polypterus; species Polypterus senegalus. The sequence goes on along the minus strand of NC_053169.1, from coordinate 22,740,016 downwards.
GGAAGGTTACAGAAACATTTCTTGCTGCTTTGAAGGTCCCAATGAGCACAGTGGCCTCCATCATCCGTAAGTGGAAGAAGTTCAAAACCACCAGGACTCTTCCTAGAGCTGGCCGGCCATCTAAACTGAGCAATTGAGGAAGAAGGGCCTTAGTCAGGGAGGTGACCAAGAACCCGATGGTCCTCTGTGGAGAGAGGAGAACCTTCCAGAAGGACAACCATCTCTGCAGCTATCCACCAATTAGGCCTGTATGGTAGAGTGGCCAGACGGAAGCCATTCCTTGGTAAAAGGCACATGGCAGCCCGCCTGGAGTTTGCCAAAAGGCACCTGAAGGACTCTCAGACCATGAGAAACAAAATTCTCTGGTCTGATGAGACAAAGATTGAACTCTTTGGTGTGAATGCCAGGAGTCACGTTTGGAGGAAACCAGGCACTGTTCATCACCAGGCCAATACCATCCCTACAGTGAAGTATGGTGGTGGCAGCATCATACTGTGGGGATGGAACTGGGAGACTAGTCAGGATAAAGGGAAAGATAACTGCAGCAATGTACAGAGACATCCTGGATGAAAACCTGCTCCAGAGCGCTCCTGACCTCAGACTGGGGCGACGGTTCATCTTTCAGCAGGACAACGACCCTAAGCACACAGCCAAGATAACAAAAGAGTGGCTTCAGGACAACTCTGTGAATGTCCTTGAGTGGCCCAGACAGAGCCCAGACTTGAATCTGATTGAACATCTCTGGAGAGATCTTAAAATGGCTGTGCACCGACGCTTCCCATCCAACCTGATGGAGCTTGAGAGGTGCTGCAAAGAGGAATGGGCAAAACTGGCCAAGGATAGGTGTGCCAAGCTTGTGGCATCATATTCAAAAAGACTTGAGGCTGTAATTGCTGCCAAAGGTGCATTGACAAAGTATTGAGCAAAGGCTGTGAATACTTATGTACATGGGATTTCTCAGGTTTTTTTTTTATTTTTAATAAATTTGCAAAAACCTCAAGTAACCTTTTTTTCATGTTGTCATTAAGGGGTGTTGTGTGTAGAATTCTGAGAAACAAAATGAATTTAATCCATTTTGGAATAAGGCTGTAACATAACAAAATGTGGAGAAAGTGATGCGCTGTGAATACTTTCCGGATGCCCTGTACTCTGTGCAAATAAAAAAGTGAAGTTTAAACTTCCATTGTGTCAAAATGAGCCAGTGAATGGACTAAACCTGTACAAGAAAAAATATTCACCAGGAGAGGGCAGCACTAGACCGTTGTTCATTTTCACACTTGCCTACCTAAAAGTGACAAGGTTTGCCAAAAAAAAAAAAATCGTCTAACTCCTTTGCCCAGATAGACTTGCAAATGCTTAGGAGAAAGACTTGACTACATTTCTTTTGTTCCCCATAAACTGTAGCATGGACAAGGTGATGTGATGTGCTCATGGCCACACAGTGTCTGTAGCAGGAACTGAACCGACAACCTGAGGGTGTGTACCAACACGGCACACTGCCTGGCATGTTTCTTTGTATTGAGCTTGGGACAGTCATAAAAGCTGTAGGACTAATGCTGCATTCACGTGTTATTGGGTGGACGGGAAATAACAGTTGGGGCTCTGAGTTGGACAATACAGGGGGGAAAAAAATACTCCCCAAATCCTCCGAGTTGTAATGTAACACTGACCTTGATATTTATCTTTTTTTTTTTTTTGCAGATCAAGTAACAAATCAACAGTATCTTCACGTCACAAAATCTGACCAGAAAATCGCATGAAAGCACTGAAATGGGAAGGTGAAACGTCACAAGTCGGAACTCTGAAAACTCCAATAGCTCATGAATGTTGCATGAATCCTTCAATTTGGCAAAGGGACTTTCAGTAAGTACATACTGTCTCCTGCCTTGTAGTCTGGTACTTTAGTCACCAGGCCTCACTGTTTTCACCCACAAATTACATTACTTCAGGTTTTGTGGACACTCTAGCAGATATCTAGAACTATAGAACTCCTGGAGATTTACTGAAACTCCAAAACGTTGTGTGTGGCAATGGCTGATCTCTACAATAGCAACCACAAGTTAGGGAAATAACTAATTTTGGTGATAATAATACATTTTATTTATACAGGTTTAGAGAGTCATTTCTGTCATGTGTACAGAATACAGTAAAGTTCTTACTTGCATTTACTTATCAAAATGTAACACGTCATCCCTCGCCGGGATCATATAGCCACTTTGTAAAGATCAAGGCGTTTCACAAAAATTCAAGTAGGTGTAACAGGAATGAAAGCAAAAAAAGATATAATAAATAAAACTGTATAACAATCTGTTATTAAAAAAAACAAAAACGCCAAATAAAAGATAAAAATAAGTCTCAAAGTAGTTACCATAAACCGCCATGATTTGGGCTGTTCATAAGAAATGGAGCGATTTACTTCATGGGGTAGAAGTACATAATAAACAAGAACAGTTGTGTGAAATATTAAAATGTGTGCTTCAGTTTAAATGTTTAAAGTCTAAATATTCTCGATTGTAATAGACATTTGTAATTTTTCACACTCTTATTGAAGTCAATAGAGGGCTTGATCCTTAGTAAAAAAAATCAAACAAACATCATATTCTTAATCGGTGACCTTGAAATAGTCTAAACGATGCATCACATGCTTATGTTTGAAATTTTTCATTGTTAACTTTCTGGGAGTGACTGTTAAAAGGGCTGGGACCACCAGTCAAGAATCAGATATCAAAAATATTATTCATATTCCTGATCCTCAAAATAGCATAGAACGACACTCTATGTGCCGACATTCTCAATGCCCATTTTTTTCAAAGTTTTGTGAAAGTGACCTTTAACCTCTCGTATGCCATTAGTGGGTGAACCCCTCTGGTCAGTTGATATGACACACACAGTGTCAAGTCTTCCATCCATCCATTTTCCAACCCGCTGAATCCAAACACAGGGTCACGGGGGTCTGCTGGAGCCAATCCCAGCCAACACAGGGTACAAGGCAGGAACCAATCCCGGGCAGGGCGCCAACCCACCGCAGGACACACGCACCAAGCACACACTAGGGCCAATTTAGAATCGCCAATCCACCTAACCTGCATGTCTTTGGACTGTGGGAGGAAACCCACGCAGACACTGGGAGAACATGCAAACTCTATACAGGGAGGACCCAGGTCTCCTAACTGCGCTACCACTGCGCCACCGTGCCGCCCTGTGTCATGTCTTTCTGGTCATTTTTGCTGAAGACCATAAAGGTGTAATTTCCTGCATGAAATAAGGATCTGAAGTGGCCTAATATAAGGGGTTTCAGGTGTAGATGACCATAAATAGGGGAAACCCTCAAAAGGTGTGATGTGTTGCATAATTAGACGTCAAGACAAGTCGTGCTGTATGTAACATGTGGGGGGTTTCTTGTACAGATGAGTCGGGAGCCCCCAGACAAACAAAAAAAAAAAGTGCAATAATTTCAAAGGGTTTAGAAGTAATTCTTATAAAGACACTACGTGAAACACAACATTCTCATTTAAAAAAAAAACAAACACTAAAGAGGGTTAAAAATATGAAATATATTGTTCAATTGGGAAAAGAATGGATTAAACAAATAAAATGTGTTTTGTTGTGGTATGGTTCTCTTTATCATGTAGACTTTTAAATGCCCCCAAATCCCCGCTGTAGGCTTCATATCTCACACAACCTTTTATTTCTTCTATTTTTTTTATATATATATTTTTATTTATTTTAATTAGAAACACATAACTTTCCATACAGTCAACTCAAATTTAACAAATTAATGCAAAATTCGAGCCCTACCCAAGAGAAAGAAAGAGAGAGGAGCCAGCAAGTCCAGCTACTTTAGAAAGGGAGCAAAAAAAGATGGGAATCCTTTTCCCTGAAATGGAAGTTTATTCTAAAATATTATTATTTAGATCCTGCCACATTTTTAAAAAGATCTGAACAGATCCTGTAAGTAACAATTTAAATTTTTTCCGATTTCAAGTAGTATAGAACATCAGTTACCCACTGACTTGAGAGTGGTAGGGTGGGATTCCAGTTGAGCAAGATTAGTTTACGTGCTAATAGTTTAGTAAAGGAAAATACAGTTTGTTTGACCTTCTCAGCTGGAATGCCGTCTGGGAGTCCACCAAAGACAGCAGTTAATGGGTCCACAGTGATTGTGACACCAAGGTCATCTGATAGGCATGCAAAGATGTTGTTAATTTAGTGCACACCCAGAACATGTGCCTCAGTGAGGCTGGAGCACGATTGCAATGTTCACAGTTGAATCTTGCCCTGGAAACATTTTGGACAATTTTAAATGAGATAAATGCACTTGATAAAAAAATTTAAGTTGAATGACTTAATGCTTTGCACATATGGAGCTCAATTGTATTCTGTGCATGGCTATTATCTTTTATTTCAGTGACCTGAGGAAACAAGATAGAACGCTAAAGGGCAAGAGAAAAAGTTACACAATTATTCATTATTTTGTATAGATAATATGTCCAAAGTATGGGCAGAGTATCAATGTGAATGTTGGCAAATTAATCTCAATGCAACCTGGGTAGTAATCCGCTCATCTTGCTCAGACTAACAGGTGACTTTCTATCTCGGTATATTGATTGACCTCTGGTCCAGCATGGTCAGGCATGGCTTTTAGATGGAGTGGCATAAACGGACAATATGGCCTGTCTGAATATGGCAGCTGAGAGAGTGTTGTTTCTTTGTTACCCTGGCCTTTATGTTCGCCCAACTTTCTTTATATACCGCCCAGATCAACAGGATAGGCCAAGTTCCTTCATTCCAGTCCAGTTTCCGCACATTGAGTGCCATTCCAAACCCGCCAAGACTGTTTCTTCATCTCGGCTCCTTGTATTCCCTCAGGCCAGCTGACTAGAATATTTGAAATGTTATCTATACTACTGTAGTTTTAATCTGTAGTAAGTACAACGATTGTTTTCTAAAGTTTTTATTTTTTAAGTATGTATGTTTATGATATTGTTTATCACAATATTACACCATCCTCATGAAAATGCTAGAAGACCATAAATCAAACACACAGTTTGTGATACAGTGTACAGTCATTAGCACTTAGAGAGTGTGAACTGAGATTCAAGAGACAGAATGTCGTGTAAAGTTAAATGTCTTTCTGAACACGTTATAAATTGAGTCAGCTGCTCAAATTCCGTTCAATTGGCCATTCCAAAAGTCTTGAGTGCAGTAGAGCTGAAAGCTGATTTACTCAAAGTCAGTCAGTTATTTTGGGGTGGAGTGGGCAGACAGGACTGCAGTGATGCTGGATGTAGTCCAGTGCAAGGCCATTTAAAGCTTTATATGTTAGCAATTAGATTGTTTTTTGATGGAACAGAACAGCCATTATCAGAACAATTTTGATGAGACCTGGCCGTTCAGTTAATCAAGCTTGCTAATCCTGTCTACCTTCTTCTTTGTCTTTCGGCTGCTCCTGTTAGGGGTAGCCAAAGTGTATCATTTTTTTTTTTCCATATCTTCACGTTCTCTGTATCTTGCTCTGTTGCACCCACTACCTGCATGTTTCTCACCAAATCCATAAACCTCCTCTTTGGAGGAGGTTTCCTGTTGCCTAGGAGCTCTATCCTTAAAATCCTTGTCCTTTTTTTCGCCTTATACAATTTCTTGTATTTGGAATTTCTTTAGTTTTTGCATAACCCTTGGGGTCAGAGCACAGGGTCAGCCATTGTAAGGGCCTTGCTCAAGGGCCCAGCAGAGTAGGATCTCTTTTTACAGTGATGGGGATTCGAACCGGCAACCTTCGGGATACCAGCACAGATCCTTAGCCTCAGAGCCACCACTCCGCCCCTGGCTAACTCTCTCCCTTTACCATACTGCCAACATTCAAAGTTCCTACCCTCATTTCCACTCTCCTACTCTTCCCCTTCTCCTTCTGCCTCTGGACACACCTTCCTCTTCTTCTCCTTCGTCCAACAGTAGCCCAATTTCCTCCAGCACTGTATTGGCTAATAGTACTGGTGGCGGCTGTTGTTAACCCGGGCTTCAACCGATCCGTTATGGAATTCTCCATTGTTCCCCGTATATTGCTGTTGTAAAAATTTACACCAAATGACTTCCTGGCGTAATCCTTCTCATTTATCTGGGTTTGGGACTGGCATGAAGAAACACACTGGTTTGTGCATTACCCACCTATTGCTGGGTTGCTAGTCCTATCTGATTTGTCCAAAATAACATCAAGACAAGTTTTAAAGATCCTTAAACTCCTACAATCTGACACATTCATTGTCTGTTGACTACTTTTTGTGAAGAAAACCTCCTCCCATATGTGCAGTATTTACCCTGAAGGAGTTTCCATTCTGTCATTGTACTATTGTTGAAGAACACACTTTAAACTAACAGCTAGGGTCCCCTGTACTTATTCCTTTGATACTTTTATACCCTTCAATCATGTCACCTCTTAATCTCTGTTTGCTTATACTGAAAAGGTTCTCTCCTCATAAGTGTGATCTTGCAGTCCTAAAATCCACCTAGTCACTCTTCTCTGGACTTTCTCTAGTGCTGCTATGTCTTTTTGTGTAATAATAGCATTGTGCTCAAGGTTGAGGGTCTGACTATAGCAGATATTTCATCCAGCTGCAATACAAGATTCGCCATGCATCTTCCTATAGAGCATTACAAAAGTCAACAAAGGATGTGATAAAATTACTGGCAAGCTCTCAGTATCAGAGAAGACGACAACTGAGCAAACATGGGATATCTTGTGGAAATGAAAGTAAGGAACTTTCTTACTGCAATTTATGTGAGCTGAGCAAAAGATGGAGGAATCAAAAATGACTCCAAGATTTCTTTCTGAAAAGGAAGGTTTGGTAATGTCATCACCGAGAATGAGGAAAAAGGAGTTTATTCTCCTAGTCTGGGCTCTAATGCCAGAACATAAATTACATTATTTCAGCTTAATTTTAAAGAGTTGTGCAACATCCAATATTTTATTGTCCAAGTCAAGTATGTGATGCATACCTACTATTAACCTGGAAATACATTTGAGGATCATCACTGTTAAGCCTAAAAAATATCTTGACATTGTTTCTCAGGTAAGGAAGACGGAAGCTTCCATGTAGGGTAGTTATTAATGATGAGCGAAACATGCAGGTTTCGATTTGCCTTCAGTTTGGAGAGCCAAATTATGAACATTGTGCCACTTTCCAAATACTTATGGACTTGACTGTATATATATAGATTTGTTAAGTCACGCAGTGAACAATGTAGAAACTGATTAAACAGAAATGGAAATCAGCAATATCTGTCCATTGATTAATTGATCAACTTTGGCCAATTGACAACATAGGGGATTAGAATTGTAAAGATAGCGGCGGTCTTTGGGACTGTGACTTTAACTGGCTACCTACCCTGGGATTTTCTGTCGTGGAGTGTGTGTTGGCCATCCAGTCTGATGAGAGAATCTTCTTTTGAGATGATTCCAGTGCTCCTTTATCTGAGATGACTTTTCCATATGCAATAGAGCAATGGCACCAAGTGCCACCTCCAGATACCAACACTAGACAGACCAACATATGCCGCAGAAGAGGCAGTTCTGGTTTATCTTGGCATAGATAAATACTGTACAAGTTTTATGATACCAAGTCTTTAAAGATGATGTTCAATGTCGGGTGGAGTTGTTGCTTTTTTTTGCTCCTGGTTCAAGGGGAGGACTCTTCTTGTGCTGGAGTACACTCTCTCTTTACTACATTATCATTTGTATGTGGTATTCTATGATGCCTCTTTCTAACTTTGCTTTTTGCTATGTCTTCTGCAACTTCGTAGGGAAAAGCATTACTCTTTCTGGCACAAGAGTTTATATTCTGAAGTTCCCTTCTTGAAGTAATGGCTGCTTCTCAGCAGACTGGATCTTCACTTTCAGCTCCCCAAAGAAAAGAGATTGATGGTTTTTAGCTTTTCCAAAGAGTTTCAAGGCAAGCCTTTAGAAGATCATTTTTCAGAGTGAGAGCACAGTTCTCCCCTGGAGCCCCAAGAGAGTCTCCAGGGAGATCAGTAACTTTTAGTGAGATGAGTACAACTGGTTTATGAATGAAGGTGGATCATCCCAAGATCAGATTGAAGTCGTTTCCAGTTACAAAATCGGTGCCTTCCCATAGGCGAGTTATTCTGTCCATCACAGTTATCATTCATTAATTTACAGCTCTTTGTCCTTGGAAGTCTACTCGTATTTCGCATTTTCTGGCTCAAGAAGTCTGCAGAGATGTCAGTTCAGCTCTGATTCACACATTTTGTTTTATCAGATGATGGCCCAGCAGATCCTTGTACAAGCTGTTGGAAGGCACAGCTGGATGTCTGCTAAATATACTGCCTTAATAGGCCTGATGTTCCACTAAAGCCTAGCAGAATGCCAACTTTGTGCTGCAAGTGGTAAGCTTAGGTCAACTAAGGTTATTTTATAAGATTACTGCTAACTTTATTTGTGTATTCTATATTTCATCATATTGACCTCTATTGAAACAGGGCAAGCTAATGTTGAACTTAAAAAAAAAAAAAAAATTGACAAGTATTTACGAAGGAATTCCTCCTCTAAACTGCTATATCCTTTGTCCAGTTTTCATGCTTTTAATTTTTTAATGATACTTCATACATTGCAAAAATCGATTATTGGAAGTGGAAGTAGAGTGAAATAAAAGCGATCCATTGCTGGCTGACTAACGGGTATTAGATTTGCCCGTTGATGCGTTAATTCCAGATTGGATGAAAAGAAAATGAGTGAAAATTTTATCAGGTGGAAAGTATGCCTCGTATTTGTGTGCCTCATATCCAAGGCGCTTCAACAAGCAGAAGGTCAATTTAACGGTACAGTTTCAGAAAAAAAAACAGAAATACTGTGTTGTGGCATAACAATCAAGGAATGAGAGGAGAGGCAGCACTTAAATTCAAAAGCTCGATAACATCTGAGTGCGCTCCCTATCCATTCATGTGAGAATTTTCAGGAAATGGAATTTTAGCCAGAATACACAAGCTTCAAATATTGTGACCGTATAACTGGATGTCTACGTGGATTATGCAACACCAGTAAACTGATTTTTTTTTTCTTGAATGTTTTGATATTGCTTGCTGTTAGTTCAGCTCTTTGTCTTCACACATGTGAATTACGTTAGAAACGTTTGTCTGTGTTCTCCATAAAGCATATTTTTCACCCGTTCCTGCTAAGTAATACATAATAATGATGATATTTGGGTGGAGTATTCCTTTAACTTTCTCAGTGTGCTTTAACTTGCACATTTATTATGACTGCTGTTAGATGTTGCCATCCTGCCACCAGTAGCAGGCGCCAGTGCTTTCAAGCTAAAAGGTGTTGTGTTTCTTTCTTGCGCCCTGCTAATGTTAACATGGCCCTGCACAAATGCAGTTGCAGTTCTTCTGCAGCCTTGTTCTATTTCTTTTATTGTGTCTGCCAAATATATTTCAAAGCCTTCGGGTAGGGCTTAGTGGAACACGGCTGCTTAGTCATTAGGAGAATGCCAGTCTGTTGCTATGGAGGACAGGAAATCCTTGTCCCAGTTTGGATAAGCACTCGTCTGACCTCATGGCACTGGAACTTCAACGGCAATTGTTTACTTTGCAAAATGCATTTCTGTCTCTCAAAGCAAGTCTTGGTTTAATTTGTAAAATTTATTTTAGCCACAAAGGGGAATGGAAATGACCACATTTGCATTATTTATGGAAGAGATGCCCTTATCTAAAGTGACTTAGAAGTCACTGATGCACGAAAGCAAATAGCAGCACAGCCACACAATATATTAAACATTCAAATATGCAAGTTAGCTGCATCCACCACATATGTGTGACTTTGACTTGGGCAGTGTGTTTGACAAAATGAGGCATTTGGAGCAGTTTGAAGTAAAAGGCACCTTACCACAATGCTGCCAGCCCCTCGCATGGAAAACTTTGTAATCGACAACAGCTTTTGTGCTGGCTAACCCAGACTGTCATTTGTCAGTGCCATTAAACATGCATGGAAACATCTGGACACTGCGCCAAGGCAAACAATTACCAGAAAATACAGAGTGTAGAAGAGAAGGAAAAAAAACATGAACTGGGAAAAGATGTGAGCCAGCGATATATCCAAAATCAGGGCCTCTGTTCTCATGTTTCATTTCCACATAAGGACAAATAAAATATCTATCTATCATCTATCTGTCTATCTATCTGTATATCTATCTAGCCTTTCCTATCTGTATATCTATCTACAGTGCATCACTTTTTCCACATTTTGTTATGTTACAGCCTTATTCCAAAATGGATTAAAATCATTTTTTTTCCTCAGAATTCTACACACAACACCCCATAATAGAATTGTGAAAAAAGTTTACTTGAGGTTTTTGCAAATTTTTAAAAATGAAAAAACTGAGAAATCACATGTACATAAGTATTCACAGACTTTGCTCAATACTTTGTTGATGCACCTTTGGCAGCCTCAAGTCTTTTTGAATATGATGCCACAAGCTTGGCACACCAATCCTTGACCAGTTTCACCCATTCCTCTTTGCGGCAGCTCTCAAGCTCAATCAGGTTGGATAGGAAGCGTCGGTGCACATCCATTTTAAGATCTCTCCAGAGATGTTCAATCGGATTCAAGTCTGGGCCACTCAAGGACATTCACAGAGTCGTCCTGAAGCCACTCCTTTGATATCTTGGCTGTGTGCTTAGGTTTGTTGTCCTGCTGAAAGATGAATCGTTGCCCCAGTCTGAGGTCAAGAGCGCTCTGGAGCAGGTTTTCATCCAGGCCTGATTGGTGGATTGCTCCAGAGATGGTTGTCCTTCTGGAAGGTTCTCCTCTCTCCACAGAGGACCTCTGGAGATCTGACAGAATGACCATCGGGTTCTTATTTATTTGCATATTTATTTATTTAGTTTTGTCTAAAATAGTCATCCATCTGCACATAGTGGATACAAACAGAAGAAGTTGGTCAGAACTATGACACACAGCAGCTAGTTTGGTTCAAGAAGCCCTGAATTTATCATGAGGAATGTGCTTATCAACGCGGCACCTGCTGACCACAGATTGACGTGCACTCGACTCGACGCACACTGTCACCACGCTGAGCCTGTGCTTTGCTTGTCTTGGGACTCCTGGGCCCCCCAGACATGTGCAAAGTTGAGACTCTGCTGATGATTTACCAATCAAAAGGCGGCACTTGCTGGAGTCCACCTTCTCGCTTTTGACGGGTAAAATCGTCAGCTTACATTTCATTGCTTATTTTGTTGTGCTTGCAATGTCAATGACGTTAATAAAAGAAAACCCTAACCCTACCCAAATAAAAGTAGTCATTAAATAAATACATAAAAAAATAAGGAACAAACCACATATTTCATGAAATACTTACTGTATACTCACATATCAGTGTTCACACAATATATTTGTGTATTTACTTGATTTTGTTTGGTTATGTTCCTCCATTGTTACAAAGAAAATAAATACAACGCACTATATATCTTATCTTCCTGAGCACAGTTTTCATCTTAATCTTTACTGTTATTTAAATTCGTACCAATCACCGGGTAATTTAGTAGTTTTATTAGTAGTAGAAGCAATTCTAGCATCCCATCTACAGACTAAAGTGAAAACCCTACTTTACATGTTTGACCAACACACAACAACAGCAACAACAATGTATTGTTTGTATAGTTCAAAATCACGCAAGGAATGCCTCAGTGGGTTTTAACAGGCCCAGTTTTTTGACAGCCCTCCCCAGCTTGACTCCCTAAGAAGACAAGAAAACTTCCCCCTAAAAAATGGAGGAATTCTTTGGAAAGGCATTTCAGGGAGAGACCGTTTCTAGGTAGGTTGGGTGTGCAATGGCTGTCAACAAATGGGGTCAATACAATACACAGAACAGATCACAAGTAATCCTCTTCAGAGAGCTGGACAGCCAGTCTGTCATGGCCACCTCAGAAGTACAATACAACAGTCCAGACTACATTGTCCTTGCACAGCAAGTGCAGACACAGAACACCACAACGACTCTCAAGGCCAAATGCAAGAATAGATGATACCACTCACTAAATACACAACTATCGCACATGAAGATAGACATGTGCTTTAATACACCAACAATATCTATCCATCAGCCAATTGTAGGACCACGGCCAGTTTGTTGTAAAAAAGTCAGACAAACCAGACACAGTCAGGGTCCTGGAGACCTCGGCCAACAAGCCACCCCACTGGCCATTCCACAGCTGAGACAGTGCTGAACTGGCCAATAAGATGAAAAGACCCTTCTAAAGGCAGGCAAATAACTTGGCAGCAGAGCAGTGGCACATGAGGATACAGAGAAGAGAAACAGAACAGGGGAGTGTTGGTTACAGTTTATAAATGTGGTATTACTTGTATTTTAGTACTAATGACTAACCACAGAGATGGCTAATCAGCAGCTCTAGTCAGGGTATGCTGAACATGTTGTCATTTTCCGGTGTCATGAGAAACAAGTATGTGTTAAAATTGGGGACTCCACTTTATTTGATAGTAATTCCACTCTACTTACTTGACGTACTCCTTTGCTCCCAATTCCTGAATTTTTATTCTCAATCCAAATTTTGTATTATTATACTATGAAAATATAATGTATATATTTGTAAAGGACAAATAAGAGCTGCAAAGCAATAACAGCAGGAAATATTGTTAACATATCATGAGAGGATGTATGGATATAAAGGTAAAAAAAAAAAAAATTATAGAAAAGTGCATCCATCTACAGTATTTACTCTATAACCGTTGTGAGGAAATGTAGGCTACTTTACTAGCAAAGTACACAACACAGGAACCAGGAATGGACAGAAACGCCAGTCAATGGCAAGGCGCACATTCCTGCCTGGCTAGATTTGTGTAATCAGCCATCCTTAACTTGTATCTCTTTGGAATGTTGGAGAAAAATGGTGAACAGAGAGAAGAACCTGAGCTGTCATATGGAGAAGACACAAACTCCATAAAACCAGTGAATGGGCGGTAGTGTTTAGCAACTAGCATCAGGAATTCGTGCTTCACTTTGCCATGACAAGGAATAACAGAAAGAGGGAAAGAATCTCTGTATACTGTATAAGTCAACTGTACTGGAGTTTTTGGGGGGCTTTCCCACAAGGGTCTGAATTTTTAAAGATGAAATTTCAAAAAAAAAAGACATAGCAACACTAGAGAAAGTCAAGAGAACGCTAGACTGTAAGGTACTTGAAAGATTAAAGGAGCTGAACCCTTTGTGTTTAGGTGAAAGGAGATGAAGAGGCGACAGACTAAATTATTTCAAATTCTGAACAGTAGATTCTGACTGTTTTCAGAATTCTACAACAGAAACACAGAGGCACAGTTGAAAACTTTCAAAGTTAGGTTTTGCCAAATGTTACAAAGTGTCTGTTCACTCAGAGAACCACAGACCGATGAGGTGTGGTAGAGTCTAGTAGAGGGACCCCCAACTCCAGTCCTGGAGGGCCGCAGTGGCTGCAGGTTTTCATTCTAAATTCTTAATCAGTGCACTGTTTATGCTGCTAAGTATCTTCTTTTGAATTAATTTTAATTGGTTTTTTTTAAGATTTGTTCCTCTGAATTGCTTCATTTCTTTCCCTAAATGACACCCAGAGAGAAATGAAATGTGAAGTGAGGGAGCCAATAGAAGACCAACTGAAGGGCCTCAAACTCCAACCAGTTTCACTCCATCAAGTTGCTTAATGAGGTGCCGAGTCTCGTCGTTAATTAAACCCGTTCTTTAATTCTGTGGCTTGTTGCTGCTCTCGTTGTGTAATAGCAGACATTTCTGAAATTGCTGATTTTTCTCTTTTCTAAGAGACTGGTCCAGTGTTTTGAGGACCTTAGCAGATCAGCATTCCCGTGACCTTTATCTTTCTTTCTTTTAAGATATTGTATGATGGACACAGTTTGCTGGTTATGTTTTGGCTCATTTTGTATCTCATTATTGTTTGTCAGGTACTTAAGGAAAAGGCAACAGTTAAGGGGTTTGAGTCTTCAAGAGCAAGTCAATTAAAATGAGTTCAAAAGAAGTTAATTAGGAGGAAAAACAGGTCACTAATTAAGAAATGGGTTAGAATGAAAACCTGCAGCCACTGGGGCCCTCCAGGACTGGAGTTGGGGACCCCTGCTCTAGCTGGCTCTCCAGTCTTGACTTGATGTTTTTTGAGAAGTCGGGTGAACAAGATTGGCGAACTTGAATGATCTGTTCTCTTCAACATTGTTGTAATGTTCCAAACGAAAAGGCTTGGGCAGCCCAACGAGACACTTCTCTATGCAAACATACATACATCTCCTTAACTGAGAGAGCTCCTTTCTTCATTTCATCAAGACATTCTGTGCGTAACATCAGTGCTCAAGCTAAACAAGAGAAGTCCAAAGCTTTGCTCATTTCCTTATACAGTGGAACCTCGGTCTGGGAGCATAATTCGTTCCGGAAACGTGCTCGCAGTCCAAAGCACTCATATATCAAAGTGAATTTCCCCATAAGAAATAATGGAAACTCAGATGATTAATCGTTCCACAACCCAAAACTATTCATATAAAAATGATTAATACAAAATATAAAGTAAAAATACATAAAACAAATTAACCTGCACTTTACCTTTAAAAAGAATCATGGCTGGTGTGAGTGAGTTTCTAAACTCTTGTGGGATTCCACCCAACGGGACGACACGCGGAAGAGCGTCCCAAAGCAATCACAGTCTCCAAGCTCTGTAGCAGTTCGCCGTATAAGCGTATCCAAAAAGATCGCAGACATGCTATAAGCGCCTGCCGTCGATGGGTGATACAAGGAACATTGTAAAGATCCCGCTACAATAAACAACCGCACTGTTGCTGCTTCAAGCTGAATAAAGCTGGTGTTGTTAAAGTACTGAGACTCATCTTTGTGTTTTGGAGCGCAAGACGGGGACTCGCACTTCACAGCACACACACACACACACACACACACACACACACAGTCACAATGCTGTAGTAAACAGTATACGCTCGTACGGATGTTGACTATATGAGTGAGGCACGCAGACTCAGACGGAGAATAGGAGACGATTGCCCTCGAGAGAGAGAGAGAGAACCACCATCAGCTCAGTTGTGATCACATGACGCTCGGCAGACAAAGTGTATCCATACTGCTTGTATTGCAAGACATCGCTCGTTTATCAAGTCAAAATTTATTAAAAAATTTAGCTCGTCTTGCAAAACACTTGTAAACCAAGTTACTCGCAAACCGAGGTTCCACTGTATTGTCTTGATGCACTCTTCTTAGTGAAGAAATTCTCAGATGGATAAAAGGATACACAAAATCCATTGGTCAGCGTTTTAAAAAAAAAAAACAAGGCACACACTGTCAATCATAAGAACAAAAGAAATCTGACAAAGGAGAGGAGACCATTCAGTCCACCAACCTCGTTTGTTTCCATCAGAACATTAGAACAGTCTATAGGAGGACAGGCCATTCGGCCCAACAAAGCACGCCACTCTGATCCACGTAATTTCTCTAAAATAACATCAAGTCCAGTTTTAAAAGTCCCTAAAGTCCTGCTGTCTACCGCACTACTTGGTCACTTATTCCAAGTGTCTGTGGTTCTCTGTGTAAGGAAAAACTAATGTGTAGCAATCATAACCACTACGCTTCACTAAGTTTATAGTGAAAATTTAACTACTGATTGCATGTCAACCCCAAACTGTCTTCAGACCCCTTCTCACGGAGCCGAAAATTACATCCACTAATGAAAGTGTATTTTAGAAAAATGACCCAGAGAAAAGATGCAGAAAAAGAAATGTGATTAATGCTTTATCTACAATCCCACAAACTCCCCGTACATAAACCAATTCCGAAAACCGCTCACCCTTTCCCAAACATATACAGTAAACAAATGTCATAAAATCATGTACCCCAAAAATATCCCATTTTAGTCTCTTTATCAGATAATCATATCTGCCAATATTTAAATTTCTCAGGCATGCCAAGCCCAGAATAAAGGATTTATTGCTCACACTGATTCCGATCCCATCCACCGTCTAGTCCACTTTCCTCAGTATATCAGGAGTCTTCGAGGTGGCCACCTCAAACTGCATTGGACATTTGATGCTCCACAAGAAGCAATCCTTTTCCTGGTCTTAAATAGGTCACGTCTTTCCACTCCGTCGTAAAGCTTGGACTGTTTTCCCCCGTCTCTTCCTGGCTTTTCACTCTCCTTTTCAATAGTGTGTCCGTTTCCATGGCACTCCCGGAAATCACAACGACAGCCCCATACCTTCCAAAGGTCCTCCCTGTCCAACCCGCCCATCTTATGCTATAGTGTGCTCAGACGGAGACAGGATTCACACAGAGAGACAAAAGGCAAACCAGAACTTTATTTTAGAAATTTATATGGCAGTGCTACAAATGTTTGTGTGAAATTTACCCTTAGCAAGTTTCCAACTCTATCCCCGTGTTCTTGATGAACTCATTTTAAAGTCACCGTTTTGATCCACTGGACTAATTCCCTTCATAATTTAAACACTTCAGTCCGGTCTCCTCGTGATCTCCTTTAATCTTTCCTCATAGCTCATCCCCTGTAGCCCTGGAGTCAGCCTAGTCGCTCTTCTGCATAAACAACATGCATAGTGACCAGACTGGACAGTTTTAAGATTTTTTTAAATTTTGAAATCCATCATGCATGATTTTTCATTTAGGTTTTTTTTTTTTTAAATTGTGTGTGATTTTGTAAAGACAAAAAAATATCTGTTTCCATTTCCCCACTCATTTAGCCTGTGAAAACTGGCTTTTTTTTTCTTTTCAACTTCTGACAACCTCCTTCATTTAACTCTTTGAGGGCTGAATATTTTTTCCAAAAAAACAGTTTCTAAAAAGCAATGGTTTCACACAGAAATCAACATAAAACGTCTGTTGCTGCATGCTGCGGCAGCCAGTTGGACAAGAATGTGTGGTAGGCTTGCTGCCAAGCTGTCTTCACGTGGCTGAGGCATTGCAATCTGGTTTCTACCTCTTATCATTGTTAAGTGGCACTCCTCCCTGGTGAACATTGCCGTAGGTGTATCAGCTACATGAACCCGTTCAGCACCACGATTAGCTGCAGACCAGTCAGCTGAAGCTTGAACCTCACATTCGTTTTCGATCACTTGTCTAGTCCAGTTCAGAGATAATAGGCAAAACGTTGTCCACACAGTAGTTTGCTTTTTGCATTCAGTTTGATCTCTCATTAGACGTTTTTGCTGTTGTTTGTACCTTGCTACTCACATGAGTGCAGGAAATCTCAATCAAACCAATGAAGCTAACTTTCTTTCTAGCAACGAGAGTCCAGCTAAAACATAATAGTTGGTTTTGTCACAGTTTACAGTCGATTACCATCATCAACTCCTCCTTTCGACAAAAGTCGACTTCAGCCCTGAAAGAGTTAAAGTTTAACACGTGCCATTTTCTCAGGTAGTTTCCATTTATTTAACCAGTCACAGCTACCGCCACCCAATTACTGATAACATTGGGCAAAGCAGTAGGTTTTAACGAATTATGGCTGATAAAACAGTCTGTCTAAAAATGAAATGCACAAATGTGTCCAATACAGGAATGCCGAGATGGGATAACTGCAGCACAGAAACACTTTTTGTTGTATCTCTACTAGTGTTGGATCACATTGTGTAAATATGGGGAAGATATTAAGATTAAGGTAATCCCGGTTTGAAACAATTGAGGCCACTTCTGTTGCTTGTGATTGCATAGCTGGCAAGTAATCTTATTTGAATGCCACATTTGTAATGGACATTAAAACATCCCATTCCCCACCTTTAATAGACGTATAAGCGTTTGTATGTGTATCTGTGCAGTTGCTATGTCTCTTTCATTCATTCCACTCCAACAGATGGTGCATTACAAACACAAACTCCATACTAAATATCACATAACAGAGACATACTGTATGTGTTGCCTGGGGCACTGTAAGCATTAACGCTGAGGTCTTCATTGAATACTTACATCTCAACCCCTCTTAGACGGGTAGCACAGCTCGTATTTTTTATAAGAATGGTTCCTCTGTGAACAAAACGTGTTTTATTTCACTGTGACATCTGCAGTTGTGTTGCTTTAATTTAGATGCGTCTTACAGTTCTTTTAAGGAAAAAGGTCATTTTTTTTTTCCATGCTGAAGAATGAAAAAAAAAAAGAGTAAATGACAAGCTTCAGTGACGCACTTGAGGAAGGTATACAACTCAGATGTTGTTTATTTGACCTTTTTTCCTCATCAGTGTAGAAATAATCTTTACATTATTTCCCTTTGCAGGTGCACATTGACAAAGCCCTTTAGTAACTTTCTGTTATTTTGTTTCACCTGATTGAATAAAATGCAACAGATATAGTCGAAAGACTACTAAACTATTGTCATATTTTTTTTTCTCCTGTTCATCATATTTATTCAAAGAACTCCATTGAAAGACTTTGCTTTGTTGGTTGGGCCTTCAGGCAGACCTCAGCCATTTGGGAAAGTTGTTCTGAAAAATGTAACTACATAGCCCCGCCCACTCATGCAAATCAAATCCCAATTCACCAATGAGAGGTGTGACATTCACAGATGCTTGTAGCTTATGGTGAAGGGCATTGGAATAGCAATTTCCTGGCTTGAAATGGGCCAACCAATATCGGGTCTGATTTCTTGCTAAAGTATTTTTCAATAGATGTTTCAAAGAGCATCTGACTGCAGCCACTGTAAGGTGTTGAGCTCCACAGTAAGCGGAAACACGTGACCGCCACAGTAGACGGAAAAACGCCCCTCTCCTACTATCGTAAGCTTAGGCGTGCCATTTCCCTGTTGCTGCCTTCCCCAGTGTTTTTTAGGGTTAGGATTGTTGATTGGGTAGGTCCTATATTAGTTAGTTCCATTTTAGTCTTTTTAATTTTATCCTGCCTTGTACGTCTGGTTGTTCGGGTTGGCTTCATTTAGTTAAAAGAAACCGTTTTCATCATACTCTTTTCTGGAAAGGTGTTCATCCATGTGTGTTTTTAGAAGGATTTTTTAGTTTGCGGAAGAAATAGCTTTTTAAGTTGGATCCTGTCCTGCCTTGTGTTACTTGTTGTCCGGGATGGACATTTCCGTGAACGGTTATTTTATATGCTAAAAAAGGACTATCTTACGCTTAGGCATGCTATTTCACTGTTGCTGCCTTCCCCGGTGTTTTTAAGGTTAGGGCTGGCGATTGGGTAGGTCCTATATTCATTCGCCTACTGTGGAGGTCACGTGTTTCCACTTACTGTGGAGCTCAACACCTTACAGTGGCTGCAGCCGACCCTTTTCAATATTTCTGGAAAAAAAATCAGCATGCATTATAAACAATTGAGTGCAGTAATTTAATGAGAGGCTAATTTGAATTCAAGATATAATAACATTGCGAAGGCTAGGGGGCATCACATTGCCCCAAACACCAAGCACAGGCACACAACCACAATCCCGGGTTCATATCAAAGGGGTTGATATTACACAAGCACCTTGTATCATGATTAAATACTAGGTTTCTCTTCTTTCTCCCTCCTTCTCTCTCCACCACACTGCTACTCCTCCAGACGAGTGTTGTCTGTCTCCATTCCCAGCTCCGATTAGGCACTGCGGTTCTTTTTAATTTAAAAACTGGGAGTACGTCCGGATAGCTTCACCTGCTGGAAGCATTTCTAGATTATACGGAAGCCCCAAATAATAACTCCCTGTAGCACCCCTGACGGCCCATCCAGACCCAACTACTGAACTACAGTTCCATGCATTCCCTGCGGGTGTCTGAACAGGTACCGATATCCAGAGTGGCTAACATCTAGTGTACTGGGGTGATGGCACAAAAAGCAGGAATTACTGCTCTCTCCTGTCCTCCCACATTATTGGTGTCCCGTCCAAGTACGGATCGCAAACCAACTCCAACTTCCAGTGGCCCCTCCATTATTTTATACCACCTGGTCACAGAGGCTTCTTTCCATCCCAACCAGCATATTCAACATTTGTTTCATCCTGGCTTCCCGTCCGAGTTTGTAAACCATTCCTTTTCCCAGCTGAGGTGCCTGTCCATCTCTTACAACATTAATTTTGCAATGTAAATGACACCATCCATCCATCCATCCTCTTCTGCTTATCTGAGATCGGGTCGAGCAGAGATGCCCAGACTTCCCTCTCCTCGGCCACTTCTTCTAGCTCTTCCGGGGGAATCCCGAGGTGTTCTGAGGCCAGCCGGGAGACATAGCCCTTCCAGCGTGTCCTGGGTCTTCCCCAGGGCCTTCACCCGGTTGGACGTGCCCGGAACACCTCACCAAGAAGGCGTCCAGGAGGCATCCTGAGGAGATGCCCGAGCCACCTCATCTGACTCCTCTCGATGCGTTATATGCATCTGTGTAAATGACACAGAATTTCATTTCAACATTTTATTCCTTTAATTGGACATGACAATCCATTTAAATTGGCACTGGATAGTTTAATTAATGGCAGCCATTACTGCTACCAGTCATTGTACAACTGTAAGGTTGTGTACATTAAATTGAGTTGGGATGCTGATTTTGCTGAATATTTTCTGGGGGGCACCACTAGTTATAAATCCCCAAATGCTCTGTTTATTCTATCTGTTTCTTAAAGATCATTATGTGGCCAAGACGCAGTAGAAAGTGCTTTTAACTAACACTTGTAAAGGTCACCAACCAATCCTGCTGTGAGTGGGTACAGGAGACCTTGATCTTAATGTCAGCCATTTCTGTGCTGATTGCCAGCTCTCTTACTTAGTCAGGGGCAATGGCCTGCTTTCATACTAAAACAAACCGTCTTTAACTTCATACGGTGCCTCTCCATAGTGCCCAACATCCCAAGCCACTTTACACCTGCAACTTGAAATTGTTTAGGTGTATTTTTTAATTAGCTGGTCAAATAAATTAGGAGATGCAAGTCAATCTGTACAGAATTCTGACATACAGGAAAACATCTGACCTCAACCGAAAAAAAAAGTTTATCTGTTGTAAAGTTAGGAAGTTAGGGATTTTTTTTGTGTGTTTGACAGTTTAAGCACAACAATAAAATACTCTTTTAAATACAGAATAGCCACTTTGTGGCTAATTCTTGCCTTGCAGCAGAGAAGGGCACCACCTGCACCCCTTTAAAATATATATTATGTTTCGAATCTTCGTTTGTTTTGTTCTAATGCCGCTCAGTGAGGTGGAGCCTCTCGTGACAGCTTGTGCTTTACCACAGGATATTTCTGGAGCGCCAGCAGTAAGGAGCTCAATATCTTTGCATCATTTTATGATATTTGGAGTCTTCATGTGTATGATGCACATACCTGCTTAGAGGTGAGGAAGGAGGTCTCACAATTGGCTGGTTAGCAATGACTACTCCTGTTGGCTAGATGAATGGAAGTCCTGTCCTTGCCGCTGGGCCTTCGCATTTAAACGTTCTCATATTTGGTAATCGGCATTTCGATTCACTTTACTGAATCAGTTCTTTTGAACTGCACATTTAGGTGTCTCGATTCATTTTTAGGATTAGCTGCTGGCACATATGTAAAGTCTCCTCTGATCGCATTATTTTATGTGTGGGGGAGTGTGTGTGTGTATTCATTCATCCGTGACAAAAGTAAATGTTGGGGCGCCAACCTGGCCGTCATCATTTACTTTCAAATAATAAGCAAACATATACCAACACATGATGGTGTCAAAACTATAACAAAAGATTCCCTCCTTAGATTCTTGGAATGTGGTTTCGCTAGGTAGCAGAGGAGCTCTGTCTTGCCAGCTGCTCAGTCATGAAGTGACGCCTGCCAGTTGTGCTTTTATGGCCCAGGGATTGAAAGGGGCGGAGTCAGTTACCCTCACTGGGCGGTTTCTTGTTACTGTGGGGGAGAGATGATATAGTTAGCGGCAGTGCACCCCCCCTCTCAATGGTGGAACTACAAAACTGGCAGGAACTGTGAAGGTGTCCCTCTGACGCACATGTACGACAGTAGGCCCTAATAAAATTTAAAATACACATTCACTGGCCACTTTATTAAGTACACCTTGCTAGCACCATCTTGGACCCCCTTTTGCCTTCAGAACTGCTGTAATTCTTCATGGCACTGATTCAACAAGGTGCTGCAAACATTCCTTAGGGATTTTGGTCCACATTGACATGATAGCATCACGCAGATGCTGCAGATTGGTCAGCTGTAGATCCATGATGCCAATCTCTCATTCCGCCACATCCCAAAGGTGCTCTATTGGATTGAGATCTGGTGGCTGTGGAGTCCATTTGAGTCCAGTGAGCTCATCATCATGTTCAAGAAACCAGTTTGAGGTGATCTAAGCTTTGTCACATAGCGTGTTACCCTGCTGGAAGTAGCCATCAGAAGATGAGTACACTGTGGTCATAAAGGGATGGACATGGTCAGCAACAAGACTCAGGTAGGCTGTCATTTAATACAATGCTCAGTTGGGGCCCAAAGTGTGTCAAGAAAATATCCTCCACAACATTACACCACCACCACCAGCCTGAAGTGTTGATACAAGGCAGGATGGATCCATGCGTTCATATGTTGACGCTAAATTCTGACCCTATCAATGGTGGCCCCTTGGCCCTTCCATTGCTTAACTAGCAAGACATTAACATTTAACATGCGCTAAAGGTGAAATAAGAGATTCAAAGTTACTTTGTTTATTTGAAAAATCAGTAAAAGAAAGAGTAAAATGTAACGGACCATTATAGAGATCGACTAACATGATGAGTTAACCCTGCCGGCAGTCTCTCACCTTCAGAGGCACACAAATTGGATATCTTTTAAACTTTTAAACTCGAGTCATTTACCTTGCCAAAGTAAACATTTTTTTTTTTTAAACAATTGACATTAATGTCGAACACGGCAAATAAGGTTAATTATAACAAAGTCGAGTATGGCAGTGAAAGAGTTAAGGGCATGACAGCCAATTCTGTGGTGCCCATTGTTTTTTTTTTTTTATTTTATTTTTTATTTATTCCCCCCCCACTTAACGGTTCCTGAAGGGCTGGCCTGGGGGTGTGCGAGACCAGCCCGACTTGTCACAATGACTAATGGGTGGCTGGTCCATACCATACAATCAGGTGTATGCCAGTTTGCCACACTTGCTTAACCAGCTTCCCCTTTTTTTGGGGATTTCTCACACACCACAATATTAAGACATTGAGTGGTTTGGGTTTGCGTCGTTAAAACAACCAATTTTAAAAGGTGGTGATTTAAACCGTCGATTCAATGCCAGTCCATGTGGCTGCTACTTGCATGCTTTTTGTGTGTTTTTCATCTCTATAGAAAACATCACATAGTCAATTGATGGTCACGTGCTGCCAGAGACTGCCCCAGAAGCTTTTGGTGCAATGCAGGAACAAGCCCTGGAGTGGACTGTGGTCCACCGTAGGGCCAATGCCAGTTTAGAGTTGCCAGTTAATGTAACCAACATATTTGGAGATGTGGATAAAAGCCTACTCCGTTCCAAGGGATACCGTATAGACAGTCCATTTACTGAATAGATAATGGAAGATATACAAAATGGCAGGGGGTGCATTTCAAAGCCAGGACACTGGGTTCTACACAAACCACTACACCATCCTGCCTTCTCCCCACACAAACCTTGGTTCAGTTTACCTGCTGGCTTCTGCCTATGTGCAGGTTGCCTTGTCCATCCTACTTCCTTGCACATTCCAGACACATGCTGTTTAGGTTGAATGGCAGCCCAAAGCTGGCTCAGTGTGAGGGAGGTGGATCGGTGAATGTTTCCTGGGTTTATTCCTGTCTTGCAGCAAATGTTTGCTAATATAAGCTCTAGTACTCTTTGAGCTCTAAAATTATGAGGGTCGTGACAGTGAGGCTCTTCTCCACCTCTCCAACCTCAGGTATGACTCCAGACACTGGATAAAAGTCCAAGATTTTTTATTAATTAACAATGATGTGCACAAAGCATCCTCCACATTACTCATAAATTAAACAACACTACAATAATATTCTCTCCTCCTCTCCTCGCCCAGACACTTCCCTCTACCTCCCAGCTTAGTTCAGTGTCAGGGCTTCCCCACAATCCTTTTATTCCTGCCCAATCAGTCCACAGTTCCTTATTCCTTCCGGGTCAGGGTAAACAGTCCTTTTCCTCAACCCGGAGCACATCGTTCCTTCCTGTCACGTGACCGTGGCGTACTCCCGGGTTATAGGGCACATAAGAACCCACGAGGCCCTCTACAGCGACTCCCGGTGGCCCCCAAGGTATCCAGCAGGGCTGTGTATAAACACTACATAGTCCATGAAGCCCTGCTGGAACTCGGGGCACGATCCTGCTGTCAGGAGAGCTCCTCCTGGCGGCCTGGGGTGAGGGCCGGAGCATGAAGCCGGCAGTCCTCCACAGGGTAAATCAATAAAGGCAATTGGAAAGTTATGAGGCAATCTCAACCAATAGAAACTGATACAATAAAACATGTTTGCAGTGGCTTGTGGGTAGTTTGAACATGCACAGCGCAGTGGTCTGGCATTAGGCTAGTTGAAGCCAAGGTCACTTGAACATGGACACTCCACTGTGGGATTGCTTTGGGTAGAGGCAGTGAAACGTGCAGAAATTCACCAAAGGCTCAGTATGGGAGTGAAAATGGCAGTCAACAAAAGTTCATAACTGGGTAGAAAGGTTTAAAGCAGGAAGAACAAGCAAAACTGAAAAGGTTTGATCTGGTCGACCATCAACATCATCCATGAAAGCCCACATCGACATTGTGAAGGCCTTCATCAGAGATGACCGACAGATAACGTTGTCTACTGTTGCTGGATATCAGCCATGGATCTGCACATGCCATTCTGCATAATGACTTGGGGTACCGTAAAGTTTGTGCAAGATGGGTAACCAAAGAACTTACTGATCTGCATGAGCCGCCATCCTTCAGTGAATTTCAGCAGGCTTCACTCCCTCTGCCCCAAGAAATCTCAATACAACTCACTGTTCAACAACGGTGCAATACCATAGTGGAGCATCCATGTTCATTTGACCTTATCTTCAGCTTGACTAACGGCAGAGTGCTGTGTGTGTGTTTTCGAGTTACCCATGAGCCATTGTGAAATTTTGTATTACTGTATGTCGTCTGTTGTGATTACCATGTAATTTTCAAATTGTCTTTACCTTTTGATTTACCCTTGTAGACTGAAGATGGAAAATAAATTACTGAATGAATGAATGAAGTCCATTAGGATGCATACTTTTTTATAAGTTCCATATTACACTACCTATAAAAACTATTCTCCCCTAAGAAGTATTCACATTTTCTTCTGACACAGCATTGAATCACAGTGGATTTAGTTTGGCCTTTTTGACACTGATCCAGAGTCGGTTCTAGGGTATTTGCTGCCCTAGGCAAAGTTGTAAATGGCACCCCCACCTGTACAATGGAGACCTGGGGACAGCAAAGCATTTCGGACCTCAAATTCACAATTTGACAATGTCCAGTTATAACAACGTGTGTTTACAAGACTGTCTCATAAAAATATGCTCTTGAGTGGTGCCATTTCAGAAAATAATTAGGAATCAGGCTGTATCACTTGTCTTTATTTATTGCTTTTAACGTTTCTCTAAAAAAAGTGTAAGAAATAGACACACAAATTATTTCTACAACTACAATTTTGTTTCTATAGTTATCTACTCAAAAATCACCAGCTAAATGTATGTCTTTTGATGATGATGATACTCATCCTCTTAGATCTGAGTGCCGCATTTGATACCATTGATCACAATTTTCTTAGAAATCGCCTTAGTCAATGGGTGGGCCTCTCTGGCAGTGTCTTAAATTGGTTTGAGTCTTACTTAACAGGTATAAAATTCTTTGTTAGCTGTGGTTATTAAAACTCAAAGACACATGATATCCTATATGGTGTTCCACAAGGCTCTATCTTGGGTCCGCTGCTCTTTTCAATTTACATGCTTCCGTTAGGTCAGATTATCTTGGGGCACAACGTGAGCTACCACAGCTATGCTGATGACCCACAGCTGTATTAATCAATTGCACCTGATGACCCCAACTCTGTTGTCTCACTAACACAGTGTCTTACTTGTGTTTCTAAATGGATGAATAGTAATTTTCTCAAGCTAAATAAAGAGAAAACAGAAATTTTAGTGATTGGCAATAATGGATCTAATGAGGTTATTAGAAATAAACTTGATGAATTAGGATTAAAAGTCAAGACGGAGGTAAAGAATTTAGGTGTAACTGTTGACTGTGACCTGAATTTTAAATCGCATATTAATCGGACAACTAGGACAGCATTTTTTCACTTAAGAAATATAGCAAAAGTTAGACCTCTTATATCATTGAAAGATGCTGAGAAATTAGTCTTCACACTTTTGTTTTCAGTCGACTAGATTACTGTAACGCACTCCTCTCAGGACTACCCAAAAAAGACATAAATCGTTTGCAACGAGTGCAGAATGCAGCTGCTTAGAATCCTAACCAGGAAAAGAAAATCCAAGCACATTTCTCCAGTTTTGATGTCACTACACTGGTTACCTTTGTCATTCAGAATTTACTTTAAAATTCTGCTTATGGTTTAAAAAGCCTTAAATAATCTAGATCCAACTTGTATATCGGAGTGTCTGACACCTTATATTCCAAATCAATACAATACAATACAATACAGTTTATTTGTGTATAGCCCAAAATCACACAGGAAGTGCCGCAATGGGCTTTAACAGGTCCTGCCACTTGACAGCCCCCCAGCCTTGACTCTCTGAGAAGACAAGGAAAAACTCCCAATAAAACCTTGTAGGAAAAATGGAAGAAACCTCGGAAAGGCAGTTCAAAGAGAGACCCTTTCCAGGTAGGTTGGGCGTGCAGTGGGTGTCAAAAGTAGGGGGTCAATACAATACAATATACACAACAGAACAATTCCTTAAGACAGCATAATAATAAAAATTTTAGAAGTACGGTTTAACAATAGATGATATGACATAATTAGGTTTGGATATTTTAGAGTCCTGGAGACCTCATCCATCTAGCTGCCTCCCCATTTGGCCATGCCACGGCTGAAACGCTTGCTCCGATGGAAGGACCCCTCTTTCCCATGATTCCTGTGATCCTCCATCAGGGATGACTTTACCATAGGCAGGCAAACAACTTGGCAGGTGGGCCGTGGCACCAATGGCCACATTTGGGTACCGAGAAAAGAAACAGAATAGGTGAGGGTTAGTATTCAAATATACTAATCGTAACCTTAGATCTTCAAATGAGTGTCTGCTTAGAATTTCAAGAGCTAAACTTAAAAGAAGTGGTGAGGCGGCCTTCTGCTGTTATGCACCTAAAATCTGGAATAGCCTGCCAATAGGAATTCGCCAGGCTAATACGATGGAGCACTTTAAAACACTGCTGAAAACACATTACTTTAACATGGCTTTCTCATAACTTCATTTTAGTTTAATCCTGATGCTCTGTATATTCAATTAATTATCATAACTATTCATTGTGGCTCCAAAATCCATACTAACCCCTACTCTCTGTTCTGTTCTGTTCTGTTCTTTTCCTGGTTTTCTGTGGTGGCGACTTGCGCCACTACCAGCTAATCAAAGCACCGTGATGTCCCTACATTGATGGATTAAAAGCCAGAAGTCCACATGACCGTCATCATCAAGTCCTTCCATGAGAACCCTGAATACAATGAGGACGGATTGAGGTCATTGATGTTAGGTAGAATGCCTAGAGGGGCTGGGTGGTCTCGTGGCCATGGAACCCCTGCAGATTTCATTTTTTCTCCAGCCATCTGGAGTTTTTTTTTGTTTTTTCTGTCATCCCTGGCCATCAAACCTTACTTTTACATTAATTATGTTAATGAGTTTTGTCTTATTTTTCTTATTTATTTATTTTGTCTTTTTTCTCTTTCTTCATCATGTGAAGCACTTCGAGCTTCATTATTTGTATGAAAATGTGCTATAGAAATAAATTGTTGTTATATCATTTTTTTTTAAGTATTGTCATATTTTTTTGTGTGTTTGACAGTTTAAGCACAACAATAAAATACTCTTTTAAATACAGAATAGCCACTTTGTGGCTAATTCTTGCCTTGCAGCAGAGAAGGGCACCACCTGCACCCCTTTAAAATATATATTATGTTTCGAATCTTCGTTTGTTTTGTTCTAATGCCGCTCAGTGAGGTGGAGCCTCTCGTGACAGCTTGTGCTTTACCACAGGATATTTCTGGAGCGCCAGCAGTAAGGAGCTCAATATCTTTGCATCATTTTATGATATTTGGAGTCTTCATGTGTATGATGCACATACCTGCTTAGAGGTGAGGAAGGAGGTCTCACAATTGGCTGGTTAGCAATGACTACTCCTGTTGGCTAGATGAATGGAAGTCCTGTCCTTGCCGCTGGGCCTTCGCATTTAAACGTTCTCATATTTGGTAATCGGCATTTCGATTCACTTTACTGAATCAGTTCTTTTGAACTGCACATTTAGGTGTCTCGATTCATTTTTAGGATTAGCTGCTGGCACATATGTAAAGTCTCCTCTGATCGCATTATTTTATGTGTGGGGGAGTGTGTGTGTGTATTCATTCATCCGTGACAAAAAGTAAATGTTGGGGCGCCAACCTGGCCGTCATCATTTACTTTCAAATAATAAGCAAACATATACCAACACATGATGGTGTCAAAACTATAACAAAAGATTCCCTCCTTAGATTCTTGGAATGTGGTTTCGCTAGGTAGCAGAGGAGCTCTGTCTTGCCAGCTGCTCAGTCATGAAGTGACGCCTGCCAGTTGTGCTTTTATGGCCCAGGGATTGAAAGGGGCGGAGTCAGTTACCCTCACTGGGCGGTTTCTTGTTACTGTGGGGGAGAGATGATATAGTTAGCGGCAGTGCACCCCCCCTCTCAATGGTGGAACTACAAAACTGGCAGGAACTGTGAAGGTGTCCCTCTGACGCACATGTACGACAGTAGGCCCTAATAAAATTTAAAATACACATTCACTGGCCACTTTATTAAGTACACCTTGCTAGCACCATCTTGGACCCCCTTTTGCCTTCAGAACTGCTGTAATTCTTCATGGCACTGATTCAACAAGGTGCTGCAAACATTCCTTAGGGATTTTGGTCCACATTGACATGATAGCATCACGCAGATGCTGCAGATTGGTCAGCTGTAGATCCATGATGCCAATCTCTCATTCCGCCACATCCCAAAGGTGCTCTATTGGATTGAGATCTGGTGGCTGTGGAGTCCATTTGAGTCCAGTGAGCTCATCATCATGTTCAAGAAACCAGTTTGAGGTGATCTAAGCTTTGTCACATAGCGTGTTACCCTGCTGGAAGTAGCCATCAGAAGATGAGTACACTGTGGTCATAAAGGGATGGACATGGTCAGCAACAAGACTCAGGTAGGCTGTCATTTAATACAATGCTCAGTTGGGGCCCAAAGTGTGTCAAGAAAATATCCTCCACAACATTACACCACCACCACCAGCCTGAAGTGTTGATACAAGGCAGGATGGATCCATGCGTTCATATGTTGACGCTAAATTCTGACCCTATCAATGGTGGCCCCTTGGCCCTTCCATTGCTTAACTAGCAAGACATTAACATTTAACATGCGCTAAAGGTGAAATAAGAGATTCAAAGTTACTTTGTTTATTTGAAAAATCAGTAAAAGAAAGAGTAAAATGTAACGGACCATTATAGAGATCGACTAACATGATGAGTTAACCCTGCCGGCAGTCTCTCACCTTCAGAGGCACACAAATTGGATATCTTTTAAACTTTTAAACTCGAGTCATTTACCTTGCCAAAGTAAACATTTTTTTTTTTTAAACAATTGACATTAATGTCGAACACGGCAAATAAGGTTAATTATAACAAAGTCGAGTATGGCAGTGAAAGAGTTAAGGGCATGACAGCCAATTCTGTGGTGCCCATTGTTTTTTTTTTTTTATTTTATTTTTTATTTATTCCCCCCCCACTTAACGGTTCCTGAAGGGCTGGCCTGGGGTGTGAGACCAGCCCGACTTGTCACAATGACTAATGGGTGGCTGGTCCATACCATACAATCAGGTGTATGCCAGTTTGCCACACTTGCTTAACCAGCTTCCCTTTTTGGGATTTCTCACACACCACAATATTAAGACATTGAGTGGTTTGGGTTTGCGTCGTTAAAACAACCAATTTTAAAAGGTGGTGATTTAAACCGTCGATTCAATGCCAGTCCATGTGGCTGCTACTTGCATGCTTTTTGTGTGTTTTTCATCTCTATAGAAAACATCACATAGTCAATTGATGGTCACGTGCTGCCAGAGACTGCCCCAGAAGCTTTTGGTGCAATGCAGGAACAAGCCCTGGAGTGGACTGTGGTCCACCGTAGGGCCAATGCCAGTTTAGAGTTGCCAGTTAATGTAACCAACATATTTGGAGATGTGGATAAAAGCCTACTCCGTTCCAAGGGATACCGTATAGACAGTCCATTTACTGAATAGATAATGGAAGATATACAAAATGGCAGGGGGTGCATTTCAAAGCCAGGACACTGGGTTCTACACAAACCACTACACCATCCTGCCTTCTCCCCACACAAACCTTGGTTCAGTTTACCTGCTGGCTTCTGCCTATGTGCAGGTTGCCTTGTCCATCCTACTTCCTTGCACATTCCAGACACATGCTGTTTAGGTTGAATGGCAGCCCAAAGCTGGCTCAGTGTGAGGGAGGTGGATCGGTGAATGTTTCCTGGGTTTATTCCTGTCTTGCAGCAAATGTTTGCTAATATAAGCTCTAGTACTCTTTGAGCTCTAAAATTATGAGGGTCGTGACAGTGAGGCTCTTCTCCACCTCTCCAACCTCAGGTATGACTCCAGACACTGGATAAAAGTCCAAGATTTTTTATTAATTAACAATGATGTGCACAAAGCATCCTCCACATTACTCATAAATTAAACAACACTACAATAATATTCTCTCCTCCTCTCCTCGCCCAGACACTTCGCCCCTCTACCTCCCAGCTTAGTTCAGTGTCAGGGCTTCCCCACAATCCTTTTATTCCTGCCCAATCAGTCCACAGTTCCTTATTCCTTCCGGGTCAGGGTAAACAGTCCTTTTCCTCAACCCGGGAGCACATCGTTCCTTCCTGTCACGTGACCGTGACGTACTCCCGGGTTATAGGGCACATAAGAACCCACGAGGCCCTCTACAGCGACTCCCGGTGGCCCCCAAGGTATCCAGCAGGGCTGTGTATAAACACTACATAGTCCATGAAGCCCTGCTGGAACTCGGGGCACGATCCTGCTGTCAGGAGAGCTCCTCCTGGCGGCCTGGGGGTGAGGGCCGGAGCATGAAGCCGGCAGTCCTCCACAGGGTAAATCAATAAAGGCAATTGGAAAGTTATGAGGCAATCTCAACCAATAGAAACTGATACAATAAAACATGTTTGCAGTGGCTTGTGGGTAGTTTGAACATGCACAGCGCAGTGGTCTGGCATTAGGCTAGTTGAAGCCAAGGTCACTTGAACATGGACACTCCACTGTGGGATTGCTTTGGGTAGAGGCAGTGAAACGTGCAGAAATTCACCAAAGGCTCAGTATGGGAGTGAAAATGGCAGTCAACAAAAGTTCATAACTGGGTAGAAAGGTTTAAAGCAGGAAGAACAAGCAAAACTGAAAAGGTTTGATCTGGTCGACCATCAACATCATCCATGAAAGCCCACATCGACATTGTGAAGGCCTTCATCAGAGATGACCGACAGATAACGTTGTCTACTGTTGCTGGATATCAGCCATGGATCTGCACATGCCATTCTGCATAATGACTTGGGGTACCGTAAAGTTTGTGCAAGATGGGTAACCAAAGAACTTACTGATCTGCATGAGCCGCCATCCTTCAGTGAATTTCAGCAGGCTTCACTCCCTCTGCCCCAAGAAATCTCAATACAACTCACTGTTCAACAACGGTGCAATACCATAGTGGAGCATCCATGTTCATTTGACCTTATCTTCAGCTTGACTAACGGCAGAGTGCTGTGTGTGTGTTTTCGAGTTACCCATGAGCCATTGTGAAATTTTGTATTACTGTATGTCGTCTGTTGTGATTACCATGTAATTTTCAAATTGTCTTTACCTTTTGATTTACCCTTGTAGACTGAAGATGGAAAATAAATTACTGAATGAATGAATGAAGTCCATTAGGATGCATACTTTTTTATAAGTTCCATATTACACTACCTATAAAAACTATTCTCCCCTAAGAAGTATTCACATTTTCTTCTGACACAGCATTGAATCACAGTGGATTTAGTTTGGCCTTTTTGACACTGATCCAGAGTCGGTTCTAGGGTATTTGCTGCCCTAGGCAAAGTTGTAAATGGCACCCCCACCTGTACAATGGAGACCTGGGGACAGCAAAGCATTTCGGACCTCAAATTCACAATTTGACAATGTCCAGTTATAACAACGTGTGTTTACAAGACTGTCTCATAAAAATATGCTCTTGAGTGGTGCCATTTCAGAAAATAATTAGGAATCAGGCTGTATCACTTGTCTTTATTTATTGCTTTTAACGTTTCTCTAAAAAAAGTGTAAGAAATAGACACACAAATTATTTCTACAACTACAATTTTGTTTCTATAGTTATCTACTCAAAAATCACCAGCTAAATGTATGTCTTTTGATGATGATGATACTCATCCTCTTAGATCTGAGTGCCGCATTTGATACCATTGATCACAATTTTCTTAGAAATCGCCTTAGTCAATGGGTGGGCCTCTCTGGCAGTGTCTTAAATTGGTTTGAGTCTTACTTAACAGGTATAAAATTCTTTGTTAGCTGTGGTTATTAAAACTCAAAGACACATGATATCCTATATGGTGTTCCACAAGGCTCTATCTTGGGTCCGCTGCTCTTTTCAATTTACATGCTTCCGTTAGGTCAGATTATCTTGGGGCACAACGTGAGCTACCACAGCTATGCTGATGACACACAGCTGTATTAATCAATTGCACCTGATGACCCCAACTCTGTTGTCTCACTAACACAGTGTCTTACTTGTGTTTCTAAATGGATGAATAGTAATTTTCTCAAGCTAAATAAAGAGAAAACAGAAATTTTAGTGATTGGCAATAATGGATCTAATGAGGTTATTAGAAATAAACTTGATGAATTAGGATTAAAAGTCAAGACGGAGGTAAAGAATTTAGGTGTAACTGTTGACTGTGACCTGAATTTTAAATCGCATATTAATCGGACAACTAGGACAGCATTTTTTCACTTAAGAAATATAGCAAAAGTTAGACCTCTTATATCATTGAAAGATGCTGAGAAATTAGTCTTCACACTTTTGTTTTCAGTCGACTAGATTACTGTAACGCACTCCTCTCAGGACTACCCAAAAAAGACATAAATCGTTTGCAACGAGTGCAGAATGCAGCTGCTTAGAATCCTAACCAGGAAAAGAAAATCCAAGCACATTTCTCCAGTTTTGATGTCACTACACTGGTTACCTTTGTCATTCAGAATTTACTTTAAAATTCTGCTTATGGTTTAAAAAGCCTTAAATAATCTAGATCCAACTTGTATATCGGAGTGTCTGACACCTTATATTCCAAATCAATACAATACAATACAATACAGTTTATTTGTGTATAGCCCAAAATCACACAGGAAGTGCCGCAATGGGCTTTAACAGGCCCTGCCACTTGACAGCCCCCCAGCCTTGACTCTCTGAGAAGACAAGGAAAAACTCCCAATAAAAACCTTGTAGGGAAAAATGGAAGAAACCTCGGAAAGGCAGTTCAAAGAGAGACCCTTTCCAGGTAGGTTGGGCGTGCAGTGGGTGTCAAAAGTAGGGGGTCAATACAATACAATATACACAACAGAACAATTCCTTAAGACAGCATAATAATAAAAATTTTAGAAGTACGGTTTAACAATAGATGATATGACATAATTAGGTTTGGATATTTTTAGAGTCCTGGAGACCTCATCCATCTAGCTGCCTCCCCATTTGGCCATGCCACGGCTGAAACGTTGCTCCGATGGAAGGACCCCTCTTTCCCATGATTCCTGTGATCCTCCATCAGGGATGACTTTACCATAGGCAGGCAAACAACTTGGCAGGTGGGCCGTGGCACCAATGGCCACATTTGGGTACCGAGAAAAGAAACAGAATAGGTGAGGGTTAGTATTCAAATATACTAATCGTAACCTTAGATCTTCAAATGAGTGTCTGCTTAGAATTTCAAGAGCTAAACTTAAAAGAAGTGGTGAGGCGGCCTTCTGCTGTTATGCACCTAAAATCTGGAATAGCCTGCCAATAGGAATTCGCCAGGCTAATACGATGGAGCACTTTAAAACACTGCTGAAAACACATTACTTTAACATGGCTTTCTCATAACTTCATTTTAGTTTAATCCTGATGCTCTGTATATTCAATTAATTATCATAACTATTCATTGTGGCTCCAAAATCCATACTAACCCCTACTCTCTGTTCTGTTCTGTTCTGTTCTTTTCCTGGTTTTCTGTGGTGGCGACTTGCGCCACTACCAGCTAATCAAAGCACCGTGATGTCCCTACATTGATGGATTAAAAGCCAGAAGTCCACATGACCGTCATCATCAAGTCCTTCCATGAGAACCCTGAATACAATGAGGACGGATTGAGGTCATTGATGTTAGGTAGAATGCCTAGAGGGGCTGGGTGGTCTCGTGGCCATGGAACCCCTGCAGATTTCATTTTTTCTCCAGCCATCTGGAGTTTTTTTTTGTTTTTTCTGTCATCCCTGGCCATCAAACCTTACTTTTACATTAATTATGTTAATGAGTTTTGTCTTATTTTTCTTATTTATTTATTTTGTCTTTTTTCTCTTTCTTCATCATGTGAAGCACTTCGAGCTTCATTATTTGTATGAAAATGTGCTATAGAAATAAATTGTTGTTATATCATTTTTTTTTAAGTAAGGCATTACCATAACATATACTGTACATGTCGTTTAAATTAATAAAATAAATGAAAAACTTAGCATGATGACAACATTCAATGAAATTGAGAATATAATGATTATCTTTAAATAGGAATCTTTATCCACAATTCCTGTTTTCCCTACACTCGTGTATGCAAATAATGCAATTTACCGATCAAAAAAAACACACAACTGCTTTAGCGAGCTCAGAGCGAATGTCACATATGGTGGTGAGCAACAGAGGATGATATTTGCAAAGTTTTAACACGTTTTAATGTATGTCCATTTGGGAGACCATCAGAATTGAAGTTAAATCAGCTTTTAGCCATTTGCTCAAGCTGCAGTGTTGCCGTTTTGATTGTTTAGTTTTATTTCGCCATGTCTGTCTCTTATTATTATTATTATTATTATTATTATTAGCATCATCATCGTTGTTGTTGTCGTTCGTGTTATTGTTGGACTGTGTAGGTCGTCAGATGTTAAGACTGAACATCGCTAGCATGTGAAAATAATATAAACCAATATAATCGGACACCTGCAGTGGGCTGGTGCCCTGCCCGGGGTTTTTTCCTGCCTTGCACCCTGTTTTGGCTGGGATTGGGTCCAGCAGACCCACGTGACCCTGTAGTTCGGATATAACGGATTGGATAATGGATGGATGGATTGATAATCGTACATTCGCTTTGAGTTTGAGTATTCGTAGGTACGTATTGTTTAGAAAAATGTTGTGTCAGGCGCTGCTGGGGTGCACAATATAAACATCTCTTTGTGTTCCGCTCCAGTCCGGACAAACTTTTGTAAACAAAATAAAGATGGGAATCTCAAATTGGGGCTACAGTAATGTGCCCCGAGCACTAGAGGGGGCCCTAGGCGCTTGACTAGATGGCCTATGCCCAGAAACGGCCCTTCACGGAGACTGTTGTATGTCAAAGTGAAAACAGATCTCTGCAAATCAGTCCAAATTAATTACAACGGTAAAACACAAAATAATTAATCACTTAAGTATTCATCCCATCAAGTCAGTATTTAGTCACTGCACCTTTGATAGCCATGACAGCCTTTAGTCTGTGTGCTTGGGTCTCTTCCTCTCTTTGTGTGTCAGTTTTGCACATCTGAACTCTGCCATTTTCTCCCATTCTTCTTTATACTTCTGCTCAAGCTCCCAGCAGGGAGATTGAGTAAACAGCCCTTTTCTTGTCCAGCCAAAAATTGTCACCTGGATTGAGATCCGGTCCCTGACTTAGCCATTCCAGGACATTCACATTGTTCTTCAGAATTCCTGGTTGGCTTTGGCTTTCTGCTTGGGAAGGAGCCAGCCACCATGCTTCACGATGGGGATGGCATGCGTGTTTTTGATAACGTAACATGCCGTTTGGTCTGAGGGCCAGAAAGCTTAATTGTGGTCTTATCGGACCATAGGCCCTTCTTTCAGCTGATTCAGAGTCTTCGATATGCCTTCTGCCACACTCACTGCACTTTTTTTTTTTTTTTTTTAACCTGTGGTATGTGGTGGATGCTACCACCCTTTCTCTCTTCCCTTTGCCATCACCCATAGAGCCGCGACTGATGAAGCATTCGAGCAACAGGTGTTGTCTGCACAGTCTCTCCAACCTCGGCCACCGTAGCTTGTAGCTTCTTTAGAGTTCTCAGGTCTCTTGGTGGTGTCCCTCGGTAGTCTTCTCTTTGCAGAATCACTTTTCGTGGATGACGTGCCATACTCTCTCCATTTCATAGCGATTGATCTAATTGGACTCCAACGGATAATTCAGTGACTTGGATCATTTTTTTTTATCTCCATCCCCTTTTCATTTATCATGTCACTGAGTTAGTTGCTTGGTTCATTTTATCCTCAATTTTGTAGGTCTGGTTTTTGTGAAGTAAACTCCATTCCCAAAGTTTCCCCAGAATGCACAGGAGAGTCCTTGGGAAGGAAGAAAGCACTGTCCATCTGTTATGATGTGAAATTTTGCATACAAGTTGATAAATATTTTGTATATCTTTATTTGTAACTTAGACAAAGCAATGTAATATTAGTGTTACATTAGTGAGAAGCATTCATGTTTACAACCCCCCCACCAGGACTGAGTCTCTGTAATGTTACGACAGGGTTGGGGGAATCGCCTCAAACAAGTTTGGTAAGTGTTTCTCTGCTGAAGTCTCTCAGTCAACCCCCACAGGAAAGTCAGGCTGCCTAACTGCCAAGCTTTACCTTAACATGGTTTTGGGGGGGCGGCAGGTGTGAAGGTGTTCTGTACCCCACCATTGGTCTGAAGTATGGCTGTTTGGAATTGGCTTGTATCAAAAACTTTTAAGTACTATGACACCCTATTGGCTGTAGGGGTTGGACAGAAAACCTAAAAATTTGCTTGCTTTACCTCCCTCTCTCTCTCTCTCTCTCTCTCTCTCTCTCTCTCTCTCTCTCTCTCTCATTGACCAAACTGATGCGAAAGACCATCTCACACCATGAACTGAAAACAACAACACAATGAAGAGCACAGCTCGGCAGCCATATTGAGACAGGCATGTGGCCTGTTCTGAAGAAAGCTGACCACAAAATGGTGCCTTAACTGGAGACATTTTAAGTAACTAACAAGTCTGTGTGCCACCTGAAGCTACACATCTATATTTATCAGGTTGTATGGTTGCCAATATTCAAATGTACTTTGCATATTGTTCTTATTTATGAATATTATCAATAATTGTAATTTAACTCCTGCTTGTCTTTTAGTACACCTAATTGCCTGAGGTTATACATGTAGAAGAGAAGGTGGGGAGAAGCCATATGGTACAATACCTTATAAACAGTGGTAAGTCTGGGAGATCGGAGGCATTCTGCAAAGGCTACAAATTAATAATACAAAAGTGGAAAGTAGAGAGATATAATACTCTACCAAGACAAAACACCATCCAAACTTGGAACTGTCGCCCCTTGTGTTGATTAGGCCACCATACTGACCCACCACCTTCCACCTTACAATCATCTGAAACTCCAGACAGGTGAGCTCGTTTGAACTAATTCTGCGACTGCACCAGTGCTCATTTAAGGGTGCCATATTAAAGGGGGTGAATATGCAAACAATTATGTTTATATTTGTAATACATTTAGACCACTTTGCAAAGATCTGTTTTCCCTTTGACTGTGAAGAGTATTTTTTGTTGCCTTTTTTTGGTAAAAGCTAAATTAAATCCACTGTGATTCAAAGTTGTATAGGAAGAAAAGGTGAAAACTTCCAAATGGGTGAATCCCTTTTTATGGGCCATGTATATCTATGCTCGCTCAGAATTGTATGCGGTGCTTTAAAGGCTTGAATGTGAACACAAACTCTTGTATGCGTGGTTTACACCGGTTACACATTTGTGCAGAATTGTCTCCTATCTGTGAAACATGAATTGTCATTTTCTTTTTATGTTTTTAGATGTTTTTGTCTCTTTGAGGCTACAGTGCATGCAATCGAAGTAGCAGGTGAGTTCATTGAAAGGACACCGGAATTCAGGAAATGCCAATGAACGTTAGGGAATGGACACATGTGAAAGTTGGAAATGGACATCACCCAGACAACGGTGTGAAAACAAACAGCCCAGAAAAAAATAGGAAAATCCCACAGCATCTGCAGGACATGTTCAGTTTAAGTCTGGTGCTTTTAGGCTAAGGAAGCACACGGACTCCACCTGCCATCCCAGATACCCTTTGGTAAGTGTGAGTCATTTCCTAATCATTTACATTTATTTTCTTAGCAGACGCTTTTATCCAAAGTGACTTACAACATAACCGAGTAAACATCACGCTTGGGGGCTGTTTGGGAACAAGTGTTACAGAGCAAGGGTGCAAAAGTGATCATCACAAGGGCCAAAGAAAATACAAGTGAGCTGCAATGCTTAGGGCTAATTATCAGTTAGACAGAAACTCACCAAACAGGAGGGTCTTCAGGCGCTTCTTACACACATTGAGGAAGTCAGAATTTCGAATTGAAGTGTGCAGCTTGTTTCACCAGGTAGGAGCTACACATGAAAAGATCCTGGATTGAGATTTAATGCAATACAAAGGTGGCATCAGCAGACCTGAGTGGCTGAGATGACCGCTGGACCTCCCACAGTCCAAAGGAGTACAGGTTAGGAGAAGAAGCGATGCTAAACTGGCCCATGTGGGTATGGGTGTGTGTGTGTGTGTGTGTGATGGCCTGGCACCCTGCCCAGGGATTGTTCCTGCTTACCACCCAGTGGTTACTGGGTGAGGTCCCAGCTGCCCTGTAACCCTGGCCTGGATAAATGGGTTAGGAAAATGGCCGGACAGATGGATATTTTGAAATTCCTTACTCTAATTCTTGCTTTTCTCCCCTTTTTACTATTCCCATTGTGATAAAGCGCTTCAGAGCGCCCGACCCGGCACAGGCTGACGCAGAGGCACATGCAAAATTAACACCGACTTTTATTGTATTCTTCAGCCGTGCTCCACAGGCCCAACACAGTCCCAAAGCACTTAACTCCACACAAAACACTTTTTCCCCCTCCACCTTGGCACCAACACTCCTCCCAGGTAACCTCGTCCTCTTTCTCCCGATTCTGGCTATCGAGTGGTGGAGGCTGGCCCGTTTTATGTGGTGGGGCTGATGACTCGTCCAGCCAGGTTCTTGAGTCCCAGCAGCACCCCCAACTGGCCACCCCAGCTCCCAACCAGGCTGTGGAGGACTCCATGTCTCATGGAGCCACGCGGGGACTGGGAATCAACGTCGGCCAGGGAGGCTGCAACCAAGCGTCCCGGGGGAGGTATTGAGCTGCCCATGGTGGCATATACAGCAGGGGTGTCCGGACATGGGCCCCGGCCGTCCCTCACACCATATACAGCAGCGCCACACAATTTTTACTGACAAGTGTCACTGACATCTGTGTAAAAGTACAATTTAAAAATGCTCTTTCATAGACTGGGAGTGCCGTATCTGAGGACCGTGCACATCACCTGCTTCATGGCTGGCATGAGCTTCACAATTGTGTGATTTTTGTGCCTGTTTTGAACAGAACAGGTGTGATTGGTGAATAAACATAGCGTGGCAATGTGCAGCTAACACAAATTAATGTGCAACAGAGTGATGTCTGTATTGGGTGACTGAAGTAGAAAATATATGTTTTAGCTAAGCCGGGGCTAATCTACAGGGCTGTATTAGACAAAATGGAATGCCAGTGGCCTTAGTCGGGTCATCTTTACTTGTGTAGGCTCATCTAATGTTTTTTCCTTCTGCAACCAATAAGGGGCACCGCTGCACCCCAAGCCCTCTAACACAGCAACACCACCATAAGTCTTGGGTTCAAATAATAATTTCTTTTAGCAAATACCTTCATCCACCACATCTTTGTATAGCTTACAGAAGCACCCAAGCACAGTTCTCTTCTCTCCCTCTCTTTGTTCCTCTCCTTCCACTTCTCCAGGTGAGTTTTGTTCTCCGACTCCCTGAGGTGTGGTGGCAGAGCCTTTTTATGCCAGACCTGGGAGATTTTTCTGTGTTACAAGGCTGCATGTTGAAAGCACTTCTGGGTCAGATGGCAGTTCCTTAAAGTAGGGCTGGTCTGGCTCTGCAGCTCCCTATGGTTCGACCCATGGAACCCAGCAGGGCTGTGTAACAATAAATCACATAAACGGATAAAGAGTAGGGGCACCATAATGAACCCCATATAACTGGAGGATTTTGAAAAAGATTGAAAGCAATAAACTGTCTTTTGAGACATGAATCTGCATTTAACTGACTCCAAGATGGTGGCATAGATGGCTTTCACTCTGGAGGACAGGAAGAGGCGGGTTCAGCTGTTTGAGAACCGGGAATAACATCATTGGCATTGTGATGGTCAATCACTTTTTCTGCCAAGGGAGGAAGAGAAAAGGCAGTAGGCAACAGCGCCAACCCCTGGTTGTGATTATAATCACATTTATATGAGCCTTGTCTCCCAATCACATGTGTGTGACAGCTGTCTCAGGGGACTACAATTCCCAGCCTGCCCTGT
Source organism: Polypterus senegalus (assembly GCF_016835505.1). Taxonomy (NCBI): domain Eukaryota; kingdom Metazoa; phylum Chordata; class Cladistia; order Polypteriformes; family Polypteridae; genus Polypterus; species Polypterus senegalus. The sequence goes on along the minus strand of NC_053169.1, from coordinate 22,699,118 downwards.
GGGTGTTCATGCATGCACTGTAGCCCAGGGGGATTACCACCTTTTGTATCAGGGGAGCAAACAGTCCATGCAGGTGGTTCCCGTCATCCCACCATTTTGCCGACCTCCAGACCATTTAAAGATCCTTAAACCATCCCGGCCAGAACACCTTGCCATTCTTCCTGTCCCTGACACTTGTTATTGAACATTTAGTAAATGATTTTATAATTTTTGTTGTTATTTGAAATTATGCTTTTCTTGTGATTGATTATACTGCCCAGTTTTGTTGTACAATTCAGTATATACAATTAAAGAAAAGCTAATTAATCGTCCCTTCTAGTTTTGTTCAGCTGAAAGCACAGCTGCAGTTAATATGTCTAAGAGCTCCAATTGTGCGGCCTGCTCAGTGCAGGTTGACGTCAGGGAGGCCCCTTATGCAAATCTCAGACGGGGTCACTTGAGGACATCATCATCACAGATCATCACAATATTCCGGCTGTGGTCGTCTCAGTGCCACCCCAGGTAGTGGAGGGCTCAGGAGCAGAGTAGTCCCTCATCTTGGTAGTATGTGTAGCCAAAGATTTTCTTTATTATACCTCAGAAGTCTAGGATTTCAAGCAGTGTGTGAAATACCTCCATGGTAATCAGGAGGTCCTGGTACTGCTCAGTTTTGACTGAATACCGAAATCTAACTCTGGTACAACGAACTGTACAATAAGTCAGCTATGGAGAATTCTGTTCATTAGGACTTGCATATCATGTTCTATGCGGACACACGCTTTGCATACAAAAGTCACATCGCCTGGCACTTTTGGTCATCAAGTGGAGGACATGCTCACTTAGGTATTACGTGTGAAAGACCGTTTCAGGCTCAGATCTAATCCTTTCCTCCTGCTGAACACCAACTCTGCTTAAAGTGTGTGCCAATTAGGACCTCTAGCCATTGACTCTGTGCTATGGGTGCCAGTGGTTGCCAGGTTTAATTTACAAGGTGTTTCCATATCTTGTGGTCCATGGCCACTGTTCTGGCTTCATTAAGAGTGATTTGTCGATTTGTCTTCTTTGACCTGTTCGATCCACGCGTTCTTTGGCGGCGTTCATTGGACTCTCCACTGCGTGGGTCACTTTCGCCTCGGGAGTTTGTGTGGTAGCCAGCTGTTACACATTCTACAAACATGGCTGAACCATCGTAATCATCATTTCTAAATCTACTCCTCGATCATCGGCGCTTGTTCACAATACCCTCATTTCAAAGGCAGTCATGAAGCGAGACTCGTAGAATCTGGAGGAGGCAGCACATTTGGAAGAGTTTCAGTTTCTGATCCGTAGAGGAAGATCGGCAGGATTAGGGCCCAGAAGATGCAAATCTTGGTTTTGGTGGAGATGTTCCCATGCTTCCACAGGCACCATTTGAGGGAAGTGAATGCTGCGGTTGTGCGGCCGATTTGGGTGTGGACCTCTGCTGTTGATGCTACCTTCTTCTCTGGTATCAAGAAGCCAAGGTATTTGAATTCTTGAACTTGCTTGATTTGAGTGCCTTTGAGTTGAACGATAGCTGGCAATCTGTCCATTGTCAGCACTTTCATATTGAGGCCGTATGGCTGGGTGACGCGGGTGATATCATAAAGGATATCCATGGCCTCGGCATCATCGTCAGTCAGTATGGCACTGTCATCAGTGACCATTGAATCTGTTGTAAAATAGTTCTCATTGAACTGGACCCCGTGCCTGTTTTGAAGTGCTTTTCTCATTATAGAATCCATCACGATGTTAAAGAACATGGGCGAGACCACTGCTCCAGTGCTTTCTATAGGGAGGGCCAATGAATGCAGTTGAATACTGATTGAAAGTCGATGAGGACAATGACAGTTTGTTTCCTGCATTAAATTCTTTCCTCAGTTCTCAGATTACGAAGGTCTGGTTGCATGCTTATTCTTCTCGGCTTGTTTGCTTACAGTACCTCAATAGTCTTGAATGGCTGATCTATGTGAAAACTATGCCTATGATGCTGTGATAATTCTTGTAATCACGGCTGTCACCTTTCTTGTGGATGGGTATGATGATGGCCTTCTTCCAGGTGACTGGTACTTGCTCAGTTTGCCAAATGGTCCTGAGAAGTAGGTGGAGGCGATGAACCAGAATTTCTCCTCCTGTCTTGACTGACTCCACAATGATCTCATCAGTTCCTGGTGACTTGCCATTCTTTATGGTTCAGATGGCTGCCGTCACCTCCTCGATGGTTGGTTCAGTGTCGGATATTGGCATATCTGGTGGGTTGATATGTGGCAATTCTGTTGATGGGCCTCGGGGGGGGAAATGTGATTGTACAGATCTTTGAAAAATTCTCTCCATCGTAAACGCTCTGTAGCTGTTCGGATGAATGTCCTGTGATTGTTACAAATGTTAGTATTTGTTGATTTCGCCTTTTCATTCAGTTTTTGGAGAGTTCAATTAAGCGTGTTGTACTTGTGTTTTGTGGCCACCTCTTCCAAGATGGCTACTACGTGGTTGTAGTGTGCTTTGCGTTCATCTCTCAGCCATTGGCGGATTTCCCTAAGAGAGTAGTGAGAGAATCAGTATGTCCTGAAAGCTTCATCTGTCAATATAGGGCCTAAAATATTACTGGACTTTGGGCCTGCTTAGGCCTAAACCTGCTGGTAGCAATTGGGGGTTGCCTAGGGGTGAAACTAAATTTAAACAGACCAATGAATGTCTCAGCCCACTTTGTGGGACTATTAAGAGGCCTCATGTCCTCTTCTCACCACATTTGTGGCAACAGATTGTGTTTATTTTTAACACATGCAATCTGCTCTCTGCAGGTGCAACGCACATTTATATGTTGTAACCACAAGGGTATGCCAGATAGCCCCAAACCACAGACCCAGCAATTCACCACACGTTAATAGAATAAGATAAAGGACATTTATTCCACAATTCCCCTTAGAGACCTCCTTCCAGTAATGTGACACAATTATACAATAAATGAATTGACAATTCTTCTTCCTTCTCTCCTCCAGTCGAATGTTTCCTGCTGCCTCCCAACTCTGATTCAGCTACGTAAAGAAGTGGGATGCCTCCGGTGTCACACCACGTCTTCCGGGGAGCATTTCCAGGCCATGAGGAAATCAGAATTGGAATCAGAATCACTTTTATTCACCAGTACTTAATGCACAGGAATTTGACTTGATAGATTTGGAGCTGATTATAACGGAACACAGGTAGGGATTCGAGAGATTCCTCCTCAGAGAGCCCCCTCTCTCGATCCCCAGGGACCCTGCCAGGGCTGAATTTTTGGACTTTCAAGCACTGGGTTCCCATATGAGGACCACTGCCACCTGGCATATGGGAGATGGAACCACACCCATCTCTCGGCTTCTGCTGGTCCCTCCATTAACTGACACCAGTCAGGTACAAAGTTACTTATTTTTTCTGCAGGCCAATCCGTCTGCATCGTCATACTGACCTCCCATCTGGACAACAGCTTCTCCCCCATCTCATGTGGGATACCCATTCTCCTCCTTCAATGTCTAATGGGCCTTTTGACTGTAGACGATTCATCATAAACTGGAGCTTGTTGCCTGTCGGACCAGGTTAACGTGAGCACCTCGGATTTCCGCAGTTCGAAATCACCGAACCTGTTTTAAGCGCCACCTTCACGAGGCATTGGATTGGTTTAGAAATGCGACACTCAGTAAGCCGTCAAACTGTCCCCACCAAGGTTTTAGCACAATTCACTCATGGTTGTCTCCAAACGTACTGTATAATCCAGTATTATACTGTATGTCTGACTTCAGCAAGGCTAGTATATACCGGGCACTGTCATAATCAGATTAATGGCAGATTGTGGTGAAAGTGTAAGTACTTTTTTCAATCAAGTCTTCTCCACTATGGCTTGACTTGTTTGAGTAAATCCAGGGACTCGACTTTGCTTGCTTTAATTGTGGGTGATCCAGCTCGTAAGAACCTCATTGTTGGGGACCCGAGTGGCTGTACCAGGCCAAGGAATCGCCCACGTAACAGCTGGCTGCAGCAGATAGAGGGTCATTTCCAGAGGGTGGGACTGGACTGCATGTCTGCCTGGGGGTTGCCAACTAGATCCCAAGCTATTTTCGACGTGTAGTGGGTGCATCAATGTGCTGTACCAGTGTATGCTCCCCAACTTGATTTGACTTGACTTGCAAATGTTTTTTTTAGCGCACTCGTGTGACATTGTTTGTGCCACCAGAACTGGAAGTGATGTCATTGGTGGTGCGTCTGGTAGGTTTTCCTGTATTTGGTCTGCAGAGACAACAGAAGTGGGATTAGTGCACCCTGACACCCCCTGGCCTGGCGGGTAATTACCTTAACTTGGTCCGCTCAGCTTCCTCCTACTCGCACATGTGTGGACACAATGTAATCCTGAAAACTTAAGATTTGACCTGAAAGTTGAACGTCAGGACTTGAAGCTTAATGGAAACTTGCATATGTTGGTCTCGGTGTCATCTCTGCTTCAAACTTTACATTCCGTTTTGCAGGGCAAGGGTGAATGTTGTCATGGGACGAGTGTTGGGGGATTCTTGTGTGCACTGGTGGCAGCAGGGGCATGGAGGTGAGCTGATGAAATTGCTCCCTAGCTGGCCTGCTCACTGGCCTCCTTGCTGGCAAGAGCTCCATTTGTGTCCTTTTCTTATTTGTTCCTGCTTTTTTACAATTGGCATCCTCCCTCTTTCTGTTTCTTTTTTCCTTTCTCGTACCCTCTATCGTCATTTCTCCCCATCTCCAGTTGTGCCTGCTAATTTTCCTACTGGCTAACAACACATCCACCCTGGGCCCCGCTCACCCCTTGAGACAGCCCTGTGTGCAGGGTGTTTAGTGGCTGAATGATTGGAGAATTTATACCGACATCGACCTTGGCTTGGCTGCTGCTGAATGAAATCACCATGGCAGCATTTGGTGCCGTAGCTTTCAGATCAGCTCTCCCAAGAACATAAATAACCAAGGAAGCCAATGTTGAAACAATGAATAAAAGAGAATGGCAGTGCCACACACACGTGGCCTACATGTAGTTCCTCCACGCACTCACTGCTGAGCTCAGTCTTCATATCAGAGCAAGAACCTCAAGGTAGCAGACATTTTAAAGAGACTCATGACACCCTGGAGTGATTATATCTCTAATTAGACCTACAACTACTTAAGAATGCTCCCCAGAGGAGCTGGAAGCGATTACTGAGTAAGGTAGATCTTGTACGTCCTACTTAGCCTGTTACCACCTGGACAAAGCTGTATAGGAAGGGTATGACTATAGCATTCTTCATGTTACTTCATTTTTGAGTGGACCATGTCTAAGTGGGTGGGTAATAAGCTCCGGACCTCATGGCTACTTTGCGGTTTGGATATCACACATTTGTGGTGTGGCACTCTGTATTCTGCGATTAATTCCAAGTACAGTAACGTAATTGAGAGGGCTATGTTACAAAGCTGAAGTGACATGACTTTGTTAGGGTCACAGATCGCTGTATTTTGCTAATCTTTGGCAATTAATACATTACAGTCAGTTCAAAGTTGTCATGATTCTCCTTTTTGCCTTCTTCAGATGGAAATCAAGATGGTGGCGTGGCCGGTTATCAATATTGTTAACTGTAAGGGGTGGGCTAAGAAGGGGGAAAATCAGAAAAGACATCAGAGGTGCAAGGACCATCAATCATCTGTTCTGCAGACACAGTATGAGAAAAGACATTAGGAAACAGCGCCACCCTCTGGTTTGGAGTGCAACAACCGTGACATGAGCCCTGAGGTTGTCTCCCAAATGCACGTTTGGTAGAAATTAAAATGGAAATATATTAGTCAAAGAAAGAAGCTTATCCTCTACTACAGGGGTGGAAATTCAATAACGGAGGGCTGCAGTGGCTGCAGGTTTTTGTTCCAACCGCATTGCTTAATTAGAAAACAACCCTTGCCAGTAATTTAATTTAATGACTTGTTAGTGCTTTAACTCTGCCATGTCAGTTCATTCTCATATCCTACATTTTGTTTTGCTTTCGAAGGACATCATCCAAATTATTTGAAGTCTAAAACAGATGTGTAATTCTCAGTCCTTCACCTTTTTCTCTTCACTTTATTTAATTAAACCAAATAGTGCAAGATAAATACACACAGGTGTAAATGGAAACAAGCTAAATGGAGAAATGCTGGTTTCTTTTGTCATTTGCATCTTACTGCTAATTAGGAGCCAGTAAAAACCAAAAATACAGCTGTTTAACACCAGAATTACCAGAGCCTACGAAAAAACTTGTAGATCCGTGCCACCTTAAATCGCTTCGCACCTCTCCATCAGCGTCTTTTGTCCTGTAAATGTATCGATAAGCAGCAAGCAGCCTGCTATCACATCCCCCACCACCGCACAGTTTTCTCAGCTCAAGTCTGTTTACCTGCGTGTCAGTTGCTAGAGTTGTATAGAGTGAGAAGTCAAGCAAAATTATAAATACTGTATCGTTATTTGGAACACTTGCATTTCATGTATGTTCCGTGTCCACAACGATCTATGTAAACACATCGTTAAAATAGAAACGTTTTTCATGTTTTAGTAATAATTGACAAAATGTAGACATGAAGTGTATAATGTATGAAGCCTGAAGTCCAAATATCAAATAAACACTTTCACAAAAGGTACAAATATAACAGAGCAAGTGCACTTCTATTCAAGAATATAACTGTAGAAAAAGAACCCGCGTTAGAGTGCGACATTGACACACATTTGCTACGACCGCTTCAGTGGCACAACGGTATCAACTTTTGACTGGTAATCAAAACTTCACAAGTTTGACCCTGGATGAGTCAGTTTTGAGAAGTGAGCTGCTCTTATTCTTACTATTTTAGAATAAAAACATACATTTGATTTCAGTCTGTAACTGCTGGTGTAAATTTATGATATTTGTAAGGGTTAGCTTTGTTTGTTTTTTTTTTTTTATTCAGTTTTATTCTCTCAGTCGTGTTCACGATCACACACACACACCCCTAAGCCCCCCACCCAAAGGCAAACATCTGACACTGCGGTTCTCACATAAAGACGCGCTACAACGGAGGTGAACTCAGATCATGACGACGGGATGGGATAGCAGGCTGTTTGCTGCTTATTTATTTACTTAACCATTTCAGTAGTTCTCTTCATGACATTTCGAAAACAGATTCTTATCCGTTTGAATGTGCACTGCAATCCAAAATACTTCACTAATATTTTAACTCCTGTTACTTTTGAATTATTCTATCACAGTGACAGTAGATATTCTAATCTAAATACTCTTCACGTGCTTGCTATTGATGCATTGGCTTTCTGGTTAAAGTTTGTTTCATTTTGAATGTTGGCTTCTCTCTTGGGTCTGTCAGTCTTTTGCTATCAGTCTCTGGTCCTTCCTACTTTCTCTAATGGCCTGACACTTTTCTTTTTTTTACCTTGTGGCAGATCAGTTAGCAGTTGAGCATTCAAAAGGCAAAATAGATCATTGAGCAAAAGTAGTGTTGCATAAGGCCCTGTCCCATTGCACAACCTTACATAAATGTAGCGAGTTGGGGATGGCCACGGCCTTGTCACATGATGTCTGTTGTGTAGTCTGACATCCCCAGCGACTCAGTCCAACCAGTCCGCCAATCACCCCGAACACAATCAAACTCGTCTGACGTTGTCTTAAGTCATTGAGTTGGGCTTTGTGTGCGTGAGAGCTGACAACCAATGAGCACACAGCTACAACAACGTTTATTTTTAGAGCACGTTTTCATACAAATGATGTAGCTCAAAGTGCTTTACAGGATGAAGAAAAAGGACAAAATATAAAAAATAAAATTAGGCAATACTAATTATCCTAGAATAAAAGTAAGGTCCGATGGCCAGGAAGGACAGAAAAACAAACAAAAAAAACTTCAGATGGCTAGAGAAAAAAAATCATAAAAATCTGCAGGGGTTCCATGGCCACAAGACCACCCAGCCCCCTCTAGGCATTCTACCTCACATCAATGACCTCAATCAGTCCTCATTGTATTCAGGGTTCACATGGAAGAATTAGATGATGACGGTCGTGTGGACATCTGGCCTTCAATCCATCAATGTAGGGACATCATGGTGCCCTGATCAGGTGGTGGGGGTGCAGGTCGCCACCACAGAAAACTGGAAAAAGAACAGCAGAGAAAGTAGGGGTTAGTACAGATTTCAGAGTCACTGAATGATATTGATAATTAAATGCATATACAGTGATCCCTCGCTATATCGCGCTTCGACTTTCGCGGCTTCACTCCATCGCGGATTTTAAATGTAAGCATATCTAAATATATATCACAAATTTTTCGCTGGTTCGCAGATTTCTGCGGCCAATGGATCTTTTAATTTAAAGTACATGCTTCCTCAGTTTGTTTGCCCAGTTGATTTCATACAAGGGATGCTATTGGTGGATGGCTGAGAAGCTACCCAATCAGAGCACGTATTGCGTATTAAATAAAACTCCTCAATGATATAAGATATGCTTCCCGCGCGGTGCTTCGCACACTTCAAAGCTCTAACAGCCTGTATTGATTTTTGATTGTTTGCTTTTCTCTCTCTCTGTCTCTCTCTCTCTCTCTGACATTCTCTGCTCCTGACGCACACTCCTTTGAAGAGGAAGATATGTTTGCATTCTTTTAATTGTGAGAAAGAACTGTCACCTCTGTCTTGTCATGGAGCACAGTTTAAACTTTTGACTAAAGGGTGTTATTTCATGTCTAGAGGGCTCTAATAATGTTAAAAATGTATTTATAAGGTTGTAAACAGGTTTTCTATGCTCTAACTGCGAAAATATTAGATTTATAAATAAAGAATCCTACTTCGTGGAAATTCATTTATCGCAGTAGAGTCTGGAACGGATTAACTGCGATAAACAAGGGTTTACTGTACAGAATATCAGGATTAAACTAAAATGAAGCTATTAGAAAGCCGTGTTAATATAATGAGTTTTAGCAGTTTTTTTAAAATACTCCACCATATTAGCCTGGTGAAATTCTATTGGCAGGCTATTCCAGATTTTAGGTGCATAACAGCAGAAGGCTGCCTCACCACTTTTAAGTTTAGCTCTTGGAATTCCAAGCAGACACTCATTTGAAGATCTGAGATTACGATTTGGAATATAAGGTGTCAGACATTCTGAGATATAAGATGAAGCAGATTATTTAAGGCTCTGTAAACCATTAGCAGTATTTTAAAGGCAATTCTAAATGAGACAGGTAACCAGTGTAGTGACATCAAAACTGGAGAGATGTCCTTGGATTTTCTTTTGCTAGTTAATATTCTAACAGCTGCATTCTGCACTCGTTGCAATCGATTGATGTCTTTTTTGGGTGGTCCTGAGAGGAGAGGAGCTATGAGAAATTAGAAACGTGGGCCTTTTGGATTTCACAAACAGAAAAGAGGCTCGTCTGTCTAATGTCGAGTATTTTATGTACAAGGACAGAGAAAGAGAATGCAGCTGAAGTCGCCATACTTCTTAAGTACAGACACCAACTCTGTCAGGCAACACGTTATTGGCAGCTAGAAAAAGGTAAAAGCCTGCGATACTTTAGAATTGTGAAACTCTGCTAGAAAGTCATCTAATTTGACATACCCTTCTGAACCAGTCCTGTAATCTGACATACTCAGGTGACAAGATCAGCAACCGTGGTCATCAAGTTTGACATCCCCTCTGACTAGAAGTCATGTGATGTGCCACCAGCTTTAACTTGATTGGTTAAAAGGTTATTTTAGGCCCCCTGTGCAGAAAGCAGGACACATTTTCACTGCACTTAAACTGTAATATTATGCAACTAAAATTTTTTTCCGGGCAAAAAGAGTAGCAATACCAAAATCCTAGAACAAAGGTCAACATTTTAACAAGCCTTCTTCAAAACATTCTCATTCTCTAGTTTGAAACTATTCCCAAAAAATCATAAAGGGCAAACCCAAAACAATACCCTGTAAAATCCCAAAACTTTCAAAAATCTAAGATAAATGCACAAAGGCAGGGGGTCCACAGACTGGTGTCAGACGGGCTGGTCCGAGTATTTTAGAAACTGCTGATCTACTGGGGTTTTCACGCACAACCATCTCTTGGGTTTACAGAGAATGATCTGAAAAAGGGAAAACATCCAGTGAGGGGCAGTCCTCTGGGTGAAAATGCCTTGTTGATGCCAGAGGTCAGAGTGAAATGGCCAGACTGGTTTGAGCTGATAGAAAGGCAACAGAAACTCAAATAACGACTTGTTAAAACCGAGGTGTGCAGAAGAACATCTCTGAACACACAACACGTCAAACCTTAAAGCAAGGTGGGCTGCAGAAGCAGGAGACCACACTGGGTCACACTCCTGTTGGCTAAGAACAGGAAACTGAGGCTACAATTCACATGAGTTCACCAAAATTGGACAATAGAAGATTAGAAAAACGTGGCCTGGTTTGATGAGTCTTGATTTCTGCTGCAACATTTGGATGGTAGGGTCAACAACATGAAAGCATGGATCCATCCTGCCTCGTAGCAACGGTTCAGGCTGGTGGTGGTGGTCGAATGATGTGGGGGATCATTTCTTGGCACACTTTTTTGAGCTTCGTTTAAATGCCACAGCCTACCTGAGTCTTGTTGCTGACCACGGCCATCCCTTTATAACCATAGTGTGCCCATCTTCTGATGGCTCCTTCCAGCAGGATAACACACCATGTCACAAAGCTCAAATCACCTCAAACTGGTTTCTTGAACATGATGATGAGGTCACTGCACTCAAATGTCCTCCACAGTCACCAGATCTCAATCCAGTAGAGCACCTTTGGGATGTGGTGGAACAGGAGATGTGGAGCCAACAAACCTGCAGCAACTGCGTGATGCTGTCGTGTCCATGTGAGCCAAAATCGCTGAGGAATATTTCCAGCACCTTGTTGAATCAATGCCATGAAGAATTACAGCAGTTCTGAAGGCCTAGCAAGGTGAACCTAATAAAGTGGCCAGTGAGTGCAGTCAATTATCAAGGACTGGAGCTTTGTACGCGCCACCACAGGAAGTCAGTGAAGAGGTTTGAACAGAGGAGTGATGTGTGCCACCCAGGCTGGTTGAACACCAGACGTGCCGCTGTTTTTTGAATCGTCTGCAGCGGATTGGTGGCACATGCTGATATTCCTGTCAACAGGTAGTCGCAGTAGTCAAGAAGTGAAAAGACCAAAGCCTGGACCAGGACACGGTCTGATCTTGCTGAAGTTGTATAGAGTGAATCTACAAGACTGAGAGATCATTGCAACGTGGTCAGTGAACCAATTAGCTCTTTGGTTTGATGGGCCTCTCTTGGAGTGACGTTACTGGCCCAGCACACCACAGCATAGAAAAATCAAATCACGGAATTACAGAACAAGCAATGGATGTCATTCACTATCCATGTTAATGAATGCACCCTCCTAACAAAGAGTCTGCTCTGCCTTTTCAATGGTTATTTTTAATATTTAACTTATTAAATCGAATAAACATATTGAAAGTTTTGTGTTTCCACAAGGGGTTTTTGGGCACTTTTGACCTTCGTAGTAATCCTATCAATCTGAAACTTCATACTACACACATACCCCCCAGGATGTTTCTTTCTAGAATCATAGAAACGTCATCACTTCCAGCATTTGCAGCAAATACTCAAACCCGTCACTCAGACCTTTTGCAGTCGGCCTGATCTGATCGATTGAGTCATTGAAGTCAGCCAAGGCAAAGCTGAACGTTGGCTGCATCCTCCTAATAACCGGCTCTTATGTCATCAGGCTCTGTTTGCCGATGCACTGAAGGCCTCCTCGGGTGTGACTATCTAAACATGCGCTTCCGTCTCCGCCAACAGAAAGCTGTGGGCTTGGGGGTAGGGAGCGGCATCTGTCATGTCCTTTAATATCTCTTTGGTGGGCTGCCACTAACCACGGAAGTAGACTTCCCCCTTGTCCTCTGGGTGATGAGATATCTCTTAAAGTCGCATGGGAGTTGAAGATGCTCTTGAAAGTTTGCCCATGAATGTAAGCTGGTGCCCCTTGTGCTGTGACATACTCAGATCTGCATGCTGCAACAAAAACATGACTTCTACTTTGAACCCTTGCATCTTTGCCGAGATTTTCCTGTCTTAATAAGCCACTCTTTTTTAATATTGTGTCTTTTATTCTATACATGTAAAAGCCAAATACCACTCATCACGAAATCTCCGAACCATGAGGACTTGGGACTTGAAATTTGGAATGTAGGTTACCCTTGGGCCATAGGTGCTCACTAAGAAACGGTTTTAAAAATTTTGTGGCCCAAGCATGTTCTATCTGTATGTCTGTCCACTTTTCATGAGAGAATTACTTAACAGATTTAGATCGGGTTGTTTTCTATAATTTGCTTGAACTTTCCGGTTGATTTTGTGGCTTCTGTCATCGCCAGAGTTCGCTTGTGGTACCAATGTATTTATGCAAATCCAAGAGAGTGGCTGTGGGCCGAGAGCAGGGGGACGGGGCCTTCCTCATTCACTCGCCAGCCTCTGTTCGAGTTGGTCTACGTCTCGCCACGTGTTGGAGTGCACCTTGCCTCCAGTTAGCTAGTGATTCCTGTTTGTTCAACAGACATTATCATCTACAGATTGTTAAGGTGTAACGTTTGACATTTTTGAGAGAGAGACCAGAGCTACGTGTGTTTTAGAGGGTAGCTGCTGATTGCCAGAGATATCATGGCCATGTGCTTTTCTCCCCATGTGGGAAACGCTCTCCCGTCAGAGCTGAAAACGATCAGATATACAGTAGTGCCAACGTCTATTGAATTTTAAAGTTTGTCCTGTTTCATTACTATGTGGACGCAGCCACAGGGTACAGCTAGTACCCCCATGTGACCTCAAAGACATGTTTGAAGAAAGTATGAAGGTTGGAGAACAATCATAACATAATGAATTAATACTTGCAATAAATCCAGACCATGCAGGAAATGTTTAATAGACGAAACTCTATGATCAATCAGTCATCTTCTATATCTCCTTTCAAACTGATCACAACTGTAAAGGTCAGGTGAAGTCAGGGTGGGGAGCACGCACTGGCACACAACGAAACAGCTCAGGATCCTGGGTGGCAGCCCTCCAGCCAGACACGCAGTCAAGTCCCACCCTCCCCAAATGACCACCTATCTGCTACAGTCAGGTGTTACGTGGGTGTCCCCTTGGACTGGTCCAGTCCCTCGGGTCCTCAACAATGAGGATAACTGGATCACCCTCTGGGAATCGTGCCATATGACTGTAGTGCTGTAACTGATGCTCCCTCTGAATGCAGGTAATGTGCCTCATTCGGGACCCTGTGAGCAACACAAAGTCAAACCAGTGGTACCCAAGGACTCTCCGAGGACACACAGTACAGAAGGATTCCAGCCTTCATCTCAGGTTACTGGATAGCATCCATTTCTCGCAACCACATAGCAAAACTGGAAACACCAGGGGCCTTGTGTATGAACGGTGCGTACGCACAGAAATGTTGCGTAAGAACTTTTCCACGTTCAAATTGCAATGTATAAAACCTACACTTGGCGTAAAACCACACACTTTTCCACGGTACCTCATACCCCGTCATACGCAAGTTCTCCGCTCGGTTTTGCAGACTGGCGGCACCCAGCGTCAAACCAGTGCTACTGTTCCTGTGTAGTTACCCTTTATTTCTTAGAACCACATTTCTGATGCGGCTTTATAAATACACTGAAACTAACCGCTTATTGTTTATTAGTGTAATGCATCTGATTGTAATTAACTCGTAACAATATAATGGTCCAGGGAATAGCCATAGTATTCCAAATACCATAACTGCTTTAGCGTTGTTACTCTCACTTCTTCTTCTTCTTCTTCTTCTTCTTTCAGCTGCTCCCTTTAAGGGTTGCCACAGCGGATCATCTTTTTCCATATTACTCTCACTGCACCACTCGGAGTATTTATATCACTGTATCTGAGTGGGGAATCACAGAAGCAGCTGATCGGAAAGAGAATATCAATATACAGCTTCAAAGACACGCTGCCAAAGCCACAGCAAAACATTTCAAAGCCTTTCCTGTACGGACCTCACGGTTCAGAAACCGTTTCATCCCAAGAACTATAAACTGCTCCTTGTAGAACTGTTTGTACTTATAACTACAAATACCCCACTGTAAACTTGCACTACAGTTATAATATTGCACAACCTGAGCCACTTTATAAAGCGCGCATTTACATATGATGACGATATCATTTTTAAGATGAAATGCAGCAAAATATGTTGATTATATTATACAGATAAAACTTTAACTTCATTTAAATAATCTGTATTGTTAATAATTTAATGTGAGGATACAGTGCCGCAGCGCTAGCTAGTTCACATATTGGTCCTGCCTCGCGCTGTATATTTACTGAGGCTGGGACAACACTGGAAGGATAGAATAATTAAACACGTACTATGAAGATATTTCAGTGTTCCTTAAAAGTTTTGAAGAATTGTCGTTGTAAGCATACATATGGCTTAACGTCTATTACAGAGCTGATTGTGTGGCGATTGGGTATTTGGGGAAAGAAAAGTAAGGATAGGAATTGCAGGTTAGTACGTTTGAAAGAGACAGTACTGCTACAATAAATTATTTAATCGAAGGTCGCAACAGCATCTTGTGTGAGACATGGCCAATCACTGCGCCATCGTGTCCCCATGTTTAATAACATGCTTTCATTCCAATCATCATGAAAATGATACCACGTATACATCTCAGTATTTTAATTATTCAGAGAGTTGTAATATCACAAATGTAATGGACTCTGTGTCCAGTTGGAGGAAGAGAAACAGCGGAAGCACGTAGTGATTCACACACACAAAGCACATCAAAGGAAGATCAAATACAAAACAAAGCATTTAACGTGCTACTTTAGTTACAATAAGGTTTGAGGAACTAGTAAATTAAACGAATTTAAGATGAAGTTTATGATGTTCTACTTTAATGACAAAATAAACTACGTGATTAAAGTGGAAATTTCAAGATTAAAGTTGACATTTTGTGCTTTTTCTCCCACTGTGTTCCTATTTATTTTTGCTCTGTACCCTAATAAGCTTTCATATGAAACTCGGACGGTGGGCTATGACTCGCCTTTTCACACCGACTTTGATATGTGACAACTTCTCTTTTATTTCCGGCACTGTGCGACTTTGTGAACTTGAGCTTTCGAGTTTCTCCAACACGCTATGTCAGTCGATCAGCTTCCTTTTGTTGATTATACCACGGTTTAAATCAACAAATAGTACGTTTTTCATTTGCCTCCACTTGGCATTCGCTGAAATTCTTATATTTTCCCCCGTGCTTTTCCCATTGTCTTTTCACAGAACGCTGAGCTTAAGGGCTATTTATATTGATTTGCATATTCAAAGAGGCGTAACTCTGGGAGGAATTGGGGCGGGACAGAAGGCGCGTGCACGTGTGTTAGTTTTCACGCTGACCAGGATTTATGGAGCAGAAGAACATGGAAGTTGGAGTACGGACAGATTCCTGCATCTGGATTTTCCTGTGCGTAATCACATTTCCGCTTTTGTGCTTACGTCATGTTATAGTGCGAATTCTACGCACGGCGTTATACATGAGGCCCCAGGACTCTAAAGACTTGGACCTTTGTCCTTTTGCAGAGATTTCTGGGAGTGCCACACAGCCCTTTTCAGCGACCTCATGACCCCCCCCATGCTCTCCCAATCCGTCACCAGAGACATGAATACTGAGATCAATCGGTCGTTTTGTTCAATCTTTTTTTTTTATATAAAGCACTTCATAAAAAGAACGCACTATAAAACAAATAAAACTGCAGAATGAATACCTCAATTTAGCCCTAACCGGTCGCTTTGGATGGGTTCAAATCTCATGCTCTGCCATTGTCTGTTTACACATTCTTCTTATATCTACGAGGGTCCTTCAGTTGCTCATTTTTCCTGTCACGTTCTCAAAGGTGTATGGTTAACTGGAGCAGAAAGAAAGAATAGAACTTTTCTTATAAAATTCAAATCGGTGACATAAGGACTTTTACAAAGGCACTTTTTTCCATTTCTAGACTATGCCTGTTATGTTATAAACAAAATGTACCTTCTTTGTGCTGTATATACTCATGGATAAGTTCTCCCGCGGATAAGTCGGGACTTGATTTTATTGTGTAATTTCTGGTATTTCATAATCCTGGTCGAATTGGTCCAAGAGATTGTGATACGCTAATGCCCACCTGAGAGAGTAACCACAGAGCACACTGCCTTTTCTCTATGTATTGTACCACACAGTAATACCTGAACTCTTCCGAAGCGACGTTTGTACTGATTTGTGTTTTTTGTATCTCACACTCTCATACACCTTTATTGTGAGAGCATCCCTTATCTACGATGGAGCGTTCAATCAGAAGAAAATATGAAGCTGGTTTTAAATTAAACGTCATTGAAGTGGTGAAAGAAATTGGTAACTGTGCTGCTGCAACAAAATTTGATGCTTCCGAGAAACTGATGCCAAATTGAAGGAGGCAAGAAGATGCATTTTTGAACGGGCGTATAAGTTGGGTCTGATTTTATGATCGATTTTTCGGGTTTCACGACACAATTTACACGTGAGTATAGACGGTAAATGCTTTTCACGGTAATACAAATGACCAAAGTTCCAAAGTAGTCCCCTGTGTGTGTGTGAGTGAGGGGAAGGATGAGGGCAGCCAAATACAGAGGGGTCCTTGAAGAAAGACCTAGAGTACACTCACCACACATTAGCTGTTAGGTGGTGAAGTGGTGAGAGAGAGATAATTATAGATAGGCAATGATTAGGGGACCAGAATAACTAGGCCATGATGGGCAGTTTAGTCAGGACATCAGGATACACCCTACTGTTTATGAAGAATACCCAGGGATCTTTAATGACCACAGAGAGTCAGGACCTCAGTTTTATGTCTCATCCAAAGGACGGCACCATTTTTACAACACATTGTCCCCATTACTGCACTGGGTCATTGGGATCCACATTCAGAGCACAGGATAAGCTCCCCCTCACCAACACCTCTTCCAGCAGCAACCCAAGCTTTTCCTAGGTGGTCTCCCCTCCAAGTACTGGCCAGGGCTGAACATGCTTAGCTTCAGGTGGATGACCTCTTTTGAGGTGTTTGTGGTATGGCTGCCAGTATTGAACAGAAAAACCAAACGAGCAGCACGTTGTAAAGGTCAAGTCCAGATCATGCAATGGAGAAAGTAAAACTAAGAAACAAAACCTAATTCTAAATATTCAGTCAACCTTTATTATCATAAGGAGCATTATGAAAGAAAAAAACAGGAGTGTCACACATTACAGGGAGATGAGCAAACTCTTCAGTTATAACTGAAACTTTGAAGTAGAAAGTGTCTTAACTGCCCCCATTTCTAGTTTGCTGACATTATTATAATGTTTGATGCCAGCTTCTACCCGACACTTTCCGAACTGGTCCCGTTAAAGCCAACATAATGAACCAGACGTTTGTGAACATGCCAGTTACTGAGAAGCCCTCACACTGACCGTAAAACTGCCAGTGCGGCGCCTCAGAGTGCCTAATGTTACCTGCTCATTTTCTAGGAAGTGCACAAAGAGCGGCCTGTGTGTATAAGGGGCCTGCTTACCCTCTCGGCACCTGGCACGTCACTTGGCTGGAGCTCACACTCCATTTACAATGAGCCGCTCTGTACATTAAACGTCCAAGCCCCACCAGACACAGTTCCACCAGGGTCTCCATGCTGCAGGACTCCCGGACATTTGAAAGCTGATCAGGAGACATCTCATATCAGAAGCCAGACTTTGGGACAACAGCTGCTGAATGTGTAAATAGATTTCTGTAAATATACACATCTGTATACAAGTGCAAAACCTTCTAAATGTTTAGAACTTTTTAGCTATATGTGTATTCTTCTAATTGGCTAATGGCATCTAAAACCCATTCCAGCAGTGTCAGGCAAATGAATCAAGCTTGGGTGGGATGCCATGGCACTACAGAATACGTACAATACATTCACAGATCATTCACAGATTATCAGGCAAACCAATTTCTATGTCTTCGGGAATCAAATCAGTCAAAACATTTTTGAGATTATTTCCACAGATAATGCAACCTAGTCTCTTTTTTTGTGTGCAGGACACGTCTCTTTGTTCACTCATCTGTCCACCGTTATTGGCCTGTGCTGCTGTTCTGCAACTGCCTTGACTTGATTGAATTGAAAGGCCATTTCTTCACACAATTGCTTCACTTCACTTGAGCCAAAAAAGGATGTGGTGCGTAAGAATGTCTACTCGCTATGGCGTTATTACCAACACATATCTGCTCATTTTCTTTTTTTCTGCAACATTATTGAATTTCAATCAAATCAGTCAAAGAGTTTTTGAGATTTTGGAGTATTCTGTTTTTTCCATTGTATGGAGTGTTTGTACTCCTAAATATTGATACAGGTGGAATCCTATTGTAATGAAATTCATGTAACCATAAAAATATATTATAACAGAAATTTTGTAATAACAAATATGAGAAAAATACGTATGCTATTGTGACCGGAGCAGCTCCGTAGCTGTTCTGCTGTGTCTGTCTCACCACATAACGTGCTTGTCGCAAAATGTTTATAACGTTTAACACCCAACCCGCATTCACCTTTCTGTCTCTCGTGCAACTAACTCTGTGACCCAAGCTTGACAATACCTGTGTTCAAAAATAAAAAAAACAGCACTTCTCGAACTACAAAAAATCTTTTATTTGAAAATAACACGTTGGATATAATTTTTTATTTTTATAGAAATAGAGGTATAAATAAAGAAAGAAAATGAGACGTTAGATGTAATTATTTTTTTATAGAAATATAAACACACTTCTAATTTTTTTTTTCATTCAGGTCCCATCGCCCAATCTTTAACTTTGTCTATATTTTTTCGATCCTTCAAAATTGTTGGCATCATTGAAGGCGCAATTCATTCCAGAATCATCTTTTTCCAGGATTGTTAATTTTTCTTTCAGCGTAAACTGACAGCGTTTCTCACTTTTTTTTTGTTCATGAACAGTACAGTATCTGCACACCACACAACTACCCACGCAAACTCTCAGTGGAGCACTGACTCAGAATTCAGCTCTGTATATGATGTGTTGCCAACACTCGCGCCGAGCCTCGCCATCACTGTCCGAGACAGGAAATTTCACAACAGTCACTTTCTAGTGGTCAGGCAAGAATGAGACAGCCTGTGGCAGGTTTCTCAAGACTTGGCGAAATTGCGGGCATGGCATTAAATATTTTTTGCATTGCATTATTGTCTTTGATGGCCATTTTTGGTCAGAAAAACATTCATTATAATGAAAATTACTTTTCATTAAAACATAATCCATTTAACATGATGTTGTATGAACATTTGTCAGGGCCAACAAAAACCATTCGTTATTTTGAAAATTGTATTACTTCGGCATTCACTATAATGGGATTTGACCTGTATATTGAAATTATCCCCCAGATGTACCGTCCTGCCAAATTTGAACTTTTTAAGTAAATGGGATACTGTGTTTTTGCTGATGAGTGAGTCAGCTTTACATTATATATATAATAAATAGTATATAGATTAGATCATGAATAATCAAAAAAATCGTTTTTTTGCCAAATATGGTATCATAGAAGAAACAGATTGGCTGAGATGAATGGTTCCTTACATGGCTGGGAGGCTTTAATAATGAAAGCACGGTTTACCATGTGTACCCCTATCACAAAAGGTGACAGCAACTCTCTGGCGGCTCTTCCATATGCACACCCACAGGGCTTCATGGGAGTTGTTGTTCCAATGGGCAGCCCTCATGGGTTGCGTGGGCGGAGCTGGCAGGAGAAGCTGTCCGCAGTTTTGGGATGTTCCATCCGACCTGGAAGTATTACCTGAATACAGCATGGTGGCACCGGGTCCGGTATTAAGGAGACTGTTCTGTTTCACTCGGGGGAGCTGGTGTCGGGTTCAAAGAAAGGGCAAAGGTTGCTGGGAGGAATGGAGGGGAAACGTTTGAAGAGAGAGTTTATAGTAACACGTAGTGGAGAAGTAAATAAACTTGTAAAGGTGATTGTGTTCATAAAAAGCCTTTACCTGTATTGGAATTTGTATCTGCACAATGGCATTCTGTGTTCGGAGTGTAGCTATGCCCCCTATTTTCTATAATGGTTACTGATAAGCAGTGACAGGTAGAGGCTGTGGGCACATAGTATTAAGTTGATTTGAGCTTTATAAAGGGACTTGGGGTGGCACGTGGCATATATATGGTTTTATAAATCAAATTTTTTTGTACATACACCGTTTTTGATTTTTGAGCTTTAGCAAAAGTTTAGTTTGGAGTCTAAGCAAGGTTTTATACATGAGGGCCCAGCTGGTTGCTAGGCACCTGATCAGCTGACCCATGCCATCATGGTGGCTATGATTTAGATGGTGGCAGTGCACAAGTCACAGCATCGGAATTTAAGTAGTAGAAGGAAATACTATGATCATAAAAATAATGAAATAATTTAGGAATGATTTCTTGTTTTGTTTAGTTTTGACGGATTAACTTTGTTTAACTTTGAGGATTATTCAAAATGACTTCACTACTTTGACCTTCACTAACAATCTCATCAATTCTTTTGTTTTGATTTTAATGAAGGCCGTTTTCCGCTGCCCTCCATTTTACTAAAATTTCCTTCAGATCCTGTACAGTCCACTACATTTCTTAAAGCGCACATTTCCATGAAACTCACTGGATGATGATAACCAAATAAGCAAAGCACCTTTGATCCAGTCGGATTACTTCATATTGATATCCTGACACTTCTGATTGCTCTTCCTGTACAAAGTCAACATGGCGTCCCTGTTTACCTTCAGCCTTTTCTCTTTATTTGACTGATATCAGCATGATTGAATTTTTAATACAGTGAAGACGTATGTTTTATTAGCTCATGCATAATGTAAAACAGATGGAAAGACAGAGGAACAAACACCGAATGAGAGTTAAGCGTGATAACTGGCACGTTTATTGAACAGCGAATGAACCACAGACTTACCATCAGAAGAGTCGCGTCCCTTCTGTTATGGCCGCATGAAACGCTTTGTAAAGTAACAGTTACGGAAACTAGACGCGGCAGTTTCTGCACCGTTATTGAAGTGGTGTCCACTCTTGCACCATTCCCGATTGTCTTCCAGAATGGCAGGTCATGTCCCTCTCTCTCTCACTGTGAGACCCCCCCCTTATCTTCTGTGAAGCTCTGTTTATCTAATGCCCTGTGAGTCTCCACCTGCCTTCTTGAAATTTCCTGGCCTGTAAGGTGCAAAGTGAATATTCCAGGCATTCATGGAATGCACAGCTCAGCATGCCTGTGTGACATTCTGCTGTCAATCATCCGTCCCACCTCTCGTATCTTCAGGGTGATATGCTGGCTACTACAATATAGTCTGCACCCATAACTACCTGTCTGTTGATTGTGAGATATCACTTGTGATTGGTGTACTGCATGTGTGCTCATCCACATTTGGAGTGACAATCTTCACGTGTGTGCCAACCTGCTTGAATGCAGTTGCTTTAACATTACCTCACATGGAATCATGGGCAAATGTATAAATCTGCGTTTTATCTCGTGTATTGTATGGGCATTCAAAATTGGGTGGAGAAATGCAAGAAATGGTCAGTGGTGACACACCAAATCATTGCTACGGTAAAGTTGTCTTTTCCCCGCAACCAAAAACCATAACGTTATGATTTTCACTTGGTACATCAGGAAAAGAATGTTAAGGAGGGAATCGCCAGGCAAGAGGAAAAGAGGAAGGCCAAAGAAGAGGATTATGGATATGGTGAGGGAGGACATTAAGGCAGAAAATGATGTAAAAGACGGGGGATAGATGGAGACGGATGATCCGCTGTGGTGACCCCTAAATGGGAGCAGCTGAAAGAAGAAGAAGACACTTTAATTTCAGCTTTTTCCACGCAGATGGATCAATCATGCAACATACCCTATATGAATGTCTATATGTATAAAATCCAAAGTGTGTCTGTCTGTCTGTATGTCTGTCCGCTTTTCACAAGAGAACTACTTTTTACGGATTTAGATCTGATTTTTTTCTAGAATTTGCTTGAACACTCCAGTTGATTTTTGCGACTTCTTTCTTCACGTTAAGTATCATAGTTCACTTGTGGTACCAATTTATTTGCGCAAATCCGAGTGAGACACAGCAGGCCGAGGGGAGGGGGCGGGGCCCTCCTCACTCATGCGCCAGCCTCAGGGCATATCTAACTTCCGCTTAGCTAGCGAATGAGAGAACTACTTAATGGATTTAGATTTTTTTTCTATAATTTGCTTGAATATTCCAGTCGATTTTGTGACTTCTCTCATTGCGCCAAGTATCATAGTTTGCTTGCGGTACCGAGTCATTTAAGCGAATCCAAGAGACGCACAGTTGGCCGAGGGGAGGGGGGCTGAGCCCTCCTCACTCACGCGGCAGCCTCGGGGCGTATCTTACGTCCGCTTAGCTAGTGAATGAGAGAACTACTTAATGGATTTAGATCGGATTTTCTTCTAGAATGTGCTTGAACATTCCAGTTGATTTTGCGACTTCTCTCATCGCGCTAAGAATCATAGTTCTCTTGCAGGAGCAATATATTCGCACTAATTTGAGACAGAGGCGATGGGCCAAGGTGGAGGGTGAAGCGTGACGTCAGGAGTGGGGAGTCGGCCTACCTTTGCGTTTTGGAGCTTAACTTGCCTTCGATTAGCTAGCGACACCTTTTTGTTTATTGTTTTTTAAAGTTTGTCCTGTTTCACTACTACGCGGGTAACGGCTACTATTATAATATAAAGAATACTGCAGTGGTAGAGATCATGGGCTTGGTTCCTGAGTCCTGCGCTTTGCACAGTCAGAAAAAGCTCTATATAAATGTAAATAATAATAATAATTATTATTATTATCTGTCAGATGAATAATATATATTTTTACAAGTTCCCTTTTGTCCAGAGGGTAGAGTGGTGGCTGTAAGGCTATGGATCTGCGCTGGTAATTTGAAGGTTGCCAGTTTGAATTCCGTAAATGCCAGAAGTGACTCTACTCCATTGGGCCCTTGAGCAAGACCCTTAACCTGCAATTGCTTTGTCTGGGGTTTGACATTAATCTGAATCCAGCCCTGCAAACAGGTCCTCCATCTTACAGGGAAAACCTGGTGGTTGGTGGCAGGACTGGCACTCCAGCCACTGTAAAAAGCCTCACACTGTTCAGTGTGCTGCTGAGGTGTCATCTGCTGCACTTGAGTCCCAATCCAGGTGGTTCATCATGTGGTGGGTGCGACAACACGCTATCAGTACATGCTCTCAACCTCCGCCTTTTGACGAGGGTTCCCAAAACATTCAGCGAATCTCTGCCTGAACACCATCTTCCGGTGGCTCCTAGTGAGTTAGGGCAGCTCACAAGCATCCTAAATCCTGGTGAAGATAGGGGTACCTTCATAAATTGGGAGGTTTGGGAACATGCTTTTACTGGTACTCCCGAAGTGTAGAACCAAATTTGTGTCAGTCTGAGGTTTTTGAGCCACTTAGGACTTTTTTCCTACTCTGGGACACTTGGTAAATATGGGCAAGACCTCATTCTAATCGAGAATTTGCGACTGGACCTGAAAAAGGCTGTTCACTCATGATACCCATGCTGCTTTTCAAAGCGTGAGCAGTTTTGTAAAGAAAAAAAAGTGGGAAAAAATGGGATTTAGTTTGATTAAGCCTGGTGGGCTTATGTGACATGGAGGTTTGACATTGGGGTCATATTGACTGGCTCTTCTGAAAAGGACTGCTGTGTGTAAGCAATTGAACTGGCATCCCTTCCAGGGTTGGCTCTTCTGTTGCCAAGACAAGTAGGGTTTGTTTTGTATAGCAGGCACTCTGTTCCAAATGCCAGCTGGCATTTAGTGCTGGTTGTGTAGCAGGATTGCTTTGCTGGGATCCAGTTACACTGGTAGAGGCTCTCGCTCCCCTGATCAGAACAAGATGGATGGTTGAGTTAAACTAAGTCCATCCAACAACACCTGTTTTAATGCACCCTGACATCTCAGCATATAAAGGATGACAAAGCATTTCAGCAGGAGACTAAATAATAACAGCTGTGTTGGGGGAACAGTTCAGGAATTCAAACCAGCTGGAGAAAAGAACTGTAAATAATTTGATAAATGACATCTTTGGAGAAACATTTGCATATCATCTGGAATAAAGGGGCAAGCCCCTCAAGGATTAGATGCCAACGTTGCACTGTCATAAAAGTTGGAAAAAATTGTGAGGCTATGAGGGCCTGCCACAGGTGGGTTACACAGGGGTTTACAGGCCATGCACTTTCCTCACCTACTAAACAGCTTCTTCAATTCAAGGGAGAATGGAAGCTGCAATGGATTTTGGCAGCCACAGGGCCAAAGCAGAGACCAGACTTGGAGGGAATGCCAGTACATGATGAGAGCTCACTCATTTCATTCAGTTCGACCGGTTGTCTTTGGACTATGGAAGGAAAGGGCAGTACTTGGAGTAAAGGAAAAGAAACAAGGAGAACATCCAAAGAACGTCTGCTGGGGTCCAGAGGCTGTGTTCACAGCACTGGGCGCTGGGCCTGCCTTTCTCAGAACTACTGATTTATTCGCATAAAAGGCAGAGATATCAAACAGGACATTAAAACCCTGTCCTATGCCTCTTGACCACTAAGGAGAACTACTGAGTTTAATTTCACATTTGAGGTTTGGAACAAATTATAAGTTAGTCAGAGAAGACTAAAATCAGACAAAATATACAGGCGTGGGCAAAAGTAGGTTTACAGGTGAAAGCACATGAAACAGAAAGTTCAAACAGTTGTATTATTATTTATTTATATTATTTGTTCTCTTAAAGTTAATAAAGCCATTGTAATTATATATATATATATATATATATATATATATATATATATATATATATAGTGACAGGGGCTTGGCGTCCTTACCTAGCCGGGATGCACCTGCACACTATATTCAGGGGGAACAGCCATGGACGTTGCAATACCTTCCCCTGAACGCTAGTTGGCCACCTCCTTGGGGTGGTTCAGTGTCTCGGGTTCCCGCAGGGCATCCTGGGAATTGGAGTTGGGTGCAGCCCTGTTGGGTCCCGCAGGTACCACCAGGGGGCGCTGTATTTGGGACTCCTGAGCCCGTGTGGGTAACCAATTCGTCACACCCGGAAGTGAAGCTGGAAATCAGGGATCAAGCACCTGGAGCACTTCCGGGTGAACTATAAAGGGACTCAGGAGCCAGAGTCAGGTGGAAAGAGGACGAAGCTTGGTGAGGAGTAGTGGAGTGAGAAGAAGAGGAGAAGAAAGTGTTTATTGTGTGCTTGGGACTGTGTTGGGCTAGTGAGACACGGGGAAGACGTGTCTCACAGCTGAAGAGAAATAAAAATGTATTTAATTTTACACGTGCCTCCTGTGTCTAATCTGTGTCGGGTCAGGCACTATATAGCGTCTTTCTTACTAAATATATATAGAGAGAGAGAGAGAGAGAGAGAGAGAGAGAGAGAGAGAGAGAGAGAGAGAGAGAGAGAGAGCAGAGTGTTAAGACAAAAAGAAAGCAGGCTGATAAACGTCAACGCGGCAGGCTTAGGGTGGAACAGGTTTGTCGTTTAATGAGGCGTGGTGCTTGGCCCAAGTGTGGCACTGCGTCAAAGCTTTCACGCCTTAAATACAACCTAGACGCACCCTTGAGCTGATTCACATCTTTGGCTGAAAAATCAGCAAATACAACAGGAGCTCAACCTCAAACATGAGGTACACTGAAGGAATAGCCATCCATCCATGACGTCAAATTTTATTAATGTAATCAGGTAAAACAACAGGGAAAGGCAAAAAATGATACGACTATAAAAAAAAAAAACAAAACTAAATTGTGCCAAGTACTCACCCTCATGGCTTCTGTCTCAAGTCCTGTTCCATTACCACCGAAAAGAAAGGGGAGGGCATCTCATGCCAACACCACTCCTGCAGCGTATAAGCATGGCTCCACTTTATAAATATCTGGTTGATGTGCTGATGAGGAAGACTATGGACCACATCTATTGAAGAAGATAGATAGATAGTGTCAGCAGAGTGGTGGATTAACAGGACATGAAACAAAAGAATAGTCAGGACACAAACTGTGTCATCCTGCTTCATTAAACAGTCACCTTAAATGCATGCCTTTATGGCTTCAAAAATACAGCCCGGGTGGGCAATTCAACAAAAGCAAAGTAATACAATCTTAAGCTGTCATGATTTGGGTCTTTCAGGTAGCTCCATGCAGCAATCTGCTGTTTACAAAAGACGCCTCCTTCCAGGCAGGTGGGTTTCTTTTGTTGCGTGGACCACAAGGGGAGGGGCTTAGGGCCCTCAATAGGCAGTTTCTGCATGGTGTGGAGAGAGAAAAACCTGTTAGCAACAGCGCCCCCTCTTGTCCTAGCAGGTTATTACATACCTGAGATGAGCCCGTGAGGAGATATTCGGACACACGTGTGACAATAGATAGATAGGTAGAAAGGTAAAATTTAGACCTCTTCACTGTCCACACATTTTATTGTATTGTAGCTTTTATTTTAAACAAATCAGTTTGGCTTTTGTCCCACTCAACAGACCCTAACAACACTGTGAAAACATGTTTTCAGAAAAGTTTGGACATTTTGGTCAAAAATGACAAATACAGCCATTTAAAATGAAAGCTACAATACAACAAAGAGTGCAGAAAATGAAGGGGTATGAAGACGTCCTGAATCCACACAAGTTTTCCCCGGGGTTATTTCTACAAAGTTCCAGGTAATGGAAGCGTCCAAAGAGGAGTAAAGAGTACATCAGTTAAGCTAATTTGCTTTTTGCCTTAATTGCAATGAAGTTATGTATTTTAATATCTCATCACAGCACAAGATGGTCACTTGTTGCATGTTGGTCAGACATACAAGTAAGAATGTCTCTGTACTACTGATGCTACTAACAGAGAAGTAACAAAATCCTTATTTTGGATGGACTCAATGGATGCTTTCTTCATGCAGATAACTCCAATGAGGACAGCAATTCTGCAGAATGATTAAGATGTGGGTCTTACGTCAGGTAGCAAGGAGTAAATTAACAGCTGCTGTGTCCAAGCAGATAAACTAACATTGGTGTGCAAAGAGATCAACTGTGGTGAGGTCAAAGAAAATATGAATTTAAGGTAAAGTGGGAACTGAAATAGAAACTGAGCAAGAAATTTAAAAAGAAAAAGCAAAAATGGCAGAACAAAACCAAAACATGTGCATAACAAGCAGGTGCTCAGAGGGGGCAGAGCCACAAGAGAGAATTAGGACCGCGATGAAAGTATGTAAACTGAGTTAAGTGATAATTTCTGTTCCTTAATTGGTGTTTGAGCAGAGCAGTGATGATATCGTGAGAGCCCGGGACCTTTAGGAAAGGAAAGGAACTGAAAGTCACACATCTTACCCCTTGCCAAGCAGGCTTACCAGCGTCTCTGTCGTCTTAGACCTGTAAGGGCAGCTCGCATTTCTCCATCTGTTCTCGAGAACTCCTTCAGTTGCGAGAGCGGGGTCCACTTCCACTGGTTGCGTCACACCCTCGTATAGCACCTGATCAGCTTAAGAGTGTAAGGTGCTGCAGAGGGTGGTGAGGGTGGCACAGAATATGACTGCCACTCTGCCCCCTTCTGTCCAGGACATGCACAACACTCACTGTCTTGGACTGGAAGAGCTCAACCCTCTGGCACAGCCGCTTTTCTCACCCCTTCCTTCTGGCACTCGGTTCAGACCCACTGGCATGCGCTCCTGTAGATTCAGTGACAGTCTCTATCCACAAATCATAAAGTTGCTGAGCATTCCAATATAAAAATTCAAATGTTGTAACATAACACAGAGTGTATTTAAATGTATAATATTTACAAATACACTGTATATTGAACATGATTGTGTATCTACAACACCTTCAGAGTGTAATCAGGCCCCTTCACTTTTTTCACATTTTGTTATGTTGTAGCCGTGTGCTAAAATCATTTAGTTTTTCCCTCATCAAACAACACTCAATACCCCAGAATAAGAAAATCAAAACAGGATATCAGACATTTCTGCAACATTAATTCAAATTAAAAACGGAATTATCACACTAACATAAGTATTCAGATCCTTTACTCAGTACTTCAGTGAAGCCCCTTTGGCAGCCATTCCAGTCTCCTTGGGTGCGACATGACAAGCTTCACACATCTGGATTTGAGGATCTTCTGCCATTCTACTCGACAGATACTCTCAGGCTCTGCCAGGCTGGATTCACACCATCCGTGGGCAGCTACTGAATTTTCAGGTCTTCCCAGAGATGTTCAGTTAGTTTCAGGCTGGGCCGCTCAAAAACACAAGAGTTGACCTTAAGCGTTGCTTTATGCTTTAGGTCATTGTCCTGTTAGAAGGTGGTGCAGTTTATTGTACGGAGTGCTATGGACCTCAGCAGGTTTTTATTAAGGATATCTCTGGACTTTGCTCCATTCATCTTATCCCTCAAACATAACTAGTCTCCCAGTCACTGCTGCTGAAAACCAAACCCATAGCATGATGTTTCTACCACCAAGCCTCACTGTTGGAATAGTATTGTGCAGGTGATGAGCACTACCTGGGCTCCTCCAGATGTGACTCTTAGAACCGAAGCCAGAAAGTTCAATCTTGGCTTTGTCAGACCAGACCAGAGAATCTTGTTTCTCATAGTCTTGGAGTCCTTCAGGTGCCATTTTGTAAAGTGAGCTTTCATGTGTCATCTGGCTACTCTGCCATAAAGCACATATTACTAGAGTGTTGCAGTGAAGGATGCCCTTCTGGAAGTTTTTCCCATCTCCACGCATGTTCTCTGGAGTTCATCCAGAGTGACCATTGAGTTCTTGGTCACTTCTCTTACCAGGGCCCTTCTCCTCTGATCACTCAGTTTGACCAGACAACCATCTCTCGCAAGAATTGGGATTGTTGCAAAACTTCTTCCATTTCAGAATTATGGAGGTCACCGTGCTCTTGGGAACCTAAAATGCTGCTGATATGTTTTTGTAGCCTTGCCTGCATCTGTGGCTTGACATAATCTTGTCTCTAAGCTGTGCAGGCAATTCCTTTGAGATCCTTGCTTGTTTTTTGCTTATCTGCGGGACCTTCTATAGACAGGTGTGAACATAGCTGAACATAACAAAGTAGTCTGGACTGTTGTATTGTTTTGCTGAGGTGGCCATGACAGACTGGCCATCCAGCACTGTGAAGAGGATTACAGGCAGTCCCCGGGTTACGTACGAGATATGGACTGTTGGTTTGTACTTAAGTTGAATTTGTATGTAAGTCGGAACAGGTACATTATTTTAATAAATGCTATTGTTGACCGACTGTAACTAAGTGCTCTGCCAATGAATGATGGAGTTTCACCTCTTTCTGACCTTTTTATTATTTCTACTTTATCTTCAGTAGTGATGGTTTTTCTCTTCTTTACTGTATCATCAGCACTTGCATCAGATTTGTGTTTCAGAGACATTCTTGAAGGGTGAAGATAAAGGTTAAGATGAGCTCTTCTGCGCAGCACTGTACATGCGATCACAGCAGGAAGGCACCCGTCGTCAACATGTCTGATGTACTGACAAGAGACAACTTCCTGCTATGTGCGTAAGAGTACAAGCAGGCTTGCTATTGAGAATGAATGGGGGTGGCGAGGGGCGGTTCATCACCAGCCCACCTCACAGTCACCTCCACTACAGTATGCTGCCTGCAGCGTCCGCTCACCGAGAACAAACACAGTGCGGCCAAAGTCGGGTAGTGAATCGCCCCCATTCAACAGGCAGCCATCTGAGGCACACTACAATGGAATCCCTGCCACCCCGTTCACCCTCAGTGACCGCTTGCACCATTACCAGCCTCCCACCGAGAATGAACAGGACAGCCGTGTGTGGTGGGCAGGCTGTAAAACCACTTGTCACCGGGAGCCGCCCAAGAGACACTACACTACACTACACTACGCGAACAGCGAAATCGCCCCCCTCCAGCCTCCATCCAGCCACCGCTTGCAGCATTACCAGGCGCCCACCGAGAACGAACGGAGCAGCTGTGTGTGGTGGGCGGGCAGTGAAACCACTTGCCGCCGGGAGCCGCCCGAGGGACATTACACTGCACGGACCGCGAAATCGCCCCCCTCTAGCCACCGCTTGCAGCGCCCCCATGCCGAAGATGATGGAGTGGCAGTTACTGAGGCGCATGCATCACAGCTGCGGCCACGTTCGTAAGTTGTAGGTCGGATGTCCGTAAACCTGGGGAGTACCTTTACTTGTGTTCTGTTCTGTGTATTGTATTGACCCCATTTTTTGACACCCAGTGCATGCCCAACCTACCTGGAAAGGGGTTTCACCCTGCATTGCCTTTCCCAAGATCTTTTCCATTTTTATTCCCTACAAGGGTTTTTTTTGGGAGTTTTTTCTTGTCTTCTTAAGGAGTCAAGGCCTTGTCAAAAAACAGGCCCAGTTCAAGCCCATTGTGTCACTCCTTGTGTGATTTTGGGCCATGAGTACCTTTCCTAATCAGTCCAATTAATTGAATTGACCACAGGTGGACTCCAAATAATATACTGTTATAGAAAAGGGTGTCAATGCAATATTTCAGTTTTTTATTTTTAATAAATTGGGCCCTTGTGGTAAAATGAGGTCTGTGGCTGATTGACGTCTTTTAAATGAATAATCGCCAGACTCGTGTCTTCAGGATGTGGGTGGCTCCCTTGTGCGATGCAGGAGTGGATGGCCCTGCACTTAGTGCACAGGTGCAGGAATGCCCGTGACCCTAACTGATGCAGGGAACTGCTGATTGCCACAGTTGTGCCACGTACCCATTCTAAAAGGGAAGCGCCAGTGCAAGGAAAGAAGGGAATGGAGGTTAAAGGGAGAACAAAAGAGAACAAGGCAGGGTGTAGAAGGAGCCGGTGTGAGAGAATGAATGAATGAGTGAGCAGAGACAGGCAGTGGTGTGGAGAGCCCCTGGCGAGGAAGCGGGTGGCCAATGCCTGGGGGGCTGCTATAGTGGGATCGCTTCAGCTGAGCAACTTGGGGAAGCTGCAGTGATCAGGTAGGCACAAAAGCCCAGGAAGGCAGCAGGAGTCAGAGGCTTGGACTGAGTGCCATGGCCTTTGGGGACCTGAGCCTTACCATAGCCATGGAACAGCATGGACCCCGACCTGTGAAAGGTCAGCTGTGTCTGTCGGTAGGGCGACTCCTCTGCTGCAAGGTCCATACGGGATAAGCAGAGGAGCCGCTAGTTAAAGGAATACTGCACCGGGCTTTTAGAAAAGGACAGTTTCCTGCCAGATGGTTTTAACCTTATTTTAATGAATTTATTTATTCTGGTTTTAACATCCACCTCACCTTTAATTTAATGGATTATTTATTTATTGGACACTTTGTGCACTGCACTTTTGGAGTACTGTTTTTTCTTTTCTTGAATTGGTTTAATAAAAGCACTGAGCCCTTTGCACCTTCCCCTTGCTTTGTATGGTGTTCTCATTGGCCGAGCTCATCCCTCAGAAACATTATTGGCGGTGGCGGTTTGAAGAGACTTCTGGTGGGATCTGGTAGTGTGGAGCTAACCTGCACCATTACAGGCCTCCCTATGTGGAGTTTGCATCTTCTTCCTGTGTCCACCGGGTGCTACGATTTCCTCCCACAGTCCAAAGATATGCAGGTTACAGAATTGGCGACGCTATATTGGCCTGTTTGGTGTGTGTGTGTGTGTGTGTGTGTGTGTGTTCACCCTGCGATTGACTGGCACTCTGTGCAGGTTTTACCCTATGCTAGATGGTATAGGCTCCAGCACCCTGTGACCCTGTGCTGAATTAAGCAGGTTAGAAAATGACATGACATTTTTAATACATTTACAAAAATTCCTAAAATTCTGTTTTTGGTTTGTCATTCTTGGGTATTGAGTGCTGTTTCATAAGGGGAAAAAATGAGTTGAAATGATTTTAGCACAAAGCTAAAACACCACAAACTGTGAAGGAGCCTGAATACTTTGTGAAGGTGCTATATGCTTCATGCTAAACACACTGTGGAGCATGGCCCAGACACAGACAGGCAGACGCCGATGGTTCACCCAACACACGCTTATTATACATATTTAAAACAATAAAGTGCACACACAACCCCAAAGTCCAGGCCTTTCTCACACTGCCTTCTTCACCGCCTCCATTCCTCTCCACCAAGCTCTGTCCCTCTCCTCTCCAGACTCCAGCCACTGAACAGAGGGAGGCGGCCCCTTTTATGTCCACCCGGATGTGCTCCAGGTGCCCCCCGATAATCTTCCGCGGGCACTCCCCAGTGTGGCGGAAGTACCAGCTGTGCACCCAGAAGCACTCCGGGTGTCCCTAGTCATCTTCCCCCCAGCACTTCCGGGTGTGGCAGAAGTGCTGAGGACCAGGGATTTCCAGGCATCGGGGCGCCCCCTGGCTGTGACCACGGGCCCCTATAGGGTTGAGCTTCCAAGCTCAGTTCCCGTGGTCCCCAAAGCCACCAGGGCGGTCGCCCCCTCGCGGTCCTTCTCGGCATCCCAGCTGGGTGTCACCCCCAGCCGCTTGCCACAACACATTTCATATATTTATTGTATTTTTGTCAACTGTTCTGACAAGACATGTAAGTACGAATTTCATTGTACCGATTACACATGACTATAAACCTAACTTGACTTCAGTGGGCTTATAGCAAGAAATGGAAACTTCGAATGGGCGTTCTAGGAGGGGAAGAAAGCTTTCAAAAAGCAAAAGGGGATGCCTGGGTAGAGATGATATAAGAGACACCACCTAGGCAATCCAGCCATTTTGTGAACCTGATTTTTTTTTTTTTCCTTTTCAGCATTATTGTAAGGCGGAGTGATGGCTCACAGGCTGCACTTTTAAATTCTGTTAATGCCAGAAGGGATCCTACTCTGTTGGGCCTTTTAGCAAGGCCCTTAACGTGAAAATTGCTCCAGGTGGCGCTTGTAAAAATGGCTGACCCTGTGCTTAGGTCATGCTAAAAGACAATTTACCCTCAGGGATTAACTAAGTATATCAAATCAAAAAAAATGTCTACCCTAACAGCATCAGGCTGACAGCTGGATAATGTGTTGGCTGCCAGTCCATCACTGGGCACACTCACACACGCAAACAGACTCACACACACATCCAATTTAAAGTCCTCAGTGCACTGAGTTGTGAACTCCAACTGACGTACTTGGTGAAATAAAACATGGATACATGTAGAATGTGCAAACTCAACATAGTAATAAGCTTTTCTCACTACTCAAAGCACTTTTAACATAGTGAATGTGGAGGCGCTTCAACCACCACAGTGTGTAACATCCACCTGGATGAGGTGACGATGGCAGCCATTTTTTGTACCAGTCGATGCTCCGCACACATTAGCTGTCAGGTGGTGAAGGGGTGACAGACAGTTAGCCAGTTAGAGACAGGGGATGATTAGGGGGCCAGAATCACTAGGCCATGGCGGGCAACTTAGCCTGAACATTGGGGTGCCCCCTACTCTTTATGAAGGATGCCCAAGGATCTTTTATGACCACAGAGAGTCAGGACCTCAGTTTTATATCTCATTCAAACAGCAGTGCCATTTTACAGCACTATGTCCACATCACTACACTGGAGCATTGGGACCCACACACAGACAACAGGTTAAGTGCCCCTTGCTGGCCTCACCAGGTCCTCTTCTAGCAGCAACCCCAGCTTTTCCTAGGTGGTGTCCAATCCAGGTACTGGTTAGGCCTGCAGATGCTTAACTTCAGGTGGATGACCTGCTCGGAAGTGCCTGTGGTATAGTCAGTGACTGGGTTCAGAATTGTACCCACGTCTATAGGTGTAGGATTAACCATTGCTTTATTTCTTATAGGAAATGTTCCCCCAGATTTGAGCGCTTCTTGAAGCTTTACTTACTTTGAGAAGTGCCACTCGATAAGGAGAAAGCACAGCATTCGGTTTTGCTGTGGCTGACTGGCAGAGTGCTGCTTGCTTGCTCAGTGGAGGGCAATGGTCCAAGGTTAGCCCACTGAAAGTAAAATGCTGAAAGCTGCAAACATTCTTCTTCTGCACGGTCATACAGATTGTCAAAGTTGAGCCCACACACTTCACCATCACTAATCACAAGACCCTCCCTGTCCTCAAAAAGACATCTGATTGGTGAATCTAAAGTCTCACCATCCTACTCAGTGATAAATAAAGCAAGAGATGACACCAGACTAGTAGAAAAGGTGGATTTTGGGGGCCACACCATGGCCACGTGAGGGCAAGTTGGTTTTTTTTTTATTCTTACCCATGGCCAGACATACACTTGAACCTCCATTTTCAGTTACAAAGAACCTGTTCTGGCAGGACTGGTCAGAAATCCAAAAAACGATCCTGCACGGGACAAACACTCATGTAGAACAGGTCAGGCAACATAAAGATGTACACCGATGTGAGTTGAAAGATGCAGGCGACCCACAGAGACATGGGGAGAACAAATAAGGCCAACAAAGAAAGTAACTGAAGCCAGAGCTCTGGAGCTGTAAAGCAGTTTTCTGGCGACTGCACTACCATGGCGGCCTAAAACAGCGATACTCAACCTTGCCCTACTCAGGAGCCACATTGACAAAAAAATATATTTTTGCAAGAGCCACAATCCAAAAACATCCCTTTCCTCCCTGAAACCACCATGCATTTGAGAATGAGGATAATACATGTTTTTAAAGGATGAAAAGTATGATGTAGAAACCGTAATTTATTATCACTGCAACCACAGATTTCAACATTACTGGCAGTGTTTCGACATCGTCATAATGAAATGATTTCCAAGTGCTGATCACAAAGTCCATAGCAGCAACAGAGAGCATACTGCTGTTGTTCACAGCCTATAACAGTATAACAGACAGCACTGCTTATCGTCAGAGCCCATAAGTGCAGGTAAGAAACTGACGACACAGTGCTGATCATTTTTCACAGTCCAAAACAGCGAATTGTAGCATTTAGAAACAACACAGGAATTGCTCCCTTCTTCAACAATTACCACCCTGGCTCACGAAAATCCTCTTTTTTAAAACACCGACTACAAATTCGGGAAGGTGGACTAACTGTAAAGCTCTCTCTGGTGGATAGCGACAATCCATTTAGATCGGGTTTCCACATCGGAGGGACATGTATGAAAACTAAGTACCTGGTTGGACTTATCGACATA
Source organism: Polypterus senegalus (assembly GCF_016835505.1). Taxonomy (NCBI): domain Eukaryota; kingdom Metazoa; phylum Chordata; class Cladistia; order Polypteriformes; family Polypteridae; genus Polypterus; species Polypterus senegalus. The sequence continues at coordinate 22,663,940 of NC_053169.1, read as the reverse complement.
AAGGTACACAAACAACAAGGCTGTCTTAACATATGGGCACTGGCCAGGGGCTCACAATGTTTCTGATGGCTATTGTAGGCAGAGTGGTGGCTCTGGAGCAAGGCCTTAACCTGCAATTGCTGAGCGCTTTGAGTAGTGGGAAAAGTGCTATATAAATGCAAAGAAAGAATTCTATGTATCTTTCTATTTTGATATCAAAACAGGGGCCCAAGTGCACTACTTTGCCTGGAGGTCTATGATGCTGGTAAGATGGCCCTGCACAACAGTGTTCAGCTGTAGAGCCATCCGTACGCTGAAACTTAAACTTTCTTGCCACTAAACAAAAATGACAACTGCAGTATGGACAACAGAAGTGACTGATGTGCACGGATGAGAATGAAATTAATTCTGCTGACAATGTTTTTTTCTTTCTTAAGTAGGACTTAAAAGAGCTAACTGGCCTTTGAAGATCCCCGTGCAGTTTGTCCACTGCGTACCACTGCCCTAAAATGTACATTTCATGGATCCTTGTCTTTGTGGTTTCCTCCTGTTATCCTTCTGATAGGATTTGTAGCCAGTGCTTGATTGAAAATTTTAGGTGGCCCACCTTTACAAGCTGAGTCTCCTCTGCCGCATTATCATTGAACTTTACTCAGACATCAATAGAAATAAAACATTTACACTGTGCATTGTGGGAGTAGGAACCTGTGTTTGCTCTGCCCCTGACTGACCCGAGGGGCACTCTGAACTGAGACACAGCTGTGAAGATGTCATGGGGTGAGCTGAGAGGGGGATTGCATTTATTAAAAATATACATATATATGTATTGAAATCCATCTTTCACTTATCAAATGGGCCTTTTGAGCCACCGCTTCATATAAAACATTAATTCTTCACAATCAATTCCAAAATGTCATTTCCTTACAAGAACGAAATGAAAGGACAGGACAGATAATGTGGCCCACACGTGTGAGTCGGATTGCTGTCTCTGGCTGAAGCGGTCAGTTTTGTTCCACTCAAATATAAAATGTGTAACAAATTAACACACTCATAAAGAAAAAAAAAAAAAAAAGTATAAGCGACGCATAAAAAAGGTAAACATGTTTGTCTTGGCACCCATGCCAGGTCACATTCGTTTACTTATTAGCATGCAGATTTGAGCAGCACCACATGGCAGCTTTTTAGGAGCATTTGTTTTAGAACATTGAGCAATGGATTTGCTTTAGCTTTGTGACTATAAATGAAAAAGAGTCAATAGTGGGGTCAAAGTAATATCTAAAGCAAACCTATGGGCTTAAAAAAAATGGGCGATGAGCGGATTGGATGGAGATTGATTGGGAACAGAGAAAGTTTCACCCATCGATTGACGAAAGTGAAAACATTTATCTATAAAGTGAACATCATTTATATACAATAAGTTTTCATACCTCTTGCTGTGGCACTCCACATTCTGCTCAGGTGCATCCTGCTTGCTTTCATTCTCTTGGAGACGTGTCTGGAACTTGATTGGAGTCTACCTGCGGCACACTGAATTGACTGGACATCATTTAGAAAGAGGCACACGGACTTCCACAATTCACACTTCATGAAAAGGACAATAAACGAGCCATGAATGTCCAAGGAATTCTCTGTGGATCAAACACTGTAGCTTGACTCTCTTTCAGGGTTCTCAAATGTCTCTTGGTGGCCTCCCTCACTGGTCTCCTTCTTGCATGATCACTCAGGTTTTGTGGACTGCCTCCAGTAGACAGTCATTTACAGCCATACCGTGCTCTTTCCATTTCTTAATGACTAAATAAAGTGGACCCCAAGGGGTCTTCAGTGACTTGGATATTTTCTTGTCTCTGTCCCCTTGACTTGTGCTTTTTACAGAGTTGCGTGGAGTGTTCTTTTGTCTTCCTTGTATAGGTGGGACCACCATACTCACTCACCACAATCTGACCTTTGTGGCAGATGGCTGGGGATTCTGCCCAGCCGGGACACCTGGAAGGACCGGGAGAGGGACAATACCCTCTCCTGGGCCACAAGTGGGCAGCCCCCCCTCAACAGGGTTGCGCTTCTAAGCTCTGATCCCATGGCCCCAATGCAGACCAGGGCGGCTGCCCTCTTGTGGCCCGGTGGGAGGGTATTGTCCATCCGCCACACCTTCCACATGCAGGTGCATTTATATTACTGGGTATTTGAAGCACCAGACAGGTGGTCTCCACTGGACTAGTCATGTGACTTTGAAAACTAACTGGCTGCACCAGTGTGTCATAACTGAGGAGGTGAATACTTCTGTGGTTGATTATTTTGTATTTCACATTTGGAGTTGTACAGAGATCTTTTTTCACTTTGACATTAAAGAGTCTTTTTTGGTTGAATCTGACCAACTTTGCAAACAACAATGGGGGAAAAAAACAGCAGTGTCCCGATGTGCAAAGCTAATAAGAGACCTCAGCACACAGGCTCGAGGCTGTAATGGCTGACAAAGGTGCATCTACCAAATAGTGACTTGAATATTTATCTGCGCCATTATTTTGTTTTTTATATTTGTAATTAATTTAGACCACTTTGCAATGGCTTCTTTTCACTTTGACACTATAAAACGGCTTCTTTTCACTTTGACACTGTAGAACCTTTTCTTGTTAATCATTTTCTTTAACAAAGCCCAATTAAATTCACTGATTCAATGTTAAATAACAGTAAGCTGTGTAACTTCCAAGGGGGTGAATACTTTATATACACACATATACACACTAATTTATACTTTTATTTTCCAAAACCTCTTTTAACCATCCATCCATTATCCAACCCACTATATCCTAACTACAGGGTCATGGGAGTCTGCTGGAGCCAATCAAAGCCAACACAGGGCGCAAGGCAGGAAATAAACCCCAGGCAGGGTGCCAGCCCACCACAGGGCACACACACCCCCACACCAAGCCACAGACACGGGGAGAGCATGCAAACTCCACGCAGAGTGGACCCAGGAAGCGAACCCGGGTCTCCTAACTGCGAGGCAGCAGCGCTACCCTCTGCGCCACCGTGCTGCCCTTCCTTTAACCATCTATGGCTCAAATTATACATAGGGCAAGTATGCATTGAAAGTTATCATTTATTCATCTAAAAGTGTATTTCGCTCTCTAGCATCAAGTTGAACCAGTGAGTATTGTGATGTGCGATGGCAACAGCTGTGTGGTGGAACAACGAGATCAGGACCTGCCAGCACAAATTAAAAAACTTCCAAGGGGTGAATACTTTTTATAGGCACTCCATGCTTTAATAAGTGTAATGTTGCTGTGGTTTCTCAGTTGTGGCCCACTTAGTCATTATAGTTGTAAAGTCTGCGATTTGTTTTTTCTCCTCTATGTATATAGCATACTTTTTGTGGCTTGACCACCTGAACTGTTACTCATTTTGGGATGAGCAAATGATAAATGGTGAGTTTCAGACAAATAACAGGAGTCCCCCCTTCCATCCGTTACGTGCCAGGTGCGCGGTCAGAGATCAGCCGAGGTCACCAGAGCGTGACATGGGGCCTCACTCGGCACGATGAATACAGAAGAAAACACACAGCGCCTGACTTGCAGGATGTTTATGCGATGGTCCACATAGCCATTAGTCACATTTCGAGTTGTCCTAAATTACACTCTCCCTAAAATCTTTTAAAATTGCACTCCAACAGCAAGCTTCTGCTGGATGAATGTCGTTTGCTTTTGCTTTCTAGAATCAATCTGTTTTCTTAAAAAAAAATGTATAACTAATGTAGGATGGTGGTGCAGTGCCAGAGCTGAATGGAATGGAAAAAATATTATTTAATTCCCAAAGGTAAATAAAGAGATCCCAACTGAGTTTACATTTTTTTCATCCATGAAACAATTTTACCATTTATAGATTTTGAGTACAATTTTCACAGACATTCTTTTAAATATATGTGTGTGTGTGCGTGTGTGCATGCGTGTGTGTGTATGTGTGTGCATGTGTACTGCAATACTGGAAACAACCAGGAGGAGATACCAGTCCATTGCTGCACACTCGCAAAGACCCACCTCACCTACACTCACACACACACCTTACACACTCACACTCACCCTCTACACTTACATGCACCACCGCATTTACACTCACATGCACATCCCTGCACTTACACTCACACACTCTCACACACCCCCGCACTTACACACACACCCCCTCACTTACACTCACGCACTCCACTCTTACACTCAGTCATCCACACACAAAGCCAACCAGTTATCCTGATTAAAGGTAAAAAAAAATGCGTCCATGAAAACAGCATTTACAGTAGTGTAAGAATATACTGCATGTAACCGAAGATCTGAAATACTCTACCACCATACCAGCCATTTTGAAAAAAATAGCCCATATCTAACTTTGGACATAAAATTAAATAACATTATCAAACTGTCTTGTTCTTGTTCCAGTTGCAGGTTGTGGGGTCTGAGCCAGTTCTGCCAGCACTGCTTGTAAGGCAGGAATCCCAGGGCGTAATCACACTCAGGTCCACACTCCGACCACCAGGTAACCTAATTGGCCCATCTTTGTGGATATGGAAAGAAAGCCAAAGTACTTGAAAGAACATATGATGTGGATTAAGGGGAGAACATGCAAACTCCACATGAACAAGGACTCGGTGTACCTCGATTTAATTATTATTACTTGACTGACGCCTTTATCCAAAGGCGACTAACGATATTTGAGTGTTCAAACTGATTGCATTTCTTTTTTTCCAACTGGAGCACAGGCAAGTGAAGCGACTTGCTCGGGGTCACACAGTGTCAGTAGCGGGATTTAAACACACAACCTCGGGGTCTGAAGTCCAAAGCCTTAATCACTACACCTGCATAATAATCAAATAGCACATTCGTGGGACAGCACTTCATGATAGTAATAAAAAAAGTGGTTTAAAATTTGAATATTACCAGGGGGCTCTTCCCCCTGCTCACTTCGCTCCCCACTGCCAGGTTTGGTTTACTGGATAATCAATTTAAAGAGATTTCATTTTCATGGGAATTGTTACATATGCATTTTTTCACTTTTACTTTGAAACTTTTGTCAAAACAATATTTGTCCTTTATTTCCTGTCCCCGGCATGATTAAATCTCTTTCTCGCGGGATGTATAATGCTCCTCGTGTTATGAAGGGGGGGCTGAATGCACGCTAAGGAGATGCGGACGGATCAACTGCTAGCGAGCTGCGTGTTTTGCTTGTCACGCTTTGCGTCGATTATTTAAAAGCCTGCACAGCAGCTGTCCTTTTGCCATTTTGCATCTCTGCCGCTCGCATTTTAAAGGGGTGTGGGGCTGAACGCATGCTAAGGAGATGCGCTGGGATCATATGCCAGCTTGCTGCTGCTGCTGGCGAGCTGCGTGTTCTGCTTGTCGCTCGTTGTTGTTTTAAGAGCTGGGAGCACATGAGTGTGTCTGCCAAAACCATTCCAACAACTGCTAGGTTAGATGTCCGTGAACTTGTTTTAAATTGTTTGTAAGTAGGGCGGGACATGCAAAAGTCACTGTCTCACGGGTTTTGCTTCCTAACGTTGTAATGTCTAGTCTCATCTCGCGTGTCATCAAAGTGTCTCTCTGAGATGATCAGGTCTCGTTTGCTTCACTCAGCCCCCCCGGAGACGCGCTACGCTCCTGCCACTTCGCATCTCTCCCACTCGCGTTGTGAATTGGAAGAGCTGAACGCAGGCGAAGGAGATGCAGGCGGATCAGCTGCTGGTTTTGTTGTCTTGTTGACGAGGTGCGTGTTCTGCTTGTCGAGCTGCACGTCGATCATTTAAAGGCTTGTACAGCAGCTGTCCTTCCGTCTCACATAATGTTAAAGTGTCTCTCATAGGACATCAAATTGTCTTCCGAGAAGATAACGTCTCGTCTCCCTGCCAAGATTTTTTTTTTATAATAGAGAGATGTTAACAAAGTTTAAAAGCAAAAGTATTATTTCTCCTGAACCTAAGATCAAAGGGAGATGGAGTCTGATTTTGCAACGTGGAACAGTGGGCAGGGGCCAGCACTGGATGGGATGCCACTTTGTCATTGGTCACAATACCTGGTAATTGGCCAATTTAGACATGACATGACAGTTCTTAGGCATGGGAAGAACTTTTAAAATTTAAAAAAGAAGACACCCTGTCGCTGCTGTGACCTACGTCAGCACCTCATAATCCAGCCTTTCATTATCAAACCTATTTAACCGTTTTCAGGCTCATGGGGAGCAGAGACTATTACAGCACCGGCAGGTATATGCGCTCAGTTTAGTGTCACCCATCAACCCAAGTTCAAGCAAATATCTGCAGAACCCACAAACTCCATAAACCAAAGAGCCCATTGCTGCCTGAGAGAATGTCTAGCAAATATCAAGCTTGTAGAGTAAATGTAGAGAAATGATAAAATATATTAGTAGCCATTGTTATAGATTATTGGTTTCCTGATTTTGAAATTTTTTTATTTTACAAGTATAAAAATGAAATGAAGAAGAAAAACATCTGCAGTGTACAAGAGTGCCAATTGTACAATATGGAGATGAGATTACAAGTCGCCTTTGACTCCAATATTTTTATTTAATGGTTCATTCACTCGAGTGCCTGCTTGACACTGGCATGGTGGTGAAAGTGCCATCGCAATTGTATCACACACAGAGGATGGTGAATAAGTGACCACTGATGAACGACACTCTGGTTACATAATGAGAGGAGAGGAACAAAAACCTTTTTATTTCTAGAAGCCAGAAAATGCACTTGAGCTTTCGACTGTATTTCAGTTCCAGATACCCACCTGATCATGAGATGGCTGCTTTAAGAAATCACCCCAAGTGCTGAGGAGATATGCAACCTGAGATCTCATCAAAACTGAGTTTAGATTAATATGGCTCCCACTTCAAACGGACATGTGATTCTGTATTAGCCCTATGGATGGAAAAGAATGAGTGTGCTGTTTAAAGGGTTTAAAAGGCAACTAGCTGTGCTACCCATCTAAGAGGGGCTGAAATCCAACTGATCAATGTAGACCTCGGTGTCAGCACTTGCAGCGCACCTTGCAATGCATATGTCACCGTTATGTGTCATTTGGTATGCGAGTCATAAAAGCAAAGTTCATGTTTGTGATACACCATCTACTCCAATTACAAATGCAATGCATTGTATTACTACAGATGTTTGTGATGCACCATTTGTTGGAAAGACAGAGGCATTGAAACCAGACGGACACACAGAGAGACACGCATTCATCCTTTTGCTAAGGTGAATTAAAGTCACTTGTAAATACAATGCATTGCCACTCTCTGATGCCACCATTACTGAGCATAACAAACGTACCTCAAAACATCTGTATGTCCCAAATGGCAGTTCCTTTTCTTGCAACCAATGCTGCTGGGATGGGCTCCACCTCGCATCATTACTATACTGGATTAGGCTGGTTCTGAAAAATCGATAAAAATTAGGAATGGACATGTGAAAAAGTAGATCCATGAAATGCTTTGTTCTTTTTTAACATAAATGGACATATTAAGATTTGATAGATAGATAGATAGATAGATAGATAGATAGATAGATAGATAGATAGATAGATACTGTGAAAGGCACTATTAGATAGATAGATAGATAGATAGATAGATAGATAGATAGATAGATAGATAGATAGATAGATAGATAGATGATGTGAAAGACTGTAATAAGTGTATAAGTTTAATATATCACTGTGCTCTGTGCAAATATATTTTATAAATCTGCATTTTTCTACTCACATGCACAGCTGACACAGAGCCAGATTTAGTACAGGGGCTCATCACATAAGAACTGCTAGCCAAGCATTATAAGACAAGACATTTAGGAACAACTGTGAAATGTGCAGTTAGACTGAAGACCATTATATACTATTTTTGCATGTCAAAGTCAGCATGAAACTGTATCCACTTTTGCCTTGTTTGGAATGGCATGATTCACCTAAGTGGAGGCCTGCACATGAAGAAAGATTATAACGCCTTGGAATATTGCATGGCATACCTTTAAATCCAACGGACAGATGGACGATAAAGTCATCTAATCTGGAAAATCCTTGCACTGCAATGCGAAAATGGCAGACTCTACACATCGGGCCCCTACTCCCGAACTGGGTTCATGCCATTGGCTTCCTTCGTCTGTTATGCGGCGTAATCCATCATTAAACAAAGTTAAGTTATTTCTCCTATGTGATTTGTTACCGCTGTATCACTAAGGGAAGGGTATCGCCTTTTCATATCATATCTATATAGATTCAGGTTATGTAACATGCCACAATTAAAAAAGAACTCATTTCCCAGGGAGGTAACACTCTCTGCTGGATATGAAGGCACTATATGATAGATAGATAGATAGATAGATAGATAGATAGATAGATAGATAGATAGATAGATAGATAGATAGATAGATAGATAGATAGATAATTGTCTGAACACACACCAGAATGATTTAGAAGGTAGAAAATTTTAAAAAGAAAGTAAACTTCTAACCTGGCAGTCCCAGTGACACTTCTTGCAGACGTATTGCTGTTGGTATAAAGGAGCCCAGTAGTGTTTTTTCACACACTTCTGTAATAATTCTATAATAATTCATTAGGTGAAAGTCCTCAGTGTCAGTATGGCTCTTGGAGACTTATTTCATTATCTTGCATTCTGCTCTCAGGATGTACTTGCTGGGGTGGCCTGGTCTGGACAAGTGGTCAGTTCTTTGAAATCTTCTCTACTTTGTAGATGACAGTGGAATGATTGATTTCTAATTGTTTGGAGGTCTTTTTAAATCCTTCCACAGACACACAGGCTTCTCTAACCTTGCTTCTGAAGGCCTCATACAGCTCTTTCAATCTTGGCATGGTGATTACAAACACACTTCAGTAGCAAAGAGTAAACCAAACTGAATGGCTGAGGTTTAAATAAGACCAACTCAGACATGATCCTCTCTAATTATGTTCCAGTTATTTGCACCTGATTCTAATTTGATGTATTTCATATACTGATAAATAGAGGGGTGGATTTATTATTTTTGCACATGTGAAACTTATTTAAATTATACGATGGACTACAAAATGTAAATGTGGCATGATGTTTGTTACATTATATCACTTTAATCTAAAGATACTGTGTTAACAAAGATCAAATCCTGATATGCCCACATAAGTTAAAAAAGAACAAGCTTTTCATGAGGTGCATTTATTTCTTCACATGACTGCAGATTGAGCTGAGCAGTTCTGTATTTGCTCTTTACTTACTGCCACCTGCTCTCCATTTCTGAAAATTAATAAAGTTCTCTGCAAACGCTCTGTACTGCTGCTCAGTGTGTAATGTATGATGACAAGATATACATTTGTCTGACAGACCTAAAAGACTGTTACCACCACAGGCTCAACCAGGACATTTCTGTGTGCTATTTGTACGTCGCTCTTTGCATTTATTTTTGCTAATGCTGGGCAGTTTCATTTCCACACCTGCACATTGGCAACACCTGGTGAAAGACTGAAAGACGGACTTGCAGCTAATATGTTTCAGTGGGCACAGAGCCCTATGTCAGATTTAAAGCACATTTCTAAAATCTTTCCAATTTATGATTAAATAGCCCATTTTCCTTTTTAGGCCCAAAAGGCAGTTAAAATCTACAAATCTCAAATTGTTAAAATAAAATACAAAATAACAAACCACTATCCACAAAATCAACATGTGTTAGGTGTATGCAATAAATATATGCTTTACTTTTATTTTAAACTGCTTAAGCATTAACAAAAAAATACGACTTTAAATATATTATATATTAAGTAAGGCTGGCTAGCAACAGGGACGAGAAAACAAATTTTCATCTGCGCTTGATGATCTGGTCATCCAGCGACTCCCAAGGCATTCAACAAAGCAGACACATTTTGGTAATTTTGGTTGAATACTGGAGAGGTGGAGATATGCTCTAGAGAGGAGAGGAATGAAGGTCAGTAGGAACAAGACAGAATACATGTGTGTAAATGAGAGGGAGGTCAGAGGAATGGTGAGGATGAGGGGAGTAGAGTTGGCGAAGGTGTATGAGTTTAAATACTTGGGATCAACAGTACAGAGTAATGGGGATTGTGGAAGGGAGGCGAAGAAGAGAGTGCAGGCAGAGTGGAATGGGTGGAAAAGAGTGTCAGGAGTGATTTGTGACAGACGGGTATCAGCAAGAGTGAAAGGGAAGGTCTACAGGATGGTAGTGAGACCAGCTATGTTATATGGGTTGGAGATGGTGGCACAGGAGACAGAGCCGGAGGTGGCAGAGTTAAAGATGCTAAGATTTGCATTGAGTGTGACAAGGATGGACAGGATTAGAAATGAGTACATTAGAGGGTCAGCTCAAGCTGGACAGTTGGGAGACAAATTCAGTGGGGTGAGATTGCGATGGTTTGGACATGTGCAGAGGAGAGATGCTAAATATATTGGGAGAAGGATGTTAAGGATAGAGCTGCCAGGGAAGAAGAAAAGAGGAAGGCCTAAGAGAAGGTTTATGAATGTGGTGAGAGAGGACATGCAGGTGATAGGTGTAACAGAACAAGATGAAGAAGAGAGAAAGATATGGAAGAAGATGATCTGCTGTGGCAACCCGTAACGGGAGCAGCTGAAAGAAAAAGAAGAACAACAACAACACACTATATGGATGAAATATGTGGACACCCCTGAAATTATTGAGCTCAGCTGTTTAATTTTTAATATATGCATAACATCAAACACATAGCCATGTAATCTCCACTGACAAACACTGGCAGTAGAATTGGATGTACTGAACAGCTTAGTGACTTTAAACCTAGCACTCTCATTGGGTGCCATCTTTGCCTTTGTCAATATGTGAAATTTGTGCTCTATTAGATCCGCTCTGGTCAACTGTATGTGCTATTACAGTGAAGTGGAAGTGTCAAGGACCAACAACAGCTCAACCATGAAGTGGCAGACCACTCCGACTGACAGAGTGGGGCCACCAAGAACTAAAGCACATAGAATGGAAAACAAAATCAGCTATGCTCTATTGCATCAATCACAACGGAATTCAAAACTGCCTCAGGAAGCAACATCAACACAACAACTGTGCGTCAGGAGCTTCATGAAATGTTTTTTTGGTCAAGGAGCTGTTAACATCCCTAAGATCACAACAGGGGTTGACAACTTTACTCAGTGCCCATGGTTTTGTAAATGGATCTCCAACAAGCTTATACAGGTGTGATGATCAGGTGTTCACAAACGTTTAGCCATATAGTGTATGACTGAAGTTTAACACTGGACCGATAGAGGACACTTTCATTTCAGGGTTGGACTTGAGCAAGATCAACTTCCAGACAGTGTTCAGAAGCCATTAGGAAGGCTAACAGAATGTTAAGTATTATATCACAGTGTGTGGAAGTACAAGTCAAAGGAGGTCATGCTTAAGCACACATGGTTATAATGCACTAGTAATAAATAAAAAAAAATAAGTTGCATTTATATAGCACCTTTCACAAATCCAAAGTCGCTTTACATACAGAGTAAAAAAAGAAGACAAAAGTTTGTAGAAAAAGAGGAGCAATCTCAGAGAGACAGAGGAAGAGAGTTCCAGAGTTGAGGGGCCATAACACTGAAGGACCTCCCTCTCAAGGTGGAGAGTCTGGTGTGTGGGACAGTAAGGAGATTACTGCTCGAGGAGCTGAGAGAGCAACAAGGAGTGTAAGGAGCTATGAGCTGAGTGAGGCAGAGTGGGGCAAGGCAAGGTTATGAAGTCCTTTGAAGGTGAGAAGCAGAATCTTGAATTTAATCCTTGATGGAACCAGTAACCAGTGAAGCTGGGAGAGAACAGGAGAGATGTGAGCAAAATGCTTTGTGTGGGTGCGGAGTTCTGAATGTACTGTAGCTTCTGCATAAATTGTGCAGGGAGGCCGAAGGAGAGGGAATTACAGTAATCAATATGAAACAATGAACCAGAGTTTGAGCATCATTAAAGGACAGAAATGGACGGAGGCAGGCAATGTTACAGAGATGATAGAATGAAATTTTGGAAAGAGACCAAAATGTGTAACTCAAAGTTAAGTGATGAAGCAAACAAAACACCAAAATTTCTGGCAACAGGAGCAGGTTTGATAAGTGTACTGTCAACAGAAACAGAAAAGTTAGATGCCTTAGAAAGTTGGGAGTTTGGGCCTACAAGTAACACTTCAGTTTTATTGACATTAAGTTTGAGAAAGTTATTTTCAATCCATAGCTTAAGATCAATGTTGCAGTCAGTGAGGTCTAACCTGGAGGAATGTGTGCAGTTTTGGCCTCCGGACTACAAAAAAGACACAGCAGTGCTAGAAAAAGTCCAAAACTGCAGGGGATGAGTTATGAAGAAAGATTAAAAGAGTTCAACCTTTTTAATTTAAGCAAATGGAGATTAACAGGTGACGTGACTGAAGTGTTTAACATTACAAAAGTTCAGTGAATCGAGACTGTGACTTTAAAATGACTTTAATAAGAATACCGGGACACAGTTGTAAACTTGTTAAGGGTAAATTTAGCACAAATGTTAAGAGGTTTTCCTTCACAAAGAGAACCATAGGCACTTGGAATACCGTATATACTTGCGTATAAGTTGGGTCTTGAAACCCGAAAAATCAATCATGAAATCAGACCCCGACATGTACGCCCGTTCAAAAATGCGACACTTAATTAATTTATTTTTTTTTACATCTTCTTGCCTCCTCCAATCTCACACCAGTTTCTCAGATACATTGAATTTTGTTGCAGCAGTGCAGTTACCAATTTCTTTTGTCACTTCAACGACTTTTAATTTAAAACCAGCTTCGTATTTTCTTCCAATTGAACACTCCATCATAGATAAGGGATGCTCTTATGATAAAGGTGTATGAGAGTGTAAGATACAAAAAACACAAATCAGTGTATACGTTGCTTCGGGAATAGTTCAGGTATTACCGTGTGGTTACGTAGGCACAATACATAGAAAAATAAAGGCTGTGTGCTCCGTGGTTACTCTCTCAGGTGGGCATTAGCGTATCACAATCTCTTGGACCAATAGCGTGAGTTTTCCCCATTCAACTTATTCGACCAGCATTATAAAATACCAGAAATTATACGAAAAAATCAAGTTCTGACTTATCCGCGGGAGAACTTGTCCATGAGTATATACGGTACAAAGAAGGTACATTTTGTTTATAACATAACAGGCTTAGTCTAGAAATGGAAAAAAGTGCCTTTGTAAAAGTCATACTAAGAAAAATAAAGGCTGTGTGCTCCGTGGTTACTCTCTCGGGTGAGCGTTAGCATATCATAATCTCTTTGACCAACAGCATGAATTTTCCACATTCAACTGATACAACCAACATTATAAAATACTGGAAATTATACAGTAAAAATCAATCCCTTATACGCGGGAGTACTTAAACGCAAGTATATACGGTGTGAACGCCTCCCGGGCACAGACAGGCGGACATCTTGTTTTAAAACACCACACGTTTATTATCCAAATTATTTACAGTCCGTCGGTCACAAAGACCCCCAAATAATGGTCACAAAGACCCAGTTCAGTGCACAATACCCCAAAACAGTCACAGTCCTGGCCACAATGCCTTTCTTGGCGCCTCCACACTCCTCTTGCTTCGTCCTACTTCCACCCGACTCCAGCTCTGAATGAAGGGAGACGGCCCCTTTTATAGCTGACCCGGATGAGCACCTGGTGTTCCCGGCATACCTTCGTTAGCCGCCCCAGCGTGGCGGAAGTGCCGGCTGTCCTCCCGGCTGCTCTCCGGGCGGCGTTATAAATCTTCCCCCCAGCACTTCCTGGTGTGGCAGGAGTGCTGGGGAAACAAGTCCCAAGGCATTGGGGCGCCTCCTGGCGGTGACCACGGGCTCCTACAGGGAAAGGCTTCCATGCCCTTGACCCGTGGTCCCCAAAGCAACCCGGAAGGCGAACCCCACGTGATCCAGGCAGGGCTCTGACCCTCTTCCGGTCCCTCCTGGCGTCCCGGCCGGGTCATGGCCCCTGGCATCCCTGACAACGGTAAGTTACCAAGTAGTGTGGTTGACAGTAGGACTTTAGGGATTTTCAAACCTCAACAAGGTTATTGTGGAACACTTAAGTGGATAGGATTGGTGTGCTTTGTTGTGCTGAATGGTCTGTTCTCGTCAAAATGTTTCTATTGCTCTAAAAGATGACTGTGATGTAAAGTGCCTCAGCAGGACACCATGAAGAATAACAGGCACTCCTAACTGCTTATACAGTTTTTAAAAAACACAAAATCAATAGCCTAGTGTGCCATTGATAATGAAAGAATGAAACATGGGAGAACAGCGATATACTGGACTGAGGCCAACTAACCCACTCTTCTGATTTGCACTGTTTGCAAAACTGAATTGAGGCTTTACTTCAAAACTTAGCCATCAAAGCTCCAGACGAGACCTACAAATAAAATCAGCATGGCCCCAAAAGTGATTGAGGATTACTGTGACAGACAAAATGTTTAAGCGATAATCTTTAGAGGTAAAGAGGTGTTCAGGCCGAGGAAAACAATGACATCAAAATGACCTGGCAATTGAAAATCAAAGGGAAAAGACTTATTTAAAAGTCAAAGGCTAAACCAAGTCAAAACCAGAAGCACAGTTCTGATGGTAAATGAGAAATTGAAACATTGTGTATCTACCAAGGGATAATGCAGAGTGTGACTGCCGCCATATCTACAGCATCACTTCGTGTGACGCTTTCAAACAGAATTGCATAAACATAGCAACTCAAGATGAAAATTAAAACTAACTTTATCAGGCTTAATTTAAAATGAAAAATGCATAAGAAATTGAATGCTTGTTACAAAGCAACACACAGAAATACACAAATACAAAGTGCTCAGTGTTTCACCAGCACAACCAGCAGGCTTCACAGTCTGCAAAGGCAGAAATGAAGGCAAGACTGACAAAAGGAAAGGGGAATCATAAAGCCTCTGGCCCATAATAACAAAACAAACTCCCTTTAATATATTTAAAGAATATACTGCAAAAAGGGTTTAAAAGCAAGACAAAAACAAAAGCAGTCAAAAATGTTTGCCAGAAAGTAAGACAAAAAAGTTAACAATTTTAGTTCACAGTCCCAGAATCAAAATCCAAAACCAAAGCAAAGTCTGCTAACCAGAAATTTAAAAAAAATACATAAAATGACAAATTCTAGATCCAGAAATTCAAAAATGGAGAGGTTTGAATAAACACAAGCATATGCTCAGGATTTGTGATGCAACCGGGAACCAGACATTTAAGACAGAAAACATGTCAAATCTGGGGTCAAAACCAGATCAGTAATACACATGTAAAAGCCAAAACAAGAAACAAAAATCAGTTTTAAATCAAATAAAATTCACAGCAAGTGCTTTGAAATGTGTTTATTCTGTAGCCCGGATAAGGAAGTAAACTCTTACCTGACCTTTTAAGCCATTGCATTGTTACTCAAAGGTCATGACCTCCGAGGATACACCCCTAACATGGCCTTCGGATTGTCCGAGAACTGCAGCATTAGTGAGCCTCAATTCCTTAGACTCAGCATAAAGATGACAAAATACATGAAACAAAGAAATAATAAATACAAAATCAGCATTAGGGCGGCACAGTGGCACAGTGGGTAGCGCTGCTGCCTTGCAGTTAGGAGACCAGGGTTTGCTTCCTGGGTCCTCCTTGCGTGGAGTTTGCATGTTCTCCTCATGTCCGGGTACTCTGGTTTCCTCCCACAGTCCAAAGACATGCAGGTTAGGCGCATTGATGATCCTAAATTGTCCTTAGTGTGTGCTTGGGGTGTGTGTGCCCTGCGGTGGGCTGGCACCCTGCCCGGGGTTTGTTTCCTGCCTTGCTCCCTGTGTTAGTTGGGATTGGCTCCAGGAGACCCCCGTGACCCTGTAGTTAGGATACAGCTGGTTGGATAATGGATGGATGGAAATCAGCATTAAATAAGAAAACAGCACTCATTGAATAATATCAAAATACAAACAAAAACAAAAACAGAGAAAATTACATAAATGACAATAGAATAGTTTAAGGAAAATAAATAAATAAATAAATAAAAAGAAAAGTAACTTGAAATGAAATCCTGCCTGTCCCACAATCCTCTTATGATATACCCAGAGTTGCCACTTTGGCTCAAGTTTGCTTCTTTTTTTTGTTTATTCATTTTATTATTTTAATATGATGTTTCTTACAGTGTTAATTGTTTTTATTATTGCTTTGTCCTTACATGTAAGTAATATGATTTGAATTCATTTTTTTATATTTTTATATCTATGTCTGTATTCATATTCTCTGATACTCCTTGTCTCTTATGGTTGGAACACCAAGAGACAGGACCCAAAGCTGAAGTGACTATTCTGGGGTCACGGACCACCAACAAAACTAATGTCCATCCTCATGTATATTCTCAATGCACTGCATGTCTGATCTCTGAGCACACACGGCCAGGTGCCCAAAATTCATATTTTGTAATTTTGCCTTTTCTGATGGTCTGTTAACCTTAACTGGCAAACACTGGATGATCCTGCAGTCTTCAGACAAGTTGAATTATTTAATGGGGCAGAGACCCACCAAGGATGACTGCCACCTGGTGGTGCAGGTGTGAAATGTAGGAGGATCTGCCACTCCCTCGTGAGCTGATTCTTGGTGTCTTTTTCATTTATGGACTTTAGATTGTGGACTTGTTTAGTTGCTCCTGATCACAACATACACCAATAAAACACTGTTTTGTTTTATTTTCCCAAAGCGGATATTTGAGTATTAAAAATGCAAATAGTTTTATACGGTCTCTTTTTCTTTTACATGAGGCAGTGCACCTCCCTTGCTACTGCTGTGCAGACAAGCCATCTGGCTTTGAATTAATTTGAATTTAATGGACTTCATGGTAGAGATAACAGCCTGCTCAGCTGTGACGTACTCACAAGTGGAAAGAAACGCTTTCCTGGGAGAGACGCCGGGAGTAATTATAAACTAAGTGAACCTAAAAGCAGGCCTAGAGAGGACAGAGAGCTGGGCACTTTTGGAGCGTTGGGAACAAACAGTCCATTATGTATGTATGGCTCATAAGCAGAATTCATTAAAGTCCTACACCCTTAAAATAAAATTAAGTAAACAGGCAAAACATTCAAATGATAAACTGATGCATTAACAAATAAGCTAATAATTTCATACATTTATTGTACTCAGATTGATAAATAAGTAAATAAATAGATGCATGAACAGATGAGCTGATAAGAAACAAATGAATATATATGCACATGAAGAGACATGAAATGTACTTTGATAGACAAATGGTATCAGGGCCTGAGCGTGCTCAATGTTGTATTTCATTCTTGTTTAGTGTGCTTTGATTTCTATACATTTGCTATGAAGAAATCTATTTTTATTATTACTTCATTTGTAGTTTTCTTCTGATAGTGCATTTGTTAGTGCTGTGTTCAGTAGCAAAAAGTGTACAGTATGTCTCCGAAAGCTTTAAACTTTGTATCGCAGTGATAAAAAAAGAGGTATTTCTTTAAGGGCAAAGCTAAAGAGTCATCAAGGTCATTAGTAAAGGCTGAGACACAAAAGACATCAGATCATTCACTGAAAATGTCAAGGACTAAACCAAGTCAAAGTCAAAACTAAACTAAGATCAAAATCAGAAACTTTTTCCTATATATTTTTTGAAATTGCTTGCTGATCACTCCTGAGGTCTTTACCTTTACTTGCTGTGTAATGCAAGCAGCCATCTTGGGTTACTTAGCACATGCAGTACATGCCAAGCATCCAACGTGGTGATCAGACCCACAAAATGGCAGCATCCTTGAAAATAAATATAAATAATAAAGGCAACTGTGAAAAACAAAGGAACAACATGGTGACAAAAAACATTATTAACATAAACATAAACAAAGAGATAAGCACCAAAAAATGATTAAAGTATTCTAGACAATAAATAGGCAGGACTAAAACAAATCCACTGGGCAACAAAAATATTGTTTCATGAACACTTTTGGATGTATCGTATGGAGATTGTCTTACTGATCACCAAAATCAGCTTTAAATGTTTGCAATCATTTATTTTTGTGAGTTCTCTCATATTATAAGTACTGTATACGTATGCAGTGCAACAACTACAGCTGGACAGTTTGTGATGATCTAAAAGTAGCGGCAAAGCTACTAGGAATGTAGCTCGGACATACTAAGTAGTGGTGTTTCGTTTGTGAATGGGACGTCCAAGTTAAAGAGCCTTGTTACAGTAAAAAGAAGTGGCCGCTCAATAAGCATTTGGTTTCAGGGCAGTAAAATGTGGCACATAAACCACTTGTTGATCTAGCAAAGATATTTGTACATCCTCTTCACATGAAAAATTTCATTAAAAGGGATGAACAAGGAAGGTGAAGGATTTCAATATTTGAGACAGATGTTTTCCTGAATAACTAACCTCAAGATTAAGAAAGGCATTTTTGTTGGTCCACATATCAGACACGTCATCGATGACAAGCAGTTCAAAGATCTGCTAGTGCAGCTGAAGGAAATTGCATGGACGGCATTCAAGGATGTTGGTGAGAATTCTCTTGGCAACTACAGCGCACCAAAGTATATCCAGCTGTTTGCCAACATGCTCCAAGCATGCAAAACCATGAAGTGCATCATGTTGCTAAAGATTAATTTTTTTATATTCTCACGTGTACTTCATCCCTGCTAATCTTGGAGCAGTCAATGATGAATATGGTGAAAGGTGTCACCAGGACACTGAAACAATGGAAAAGAAGTATCGGGGAAAGTGACATAAATCCAAACTGAACCAGAGTATAAGTGAAAATCATGAGCAAGACATTTTTTATGTCAACTGAACTAATGCAATGTGTCAGCGTCATTAAGCAGTATAAACGTTCATTTCATGTTTCTCCAAATTCCTATGTGATACAGTCAATCTGAAATTCTAATTGTATTCAGTTTGAAGCGGTCTATCAGAATCACCAGCATTTTTAGGAAGATATAAACACTTGAAAAAAATTGTTGTCCAATGTTCTCATTCCGTTCCTGACAGTTATGAAATATTTTCCCACCACTAATGAGGCTTTTTGGCAGAGGTACATCAATGTCTGACCCCAATGAAACAGTCATCTCAAGGTAATAGTAAGGTGCCATATGTGAGGTAAAGGTA
Organism: Polypterus senegalus; assembly: GCF_016835505.1. Classification (NCBI taxonomy): domain Eukaryota; kingdom Metazoa; phylum Chordata; class Cladistia; order Polypteriformes; family Polypteridae; genus Polypterus; species Polypterus senegalus. The sequence goes on along the minus strand of NC_053169.1, from coordinate 22,644,823 downwards.
TGGAGAAGACATCTGCAATGCTTTGTCTTTTAGAAGCAGCACTTTACACCAAGCTAGTAATAATAATGTTTCTTATTTTTTCTAGTGTATGACTCACTACTCTGCAGGTTTATGGTCACTTCATTACAAACCTGAATCCTTCATTTTGGTATCTGTCTATTTTGAAGTTCTTTTAATTTTCGACTAGATGGTGTTCTCTACATTTCTGATTTCTCATAGTCCTATCCTACCACAGCCGTAGCCACTCCTCCCATTTGGGATGGTTACTCTACTGTCATCTGAGGTCCATTTCAAGGCCAATTCATAAGAAAGCTTTCCCATATTTACCAACAACTGAGTATGAGTTAACTTCCTCTAAGGTCTGTTCTGATTTTGGCCCACCACAAAACAGTGAAATGAATGAGGCCTGCAAAAAGACTGAAAACAACAGGCCAAAATCCTCACTGGCTTGCCACAATATATGTCTGACCCCAGGCAAGTCTGACCCTAGGTGACAAGGAGGCACTGGACTTCCTCTGGCCTGAATTAGGATCAGGATGCATAGTCAAAGACAATTCCAGGAAAAGTCTCTAAATATGTCAAAACTATCAAAAACATATCTTACCAGGAGGAGAAACCATAAAAATATTGACTATAAAATAATCCCAAACAAAGAGTCTTTAGCAGAGGAAGAATTTATTTAACAAGAAAAACTATCTATCAAATGGCAACCTGAAGCAAACAAGTCCAAATTGAGATTAAAAAGTAAAACCAGACAATTCATTACAGATAATTCATTCAAAGACAATAATAAAACAATGAACTGCTAAAGGGCTCACTTCCCAGCCTTAGTTTATATGCTGAGTTTAGAGACGTAGCGCGTGTCTTGCCTCTTAGAATTTCACCTACAAAAATACAAGGATTATTAGAGAACACCAAAAGCTGCAGAGCATCTTTTAAAAATAGGAAAAATTAGTGTTACTATCCTGGTGTCATGCATAGATACTAAATAATAAATTAACAGCATAATATTAACAAAAAATTCAAAAACACACGAAATATACCAAAAAATAAAAATAATGACACAAAAAAACTAAAATATGCATATGTCAGAGAGAGAAACCCCTTCCTAAAATTAACAAGTTCAACTTGTTTTCTCCTTTCTTGCTTGATCTTCTCTTTTCACCAAGTGCTCTTGATTTTGATGGTGACCTTTGCTTGCCCTATTATCATTCTTTGCCTCCATTAGCGTTTTGTCTTTTTCAAGTTCCTAATTGTATTCTCATCTGCTCCTCTAGTTCATGCTCACTCATTTCATTTACTGGCCTTTTTCCTTTTCACTTTGTCTTTGTAGTCCCTAGTTGCTCATTTTCCTATTTCACATTGTAACAACCCTACTAGTGACCTGAGTATTCCTGAGCTGCTATTTTATAAGAGAGGAGACCCAAAAATTCCTGGAATTGTTCAAAAAACTGTTATTATAAAACTGACAGTGATTCCCTTTGAGATACCTTCAGAATACTCTCCTTCAAATGCAATGCACGTGGCCCAGCACTTAATGAGTTCCTGGAAAATTTTCCTGTGCTAATCTTTCATTAATGTCTCTGAAACCTCCTGTGTTTTTTCCTGGATTTCTTACATGGAAGTAAATCGTCTACCCTTCAGTCTCAGTTTTAACTTTGGGAACAAAAATAGGTCACAAGGAGTGGGATCAGGCAAATATGGTGGTGTGAAACAACAACTACAGTACATTGTTGTTAAAAACTCTTTGACTGACTATGTGGTGTGCATTGGGGGTGCAAAATACAGTTTAGGGTGTGCTATTCTCTGTACGTTGCTTTCCTCATGCTTTCCTGTAGACATCTCAGGGGTTTAATGTAATGTCACTGATTAACAGTCTGTCCACTGGGAACAAATCTGTCATGGTGGATTGATGAAAAAAATCAAATAAGTCACCTGCATAATTGCACAATAAACACCAGAAATACGGACTCAATCAACTCAGCACAGTGCCATTCGGTAGACTAATTAATCAGACTGCAGATATACACTCACCAGCAACTTTATTAGGGACACCTGTTCAACTGTTTGTTAATGCAAATACTTAATCGGCCAATCACATGGCAGCAACTCAATTAATTTCGGCCTGTAGATATTGTCAAAATTGACTTTGAATGTGACATGGTTGTTGGGGCCAGACAGGCTGGTCTGAGTATTTCACGCATGACCATCACTAGAGTTTATAGAGAATGTTCCAAAAAATGGAAAATATCCAGTGAGCACCAGCAGAAAGAAAGGCACCAGTAACTCTAATAGACACTCGTTACATTGAACAATAGAGAATTGGAAAAATTATATCTTCTTGGCACACTTTGGGCCCCTTAGTACCAGTTGAGCATTGTATAAATGCCTGATCATGTCCATCCATTTATAATCACATTCTGCCCATCATCCAATGGCTACTTCCATCAGGATAACAGGCCATGTCACAAAGCTCAGATCATCTCAAACTGGTTTCTTGAACATGACAATGAGTTCACTGCACTCAAATGGCCTTCACAGTCACCAGATCTCAATCCAATAGAACACCTTTGGGATGTGGTGGAATGGGAGATTCACATCATGGATGTGCAGCCATCAAATCTGCAGCCAACTGTGTGATGCTGTCATGTCAAGATGGGCCAAAATCCCTGAGGAATGTTTCCAGCATCTTGCTGAATTTGTGCCATGAAGAATTATGGCAGTTCTGAAAGCAAAAGGGGGATCAACCCGGTACTAGCATGGTGTACCTAATAAAGTGGACGGTGAGTGTATGATACCTAGCAGCATATTCGATAACTACACACTACCACACTACCCCAGTGCTATTGACTGATATTTTGGGAATTTTTGGGTCCCCTCACATATGTACTCACTTATTGTTAATGTCCAACTCAAAGCAAAGGTATGTTGTCCAAGAGAGGTGACGTTCACATGAAATGGGGTTACCTTGCTGTGTTCTGACATTTGTAACACCTTTTCTAAATTATTAATTCAACTTAGACTTTGCTCGTGTGACAATGAACCTAACTGAACATGACTTTGCCATTCAGTGGTGCTATCTGCAGTGAGGCTGACAACGAGACAGAAGCCTGTTGACAAAAGAAGATGCCTTTGCAGTCAGAAGTCCATCTGGCCAGTAGATGGGGGCAAGTTCTCCTTTTGCTCAACTGGCTAAGATATCGCACTTTGAATTCAACAGCTTGAGTCCTTGAGTTTGCATCCATTGGCTCCAAAAGTGTCAACAGCGAGCAAATGTCTGAAGAGACTGCTGAAGGCATCTGGTCTAGTGCCAACTTTGGGCAGAAGGCTACACCTTGTGACACACATGGACATGGGTGGGGGGCAGCTTAAAGGCTCAGATAATAGTAATTTTCACGTCAGAACACCAAAGAGCACTGCTGACTGATACCTTTTCTCTTCCTCTCTCTTCATGACCGGAAGATTGACAGTCTTAACATCTCTGACGTCACTTACATTTACTTATTTGGCTGACGCCTTTATCCAAGGCAATTTACACTTTTTTTTGGTTTTTCAATAGGTACACAGTCAGGTCAAGTGACTTGCTTATGGTTATACAGTGTCAGTGCATGAAGAAGTGTTTCCTTAACTTGGTATGAAATGCACCATCTATAAAGTTTACAGCTTTTTCCTAGGATATTGTTGAAGAACTCATGTTTTGGCTATCTAAAGCTCTGTGCAGTCTTTGGATTGACCTTAGGACAGCTGAAAGGAAATGAAGAAGTTCAAATGTCCAGGTCGACTGATAAGTATCAACTCTGTTCTTTCTATTTTCTCTCTCTTCACTTTCTACCAATGCGCCTCTTCCTTTCAGAAGTCCATTATTCCGGAAGCTCTGCCATCTTGAGGCAGTCTATTCCAAAGACTTACGTCTACATGACGTTTATTTTCTTTTTTCAATGCATTTATAAACCCGCATTTTGTTTAATTATACTGGACTACCTTTTGGGGCCCCAAACTTTATCATTGTCTGTCTCTCGTATTACAACCTATAAAGGAGAAGAAGTTTTTGCCTAAATGTGATTGTTAAGGGGATCAACCCACAGAAACCATAGGATGTTGTTGAATCAGAATAGCAATCACCTAATGGAGTTTTATGTACTACTTTAAGGTCATCTAGTCCTTTATTTTGATTGCTGATTTTTTAGACTTTGTTTATCAACTCCTGCTGCGTCCAGACTACTCCTCAATATCTGTCCATTAAAATATCCACTTCACTCCATTAAAATCATTCCTTCACATTTATGGACAGATTGAAAGTGCTAACCACTGTGCTGTCCTGCCACCAGTAGCACAAAGAATAAAAAGACCTTGCATTACTGAAACAGATCACTCATTCTGATGGTTTTCCACAGAATTTTAAAATATTAACAAGGAATGCTACAAAAAAAAAAACACACACACACACAGTCGCATTGAAATAAGGAATTTCTCAGCATGCTAACAGTGAAAAACTATCCCCCCGCCTCTTGGGTTGTCTTTATATTCTCTGCCTTCTTTAGCACACAGAGCTGTAACTGTGAAGAGACAGGCCAAGGTAGGAAACACCTTCAAGCTAAATTATTCACACTCACCTAATAAAAACTTTGGTACCACATTAAAATAAGTGCTTATATTTAATTTATTCAGTTCTGGGTCTTACCTGGCTGTGTGGGGCATGAGGCAGAAACCATTTCAGGATGTGGGAAATGTTCAGAGAAGACCAGTTTAGAGACATCGGTTAACTCTAATCTTCACAACCCTGCAATGCACTTGTAGAAAAATCCATACAGGAAATGAAAAAAATGAGATCAGGCCTGGATTTAAAGCCAGCCTCCTGAAGGTGTGAGGCAGCAGCAGTTACATTCCCACTGCACCACACTTCTAAATTTCATCATTCAGTAATTACTGTAAATATCAGCAAGTTACCATTCTTAATTTAATTTACATTGAGTTCTATGAGCTTCCCATACTCTCATTCATGCAGCAAATTCACTCTTTCTGTGCATTTTATTACCCTTTCCATTGGTTAGCAGTGGACAGGCTGAAGCAATGTAAATTTATTTTGATGGTTTTGAATGTAGAGGTTTAGCTTTGGAGGAGTTAGGTTCGCATAAGGAAAGGCTACCAATGTTAAAGGGGATGATCAGGACAAGAAAACTAAAATTGGTCCTATTGTTTATTTAACCAAATCAAAACACAAAAATGTAAGAAATTAAAAATCAAAATTCAGGAAACCAAAAGAGCAATAACTAACGCACACACAAAAGCTGCTTTCTTAGTTTGCTCTCAAACTTGCACTGATTTTTATAGCATTGTACTGATGGCAATAACCGTATAACCATATAGCAAACATCATGTTGACACCAACTGGAAATGATGGTATCCTAAAATGTCGATGAAAATGACACAGAATTACCATATATACTCACATATAAGTTGGGTCTTGAAACACAAAAAATCGATCATGAAATCAGACCCCGACTTATTCTGATGATGCAGGTTCTGCTCCACGCTCCCATCTTCCTTCTGGGAGCCCTTGAACCCTACACTGTCGGTAATGTCACTGATGAGCAAGGGGATGGTGCAAAAAGTGCAAAGTACTTTTATTTAAAATCAACAAACAACCAAATAGTGTCCAAAGTAAAGTGCAGTGCATCAAAGTTACATAATTAAATAATCCATAAAAAGCGGTGAATTGTGGAGATTAAAAACATGCTAGATAAAAAATCTTTTAAAAACCATTAGGTTAAAACAATGGCTAGAAGCAGTCTTTTATAACAAATCCCGGTGCCTTTCTACTGGTGACTCCCCTGCTTCTCCCATCCAGGCTATGCACCAGGGGAGCCACCCTACCTGCAGCTGACCTTCTTTACTGCCTTCTGCTGCCGGTCAAACACCCCACGAGGGCTCACTGTCCAGCTGCCTTTCTCTCTCTACTGAAAGCACATTACCGACGGTGTCAAGTTCAAGAGCTCCCAGAAGCCAGATGGGACCATGGAGTGGAATCCACATCATCACACTTATACACCCGTTCAAAACTACAACACATTTTTTTTTTTTACATTTTCTTGCTTCCTTTCAGTCTCGCACCAGTTTCTCAGATGCATCGAATTTTGTTGCTGCAGTGCAGTTACCAATTTATTTTGCTACTTCAATGACCTTTAATTTAAAACCAGTTTCATATTTTCTTCTGATTGAACACTCCATTGTAGATAAGGGATGCTCTTACGGTAAAGGTGTATGAGGGTGTGAGATACAAAAAACACAAATCAGTGTAAACGTCACTTCGGAATAGCTCAGGTATTACTGTGTGGTCACGTAGGCACAATACATAGAAAAAAAAAGGATGTGTTCTCCGTGGTTACTCTCTCAGGTGGGCGTTAGCATATCATAATCTCTTTGACCAATAGTTTCAGTTTTCTGCATTCCACTTATACGACCAACATTATAAAATACCAGAAATTATACAGTAAAATCAAGTCCCGACTTATCTGCAAGTATGTATGGTATGTCTAATAACTGAAATTAATATCAAAAATGAAAATTAAAAGGCAAAGATCACATTCAGTGCCTCAAAGAAAAAATAAGTGGTGTGACAGACGGGGGAACCACTGAGCCCCAAACCCCAGAAACAACTGACACACAGACAGTCACTGGTTTAAAACAGAGGTGCTTGTTATAAAATTCCTACAACAGGTTTTTTCCAGGTCGCACAAGCACAAATAGACACAACAGTCTTCTTCCGTTGCTCCCTCTATCTCTTCTCTCTCCATTCACCTCCCTCCAGTGAGTGTTGCTTTCCTTCCTCCCAGCTCTGATTCACTGGAGGAGGCTGGATGGTTTCCTTTTATTTAAGACCTGGGAGTACTTCCAGTGCCAGGGCATAGCCCAAAGAAAGCACTTCTGGGTCAGAGGGTAGTCCTGAAAAATAGAGATTGCGAATAACTACAGAACACCCTGGCAACTCCCATGGGACCCAGCAGGATTGACTGTTGGGACTACAACTCCCATCAGGCCCCACCAAGTTTCACATGGTTACGGTGGTCCTGTGGTGCTACCATCTAACGGATGGTGGATGAAAATATACAAATTTAGGAGCTTTCCCTCACTATTCCCTTATATTGTCCTCCTGTCCTGGTAAGGATCCCATAATCATCCCGGCCAGCATGAGAGATAATCCTGCTTAGCACTTACACAGGAAATAAAAATTAAGAAGAAAAGTTTATACAAGTCTTCAAATCATTTCTAGACATACACATGAACCCAGTCTCCTGAAACTGTGAGGCAGCATTAGTAAATGGAGTGCCCCTTGTACAACACCCAGAATGCAAAATTACCTTTGTTACATTAAAAAGGGTAGGGTTGAGCCTCAGTGCCCAATCTTCTACTTGCTATGTTTACAATTTTGCTAGAAATTGGTGAGAAACACTGGGGGCTTCTTAGAGTTGTAAGATTCAAAGGGGCAGTGTGCAAGAATCCCAAAAACATACCTCCACCATCCTCCATTCATCAATTATCAAACCTGCCAAATCGAAGTCAACCTTGCAGGAGCTTGAACCCATGCAAGACAAACATAATTATGGAAATTAAACACAGTGTTACAAATTTCAAGACTCCAAATTATACATATAATTAGGAATTTCTTGTGGTGGAGATGTGCTTCATCATGGCTTGCTGTGAACTCATTAAATCTTTCATACAAAAGAGATCGATTAACGGTTCACTTTAACTCATTGTTTCCCAGTGGTCACTCGCTCTCTGGAACAGCCTTCATAAAGCATACGATTCAGAGATGTTCTTCCCCAGATGAGAAAGGAAGGCTCAGTTTGTCGATTCTCAAAGGTCTGTGGACTAACAGCCTGTGGTGCTTCTCACTTGTGTCACCATTTCTGTTTGCCCAAGACTGCTTAACTACATGTATCGTATCGTAAAAGCTTTGAAAAACAGCTTAACACTGCTTTTGAAATGCGTTTCAACCTCAATGTGAGAGATTCAATAAACACTTGAATTATTTCACAGTGGAATAATAAAATACATAGGCACATACACAATAAAACCTGCTTAATCTGATTCAGTTCAGGATTGTGGGGGACTCAGAGTACTGGGCCAAATGTAGTAAACAACCCTGGACAGAGAGACAGTTTATTGCAGTAATCCCCTTCACACACAGCTCACGCACACAATCTGAATTAGCCAATTAACTTAAAACACAAGTCTTTGTAAATAAATGAGGAAAACAGGAATGCCCCCCAAAAAAAACACACACACATTGAGCTAAGTAGAATGTGCAAATGCCACCCAAGCAATGACTAGATAAGAAACTCAAATCCAGAATGCTCGATATGTGAGGCAGTAGAGTTTAACAAAGCACGGCTTAGTAATAAATTTATCCAGTAAAGTAAATCACCAGTAACAGCCGAGGACACTGTAACTCAAGCAGAAGAGAAAGGCGGCTGTTACATCATATGTAGGTTGCTCTGTTCTCTGAATAAAGGCCACTGTGACATTTCATTGTTGGCTTTACAGCTCTAAAGACCACTTGACACTGAGCATTCATTTTGAAAAGCTTTAAAAACAAATGTTGAAGGTTTTATATGTCAGCATGCACAGGACTGACCGACGATCCTATTTCCATATAACATAACATTCTTAAACCTGCTCAATCCAATTCATGCTCATGGGGGCGTAGCAAGTCGAAACTACTCCTGGATAAGTTGCCAGTTCATCATAGCACTTCCAGATATCCTTGGATAATATAGCCATGTACTCTTTATTTTTATTAAATGCAAAAATCAACAATGGTTAGAGCTGCTGCCACACAGATCCAGAATGCTGTATTCATAACCCAGCTTAGACACTGCTTGTCTGGAGTCTGTTTGTTTTCCCTCTTCCCTTTTTCCTCTTGTGCATGTTAGGGTCATTTGCAACACTAAATTGGTCCCAATATGGCTGTGTGAGTGGCCTTAATTGGGTAGGTCACCTTGTATTCTTTGTGCTACCACTGCAAAGACCAGCCTCCTAGATGACTGAAATGAAGAGGCTAGAAAAACTGATGGACTGTAACAGTCAACCACACCTTCTCCATTTTGATTTTTAAAAATGTGGACAAGTACATTTGCAGTAATCAGTATTCATGGCACCATTCATGTACTAAGTTTCCTGCCATGTACTCAATGCTGCTGAGCACAGTCTCATTGCATCACTCAGAATTGTTATGTTATGTTATGTTTTGACATTATAGTGGTCACAGCAACTGTAAGATTCGCACCATTAAATAAATTGTGATTTATTTATTTTTTCGGTGAGGTTCCCAGGAACATACCCAGCCTTGGCCCAACTCGCACACTTTCATTCACAGAGGCACAGCTGAACAGCAGATTAAATCAATAATAATGCAATATATTAAATGAAATAGAAATACAAACAACAAATAAACAGCTAACCCTCCCTACTCCCCTGTAGCTATAACAAATAATAATACAACTCAATGAAAACAAACTGTAATGATAAACACTAATGACAAAGTCCAAAACACAGTCCAAATGTAGCAGCAACAGATGAGGAAGGATGAGAGAGAGAGAACGACAAATCCTGTGAAAGGTTCACTGTAAGAAATGCAAAGTTTGTCCTACTGGTATCCTGATGCAGTGAGGGAGTGATGAGATTGGAAGCGGTCCCTCTGACAAAGATGAGACCAATCCGATCAATACTCACACGACTGGCAGACACAAGACAGACCAAATATTCAGACAGGAACTATAATCCAGTACAACAATAGATGGTAATTCAAATGGATGTGATGGTGATGAAAGGACAGAAGGATGAATTCAGACCTTGGGCCTTGGACAGCAGGCCCTGCGCTTGTTTTGACAGTCCACTCTTTAAATGGCCCATCAGCCTGATCGTCTTCCCAGCAGCCCCTGCATCTTCCACTGTCATCCAATACAGCAACACTGCTAGAACAGCTGGGATATTTAGTCTTTTATTCCATAGCACTGCTACCATATCCCTGGTGATAACAGGTCATGCAGAACCTTAAACATTAGCCAATTAACAAAGTCAAAAATTCAGAAGGACATTTTTTTTAGGCATACAAGGACAAGCCATTAATTTTCAACACCTGCCATTTAATCATGATTGGACTGAAGTCCAGGCATTAATGACACAGCACCGTTCTCATTGCAAAGCTCTGCCATAGTCTTGTTTAGCAACAAGAATGACATTCCTAGAATGATACGTAAAGCTGAACAAACATTAGTGTTGAATTTGTATGCCCTTAGTAAATTTCATATTGAGAAAAGAGTGGTAAAAGACAGCGTGGTAACATTTGTCCTGCAGAATAAAGTGGCTTCACCCCATTTTCTTTGGCAATACATATGAGAACAGTCATAACTGCAAACCTATAAAGCAGCCTCCCCTTTTACTGACACTTATGCTCTCAATTCTAGCCAGGGGTGAGTTCCTCTGTGGAAAAGCTACTTCCTTGGAATGCATTATCTGGGTCTCTATCTGATATGACTACAGTACATCAAAGTCAAATCACATTTGTGCTGGTACATTAAAGCTTGGTGAAGTCTCATTCTTAAATTGTTTGTTATCTTAGTTAGTAAGAAAAATTACTACAATTTAACCTTTGCCATCTGTGATGGTTACAATTTTAAACCAATTATCAAAAAAAATGTTAATTTAATGTGTACCCAAGAAACCAATATCAAAACACCAATTCTGTCCTTTATAACCCAGTATCAGCACTAGCGTCCTACTCTCTGCAACTGCTATAGAGCAGAAACACTTATTGCCTAAGGTGAGCCTGTGTGTCATGACTACTACATGAAGAAAAAAGAAACAATTAAGTGTTCTGGATGTTAAAAAGCCTGTCCTTTGAAATACATGTGAAAGATGTCTGTTCCATTAGCAGTACTAACTGGATACCAGATATCAAAGTGGCTAGAATGATTACTAGTAACCACTGTAGCACTCCAGGATCAAAGCTTGGTACCCCTGGGATAGGTGGCAATTTTAAATTGGTCCAGTACAACTGATTTGGCTGTGAATGTAAAACACTTTCCCTTTTCCCACAATCCCACCTCTGTGCTCAACGCCTCTGATACATTTGAACCTGACAAGTTCATAAATTTATCCAAACTGATGTCGCTATTTCTCAAGATTACTGTGTAGCAGACTTCTTTGAAGCTCTTGGTGGTAAACAGAATGGGTCAACATTTTAGCTGCTTAAAGTCATACTCTTTAGGAATATTTGAACAGTTCATTATTAATATGTGCTATAAGGTTAGGCACACTACACTGCATCAAGGAAATGTATAGCTCTGTTTGCCTCATTGCACAGAGTGACAGGTCTCCAAATATGGAAGCAAATCCCAGTAAACAACACCCAGTCCTTCTTTACAACTAAACCACTTGCACACAACAACAGTTGTACCAGCACTGCACATCTGAATATTTTAGGGTCTAAAGAAATATGCAAATGTGTGCTGTTTAAGAAAAATAATAATTCCAATTAACTTAGCCAAACTCCAAAGTGGGAAAATAAATCAAAAATGCACAATATATTCAGTATATTATGTAAAAGTCAAGACCTCATCCATTCCAAAGCCATGCATGCTCTTGTGACATTTAAACCATAACATTAAAATACTGTAAATGCTACAGCAGCTGCAGACTTTCCACCTGGGTGATGGAGGCAGGAGGCGACCAGGCCAATGAGGCTTGGACTCGGCCTTTAGCCACTTGGAGCCTGTAGAAAACAATAGCTGTGATGTGTAGGTGTGGAGAAATGGACACCTCTGTTAAGAGAGACTGAATCCATGCCAAGCTTCCGCCACCAGTAACTTCCGGCTCCGGCCTTTTCAATTGCTGTTTACATTTTTTCCCCCAAATATACTTCCTTTGGAATTCCCAGTTTTAATGTAAGATGCATCTAAATGTGGCCGAAAGTGAAGAAATATTCTGACAGCCTGTTTAAAAATAATTACAAGCCAATTGATTTTATTTTGTACTTATAGAAAGTGATAATGATTACCCTGTAGGAAAAATCTATTTTATAACACCTTTCCTCATTAAACCTTTGTGAATCGAATATAATTTCCTATGATAAATAGCTCCTTTCATTTTTTGGTTCATCGCATACAGCATGTTTTATTTTTTTCACTGTGCTCTGTGCCTGTAGTCATACTCTGCTACTGCCTATTGGTCAGTTTCACTGGCTAACAAAGATTTTGTCACAGAACACCTTAGAAGTGTTTTAAAAATACTTTTTCATGTGGATTCCAGAAATATATTCAGGATTTTTCTACCACCTTTTTTCAAAGCTCAATATCTTGTAGAATATAAATCCTTATTTAAGTATATGGATTTACGTAAGTTAAATTCAGGATTAAAATGTTTTTATTGATGTTTGTGAATATTTTCAGAAGGGTATAAAATAAGTTTCTTGTCCAGAGTTTGCAGGTTGTAACACATGTGCTGTTTTTTGGTTTACTGCATCTTTGTAGTTCTAATAAACATCAAGGGTCAGTACTTGGATGAGAGATAATCTAGGAAAAGCTTGGGTTGCTGCTGGAAGAGATGTCAGTGAGGCCAGCAGGGGGCGCTTACCCTGTGGTCTGAATGTGGATCCCAATGCCCCAGTGACGGTGACACTGTGCTGTAAAAATGGCACCGCCCATTAGATGAGATGTAAAACTGAGGTCCTAACTCTCTGTGGTCATAAAAGATCCCTGGGCATCCTTTGTAAACAGTAGGGTTCTCTTCCATGACCTATTCAATCTAGCCCACTAAACATTTCCTGTCTCTAATTGGCTCTCTCTCTCACCACTTCACCACCTGACAGCTAATGTGTGTTGAGTGTACTGGCGCAAAATGTCTGCTGTCATATCATCCAAGTGGATGCTACACATTAGTGGTGGTTGAAGTGGCTCCCCACTCACTGAAGCTCTTTGAGTACTGAGAAAAGTTGTAAAGAATGATTATTATTATTTAGAAATTATCAAACATCTTGACTCTTTCTGCTACATTTGTGGTGAGTTAACAATTAAAAGCAAGAAAATGTGGTTTCACTCCACTTTGAGTGAAGAAAGGTGAGCAAGCCAAGGTAAGAGTTGAGCCCCTGATATTGGCTATGTCAGCCTCCTCACAGGATGGTTAAAAACCTCTTGAAATATGAATTGTGCTATTCCTAGAATTTGATCAGGAACTCTACAGATTGTTACTTTTGCCTAACTTTTGCCACATTCAAATCTCGCCTAAAAACGCACTTCTTCACATTGGCTTTTAATTCTTAACCGGTTTCATTTTCCACTTGCCTTTTGCTATTTTCTCTATTTTATTTGGTCCCCTGACTTGTTTTTAGTATCTCTGTTTTAATTCTCTCTTAATGTTTGTTTTTAATATTGTCCATTTAGTCCTGCTTGTTGTAACTGTACAGCGCTTCGGTCAGTTGTAATGCTGTGTTTTTAAGCGCTCAACAAATAAATAAGGTATGGTATGGTAAATATATCAGGGATCACTTCTAAATCAAAGCACACTGTGATATATACTAATTTGCCATCTGTGTTGAGGCCTGTACCTCACAGTGAAGAACTGCCTGTGCCAAAAGCTGCCGGGAAATATCATACCAGTTGTCAACAAACATCAAGGTAATAAAGATTATGCAGGGCATAGTGATGATGGTATAAAACTTGACCCAACCTATGAAACTTCCTGTTCATCTTATGAGCCACAATTATTAGCTTTACAGCACACTGGTGAGGCCTCATCTGAAGTACTGTGTACAGTTGTGGTCTCCAGGCTACAAAAAGGACACAGCAGAGGTAGAAAAAGTCCAGAGAACAGCAACTAGGCTAATTCTAGGAATACGGGGGATGAATTCTAAAGAATGGTTAAAAGAGCGGAGGCTTCTCAGTTCAAGCAAAAGAAGTTTAAGATGAGACATGTTTAAAGTGTCATAAGTAAGAAGTGTTTAAAAGTGGATTGAAACTGTGACTTTAAAATGAGTTCATCAAGACCATGTGAACACAGTTGAAAACATGTTAAGAGTAAATTTTACACAAACATTAGGAAGTTTGTTTTTTTTTCACAGAGAATAATAGACACTTGAAATAAGCTACCCAGTAGTGTGGTAGACAGTTTAGGGACTTTCAAAATTCAACTTGATGTTATTTTAGAAGAATTAAGTGGATAAAACTGGCGAGCTTTGTTGGGCTGAATGGCCTGTACTTATCTAGATTGTTCTAATGTACTAACCCGAGGAGAAGTTAATGACCTTGTTTGAGATTTTAACCCTATGTAAAAAGCAGGCAGAACTCTTAAATTTCAGATTAACAGGCTAGAATCTCCTCCACAAAGAAACAAAAGTGACAATCATGGCAAATGGATTCAATAGGACAATTCCGAAATGGAAAAGCAATACCAATATACTGTGCATATTGTGTCAATCAATTAAAGCATAAATCACAGTAATACACAAATTATTGATTATATCTACTGCACACTACAAACCATTATTCACCAATGGGGTGATTCCCATCTCTGCAAGGTTTAACATTCAGATGTGGATGTATTAGGTTGGTCTAAGAAGAAGACTACAAGACATGACAATGACTGCAAGTATCTCAGTTGTTACTGGAAAGGCAGAATGATCTTCAAGAGAAGGTGAGTAGCAGAACTCTATAGTCACTAATACCTCACTAAGAACTTCTAAGGGAGGATAACTGTTTCATTAACCTAGTAGCTCAGCATTTTTGATTTACATACAGCAGTGATCAATGAATATGGCTGAGTGTATGCGCATGCTGGTAAATCGATTCTTCAGTTCAAGAATGATACAGCAAAAGAAACCTAGTTGCTCTAGTTAGCGTGTTTGTGATTCAACTATGTATTTAATTAATTATCTTAATTACAGTAAAAGTAGCAAGGTGTAAATGTTTGTGAACAACATGTCCTTAAACATGTGTACTCTAAAGGAAGAACATGCAGTCTCCACAAAGAAAAAGTCCTGAACCTGGAACTGAATGTAGGACTCAAACATGGCAAGTTAATGATGTCATCTGTTGAATTAAAGAGTGTGTCAGGCAGACATTAAATATGTTTTTACCAGTGGAAGATTTTATGTAAACGCCCTTCAAAGTGGCAGCTCCCAGTGGAACAATTCTTAGAAAACAATGCTGCCCAAATTTGTCAAATTGATCGCCATTGTTAATCTTTCACCTCATCTATACTAATAAAAAGCAAAGCCCTCACTGACTGACTGACTCACTCATCACTAATTCTCCAACTTCCTGTGTAGGTAGAAGACTGAAATTTGGCAGGCTCATTCCTTACAGCTTACTTACAAAATAAGCAGGTTTCATTTCAAAATTCTACCCGTAACGGTCATACAGTGCATCCGGAAAGTATTCACAGCGCATCACTTTTTCCACATTTTGTTATGTTACAGCCTTATTCCAAAATGGATTAAATTCATTTTTTTCCTCAGAATTCTACATACAACACCCCATAATGACAACGTAAAAAAAGTTTACTTGAGATTTTTGCAAATTTATTAAAAATAAAAAAACTGAGAAATCACATGTACATAAGTATTCACAGCCTTTGCCATGAAGCTCCAAATTGAGCTCATGTGCATCCTTTTTCCCCTGACCATCCTTGAGATGTTTCTGCAGCTTAATTGGAGTCCACCTGTGGTAAATTCAGTTGATTAGACATGAATTGGAAAGGCACGCACCTGTCTATATAAGGTCCCACAGTTGACAGTTTATGTCAGAGCACAAACCAAGCATGAAGTCAAAGGAATTGTCTGTAGACCTCCGAGACAGGATTGTCTCGAGGCACAAATCTGGGGAAGGTTACAGAAAAATGTCTGTTGCTTTGAAGGTCCAAATGAGCACAGTGGCCTCCATCGTCCGTAAGTGGAAGAAGTTTGAAACCACCAGGACTCTTCCTAGAGCTGGCCGGCCATCTAAACTGAGCGATCGGGGGAGAAGGGCCTTAGGCAGGAAGGTGCCCAAGAACCCGAAGGTCACTCTGTCAGAGCTCCAGAGGTCCTCTGTGGAGAGAGGAGAACCTTCCAGAAGGACAACCATCTCTGCAGTAATCCACCAATTAGGCCTGTATGGTAGAGTGGCCAGACAGAAGCCACTCCTTAGTAAAAGGCACATGGCAGCCTGTCTGGAGTTTGCCAAAGGGCACCTGAAGGATTCTCAGACCATGAGAAACAAAATTCTCTGGTCTGATGAGACAAAGATTGAACTCTTTGGTGTGAATGCCAGGCATCACGTTTGGAGGAAACCAGGCACCACTCATCACCAGCATCAATCATGCACTGTAACGGTTGACAACGTCCGCCATGTTGAACTTTCTTATTTATGGCCCCATCTTCACAAAACTTGGTAGGCAGCTTCCCTGAGCTAACCGAAACCGATGTACATACTCATTTTGGTGGTACGATACCACCGTCGGCCGCCATATTGAACTTTCCAATGTCACTAATTCTCCAACTTCCCATGTAGATAGAAGGCTGAAATTTGGCAGGCTCATTCCTTAGAGTTTACTTACGAAAGTTAAGCAGGTTTCATTTCAAAACGGTCATAATGGTCGACAACGTCCGCCATGTTGAACTTTCTTATTTATGGCCCCATCTTCACGAAATTTGGTAGGCGGCTTCCCTGTGCTAACTGAAACCAATGTACGTACCTATTTCAGTGGTATGACGCCACTGTCGGCCGCCATATTGAACTTTCCAACAGTCTTTGTTACTTATGGGCCCATCTTCAAGAAATTTGGTTCGGGTTCCCAACGCTAACTGAATCCTACTTACGTACATATATACGTCCATAGCCTGCAGCTCGGTCACCGTGTGAGGCAGCGTTGGGTCCCCCATCCCAACGCCTCCCACGTTGTTGGCTGGCTGCCTGCCTATATAAGGCCGTCCGTCGCTCCGGTCTCTTTATTCCCTTCCTTGCTTCGCAACGGGATTCACGTCTCCCTGCTGATAACTACAGCCATTTTATTTAATCCACGGCTCCTCCACTGTTTTATTATTTGTTTATTGAGATTAGAGTTATTGTGTATGTATTTTAGACTTACTTTACATTGTTCAGGTACCCATTTCCTTTATCATTCCAACCGTACCTCCATTAACATGTCTGTCGAGGTGATCACCATTGATCAAAGAACTGTCACTTACGGAGTGGTTTCAATGCCCGGAGATGGCACCTGCCTTTTCCATTCTCTTTGTTACATATTGCACGGCCATATCAGGCTCACTCTTGATATCCGGAGGAACATTGTGTCTTATGTATTGAATGACTGGGACAGGTTCAAGGTGTGGACTGATGACGGTACAGGAGATAATTATACTACAGAGGAGCACTATAAGAGTGAAATGCTTATGCCCTTCACCTATGCATCTGCATGTGAGTAGATGGCTGCCGCTGAATTGTTCGGTTGTCGCTTTCAAGTGTACCGAAAATGCCAAATATTTTACACCTTTCGACAACCGCCAATGCCTCTTAAACATCTTAGATTCACAGGTGACAATTTCAGTAGTGGACACTTTGATGTTTATGAATGTTTAAACTCTCAAAAGTTGGATGCGAAGTTATCGCTGAAACCGGTTGTATACTTACAACGCTTGACAGATGCCAAATGTCACTTCAACACAAGTCCTGCAAATACTGTCGTAATTGAAACAAACCATGAAAATCAAACCGATTATGACAGCAGCAATCCAAGCTGTGAGATTTGAAACAAGATTACTTTTCACATGGCCAACTGTACGTTACATGCTCAAGAGTAAGCTCAGCGCACAGCTTGGTCATATTACAACTGGAGGGCCGAACTCACAATGTGGTATACAAAGAGATCCTTAACAAATAATTATTGGTATATTTACCCTCAGTTTAAAAAGGTTTAATTTTCTTCTTAATAAAATTTTTAAGGCAGCACTTCGCCTCTGCGAAGCACAGGTATTTTGCTAGTTCAGTAATATAAAGTAAAAAATAACAACGAGGGCAGTTAGAATTGTTATTTTTGTAGTAAAGCTATATTTGAAATGATGTGATAAATGTTCAGTGTAAACAGGCTGCTTTTGTATTTCCAAGAACAAATTAAAGCTTATCTTGACATGTTTTTGTGCAGACCAAATAACAAATCAACAGTAACTTCCAGCCTCCCAAAAACCCAACCAGAAATTCACATTAAGACTACGAACTCCCCAAATTTCCCATAGCACATGGACATGGCATTTTTACAAACAACATTGTGCTTAAAAAATAAGCATTCTTTCACTGTGTAATCTGGTTCTTATTATGAAACAGGGAGCAAATTACAGTTCATGAAATATACATTTGGATTTAAGGAAATGAGTCGGCTAGTAAAACTGTAATGCTTTCATTAGTAAGAGCATTTCACAAGATAGAATAGCCAAATAAAAAGGATTTCCATTTCTTATGCAGTTCATCCATTTTTGTTTCAAAATATGCAATACCCGTGCGCTGAGAGACTGATTTTTTTCAAAAAATCAGTATACTGATATCAATGGTTCCATTATTATTCTAAGTAGCTGCTGTTAAGTAAGGGTCAAATGCCTACCAAAAGAAATCTGTCAGACCAAAAAAGATTAGTTTTAAAAACATTTAGTGAAAGTTCAAAGCAAACAGTTCACACAAGAATAGAGAAAAATTGTTACACATGTAGAATAATAGTTAAAAAAAGGAAAAATGCTTCTTCTTGTTAAACTGCAGTTGTTTCTATACTTAAGGATGAGTTATTTCTCTATGCTTTACTTCACATTCAGTATGTTCTAAAGATACAGCTCTGCACATACAACTAAGCACGTTAAGGCCCGGTTTGAAACCGTTCGCCCTCCATATTTTAGCTATGGCAAAGCATGTCACTAACTGGGACTAATCTATGGTTAGAAGGACAAGAAATACTTAGAATATACCAATTCAATTCAGCTTGTGGGGGTTATAAGAACCCCCTGTATGCTATGCACTAATTTCAAGGGCAGACATTTAACATAATTAAGAAAATTCTTCTATCAACTTTTCTATCAACATGACCTAAATAACTGGCAAATGGCCCGTACATTCTACATAAAGCCTTTCATACCAAAAAAGAATCACTTTCATTCATGTAGCAATCGCAAAGTACATACAATTTTTACTTGCACATCTGTCCCTTATATGTTACCTTCCCTTTATTATTCTCTCACAAAGCAGTATTCTTACATAGCATCTTTCATAAGGTTTATTTTAACTTTGTTCCCTTTGGTTTGGCTACCAGTCTTCATTCTCTCTTATGGTTTCCTGTCCGTATGCTCCCCCTTGCTTTCTCCTTATAAAGCTTCATTAAGTGTGTGGATGGGGAAGGACTGGAATTTCATCAATTTCATACAGACATTTTCACCTGTCACTCTATTATAAACATTATTTAATCAATCTATGATAATGTTATGTTAATCTATGTGTTACATTGTATCCTTCAACTGTCATACACCTGTGACCTGGTTACCATTTGCATGTTATAAAAGGTGATAAAAGGAAATTAGCATCAGGAAAAGCATCCAGCCATAAAAATGTCTCCTTTAGAAGTATCAAGAATTAGGAGACGGCCAGCCAATGATGATGAACTTAAAAAATGGCTGTTAAAGGAGGGGAGAGAGACTCTTCATTTATCATTTTTTCTCTTTAATAAAGCAACTTTTATCATTTCCTATGAAGCATTTTATCTGTCAATTATTTTGTGCAATTTATCTATCATAACATTCCAGTGTTAAATCCACATAATCCAGTTCAGGGATGTGATTGGGCAAGTGCATTCTTTAGTCAGCCAATAGTAAAGCACCATAAAAACATCATAAACAGTAATAAGGCACTTTTAGCTATTAATCTCTAATGTAGACTTTTAATTAGTTTATCATAAATTGTAATGATCATGCTGCTCTTATACTGTAGTATTTTTCATCATATATCATGTATCGTTCCTTCCAGAAGGTATCTGTTAAGCACTTGAGCAAAGCCCTTAAGCTGAAAATGCTCCGGGGTACTGTACAATGGCTGACCCTGTGCTCTTAACACCCAAAGGTTATGCAAAAAGACAATTTCTCATTGGGTCAAAGTATATAAAATAAAAAAAAGAAATAAAAAATAGAACCCTTCATATCTATCTATCTATCTACCATATAGTGCCTTTTAGTTCATCTTTCAATCATTGTCTTATTTCTTTATCTACCTTCCACGTTTGTGTCATATTAACGCGCTTCATATATCACAGATTAAATTATTTCTCCATAATATAGCCTTTATATCTATTTGTCTGTCTAGATTAGCTGTTCTCAAAGTGTGGGCCATGAACATGTGCCAGGTGGTCTGTGAGCTGATCTAGTCATCTTTATTTAAAGAATGTTTTTGCTAATTAAGCCATATGAAATGGCCTTAAAACACCAACCACAGAGTGCCATCTGAGTATCTTGCAGACAATGGCATCTTTTGCTTGAACACCACTCTTTCCCTCTCTGATCCCTTGTATTTTTCAATATTGTTGTTTTCCTGTCCAAACTAACTTCTTCACTTTTTTGTTTGTTTGTTTTTTGTAAATCCATTTTGACATCCTCTACCTCAAGAGCCAACCCCTGGCAATAGCAATCCCTTAATTCCAGCTTCAGTGATTTATTATGGTTCCTTGTTTGGAATATATATGGGACACTAAAACAAAAATCCAGCCAACTTTGAATGTTAGTCTTGTAATGTAGACTTTCTTTGTAGGCGAGCAGGGTTGAGCACCTGGTAGGCAAGAAATATAAAACAGGTACAGTGTATGCAACCCAGTCGTGTAAGAAGACAGCAGGTGAGAGTTGGAGATCTGTGGATAAAACCCACAAAAAGAGGTGAGCATGGCAGGTAATTGAGCAGCAGTATGAGAATTAGCTTGCTATGCACAAAGAGGCTAAAGAGAAGTGCAAGTGTAATTTTTGTTGTCTTTCTAAGTGTGGCTTCCAAAGGCATAGCAGAGGGAGCAGTGCAGGAACTTAAATTAGGGACATGCTTTCCAATAAATAGCTCTGTTCAGGCCTGTGAACTCACTATCTGAGACTGTATGCAAAATGTTTTTCTTTGAACTTCAGATCACTACAGTATTTTTAACCTGAGTACTTATAATAAAAATAATATGGTAATTCATCCATCCATTATCCAACCGACTATATCCTAACTGCAGGGTCACAGGGGTCTGCTGGGGCCAATCCTAGCCAACACAGGGTGCAAGGCAGGAAATAAACCCTGGGTAGGGTGCCAGCCCACCGCAGAATATGATAATTCTAACATAGAATTTACAGTAATAAGTGGGTGTCGGCAAGGGATGGTCCTCCATACATCTGACTTTGAAAAAGTGGTCCGTCCTCCAAAATATTGTGAGAACCACCATTTCAGACTGATGTTCAGAGCTTGTATGTTCATTCTAAGCTAATACTTATATCCTCTGGAGTCTTCGGTCTGCTCCCACACAGTTCATGCACATGCCGTCAAGTTGAATGGTCATTCTTAACTGACCTAGTGCGTCAGACTGCTTTGAATGTGCCCAGTGATGCAGTGTTTTGTTTACAACCCTTCTTTCTATTAACTATTTTGCGCTGCTGTTTAATCACTTCTGATTACAGTCTATGCCCTACACCTCTTAACTTAAATCTAATAGGTCTTTTATACTGTATGTGTCCTCTTTTTTTTAATTACCAAAACATAAACTGGTACATAATTTTTGTAACCTACAATGCTGCTCATTTCCCCAGTGTTTTGTGGTCCCATTTATCAGTAGTGGGTGAATGGTACTTCTGTCATTTCTTGCAGCCACCATATCAGCATGTGTAACAGGAATCCAGTGAGCCGAGTGTAGAGTGTCAGCCTTTCAGTAGAAATGAAACCAAAAGCACCCAGATAGCATTTCTGCCTACAGATAGCAGCTTATCATGTTTGGTTCAGCACAGGGCTCTGACATTTCTTCCTGAAAATGACACTTTCTTCCTTGTGCTATGGGCAGAGCTTTTCCAGCTATATTCTGTCACTCTGGATGTGTTAAAATAGCTCATTCTACACAATATACTCATTCAGCCAGTCTGTGAACCTGTAAGTACAGGGCTCTTCAGTGTTTCCAGGACCCATGAAGGAGAGGAACAGTGAGAGGAAATACATGCGTTTAAAGAGAAGAGAACACCATGCAGTCCAACATGGCCATACAGGAAAGAATCCTATTAGATTATTGTCACTTGCTGCCTGTAGTATATCTCATAGTTGTGAACTTTGATTCTTCTTCTGATGTTTACCTTCTGCCAGGGAGTGAACTCCTTGTTATGTAATATTTGGCAAAAGAATCCTTTGCATTTATGCTTCCTCAATGACTAACTTTAGCCACTAACACATTCCAGAATTGAAAATTCATAAAGTGGGATATTTTTCAATTTGAAGGTTTGTAAGCAATACCCCATTGATTCAAACCAAGCTTTACAACTCAATCTTCCTCTATTGTATTTTAATCAGCTGTATATTACTGTCTAAATTGAAATTCTGCATTTAATATACAGACATTATCCTGTAGTCTTTCAAATAGCCAATTGTGGCAGCATGGCTAGCTAGCTATCTCCTTTCAAATGTATGCTTAAGGAGTACAAATGGATAAATGCAGCTCGGTACAGTGATGAATAAAAAGTAATGTGTATTTACACAGGTAAATTCAAATGGAAAAGGTCACCTTACACTACTCGAAATTTACAACGTAATATTTTCACAGCAGAAAGGGACTTGGGGACAAACCGAGAAGGAGCATAAGTCTCACTGAGAGAAGGGCCAAAGCTACATACATCCTACAAACTTGAGTGATAGCTAGATACTGGAGTAAGGCACCCATAAATACAACTGGTGCCAGTTTTGATGTGTATGCTGCAAGAAGACTACAGGAGCAATGGATATTAAAGGCCATCAGAACCTGTCTGTCTTTTGGGCTTTCAGCACTTCACAGACCCCCTAATAACTGTTAGCTCTGAGGTTGAGCAAGGGATGCAGAGAAGTAAGCGCCCTGGGGGTTGAATACAAAATAAGCCCAATTTGCTGGCATATAAGGACCTCTCCCCCAACCAAAAAAAGAATGACTTTAAGATCTTGCAGCAAAGTTATTCTGAATTTCACAGCAAAGGATTAAAAAGGCATCATTTACTAAATCTGCTTCTCCAAGAATAGAAATGCAGGAAGCTGGAGCCCATCCTAACAGGTATTGGCACAATGCAGGAATAATACCTGGACATCAATTGATGTAAAATACATAGCAGTCATGTCATAGAGACTGTGGTTAGGGAGTCATAAATACATTCAGGTGCATGATATCCCCAAAGATTGCAAAAAAGAACAATGGATTTTTTTTGTGGAATAACCAATCTTTTCAGAAGATCTACTTTAAATGTCGACTTAGGGTTGATTATTGTAATACTAGGGAATGATCTCAAATATTGTAAACTTTGTAGTCCCTGCAGACATATTACCATCTTGAAGAAATATGTTGCAACTCAGTTGTAACAGTGACCTATCTCAAAAACTCCTAGTGGCATCCACTTACTGAGAAAACAATTACATTTTGTATTTGTCCTGCAATAGACTAGAATATCTAATGCTACCACAACGGGCTATGTCTCCTCACATACCTATAATGGAGAAAACTAATAGATTTATTTATACACTATTTATATTCATCAGTCTTCTCTAAGTTCCACACCCCACTTTATGAAATCTGCAGCATTCTATTTCCTAATGATGCAATGCCATTTTTTCCAACAAAAACAATTTCAAGAGTAAGCTTTACTAGGATATGTGAACATTTATGTAAAACAGAACTTTGCTTACTTTGCATCCTGGACACAGGATTTATGATTTCATGTCTGAGTGCAAATTTGTTGAAACAAAAGTGAAGTTAAGTTTAATGACACAGCAGTTAGCATGAATGCCTTGCAGCTCCAAGCTTCTATGGTCTTTTTATTTATCCAAAAAGTGTGCAGTTGGTTTAGCTATTTAATCTAAATTGAGTCGGTGCTTGGGTGCCTTCTACATGCAGTCTCTACTGTAAATGTGTGTGTTGGATTGCAGCAAACATACAACAAAACCATATAATCAATCTGTTTGAAAACCTGCCAAAAGCTATACATTCTTTAAATGGAACTGCATGTAGTACAAGGACTTTTACCCATGAAGTAAGACAAACACTGCTAGCGCAACGTTTTACTTTGGATTCAGACAATAATGACAGATGAAAATATATCTTTGGATTTATTATGGCACGGGGCTAAAAACTGTAACAATGCAGGCAAGGATAATTGTCACCAGTGTTTGCAGAGGGTCAAAAAACAAAACTTGAAGCAAACCAAAACTGAAATAGAAGAGCAAAAATATATCTTAAGGAAGCTCAAAGAGCACTACAAAGAAAGAAACCAGTAAACACTCAAAGTGACCTAATAAAGAAGTTCCAAATGGAGTCGAGACATCAGATCTTCAAGAGACATCAGTTAAATTGGCATTCCTCATAAAATTTCCCATAGGCAGTTGCAAGTTTGGTGAGTGGCCAATGAGAAACCTCACAAGGTGTGAATGTTCTGAGCATGATTAGAATCAATACATAAACTATACATGTGTGTGTCCATTAGTTTCTTTCTACAGCCAAAATACATGCTGTTAGAGTCCATTAGTGCTGTAAGAAAGTGTATCTACAATATATACAGTGCCTATTGAAAATATTCACTCCCTTGGAGGTTACAACGTGTATTGTTATAACATTAAAACATAATGGCTTTGAATTGGTCAACATAAAAAGACTCTTTCAAAATAAAATCTCTGCAAAGTCAGTCAGTCAGTCATCATCTAACCCACTATATCCTAACACAGGGTCACGGGGGTCAGCTGGAGCCAATCCCAGCCAATACAGGGTGCTCTGCAAAGTGACCTGAAGTAATTACAAATATAAAACACAAAACAACGGGGTTGCATAACAATTCACCCTCTGTACTATCACACACTTATATCAGCACTGGTGCAACCAATTGGTTTTAGCAGTCACATCATTACTTCAATGGAGCTCACCTGTCAAGGGTTTTAGTCAATTGTGGTGTGAATGCTCCTGTATCTGGACGGTCCAACTTGGGGGGAGTCAGTATGGTGGCCTAACCTACATAATAAAGACAAAAAGGACACTCCAATGAACTCAGTGAGAAGGTGATAGAAAAACACAAGATATGGGATGGAGGCAAGAAAATATCCAAGTCACAAAATACTCCTTGTAGTTCAGTTAAATCAGTCATTAAGAAATGGAAAGAGTATGGTACAGCTGTAAATCTCCTTAAAGCAGGCTGTCTGCAAAAAATGAGTGATCATGAGACAACTAAATGAGGGAGGAAATCAAGAAGCCTATCAAAAGTCTAAATGAGCTGCAAGCTACAGAGGCTAATTTTGGACAGATTGTGCAGACAATACCTGTTGCCTGGGTGCTTCATCAGTCGCAGCTTTATTGGAAAGTGGCAAAGAGAAAATCACTTTCATTACAAAATACATATGATATCTTAGCTAGAAAATGCCAAATAACACACAGGAGACTCTGAAGTCAGCTGGAAGAAGGTTCTATGGTCTGATGAAAATTTTTGCCAACAGACTAAATGTCACGTTTGGAAACTGCACATTATGAAAAACACACCATTCCCACTGTGAAGCATGGTGGTGGCAGCATCATGCTGCGGGGACGTTTCTCTGGAGCAAGCCCTGGAATAACTGTGAATTTAGGAGGTAAAATAAATGTACAGAAAACAGATTATTTGTACCAAATGTCAGATATACATATACTTTGGCAACCAATGGTTTAATTGCCCTCACCAGGCACATAAAAAGGATTTTCATTTTTTTTTGCATCTGTGGGCAAAGGGTAGACTTTTCCATTGGTTACGCTCCAACTTCTAAGTTTCTAGTTCCAACAAATTTATCTCTAGATCACAAGGTCAGAGGTTCATCCTTTTATCTCCTCTCCTACGCTCAGTTTTATGATAAGGATAGTGAGCAACCATGGAAGCACTGTTGCACAGTTTACTTCTGTGTTATGTGACTGCTAGTTAATTTTTACTTAAAACGTTCTACATCTCACAGGTCTACATTTGCATACAACAGAGTGCTTCAACAGAAGGACATTTACCGGCATCCAGTTTTACAGCACCTCAATTAAAATAAATATATCCTGCTTTATCTCGGCTGCGGGGGACTGGTGCCCTGCCCGGGGTTTGTTTCCTGCCTTGCACCCTGCGTTGGCTGGGATTGGCTCCAGCAGACCCCCGTGACCCTGTAGTTAGGATATAGCGGGTTGGATAATGGATGGATGGATGGATGATATTTCTAGGCAACGTGCATTACAGCTTCAGAGTTTCACTTATTTAACTAATAGTTTTACTGCCATTATCTCTGGGAATTTACAGAAAACTTGTATTTTGTTTTTGTCTTCTACAAAGACAATAACTTTAACAAGCTGATGGATAGGGTATTTGTTACACACTATTGTCCAAGATGACTCATACATTTAAAGGATACAAGCTGGAAGCTTCCAACCAGGCTGACATAGTTCAATATTGTGCTTCTGAAGCAATAAAGCATGCCCTACAATGATAGGGACTTTCCCATCTAACTAGTTACTGTCTATTAATACTAGAAGTATTGCTAAATGCATAGAGTACAGTAAAATTCTTACTTAAATGTAACATGTCATCACTCTCTGGCACAACCATTATAAAAAGTTAAGTAAAATACATACAGTAACTCCAAGGATCCTCAGTTACGGTCCTGGAGGCCTCAGTGGCTGCAGGGTTTTCATTCCAATTAGTTTTGTAATCAGAAGCCAGATCTATCTGATAATCAAACTTGGTGTTTAATTATATGGCATGTTAGCACATTAATTCTTCCAATACAAATCTTTATCACATTGTAGATTTTTTTATGTTCCTGAGAGTATTATCCATATGGTCACCACAAGGAGACCATGATCTCTGTCCTGGGTACACCCTGTGTGGAGTTTGCATGTTCTCCCCATGTGTGCATGGGTTTCCTCTGGTTCCCTCCCACAGTCCAGCGACACATAGGTTAGGTAGATTGGCAATACCAAATTGGTCATAGTATGTGTGTTCGCCCTGCAATGGACTGACGCCCTGTTCAAGATTTGTTCCTGCTTTGCATCTTATGCTGGCTACTGTGACCCTGTTTAGGACTAAATGGGTTAGAAAATGACTGACTATTTTGTTGTCTGGAACAGATGATTCCTTTGTCATTTGCACCTCATTATTAACTAATGGCTGGTTAAGTAAAAAGGCAACAATTAAATCCTAAATGTAGCTGTTTAAAACTAAAATAGGCAATTAAGTGTTCTGAATCATAACCAACAAGTTATTTAAAAACTAAGCCCAAAAAACATATTGCTTTAGTAGTAAATAAAAGGATTCTAATCAAGGACTCAGCTAAAGCAAACACCTGAAGCCACTGTGGTCCTGTATAACTTCATCTTATTCAAAGAAAGATGCAAATAGCTGACATAATGTACTCCTTACCCCTGAGTCTTACCACAACTAGCTTACGGAGATTCTCCATTTGCCAATGTGGATTTTTATTTCCCTTTCCAATCCATTGATACATTCCTTCTCTTGAAGGGGGCCACCCTGGTGTTACTTCTGTCCCTAGTAACCACCCATAGTGTATCCATGGTATCTAGGTCAAAGTCGCCATGAAAATAGGTAAAAATTGATGTAATTCACCTCAGGAGACAGTGTAGCAGGAAACTGCACCAATCGGAGCACACCTAATAAGATATGAATAGATAATTGAAAATGTACAATTTGTTATTTTTTCAGAACTGGGAATTATCACTTTTCTAGTCTCATTCTTGACAAAAAATTAGTGAAGGTTATTTTCAACAGCATTGTATATTTCTATTCTTACATCATCAGATCCACTTAATCTAGTTAAGAATTGCTAGGTGCCAATGCCTAACTTAACTGCATCAGGCAGGGGCCCACCCTGGACAGGGCACACTTATGCAAACACCCTCAATGAGACAATACAAATGTCAGTTTGCCAAACACAGAAATATTTGAGATGTTACAGAAAGTATTACAGCACAGCTTGAGTTAAAGCCACACAGACACTTTGAAGCAGTAATGTTAGCATTGACGTATGTTTCTCATTTACAAATTAACAACTATTAGCCCATCTCCTATTTTGTAAATCTGACAGGATGTTAGATGATGAGATGAATGAACACTTATACAATACATCCAACATCAATCTGTCATCTTCAGTCACTATTATTCTTGGGTCTTCAGTTAACTATCCAAATATAGCATGCATAACGCCAACATTTTTTACAAACTCTAAAAAACTTTTAAAATTTCACGTAGTTCGATCTTCATTTTCTTTTCTAAATGTTCTTCTAGTTTCATGTTACTGGTAAACAAGAAATCGATTGAACAAATATTGCTAGGGTGACGTTTCAATGCAAACACGCATCCGCTAACACAGCTTTTTTTGTAACCATAACTGCAAAAAAATCCACGTCTTTTTAAACTCGAAAAACTTTTTTAAAATACTGGTGGTTTTGGGATTTGTAGTTTTTTTTCTTTTTGCAAAGTCTGTCTTTGCAACTTTCCAGAGTCTATTAAAATACAAATCCCACAATGCTTTTCATCAGGATTCCTTGCCTTCAATTACCGCCTTTTTCTATTTATTTCTCCTGAGAATCGACACCAATTCGCTCCATGATTGGTTATCTGGCACTTGATTGTCATAAATTTAAACCAATTAGAAGGTAATTCTGTAGGCGGGGGTGGAAAGTATGCTAAACTGTGGACCGGCGTTTTGCCAGCTCAGAGAAAGAAAGTGCCACGACTCCAGACAGCGCAGAGACTGAGGGAAAGGTTTTTGGGGAAGCAAGGAAAAAGTTAAACCTGAAAAAGGAAAGAAAAGGATCGACATCTTACCGTACTTTAACGTACCGCAGTTGTATTCAGAGGAAGGTAAGACTGCATTAACGATGAACTCGTGTTTTGGCGAGGATGAGAGTCAATCGATTTATAAAAAAGTTAAAGGGGCAAATTAAAGAGAAATGTATTCGAAAATGAAAGGTTGAAACAAAGTCTCGTAAACCGTATTATTGCTTTTTATTAAAATCGAATAGTCGCAAGGTGTCAGAAAAAGATTTCAAAAACTTGGCCTGATTTGCTTTCAAGCTAACGGGGAAAATAGCTGGAATACTTCCTAGTGATTGAATTTTTCACACTTTAAAGATGTACGTCCGTCCCCCCCGATGTAGTATGCAGAATGAAATAAAACCAAAAAAATACATAGGTGAGAGGAAAAAGAAAAGGGTTCATAGCATTTACGAGGTATCGCATTCGCAATAAGAACTCAAGTTAAAAACAAAAAGCTATTGTGCACGTATATGTTAAGCTGAATGCGAACTTTTACTGATGTAGGGTTACTCTTTTCCTCTATGTCCCCTTAAATCGTACTTTTGAAGTATTATTAATGGTGAATAGTCGGGAAAAGTTTTGTTGGCTAGCTAATGAATGAACGCTGTGAGCCGAATCAAAGATTACGTGTCCAAAAAAAAAAAAAATCCCGTCCTGGGGTGGACTGGGGGCGTTTAAAAGGGCAGCAGCTCCAAATCTGATACGTGTGCACGTGAAAGCGGTTAACGCGCATCTGCGGCGATGCGCGATTTGTATACGTCGACTGTTTTTTTTTTCTGGTGGGGTTTGGAAGGGGCGTTTGATTTACATGCGTAGTAATGTTTTAAATCGTATAATCGCTCTTTTATTCTGTCTGTGGGAAAGTCGTCTTTTGCAAGCAACTTCTTTAGCGAACTGACTGATTCTGACTTCGGGCCGCTGATAGAGGGGAGGAGCGGACTAAGCAGGGTCCTAATAAGACATGGATTCAGTACTCTTCGCCGTCATCATTACTTTAGCACAATGCGTTTTCACATTTAATTCGTGTGGTGCGATTTCCCCAGAAGTTCTGAAAACAACCGGACCCATGCCCGTTGGAAAGAGTGCTCTCGGCGCAGTTCCAAGCGAACCAATGTGAATGTGATCCGACCCGAGACTAATCATACTACGTGAAATACTGTGCATTATGGGTGAAACTGTCCGCACTGAGTTGTGTATTCTAAGCGTGGGGATCTCATTCACAGGATAATAAGTTAAGGGTTAACGTGAAGCATTTTAAAAAAACAATTAAAAGGTAATAAAAAATACGCACATATCTACAAAACACTGCTCGCATAAACTACTTGTATGATTGATTACCTGTCAGTCAGAGCAAGCCTAGCACCTAAATGGAATCTGATATATTCCCCGCGATCGTACATTAATTAAAAAAAACAATTTGGATTACATATCACTTCTGTTCGGATTGATCAAAACACATACAACAGTCGAGAGAAACGCACAGTATGCCCTGTAAAATTGAGGATCAAACCCAATAACCATAGTGCTGCGAGGAGGTGGGTCGTCATCTCAGTGTGATCGCTTTTCGGCACACCAACATTGGCATATGTAGCAAATGTTAAACATTCCAAAATGAAAATTATTAGCAAATAGTTACCAGAGTTCTGACAGAAGAAGGCATTTGGGATAACCAGCTTTACGTTTATATGACGACTACTTGGGAGTGGAATACACATCATCATAGAGTGAAATGAAAAATGAAGCACATCACTGTATTCACGCGCCTATTTGAAACATGCCGTTTTCATACCATGTGGAATAGGACATAAAGTTCAAGTAGTCCAAGTTCTTAGATAATTTGTGCTCGTAGAGCTGTACTTGGTGAATTAAACCAGATAACCACTGAAAATGCAGCGAAATGTGGAAACCCAACTGTTCTTGGCCATTTATAATTTTTTCGAAGGCAAAAAATTCTACCCACTGAAAAGTCCAAGACACGCACACTGGATGTTTATTGGTATTTTCGTCTAACAGTCTGCAGTGTGAAATGCAACCGAACTAACCGGGAATTAAAATCTAGCGAATCATGTTCTGATTCGGAACAAAGCAAACAGATTTAAAACTAAATACACCAATTAATTAATCGGGATAATTTTACTAGTCCCACAGTGACTAGAGGTATAAAATGCGATCTGTAGATTAATTCTGTCACTATTTTTGTCATTAATTCTGCCGTTAATTCTCTGGTCTTTGTATATATGAGACAACCCTTGGCGATTCGTGCCCTTGCAGTGTGTTGTGTGTTTTTTTTTTTTTAGTCAAGACTGTTGGGCATGAAAATATTACATAATACAAGAAATTGAAAAATACCGATCAGCATACATTTTATGTTCGTCTTCAGTAAAAAGATGCAGAGTGGGAGCCTCTGATAAGAAGTCGTTCATCCTCTGGTTTGGACACTGTGAATTATTAGACGTGGCTAGATTCCTTCATACTGTATTCCTTATGGAGTTTTTTTTTTCCAGATCTGATATGAGATCTCTCACACTATGCATTTTAAAGTGCCTGTGCTCTATAGTGAGGTTTGTGCTGTGATGAGGAATTCTTTATAAATATTGTTTAATTTCTGGTTAGGTATTTTATACACTTTGGTGACTTCCTATAGGTAATAAGGAAAAGATGGGTCCATAATGAATGAAACATTCACTCGTCTCTATTCCCCAGAGATTTAAGCCAGTAGTCGCTTGTTCCATTAGACTGAGGTGCTATAATGTACAACTAGCCATGTACGTGTATAGCGTGAAAGAGCTTGACGTACCTCCTAAACCGCAAAATGCTGACGCTAATGAGAGAAGGTGAAACCTTAAATTCACAACTTTAACTGAAAAGTAAGAGTGAAATTTCTAGTGCATAATCTACTGTAGAATGTATTCGGTGACATTGATTTTTAACCTTCAAGTCTGGAGTGAAAGGTGTGTGGTGGGAGATGATGTTTCAACATCATATAAACCTGTTGCAGCTACAGTGAAGTAACACTCAATGCAGTAACACGTAAAATATAAATGAATGCGATCTTACGATTTGCTATAGGCTTTCCGAATAGTATTACAGAATGAATCAATAGCACTTATTTACTTTAAAGATGCAATGAAAAGTCAAGCAAAATGACTCCTTTTATTGGCTAGCTAAAAAGAATACAATATGCAAGCTTTCAAGGCAACTCGGGGCCCCTTCTGCATATTTTGAAGGGGGTGGGGGTGAATTTGATACAACACCTGCATTACTTTTTATTTTTTTTCTTGCAAATACTAGGTTCACCTTGATGGTAGGTCATCCATCCATTGATGAGCTGCTGAGAGACAATTATACTTGACATACAACTCTACTATTGTTTACCTTTCATTTTCATTTCTTCCTGTATACTTCCCATAGATTTCATAGCCTTTCAGTTGCTCGACATGAATAACATTTATAATTTCAGTGACTCTTTTTTTCAGTCTAGTGTAGTTTTAATTATTATTTTTACTAAGTTTACTCGAGGATGTAGGATGTGCTTTGTCTCTGTAAATTGTGAGGGATGTCCAGCTGAAAGTCATTAATTGCTTGTGTGCTGCTGTTAATAGGCAATTGGACAACTGGCTGAGAAAACGGGAACAATGCAAAACAAGTCTAGCTCCAGATTAGTTTAAATATAGCATGAACAATTAGGGGATGGAAGTGTATGAGCCAATCTTAGAGAGTTACTGCCTTAGTTAAACTTGTATTAGTGCTTGCTTAATTTGAATAGAATATAATTTTCTTTCATAGCTATAAATTATGGTATTGCCTTTACCCCATGTAGAAATAGAACCTTCTTGGCTATACCAGTAATACATTGTTTTAATTGGGTCATTTTGGAGTTAGTCTCATTGCTGGCATGGACTTCTAGTCCCATTTGCAGTATGTAAATGGCTAGGCATACAGTTTTCTGACTGTTTAGAAATGGTTCAGCTGTATGAACAAACTTAAATGAAACAAGATAAAAGCCATACACCGAATTTTCTTTAAGCAAGGACTTTACTTTCCAATACCAACCTTTTTTGTGCGAACTATTTTACTTGAATTTTTACTAAAGCTTTTAAAAACTAAGATTTTTTTTCTGTGGAGTCATTTCAAAGTGTCTCACTATTCCCAGAATCCTATGAAGCTAACTAAAACTGCAGACCTTTAGTAGTTTTGGGTAAACGTAGCTACACTTGGTATTGATCTTGTTCGGCTGTTCACTGCAGCAGCACTTGCATCTGAGGATTGTCTCCACTTAGTACTGTACTATGTAGTCTGGTCTTGATTCGCAGCTAGTATGCTACTCCCTTAGGTACACTGCAGCTGACCCCTGGAGTCTTTACCATGAGTTAAATTGGACAATTTGTTTTTTCTTTTTTCAACAGAAAAAAAGAAACAGTGTTTCTTAAAGTCATGTTACATTAGAACATGTTGGATATCTATAGGTTGTGTTTTTATATTTAGGTTATACTTATTGTGGGATTTGTGTGGGTTTTTTTTTTTTTTCCCTCTCACCTCCTGCATCCCCAAAGACAAACCAATATTTTATTCTTAGGGCTTAGTTTAGTGCTATTAACTCCTTTTTATATTACAATTTTAAAATATGACATGTATGGTAATATTCCATTAACAATGGAATTGTGTAATCTTTTAAGTAGTACAATTAGATCAAAGGAGTGCCATAATAGTTGGGAATGAACATCTTTCTTGTGTAGTAAAACCTGCAGAGCCTGTGGCTCTCATATAATTACCTGGGTACTGCTGTACCTGAAGAGCCTTTTGCATTATAAATGTCTATCCATTATAGCAGTGGCTCATAAGTGGACCCCCTGGGCAGGGGGTGTTGTGAAGGCCGAACATACGCGCTAGGACCAAGTACACCTTCCCATTGTTTGTGGATAGAATGGAGTCAAATATAGGGTGTGTTGGATGTCGAAATGTTACCCAGTAATCACGGTATGACATTAAGTGCTTGCTCAATAGTGATGATTTTTCTTTATTTAATCATCCCTGTAAAATATTCGTATCCACAAAAGGGGAGCCTGATAGAAAATGTTTGGGAACCACTGTATAACAGAGTTTTGTGAAAAGGATACAAGTCAGGAGGCAGAACTGGATGGTTTAGGGGTGTGTACCATACTTTGCCATTATGAGGAAAGCAGAAAATACCCATGAAATATATTTAGAACTTGAGCACCCAATATTAGATTAGAAATTAGACATCACTCTTTAGTTGTGAAGTCAGGAAGCAACACTAACTTCTGCTCTGCATGGGTTGGATAGATATATAATTTTACCCATATTGAAAACATTAGCAGTTCTTATTGGAGGTAATTTTAGAAATGGCTGACTAGTACTAAATTTTGGCAGATCCATTCTGGGTCCTCGAGTGAGGTGTGGTGTTGTGTTTTTTTGTTTTTTTTTTTTTTTTTTAATTATAAAATAAAAATAACCCCGTGATTTAGCTGCTGGGTCTTTGCTGTCATGCATAAAGCAGACCTTTTAATGTCCTAGAAGGCAGTACCATGTGCATGTTATTTCCAGTCCCCTTTAAGGAGTCTGTTAGAGTAGGTTATCAATGTAATTTGCAGTCTGTAAAAATGTCAGCAACTTGGCGTCACCAATACATGGGGGATTGGTGGGGGGTTTGGGGGGGGATTTAGTCGGAAGACTACATTAGTTATAAACTTTTTCCTACTATTTAAAATTTTATTCCTGAAAGAAGAACAATCTCTCTAACAGAGGAACTAATTGCTGCCCTTCATGGCAATGGGTGGCAAAAACTGTTTGAGAGAGATGAAAGGTGGTAGACTACAGGGCATAATGAGGGGGAAAAATTAAGGAAAGACACTGGTGATTTTGGGTGGCATAGTAGTTGGTGTTCCACACATTTCTGGAGTTTTGGGTTAATTATCTTTGCATGTCTTCTCTGGGCACTTTTGGGTTTCTTCATTTGGCATATCCAATTGACATATCCAAATTGTCATCCAAGACTAATTTCTGCCATTTTAATTTTATGGTCCTGGTGGCTGGTTTTAAAAAATTGATGGTTAGATGCAAATTCTCAGTTGGCTAATGCCAGTCGTAATTTTATAGTAAGAATGAAGCCTGTATGAAGAAGTATTCTATGATCATCTAAAGTAGTTTTTGTCATGAGTGGGACTGAAAGACGGGTTTAGGTTTAATTTTCTCTAAGTATAGGGAAGACTGTATATATGATCGTTAATGACCCACATGCTTATTCTGTGACATAAATTGGATAGTTTTCCAGTGTGTGTTTTTTTTTTTTTTTTTTTTTTTTTGTTTTAATTCCCCTTTTCAAAGGCTTTATAAATAACATGATGCCTAATGTGTCCCTTGATTTATATTTTCAATTGTATAATGCAGAAGTGACATTGCACCTGAAGTATGACGTGCAATTCTGGTCCCCACACTACAAGAAAGACTTGAAGCTATGAAGAAGAGATCAATCGGGTGTATTCAAGACTTATCATACTGCGATATACTCCAAGAATTAGACTTGTTTAGTCTCGCGCGGAAGAGACTGGAGATCTAATCCTGGTATACAACGTTTTAAAAGTAGATCCAACAAGATTCTTTCAACAAAGCAGTGATTCACGTTTTCAAGGACACCAATAAAATTTAAGAGGATGTAATTAAGACTAAACCTAGGAAGCACCTCTTTTTGCAAAGAGCTGTAGAATTCTGGAACAAACTACCCATAGTAGACATGTTCATGCAGAAACCTTAACCTTTAAGAAATGTCAGGTTGAGATCAGGATAGCTCAGCTATTGGCTAAACAAATGAGCTAGGTGGACTGAATGGTTTCCTCATTTATCAGATGTCTTGTTCATAATGTACAGTTCTTTTATTTGTTTATTTTTTTTTGAAAGGTTTTTTTTTTTTTTGCAGCCTAGCCATTATTTGGCACATGTTCAGAGATAACTCTTCGATTAGTCACCAAATTAAAATTTTTTGGGAATCTTCTTCCCCTGCCCCTCTATCCCCGACCCCCAAAGATAGAATCAAGTTTTTGGCTAGTCCTTCAAAGAAGTGTAGGTGTCTAGGTGTCAAGAGTGAAATGGTAACCAAGTCGTACCATATTTTCCATAACTATGGATACTAGTCTGCAGTGGGCTGGAACCCTGCCCAGGGATTTGTTTCCTGCCTTGCGTCCTGTGTTGGCTGGGATTGACTTCAGCAGACCCCTGTGACCCTGTAGTTAGAATATAGCAGGTTGGATAATGCATGGATACTAGTTCATTTAATCTATAATGGATCTACTTGTCCATTACTAGACCCACTTAAATCAGTTTGCTGTTGTGATTGCTAGAGACCATTTCAGCAGCATCTGGTGCAAGGCAAGAAGTATAGAGCAGCAGTGTGAACCACTGTGCCCTTCTATTTACTAATTCATTTCATTATACTTTTATTAGAAGTATTACCCTCTGTTGCCTAAATAAGTAATTTTAAGTTCTGGTCTGTTTGTGTTCTAGTCTGGCTTCAGCCGGTTCTGGTGTTTCACTTTCTCTGAGCCTGCAGATCGCACAGTTGTTCAAACTGTAGTAAAAAAGAAAGGGGGAGGGGACCACCCCAAAGGGTCAACAGTTTGGGTCGGGACATAGTCTATGGTCTTCTCCTAATCAATTGAAGGAGGAGTGCAAATTTTGACATAGATTGGTCCAACAGTGTGGATCTGTGTACCAGACAAATATAAACACACACTCACACACAAAGATTTGCAGTTTTATGTGTTATATATGCAAAGGGTTTTCCAGTGGTATTCATCTGGAACTTGAGATGGCAAAACTATACCAGAATGTTGTCATACAGCCCTTGACCTGGCCTGCTGTTTCTTTTAATCTCCAATATCAACCATAAAACTGTTAATTTTGGCCCATTTTCTGAACCTTGGTAAAGGAACTTTTCCTGTGCACAGAGGTGTTAGTAAATGTATAATTCATTTTTCTGAAGACACATCTGCCACTTGAGGTGGAGGAATGTGAAGATATGCCAGCAGAATTGGATACAAGAACTTTGAGACCAAACGTTGCAGTGCTCAATCATTCGTGCACACACCCATCCATTCTCTTATTGTGTACGTTTTTAAAAGATGCCAAACAACCAAACCTGCACTGTTTGAAATGATCCAGCGAGACTGGAGAAAATCCACATGCACATTTGACAAAGTAATGGCTGAACTTGGGACTCTGTGAGGGGTGTTTTTTTTTTTTTGGTTTTTTTTCCTAACCCTCTCTCTCTCTCTCTCTCTCTCTCTCTCTCTCCACATTTAAAAAACCTTTAACCAGCTTAATACTAGAAATTAATTTCTTGAATCTGGTCTGAGGAATAATTTTGCAAGTCAGCACTTCTTTACTGATCTCCGTTTGAACAGCTGTATCCTCGAATGACTTTTCTCGTCATAAAAACTCTAAATTTGTGTGCTGATAGTTCTCGTGGAATTTGTAGTGCTGTACTTGCGCCAATTTTTTAAAGGCTGTTTTAAATGAGAATGACTAGCTTGAATTGATGTTAAATGTGTCCAAAAAAAGTGTTCCCTCTTTGCAAATCTTTAAAATGTAAAATTCAAGTGCATGTGTCTTTGGTCTTCAACCTGTGTGTCCCTGAATGAAACACATAGCTGGCCAGTGTTTCTATTCTAGAAATATGGAAAATTATTTTTTGTGATTTATAAGTAGCTTTGTCTGTGGAATTTGGCTATTTGCACATACTTCAGTTTGATCTCAGAATTGCATGGACCAGACAGGCAGCACTAAATTGGCTTGGGTGAAGTGTGCACACAACCCATTGGAGTGGTTTTCTTGGTGAGTTTTGCCTTTCTGCAGTCCTGTATTGTGATGGGTGGTGAACTGATAAGTGGATTGGTCTGGTTAATGTGTTTTGTGACTGATACAAGATTTGTCTGTGCTTGGTTAACAAGTTAATGTGGACAGGAAAATGGAACACACTTCCAGTTAGGTGCCTGTACTCCAAATGTAAATGTACTACTAGCCTATATTGAGTTAGCTACAGAGCAAATCTGAAAGTGTTCAATTAAACGTTGGTGCCTTAGCTATTGGGCAATCTAAATGTCTGGCTGTAACTGTGTGTGTACATGTATACATATTGAGCACAGTGTATTTGTGTGCTTAGTTATAATGATGAGTGTATATCTGCCAAAAGAAATAACGGGGCATAGCTAATTACACACTAGAGAGAGCTAGAATTTCAAGGTTTCAAATACACTAACAAAAGCTCTGCAGCTGAATTGTCATGTCTGCCTTGTCTTGGTTTTATACTTTTTCCCATGGCACATTGGACATTAGTGGATTAGGAGATTTGAATTGGATTAATGTATTGTAACTTTTGGTAGGTGATCAGTAATGCCTTTCAAACCTACTAAGGACGAATGTGATTTGTTAGTTTAAGGAATATATAGGTGTCCAGCTAACTATCACACTTGTACAGCTGCTTCTGGGAAGGCTTTCCACAGGATTTATAGTTTCTGTGGGGATTTCTACCCATTCAGCCAAAAGAGCATTTGTGAGGGCAGGTACAGATGTTGGATCAGAACATCTAGATCACATTTGGCCTTCCGATTTTCTCCAAAAGGTGTTCCCTAGGGCTGCAAGCCACTTTAGTTATTCCATGTCTTTTTTTTTTTTTTTTTTTTTTTTGGACCTGGTTTTGAGCACAGGGACACAGTCAAACTGGAACAGAAATGACCTTCCTCATACTATGAGGTGTGGCAGAAAAGTAATGAGACTGATTTTTTATTTACCAAAGTTTTTATTTTTTTCAAACATCAATGTTATCCCCTTCAAAGTAGTTCCCTTGGGCAGCTACACACCGATGGAGACTGTTCCCACTGTTGGTAGCAGCCAAGTCTTCAACCGGTATGGTCTTCAGCATGTCCGTTACACTCTTTTGGATGTTTTCCGAAATGACGTCCTTTGAGGACATTTTTCAGTTTAGGAAAAGTCACACGGACTGAGGTCAGGTGAATAAGGGGGCTGGGGAACCACAGGAATGCCTTTTGAGGTCAAAAATTCTGTTATGGAGAGGGCAGTGTGACATGGGGCGTTGTCATGATGGAGCATCCATTTGTCTGCAATGTCTGGTCTCACGCGAATGACCCTTTTTCTGAGCCTTTCAAGGACGTCTTAATAAAAACTCTCGAAGCTTAACACAAAACTTAATGGCACAACGTTGCTCCAAATTCCGCTGTTCCATTTTGCGTGACGCACAACCAAAACACAACTTCGCTAATAGCAGTCACAAAAATCACGTAGTTAAAGGAAGGAGTTGAAACTCGCACTGAGCTATGGGAGGGTACTGATACACGTGCTCTATCAAGGACAACAGCGCAGCGTTGCTAGATCGCTTGCAGTGTTGCCAGTCTCATTACTTTTCTGCCACACCTCGTATTACAATTGTCTGAAATGTCTTTGTACTGTAGCAAGTGGAACCAAGAGGCCTCCTAATTGTTGTAAGATCTTGAATTCCTTTTAACCCTGTAAGTGGTTCTTTTTCGTGAAAAGCATTTTAGATTCTTTTTGTAATTGGTGGGCATCAATTTCCCCTAAACATTACTTTAATCCAATAACCTTGTATTACTTGCACATCCCTCAATACTTAAACCTTGAAACCACAACAGTGATCGGTTACATGCTTCTGGGGGATACAATTTATAATGGCTCCTCCCACTCCCTCCCCCATTTTTTTGGACTGAGAGTTGTATA
This sequence comes from Polypterus senegalus, assembly GCF_016835505.1. Taxonomy (NCBI): domain Eukaryota; kingdom Metazoa; phylum Chordata; class Cladistia; order Polypteriformes; family Polypteridae; genus Polypterus; species Polypterus senegalus. The sequence goes on along the minus strand of NC_053169.1, from coordinate 22,605,000 downwards.
AAGAAGTCTCCTTTGGTCCCTGCAGGATCTAGAAAAGTTTGGAAAGACACCCCTAACACATCCATTATTGCCAAGGTCAGTGAACATCGGGTTGCTTTAGTGAAGTAACGTTAACTTTAAACACTCGTAGGTTAAGGCGCAATATTTTGCATGAAAAGTACACACATACTAGGAGTTAAACCATACAGCCTGAACAATTTTTTAAATCAATGTTCACACTGCAAGCTTTGCATGAGGTGGTTTGCCTTAAGCAGTTTGCAGTCTTTTTAAGAAAGCAGAGTTGTTTGTGATCATCGAGGTGATCTTGTAAGTGTCAAGCTCAAGAACGATGTCAAAGTTCACTCTATCCCTCACTTTTTACTGTTCCAATGATTTCTTCTGGAAAAGTAACCTTGAAGCAGGATGACGCAGCAAGCTGCCTACAGTAGCTTTCATAATGATAGATTTGGATAACAACTTGTGAATGGTCATGATACTCAAGTGAGGCCGTTACAGTGAGATCAATATATTGTAGCTAAATACAATGAAGATTATAGTCATGGTAGCAAAGCCCCAGTCAGTTATTTGATCTCCTTACAAGCACACAATTTTTTCTTTTATCTGAGCATAAATCTTTTAGTCTATGGTCATGGCAGTATGAAAGCATTTGCTTTTGTGTTCACTACTTAAACTTTGTCAGTCTCTAAATATGTAATCATATGGGTTATAGTTTCATTAGTTGCATTTCCCCTTTGATACATCTCAGAAATGTGTTTCTTGCAAGCTTTCCCATAAGTAGAGCGGTTCTGAAATTGTCAGCTGAACATTGTCAACAACTGCTGACTAGTGATGAGCGAGCTCCACGGTGTTTGCTTCGCCTTAAGTTTGGAAAAATCACAGAAGTGTTTGCGAATGTAGCCGAACTCTGTGAAATGCATTGCAGTCAATGCATGACTAACTGAGCTAGATTTAAATGGATTATAATGATAATGCATTTGTCTGTAGTGTCCCTGAGGGCTAGGGAAATCTATGCCACCTATATTGGAATGATTATTGTGGCCAAAAAGGTGGACTTGGCAGTGCCAGCCACAGTACTATTGTGCCTCCATAAGATCAGAGAACAGTCTGACTTGCAATCATATCTCATCAAAACAAAGCAGAAAAGCCAAAATCCTAGTAAAAATGTAGATCTTTTAAAGGCTGAAAATTCAAAGTGGCATGTCATGATTTGAAGTCACTGGTTCATTCTGGGGTGTGTGGGGTGTTTTTTTTTTTTTGTGCTGAAGGCTCTCCAAACTGTCTGTGGTGATTCTTTGTACTTTTTCATCTATCAAAAAGGTGGACATTTCTTGTCAATAGTAACAAATCTTTAAATTCATAGTCTTATTTGTTTTGAGGGTAAGGAGGTAATCGGGCTCTTTCAAGGTTTGTGTTGTGTTTTTTATTTATTTTTTTTAAATCCTCATGTGGCTAATTAGGCACTGGCCTCATTCTCTAAAGGCGCTTTTCCACTGCATAGTACGGCACAGCACGGTTCAGTACAGCTCACCTTGGTTCGGCTCAGTTCGGCTCAGTTTGCGTTTCGACTGCAGTTTAGTACCGCTTTAGAGTGGGCGGGATTATTCACGTGTCGTTATAGTTGTGCCGCCTCTACTGCCGTGACACCGTGGAACTTTTACAACAACACGCAGACAACGACAACACTTTAGCTCGACGACGCGCAAGGTTAAGCATCTAAAAAAAGCACATCACTAGCTAACTTATCACTGTTGCAAAGCATAAAATGAACTTAACTGCCAGTGTAACATTAAAATGCTGATTCTGTATATTGCAGATCTTCCATATTTTGCAAAAAAGTCGCTGCAACAGACCATCTGTTTGGACATTTAACCGTGCTTCAGAGTGGTGGAATGTGATTGTTCCCGGTTTTACAAACACTCAGTGGCTGGAGAACTTTCGAATGTCTGAAGAAACATTCATCCACTTATGCAACAAACTGCGTCCAGCGATGGAGAGACGGGACACAAACTTCCGCGTGTATAAAGAAAAGAATAGCCAGTGACGCAGTAATGACGATTTTCTCCGGCCAATCAGTGACCAGCAGTTTTACACGTCACGTTTTGGTAACGGTTCGGCGCGCTTGGAACCTCGGCTGAGGTGGTACTAAAAAAAGGCCTAGGTACCAGGTACTGTTCCCAGTGGAAAACCCCCCAAAAGTGAGCTGAACTGAACCGTGTCGTGCCGTACTATGCAGTGGAAAAGCGCCATTATACTGACTTGGAAACTCAAAGATTGACCAGCCAATTTGGCCACAAGCAGAGAGAACTCATTATTTGTTTGTTTCTTAAAAATACAACTGAAAATTTAGCATTATTTACTTATCTGTTCTGTCACTACCTAAGGTCCAGAGAGTCTGTAATGCATTGATCAGCATTATTTATGGGAGGCAGTCCCATCCAGTGTTGGCCATTCCAGCTCCAGGGAATGTCACGCTGGCCTTGCAAAGCATCATGGGGTGCTGGAGGGGTAAAAAGTTCTCCTAAACCAGCCAGATTATCACTAAATCTAAAAACCAGGGCAAACATGATCACAGCAACATTGCTACAAATAGTTTTGGTGAAATTTGATGATCAACGCTACTGCGAAGTAATGGCAGTACTTCCCTTTCCTCTACCCTTTCCTAGGTTAGAGTAATTTAGTTTGTTTTAATTAACCTCTATCCAGCAGACCCTAGTTATATACTACTTTAACAAAATACCCTGTATACCTGGCCCTGTATTACATTTAAGATTTGACCATTTAATTGTATCTATGGTGGCAACTCGCTGGTTTATGTTGTATTTGGCCTTCCCCCCACCATTCCCTCATGCCCCATTTATTTATATAAGAGGGGTAACGAAACAATAGTTTTCTTTGCATGAGGATTTTTATCTCACATGTTCACATCCAAAAAGTTGCCCTGTTGATTTATGCAGCCATGGTTTGTGCTAGGCTGCTACCATTGCTTCCCACTAAAGGAAAATGTATTTCCGTTTATAATACTGAAGAAATAGTGCTTGGCTTTTTCCCCTTTGTTCTGATCTAGTTGAAGTGTTAGAAGTGGGTCACTTGTATTAAAAGATATCTGTCTGTCCGTCCCCACCAACCCCAAGTAGACTGGCACGGAGCACTGCAAAGGATTACACGTAGTAATAAATGGTGTGAATGAGAGGATGTGATTTTAGTCCTAGCTAATTTTAATGTGCTAATAGCCACATTGTCCCAATATATCATCCTGATATTGTAGATACATTGCATTTTACTGAATTGTTATAGATATAATATAAATACATGTTTACATTTTAGAGGTTAATGTGGTTCCCTCAACCATAAAATTTGGTGGTTCTGGCTATTTCAGCCCCTAATGTTGGACAGGTAAAGTCCAGTCTGCAGTGAAAGAGAGGAGTATAAGCTCAGGTCAATTTAGATCTACAGATGGCTTCTAGGGCCATGCAGCCCTTATTAAAACATTTAAATTTAGCTGACTTGGGCCAGCAGGCTCCCCAGCTCCTTTGAGTTTTGTTTTAAATGCAGTCGTGCAATATGTTGTCTCATGATTGTGGTGAAATCCACTGAGATTTGATGATGGAATTTCTAACTTGTTGAGGACATTCTTTCCATCCTCCTCAAGGAGGAATAACTTGAAGTAAAAAAGAAATTGGTAATGATTGTGACAGGCTCTTTATAATACCCTCTGTTTCCCAAAAAGGATAAAACAATGGACAATGAAGCACCAAAACTGCATGAGATTCAGATTGTGATAAGTAGGGGACCCTTGTTCTCTGGCCCAGGAAGCCACCACCTCTGTAATACTGTATATAAAGCTTTTATAAAGGAGACAAGTTTGCCATGTGTACATCGTACAGCAGGGTTTTTATTTGTAAGTCTCCCACAGACTGATGATGGTAGTGTAATAAAAAACAAACAAGAAATGCATCAAATTTTAAAATGTAGAGAACTCCTCAGGTGCATTGATGCAGCTGACTGTAGGAGTGGCTGTTGAGTTGTATTTTGAACTGAGCATAAACTTGGTACTTTAGCCTTCACAAATCACTTGATTCCATTTTCCAGAATGCACGAAGGAGAAAAGTGAGGATGGCTGAGGTCTTTAATGATGCTATTTGTTTTTCTAAAGCTTGTATGTCCTCCATTAAAGGAAACTGTTGTGATAGTAATAACCTGCACTGCCTTCACCAGCCACTGTAATGCTTTGCAGTTCGGAGCTGAGCGGGTGTCATGTCAAAATGTTTTGCAGCTAGTGAGGATGAACTCCACTGTGCACTTATGGAAGGTGGTAAGCACTGATAGACACCTGGGCTTTCCTAAGACAGCTGAAGTAAAGTTTATTGGTAAAATTTTCTATTTAAGGTCATCAATATGGTGTAACTAGGAAAGCTAAAGCTACAGACCTTCCTTGCAAAATGATCTCCAGTGTAATAGTACTGTCACAGGTCTAGTGAAATTCTTGCATGGCTATTCTGTGGTCTCCAGCTTTCTGAAGTCTATGACCAGCTCCTGAGTTTTGTGGGCATTGATAGATTATTAACCTGGCACCACAGTGTCGGAAGGCACATCTTTTCTTGGTAAGTAGTCTCTGTTGTTTTTGGTTAGGCATATTTGATGTAGGTGGTGTTATCAGCAGATTTAATGATAGAATTCTGGCTACAGTAGGTCTAGGATACAGTCATAAATGAACATGGGTTAGGCTTTGTGGGATGGCTGGGCTGAGGACCAGTGTGGAGAAAGTTACACTGCCAATTCACATGTGCTAAAGTCTGACAATTAGAACCCAGTATCACCTATTGATTGGGCTTCTCAAGTACAGAGACCAGTGAAGAGCGTTAAATAATGAGCTATAGTCTATAACTCATACTATGGCATAGCTGGGTTGGTTTATTTTGTGTGTGTATGTGTGTAATATAGTGTGGTATATGGGATACTCTGAATCTGTTCTGACAATAAGCAACTAAGCCACTTAACAGTTTCTTTCTTAATCTTGCATGAGTTAGAGATCAAGTATCTGCACTTTTGTTTAAGGAAGGGCCTTTTTATTTATCTGGAACACCATTCTCTTTGCTGTATTACATCATTCTAACTAATGCCCCTGGCCATTTCCTGGTGCAGATCCTAGTTGCACCAGGATGAGGTGTGGAATCAGAAATTAAGTCAATTTTGACTTCTACATCTCTGGAATCCATTGTTGATCCATGAAGGAGTGGTCTCCACCTCATTCCTGATCGTTTACAGTAATTTATGGCTTTTTGGTTCATCTCTTCTTTTAATCAAAGGCTACTATTCCCATCTCTCAGATTCTTAATTTAGCTTGACTATGTGTGTTAGCGCAGTCTAATTGCATAGCACCCAGTGTTCCCTTACAGTTAAACAGATTTTCAACATTCAAACACAGATACATAATGTTAGTTAATTGCAATCAAGTTTGTCAATTTAGAATGATTTTATGGATTGCTGCCTTTGAACAATGTTTAGTCTTCTGTCAGATATCTGGCTAGGGATCATGGCATTCCATTATTTGCTGATTTTTTTTTTTTTTTTCTTCTTCTTCCCCAATCTGTTGGTGTGTCTTTCCCCACTACCCTACAACCACCCCATGCATGATGTCCTTTTGTAATGATCTTTCCCTTTGAGCGATTTGTCGAAAGTATAAGAGTTGAAGTCTGGCCATTTTGAGTTTCCAAGGACATTTTTGGTTAGATCTTATCTATTGATTAATTTTTCGTGTAGTCCTGTGTGTGTGTGTGTGTGTGTGGCACACACAGTTCAATGGTATAAAATCTTCTCCTGTCTTGCTTTAACACTGAACAACTCTCCTGTTTTACATGTTGTAACTGAAAATACCATAGTTTGAACCAATCAATTTTTTGGACACACATCTGCTCTTAAACTTTGTCTAAGCTTTTCATGGCTTTCTTGCCAAGTGTGATTCTACATTTTAATTTGCTGCAAGTTGCTTTATTACTGATAGTTATAACAACCTGCTTGGATCAACCAACTACAACTTCAATTTCTTCTCCGTGAAGGATAAAATAGATACCTCAGTAGCTTTGTCATGTTCACATTCAACTGCAGGCCCATTCTGAGGCTATACCCCTTGATCGTTCAAGTGAAATGTTTCAAGTCCTCCTAATTTTCAGCCAATATTCTCATTAGCATAGCAAACATTGTTTCAAATCTTTTTTTAAAAGCATATGTACTGTAGGTTGTAATGGTAAATTGAAAGAATGCAGCCTTGTTGTACACCCTCATTTACTAATGTTAAATCAATCTGCTTTTTCTTGTTCTGTTACCTGATTGATGTACTGTGGAGGTTAAGCTTTGAACTGTTCTCATACATAAATGTTCCCATTCTTGTTAACATGGTACAGGGTTTTTAATACATTACTGTGGTGTTATGGGTCCACAGCTCGTGGAGAAAAGGCCATCGATTTTAAATAAATAATCACCGCACCCGAGGCGGCTTCGAGGGGGCGTTGTTGCGAGCGCGGGCAGTCGTCGATGTGGGCGTTTCTCACCGTGTGCACAGGTGAGGAACTGCCCACATTCGTGATTGCTCCCGTGGCTAATGCTGCAGCTGTGATGGCCCCTCACGTTTTTAAAAGAAGCGCAAGTCGGTTGGGGAGGAAGAGGGAGAATCGATTGGAGAGAAAGGAAAGGAGAGGACGGAGGTTACAGGGAGCGTGGAAGCAAGCGGTGCAGGAGAGAGACGGACACGCGGAGCGTGTGGTGAGCGCGCGATCGAGCGCTCGTGGGCAGCTGCGAGGAAGCTGGGTGTTAGGCCGACACCCAGGTGTTTGTGTAGATGTCGCTCCCGCTGAGTGATCTGGTAGCGGGAGTGACAAGCTGAAAGCGACGGGCCGCAGAGAGGCCATGGAAAAGGCAGCGGAAGTCGGGAGACTTGGTGATGGAATCCCCAACGTGGGCGACCTGGCCGTTGAGGGTAATCAAGTCTCGGGGACTGGGATGAGTGCCAGACCGAAGCCAGGGATCGGGAGGTCTCGAGCGTGTGATGTAGGAGGGCAGCTGCAGAGAGCGTCTTGCCTGCTGCTAAGCCCGTACGGGATAAGCAGGTGAGACGCATACAGAAAATAGGCACCGGATTGTGTTAGTGTTTTAAGATTGATTCCATAAGAAGATTTAACCTCCGATTTTAAGGATTGTTTTTTTCTATTGAGTTTTAACCCCCACGTGTTCTTTTAATGGATTATTTATTTATTTATTTATTGAAGAACTTGAAGATCTGCACTATTTATGGAACACTGTTTTTGATTTGATGGACAATTATAAATAAAAGCACTGTTGCACTTTTTGTATACCTTCCCCTTGCTGGAATCATTTGCCTCCATTGACTAGCTCACTCGGTTACATTATCGACGGTGTTGGGTTCGAGTGCTTCCAATAGCAATGGGAGTGTGGAGCCAGAACCCACATCGTCACAATTACACAGTGACCTTGACCTATAGTCCGTAATAAAATACACTTAATGTTTCTTTTGGTAGTTCCTGGTTATTTAAGAATCTTGTATTAGCAATGCTGTCTCTTGTTCCTAATCCTCTTTCAGACCCTGCTTGCATTTTAGGCAGTTCTCATTCTGCATACTGTTGGATCTAGGGAATGAAGTGCCATAAATGCAAGCAAGGTTTAGATGTAATATCCAGAATATTGGGAGGTTAATTTGTCACATGCATCTGTCACTAATGTATGCTTCATCAACAACAACATTTATTTATATAGCACATTTTCATACAAACAGTAGCTCAAAGTGCTTTACATAATAAAGAATAGAAAAATAAGACGCAATAAGAAAACAAAATAAGTCAACATTAATTAACATAGAATAAGAGTAAGGTCTAATGGCCAGTGGGGACAGAGAAAACAAAAAAAAAACTCCAGACGGCTGGAGAAAAAAATTAAAATCTGTAGGGATTCCAGACCATTAGACTGCGCAGTCCCCTCAGTTAGAGCCTTTTCAGTAAAAAAAAAAGGTCCTTTTCAACAATATGTACTTTTTTTTATATAGCATCATGTATGGGAATATTCATTAAAGTATATATTAATACTTATAAAGCTGACAAGCAGTACCCTAAAATTTTTAGAGAGGAGAGGTAAATTGACAATTATTTGGTACAATTGAACATAGTTTGTGGCTGAAATGTAATCCTACTGACACTGCTGTCCTCAAATGCATTGAGTAAAACTCTTGGCCGAAGGGACTTGTTAGAACTGGCTTGATAAGTTGTAGTGGTCTTGTTTTATTGGAATGTCGGGCTGCTGCTCCCTATTCATTTAATGTTTTCCCCTTCTGTCTTTCAGATTTGGTTGAAGTGGTAATCATGGACATCTACGACCCCCAGACATTAGGTTTCATGGTTTTTGGTGGCTTTATGGTCATTTCTGCAATTGGAATTTTCTTGGTTTCCACCTTCTCCATGAAGGAAACTTCTTATGAAGAAGCATTAGCAAAGCAGCGAAGGGAGCAGGAGAAAGCACAGCTGCCTAAATCTGAGAAGAAGAAGAAAGAGAAGTCACTGGATAAGAAGGGAAAATCTAAAAAGAAAGATGACAAGCCAAATGGTAAACTCCCCAGTTCAGAGGCTGCACCAGATGTTTCTGAGACGGTGAGCGAATCTGAACCAGAAAATGCTGTGCCAGAGCCAGTTGTTCCCGAGCCTCCAGTTGTAGTAGTTCGTGCACCGGTTCAAGAGCAACCAGCCCCTTCTCCCAAGGATAAGAAAAAGAAGGAAAAGAAAGTAGCCAAAGTGGAGCCTGCCCCCAGCCCAGCCTCTGCCCCGGTCCAAGCCCAAGTGTCCAAGAATGCCCCAGTACTTGAAGCTGTTGCCAAAGAAGTTCCTGTCATGGCTGTGCCACCAGTAGGAGCTAAGCAAAGTGTGCTGCTGTCTACTTCACCACCCACAAAAAAGGCTGATGTCGTTACCAGTCATGAAGATGTAAAGCAAGAAAAGCAAGAAATTGTTGCCAAAAAGAAGGCTGGCCCTAAGAAGAAGTCTGAAACCGGTATGTAGATATGGAAAAGTATTTTTAAAATAGTTTTGGTTTTTATACTAATTTAACTGAATTGTGCAGAAATTGGAACACATGTACATGAAATATACACTCTATAGGTGGCCATCTTGCTATATAGCTCTTCCTAAGCTATTTTTGCTTAGGCACATATAGCAAATGCAATATTTTTCCTGCAGTAATTATAATTCATTGCACAATTTGAAGGATGCATGCAGCACTACTTTGTTCTACAGCTTAGTGTACCTCCAGAATTTAACATCTGGTTGCTAGCTGTCTGAATTTCAAGCTAGTTTACATATTTCACAAGAGTGTTTAATGAGTAGTTAGGTGTTGGCTGCAAATTTATACAAGGTGTTGTATACACAAATTTATACTGGCATACAGTTTACAAATTCAGATGAACCTATTATATAAATCAGGATGTGTATAATTCTACTGAGGACTGTTTGTCTTCCTCACAAGGCGGGAGCCAGCCATAGTTGCACACACCACCCCTGCTCATATTGGGGCTTTATCGATCTCTCCGTATACTTCTGGTGCTTCAGCAGCATAGGTAGTTTCTGCTTGAGATGTTTACTATGGGGCTTTACCCTTCCCATACTGGCTGTTTTTCTGTGTATAATATGTCGGACGCATATTTGTATTGATTACTGTATCTTTATGTATAAAATCTCAATTTTCTTCACTACAATTATCAGTCCTCATAGTGACCTGCATCTTGCAGACAATTTGTGAACATGTGACTGGCTGATGCTTCAAATTAGGAAGTGACTGCTGATTTTTACCAGAAGGAAGTGAATCACATTTCAATTGAATGAGCTGTTACTCTGCTTTGGTGGTTTGCTCGGATAACCACCAAGTTTTATAGCACAGATGATTAAAGATGTGTTCAGTCTTTAATTATATAAAAATGTGTGTGTACCTTTAGCATGTCAAGGCTTTGATTTTAATCATTAAGTATTGGCTTGTGACATTTAGCCAGGAATGTTGCACTCTGCCACATTATTTATTATAAATAAATTGCAGCCCAGTCTGGATTAAGGTCTTATTTTAAAAATAAATAAAAAAATATATGCAAGTCCAAATTATTATTTATTACAAATTAGTAGTGTGCACAAAGCACGCTCCTCTCCACAATTCTCATAAATAATGAACAAATCAATTCTCCAATAATCAAATCACAATCCTCCACTCCCAGACACTTAGCCACCCTGCCTCCCAACTCAGCTCAATTGTCTGGGATCTCCAACAGTCCTTTATAGTCCTCGACCCGGAAGTGCTTCTGAGCCCTTAGTCCATGTGATTATCCAGCACTTCTGGGTCAGGTAAAAACTTCTCTTTTTTTCTTCAGCCCGGAAGTACATCATTTCTTCCGTTCCGTGACTTGAAAATACTTCCGGGCTATATGGGAAATATAAATCCCTGGGCCTCCCTGCAGCGACTCCTGCTGCCCCCTTGGTATCCAGCAGGGCTGTACATTATAATTCCACTGTCCATAATTCCCTGCTGGCATTATTTGCTGGCTATATTTTATTTTATATATATTTATATATTTAAGTGTTAACCCAAGTGTTGCATTCCCAACTTTCTCTTCCCGAGGAGCTCAATACTTTCTATGCCTATTGGGTCCTGATATCCCAGTGCCAGAGGAAAATTTAAAATGCACTCTCCAGGACTATAGACCAGTAGTAAGAGACTCGTACAGGGACACCTTACACTGAATGTTCCTGATAGCATGGATCACTTCCACATACCTTTTACAATCGATCCACAGTGGATGCCACATTGTTTGCACTTCAAAACCTCCTGGCTCATCTGGATAATATCTGCTATGCTATAGCACGGTTTATAGACTACTAATTGTGTAAGCCCGTGCTATAAAAAGCCATGGTAAAAAAAAAAATTGAAATGTAGAGGTGTCAGGTAATTGAAAAGGTACTACTCTGGGCATCTCTCTCCTAGGAGGACTCGTTTTGCCTACATGCTCGCATTACTTGTTCCTTGGCTGCGGAAGGAAAAGAAAATGTTTTGCTGATGTTGGTGGCTAAGCTAACTTGTCTGTCTTTTTGAGGTTTCGTTTTGCTGACGTGTTGGCCCCGCTTATGTTATTAGCGGCTAAGCAAGTTCTGTTTCCTTACCCAGACTCCACCTCTCACTTCTGGGCCAGACACACACACACACACACACTTCCATGCGTAAAATTGTACCATCAACGCTGATAATCAAGCTCCTTGTCTTGGAACACAATGTATTATGTGTTGTATAGTGTCTTGCACATCTATCCATTTATTTTTTCTATCGATCATTTTATAATGACCCAAAAATGAGACTAGGTGTTTAAATGTTTTATACTATATGCTGTTACTCAAGATGACTTGTAAATTACAATTGTATAAAACCTAGCACAGTTTCATCCATAGTTCTAAAGCTGGAGCCCTAACATTTCAGGCAAATTGCTTTGAGTCATACAAGGTGATTTAAGAGTTAACCAAGAACTTTAGAAATTAACACCATATTACCCATTCCAGTCAGGATAGTACATAACTATCTATATGCTTAAGGTCACACTGCCTGACACAAGTGTGTCTTTTAAGCTACATAAGTGTTTGCTGTTTATAATCTGGCACTAAATCCATTCATTTGTTTAGTTAGTATTTTGTAATGATGAAATGGAAGATGGTGGCATAAGTCAATCCTCTTTGCAGCTTGACTAGAAGATCTAGTTCTTTCAGTATGCTTTAAGGTACTACTTAGCTTTACAAGCCTGATGGCTCTGCAGTTTTCAATGTATTGCAGACTGTTCAATGAGAAGTTTTGATTTTAACTTCTATTTTTTTAAAGGTATAAAATGGCGATGTTGCATTCAAATCTACTTTTTTTTTTTTGGCCTTACCCCATGTACCACTCTTTGACCTAAAGAGCAGAGAAGCCTGCCTGTGTGGTGTGTTGCCATGTGTTCTACTTGGTCTGTTGTGCATAGTGTACTTTTGAAAATTTCTGCACATATTAAAAAAATTGACTGTTGATTGGTCAGCCATTATTCGTTTATCACTTCTCTGTATGCCACCAAGCTATAGATCATAGAAACTGGCTGTCAGTCTCTCCTTTTTATAAGAAATTATTGTCCAATGAATATAAATTTAATCTAAAAGATTTACATCTCAATTACAGTATTTGTTCAAATGACTGCTAGAGTGGGCAACATTTTATTTTATTACAGACTTCCCCTCTGAAGTACTTTGACTTGTACTTTGAAAGCCACAAGTACTTCATGCCAATTGGATTTGCAGATATTGCAACTATATGGCAAAGATGTTCAACTGAAAACTTCAATGTCTCCAGTTCTAAAAGTTCTCATTTCGCTGTGTGACCCTGAGTCAGTAACTTAACCCGCCAACATTCACATCTTTATAAATTATGAAAATAATTGTTCTCGTTTTAAGGCACATTGTAATGGAATTATGGGATAAAATGCTGCATATAATTGGACTGCTTTAGTGAGATTAATACTGAGAATTACAGACAATGCACCAGAAAGTTTTGAAATATGTAGATTTAAAATTTAGTCATTATGACCAATGTGCAGCCCTACTGACATTTTTGTTTTTGACTTTGACTAAACAAGCAAATTAAATTGTATCTATAAATTGTTAACTTAAGGTACTCCTGTAGATGTGGGTTAACAAAAAATATTGGGAGGTCATTAGGCTCAAAGGACTTATGAAGGAAGTAGCTGACTTGTGAACCTATTCATCTTTCAAATTTTAATTTGACAAGTTTTGTTTACGAAAGCTGTGCCACATACATTTGAGTATGCACATGGCTTAAAACCAGGTAGCCTTTTTTTATATATGAATAGTGTAAATATGAAATGATTACCATGATTTTAAGAACTATACAATCTTCCATTTGCCACACTGCTTACATTAGCAAGGAGGTTTCCCAGTTACTAACCAAAGAATAACATGTGGCTCTTTTTACATGGATTAGAGCATTGCAGGTGCAAACAAATCTTTTCCCGTGTAAGTGTTCATTTTGTTTGTGTTTTACATGTGTTTACTACTTCTTGAAATTGTACTTCCAGTGCACTTCCCTTCTTATGGCTTATGTATTGTGCGTTTAGCAGTAAAGTTACAGGAAGTTTCATATCCTAGATTGTGAGTAAGTGAGGGTTCTGTGGTGAGTTTGTACAAGTTTCAAAATCTAGTTTTCAAGCAATATTCTTTTTCTGGAAATTGTACTAGGTGAAAAATGTTTAGTTCAACAACTTAATTAGGTGTGACGTACATCGTCAAGAGAACAAGTAAACTAACAGCCCATTTGTTAAGGTGTCTTGGTGTCCATAGAGCTTTATTAATACTTGATCCTCTGTGTTCTGCCTCTGGAACATTTCTGCTATGGCTACCTATTGCCCATTACCGCCAGCCTGGTTCTGAAACCAACCAGAATTGGAGTTGAATAGCAAAAGGCCTTCTTATATCAAAAAATTTAGGGAGGCGTTTGGTAACGTTAAATGATTTAGGCCGTGTTAAGGTGTGCAAGGATAGAAACGATATTTGTCCTTTTCTTTTAAGAGAGAGTTTTTCTTTGCACTTCATTTTGTAAATTCCTGTGCTGGGCTGCACTGCATTGTCTGATTCTCTGTTCAAGAATGCAAGCCAACTGTTGTGGATTCTGTTCTGCTAATTTTTCTTATTGTTGTGAAAGGAGCGCTGAATAGTAATAGGGAGATTACCACTTTTTTTTTTTTTTTTTTTGCCCACCCTCTCATGCATGGAGTTGATGTAACTTCTATAGAGGGCAGTCTTTAAGAGTATTCTGCACCCCCCCTACATTTTTTTTTTTGTGAATAACTGGGTGAAGTACAGTTGATGGCACACCCACTTCCCCATGATTAGTCTTTACAATCGTTACTCCCTCCCAATGACCAGAAAACCGGAAGCATTACTGTGGATTCTTATTTTAGGGCTAATTATTTTTTTCCCTTTTGTCCCAGGGCTGAATTTTTTTTTCCAAAACTGTTTTCTAAAAAGCACACAATGCAATGGTTTCACATGTAAATCCGCATAAAATACTTATTTATAACAAATGTCCTTCTGTTTTATGTTGCACGATCATCTCCAGTATGTACATTCACATAATTTTGTCTCATCACTCATAAGCTGAAAGGAACTTTTGCTGGGGGGGAAGACCGCTTGAAGTTGAGTAGCTGGTAATCCCATAGTGTCCACTAGCACACCGTGTTATTTGAAGTCCATTTGCTAGCTTGCCTCCCGCAGATCTTTGTCTGTGGTTTCCTCCTAGGGTGAACGTCACAATATGTGGACCAGCTACATGAGCATGTTCAGCACTACGATTTTGCTGGGGACTGATCAGCTGATGCAGATATCTGCCTTTTTGTTTTGAATTTCCGGATCAAAAATCAGAATTCGATAAGGGTCTGTCTGTATAGTTCTTCTAGGCAAACCCTGCTATAGATGTTTAAGATGCACTATCAGCTGATACAGGTACCTGACTTTAGTTTTTGATCTCCAGATCAAATTCAAGGCCCCTTTTTTTTATTTTTATTTATTCTATAACCATCTGATTCCTCAATAATACACAAGTATGCATGGAGTATTTTGCTTTATGCCTTTGCTTCACTCTTTCACCTGATGTTGATGCCATTCTAGACACTGTTTACTCTGAGCTACTTAACACTCTTTGCTGGGAGGACTGTTAGACTTGTTGACTTGATGTGGAATCCCCGTGTGTATGTAACTGAGTTTTATCGATGTTCACGGCTTTTCCCACCCCTCTGCCCCCTGGATGTTGACTTTAGTTGATATCTGCCCTCAATCCTTTGTGTTGACAGAAGTTATCCACCCTTAAACAGTTCAATTCTAAAACTAATGTAAAGTCCCACTCCATTTTTATTCTTAAAATATATAAAGTGAATTCTGTGCATGAACCACCTGACTTTTGTATAATCATTGGCCCACCCCACACGTTTGAAACTAATTGTACTTGAAAGATGCCTCACTAGACACTGACCAGGTTCATTTTGCAATGATGTCTCTTGTCCGGAAAATGTAAGCATTCAGTAGCTAAAACCAGTGTCCCTTTACTTAACTTCTAGTCTTGACAACTGTGGCTTCTGATCTTCTGTGTATGTCAGTTTGCATGACTAGAAATCGCTGGGTATGGCAAAATATGTGAGTGCATGACACATGCTGGCCAAAGTATCACAAGTTCACTCCTTATACTGATATTGTGATGCCTGACCGAGCTAGTGGCAGGTTTACAGATATGGCAAGTTCAGTCCCATTCCGTCTTTTTATATGCTGTCATGGTATGTAAAACACGAGACGTCAGACAGACTAGTGTCTCTTCTGTTTTGTGAGGACCAAAACACACATGTTCCTTATTCCTCATCACTGAATTATATGCATTGCACTTCCATTTTGAGTGCTTATGGGTTGATAGCTCTCCTGCACACAGACCCTGCCCCTACAAGTTAAGACTAAATCATATCTCATAGATTTTTGTCTGGGTGAGTTGTAGACTAGTCAGATGAAGGCACTCGGCATGTCACACTACACAAATGACCCCAAAACACTAAAATGATGTAATTGAAATCTGTGACTAGTTAGAAAAATTGTGTAATATGATGTGGCATGAATTAACTGAAAGGTGAATCAGATAGAGAGGGTGAGGGCACTGTCCTGATAGTGATCAGGGATGTCAACAGAAACACCATGGTCTACTTTAATCTTATTTTAAAGAATGTTTTTCTGTTCCATCTTTAAAATTCAGGTGCGGATAATAATGAAATAAACTTCTGCTTATGTTACTGTTTATTTCTGAATGTGTTTTACTTTTCCTCCATATTTAAGAAATATTAGGATAATACTAAGAATACTAATTAGAATAACAGAAGAATTAATTTACTTTCGAAAGCCTTTATGTGCAAGTATATTGTGATTGTTAGAACATATTGTACAGGGTGGTCCAGATCTAATTCTGCAGATCCAGATTGTCTGGATGACTTTGATTTATGCGGGGACGATTCCAGTTCGGCGTGAAGATGACGATTCATGTCGTCCGTTTGCACACATCTCGATGGTCTGGGATTTTTTGGGTGATTTTTCTATGTAATAAACTTAAGTTATAGCGTAATGAAAACTGCATAATTAGATCTGGACCACCCTATACTTGAAGTAAATGTGCATGTATATACACTACTGGTCAAAAGTTTCAGAAGACCTGCATACATTTCCACAAAAACAGTTTAATGTCTTCATGTTTGATGAAATCAAGGCATAAAACAAGTAAAGAATGGCAAATAAAAGTAAGTCAAGGAATCATTAAGTGTACGATTTTTTTTTTTTTTCAAATTTTTGATTAATCGAAGTAGCCAGCTTTTGCTGATAACAGCCAAACTGTAGTAACCCTTTTGATTCAGAACACCAGTCATTCTGTGCCAGTTACCAACTGTGCCTCCAGCAGAACCCCAGACCATCACACTTCTTCCTCCATGTGTGACAGCTGATGTTGCACACTGAGGACCCATCCTTTCACCAACTCAATGGCATACAAACTCCCTGCTTGATGAACTGAAGATTTCAAATTTTGATTCCTCCGCCCATAAGACCTTTTTTCAGTCCACAGTAGCCCACAGCTGGTATTTCAACACCCAATTATGTACTTTTAAAGAATGGCTTTCTTATTGTCACTCACCCTGTCAAATCTGCAGCACAAAGTCTCCTCTTCATAGTTTAAGCTGCGACTTGCTTTTGTCAACCACTGTTATGCTGTGGTGCTGTGAGGTGCTCATCATGCAAGCTGGTGACCCTGAGAGGCTTGCTTTCTGATTGGCTTGTGATTTTTGGGTCTACTAGATCTCTTCCTATCAGTTTCTTCCAGTTTTTATTTTTTATTTTTTTAGGGGCCATTTCTCTAAATGAACCACCTACAGTTCTAAAGGTGATAATGCTATGTCCCATTTAATTTTCCATTTCCTTGCCATTATCGCTGGAATTTACAACTTTGCAATTCTGATTTAAGACAGACAGGAGTTTTTAAGTAATTAATAGAAGTTGTGACACCTGTGCAAATTGTTTGCTTCAACTTACAAGACTTAATTTACTTTCATTAATGCAGAACATTTGTAGCTTGTAACCTATTACTTGTTCACTGAAGAAGGCCCATTTTGTAATATTCTGAAATTTTTTGCTTTTTTTATTTCTGGTTTTGCTAGCCTAAACTTTAAATTTCAATCTCTGGCAATTTACTGTTTACCATTTTAACCTTTTAGGTCATTCGTTGCATTTGAACTGATTTAAATTTGAAATAAAACTGAGGTGTTCTAAAACTTTTTAACTGGTAGTGTAAATCAGTTGATTCCAGAAATATTTAAGATTTTTATCATTCTCTTTCTGCAATGGCTTAAATGTGTTCCCTTGATAATTATCTTGTCATTACTTTTAAAACCTACACTAGAAAAAAATGCATTTCAGGTTCTATAGATTTAATTGTTTTTTTTTTTTTTTCCTTATCTCTATATATCGATTTTAGTTCTAAATCAAAATCTGATTATTTAGGTGGTTACCTACCAGGTAACGCTTGTGATTGGCTAGCCAGTCGGCAAACATCTAACACATCCTCTTAGTTGCAAGAAGCAGCTCACAGTGACGCAATATCTACCAAATACAAAGTGTAAAGTGTGTTTGGTGTGGTGGTTTTTTTTTTTTTTTCCCTCCTCTTATCGGGGCTTGTCAGGTGTGTAAGCAAACCAGCTGCCATGGCACAACGTCGGAGGCTTTGCCTCTGGCACTGATGTCCAAGGTTAGATTCCCAGTTAGGGGATACAATACTGTGTACACCTGAGGAGCCCTAATAAGGGCAAAACATGTTGTTGTGTTCTTTGTGTTGCAGATACAGTACTGTATCGTGTGTGTATGTAAATAATACACACACAAAGGCTAAATAAGTTACATTTTTTATATATTCCCGTAAGGCCAATTTTTTATTTTTTTTATTTTTTTATTCTTTTTTTTTTTTCTTCAAAAAAAAAACACTGCTCTTGCTTAAACTAAAACCACATGTCAGACTTCCTGATTTAGGTCTACTTGAAAGTATTTGTTTACTGGAAGACCTAGAAAGTTCAGCTGCCTTTGTTCACGTTCAATAAGAGGCCCACAACGGCCATATTTTGGTACCTTGGCGTTTGGATTAATAAATGTGAAAGGCCAGCAACAAAACCATAATTCCATCTAACAAGTGAGAGGAATTCATCAATTCGAGAGGTTAGCATATGTCAGCTTTGGTTGATCACAATATGTTCATTTCTAACTGCCTGGATATACTCTGTGGGGTGGCATCCTTGACTATTTGCTCCTTTGTCCTTTTTCTTTATGAACATATTAATGTGGCCACTGTGTTTTTGTATTCTATTTTAATGTGGTATATCAAAATTTGTTTGACCCTGTTGCTAGTGGAACTCCAGTTTGCCGTTAATGGTTCCTTTACATACACCCCACAAATCCAAGCAGTTGTAGTGTATTGCTCTTTGTCTATATATAGAAGCAAACACGAAAGCTAATAGGATTTTGTGTTCTATAGCCTAATGTGTAGAGAACAAATCAAGGGAGGTTATGCTTCAGCTTTATAACACAATAGCACCTCGATTGGAGTACTGTTCAGTTTGTCTCCTGTCTACAAAGAAAACATAACCGCGTTAGCCTAGTCACTTTTCTCTAAACTTTTTTTTTTTTTTTTCATAAGTTTTATGAAAGGAATTACTACCATGGATTCAGGCTGTTACCTTAAAATTAGTTTAAGAATGTGGGGACATATTTGGAAACTTAAAATTAAATACCTTGCAACCATTAAAGGTCTTCATGCAAAAGAACCATAGAGACATGGCATAAACTCCCAAGACATGTGGTGGAGAGTAGGTCTTTTAGGGACCTTCAAAACTTGAGTTGATGTTATGTAAAGATTAGATGAATAACAGGACATGTTGTGTTTTTGGGGCTGAATTGCCAGGTCTTAACCCCTAAATGTTCATATAAACACAAGCACACCTAGGTGCAGTCATACTTTTTAGCTTAGAGTACTAGTACCATTCATCCTAACAACTCAATCCTATTCACTTAATTTTTCCAAAATGTCATGTCAAGTTTTGAAGTTTCTGTAACGTGCCTGCATTTGGAATGGTAGAGTCTGTGAACATGCTGGGTGAAGGTTGAGCCTGCTTGGTGAGTTTGACCAAAGACACTGGGCAAGGTAAAACTTCTTAACAGCTGAAACCTTTTTTTTTTTTTTTTCCTTAATTTGTTGTTTTTCCCTTTTATAAGGGAGTTACTGGCACCTTATTTTGTTATAAGAGAGCAGAGATTTCCTTTCATTTTGTGAAAATGCTTTAATGACAGTAAAGTAAACATTCATCAATGTGTACGGAAAATAAATGCAAGCAGATGGCCTGTAACCATTTTATTCCCAATGGACGTCTCTATTTTCTGAAAATGTGTGTAAACTAGGACATTGTGCTGCAGACTGTTTGGCAATTATAGCATATACATTACTGTAGATTATGAACTAGTACCTAGAGAATTAATTGTTTAGAATGAATACCAGCCAAAACCTTTTATTTTAGGATTGCATACACTAGTTGGAGGTGCTAATGTAGCTCTCCATTGAGCACGTCTTTCAACTGTTAACCGATTTCTCCCTGTTCTGAAATTCATGCTCACCTTTGTGCCACCTCTGTTTTGGAGAATAACTACTTAAGGATATGATGCACAGCTTCTCATCAGGTTTAGAGAATAGCCAGACATTGACCCCAGTATTATGATGACCGTCAAAAGAAAGTATCTTCATTCTCAACAGAACAACTGATTACTTCCAGTTGAGTAATAAACCTGATTTTTGTCTGGGTAAGTTGCAGAATGATTGGACTGATTCACTGGGCACATCCCACTAGATTGGCATTCTATGGAGCCACCACCAAAAACCCCAAACTCTCTAGGGGTATGTAAATGAAGTCCGAGACTTAATAGCAGTGGAAAAGTCGTGTTATATGGCATGGCCTTTTGCCAGCATTGCACATGTTGAGTATGTGGGAGGAACACCAGATTACCTAGAGATGGACTGAGCACATGATTCGAAAAGGACATCAGATCCATAACCACAGTGCCACTTTGGTAAAAAAGGCACATATTTTGTTTTTAAGTATATCTCATTGTGGCAGAATCTAGAGGTGATCTAATTAAATTAATCTAATACTGGTGCATCTTTGTGACTGGGCTACTGTGTGTGGCTGGTTTTTATTGTAATAATTCTTTTAATTTATATAGTGCTTTTCTCGCTATTTACATAGTGAGTAGGGAGCTACTCCAACCACCACTAATGTGTAGCACCCACATGTATGATGTGATAGGGAGCTTTTTTTACACATTAGCTATTAGATGGTGAAAGAGCGAGAGAGCCAGTTACAGATAGGGTGATTTATGGGGGCCAGAATGACTAGGCCTTTGAGGAAAATTTAACCTGGACTTTGGGATACACTCTACTCTTTATGAAGAATGCCCAAGGATCTTTTATGACCACAGAGGGACAGGACCTAGGTTTTACATCTCATCTGAAAGACTGACATTTTTGCAGCACGATGTGCCCATCAGTGCACTGGGGATTTGGGATCTACATTTGGACCATGGGGTAAGCACCAGAGATGGACTCCTCAGCACCTTTTCCAGCATCAACCTCAAGCTTTTTCTGGGTTGCTTTCCCATCTAAGTACTGGCGGGGCCTGAACATGCTTGGCTTCATGTGGGTGACCTCTTCTAAAGTGTATGAAGTATGGCTGCTAAATTTGCTTAGCAGGTGAATTTGCATGTTTCTCCACTGCATTACAATTAGTGTTTGTGTATGACCTGTGATTAAATCTGTTGATTTGTCCTTTTCGGTTTAGTTCATCACATTAGTTTTATTCATCAGAGTTGGTACTTTCCTGGAGCTTCTACTGAATTCCGGCCTTTTCTTTAGAAGGGAGTTTGTATGTGTGTGCATATGACAGGTGATATACAAACTGATTAGACAATTTTTTTTTTTCCCCTCCCTAAAAAGAGAAAATGGACAAAGCAGATGTTTTTCCTTCAAGGAATTCGGCCAGCAAAATAAATTAAGTGACCCAGTGATGTATGCTGCTACTATTCTGCTTAATCAGCATTGCAGCACCTTAAATCCTGGGCAACAAATCTAAGATGGAGAGATGGAAAATGTGAGCATATGGCTGTTAGAAATGCCAAAGTAATAAATTTTACACCAGAGCACCATAGTAACCAGTTGTACTCCCTCTCCAGACTTATTTGAATAGAAACATTGGCGCATAATCACATTGGACTTTTATGTTTTCTGATGTTCTGCTTTTTCCACTGTTGTACCAGAATCTCTCTCTTTGCAGTTCACAAAAAAAAGCTGCTGTGCATTTTCACTTGGTAAATGGTAGAAGAAGACAATTTGTTATGAATGTTTCATGCTAGCTATTGAAAAATTCCCCTGTGTAGATAATGCTTGTGATTAAATTACTAATGGTTCAGAAATGAGTGTGGCAGAGTCTTTGAATGGTTCATAGGGTCAAGATTGTCACATGTGCAGAATACAGTAAAATTCTTATCTGCCAATCAACATGCAACACATCATGTCAAATGAAATGTGTTTTACATGTCGATACCATAAAGTGTCTTTCTTATGCAGCATCTTTCATAGCAAGCACAGAGGAACAGCTTGTAAACTATTTTAAGGTATTGCTTACAAAAACAATCGGTTGTTTAATTCATATTGCCCCTTTCACAGAAACATAAAATACTTCTTAAACCTAAAAGCTGCAATTTTTTTTTTAATAAGGTGGTAATAGTAAACATGGGCGACACGGTGGCGCAGTGGTAGCGCTGCTGCCTCGCAGTTAGGAGACCCGGGTTCGCTTCCCGGGTCCTCCCTGCGTGGAGTTTGCATGTTCTCCCCGTGTCTGCGTGGGTTTCCTCCGGGCACTCCGGTTTCCTCCCACAATCAAAAGACATGCAGGTTAGGTGGATTGGCGATTCTAAATTGGCCCTGGTGTGTGGGTATGTTTGTGTGTGTCCTGCAGTGGGTTGGCACCCTGCCCAGGATTGGTTCCTGCCTTGTGCCCTGTGTTGGCTGGGATTGGCTCCAGCAGACCCCCGCGACCCTGTATTCGGATTCAGCGGGTTGGAAAATGGATGGATGGATAGTAAACATTTTACACATCAATTTACAAATGTCCATCTATAATCACTCCTGTTCAATCTATTTCATAGTGCAGCAGATTTGCCACCACTTGTGGACACAGACTGCCAGTCCATTGTAGCATACATTTGTGTGCAAACCTGCACTTGGTCGCAGCCGGTGAATCTGGTCTCCTTGGTTATCTGAACATGCATGTCTTTTTGGATGTGGGAAAGGATGTGCAGGCACTGGGAGAACCTACACACCATTTGCAGTTTCTGGCTAGGTTTTGTTTGCAGCTCCTATTCACCCCTATAATAATACAGAAATGTTGTCACAGAAGAACTAAGGGGTGCATTAAAAGTAGGTTTTTTTTTTTTTTTGGGTATGTTTGCAGTATTTTGTAGCTAGAGGTCCACAGAGGAAGAAAATTAGTCATGTATCTTAGGAATAAACTATTTTAAGCTTTCAAAAACCTAGCAGTTGTCGTCATCAGAGGATAATTAGACATACTGAAATCAATGGCAAGTGAAGGGTGGGTGGGATGGGGGTTGTTAGATTAATAAGGTGCGGTTAGGAAGGTGATGGTCGTATAGTGTGTGTGTGTGGTTTGTTTTTTTTTGGTTTTTATTTGGATGATCTTCTTTTTTTTTTTTTTTTTAAGCCTCCATAAAGTTCAAGTCCAAGTGTTTTATTAATGGCAATTTCATTAAAGAGCCGTGATTCATCAATCTCTCTGACACTTTTAGTAATGGCTCAGAGTTTTACTTTCACACTGTCCCAGTTAAACATGTGTCTGGTTCATCATATATATATATATATATATATATAGATATAGATATAGATATAGATATAGATATAGATATAGATATAGATATAGATATAGATATAGATATAGATATAGATATATATATAGATATAGATATATATATAGATATAGATATATATATAGAGATAGATATAGATATTATTATCATATATATATAATAGAAATCTGAGACCGTGGGTCGGTTCTTGTGACGGCATTGTGATGTTCCTGTATTCGTGTTGCAAATGTTTTTAGAGGTTTGTCCCACTGGGTATGCGTTACATGGAATGCTGTAAATTGTTTTTTGTTTCTGTGGTCGACTTTTTATGTTTTTAGCATTGAAAAGGATGGTCTGTAAAGTGTTTGCCGTTTTGTGCGTGATCTTGATTCCAGTTCTGGACAGGACATGTGCTGTACTTTGATACGCCACAATGATAAGGGAGGGTGTGGTAAGTGCAGTGAGGAGTTGAAAGTTTGCTGAGGGCTGGGGCGTCTCCTATATAGTCGCTGTTTAATAAATTTCTTGGGGTAGCCATTTGATTTGTATAGATGAAAAATGTAATGTCTTTTATTCCTTTTTGTGTCAGTTTTGTTACAATAGGTTTTTAATCCCTTTGAACAAAGTCCTAACGCAACTCTGTTTGTGACGAAGGGTGGTTGCTGGAAAAGTGTACTTTGTCTGTGTAACATTTTTTGATAAACACTCCTAATTAAACCTCTTTCAATGGAAATGTCAAGGAAATTGATGCATCTGCCCATTTCTTTATCCATCGTGAATTGCATTGTGGGGAATACAGAGTTGATATGGCCATAGAATTCATTCAGCTGCTTACTTTTTAATATGACGAATGTAACGTCAATGTAGCGCGTCTAGAGTTTAAGACTGAACAGAGTTGGAGCCACACTTTAAAATCACTGCCTATTAAGTAAAATTAAGAGGCCAAGAGTACTAAAGAGCTGGCTGAATCATGACTCTCTACTGAAAATGCCATTAACGGACAGTTAGACTTGAACCTGACACATGCAGGCTTAAAAAGAACATCCAAATAAGACTTTATGACCAACACCTTCCAAAACCTACTGTAAGAGCCATTTGCTAGTTATTTAAGTTATATAAATGTTTGCCTAAATAGTGGTAC
Source organism: Polypterus senegalus (assembly GCF_016835505.1). Lineage (NCBI taxonomy): Eukaryota > Metazoa > Chordata > Cladistia > Polypteriformes > Polypteridae > Polypterus > Polypterus senegalus. Next base: position 22,580,769 of record NC_053169.1, on the reverse strand, counting down.
ATAGTCTATTTGGAGGTTCTTACAACCCCCATATTGTAAGTTGAATTGATTTGGTATATTCTTACTATTTCTAGCCTCTCTTACTATACATTATACTCTGTTGGTGACCTGCCTTGCCAGGTGTAAGGCGTTGAGGGCACATGGTTTTAAACCGTGACTTGTGTGCATTTAGTGCCAAGTAACATGAAAGATTATGTAATTTATTGAATGTACAGCGCCGTACATTTAAAGCATACTGAAGAAAAAGTAAACCATCTTTAAGTATAGAAACAACTAAACTTTTGACAAGAAAAGCGAAGTTTAGAGAGGATACTTTTTATTTATTTTTAGTCTACATGTGTAACAACCTTTTTCTTTTTGTGTGGATTGTTTTGCTTTGAATTTTCACTAAATATTTTAAGATGAACTTTTGGACTGAGAGATTTCTTTCGACACGTGTTTTACCCGTGCTTGAACTCTCCTTACACTACTGCAACTACACCCCCTTCTGTTCCCCACTCTTTTTACCTACTGTGTATTGCCTTTGATTCCTGATATGTCTAATCATTTTCCTCTGACACCTAGTAGGTTGTCGAAAGCTTAGGAATAAAAAACTATTTTAAGATATGCAACTTATTTTCTTGCTTTGTGGATCGCTAGGTAAAAGTATACAAAACGTATTGCAGACCTTCGCTTCTGCAGCATTTAGTGTATAAACCTTTATTGCTTTTTAAAGTTCAGTAGTGGATGGAAGTTTTTTTGTTACGTTTGAGCATTTTATATCTTTCAAGAAGGCCATAAAATTAAGTCTGTTGTGCCAAAGCATGCAGGCTGTAACACATTTGGACATGTTGAGACCTGAGATTGCTCCATGTCAGCTGGCAATCAAATGTCAAAGTGTAAACATCTATACGTTTACATTTTAAAAAAATTTAATTTCAGGGATTCTTCTGAGCTTATTCCCTGGAAATTTTTGGAGAAGTCCCCAACGAGCAAGATTAACGGTTTTATCAGGACATTTCTGAAATGGGAAAATAATAGCAAAGCAAATGGAGGACCAGTATGCTTGCCAATTACTGGACCCTTAAAGGGGATATTCCTGATGGCAAGTACGGCAGAAAATTGTAAACTTCTACCTATTATTTAGGTGAGATGCTGCTAGTGTGTGTGTGTGTGTGTGTGTGTATACAGTATATTTGTGTGTATAGTAAATTTGAATCTGCCCCTTTAAAATCCTTGTGTGATAAAGTCTCATTTAGATATTTGAATTCAGTACGAAAAACACAGTAAGATTCCCCAGTATTTCACGTGACAAAGTAACTTGTTACCCAGTGTAATCCGTGCTTATTTTCTTGTAACATGTAGAATAAATCTTGGCTTCTTGTTCAGTGAGTGCCAAATGGACTCCCCAATGGACATCTCCGACTATAATTCAGAAATTCCCCCCCCAGGAAAACATCCTCTAGGATTGAGTTGAATTCTGGTAATGCTGAGAAGTAACATCCCTGTTTTTCTGGGTGTTCATTTTGATTTGCTGACTCAAATGCTTTGGACAGTAAGCAGCATCACCCCCTAGATGCCAAAGTGTTGAATTGTAGATCTCGGGTTGCCTTTCATTCCTTGCCCTGACCCGATTTTGTGAACAAGTTGCTTAAGCACAGTTTCAGTATATGTGAAAATATTTATATTCTTGAATGCTATGTAATCAAAGTGGTTATTAATAGTGGAAAATAAGCCCTATTTTTATTTCCCTGCTTTCTCTCCGTCCTTTAATTTTAGTTTTCAAGGAATGCAGGTTTTCCCACCAGTTTGTGTGTGTGTGCACTGGGTGCCATCTCTGACTGGTGCTGCTTGGCTAAGGCTATCACAGGGTTGGGTTAGCTGATTGTTTCAAGCAGATGGTCGGTTTGTTCAGTGTTATTCAGGGATTAAGAAGGAGGCTAAATAGTTTGCTTTCTTCTTAATGTGCCCATTGTTAAAAGTAAGCCCGGACTGCTTTCGTTAGACTCACTGTGCTTTATCTGTGCTGTGTGGAAAGAGTGGCCAAAAAAGGACCACAAGCTGAAGGCCTTTATTAGGCCGGTCATCTTGAAATTCCTTACTCTCCCAGATAATGCTTGTGCAAGTTAGCATAAGTTAATAATGGTATTTATGTCTAAGTAGCTTTTAGCAGAAATGTTTCATGGAGTTTAACCTAACTTTTAAACTGATTTGCTCTTCTCCCTCCCTGTGCTTTGGCTGGCTTTCTAGTCCCATTTAGTTGTAATCCAGTAAGTCCATGGAGTCTTCAGCTTTCATGTCAAGTAGGCAAGTGTAAATTGTGTTACCTAAAAGGTGCTGAGAGATGTTTTACTTCACCCAGGTAGTCTGTAGTGACAGAGAAAATATTCCAGTCATGTTTAAGTGCCAATCAGAGAGAATAGTTTCTGATCAAATTGGCATCTCTTGTGACCAACACTGAACAAACGCCAATTCCTAAACATCCATGAGGTGGGGAGGTGGGGGGGGAATCTTGCATTACTAATGTTATGTAATCCACACATCAGTCAACCACTCATATGCTTACAATGTGCCAAAAGGCCTGTATTTTGCTAAATTATTGTTAAATAACCTCTGGAAAACACTCTTATGAATGAGCATTTCAATTGTTGACCTGCTGTCTGTCATTATTCATAACTAGCCAACCCGCGGCGTAGCATACGCCACATAATCAGGCCGGTTTTTTAATTTTTAAGCACAGGGAGAAAATTTTAACATTTGCAAAATCGGTAATGTAATAAATCAGCAAGAAAAGCAACATTGTAATAATGCATGGAATGAACCAACACACAATCGTCCGTGCGGCGTAGCGAGGTGGGAGGGGGGTGTGTACAAAGTGCAGGAGTATCTAAGAAGACACATGTTTGTCGCGGATGCGAATTGCTGTATGTAGCGTGTACAACACTTTGCTATGCTGCACGCGGTCGTGCGTCGTAACCGAAAACTCTTTTTTTCTTTTTTTTTTAAAGGCTGCTCACTTTATTGTGTTTTAACCTCAGTTGTAAAGGAATGTTTTACTGATCCCATGGGATACCCCTTGCAAACAGTTTTACGCGCTGCATATGGCGATTCACCTCTGCGAGAAACCTGCCTCTATTAACAGTCAACGTGTGGGAGGGGGGGTGTGTACAAAGGGTAGGGACGAAAACCGTGGTTTGCAGCCCGAATGAGGTTCAACGGCTTGCCCACGCCTAGACACACGCTCAATCTCATGCAGAATTATTTATTGAAGTTTAAACACTTCTGGAAGACGCGGTTGTCTAAAACAGGTTAGTGTGAGAATACAACAGTAAGTGAATGAAAAGATGAAACTCTGGAGAGAGCAAAATACAACACAATAGTGAACCCACGGCATAACAAACGCCGCATAATTATTTATTGATGGTTGAACACTTCTGGAAAGACACAGGGATACCTCTCGCAAACTGTTCTACACGCCGCATACAGCGATTCACATCTGCGACAAACTGTTTTACACACTGCATACAGCAAATCACATCCGCGACATGGTTTTTCCTAGATGGTCCTGTCGCGTCCACCCTCGCACTCGAAGCATACACACTGCCTGCTCATGTGCCCGGTTGCAAGAGAAACTCACGGAGAGCCGCCCAACACCTGCCTGCCTGTGTGTGTGCCTCTGTCTGTCTCTGGCGCGGCTTTCTCTTGCGCTGCCTCTGTGTGAACCGGTCAGGCACAGAGAAGGTCAGCTGCTGGCAGAGCGTCTCGACTGTTACAGGGCCTGCATTGGTGAAGCAGGTGAGACGGTAATGAAACAGAGGCACAGGGCTTATTGGTTTTTAAAGACTGATTCCTTCATTGTGCTTTAAGCTCAGTTTTAAAAGATTGTTTTAAGGATCCCATGGGATACCCCTCGCAAACCGTTTCACACGCTGCATATGGCGATTCACCTCCGCGAGAAACATGCCTCTATGAACAGTCAACGTAGCTCGGAGGTACATGACATTAACCTGACCTGCACTGCATGTGGCCTCTACGACAGACGAACTTAAATGACGCCATTTTTTCTGTGTCGTCATGTCCAGGTTGGTGGGCGTGGCCCTGCGAGTTGTCGTATCCAATGGTCTTGGAGATGGTGGGCGTGGCTCCTTCCTGTGTGTGCCATAGGTGTCTCACTTGTTGGCGGCTTAGTGAATCCACGCCCCTTCCGGCGTGCTTTTCATGGTTGTCTTGCCTTAGTGAATTATATATATAGATTCTTAGCGGTGAGCCGCAACTGGACTCCCTTGGGTTTATTTAATGGCAGTCGGGTGAATTGACCACCTGGTGGTTGAAGAATCTCATATATGCACAAGTATGAGGCACATCTTCGTGATGATGATTTCACTCTTTCGTGTAACTTCTAATCTTTAGCTTTTATGTGATCCTCAGTGCACCTTGCTCCGTTGATTATCACCTGAAGCAAAATGTTTGCTACTGAATAAGTTATTACTGGGCTAGACTCCTGATTTAATGAACAAGAGAGGAGACAAGTCAAATGTTTAGGTGTTTTTCTATAGGTGATTTATTTATCAATATTTTAATTCCTAATAATTGGTATTTTGTGTCCAGGGATGCCTGACTTATAAACTGAAATTTCAACCCAGTTATGGAATCTTCTTTCGCACACTGGATAAGAAAATTACTAAAAAAAAAAAAAAGTACAATGGAGTGTACTTTTTTTGTGGGCGTGACGGATGTCTTTCACATGTACTGTACATGACTCTGTATATATGAACTCCAGGACTTTGAGGTATAAACTATGAGAAGAGATTGGAGTGGAACAGTTTAAACAGATTGAGATTAAGAGGTTACGCAATTGAAGTGTTTAAAGTAACATCTGGGATCCACTGTACTATTTTCCTTCAGAAAGAAAACACTGACCCAGTCGCAAACGTAAGGGCAAGTTTCACACAACTGTGCTTTTCTTCATACAAAGAACTATGGACACACACAATAAATTTCTAAGTAGTGTGGCAAAGAGTAGCACTTTAGAAGACCTTTTAAATCTGTCCATTATTTATGGACAATTTAGTCCAGTGGTTCCTAAACTCCGTCCTCTGCTGTAAGACTGCATAAACCCAGGGCCAATGCAGCAGTCATTTAAAAGGTGACTCTGGTTGATCACACGAGATGATGTTTTGGAAAGCAGCACATGAAATGTGTAGTTTAAAACATAAGAACCCAAACTTGCTTATTGAACCTAACCCTGACTTCACTTGGATGGATCAGGGTCTAGCTGTGGTTATTCCTATGAAAATAAAACTATGAATTATTATTAATCTTCTGGCTGACCCAAGCACTTTTGGGGGGGTGGATTGGGTTTAACATTGCCCCAAGCGTATTGAGAAGGTACACTTTGGGCTTTGATGGAGTGCATTTTTCATTTGCTGCAGAAGCATCTGAGCACACTGGAATGTGGTTTGGAAAAACATTCATGCTCCTACTGTTCAAAATAATAGATGATGTAGAGAGTATCTCTGTGCTTCAGTTTTGACACCTTTCTCATAAAATTTCTCCATTCCTTTCGTTTCACCTTTTTCATGACCTAACCAATCCAGACCATCCACATTTGAATTGGGTTTTCTATGTATTTCGATAAGCAGGGTTCAATAGAAAGCCAGCCTTCAGGTAAACTAAAGGACAGTGTTGTAAGTCTTGCATCCACAAGAGGGCACTCCTTGTTGGAGAAAACAGCAAGTATCCGTATACTGTATGCAACATCTATTAATCCATTTTCTATACCTGCTTTTATACATTTCACCTTTTTTGATCAGTCTTATCTATTCATCCGTCCGTTTTTCCTAACCAGTCTATCCAGAGCAGGGTTGCAGGGAATCTGGAGCCTATCCCAGCATCAAGCATAAGGTAGGTTCAATTTCTGAACGGGACAAACCAGCTTCTTGAATGTGAATTTGTTTAAACACTTTCCCTACTCGGTGAACTAGTTGCCTTTCCTGAGATGGAAGAAGAGTTGGGTAAACGAGTAGATAAGCAAACAAGATAAACTGGGCAAAATGGAAACCCTTTATCTTTCCCTTTCCCTTACTAGTGTGCTACTTTAAAATCGAAATAGGGTTATTCCAAAAAGGTCCCAGTTTTTAAACAAGTTTAATTCCGATAGTTTTCTATTACAGATATGAGGCTTAAACACAGAGTGATAGGAAGCTGTCCAAGTTTCTTCTGTTAGGCAGCCTATTATATCTGTTGCTCTTGTTTAGTAAGCTGATGTCAAGTGTTGAACAGTTGTACTGTAATTTTCATAAATCTCCTTAGCTTCCTGCCCCATTTGTGTCAGGCTTGAGCAGCCTGGAGCATACTCGTTTGCAGCTTCATCCTGGTTTTACCCCCTCTGCTCGAGGTGGGTGAATAAATAAAGAGCAGTTTTAAACCAAGTAGAGAATTGATCACATGATCTGGTTAAGTCAAAGCATCCCCTGCAGTTTAGAGGGGTGTTACCTTTTATCTTGTTGTGTACATCCTGTCTATCTTTATATTTCTTTGTTTTAATCCCTAGGTTCTATTGATGCCATGGATAGTCCCATCTACTTGCCCTTCAAAACCTTACTTTCCACAGTGAGCAGCATGGTTTTCAGTGAGGGGGAAGCTCAACGCCTGATTGAAATCCTGACTGACAAAGCTGGCATTGTGCAGGGCACCTGGCACACGGTAAGCATACCTTCTAGCTCACTGTGGATCTTCAGTTTGGTATGGAGGCACATCTACAGGGACGTGCATTTGTTATATACTGCTCTGAATGGTACGTGTATTAAATTGACTGCGGCCTGCAATCAGTTTGTGGGGCTGCAGTCATGTTTTATGAGAAAGCCTTGAAAGTTTAAGGCACAGGCGTGAACTGTCACAGTGTGGTGAAGCACACGGGACCTTGAAGGCAGAATAGGTTTTTTGAAGAGACTTTTGAAACCACAAGATTATGGGTTCAAAACCAGTGGCTTTGGTGTGCCACACAAGTCGCCTAATGTTTCTGCACATGGCCTGCGTTATAGGTTATTGCATGGTGTGTTGTATTCTGTTAACTATTTGTGAACATGCTCTCTGAAACTGTAAATGTGAATTACACTATTGATATGTTATATTTAAAAAGGGATCACAAATGTGGAAAGTTTCAGCAGAAACATACTGGTATTACGAGATTCAAAACCGCAGACACTATTAAGCTTTTAACCAGTCATTTTTATTAAGACATTTTCCACAAATGGAGTGTACAGTTCTTATTTCCCAATGCAGTATCATAAATAAAGCAAAATATTAATTGATTATATAATCTTCACATATTACATTTTTAATAGCTGGGGTCACTGTGGCATTTTCAGTTGAGGACTCTTGTCACCCTGAAGACTGCTGTGTTCTTGCTGTGTAATTGACCTCTCTTTCCTGCTGTTTCTTTGAAGGCCACCCAGAAAGGAGATCCTGTTACAGCTTTGAAAAAGCAGTTGGAAGAGAAAGAGAAACTGTTGTCTGCAGAACAAGAAGATGCTGCTGCAGCCAAAAACAAGCTGCGTGAACTAACCAAGGTGATATAAGCAGTGGCTAATTGTTGCCCCAGCTGAGGGCACCGGTTTACCTGAATGTTTCCAACTTTATCTCTACTACTGAAAGTGAAAATTAATGCATCTGTGCAGCAGCTAGAAAGGATTTCCAAAATATTTGTCAACAGCTCTATAGCACAAACTACTTTGCTGAGGGATTGGGGGGTTCAAACGTATGCTATTATTCCCCCCCCTTAACTTTCTTCTGATGCAGTTTTAAAGCTGTCATTCCAAGCCTTTTCATGTAGTCCCAGCTTTATGATTTGAAATTTAATGCAGATTGTTTGAAGATAAATGACTGACAAAAACCAGAGAATCTCTCCCCCTCTATATTCAACAAAGCTCAAGAATGCTTGAATTGTCATATTCAACAGTAATCCGGTTTGTTTGCATGTTAGATGCTGTAATTATTACTGTATGTAGCTTAGGCCCTTGATGACCAACATTTACCCCTGTACACTACATTTGATCTTGGTCTAAATTTTTTTTTTTTTATTCTGTTAGGAACTTAATGTTGAGAGAGGTAAGGTGGCAGCAGCTGAAGCAAAAATGAAAGAGCAGCTCACTGCTAAAGAGCAAGAGATCAAGGCCATGCAGGACCGAATGCAGGCCAGCTATCAGGATCATGTAAATGAAACTCAGCAGCTGCAGACCAAGGTACATGAAAATGAGTGGAGAAAAGTGGGCATTTCTATAAAAGTAGTATGCAGGATAATTTTACTCAAAATTGGAGTTTTACTTATGATGTCTGCCACTTATTTTTGAATTCACTTTGCTGAACGAGTGGCTTTATTGGACATGCTTATGTGTATATGGAGTTGACCTATTACTATCTTCTGTTTTAGAATGTTACATAAAAATGCGCGAGACTGTTAAGTTTGAAACTCTTGCTCTTGGAAGACCTTTCATTATATTTGCAACAGCATCGTGTTGTGCCCTGTAAGCGCGTACAAATGTCTTTGTAGACTTGGGCTTCAAAATGCTGTCAGGAGTTAAAGACTCCTCTTTACAATGCTAACAAGTAATTATACATTAGAGAAGAAAAAATACTAATTAGGCATGAGCTAATACACTTATCCTACAATTCATTTCACATTGTGCTTCAGGCTTTACAATACAATATTCTCACAATATGAAATCTTCATGAAAGAATTGTATGCCTGTTGTTGATTATTAAACAAACCTACTGCAAAATAATCAGTACGCAAATGCTTATGATTAAAGGTTTTGAAAGTTCTCTTTTGATGAAAATATTTTATGCTCATACTAGCAGACCATGTGCGCTTCGCTGCAGTCGCTGTAGTTGGAATAATTATGTATCTACATGCGACTTATAGAGCTTCTTTATATACAGCATTTTTGGTTTTTCCTCCTGGAGCCAAAATATATAAATTTTCTCTTATGACTAATTCGTGAACATGTTTCATAAAAAATAGAAATGGGAAAAACGGCAACACCGCTGGGAAAAACAGTAAATGAGATAAAGTAAAAGTCTACTAAACACTAAAGTCCAAAAGCAGTAGAAAGTAACAGTAAACCACTACACTGCCGGGAACACTGGCACACCGCGTCTACTAAACACTAAGAAACACTAAGTAGAAACACTAAAGGAAAAATACTATTCAGTAAGTAGTGTGTATAGTAAACAGTAAATCATTAAAGGAGAGAGGACTAAACACTAAGGAAAAAGAACAGCAAGACCGCGTCAGCTGCGGAGTTCAGCTGAGCTCCGCTCGGAGTGAAATGATGTGAATGAAATGACGTGAATGGGAGGGGAGATGATCACGTGACTCTTCCACCCGCCTTAACTCTCCATCCCTCCGCAAACACACAAACAGTCTCTCGGATCTCAACTCTCGTTTATATAAATCAGTAAAGGAGAGAGGACTAAACACTAAGGAAAAAGAACGGCAAGACTGCGTCCGCTGCGGAGCTCAGCTCGGAGTGAAATGAAGTGAATGAAATGACGTGAATGGGAGGGGAGATGATCACGTGACTCCTCCACCCGCCTTAACTCTCCATCCCTCCACAAACACACAAACACAGTCTCTCGGATCTCAACTCTCGTTTATATAAATCAGTAAAGGAGAGAGGACTAACCACTAAGGAAAAAGAACGGCAAGACCGCGTCAGCTGCGGAGTTCAGCTGAGCTCAGCTCGGAGTGAAATGATGTGAATGAAATGACGTGAATGGGAGGGGAGATGATCACGTGACTCCTCCCCCCGCCTTAACTGTCCATCCCTCCACAAACACAGTCTCTCGGATCCCAACTCTCCTTTATATGTATAGATAGTATTGTTAATTGAGATACATGTTTTTGTATGATTAGCACATACAAGTAAGAATTTCCTGTACTGTGAACATGTTAAAATAAGGACCCTACAATATAAAGCTACTACAGTGTGAAATCATCAAATTTAATCATTTTGTTTTACGAGTTAATGTCAGACTTTTTTCCAACAATGGCTGCCTGCCCTTTCATTTTCTGCTTGAATGCCTTACTGACCTATTAGGTGTGATTCCTGCCTGGATGTGGGAAGAATTTTATTCCTAAAAGGAATTTACATAAGTCTATCAACACTCTACATGAAGCCAAGACCTCTTCAGAGTACAGAGAGAGCGCACTGACAAGCTTCACAAACTAACTAGACTACAAAGTACATAACGAGTCCACATAGACACAGATTTGTTTACATTGGCGTGAAGGTGATTGACAAAAATGGAGCTCAGCAATTTGTCCCTTGCTGTAGAGATATATTATATATTCTGTTTTAAAGACTTATTAGTGTCTGGCCTGTCAGATAAAATGCCTATGAATATATACTAGCTTGAGTCCTCTTATTTGTGGACTGTAACAATGGTAAGCTAGTGGCAGCAGGGCCATGTACTGTACTTGCGTGACACCAAATTGTGACTGTTAACACCAAGCAAGACTGAAAAAATTTTAAATGATGGTTATTACTGCTGAACAGAGTGTTCGCAATGAAATCCCTAAACAGTATTGGCAATTAAGTTTGTCTGCATTTGCAACTACCTGCATGCTCCTACACTCGTTTCTGTCATAGTGTATATTTGTGTGTGCTGGCTGTCTTGAAATGGCAATGAGAAAATGGCTAATGGGTTCATCATGCCTTTAATTTCCATTTTCTGTCTGTCTTTGGTGCAGGAGTTATAACTTTTTATTTCGATCCTAGATGTAAGAATGCATATCCTTTTTGACACTGCTTAAGGGTTGGCAAACCAATTTTTTATAGTTTGTTGATTTCAATGTTATGAACTTTTACAGGATAATCTTTCAATTCAATCTCCCATATTCAAAAAAAATAAACTTTGTTGCATTACAGATACGTTCTCTCCAGGAGCAATTAGAGAATGGTCCCAATGCCCAACTTGCCCGCCTTCAGCAGGAGAACTCTATTTTGAGGGATGCTTTGAACCAAGCTACCAGCCAAATGGAAAGCAAGTAAGGATCATGGCCTATCCTGTATTTGTGTGTGTGTGGTGTTTTTTTGTTCCCCACCCCCCCCATCCTCCAAATGTATGGTGTAGAGACTGTACCCCTGGTGCATGAACTTTATGCTTTTTACAGCATTCACCCAATCAAATAGCAGCACCCTCTGTGCATTTCTTCTGTCCATTGCTATCATATTACATCAGGACTGTAGGTGCCATGCTCATTTCCTATGGAAGTCTCCCCCATTTCCCCCACATCCATCCGCTTATGTTTTGGTTCATAAAAGTTATTTTAAACCCCATACCGAGAAGCTTTATTCTAGTTTCTAAAAGTCTGTGATGTATAATTTGTGCCCATCAGTCAATCATAAGGCACATTAACATATGTCTATTTAGTGGCAAAGCCTAACTTCAGGATTGCTGAGTCTTTTGCAAAAGCTACCAAAATAACTTTTCTGACTTGCATACCCTGCATGCTTCATATGTTATAAATTGCTGGGCAGTTTTGTTAACATTGTGTCCTAAGCTCATTTTGTCTTAGGTGGTGTTTTTTAAGCATCATTAATAAACCTTAATTAAATCTCTCAATTTTACTGTATGCTTCAGAATTTTAAAATTGACATGTGCAGTAAAGTGCACCCTCTTGATATACACTTAAGTCTTTGTCCTCTCTTCTCCTCATGCTGCATAGTCTTTTGTCATTTATTCAGAATTAATGTCTGAATTTTGAACTTAGAATTTTATAAAAGAAGTTGGTGTGCCACCTTGTGCCCATAATGGATAGCACGGCAATTTGTATCTAATTCTATGTCCCAAATATTTGAATGCATTGTTATGTAACTTTCATTACCTTTTTAATGTTGGAATCCATCAGTCAAAGAAATTTTAAAACCGTGCCTACAAAGTATTTGCCCCTTGGAAGTTTTTAATACTTGATTGTTACATAATATTGAATCACGGTGGGTTTAACTTCAGTTTTTTGATTCTGATCAACAGACTCTAATGTCAAAGTTAAAACGGATCATAGCAAAATGGTCTAAATACTGTAATTTACAAAATATAAAACCATATTTGTGAAGTGTTTACTTCCTCTGTAACCACTTTTAGAAGTCCCATAATTCAATGAGGGTTACTGGTATGGATTTTTTTATTTATTATCGCATAAATGGACCTTATCTGGAAGGTCCCGCTTGTTGGGAGTCACTCCAGGAACTCCATGAAAAGGTGATTTAAAAAGAACAAGTTCAGCGGATGGACACAACAAAATATCCAAGTCCCTGAATATCCCTTGGAGTTCAGTTAAATAAACCATTAAGAAATGGAAAGAGTGTGGCACAGCTGTAAACTTGTCCAAGAGCAGGCCAGCCACAAAAACTGAGTGATCATGTAAGAAGGTTAGTGAGTTAGGCCATCATGAACAGTGCCTAAGAGTGGAGAAAATGTTTGGACAACACGGTTACCAGAGTACTTTTACCAGTTGCAGTTTTATGGGAAAGAGGTGAAGAGGGGGACTTATTTACAGAAAAAAAATATTCTGAATTTGTCAGAACATGGGAGACTCTAGACTGGAAGAAGGCTCCAAGGCCCAATGTGGCTAAAATTGAGCTTTTTGGTCGTTAACAAAACATTGCACATAATCGAAACCACACCGTTTGCACAGTAAAATATGGCTGATGGTCATAATGCTTTAGGGATGCTACTTTGCAGCTGTCTCTGGAAGGCTTGTGAGGGTAAAATGAATTTAACAAAATACAGGGAAACCCTGGAGGAAATCCTGTCTGCAAGAAACCTATGCTTTGAGAGACGATTTGATGGTGGTGTTTTGCTAGAAAACCAAGCATAAAGCCAAAGCTACACAGGAATAGCTTAAAAATAGCAATGCCAATGTCTTAGAGTGGCTGAATCAGCATCTAGATCTTAATCCAAGTGGAAATGTGTGCCTGGACATTCACAATCTCATGCAATCTGACAGAGCTTGAGCAGTTCTGCAAAGTAAAATAGAAGAAAATGACAGTGTCTTGATGTGCAAAACTGATTGAGAGAGAGATGTGTACACATACTGAAGGGCTGTCATGGCTGCCATTTTACTAAATATTAACTTGATGGGGGTAAATATGTCTGCAACAAATTGTGTTTTAGATTTGTAATTTAAACCACTTTCCAGAGATCCGTTTTCAATTTGACATTCAAGTCTTTTTCTGTTGATCAGTGTTAAAGCTAAATTAAATCCACTATGATTCAATGTTTTATGTGTAGAATTCCAAGGGTTTGTCTCTGGATCAAATTGTGCATTGGGCAACTACACATTTAATATTCATTTGTTAATGTAGAAGTGTATTTTGTTATTGAGCTGCAAGTGTACCCAGTGAGTATTAGGATTTGATATGGCAATAGTTGGGCAGTGGTACAACATGATGAGGACTTACTGTATTTCCAAAAATAGTTATCTAGCACAATGGGCAACTTTTACTCCTGCCATTTACTTTAAGGGTGCTATATGAACACTTGAGATAAGAAACTGTTATTTCAAAGGTAACTAGTACCATTCACGTGATGATCATATTTTCTAGTTAGGTTAGAAAATAGGCTATGACTTGCTCTTGGCATCAATGGGACATGATGTCACAAATTATACCTACTGAAGTGCTATAACAAGATTGAAAATATGTAATTTTTTTTATTCTGCCTCTATGTAATCTGAACACCTGCAATTATAATAAATTATTGATGTCTTCCCAAGGTATTTGATATGCTTCAAAGCTACTTGCAACTTCTACTGTTTACTTAGACTTATTAGTCTATAATGTGGCATCCCTGCCATCAATGCTAATGTAAATCTGGCAAAACTGAGCTATGAGGCAGTAGAGTTTATTATAATAAAATGTTTGCTTAATTGACACTAGGAAAATGTAATGAGTGAATGAGCAACTCCTTCTACTGCAGATGTATCCAAAAATGCAAAAAAGCAGGCGTGTTTGCGCTCTCAAACTTAATTCCACCGAAGCCTCTGAGAGAAGGAGAGCATCCCAGTTAAACTTAAACACATAAATCACTTTAACAAATGAATGCCTCAGACATCTAAAGTTGTACTTGTAACCTTTTTTTTTTTTTGTTTTGTTTTTAAGTTTACACCTCAAGCAAACTTCCTTTACCATATAGCTTCTAGTAATTGAAGTGGTGTCACTATTGCTGTTTTGGGGGGATAAAAACATTTGTGTGCAACTGCAGGTTTAAGACCTGGTCTTCTATGTGAGGTTTCAGCCCCTACTCCTGTGCCATTCAATCTGGTGTTGTGAAATTTTGATTGTGATGGTCTTTGAATCAAAACTTTACATTATCGAGATGGGTGACATTTGTATACATGTATAGCCCTTACAGTTCTGATGTAATATGATAGCAATGGACAGAAGAAATGCACAGAGGGTGCTGCTATTTGATTGGGTGAATGCTGTAAAAAGCACAAAAAAGTTCATACAAAGAAATGGCAATGATAGTGTCATTAATACTACATCCTTCTGTCTTTTTTTTGTTTGCTTTCAATGTGGAGTTTTTTCTGTGACTGTTAATTTATCTCCTACATCCTAGTAACGTACAGGTTAGGTTGACTCCTAAATCTCGCCTGACCTAATATGAGTGAGATTTCTGTGATGGACTTGGAACCCTTTTCAGTGTTAGTTACTGTAATATGACTGGGGTATGTTCTGGTTCCTTGCTGCTCTTCATTGAATAAGCAGGTTCAAATGTTGGATTGAGTCCATGGGTAGCTGACAATAAAGCCCTCAAATGAGTTCATAAATAAAGATTTGACATAATTTTCAAAAGAAATGCAACGAGTGATCAAAGCATAATTGTTTTTTGTGAATGTCAAAATTTGCACTTTAAGTTACAAGGAAATTATTCCTTAACGTATGTCTTTTTTTTATTTTCAGGCAAAATGCTGAACTAGCTAAACTTAGGCAAGAATGTACCAAACTAACCAAAGATTTGGGTGAGAAATCTGATGCCTTCCAGAAAGAAGAGCAGCAGAGGAAGGTGCTGGAAGCCAAAGCAGCTGCCTTTGAAAAACAAATCGGCCAGCTTCAGGTACACCTAGAAAGATGTTTATAGGGAGGGGTGGAGGAGCTGAATGCTTAGTGTCCCAGTTCATACTCCACTCCAGTTTTCTGCATCCTGAGCCATTATTTGCTGAGTGATTAAATAGACTATTTAGGACCTATTTAGAATAAACAGTAAAATAGCTTAAATGATGTTGGTTTTTCTAATGGCGAAGGAACAAAATTTCATTTAATTTTATTTTTTTGATACATTTACTTACAGCCTTGTGCTTTACAAACTGTATATTTTTGTTCACTGACTTGTCATATTAACCTAAATTTGCTTAAAGGGGTGGGTTTTTTTGGTTTTTTTCCTGTTACCCCATGCAGTTTGTATTGATGACCAAGAAAAATTTAGTCTTGATTTCATTCAAAACTTCTCTCTATTATGTAGTAATATTGCCCAATGGTGACCAGTGCTTTACAATAGCAAATACTGTTTTAAAAAAAAAAAAAAACAAAAAAAAAAACCTCCAGGGTGGGGGGAAATCTTGCATTATTTGTTTTGCATAATCCACATGATGGTTATCAAGTTGTATGCTCTGTGTGCAAAACGCATGGTTTTTTATTTTTTTGATAAAATATTTTAAATAGATATATTCTTTAGTATTGTTGCACATCATAAGCAGGAAAACGTATTCCCCATCATACCATGCTTTTGAATCAATGATCTGACTCTGCCCTTCATTCATTGGTCAGGAGTTCTGTCTAATTTTACTTCTTGATAAATGTTGACTAAGAATTCATTGTGAATATGGACCTTTTAAGTGGAAAAAGTATTTAGGATCCTACTTTGTTTTGCTTCTATGTACTAATACAAAATTTTATTTTTTTTGACTGACTGCACGTACCACAAACCATCAAAATTAGTTAAACATTGCACTTGCATTACATTAATGCTTTCTTTAACAAACCTTATACCTAATATGGATGGATTGTGTTGTTCAATGCAAGGGCTTCCATTTAATTGGGACTTTGCATTTGCATTTACAATTATATTGTCTGAGATCTGAAACCTTTTTTACATTATGTATAATATTAGTTAAAATACTTTTCACAAGAGTGTGTGTGTGTGTGTGTGTCCCCAAATTTAAATTTTAAATTTCTTTCAATAGGGTTCTGCAGTCTCAAATTTTAAGGAAACAATTTTTATAAACAAATTAAAATAACAGTGAGTGTTGGAGAATGGCATTGAAGTTCAGCATTTCTAAAGATCACAGGATAGAATATTTTACCCTCTCCAAGCACTTAGCAGTGACTTAACTCAATTTAGAACAAACGTGAAGCATTGGAATGCTTTTAAGTGTCATGGCCCCATGTGTTATGAAGGTAGTCTTGAATCCAAGTTTTTGGCTAAGGGAACGAGGGTGGTGGGTTTGGAGTGTGGTGTGTTTGTTTTTTTTAATTCAAGTATCTTGAGTTAATTTTTTGCTTCTTGTAATGGATATGTGCTTTTGGCATGCAAGGCTCTTAATAAAATGCTGATTTCATTTGTTGAAACAGGAAGCCTCATTTAAATTGATACATTTCTTTTATGCAAGTCTTCACAGCAGGAGACTGAGGCTACCCTACAAAAGAGACTAGATGAACTTGGGGAAGAACTCCGAAAATCTCAAAGCCGAAACACCAGCATCCTGGCAGACCTGGAGAATTCTAAGCAAGGGATGTTGGGCCTTACTGGTCAGTATTTCGATGAGATGGTGCTTCATGAGTTATATAAATATATAAATTTCCATGTCTTTTTAGTCGCATGTTTTAACTGAGGTAGTTTGGGTTGCTCAGTGATGTCCGGTCATCTTCTATGACTGTCGCTACCTCTTACTGGCTCAAACTATGTGAAGACTGTTTTCAATATAAATCATTAGTGCATGACACAATTGTCCTCTGTAAAGGTGATACATAACGGTCAGAACTCGCTATCTGAATCGCATCACTCGTGCCTTTACCATCTTTTGTGTTTAGACGGCTGCACTCTAAGATCCATTTTTCAATTCAATTACAATAGTTAATGCTTTACATTTTTTTCATTTCTAGACAGATTCATTAATGGATTGTAGTCTAGCATTAATTTTATGATTAAATATTTTAAATGGCAGAGGTTGGATGGGTTTTTTTTTTTTTTTTTTTCCCCCCCCTCTCCCTTCAAATGAGCAGAAAATATACGTTTTAAAATGCTATCGTAATTTGGGAAAAATATTTGTCCACACGCTCTTTAAGGACCATAGCAGCCATGTGAAAGATTGGGGTGTGTTTTCTATGCAGGTTTCTGTGATAAGGAGCAGGCACTTTATGCATATTACTTTATAGAAACATTTGACCGGCCCCTTTATGTGCTGTATTGTATGTTTTGTAGGGTATTTATCTTGTGTACAGAGCACAGTTAAATTCTTAACTTGCCAACACAGTGCAATATGTACACTATCCAGCAGCACATTTAGTTAAAATATATATATTCTGAACCAATATGTCAAAGAGAAGGAACTTCTCATTTTATTTAAGCCAAAAAATTAACTGAATGGAATATACTTGCCTTAGACTTCAAAGCTTTGAGGACACTACCCCCCTTATCTGTTTGTGTTTTGGACTGTTTTCTGCTATAGAACTTCAGGCTAAGGTGTCTGCCACAGAAGTGGAAGTCAAGCTTAAGTCTGAGGAGGTGGGGAATCTGCAGAAGAAGCTGTCGGAGGCTGACAAAGAGAAAAAAGAGTTAGAAGAACGAATTCGGACAATAGAGGCTCTACTAGAGGCTGGCCGCAGTAAAGAAACTGAGAAAGAGAATGAAATAGAGGTGGGCACTACCTGCAGTTTCCTATTCTTTTGCATGATCTCTACTGACCTGACTATTTTCTGCTGGCTATAAGACTGACTTGGTCCCATGAGTTGAAGAATTAAAGGGAACTGAAATGCTGTTAAGTTCAGTTGACTTTTTTTCCAAACCATCTCGAATTAGCATTACTTGATTTGATCAAGCCTTTGTTTCAGTACAGTGTTGTCATAGCAGAAAAGGCTACCTTAAATGGTAATGATTTTTCTAACTTTGCTATAGAAAAAGCTTGGTTAAAAATTTAAAGCATAAGCAATTAACAGAAGACTGTAGAATCATACGAGACCAGGACAGTTTCAAAATAGATTAAAAATAAATAAAAAATATCCTGTGTATTTGTTGCATGTACAGTATATGCCTACTTAGACACACCCTTTTTGTATAATAAGTCCTATAAAATTAAAAAAAAAAAAGGCGTAACTACATATTTTTGTGTTTAATTGAAAACTGAAAAAATTGAGCAAAAGACTAACCTCTTTAGAGTGTGAATTCTTTAAAAGTATGTTTTTAAATAGCAGATTCAGATGCTGTACAGTACAACTGAGCAAATCCAGATTATTGTGGCTAATACAGCATTATATGACATGTAGGTCATCTGCTTAGTCCTTTTAGACCTGCTTTACAAAACGAAGCATCACAAAGCAGTCATTGAGGGGGAAAAAAGTGATTAGACACTGCTTAAGTAAATGTTGCAGGTGAACCTTTGCTTTCTGGCTTGCTTGTTTTTTGTGAGGTTTGCATCACAATTAAAAACCTTGTTCGTGAAGCCTTCGCTTAAAGGCCATGTAGCTTGGTTTATTCCAGATTTAAAATGCTAAGAAAAAAAAAATCAGCCATAAATTTAAACGCTAAACCTCTGTGAGGCAACTGCAACTCCAGGCAAGAGAACATGTGATAAAATCAGCGTGAAAAATGGCAATTTATTGTTCAAAATGTAGTGTTTATCTGTGTCTAGTGGTAAACAAATTGTTTCAATGACCAGCATGAAAAATTAATTTTGAAAGTAAAGATTTGGTTGAGTACGTAATTTCGTACGTTTATAATGACAAATTTGTTTATTGGCTCAGAGTGAGATATAGCTTGTGTGTATATTTATATTTAATTTTATCAAAATTTTAAAAACTATGGGGCTTTGCCCCCTGCTCGCTTCGCTCCAACCACTTTGCATCTTTGCTGCTTACGTTGTCATGGGGATGGGCTGGCTGACCGTACACTGAGAAGATGCAGTCTGATCAGCTGCTGTCTCACTCCTGCTGCTGCGAAGCTGCGTGTCGATCATTTAAAAGCCTGTACAGCAGCTGTCCTTTTGTCTCGCTGCCGTGTCTCGCGGGACGTCGACTTGTCTTCCGAGAAGATCACGTATCGAAATTTATAATCAACTGCAGAATTGTTTTGAGAGATTATTTAGGTGGAAGAGACTAAAGGGACACGATGTTGCCAAAACAGGGAACACCTTGTGCCAAGCAGCTTTGCAATGCAATGGAATATGAAAATCTAAACTTGGTAGCTGACCTAAATTGGGCACAAAAGAGCATCAATGTCTCGGTTGTATACTGTACAGTTTGTGGTTGTGGTTTTTTTTATTTTTTTTGAAAACCATCCCTAAAGCTGCCTCTCTTTATTGATGTGTAAACAATTTTCATTTATGTAAATACTTTCTTTTAAAAAAAATTTTGAAATGTTTATACTTGCAACTAAACCACCATTTGAAACTTCTTTATTACATAAGCAGAATACCTCTAATAGCCGTTCAATTTTGGGTGCAATAATGCTTCAAACCCCTTGGGGCACAAGAGGTTAAATAACATTTAATTGGCTGATTATGCAATCATGCAAAGTAACACTTTGAGATAAGCAAGCTGATGCCTGCCCCCTTGTGGATGGTATGCTTTTGCCAGTTTCTTATTGTAAGATCTTATTTTTTGTTTCCTTTTTCTAGTTCTGTGCAGTGATTTTAATTCGAATTTGTCACATTGTTGAATTATTGCTTTTTATTAGTAAAGTGTCAACATTCACACTAGATTTTATTTTATTTTATTTTTTTTTTTAATAGCGTGTCAGAGCAGAAGAACAAGAGTGTCTACAAAAGAGGTGAATTTATGTGAACTGCTTCTCTATTTTTGTATCAATTTATGCTTTCATATACAAGATGTCTCAAATGCATTCACATTTTAATATCCATTTAATGATCCACAGTGGAGTGACTAAATAATGCAACAAAGAAATTAGTTTTACTTTCAGTTAGCTTATTCCTTTTACAGTAAATTAAGGAAATGTATAATTCTTGGGTTGGGGGGCCTGTACTCTGGTTTTAAATCCAGCCACTTCCTCCTTTTAATATCCGCACAAAAGAGAAAAGAGGGCATTTTTAGAACACTGAGACATTTGACTTTGGTCAACTTTTTTTTTTGAAGAAAAGGCGAATGATATGCTTGGCACACCTTCATTGAATATAGTCAAATGCACAAGTAATACAGGCGCACATTATTCTATTCAAAAATAGAATATTTACTGTGCACACAATTTTCTGTGTGGCTATATGCCATAATAAAGTTTAAAACGCAAGTTATTTTAATAGAATGGTGTTTGTTTGTGGTGTTTTGTTTTTGGGGGTGAAAAGGGTAATGATTTGTCTTACACTTTTTTTTTTTTAAGCTTAAAGGAAAAAGAGACTCGGATTTCATTCCTGGAAAAAGAACTTCTTCAGTTGAAAGAAACAGTGGAAACACAAAAAAATAAAAATAATGTAAGTTGTTCCCCTTTTGGAATCCTGTTTTTTTCCACCTAGTCCAGATGCAGCTCAGGAAAGTGACCCAGTAACCATGAACAAAGAAAAGTCAACAACCCACTGTGTGATACTACATGCTGAGACACAGCAAAATCTCATCTTTAATGCAGTTACATTATTAATGTGAATATCGTTCATTCATTTAAAATGGGTGTAGTTGTCCGCGCTTAATTCGCACAAGTTAAAACCATCATAAACCAGACATGCGTTTGAAGGATGTCGGTCTGGATAGGAACATTTTAATATCTTTGTGCATATATACATTTTTTTTTAATCCATTTTGTTTCTCTTAATGACTTTTATTTTCATATTTTCCCAACCTTATACTTTTTAAGAAAAATTAAAAAAAATAAATATGTAACTTATTCCCCCAAGGAAGTTTTTTTAAGTCTAAACTTCTTCAGTCATGGTATGTATTCATTTACTACATGAAATTACATTCTAAAGTGAAGCATTTTTTTTTATACATATTAAAATAGCTAGTCTGCTTTTGTGCTTTAAGATTGAAATGAAGGATGCCAGGGTCTGGAAGTGACAAACAAGTCTTAACACATAAGTTGAGAAATTCTGTCCTTTTAAGTATTGATCTGTGTCTTGAGATTGCACACCTATTGCAAAACAGCATATCCATGTCATTTTAGGAGGGGTGAAAAGCAAAACCTCTCTTGTCACTCTGTACAAGTCAACAACTCTGCCTCCAGCAGAAAAACCTCATACCACCACGTTTCCTCCTCCATATGTGACAGCTAACATCAAACACAGAGGAACCATCCTTTCACCAACTCAACGGTTTATAAACACCCAGCGTGATCAATCAAAGATTCATCTGTCCATAAGACTTTCTTCCAGGCTGTAGTCCACAGCCAGTATTTCAAGGCCCTGTTTTTTATTTTTGTGTGTGTGTGTGTGTGTGCAAGTACTTTAAATGCAAATCCTAAACTTCGAATATTGATAATGCTCTTGTTTCATTTGTTAATTGCCATTTTCCTGCCATTCTCCCTAGAATTTACAACATTCTACAGTGTAATATTGTTCAAGTAGTACTTCAGAGGGTGTAGTAACGCAGTCTGTTCTAACTGTGCTTTAAGTCAGACACAGGGGTTTTTTAAGTAATCGACAGAAGTTAGGACACCAGTGCAAATTGTTTGCTTTAACTTGCAAGGCTTAATTTACAGTACTTTTTAATTGCTTCAGAAACATCCTGTTCCCTCCCTGAACAAGGCCCCTTTGTAATATTCTGAAATTTTCCTTTTTTTCAGTTTTTGCTAACCTAATTCTGGCAAGTTCCTGTTTTACCTTTTCACCATTTTAAGTCAGTCATTACATTTCAACTGATTAAATTTGAAGACCAACTTTGGTGTTCTAAAACTTTTGACCGGTTGGTGTCAGTTATTTCTTCACCATCATGGTATACAAAGACCAAAACTTTTAAGTTTAGCTTCATCATGCTGCTCCACATTTACAGTGAACAATCCATTTTATTTCTAAATATGACTGCTTAGTCTGACTGGTAGTTCATGATGGTGCTCAGTAACTTCCTGTGGCAACGGCATGTAAAGGATTGTTACTTATTTTTATTCTGTGAAACCATGTCGAAAGGTTTGGCATTGAGTCCTCCTTTTGAAGAGGACTGAGTATCCATGCACCACAGAATAATTTGTAAATCTATGGTTTTTGGATTTCTTTTGTAAGATGTGGTTAATAACATTAAGTATTCTCTTGGTTGGATTTTGTATATACTTGTTGCACTCCTGTCTGTCTTCTCCTTCTACTGGATTGTAATCATTTTAGCACTTTTTTTTTTTTTTTTGGTCAAAGCTGCTTGCTCCACAGTGAACTTTCATTGAACCAAATCCACCAGGTGTATCATGGTGGTTTGCTCGTACAGTGCCATGTGCTTGAGTTTCACTATTCATGTCCACATATGACGACCAATTTAAACTGTCATCACTATCTCTTGATTCAACTAGTGGTTCAGTTTCATAGTTTAATTTTGTTGTACAACAGACTTTTTAGTTTCATGTGCAGGTATATGCCTGTGTCCAGCAGGACATGCTTTTTTTTCTCTTAAAGACTCTACCTCACTCATGAATATTGAGGATTTACCTTGGTGGCAGAACACACAGAAAATTCATGTGTTTTTGTAGTTATTTCATCCACATGATGGCGGCAGAATACAATAAAATAACAGCTTATTTTTGTATAGCCCAAAATCACACAGGAAGTGCCGCAATGGGCTTTAACAGGCCCTGCCTCTTGACAGGCCCCCCGCCTTGACTCTCTGAGAAGACCATGAAAAACTCCCAAAAAAAACATTGTAGGGAAAAATGGAAGAAACCTTGGGAAAGGCAGTTCAAAGAGAGACCCCTTTCCAGGTAGGTTGGGCGTGCAGTGGGTGTCAAAAGAAGGGGGTCAATACAACACAATACACAGAACAGAACAAATCCTTAATATAGCATAATAAAAATTTTAGAAGTACAGAGCAGAATTTAACAGTAGATGATATCACATAATAAGATTTGGATATTTTTAGAGTCCTGGAGACCTCATCCATCAAGCTGCCTCCTCATTTGGCCATTCCACGGCTGAAACGTTGCTCGGCCAACCAATCCGATGAAAGGACCCCTTTTTCCCATGATTCCTGTGATCCTCCATCACGGATGACTTTACCTTAGGCAGGCAAACAACTTGGCAGGTGGGCCGTGGCACCAATTGCCACATTTCAGTACTGAGAACAGAAACCGAATAGGTGAGGGTTAGTAACAAATTAGAACAATCATGTTACTTATGTTTTAGTGCTAATGACCAACAGAGATGCAAAAATACTGTTGCATGTCATCAGAATCGGTTAACTAAAGTTTTTCTTGGTTAACCATATTTACATAGAATTCCAAGCTCAAGAACTGTTAACCAGAGCGGAGTAAAGTGACTCGGGTAGAGGGTCATTCATGTGTACAGAGTATGGTGAAGTCCTTACTTGCATGCAATGTGTCACCACTCTCCCACACCATAAGCGGATATAACATCCTTACCATGTCATTAAGAGACAAACTTAACAAGGAAATCAATGTTGCATTAGAGAAAATTATTATGATGCAAAAATTGCAAGAGAAAGATTCAAATAACCTTAGCACCTGTGTGTTCGATGCACATAAACAAAACATATCTTTTAATTCTATAACTTTGCTGGCCAGCTATAATTTATAGTAGCGCACATTTAACACCAGAGCTCTGCTACTAAATGTGTCCAACTGGCCGAACTCTGTACCGTAACTTTCTAAGGTATGCAATTGCTTTAATGCTACTCCTTTCTTAAAAATGTGGGTACTATTCGTGCAGGAATCCATGTCAGTCTCTTGTTTTGTATATGCAGCCTGTTTGGGTGTATTATCACACTTCAGATTTTAATCCTAAATCTGCCTTCTTCTGTGTTTGGTAATGGTATGTGTGTAACACTAAGGGTGGTATCAAATGTGGTTTTGTCAACACACTTTCCCCCCAACTTTGTTAGGATCTTCGTGAGAAAAACTGGAACGCAATGGAGGCATTGACTGCTGCAGAAAAATCATATGAAGGAAAATTGTGCTCCGCCAAGGCAGAAAAGGTTAGAAAGTGCACCGATTGTCACTGCATGATACACTGAGAACTGTAATCTGCATAGTATTCTTATCGGACACAAGGGATCTGGACTTCACTGGTAACATGCAAGTGCCTACATTAGCAGTTTATCTGTTTTAATTGGATCACCTTTGAGTGAGACTTCATACTAGATTCCATCTATTTGCTATATTGAGAAATTAAGATTAACTTTAACATGTTTGTGTGCAATCCTGTACGATATGTATAGTATGAGAGTTGATGCAAAAATTTGCAACACTTTTGCCACTTATTCAGTCTTTAATTTGAATTGCCTACCTCATCACATCAATGCCACAAAACGGTCTTCTATGGCTCCCCATGCAGTGATCTGAATTTTTTTTTTTTGTTTTAACAAGGGCCTTATAAATCTCTCCTAGAAAAGAAGGAATTGTAATTGATCATGCACAGATAGTTATATGAAGACAGTGCTGTTAATAAAACTACAATTACTGGGCTTCACAAATTGTGAGTTCTCAGGAAGGCCGAACTGCAATCCCTCTGGCCTTGCCTTAAGAAAGGGATGCATGCCCATTTGTTTTCTCAGTGCAGCATGGGCTGAAAGTATCGAGAATATTCAAAAATAAACAACAATGTAGAATTACTTGCTATAAGTGTGCAGACAATTACTGGCACTTTTAATCCCAGAAAATGGAGACTTCTGAAAATGCTGTCCAGAGCCGTATATTTTTGAGAGCGCTCCCCAAGCAGATACTTCTGTAAATGATTTGAAAATGCTAGTGTGGATGGAGATCATTTTCATTTAAAAATGCCATTTTTAAATGAGAACTTAGTAGTTGTAGATGCAGCATCATCTTGTCATCCTGTCAATGTTACAGCAATTCTGTAATAAAATTAACAGTAAAAATGTGTTGCAAAGCTTTTGGAAAACCCTCATCAGAGTATGTGTGAAATAAAAATTAGTGTGTGATGCTGTATAATGCTGAGAATACAGACATGCATAGTGGCCAAGTCCAGTAGTAATGGTGGTGGTTGTGTGTGTGGGGTGTGCCTTCCATGGCACAGCTTACATAGTCAAACTCAATCTTCCCTACACCCATTCATGAGAAAGATTTGTATGTAACAAAACTGATTTCTATCGGAGCAGAGTGTTCACCTTCACCTGCTGTCCAGCTCATTCTTACTGAAAGGGGTCCAGGACCTGACAGCTTGAGTTGCCGATTCTCATGCTAATCACATTGTAAGCTGCAGCAAATCATTCCAGCATAGTTTAGAGATCAGGCAAATTAATTCAAAATCGATATTTGCATGCACTGAAAGCTTCAGATATGCCTTTACATATTGTCCTTGAACATTATGATAAGGAAGGAAGACTAAACCACATCTGTTTAGAATTAAATGGCCACCTTAAATAGATGAGGCTTAAACGAGCCATACCAAGAAGATTCAACATCTTTTACCAATGTGTAACTTCGTAATTGGCATTCCTGGTGTTTTTTGTAGTGTCTGTCTGTCTGTGCCTTTCACAGTATCATCTACATACATACTTTTTGGCAATATTCTGACATGTAGGTAGGGTGTGGGGTTGTGTTTTGTTCTGTCATCAAGCTGAAGGGAAATCTTTATAAATTGTATAAAATTATATTGAGAAAATCCTGTTATTTCTGAAGTGAGATTTTGTAATGATGTGTGTGGTGTTTTTTCCATCTTTTGTCTTTGCTCAGGATCTCGCAGAACAGCAGCTCTGTATGCTGCAGAAGGAGACGAGGGAAGTACTTCAGGTTCTGTTTCCACAAGTTTCTGTAGCTGCAGAACAGGTACTTTGTGCTGTTGATGTGGTGTTCTTACCTGCAAGGTAACCAGCAAAAAATAAAGAACTGTGAATTAAACAAGATGCACACTTTGTACATTCATTATAAAGCACCTCAGGAGGTGCTTAGAAAAAAAGAGAACCCTTGAATTATTTTGCAAAGCTCCTTGAAATACAAATAATGAAAAACCATCTTGTTTGAGCAAAATCTGCTGGATAATTTTGCCCACAATCGAAGGGATCATGCTATGGTTATAGAATATCATGTGTGAGTGTTGCATTTCTTCCAAAAGTGAAGTGAAAGGTGAAATGAAGCACTGTCTAAATCAGCACAGAACCCAACAACACTCCTCTTAAAGAACACCTAAATAGAAATATGAGCTATTACAGTGGGCAATAATTTTTACAAACAAGTAAAGGGACATTTTTAGCAGATGTTCACCTCTATTTTTTTGTTTGTCTGTGTACAGTAGTTTTTTATGGAAATCCCCTCCAAATTGAGGGAGTGAATTGTTAACAGGTGGAAAAAAATGTAGCACTTA
Source organism: Polypterus senegalus (assembly GCF_016835505.1). Lineage (NCBI taxonomy): Eukaryota > Metazoa > Chordata > Cladistia > Polypteriformes > Polypteridae > Polypterus > Polypterus senegalus. The sequence continues at coordinate 22,554,095 of NC_053169.1, read as the reverse complement.
GCCATTCTGTCTCCATTTAAAATACACTTGCAGTACAATGGGTCATACTGAAGAGCTCAGTGACCTTAAAACTGGCACTGTCATAGGAGGCCTCCTTTTGCCATAAGTCAGATGAAATTTTTGCTCTACCATGGTCCACTGTAATCACTATTATTGTGTAGTGGAGGCGTCTAGGAGCAACAGCAGCTCAACCATGAAGTGGTAGACCTCACAAACTAAGGTGTGCCGATGACTGTTGCATCATAATACATATACGATTGAAACTCTGATGCTACAGATAACGGGCCAAACTGCCTCTGTAAGCAAAATCTGCACAAAAACCGTGTTGTAGGAGCTTCATGAAATGGGTTCCCCTAGCTGTGAAGCTGCACAAACCTAAGATATGCCCATCGTCAGTTGGAGTGGTGTAATGCACGCTGCCATTGAACCCTAGAGCAGTGGAAATGTGTTCTTTGGAGTAACGAGTCGGGAGAATGCCATCTTCTGCACGGCCTACTGCCTAATGTAATATTTATTGAAGGAGATATAAAGGCCTGTTTTTTCAGAATTTTGCCTAGCCCCTTTGGTTGCAGTGAAAGGAACGGTTAATGCTGTGCCATACAAAGATATTTTAGACAATTGTGAATTTCTAACCTTGTGGCAACCGTTTTAGGGAAGGCCTTTTCTGTTCTAGCATGGTTGTGCACATTGTCAAGTCCATAAAGGCATGGTGGAACGAGAGTGGTTTGCACAGGGCCCTGACCTTAACGCAATTGTGCACATCTGGAAAGATTTGGATCTGTGATTGCAAGCCACGTCTTATTGTCCAACATCTGTACCGCACGTTACAAATAACTTTTTTTTTTTTTGGTCAATTGGCACAAATTCCCATAAACTCTCTTCAAAACCTTGTAGACAGCCTTCCTAGAAGAGTAACACTGTTATGGTGTCTCCAGCAGGGCACACTTGCTGCTTTATTGAATGCAGAAGAGACTTGAACCTTATACACCTTATACCTTTCGTAACTGTGGTAGAAATCACCAGATAAGAGAAATGATACAAAAGATATATATTTAACTTGCTTTAAAATATACAGTGATCATTTATATGTACACATCTAGGCTGATTGGAACAGTACAATTATCATCCAGTTCTTAGTGGGGAATGCTGATGTCTGTGTCCGATCCAGCATAATATCCAAAAGCTAGAACCCATCCAAATGCCGCTAACCGTTTTTTCCTCATTTTCTATATATTTATTTATTTTATTTATTTATTTTTTAAACCTTGCCAGATATGGGTAACTGCCATCCGAGTTGTGCTTTTCTCAGATCCAAATAGCACCTTTTTGGACCTGCTCTAATCACTTAAGGCTTCTTCAGACTGTGGCACTGGCATTATATTGATCAGGGCACATCCGTCCTTTTTAAATAGCCTGCCTGTGTCATCTGACGTTTGTGTCTTCTCATCTCCCTGTCACATTCAGCCTATTGGTTGGTTTGTGTGGCTTCAGCAAATACCCATTTTTTGATGTAAATAAATAAATAAAATTACCAGCACAGATCAGAGGCACACTTTAAAACCATTGGCTACATATGACTACAAAGAACAAGATGCTCAAGATGTTTCTGGGAAAGGATGAAGGACATGCTTGAAGTGAATAGTTTTGCTGATTGTCACTGGTGTATTGAGCAGGTGGCTTCTCTCTCTTGCTGGTATTTAGATTGCTTTGAGTTTCTTAGATTACAGATTTCCAGTAGCCATTCAGGACATCAAGTCTACACTAGAAATGTGTCCATTATTTTCACTTTGTGCTCTCATTTGTGTATTTTTTAATCTATTTTAAGTCTTCCATGTTTACTCATGGTTTGGTTTCACTTTTTATTTTCCAGCCCAACTGGCTAGAAGAATTTAAACAAAAAGCACAGGAGAGCCTCAATCAACATAGTGCTACAGCCACAGAATCAATTGTAAGTCTTGCTTTTAACCTTAGCGGGGTCATAAGGTACTGATGCACTTAGGCCATACTTTCATGAGTCACCTTCTTGTTGTAATACTGCAGGAACTGGCACTTAAACTAAAAGAAGCTGAAGCATCTCAAAGCACTTTACAGGCAGAATGTGAGCAGTACAGAAATGTTCTCGCAGAGACTGTAAGTGACTCCTCTGACATTAACATGACATTTCTGGCACATCTTCAGTCTTTGCTAATACAAATTTGTGTGTCTGCCTTTACAGGAGGGGATGCTTAAAGACTTGCAAAAGAGTGTGGAGGAAGAGGAGCTTGTATGGAAAGCAAAGCTTTCCGACTCTGAAGATGAGATGAATAAGGTAATTTGACAAATCTTGTGAATGAGCTAGCAGATAAGGTTTCACTGAGACACACACAAGACATGTTTAAGATGTTCTGTTACTGAAACCACCTCATCATCCCCATATATTTTACAAGAGGGGCATCTGTTTTGAAAAATGTATTTTCTTCCGTTTTTATAAAACCACCTTCTAGTTGGCCCCACCTGCAGTAAACAAACACAAACACAGTAATTGCATAAACTAGTTTCATATTTTTAAAAGTCCAATTCTGAATGAGCAAACCCTTTAATGTCCAACAGTTCCTTGATTGATCTTCATCTGGTACTTGGGTTTTACTGCCATATGCCAACGTGTCTGTTGTTTTTAAATGGCTACTCCTTATTTAGTCCTGGGTAAGTGGGCATGCCCTCCATGGACTGGTGCACTGGCCAAGGTTGGGTTCTGCCATGTGCAAGACATAATGGAATAAACGCCTGCTCTCCAAGACGCTGAGATGGACTAAGTGGGTGCAAAAAAATAGATGGATGGTATGGATTAAAATATCCAGTTGTGCTGGATTACAGCCAAACTTCCCTTCACAAATCTTAACACTCGCTGCCCTTAGCAAAACTAAGATGTTGATTTACAAACACACAATATCCAATTTTGAATCTTAAATTCGGTTTCTACTGATTTTAATGAAGTTGCTTACTGAATGATACAATTACAGTATCAAAGTAAAGCCCCAAGCTAATACATCTTTACTTAAACCAGTTTTGAGTTTTTATTTCTTGTTATTGTTGGTATTAAAACTTAAGGAAAAGTGTTTTCATTTTATTTCTGAGTGTTAACACTTATTTGCCATAAGAACCTTTCTTTCTTTTTCATATTCTATATGAAGTCATTTTATAGACACTAGATAATGGAAAAAATAAATACAATATGCCTCTGCAGTGGTTGGTTGTGTTCTATGACGAATTTTCCAGTTTAAACACAACAGCTAAAAACACATTTTTAAAAATTCAGTGGATGGTTAAATGTGCAGTGCAAGAACCACCAGATCTGTTCTCTTTCAAGATGACCCAGTTGTGTAACGCCATTGTCACATATACCTGAAAAGTCTATCCCTGACAGAATCTGCTGAATTGCCAAGGCAGGAGTTTGTGTGCCTCCATCCTATTATCTGGTTACCTAATGTAATGTTCATCAGTTGTTGTGAATTCAATTACCTTTTATTGTGCCCTTTTAAAATAAGACGGAGTGGTAGAAGGAGCTTGGCAGCATCTTTTGCCGAGGACATTAACTTCTCTCAGAGCAAGTGTCTGGTTTTCAGGGACATGGTAAGTTAGGGACTGTATGACACACCTGTGTGGTGGTTTGTGTTTTTTTTTTTTTTTTTTTTTTAGTATTTTTATAGATTTTGGTAATTATAATTTTTACTAATTTTTACTATACATGTGCTGTATTGTTGCAGTCATCTTTTTGTGTTTTTCCTTCTTCCCCTTCTCATATTATAAGTATACATTTACAGTACATGCGTTGGGCTGGCGCCCTGCCTGGGGTTTGTTTCCTGCCTTGTGCCCTGTGTTGGCTGGGATTGGCTCCAGCAGACCCCCATGACCCTGTAGTTAGGATATAGTTGATTGGATAATAGATGGATGGATTTACAGTACAACACCTGCACCTAGGACATCTGTAGTGATCTAAAAGTAGAAGGAATGCAGCTCCAATATACCAAGTATTGCCAATGAGACAGCCATGCTAAAGAGTCTCATGATATTAAAAAGGACTGGCCACTCTGTGCAACACTTTTTTCTGCCCTGGGAACAAAAGCATAAACAACTTGGATTTAATTTTTTTTGCTACCTTTTTATATAAAACTTGAACTGATGAAAGTGTTTGTGAAAGCGGTGAACATGTAATGACAAACCTGATGCCAAGTTTAAGGAAGCATTTATATTCCTCAAATCAGGCACGTCATCAATGACAAGCAATTAAAAGATCTGGGGACTGGAGAATCACATGGAAGGCATTCAAGAACGTTCTTGAGATTTTTCTTGGCTACAACTACAGAGCACCAAATTGCATCTAACTGGTTTGACATGTCAGTCACACAAAGCCATGATGTGCTGCAGGTCACTGAAGATGCGTTTTCTGTATTTAAGCCTTTTCCTGCTAATCTTGGTACAGTCCATGACAAACGTGATGAAAGTTTTCACCAGGACATTAACAAAGGAAGAGCAGTTTCAGAGCAACTGGAATCCATCAATGTTTGTGTGATGATGAAACAAGAAGCATTAGATGTTAACTACAATCAAATAGTCAGCAAAACATTTTTAGGTCAATTGAACTAATGCAATTTGTCTGCATCAAGTGATTAAACACACCAAGTTATAAACTAAAATGTTTCTCCAAATTCCTACGTTAGTCTGTCTGAAATTTTTGGTTTTCTGATATATTTGTGTTAAGCTTGAAGCTGTCTATCATAATCAGAACTTTTTCAGGAAACAATTTTTGAAAAAATGTTGTCCAGTGTCATTTGAAGACTTTTTTTTTAAATTAGAAAAGTGATTGGATGATCATATTAATAAAGGAAATAGTTTTATTCTTGTCACTCACAATTGTTCCTCCTGTCTTTTATAGTAATGTCTTTATACTACCATTTTAACTAAATTAAGTTAGTTGTGTTTAAGTTACAGTGGTGTGAAAAACTATTTGCCCCCTTCTGGATTTCTTATTCTTTTGCATGTTTGTCACACAAAATGTTTCTGATCATCAAACACATTTAACCATTAGTCAAATATAACACAAGTAAACACAAAATGCAGTTTTTAAATGATGGTTTTTATTATTTAGGGAGAAAAAAATTCCAAACCTACATGGCCCTGTGTGAAAAAGTAATTGCCCCCTTGTTCAAAAATCACCTAACTGTGGTGTATCACACCTGAGTTCAATTTCCGTAGCCCCCCCCAGGCCTGATTACTGCCACACCTGTTTCAATCAAGAAATCACTTAAATAGGAGCTGCCTGACAGAGAAGTAGACCAAAAGCACCTCAAAAGCTAGACATCATGCCAAGATCCAAAGAAATTCAGGAACAAATGAGAACAGAAGGAATTGAGATCTATCAGTCTGGTAAAGGTTATAAAGCCATTTCTAAAGCTTTGGGACTCCAGCGAACCACAGTGAGAGCCATTATCCACAAATGGCACAAACATGGAACAGTGGTGAACCTTCCCAGGAGTGGCCGGCAGACCAAAATTACCCCAAGAGCGCAGAGACGACTCATCCGAGAGGTCACAAAAGACCCCAGGACGACGTCTAAAGAACTGCAGGCCTCACTTGCCTCAATTAAGGTCAGTGTTCACGACTCCACCATTAGAAAGAGACTGGGCAAAAACGGCCTGCATGGCAGATTTCCAAGACGCAAACCACTGTTAAGCAAAAAGAACATTAGGGCTCGTCTCAATTTTGCTAAGAAACATCTCAATGATTGCCAAGACTTTTGGGAAAATACCTTGTGGACTGATGAGACAAGTTGAACTTTTTGGAAGGAAAATGTCCCATTACATCTGGCGTAAAAGGAACACCGCATTTCAGAAAAAGAACATCATACCAACAGTAAAATATGGTGGTGGTAGTGTGATGGTCTGGGGTTGTTTTGCTGCTTCAGGACCTGGAAGGCTTGCTGTGATAGATGGAACCATGAATTCTACTGTCTACCAAAAAATCCTGAAGGAGAATGTCCGGCCATCTGTTTGTCAACTCAAGCTGAAGCGATCTTGGGTGCTGCAACAGGACAATGACCCAAAACACACCAGCAAATCCACCTCTGAATGGCTGAAGAAAAACAAAATGAAGACTTTGGAGTGGCCTAGTCAAAGTCCTGACCTGAATCCAATTGAGATGCTATGGCATGACCTTAAAAAGGCGGTTCATGCTAGAAAACCCTCAAATAAAGCTGAATTACAACAATTCTGCAAAGATGAGTGGGCCAAAATTCCTCCAGAGCTGTAAAAGACTCCTTGCAAGTTATCGCAAACACTTGATTGCAGTTATTGCTAAGGGTGGCCCAACCAGTTATTAGGTTCAGGGGGCAATTACTTTTTCACACAGGGCCATGTAGGTTTGGATTTTTTTTTTCTCCCTAAATAATAAAAACCATTTTAAAAACTGCATTTTGTGTTTACTTGTGTTTATATTTGACTAATGGTTAAATGTGTTTGATGATCAGAAACATTTTGTGTGACAAACATGCAAAAGAATAAGAAATCAGGAAGGGGGCAAATAGTTTTTCATACCACTGTATGTGGTTGGTGGCCACGTGTTCTGTAAATATATGGTAGCAGATTTTAGTATCGGCCATCTATCGGGTCCTTGGTCTTTCTTCTCTAGAGAACAGTGTTGAAAAGCTGATTGGAGTGATGGTTTTATATTCTCTTACGTATTTGTAAGTAGCCTTGATAGGTGGTCATGATCACGACTCCCTATGCACAGTTAAGGTGACTCATGGTTCCCCTTTTAGATATTATCTAGGAAGTGGCTGTGTTTTATTCAGTTTGTTTGTCTCCTTCATGCACTACTGTCCAGCTAAGTTATGATTTAAACATCTACATGTACAACTTGGCCAGGAGTCCTTTGCTGGCCTGTAATTAGGGACCCAACTCCAGATGGGCAAATTTCTTCTTTGTAATATCTGCTAAATTAAGCCTAACTACTGTATGAATGACTTAAGATGTAATCGAAGCTTTTGTGCTTCAGTTGAAGATGCAGCTGTCGCTTGTGGAGGCCCAATTAGAAAAGCAGCTGGAATCTGCACAGTCTAAATGCCAGCATTACTCCGATGAACTTGAAGCGGTGAGTAGGACCACTTTTTACTTTTGGTTTCAATGATAATTTGAGTCTATAACAATATTGAAGTTTTTCCAATGTTCTCTGGGTAACAGTGGAAGGATAGAAATTAATTATAAATTGCATATTACCCAGCATTTGTTAATAATGGAAAGCTTCATCTCTTCTACAAACCCCAAAACTGCAATAAATAACTCGAATAATGATATGGCACTACCTGGGGCAATAAGGTGCCATAACCTAAATAGTGCGGGAATGCTTAAGTAAAGAAAAACCTTAAGCGTAGTTTTTCAGGAGTTGAATGTGGCAAGCATACAATTCATCACACCACCCCCAAAACCTGTGGCCGCTATTACTTTGATAGATCATACTGTAATATCTCGTAGCATTCACTGTTTTACAAGTGTAGTTCCATGTCCCAGCTTTTCCCTGGTATTTCTTGAGCAGCATTATTTTGTGCCACTGTATACTGCAATACTGAATGTGGATGGTATGACTGTAAAAACGCTTGACTTGGAATACAGTGAGTGACCCTAATATGTTAAGAGATCAGCTGTGGAGTTTAAATTACTCATTCCCACCTTAAACCCCGTAAGTTAATTCAACAACTGGTTTGTGCCTAAAGAGCAGACGGACTGAAGGATTGTGAAGAATAGTTAGAGACTGGTACATAGTTAACTATTAAATAATCCTGGTTAAATTATAAAAATTTCATGAATTCTTCCTTGATGCTCTAATGGACCAGTTAAATCTAAATCTATCTTACTAGTTCTTTGGCATACTTGCATAGGCTTCCACTCTCAGTAGGAAAATCAGCAATATTCTGTACGATACATAAAGCAAATGCAACATATCCCCCAAAAGTATGGGTCTTGCCTAACAGCAGGCAGACCATGAGAATGCAGTTCTTTGTGGCCAGAAGTATTTGTGGACACCTGACTGTCACACCTATATGACCTTATTGCACATCCCATTCTAAAGCCATCTCCATTAATATGGAGTTGCTCCTCCACCCCCAGGCCACAACAGCATTCACTCTTCTGGGAAGTATTTCCACAAGATTTTGTGGTGTCTGTGGAAATTTGTGCCTATTCAGGAAATGGAACATTTATGAGGTCAGGAATTGGTATTGGACAAGAAGTCCTGGCTCTTATCCGCATGCTTTAAGCAGTTCTCTTGGAATCCACCAAACCCAGAATTGGTCCATCAGAGTGCCAGAATGGGTGGAATTATTGCAAAGGCAATGTGAGAGATACACTGCCCCAGTTTGAAGCATGTGTGATGGCTGTTTGTACAGAATAAGTTGTATAGTCTACTTGAATAGCTGTGCTTATTGCTTGAATCATACTGATGCCAAATTGTGTCCTGAGAGACCTCCATCTAAGCACTATGATGGCCTGCCCAGAGTTGGGACTGTAATCGGTGTTAAAGTCCTTTTGTATGGCCTATAAGAGACCAGATGGAGGACACTGATGGTCCAGGGAAAGTGCTGATCCTACATCGGCATTTGTGGAAGAGAACAGCTTGCATAATCCAAATGGCTTTCTCCAACAGATCATGCACTGAGTAATGGGATCTCGATTATTTCTTTTTTTATGGCCAAGCACCATTATTGGCAGTGGCTTTCCAAGCAATGCCGTACACTGCTATGTTGGTGTGTTGGACAATGATTTTTGTTTAACTACAGCAATGTCTGCATTCTTATTCTGACATTTAGTTTCATGTTAGACACCAGATGTCTTGGTGAAGGTGACTTGATGGCAGCCTAGGAAGTCTTAAGATGCCCATTGGTTGCTTCAGATTTGGCAGGGATAGATGGTTAATGTCTATAGTCGTCATAATGAAGTGGAATCCCACCTCCCAAGATTGAGTAGCCTATTATCTGAGGTTTTACCCGGTGAGCCATACACTTTTTAAATAAAGAAAATAAAAAAAATGTTGGCATGTCACATCTGTCATTCCTCCCCTTGTGGGTCTGCACTGGGCCTCACAGGTCTTCCTTGATGGGTCTGAACTTTCCTACAGCCATTTTTGCCCACTGTTGCATCACTGTGTTGCCACCTAGCCTCACTAAGACCAATGATTCAGTACCTTGGTGGTAGAACTGACTGGCATTCTTAGTGTGTTTGAGTGGCTGTACAAGTGATTTCAGGTGACCCTGTTCTGTTGTTGCGATTTAGATTTTAATCCTATTGTGCTCCTGAAGTGTTAGCCTTGGGCCTAAAAAATCCGCAATACCTTACTTGTATGCCTGACCACATTGATTGGCCATGGTTGGTCTCATGCAAATTCTTTATCTTGTAACAATATGCTCTTTAATCCTTCAGCAGAATGAATTGGTCACTGATACAATGTTCGTTTTTTTTTTTTCCCCCTATGTATAGTTAAGAGACTTGCTTTGTGAATCTCAGAGCCAGCTGGAAATGGCCAAATCAGAAGCACAGAAACAGAATGCAGAGCTTGCATTGGTAATTGTTTTATTTTAGATTCATAACTTGTGTCCCTTTGAACGATGGATTGCTGCTTAGGCAGTGAGATTTTTAAATTTTTTTTATTTATTTATTTTTTAATATTTAACTTCGCTAGCATTTGACACAGGAGGCACTGCTCTTATGCCATGATGTCTGCTAAATTGATTCATTTGTACTTTTTCAATAAAGCATGTTTAGCAAAAGCTTCCTGATCTCTGTTCCAGGTTAGGCAGCATCTTGGTGAGATGAAGAGTCGTGTAGAGGATGGACAAGCAGTTGGGTCACAGACTGATCAAATTGGGCAGGAAACTGACAAGGTGAAAAGCTAAGTGGGCTTTTGGGTACAGGGGAGGGTTCCGGATAAGACTTTTTAAAGAAGTATTGGACCACCACAAACTTTTTTTTTTTTTTTTTTTCCCCATATACTCTGGCTCTAGAGTCTCTTCAAATGAACTTGCTCAGGTGTACTTCTTCAGATTTTAATTAACAGTTGAAAGACAAAGTTAAACTGATCGAGGTGTCACTTTAGAGTCTATAGTTGTATGTAATGTTTTTACACAAATGCAGCACATTAGAGTTCGGTGACTTTATTCAGGATTATACAGCAACAGACAAGGGAGGAGAAGTTTCGTATCCTTGCTGTTTTTAAAATAAAATTTCTTACGTGCCTTGTCTGTCCCCGGGCGGTGGAGTGAACATATACAAATGTCTATCGGCTGTTCGGCTAAGAGCTGCAGCATACTAAATTATTTTTCTAGTGATTTTCATTTGTAGACTTTATTTGCGTAATCTCGACTCCAATGGTAACCAGTTATGTAGTCCAGAATCCCCAGTAACTCAGTCCAACCAGTGTGCGATTTGCCCCAGTTTGATTTTTTTTTTACTTTCGTATTCATCGGCATATGTGCACGAGAGCCAATTTTAACTAGTGAGCACTCATCCAAAAGTACAAAGCATACAATACAGGCATGAGGGAAGTGGAAGGTAAGGATTGTGGAAACATAAGACCGGCTCACCGGCTGGAAGTCTTGTGTTTTATTGTATCAAGCTAGAATGAGAGTGTACAATTAAAAAATCAAAAAATGGCTGACACCACCTCTTTTTTTTTTTTTTTTAATACATTACAAAATACTGTAAAAAAAGGCCAGTGATGAAAGTAAGACAAAACCGTAGAGATGTTCAAAGTCATCCACTTGATTTCCAGAATGGCTTACCTTCAGCTGGTTGATCATTCAAATTATTAGAGCACCTATTCACAATTCTTTTCACAACAGTTAACACTGCAGTCAAGCTATGCGGCCTGTTGGCTAAGAATATAAACCTAAAATATAAGGTCCTCCTCCTGCTTACTATGTGACACTGAATAGTTTTATCTGTGCTTACATTTTACATATATTTACAAAGTAATGTACATGTGAAGTGCTCAGAGATGGCTGACACAATAAAAAGGGAGCCCATAATCGAAGAAATGGAGAAAGTCCCAGCCTGCAAGATTAAATGTAAAGTTTTTGAAGTAGATTATTGTAGGATGCAAGACTGGGTATTCAAGTTTAGCCCGTATTTAAAGTTTTGTGCTGGTGTGTGACATGGTGAGACTAAACACAGTTGAAAATGGTATCAATGCAAATAAGTATATAAAAAAAAAAATAATGTCCAGCTGGCAAGTTTGAAGCAGTTTTTGGTAAGTCAGTTCACTGGCTTTAATTATCTTTTTCAAACCAGATTTTTAAGAGTTGCATTAGGGCAAGAGTACACCTGACAATGAAAATCTATCCTACAGTTTTTGTACAGATGATTCTCGTGGGCCAGTACTACTTCTGAAAAGGCTTAAATCCACTAATAAATACTAACCTGCCTGCCTGCCTTCCTCACATGCCTACTCCAATTTCATTCCATAAGCCTCCGTCATGCCCCTCTTTTATTGTAACAAGTTCTACTGGGGTTTAACATGTTCGCACTGGGCCTGGCACAGGTATGTCCTTTCCTGGACTGAAATCTAAGACCTCCGTCTTTTTGCACTGCAACTATGAAGATGAAATGTGGAAGTTAGTCTGCTGAGCTATAGCAACTTCCTTTTGCCTTTTACTCTGCTCTTGTGGGTTGGTGATATGCTGCAATCATGGTACGTTCACCATATATGATGTAGTGCAGCCCAACTTCACACATCAAATGAAGAAATTTGCACCATGCCTGATCATCCCCCTCCTAGGCTCTGACCTACAATTTAGTAAAATCCAACCACTTGAGATAAAACCATTCATGTAGTGGGGAAGTTAAATGCAGTGCTATGGGTACATACAAAATTGGACAAATGAGAGAAGGCCATTCAGTCCAAGCTTGTTTTGTTTAGCTAATAGATAAACTCTCCCAATATCTCATCTAGATCTTTCTTAAAGGGTGGTTGGCAAGGATTTTCCTTCAACTACTTATCTTGGTACTTTGTTCCTGATTCCAAACCCTCTTTGCATAAAGAAAATTTTCTTGGTTTCAGTCCGAAATGCCCTTCCCCTTAATCTCCATTGTTGTCCAAGTATGTGATTCACCTTTTCAGTTGAAAGAATTCTACTGGATGTACTTTTATCAATGTCTTTGAGAATTTTGAGGACTTGGATAAGGTCGCCACACCGTCATCTCTTCTGAATAAACGGGTGTAATTCTGGGCCTGTCAGAATACAACATGTTCTTAAATCCTGGATGATCACCACTGCTCAGCTTCAAGTACTGCTATGTCTTGACCAGCGATGCCTGCACACCATACTCCAGATCCAGCCTTGCTAGTGCATTATACAGTCTGATGAAAATAAATCAAGAAACGCGATGCTCAATTTTTACAATGGATAGTAACTTAATGTCGTCTTTGCCTTTTTAATTGCTTCTGCCCTTTGTTTAGATGATGTTGAGCCAACATAAACCCATAAATCATTTTCAGAGGTTGCTGCCTTCAGCACAGAGCTTCCCATTTTGCACACATGCAAAGTGAAGCCACTATGCAGGTTCGCATCTTCATGTTCTTATACAAGTATGCCTGGATTCCTCATGGGCTCGTGTTTCCACTTCATTATTTATTTATTTTAATTTGGAAGTGTGCGTCTTTTCAGTGAAAAGCAAAAATTCTGGCTGGTATAAAAATCTAATTTTATAGTAACATTTGCAGGAAACGAAACCGTACAAAACAATCAGGAAATTTGTTTTAGAGAGATTAAGTCAAGTCCACATATTCAAAATTGATTTATTGTGCATAAAACATTGTTTAGTTTTATAAGTGTAGGTTCCTAGAGGTGAGGAGAGATGCTGGGTATATTGGGGGAAAAGGGTGCCAGGCAAGAGGAAAAGAGGGGGGCCTAAGTGAAGGTTTATGGATGTGGTGAGAGAGGACATGAAGGTGATAGGGTGTGACTGAGCAAGAGGATGATGACAGGAAGATGTAGAAAAAGAGAATCTGCTGTGGAAACCCCTAACGGGAGGAGCCAAAAGAAGATGATGATTCCTAGAGGTGTTATGCAGGATGTAACTGCTGCGGTCAATAACTGGAGCCATGGCAGGATGTTAAGATGCTGCTGCTGCTTATGTCATTACATCTGCATGTGTGGGCAGCCATAACGTGTTGGCAGAAAGAAGTCCGGCATCAACATGCAGGCAGGCCTGCAAAGAAATCTTGGCTGTGTCACTGGATCTTTTGTTGGTTTGATTGTTTTTTGGCACCATATCTCGTTGTGGCTTGTATGCCAACCACATCTAATTTTCACCAATAAGGTATGACATAAAGTAGATCCCATTTACCTTTATAAAATCTCATATTGTATGCAGCTTTAAGTGTCTATATAATAAAATTAGTGCAGATCATTCAGTTCTTCCCAGAATCAGACAACTTTTAAGATGCAAGTGTGTGGCTTTCTTTGGGATCATTCTAAAAGTAATGTAGATTTCACTTTATATGCTGTCCCCATCACTTCCTGAAGGAAATTCTGCAACAGTCCTCACAACCTCGCACGATTTTGTAACCTTGGAATTGCAACATCAGGAAGCATTTCAGTTGAGGTCTTGCATAACTCATGCTGTATAGTATTTCCTCTTTTTACCTTTTGCGGTTTTCTGGTAGTCATGCCTGCTTTATGCAGACTTATGTGGTGTTTATCTTATTGGTGGTGTAATTTTTAAGGATAATGGAACATTTAATTCCTGTACATTTTTAGGTTAGTTATGGTAAAATCTGGAAAACCATTGTGGTAGGGAATGCTGCTTTGCACCTCTTGTATAGTAGAATAAAGAGATACCAACGATTATAGCTCACCTGACACTGCAAGTTACTAATTTTTAATTTACCTGTAGGCCCTAAATATTTGCATGCCACTGGGCCATCAAAACTGATAGCTTAATTTCTCATTTTTTAAAAATGTATGCCTTGTTCTACCTGACACAAAACGAGTGTGTTCTGTTGAAGTGTTTGTCCATGCCAACACCTCTATCAAAATTTCCCATCTCTTCTCCACGATCTGTGCATCACATTCTGCTAATGTTAACGTCTAAAATCGCAGCTCAAAACCCTTTTCTGTCATTGGTTACATTGTCTGTACTTCTGCGCAGTCCATTTTTATGTACTAACCCTAACAGTGTTAGGTGCCTTGGGTCAGAGTTGTGTACTTGCACAGTGTTTATAAAAAATATTGTAACCCCTTGGAAGCTTTTACATTTTATTGTTTATACACCAGTGAACTGAATTTGACTTTTTTGATGCTACTCTTTTTTTTTAAAGTAAAAAAAAATAAAAGGGAGGAAAGACCGAGCAGCTAGATATTTGGAATTGATGTGGGGTTGTCACATGGGGCACACTGCCATTTCCAGGCATGTTTGCCAGACAAAAATAAAGTGTATGAACTAAGAATTTTAGATGGATGTGAAACGGAATAAAGGGTGACTTGCTTGTAGTAACGCAAACAAGCAGAAATAAACCAAGGTGCCAAAATGGAGCGGTTCAGGGTTAAATCCAGTACTGAATGGCTAACGTGTGAAAGTGATTTTAAAATTAGAAAGTCCAGTGTACAAAGATTCATTGTTTGTTTGGTTTTTTTTTTTTTTTTTTTTTTGTCAGTCGTATCTTTTAAGCAGTCCAGAGCAAAACAAGATCATGTTCTCTATTGGTTTACATTTTTTATCAGTTTTGTTCCTCTTTAGAGGCATTAATACACCCAATTGTTTTTAAAGCTTCAGAGTACCTTTATACACACCAGAAATGTGATACTTAAGTATTGGTCTTGTGTTTTATCGTTTATGTACAATGTTTGTTATTGTAAAATCTACAGCCATTAGGCAGTCAGGTCGTCTACTTTTTAGGTTTCTTTTTGATTAACATTGTATTTTGATATTTCCAGTTGCAGTCAAAGCTTGAGAAAACTATTGAAAAACTAAACCATGAGCACGTGCAGAATCAGACACTGGCTGAAGAGTTTGAGCAGGTGAGTGTCAAATGTAGGTAAATGCTTTTAAAGGGATGTGCCAATTTTATTTGTGTGTGTTTGTTCGCCCATGTGATTTGTAGTGATGGGCGAGAACAATTTTTAATCTTGTTGTCATGGAAAAGGGAGATAATCATCTTTCTAATAGAAATGGAGCCTATGGTGACCAAATGCTGGACGACAAACAATACTATCTAATGTTGTGTTTAATCATGTCAAATTTACATGCCAGGTCATCCAGTTGTATGGCTCACAAAGTGCAAAATGACTTATTTATTTATTTTGTGAATGTTTTTTTTTAATTAAATGCTTCTGTAAAATCCGAGTAGGAAATAGATTCAAAAGATCTTTCCTATTTGAATGTAAGACTTGTCCAAGGAATGAGGAGAGGCAAGAGTCCTATCTTCAATTCAGCCACTTCTTTTTCTCCACATATCCTTCATCTTCTTAATCCACTGATACAGGGCTGCTGGAGCCAGTCTCGGCAATCCTAAAGTGCAAGACAGGAAAAGCGCACGCGCGCTCTCTCTCTCTCTCTCTCTCTCTCTCGCGCTCTCTCTCGCTCTCTCTCGCGCTCTCTCTCCGCTCTCTCTCGCGCTCTCTCTCGCGCTCTCTCTCGCTCTCTCTCTCTCTCTCTCTCTCGCTCTCTCGCTCTCTCGCGCTCCTCTCGCGCTCTCTCTCGCGCTCCTCTCTCTCTCGCTGGTGTGATCTCTGCTGTTAACAGACAAATGTTTAACGTTGGAAGAAACCATTCCTTTTAATTCACTCAATGTTAAGCTTTGGGAAGAGTTATTTTTGGTTAGTTAAATGGTGTCTGACACTGTGTGTATTTATTTTTCAAATAGGCTCAGACAATTGTGTCAAACCTGCAAGCTGAGCTGGACTCGCTGAAAGCAGCTGGAGGTGCTGACCTTCCTAGTAGTGAAAATATAGCTCAACTAAAGGTAACTATATTCAGACATGATTCAGAAATAGTTTTTCACTGTTCTCGCACAAAATCGGATTTGTGTGTTGACTGATTGTGCATCTTAAACTTGAATAATCAGTTGCTGGCTTTTAAAATTATTGCCAACACTCGAGCTGTGTACTTGCTCCTTTTTATGCAAAAAAAGCAAGTTATTTCCCAAGTTAAATGTTCAGAAATGAAGTTGGCGGTGTACAAATGATCATGTAAAAGCAATGGCTAGTGTTGGCTACTCGGCTGTTCACTGATCTGAAACTATAACACAAGTGATAGAGGGTGGTTTTCAAAGGCCAAAGTAGCTGATAATTTTTGCTCTTTACATGACATTCTTAATGTCATGCTTATTTAGTCGACTGTCAGGAACACCTATGCTGCAGCTCTCCACGTCAAGCGAGAAATAAAACTAGCGCCTAAATGTGGAGTGTTGCCACCATAGGTTGTGTTGTTTTTTTTTTTTTTTGGTGTGTCAAATGAGGAGCTCACTATACAAGCTATATCCACAAAACTTTGGAAACTGTAGACTCTAATCATGTTTTGACTTGTTTGTGCTTATTATGTAGCCCTTCACTGTTTGGATCTTACTAACTACGTCTCATTTCTTGACTGGTCACTTTTCACGTTAACGAAACATTCCAACAGCACCGACACAGGAGTTGGGGGTATTTTTCGTACGTCGCTTAAATCATCCGAGATCAGATGCCTCGCCTTGAATGAGTTATTGCCGGTGAAACTCATCTGGAATAAGTCGGTTTTTCAAACGCAGCGGTATAGTAGATTAGTTTAGCTGGATCTAATCATCTGAGATGATTGCGTACGCCCGCATGGAGTGAAAAGCCCACATATATTGAGTCTAGAAAACATGATTAGCAAGTCTTTGATAGGCTGCAACTAAATGACCAAAGAACGGGCACATTTTTTTCACACTGTGTGTGTGTGTGTTACTCGAAGGATTTCAAGATTTAATATGCACAAGGGGTAACCTTGCAAAAGCAGCCCAAACCAGAAAAGACAGCTGGCAAAAAGTGGCCGACAAATTAAACACGTGTGCATTGTACTTGCTGAAAGCAGCGTTTCATTTCCTATGTGTCAGATTAATTATTATTTAATATGTCATAATTCCAGATCAAACGTGAACACAAGGAGAACATGGGAACAGGTTAAAGTGAAGTACAAGAATATACTTCAAACTGGTAAATATTGGTATATAACTATTTAAAGAATTGTTGACATAAAGAATCATATCATATAAAAACATTAATTTTAAAGCTAATAAGATGGCAGACAAGCAAAAAGGTGTAGGTCCACGTGGTCCAGCCCTAACCCCTGCAGAAGAGTTGGCTCTCCAGCAAAATGCCCATTGTCTTGTTTCTGAGTGCATTCCAGGGGGAAGCTCCTCCTCAGAACCAGTGGCATGATGCAGTGGTCACTTCATTTCAGGTAAAAGATGGTCATTGCAATGGCATGAAACACTTCTTTTGTCTGCACACGCAGGTGTTCAGGAAACACTATGAGAACCCTTAGGAAATACTTCAGAGTCAAACAGACTTTACTAATTGCTTGGCAAACTGCACTTTTAGATAGATTTTCTGCATCGCCTACTGTATGGATGGATGGATGGATGCAAAAGCCCAAGTTCACTTAGCTTGACTTCGAATATAAGGTGCTAATAAATCTTTGAGGTACAATATTCCCTCCCTGGCTAAAGCGGTATGTTTCTAAAATTTCCTCCAGGAGCAATAAAGGATCTTGCCCAAAACCCTTTCTATATAAAATTCTCTTATAATTTGCGCACCGATATCAATTGGTCACTCATTTGTGAACGGCGAAGTCATGACTGAGTGATTTTCCATGCACGGACACTGATTAAGTGTGTGAGCTAATCCTTGTTTACATAGGGAGCTCGGAGCAGGTTTGAGGATTTGGATGTGCTGCTATGACAACACATCCAGCAATCCAGATCCAGGATCATGCCAAATCGTCAACAATTACATCTGGCTAAACGAGTAATCCACGTACGAAAAATACCCCCTTGGTTTTTGTAGAGCTTGTCGTGTTGCTTACCTGTATGCATGTAAATTGTATTTTGTAGAGTTTCAATGCTTCATACGTGCACAAAATGCAAATTTACTAGTTGCTACAGTTCTGTGACCGGTGGTGTTAACATCCCTTTAAGGATTTTTTTAGCCAATGTAGGCAAGCATTTGTCATATGCATTCTTAATGGTTTTAGTGTGGGCTGAGATTTAATATAGAATATATATTATAATAATATTTAATATATAATATATAATACACACACACATATTTATAATAAACCCTCCCTTGCCCCCAAACAATTAACAAAAGCACACAACACCAATACAAACATTGATCTGAAAAACACAGCAGTTGAAAATGTGGTGAACCAATGTGTCCCAAAATATAAGTCCGGCGGTATAGAAACTGGTTGTGGTGTTATGGTGGTGCTTCCCGACAACAAAACGACTTCACTGTAAATGTCCTGGCAATGGTTGAAATGACTTCAACCCCGAGGTCTCTCGGCTCTGGTTGTCGTGATGATCAGTAGATGAAAAAGCAGGCAGTGGAATAAAGCAATGAATAGCAGTAATGAGTTTGTAGATGGTTGGATAAATTGTCTTCTTTTCTCTCTCTCTCTCTCTCTCTCTCTCTCTCTCTCTCTCTCTCTCTCTCTCTCTCTCTCTCTCTCTCTCTCTCTCTCTCTCTCTCTCTTCTCCACCTCCTCCTCTTTTTTTTTAAATGTAAAATGTCCCAGACGTAACTGGTGTGTAAACAGTTGATTTCTGTCCTGGGGCTGCGGTCTCTCTCCATCATCCGTCCCCTCTGCACTTACGGGGACAACATTCACTGACGTACACATAACGGGCAGTAAATGGGGCGATGAAAACAACATGCACTCCGCACACACGTAGAATATACTATTACTGTGTAGCCCCGCTACACATCTTTTACTGACAAAAAATGGGCTCCTCTGAGCACCAACTTGTGCCATTCAAAAACCCATTCATGACACTTGCACTGTTCATTGTAAGCCTCAGTCAATAATTGGAAGTTTCCATTGCGGATTTCTTCAGGTTCACAAGATAACTTGCTGTTCACTCCATTTTCCTGACAAGGGTATGAAAGCATCTGTGTCTGAACATGTGTCCACTCTAAGTGTGAAGCAATCGAGTTGAGCCTTTTCTCACTGTGAAGAGTTATCCATGTTTGTTTCTCTCCTCTTACTCTTGGTTCCTGCGCTATATGATTGGCCTATTTTGTGTTGGACTTCACATACATTGTTCACTGATGCCCATTTCTCTGATTTGTTACAGAGGGAAATTGGGTTCACAGTTGCTCTGATTGCTCGTGGTGCAGAATTATGGGAAACCTTAGAGGTGGAAACAGTGATTTCAGTTTCAAGTAAGCCAATTGAGGAGTTTTGGGCATATAGTTAGGGTGACCCCTGAGAGCCTCTGGGTATATGTGGAATATATATGAGGAAACCCAAGGGGTCATACTGCAAGGATATCATCTCTTGAATGGTCTCATAGGTGTTGGGAAATACCTGTGGTGGGGGTAGAAGGTGTTGAGAATGGAATAGCCTCGTCTGTCCAGCCTGGCACACACCAGGAAAACCAGACTGGTATGCTATAAAATAGTAGTAATAGTAATCCATCCATTTTCCAACCTGCTGAATCCAAACACAGGGTCACGGGGAGTCTGCTGGAGCCAATCCCAGCCAACACTGGGCACAAGGCAGGAACCAATCCCGGGCAGGGTGCCAACCCACCGCAGGACACACACAAACACACCAAGCACACACTAGGGCCAATTTAGAATCGCCAATCCACCTAACCTGCATGTCTTTGGATTGTGGGAGGAAACCGAGCGCCCGGAGGAAACCCACACAGACACGGGAGAACATGCAAACTCCACGAGGGAGGACCCGGAAGCGAACCCGGGTCTCCTAACTGCGAGGCAGCAGCACTACCACTGCGCCACCGTGCCGCCCATAGTAGTAGTAATAATTTTTTTTTTTACTTGAGATTATATTCCCTTTGCTCCATGATGTGCAGGATTTCTTTAACGGTTGAAGCTGCTCAGTAAAGAAGCTTTATGTCCGCTTTACACAAGTGGTAGATGCAAAATAGAGGCCTATTTAGTGGTGCTTATATAAATGAATATTTTTGTCAAATTATTAAACATGAAAAGCAGCATTAATAGGAAATGATGCTGTAGGCAACTGTGAATAGCAGCCTGTCCTCTAACACAGCTACAGTAAGAATCCATAAATAATGCAGCCAATATCTTAACAGCTGTGAACTGTCATTAACAAGAGTACAAATAATGTCATGCTGGAGATATTAAAATAATTTAATCAAACTCTTTTCTGTATTCTGTACTCCATGCAGAGTTCGGTAATAAATTTTCAGATAAATAAGGATATAAAATTCTAAGAGTCGGCCATCTCCACTATTGCAGATACAATACTTTTTTTGGGCTTGTGATGAGGACTAATGTGACAGTTACATTTTAAGTCTTTCAAGCCCTTTTAATTTAAGAACTAAAACAATGGCATTGCACCATTCATATGCGACCATCAACTCATTCCCAGGAAGGACCAAACTATTTTTTGTAGCTCTGACCTCTTTAGCGCTCCACTCTCCATGTTTAGGCCTTGGCTGAGCAGCTACTACTTCAGGAGTCCTTCAGCTAATGCTGTAAATATGCTGAACATTTGTAATCGAGGTGTCGTGGGTTTGCAGCCGGCCACCAACAGTTACCACACTACACGTCTGCCAACTGAAATGCCTTGTATGCACCCAGAGATGATGCACATTTTATATGGCAGCATATTTGACAAGTTGTCGCACGAGTTCGATTTCAGAAAATTTGACAACTTAGTTGCCAATGGGAAAGCGCAAGAAATATCTAAACCAAGCCTCTGCTAAGATCCTGGCCTTTTATTCACAGGAGCCTTATCAGTAATCAAACTGACCTCGAAGCTTGAAGAATGCAAGCAACCATAAGCTAGTGTGAGTCTGCCTGTCCATCTCTTAAAATACACACTCAAGGACCGACTTGAAAACGGATTTTTGATAATCCATTATATTAAACGAGCAAAACCTTTTGATGCACTCTTTTCATTCTATTGCTTGTGGATATTCCTTGTAAAATGCAGTAACATGGACGTGAATATTTGTTTATTAGCTACGACCCCCAAACCAATAGCTGTTTGGAGCAAATTTTAGCCAAAAAAAAAAATTTAATTTGGTAGGTCAGTCAGTTATTATCCAACCCGCTATATCCTAACACAGGGTCACAGGGGGTCTGCTGGAGCCAATCCCAGCCAACACAGGGCGCAAGGCAGGAACAAGTCCCAGGCAGGGCGCCAGCACACACACACACACACCCAGGACAATTTAAGATCACCAATGCACCTAACCAGCATGTCTTTGGACTGTGGGAGGAAATCGGAGCACCAGGAGGAATCCCACTCGGACACGGGGGAGAACATGCAAACTCCACGCAGGGAGGACCCGGGAAGTGAACCCGGATCTCCTTACTGTGAGGCAGCAGTGCTACCACTGTGCCACTGTGCTGCCTGCTTTCATTTGGTATTGGATTTATTTTTTTTTTGATAAAATATAAATCTATTAAATCTTTCAGAAAACTGTCAAGCATTTGTTTCAGAGGCCTGACATTTTAATGTTCAAATTGTGCCAAATGAGGACTTTACCATTTCTACATCCTAGTGGCTGCTATAACAGACGCACATTGCTGATGACATGGAGCTGGCGTCTTCTTGTTAAGCTCCAGATTCTGCAGTATTGCCAAATACAATTTCTTAAAGGGATATCCTTAAGCATTACGTGTGCTCGAGCTGACGAGGATTTATTTTTTTTATATGCAGATTAGACTTGAAAAGGAAAAAAAGCTTTCCAAGGATTTAGGACAGGCAGCTGTTAAACTACAACAACTTCTCAGAAGTTCTCAGGAACAGCTTTACAAGGAGAAGGAAATGGTGAAGATGTTGCAAGAGCAGCTTGAGGGAAAGGTACTTGCTGCCTTTTTGATAGGGGTGGGGGGGGGGGAATCGATGAATATGCCAATCCAAACCCAAACCAACCCCATCCCGGGGTGTTTTATGAGAACAGCAGGTCTGAGTTTTTTCAGAGTCACATGCTGTCAGAAGTAGTGACGACTCTTGAGATTCTTGTCATTTTCCCTTGCAGCTTGTTGGCCACCGTGCTGCTTCTCTTGAAGCTGCGACGTTTTTGAACTAAACTTTGGATAACTTAATACCGTTAACAAAAAAAAGTTCTCAGTCATCACACATTATAAAAATGCACCAAAACTAAAAGGTATCTGCAATCTGTGACACCAGCCATGTTTGGCTAAGGTTAGACTTTCTTTAATGTAGGAAAGGGGAGATTTTTTTTCCCCTGCCTTTGTAGGTTTAATTATTGTTTGCACATTTTTAGTTTTGAAAGTCTGCTTAATCTAAAAAGACTGTTAGTTGCGATAAGAAGGTTAGTTCTCTTATTTAATGTTAAGAATGTTCACGGTTTCATAGTTTAGTATAGTATGATATGAAATCTTTGTGTGTTTTTGTTCTCTTTAGATGGTGCTGGTTAGATCCTACTAAATAAGTGAACATCTGACACTCCCATTCCTACGACGTATCCAAGTCAAATTTAGAATTGTCACAATTTTCTCACTTTTTTGTAGTGCGCTCTTCCTTGGTATGCCCTCCTGTCAGTGCTCTATGGTAGATGCTCGCCAGGGTTTGTTTCTGCATGCCACACTTCCTCGAGCATCTTGCTTCCTTGGATGCTGTTGTGCTTTCTTAATGATGGGAGGGGTGTTTTGTGACCAGTTTAGTTTCTCCAAGATGAAGGCCTGAGAAATGTGAAACTTTCCACTCTCTCTGCTGCCGTCCCATCAGTGCAGACAGGCGAGTGGTTCACTTCTCCCCTCCAGAAGGCCAGAATCCTTTCTTTAAGTTCATGTTCAAGGTGAGGTAGTTGGTGTAACACAAGTAGCCTAATTTTTAATTGTGAATATTATTGTACTTTCACTGAGCAGATTATTCAGACCCCTCTACCAATCCTGGGTAGGGCCTCCCTTTGCTCCCACAAAAGCCTCAGTTCTTAATGGCATAAATCCTACAAGATGTTGGAAACGTTCCTTTGGGATCCTGGTCTATGATGACATGATTACATCGCGCCATTTCTTCAGATTTGTCAGCTGCACTTTCATGCTGAGGGTCTCCCATTCTGCCACATCCCAAAGATGTTCTGATGGATTCAGATGTGGTGACAGGGAGGCCACTGAACACTGAACTCCTTGTCATGTTCATGAAACCAGTTTTGCTTTGTGCCATGGTACATTATTGTGCTGGAATTGGCTATTAGAAGATGGGTCAATTGTGGTCATTAAGTGATGCACACAGTCGACGACAAAACTCGAATAAGCCGTGGCATTCAAGCCGTGATTAATTATATTAGCAGGCCCAAAGTGTGTCAAGAAGACATTGCCCATTCCATTACACCATCACAACCAGCCTGGACTGTTGACACCAAGCAGGGCGGTTGTCTGGTTTTTGGTGAGCCTGTGCCTAAGAAGAGCCTCCGCTTTCCAGTTTTGGCTGCCAAAGGAGCAACCAAATGTGGTGGTGGTCTGCTGCTGTAGCCCATCTGCTTCAGGGTTTGGTGTGTGGTGCATTCTGAGATGCTTTGCTGCTCACCATAGTTTTACTGAATGGTTATTTCACTTACTGATGGGCCATTCTCCTCTGGCGTCTCATCAATGTCACTCACGGGAATGTGTTTTGTTTATTGCAACATTCTCTGTAAAGATCAGGAATTGCAGAAATACTCCAACAAACCCCTCTGGCACCAACAATCATGCCACAGTTGAATCGCACTCCCCATCCATCCTCCATTCAGATGTTTGTGAACATTAACTGACGCATGATTGGCTGATTTAAATCATTGCATGGATAAATATTTGTACTGGTGTTCCAAATAATTTACCCAGTGGCCGTAAATCTATGGTATGTTGGCTTCAATATTGAAGGCTCAGAGAGAAAGGGGGCTGCACAGGATAAAGGGAGGGAATTTCCTGAAAGCAGGCCATGCTGTTTGGATAGAAAGTACTGCTACCAAAGCTGTATCCTTTGTCGTCAAATTGTGTCATGGTCGGTGCTCGGTAGCGAGACTGGGATATGCCCTTATAAGCATTTGTTGACTCTTTAGTCTGCATTCAAGATGGGCAGTCTGTAAATGCCATCCTCAGACTTGGCACAACTACTGAGGTTTCCTGGCACACAGCAGTCTCGCCCAGCATTGGTAGCGGACTGTTTTCCCATGTTAATCTGGATCCAGACACAAACTGTACAAAGCAGACTTTCACTTGACTGCTGACGGCAGTAGCCGCACTTCTTAATGTCTGCTCTTTTATTTAATTTTTTATTATTGAATCCACAAAATTCCTTCTGCTTAACTAGATTTTGAAATTTAACTGCTCTGGGCAGCCATGTGGAAGGGCAGGCCGTTTTGTGTTTAATTGTCTTTTTTATTAGAAAATCCACCAACGTGGACACATGGCACACATTTTCTGGTCTCTTATTTAAATGGCAGTTATTGGCCTGTCTGTAAAGCACATTGTGTTTTGGTTCTTCTCACCTCAAGTCTGGCTTTTCATATAACTCGGCATGTTGTCCCAAACAGGGGTGCAATGTGACTCAGTCTGGCTGAAAACCCTTCTAATACGGAGTTCTGTAACTTTAAATATGAAAGTAAACCTGGCCTCGACTAGTTTTAAAATCGCTAAAAAATACAGTAAAGAGTGATTGAAAACGCAAGAGA
This sequence comes from Polypterus senegalus, assembly GCF_016835505.1. Classification (NCBI taxonomy): domain Eukaryota; kingdom Metazoa; phylum Chordata; class Cladistia; order Polypteriformes; family Polypteridae; genus Polypterus; species Polypterus senegalus. Next base: position 22,529,216 of record NC_053169.1, on the reverse strand, counting down.
CCAGGCTAACCATTACTACCAGAATTCATGAGTTTTAATAACTCCTTACGTTTAATAAGTGCAAAAATCTACAAAGGTCAGCTTAGTTTGGAGTGCTGGACTGATTACCCTGGACAATGAAGATTTAGCTTCCACTTTTTGAGGGTAACTTCTGGAGTTTGGCCAGCTGATCAAAAAAATCCCCTTTAAATTCTCCAGTCATGGACCATTCTATTGCAATCGCCAATTTGTGTGTTTTATTTATTTATTTTCTCTCATAGTTTAATAATTCATTTAATATTGTATATTGTATCCTGTTAGGCCAGGATAGCTCTAAACATCTGTTTACATTCCATTTTTATGTCCATTTTATTCATTTTTTGGTTGTGTTTTTATCAGTTATGTATGTTTGGTATTTACATATGGATGCTTATTCTGCCGTATCCCTTCTGTAAGGCCAACTGTCAACCTCCAGAGACATGATAATACACAATTCTACAATTAATAAACACAAATGCTGATAACCAAAGAGGCAAAAATTAACTAAAAGGAGATATTAAGGATTTAAAATCTGGTATAAAACATACCATCGCTCACAACGTGTTCTGTTTTGATTAGTCCAGGCACATCTTTGGGTTGTGTCTATGACCCACAACAATGGTATCCTTTTATTGATTTTTGTCACTGTTAAGCCTGAAAGCGATCTTGTCACACAATGGCAATGCCCAACCTTCAGTACTCCTCGGCAATGCAGTACACATGGAAGAAACCAACGGAAATGTTGTACTGTCAATGTTTCAGTGCCAACAGGGGTCGCCAAGTCCGGTCCTGAAGGCCCACCGTGGCTGCAGGTTTTCATTCTACTCCTTTCCGTGTGCCCTGTTTGTGCTGTTAATTAACTTTTTGTGAATTTGTTTAATTGGATTGCTTTTTTTAAGATTTGTTCTCCTGAATTTCTTCATCATTCCTCTGAATTGTTTCATTTCTTTCCTTAAATGGCACCCAAACAGAAATGAAATGTGAAGTGAGTGAGCCAACAGAAGACCAACTAAGTCAGGGCCTCAACCAGTTGCTTTAGTGAGGTGCCAATTCCTCTTCATTAAATCAGTTCTTTAATTCCGTGGCTTGTTGCTGCTCTTGTGGTGCATTGGCAGACATTTCTGAAATTGATTTTTTTTTTTCTCTTTTCTAAGAGAACTGGTCAAATGTTTTGGGGTCCTGAACAAATCGATGTTCTTGAGATCTTCATCTTTCTTTATTTTCAGATATTGTATGATGGATATCAGTAGTTTTGGCTCATTTTGCATCTCATTATTATTTGGCTGCTAATTAAGGAAAAAAAAAATTCAGGGGTCTGAGTCTTGAAGAGCAAATCAGTTAAAATGAGTTCAAAGAAAGTTAATTAGCAGCAAAAACGGGTCAATCATTCAGAAATGGGTTGGAATGAAAACCTGCAGCCACGGTGGTCCTCTCGGACTGGACTTGGTGACCCCTGAATTAGAACATCTGAGCTCATCTAAAACCTGTGGCACTGCAGCTCAGAGAGCCCAAATCCTGTTTAGCACTGCTGTCCCATTCACAAATCAAAGACTCCTTTCTGTACAGTAAAGAACGTGCCCGCTCCCAAAGGACATAAACCACTTGTCCATATATAAAACTTGCACTGGTGAACACTTGTCTCACTCATCACATTCATGAAATTGAAGTGTTTCAGTAGCTGAGACCGATGTTTGTTTGTTTCCACAAGTAACTGATGCAGAAGTAAAGGAAGACATTTTTGTCGGTCCACAAATTGGATACATCCTCAATGACAAGCTGTTTGAAGATCTGCCAGTGAGGCCAGGAGAAATCACATGGAAGGCATTTAAGGATATTCCAGGAGTATTTTCTTGTTTTGGTGCTCTGGAATTCTCTACATCCAGCTGGTTGACTGCGTGCTTCAAGCATTCAAGGAAATGAAGTCCAATGTCGGTGAAGATTTTTCTGCACTTGAAACTTGGGCTTATTTCCTCCTACTGTCGAACAGGAGTAAAGGGATTCACATGGACTTTGGGGGAATCTACATCTGGGTAAGAGGACTCCATCAATGCTGGCCGACTGTTGTTGGACACTCAAACGAGAAGCATCAGATGCAGAGTTAAAAATTAAAAATCGGCAGCAAAACATTTTAAAGCTCCGCTGAACTAATGCAAAGTTTCAGCATCATTAAGTGATTAAACACACTACATACTACAGCTTTTTTTCTTGATTCTAAAGTGAATATTTGTGTTCATAGTAAAGCCAGCTATAGTAATTGTCAACAGTTTTCAGGAAGCAAAACTTTAAAGAAAACCAAATGTCCAGTGTTGGTGTCTGCCTCCCACCTCTGAAGCCCTGTTGCTGTATGTACAGTTTGGGAGTTCTCCCAGGATTTGTGTGATGCTTTCCTTTCAGTGAGCCTTGGGTGTATTCTGTGATGGACTGTTATGTGGTGCACAGTTGGTTCAAACATCAAACTCTGGCTGACCCTGAATTTAGATTAGGTGAGTGAGATGGATGGATGGGTGAACATCGCGTCACCTTGACTCCTCTTTGCTGTGCTTCTGAATATCGATATACATACAATAAGATATGAGGCACGTCCTAAAAGTAAAGAATCTCCCCCCAGGTAATTAACATGGCTGAACAGGCAGGACATTTTTCAAAGGGCAAGGTTAAGCCTTCAAAGGTAGATGAAGACGCATCAAAATGCCTGAGCCGAATACAAGTTGGAGCAGTTTTTTTTTTTTTTTCCTTTTTAGGTGTGCCCCTTTACTAGAAGGGTGAAATAAATTTTGTTTTTCTTTCACTGGATGACATTTGTGTGCACATTGACTGCTCTTCCAGTTCAGCACAGAACTCCAGCGGGACCAATAAAGGCTGTGGGGCTTCCTGCTCATTCCCTCTTGCATGGCCGAAGCTTGCCGTTCTCGGATATGACGCCACGGGAACTCCCGTCTTCTCTAGAGAACAAATGTGTGTCACGTGCTAGCATCTTACTAATGCTGCCAAAAAGTTGTTGGCAGCCTCTTTCAACTTCTTATAGCCAAGCAATATGGGGCCTTTACCCAAACATTCGTGGTGAATGGTTATAAATATGAACCGGTGACCGATATGTGCCATCTTGACGTGGAGTTTTTGGTTTTTCTGCTGAGTTTTAGGCACGTTATGGTCTTCAATTTTAAGAGTGGAATTTTAAATATGACAAAAGAGTAGGTTAATGCAGTAAGTATTTCCCGTACAGTGAAGTCCTTTCTTGCTTGTGCTAATTGACAAACCACACGTCCTCCCTCGTGGGTGCCATGATCTGGGAGCATAACTGCCTCACCTTGGAACTTCTATTTGAGATTATTTTTTTTAGGTAAGGAAATACATCACACCTGTAGTAATTCTGAACATTCTCACAAAATGTATTTTGGATGGAAATCTACATTTAGGACAAAATCAAATTTTTCCCTAATTTACACAAGCGCTGAAATTGTGTAAAAAATCCATGAAATATCGTTGTTAGTCTTCCGTACGTAGTAAACTCGTTGGTGTTCACAGAGTAGTGATTGCCATTTCGATTCACTTTACTGATTTTCATTCTTTCGAACTACCCGAGTTTAAAAATGAATTGACTCATTTGATTTAGCAATAACTTAAATGTTCTTTCCCCTTGAATGGACCACAAATGTTGATTTTGTATGAAACATTACAATTCATATTGTATAATATGCCTCTTGAAAAGCACAAAATATTGTGAAAGTGCATAATTAAAATGAGGCACTAAATTCAGAGTAAGTGAACGAGCGTTGCACAACTTGTTCTTGGGTAATGATTCAGTGGTTAAGCTCATAAATCCTATAAATGAGAATTCTGTAACTTGTTCACTAATCAAATGATGAGAATTGTGTGCCTTGTTCTCGAGTATTGGTGATTCACTCTGCAAATCAGATGCACAAGACTTGTCATTCGTGCGTGACCCATTTGAAATCTGTGTTACTTGTTCTAGTATAATAATTCAGTTTGCAAATCAAATGAATGGTATTGTGTGACTTGTAGAGCTACAGAGGCCTGTAGGTCCTGGGCAAACGCACAAAAAAAATCTGAATGAATTCTGAATCTGTTTGTACAAATTATTAATCTGTCTGAACAACTTCGTCGGAACGGATTTATTTTGTTGAAACGCATTATTTTTTTCTCCCCCTTGCACTCCAGTTTTTTTTTCGGCGTATGGTTCGGTGAACCAGAAGAGGAACTGCAATGTCAAAGTGTGTTTATTGCGGAATCTGTTATCCTTTAATGAAGAGTTGACAAAGATATAACAATGCCATGTCTGACAATCAAAACCTTAAGTATATCCAAAATCTTTGAGTCCACAATAAAAATAAAACTGTATTAAATCCAAAAATTATCTGCTGGCTACATTCTTCGGGTTCACTAAACTGCATGCCATGAAAAATAAAGTTGGGAGCATCCATACAAATGAATTATGTAATTTATTTGGATGGATTATTTTTAAGTACAGAATTCGTTCAGATTATTTTTCCTACCCAACTCCTGTGGGGTTCCGTATAGAACAACGATTCTGTACACAAATCGATACCATGTGACTTGTTGCACGATTTTCGTTCATTAGATTCATGAATTTGTTCTTAGGTAATGATTGTATGCATGAAACGGTTCTTGGTGCATTCAGTGAGCCATAAGTAGGTTAAAAAGGAAATAATTGCTAGAAATTGGAAAAATATTTTTATAAGGTTATTTTGTGTGACTGATTTGTTGAACATGCAAAATGACAAACGTTTTAAATATTTGTATATTCTGCTTAAAACAATTCCAGTAATGACTTATACAAAACCAGCAAAATATTTGATTTTAAATGTGGTGTTTACTGTCTTGTACTTGTATGATGAGACCGAGTGCTCGGTTGCTGATCGTGTTTTAATTAGAGAGACTCGGAGTGGAATCGAATGAGAATCGTGAATCGGACAGTCGGCACTCGCACGTGACTTTTAAACATCTAACTTGGAGGCTGATGTGTTTTTAGCTCTCCTGAATCGATTTTCATTTGTACTCGTGAATGGAGTCCCATAATTCACTGAAAATGTATTGTTCAAAAAGATCGAATCGCCCATCACTATCGCTGAGGCTTTGGTGTTGCCACTTCAGTTTTTTGGCTCCACTTCTTGATTTTTTTTTTTTTTTTTTGGATTTTTCTTTTGTGAGAGAGGAGCGAGGAAACAAGTTGAGCAGCATTGTGTCTGCGTATGGCTGCCTAATTTCAAGCAGCAAAGCATAGCACAGCCCATTTTTAGGGAGTCCACGCCAGAACAACACTTCGGGGATGTTCGTTCTTGACCATTACTGATGATAACTGCATTTCTTTCTTTCAGGCTGAAGGAGAGGAGTCTCTGGAAGGAACTTCTGTTTGAAGCCACTGGGAGCAGAAGACACTAAATGACTTGCCAAAATGCCTTACAAAATTTAATTTTCATACATTCCTGAACTGTACGCCCTGTATAGAAGAGTAGGTAATTATCAAAAGGTGACCCCAACCTTTCACACTAAGGGAGAAGAGCTGCCGCTATTTATGTAGTTTACAGAAGTCACATTCCGTCTGCGTCTCTGACTGTGTCGGAGCTTTAGCCATTCTGTCTTTTGTTTAAATGGAAGACCTTGAACGTTCAGTGTTTGAAAAGGGAATCTTAAGTGTACATTTTTACTGTACATTGACCAGTGCAATTTCTATATTTGTTTTGTTTAAGAAAACAAAAGCAAGGCCTTGGTTGGGGGGAGGGGCTGTGTAACAATTTTTAAGGTACACGGCTGCAATACACGCGCCTGGACCCCTGCAGCTGGCAGCCGACACAAATTGATTGAGAAAAAGAAAATAAAAACGAATGATGTAGCAAGAGAAATGGCTCCTACGTGTCGTCTGACTTCTTACTCTACTCTTAGGGACATCGGCTGGATATTCCAGCAAGATTGCGTTCTCGGTCTGCTCCTGGGATGCAGAAGGGGATCCTGGTCACTGTTGGTTTTCACTCCAGCTCACTGCTCAGCCAGTCTTTGGTTTTCAATCCTTAATTCATCGCACAAAAGTTTGAAATCGCCTAGGAATATTCATACAGTATTTTTGAAGGAAATTGTGTTTGTTTTTGTTTTAATTATTCACAGCCCCATTTTCAGCATCTTAATGGCCAACTCCCTATGCTCTTCCCTAATTAGTCATGTGTTAATGCTGATTGGTTATTAGAGGAACCTTTGTAATTGCATTAGCATCGCTGACACCTGGTGTTCTGTTCACTTGGGTGGCAACATCCTGGAGTGCAGTTCTGGCCAAAAGAACATGTCAGTCCGATTTTAATTCTGCATAGTCAGGATTAGTACCAAAGAACTGAACACCTGTGTCCACTACGGTCTTAAGAGATGACGGCAAACTGGATCTGACCAGGATTTAAAAAAAAAAAAACGGAAGACCCCAATGCACAACTGGCACAACTGCATAAGATGTTAAGGATTATCGGAGTTTGTAGTCCAAGTCAGTCACGTGTAAAGATGCAGAGGTTAGTCTCCATTTTTTATTAGCACACTTACTTCACCTGTTTTTGTTGTCTGGTACAAATCTTGTAATCAATATTTAACCCACTTCCTGTTGTCCAAATGACTTGAAATTTTGCACACATAATAAATATATATATTAGCACCATGATTCAAGCTCATGGTTAACTCATCAGGTCTTACATCACCAGTCAGCGCCTGACACAATTCTCTGCCGCTCTCTCCAATAAGAGAACGGAATAATCTGACCTTTAGTGTTTTCCTCTGCCTCTGCCATTGCAAGTTCTGTGTATAATGTGAACTCGTCCTTCCATGTTCTCCATGACTTCGCCAGATCTTTAGCATCGAGGCTTTATACCCTGCGTCTTCTCATTAAACTTGTATCTCTTGCGATGTCCACGGCTTTATTTAATTTTAGCTCAGACCCGGCACTTAAGTTTCTCTTGCACTTTTGCCGAGTTTGTGCCAAACACTAGTCTATCCCTGACCATCTCATCTTAGTTTGCATAAGCACAGTCCCTCACCAGCAATTTTAACTCCCTTACAAAATGATCAAAAGTCTCATTTACACCCTGCATCTTCTCCTTAAACTTGTATCTCGTGAATATCGTATTCGTTGTAGGCATGACAAACGCCAGCCGCAGCGTGTCTATGAACTTAATTTAAACTTAAGGTTTCCACCGTGTGCTTTGTTTCCCACAGTAGCTGCACTTATGAATATGCTTGTATGCGTCACTCGCTTCATATTCTTTTGCTGCCTTCTCATTTGTGTAATGCGTTTTTTTTGAACAGGTTTCATTCATCGAAGTGTTCGCTACCCAAATCGGTACTCGTGAATCTAAGATGTTTAACAGGCATTCCCGGTATTAAGTTGCGATTTGCCTGCGAATATTTAGCGGCAGCGTGTCTATGAACGTAATTTAAACTTAAGCTTTACACCTTGCTTTCCTATTTATGTCTACAAAGGCTTGTTCAGCTTCAGAGGGTTTCCGCAGTAGCTGCACTTGTGAATATGCTAAGCACAGTCCTTCACCCGCGAATATTTACCTTATATGGGCAGGCACTCAATGACGTGGGAGGCGTGATGATGCGGGACAGAACTCCGCCTCGCACGGCGACCGAGCTGCTGGCTATGGCCATTTATATGGACGAAAGTACATTCCAGTAACTACTGTTACGCGTAGAATTTCGAAATGAAACCTGCTTAACTTGTGTAAGTAAGCTGTAAGGAATGAGCCTGCCAAATGTCAGCCTTCTACCTACACGAGAAGTTGGAGAATTAGTGATGAGTCAGTCCTTTGCCTTTTTATTAGTATAGATTAGTCTTTCATCCACCCTATGCCAGGGACTTTTGAAAATTCCCTTCAGAGCTGTAGGTTTCTGAAAACGCCATCTCAGTGTTGCAGTGTAGATGGGTGAAAATGCAGTTTTTACAAAAACAGACTCGTAAGTGCACACTGATTGCTTCGCCATTATTCCCTGGCCCTTCTTTGATTGGATTCTCTTTATTACATCATCTCATTCCTAAATTGGTCACCCATCATGGAACAAAACCACATGGTGGACGTAAGCTTTTCCTTTCTATGACCCTCGTTGCGTTGCTTGCCAGTGTGCCTCTAAATTGTTTTGTACAGTTGGAATTCTGCATGCACACATAAAAAGCAAAGGTTTGTGTCTTTTTAAACCGAGATCCTGGTGGTGTTACCAGATATCTCCTCATTTACCCACACTGCCTCTCTGTCAATGTCTCTGCCCCCCCGTGAGGTGAGAATTTTGTTCTTTTTGGGTCTGACTGGATTCCAGTACTGGGTTGTACTCCTTCTGGCATGGTGGATGGTTCATAGTGCATAAATTACGAAGGAAAGCTGACAAAGCAGGAGTTAAACAACCACCTTTTGACGAGGCCTGATCGAGGGTGGAAGTGCAACACAACACACCTTGGAATCAAACAGCATTGCAAAATTGTGTGATACGCCATTTTAAGATCTAGTAGAGTAACGTTTCATGGTGTTTGAGTGGGTAAGTAATGTTAAGCTCTGGTCCTTGTGCAATTTCACTTGCTCTGAGCCAGCAGGTGCCACTGGTATGCAAACTGTAGCACCCCTGAGACCCCCAGCTTCAAAATTTTGGGTTTGAAAATAAGCTACAGTCCTAGAAAGCAACTATGAAAAGTTAATTGTAATACTTGCTGTGAGCCAGTAGGTGGCATTGATGTGCAAACAAGGAGGGTTTATAAAGAAAAAACAATAAGAAGAAAGTTCCTTTCTTTCAAACCCCCCCAAAAACCTACACCCCCCTTTTTTTTTTTGTGTGTGTGAGAGAGAGAATTTCAGGTTTGTCATCTGAACCAAACTTTAGCAGTAATTTTGTGAATCTGTAGGTGTAAGGGCACACGGTGGTCTCGCTCAGCATTCCTTGGAAGTCGATTTAGAAAATCGATGGATGGCTAATACAAAAAACCAATGGAGTGTAACTGAAGTGGTGGCGCTCTACTTGGAGTTGGTCACACACTGCAGATAAGAATTCCATTGGGGTGACCTGAGGCCATTACGACCCTGTTACGTTAGTTTGGCTCGGTTTACTGCATACATTACTCTGACCAGCTGAATGGCTGCCATTGGTGGTGTAGAGCTGGCCGATTTGAAGATTCCCAAACCCCGGCTCCAGATGCCAGTGTAACACGGCAATGCCCGCCGTTGGCTGTGTCAAACGTTTCCATACCTTGCAGGATTGTGATGTGTAATTCGGAGGGTAGAGAATCGTGGAACTTAAAACAAAGGGACATTTGTCATCCGTAAATATTTTAATGTTAATTTGTGTCAAACCCTTGTTTGTTTTTTTTCTCTGGAAATTCAGTGTTTTTTGTTTTTTTTTTTTGGGCCAAAACGGGCGAAAAAAGAAAATTGGCCCACAATGAGTTACTGTGAGCGCCAGCCCTGCAAGCATTACAAAGATGTCGTCTTTTTACTTTTATTTTTTCTTTTCTTGAAGAACAGCAAGTGTCCTGTCTGCTGATTTTCCTACTCCATGGGCTCTGCTCAAGTCTTTCAACTGGCAGCTTCTCTTTTGCTCTTTGTTCAGGATGTTGGCAGGACTTGGTCCCTCCTTCCATTTTATCGATTTAGGACAATTTTTTGTTTTTTTGGCAGCGGCACTTGCCCACTCCTATCGTTTTGGGGATTTTAAAAAATATAAAGCCATTCATCCATTTGTGAGTTTTACACACTTTGTAACAAAGGCTGGGATGGCCAATAACATTTGATACATTCATTCACAGACCTGCTCCATCTAGTTTGGGGGTCCCAAGTCTATCTTGAGAGCACAGATAGGCCTGGATGCAACGTAACTGGGGGCTCAGTCCATTAGAGGATGTGGGAGAAAAACGAAAGGGACTGGTGGAGAATACACAAGGATGCCTTCCTAGCCCGAGGGGACGGAGGTGTGTCTTGGATGTGTGCATACTGTGAATACAAAAAGTAGTGAGACCCCTTCAATTTCTGAACACTTTACTGTATTGTATGTTTAAATTTAAAAGCACAACTTTGACATTTTGAACCATCAAATGACACCCAGTAACTTATAATGACAAAGGCATGTCCCTTTCTAACCCACATAATGGAGGCCGGGGTCCGAGGATACAGGATTCAGTCCATCACAGGGTGTATACACTCACACACTCACTCACACACAAGACAATCTACCTCACCTGCACATCTTTGGTTGGGCGTAAGGAGACCTGGACGTGAACCCCGGTCTGGCAGCAGCACTAGGACTGTACCACCCGCAATGACAAAAAGTGAGCACCAGTTTTCAGAAAGGTTTACGAATTTATTAAAAATCTAAAACTGAACTCTCTCATTCTTACAAGTATTTGGACCCTTACTGTAGAAGCCCCCTTGGCAGCAATTCCAGCTTTGAGTCTCTCCAAGCTGTGCACCCCTTTGCCACTCTCGTGGGGACTCGTTTAGCAGCACTGGGCCGCCTGACGTTCACGCCTGTGGGGTGAAAGCCTGTTTAGAGGTGGAGAGAAGGTGCAGACGCCACCCGGAGAGCAGCAGGACGTGTCCACCTCGCTAACTTAAGGGGCCTCATTCTTCTCACAAGGGACACCCCTCCTCGTTTATTTAGCTCTGGCTTTCACTTAAGACTATCATGTCGTCCTCCAAACGCATATAAAACAGCTTGACATGAGAAAATGCCATTCAAGCTCCACCACCGTAAGTGTGGTGGCTGAAACTCCTCTTTTGCTTTTTGTGTTCCTCACTAAATGTCGGGGGGCCGACTGAGTCGAGCAGTTCCTTAAGTGTAGCCGCCGATTCCATCTTAGGCTGGACATTTTTTAGTAATACATACCAATCATTTAACATCAGATTGATTGGCTTATGAGTTTTGTCTTCTTTGTAAAGTGCACCGTTATTTGGGTTTAATGGCTGGAGGGGGTTGCGCAAGATTTACATTTATATGAAATTTAGAATTTGTGCTTTGGCCGTACTTTAAAATGCTTAACCGTCTTCTCCTGTCAATTGGCCTTTTTAAGAGTTGACTTTACTACTTCAGTGCCAGACTGCGGACGTGATTAGCAAACGGTGACTCAAAACCAAATCGCCCAGAAAAGCAGAATGAAAAATCGGGATGAAAGCTGAAAACGCTAAACTAACCTTAACATGAGTGCCTGCTATTGTACATCCCATAATTTAGTTTGCAAACCCAATTTTTTTTTTTTTTAATACAAAGTAAAAAACAGCCTGTTAGAAATAAGATAAAGTCCAATTAAAAGTGGGAGTTGGCTGGGATGAAAACCTGGCAGCTCTCAAACGCTGGTGAGCTCATGTGCAGAGGCGACTGGATGCTGTAGCAGAAGGAAAGGAAGAGAGCAGCCTTGATCCCTGCACTTCATACGTCATCCACTCAAAGCTAAGCATGTTCAGTTGGAAGACCAGCTAGGAAAAGCTTGTGGGACAGGCCAGCATGCGGGTGTTTACACGGTGGTCCCAGTGTAACAAGGGGCAGGCCAGCATGCTGTGAAAAGGGTGCCACTCTTCAGAAGAGACGTAAAACTGACAGCCCCACTCCCTGTGGTCATTAAAGAGCAGGGCATTTCATGAGGTCCTGCTTGAATTGCCCACCAATTTACTTTATGATTTAACTATAGATACGCCCGGAGTTCCTCTAGGCTCTGGATGTTGTGGGACTGCCTTGGTTGACAAGTCTCTTCAACATTGCTTGGACATCGGGGACAGTGCCTTCTTTAAGAAGGGGGACCGGAGGGTGTGTTCCAACTACAGAAGGATCAAACTCCTCAGCCTCCCTGGAAAAGTCTATTCTGGGGTTCTGGAGAGAAGGGTCCGTCGGATAGTCGGACCTCGGATTCAGGAGGAACAGTGGACCAGCTCTACACCCTTAGCAGAGTCCTGGAGGGTGCATAGGAGTTTGCCCAACCAGTCTACATGTGTTTTGTGGACTTGGAAAATGGCGTTCGACCGTGTCCCTCGGGGAATCCTGGGCGGGGGGGTGCTCTGGGAGTATCGGACCCCCTGATAAAGGACTGTTTGGTCCCTGTACAACCCGTGTCAGAGCTTGGTCCGCATTGCCGGCAGTACATCGAGCCCGTTTCCAGTGAAAGTTGGATTCCGCCAGGGCTGCCCTAACTTTTATGGACAGAATTTCTAGGCGCAGCCAGGGTGTTGAAGGGGTCCGGTTTGGTGGACTCACGATTGGGTCACTGCTTTTTGCAAATGATGTTGTCCTGTTTGCTACATCAGGCCGTGATCTTTAGCTCTCTCTGAATCGGTTTGCAGCCGAGTGTGAAGCGGCTGGGATGGGAATCAGCACCTCCAGATCCGAGAGCATGGTCCTCAGCCAGAAAAGGGTGGAGTGCCCTCAGGGTTGGGAGCGAGATCCTGCCCCAAATGGAGGAGTTCAAGTATCTCGGGGTCTTGTTCACGAGTGAGGGAAGAATGGAGCGTGAGATCGACAGGCGGATCGGTGCGGCATCCGCAGTGATGCGGGCTCTGCATCGGTCTGTCGTGGTGAAAAAGGAGCTGAGCCGTAAGGCAAAGCTCTCAATTTACCAGTCGATCTACGTTCCTACCCTCACCTATGGTCATGAGCTATGGGTAGTGACAGAAAGAGCGAGATCGCGAATACAAGCGGCTGAAATGAGTTTCCTCTGCAGGGTGTCTGGGCTTTCCCTTAGAGATAGGGTGAGAAGCTCAGAGTAGAGCCGCTGCTTCTTATTAAATTTAAGCTTAATAAAGTAGAATTACAACACCATCAAGGGTATTAGACTTCTGTAATCTCAAACACCCCAAATTACTGTCTAAAGTATATAAAACATTGACCAAAACAGATGATACAATAGCAATTCCTATAGGCAAATGGGAGGAGGATCTATTAGTTAGCTTTGACCAGACTTTCTGGTCCCAAACTTGTTTAAAAACTTTTAAAACGATCAGAAACCCCAATTTACAATTAATTCAATACAAAATTCTACACAGAGTACACTATACAGGTCATCGGATGTTCAGGATGGGATTTGTGCCATCTGACACCTGCACACACTGCACAGACAACATTCCTGACAGTTATATCCACGCACTGTGGTCATGTCCACCTGTTCAGGGATTCTGGTATGGAGTATGTGAAGACCTGTCAAAGTGTCTGAAATATGAAATCCCAACTGCCCCTCATTTTGCTTGCTGGGGAACCTAGAGGATGTCCCGATTGAAACAAATTTGGTTCACGTGGTTCTCACTGCCATATGCATCGCTAAGAAAACTATCCTCAAACTGGAAAAACAAAGATAATCTTTGCATTAACCAGTACAGAAATCTTTTATTGGATCATATTACACTTGAGACAGCCTCTGTCTCCACTTCAAATCAATCTCTCTGGGCTCCTTTGATTGAATGATTCCATCACATAGCAATGATGGAGGGTCATTTATATTGTCCTGCGGGATGCTGTGGTTGATGTGGTGGAGAGTCTCAGTTTGGAGTATCTGGAGGATCCCTGGGGGTGGGTTCACTAGGGGGGTCTTGGGCTGGGGGGCTGCTGCCCCACTCTGGTGGTGCTTGGGTTGCCTCGGGGGGTGGACTTCTGGTAGTTGTGTGTGGGGCCTTGGGGGGTCTTGACAGTGGCTGCGGGTCGCTGCCTGGTGGCTGCATCGCGTCTGGGTGGGGGCCTGGTGGCTTGGGGTATAAGGGCGGCCGTCCCCGGATGGGGATATGGGTGGGGCCTTGGGTCCTGGCATGTACGCTGCCGGGAAGAGGGCCGGTACATGGGGCAGTGCCGGGCCCTGGCTCCGGGAGCTCAGGATGAGAACACTTCTGTTCCACCATGGGGGAGGGGGAGGATCCAGCTTTACCTGGGTGTCTTATGTCTTACTTAGTCGGAATGTTGAGTAAATGTGGGGATGGGAGTAAATATTCTGCTGGGGTGGTGTGGGTTGGTGGCCTCGGACTCCGTGGGGCTCTGTGATGCTGCCGCTTTGGGCCGTGGCTAGATGGGCTGGGGCCTCCATGCCCCGGGTGGATTTTGGGAGCGGAGGTGCCTCCCTGGAGGGCTCAGGGCCCCTCAGCCGTTCCTCCCCATCCTCAGACATTTCCCTTCTCCTTCTTCTTCACATCATCACACAAACATGCACATAGGAGCCTTGGGGTGTGGGTAAGTCAGGGGGTGCGGGTATGGATCCCATTTCCGCAGTCCTGTGGCAGCCTACCCCCCAATTTTATTTGCACATTAAACACTTCCACAAACAACATTCCACACAAATGCACACTTAGGGCCTTGGGAGTGGGCACACTCAACGGCATCCGGTGGGGGGAAATTTCTGCCTCACTCAGAGTGCCGGTGCCCACTTCCAATTTTAAACTGCACCTAGTCACGGAGGGTTTTGGGGGGGATGTGGGGCTGTGTTGGCATCAGCTGGTGTAGGCCACATGATGCCAGCACTGCCCACGCCCCAACCACAAAATGCAACTTATCAACACACATCAACATTACATTGGAGCCGGCAGAGGGAGACTAGAGGTCTTATCACACCTCTGTTCTCAGTTAGCTGCCCGGGGCTGGAGGCTAGGAGTGGGAGCTGGCCATCTGCCTGTGGTCTGGAGTGGTGGGTTGCTTTGCTCTGCGCTGGACGGGGGTGCCTGCTCATTATTACCCCAGCGGAACGGGGCTAACTCTGGCGTCCAGGAATGGTTGGGCCTCCGGTTCGGCAGCACCAGGACCAGAGTTAGTAGGGTGTGTCTGGGGAGGGTGAATGGGTGTCTGGCGTACATCCTTGTAAGTCTTGGGTTGTATGTGTATGTGAGAGCAGGAGGGAGGGAGTGTACGGCTGCGTTTGTGTGTGCCACATTTTTTTTTTCTGCCTGGTCGCTCCCTGTGGCTGCCTGATGGGATCTGGGTTCCGGGCCCGGCCGACTCGGGGTGAGCGGCTGCGGGCGGGCCTGGGGGCTTGCCGTCTATCTCCGGACTCTGCCGGCTGCTGGTTGTGGCCCCCCGGGGTGATCCTCTGCGCCTCTCGAGGGGGGGTTCTCTGGTGACGGTCTCCGCGCTCTGGGGTGACCTCTGGATCTCTGGCCTTGGAACTCCCTCCTTCTTCCGCACATTTTTGGGGGCAGGTCTGTGGCCCTTCACACTCACTATTGGACGCTCCTATAGAGAAACCTTACACATACAAGCGTGCGTACGCACACAGGTGCTCACATGGTGCTTTCAGAAGTATGACTTAAGGCTGTGGTTGGCCCCAAATGCCTTAGTAATTATTACTGTGTGATTGTCAGCAAACATTTTTACTTTTATATATCTTCATGTAGCTGATGCAGCAATGTTTTTGTCTTGTGGTTGGGGTGTCCCCCCCTTTTGTGTGTCGCCCCCTCTTTCTGCAGGTCTAGAAGCAGATTCTGGTTCATTTATTGTTTATTCTATACGAACCCCCTTCCCCCATCTCTTCCTTTTCTTTCACTTTTGTCTCCGTGTCCGGTTCGAATCTTAAAAACATCTGAAAATATTTCTAATAAAGTTTTGGTATCAGGCGTCACACGTTAGCAGAAGCTGTAATGCTCCACCTGAGAAAAAAACTAAGGCTAGTCGCCAGCATTCAGACATCAATTCCGATTGCTTCACAGCCGAACAGGACACGGTTTAAAAAAAAAAAAAAGAGCCGCTGCTCCTCATCGAGAGGAGTCCGATGAGGTGGCTCGGGCATCTGATCAGGATGCCTCCTGGATGCCTCATTGGTGAGGTGTTCTGGGCATGTCCAACCGGGAGGAGGCCCCGGGGAAGACCCAGGACACGCTGGAGGGACTGTGTCTCCCAGCTGGCCTGGGAAAGCCTCGGGATTCTCCCGGAAGAGCTAGAAGTAGTGGCCGGGGAAAGGGAAGTCTGGGCATCTCTTCTGAAGCTGCTGCCCCCGCGACCCGACCTCGGATAAACTGAAGAGGATGAATTTAACTATTTTTGCACATAAATCCCTTTTCTACAACAAGGGAAGGCTGTCATTCCAACCACATTCTTCCAAGAAACAGCAAAGTAAACCTGGAGAAAAGGTGCAAAGGGCAGAGGCTCGTTGTGAAGACCAGACTTTTGTTTCCACAGTAGCAGCCCTCATTCCTATTTCCCTGTGACTTTTCTTAATGTTTTATGACTTTTTTTTTTTCCCCCCTTTTGACAAGTCAGCCAGCAATTCTCACTTCATACAATAGAGTTAAAAACAGATTTTTATTCTTGCCTTACACAACCATCAATTGTAAATTGGCAAGAAAAGCTGCAAATTTCTCCCCTTTTCTCCATAAAATTCTCATACGGGATTAATAGCAAAACATTGCGCTGCCCACTCAAATCTGTAGGAGTGTTAGTTACCCTGCCTTACACAACTCCAAAACAACCACAAAATAAGTAAAATAGTTTTGACATGCATGCTATCACACAATGTTCAGATCTTGTTCTGGCTTTACACAAAGTCACGACGAGCCTGGCACGAAACAAACATGGCTATTATGAGTATACCCAAGAGTTCAATCCTTAGTCTTTAGCCTGTCTCTATCCCCCCAAAAATTCCACAAAACAGTCAATGAATAATTTCTTTATTAAGACAAATGTCACTGATGCTTCCAGAAAAACTGCATTCACAACTTCACAATAAGATGAAGAACAAAACAGGCCTGAATACCAATTGGCAGCACTTAATTTAAACCTGAATTAGTCAAAAAAGGGGGTCAATTCCAAAAATGTACAAACCTATGTTCAAAATATTTTAAACATTAAATACAAGTATTCCAAAGTAAGCCAAGTTTAGTGGAATGGAATATTGAATGTACAGAGTCAAATTGCTGCTTGCAGTTGGTCAGGAACTGCCGTTAAGAATCTGAAGGGGTTTGAGTTAAGATTTTACAAAATTGGATGATTGAAAGCTTGCCTTTAAAAGCCAGATTAAAAATGTACCCTGACTGGGCAAGCATTCAGATTACTATGGCAAATTAGGGTGGACATTACAGATGCAAAAGGTCATTACGTATACCAAAGCGACTAACTTAAAGAAGGTTTAATTGGATAAGTCCCAAATTCCATCGGCAATTAAGAGTTGTAAAACAAATGCAATAAGGAATGTCAAAAATAAAAATGAAATCCACAGCATCTGGGTGCAGGTTAAATCAGAATCCACAAGTACTATGCAGCACATTAAAACTGGGAAGCTTCCAGTCAGATGGCAACCTGCATATCAGTGGATCCCGACCCCTTCTATTGATGTAATATCACCTTTAAGTTTGCTTGCAAGAAAACTACGGTCCAACACATCATCCCTCGAGCTCACCTGCAATTCACATCTAATTCCTAAAAAAAGAAAAATAAGACAATCATTACCACTTCAAAACATGAGCCGTACCTAGCTGGGCATTTGAATTTGATCTACGGCAGGTCTTCTCTGGCTACTGTATTACATCAAAGGTAGCAGCAGAAAACTGGAAATGGCCCTACTGGACTAAATTTTCCTTTATCCTATTTAAATCATGAGAATTCAATAGTATTAAAAAAATCTTAAATGTGCAAAATATTTTTGGTATAGAAATTTAGCTGTAAAATTTGTGCATTATTAGTTACACACAAAAAAAAAACCACCCCTGCACATAACCTAAACTGAAAATCCACTTCAGTCATCCAGTCTCTATTTAGGGGTGTCATGCTACTGTTGCTAGTCTGTGGGAGACATGACAGTAAGAATCTCAAAGTACTATTTGCCAAATTAGATTAGTTAAACCTTATTAAACCACAAGGGGAAAATTCAGGATCTGAACTTAATCAGTGCATAAAAAAAATAAATAAATGAAAAATGTCTCTTCTCACCTGATAATTTCTTCTTGACAGCATCCTTTGAACTAGCATACATCATTTTTTTTTTGACCGGGGCATTTTCTGGTGCCCTATGAGAGAGATTTATAAACAAAACTTCAGTATTGTACAATTTACTCAGAAGGCAACAACTGAGTCACGAGAGGACTGAGGTGTCTAAGCCTAAACCTGAATGGAGGTATTGATTCACAGGGTGTATAAAAATATGAAATAAAAGATTTATACATTTGTGGTTTATACTGTAGATTTCATGTTGCAAATGAAATTCAAACATGATTTTGTGGTTATTGATGAATTTTTAAAAAGGTAGAACACACATTTGGAGATTTATTCTTGTCTATTGTATGTGAAGCAGGGCCGGTCTCCTTTATATGCCACTCTCCCATTGCAGCAGGGTACCTCTAAGATGAGCCACGGTCTGCCCAGTCTTCAATGACCTGGCACAGCCAGTTACAGAGTCAAAGAGTGACAGTGTTGTGCAAGATAGCAGACATTGTTTAGTTAGAGAGTCAGTAGAATCTAGTCCTCCTGGACTAGCTAGCATGAGCAAGATCTACACACATAGGGTACCCAGCATATGGTCTCCTGAAACAAAGCTACATTTGTCCCAATTGCAATCTCCACCTAATGAATTTAGGCAGGAAGAACAGTATTATCGAGGGATAAAGTTTGGATCTATCGTGACTTAAAGTTATGTGGCTTCCCAAACAAAGAAATTTGTAGGTCCAAGCTACTGCCATCAAGTTCATATTCACCAGCATTGAAGATTTAGTTCATACTGGTTTAGGTCATAAAGGCTGCCCTGTGAAACAGATGCCATACTAGGGTGGTTAAACTAAAAAAAAAAAAAAAAAAAATGTATAATAAAAATAAATACCCAAATGTGCATTAATAATGCTATGTTTGTATCTTGTGCGTCATTTGTCTTACAAGAATATAGTAAGCATCGCTTTTGGCATTTGTTAAGATGCATGTAAAAACTGCAGCTGTCAAATTAATGTAACACTTGAAAAATAAATCCCTGTACTAAAATGGGGTTCACTGCAGTGTAAAGTGTTGTAACCAAACAATGTAGAGCTGGACACATTCCATACTGCTGTAATGTACATAGGAAAATGAGAAATTAGGAGATAAAACCAAAGTTGAATACAGTCATTAATCAGTTTCTGTTCCGCAGTTCTGCTTAGCTTTGCCCCTGAAAGGAAGCACCCAGTTTCCTACCAAATGAGTTTTACCAGAGGCTTCTGCACTCCGTCTTTACTTGGTTAACAAATGAAACCGACTGTAGTTAATGATGCACTTAGGTTTTTTTTTTTGTAAGGTAAGGGTGCCTGTTAAATGATATTGACAGAATAATTACACACAAACAAGCAGGAGCAATTAGTCCTGTGGATTCCTTAACCAAACTTGAGCCATCTCCCACCTTTACACTTATTGAAAATTGAACACAGGTGACCAGAATACACCCTCATCCCATACACCACATTGTTTCAGGCACTGTGTCATGTCAGCTGCCATCTCAACTGTGGGTCAAGGCAAAGTATCTGGAAATTAGCCTTGCCAACATAGAAAACGCGATGTAGGCCTTGGTGAAGCTTGTCAAGTATTAGTGAGCACACTGCACAAGAATTACACTGACAAAACTAGTGGTTTGACTGGGATCAATAGTCTAGGCACCAAACGTTTTAAATCACCCCATCTATTTCATGTGCCCATTGCATAAAGCCTGCGTTGGCCACTCTCTAATTTTACAGGTTCAGTCCCTGTATATAAAAAAAAAAATAAAATAAAAAAAAAAATAGAAATGCATTTATTTATAATCATGTTTAACATTTCACAAGAATATTAAGACCACTGACCCCAGTAGTAGTACTGTAACAGAGTACTAACTTTTGGCCAACATGCTCTTGAAAGAAACCCTTGCATTATATGGTATAATTACTATACAAATGCAGTATACAACTACAACTGAATATACTTGCAAAGTTTTAGAAGTCAGTCTGCCACAGTTCGTCCCCCCATCCCCTAGCCGAGGTGGGGTGGCACACTCCCCTAATATGGCCAAGGACTAATAGCTACTCTCTGCTTTTAGTTTGAAAGAAAATCTAGATTGATATTTACCATACCTGGTCATGGATGCCATTTACTAGACGCATGCTCAGCTCTACACGCTTGCATTCTCAAACAAGCTTAATTTAATTCAGGATTGCAGGGTGGCAGCACCAGGCACAAGACCAGTACCCAACCATTGTCAGGATTTTCAGCCTACAGACATGACTAATGTATTTAAACCGAAAATAAAATTCCAACTTGGCTGGAGGAGAAAACGGAAGACATTTGCTTTTTAGACCGTGGTTGGGAGAGAAGCTTTTTTTGCTACAACAATCACCTTCAGGAGCGATGACAGACAGCTACAAAACAATTCCAAAATAAATATTGCTTTTAACTGAAATGTACTTTAGCATGAGGATTATCAATTTCATTAAAAAAAAACCCAACCCACAAAAAACACACTTTAATTCCAACTTACCAGAACATAAACACCAGGTCCTCCTTACTGCTTTCTTTAGTGCAGTAGGAAACATCCAACAATAGATATCGACAGTCATCTTTGGGCAACAAATTCACACACTCTGTATATGGATCCTTAAATTTACTTCCTACATCTTCATTCAAAATTTCCACATCTTTCTCCACGATTATTTTTGTCATGTTCTCATTCAAGCAGAAACAAACCATCTTCTTCCTGCTCTTGACATCTCCCTTCCTCATCTTCATGTC
Source organism: Polypterus senegalus (assembly GCF_016835505.1). Taxonomy (NCBI): domain Eukaryota; kingdom Metazoa; phylum Chordata; class Cladistia; order Polypteriformes; family Polypteridae; genus Polypterus; species Polypterus senegalus. The sequence continues at coordinate 22,508,540 of NC_053169.1, read as the reverse complement.
CTCATAGACACGAATCACTTCCTCATCAACACCAATTCCAGAGGCCTAAAAAGGAAGGAAAAAAAGCATATATACACACACTTTTTAAAATGTTTTGTTGCTGTGAAGTTGGTAAAAATCTGTAGCAGGAGTAGATATTCCAGAGTAAGTTGAGAAAGCTTAATACAGGAAGCGAAGACATTAGGGTAGGGTGGGGCAGTTTTCCTACAAGGCCAATATTTTTATAAATAAAAAAAAATAAAACTACATCACACCCCTTAAAACACCCCACAAGTCATGCCGGATATGAAGATCAAACCGTTTTGCAGAGGTTTTCATAAAATACTAATTGAAAAGACGTGAATGAATAAAAGCCATATACAACTAATTTATTACTCTACGCGGCACAAGTTATTAAAATTCCTCAAAACCACCTGATTGATATTTCACTACAGACTGGGCAGTCTGGGAACTCCTATACCAGAAGCAGGACACCACCTAAATGCTCCATACTTCTATGCAGAGCATGAATTTAGGCACTGCAAACAAGACTTGACCTTAATTGGCATGTCCCCCACCCAGCATTCAGTCTAATTTTAAACTTAGACTGTGGAAAAACTCTTAAATTTGAATAAAAGGATATTGAAATTTGAAAGCAAAATTTATTCGATTCAGTTATATTACACCATTTATTTTTCACTAATCCAAGGAGTTGATCAAAATGGGCCGAAACCACTAAAGGATGAACCAATTAATCTTTGGAGGATTTTAATTCTTCCACCTAATTGAAATAACTTGTATCTAGTCCGTACAACACCATGTTCTTTCAAACAGTTGAAACTTAACTTTCTTTATTGTCATATGGACATCTTGTTTATGCAAGATACTGCCATATAAGGTTGCCCCAAGACCTCATGAGATTGCTGCTGTGTATCAGCTAACCAAGTCTAAGATAAGACATTTCTAAATTGCACAAAACCAGTGATCTTTTGAAAGTCCTCTAAAACAGAACTGCTCATATAACTAACACTCAAGTTTACAAAAAGTATTGGCATTCATTTAAAATGAAAGGGATCCAGCAGTCATATTGTGCAGTAGAAACATACAAAAATACTAGAGGACTGGAAAGCCGCACCATTTTACAACTCGCTCTTTAGTCTTGTGGCAGGTATCAAGGAACTTTGCCATTTCAAAAATTAGGACACAGGTCCCGGTAATTAACGGTGCCCACAATAACTCCATAAAAAAACTTCATGATAAAAAAAAGTACCCCAAAAAGTAGCCCCTTAACCCCATGAACTTTGTGATAAAGGCATTACAGATTAATACAATAGAAAAACCAAAATTAATACATAAATTCAGCAAGATGACTACAGCTAAAGAAATAATTGTTAGAATAGTACTATGCCCTGTAATTAGAAGCAACTTAAAAAAAAAAAAAAAAAGTTTAGTACACGATTACTAAAACAAAAAATGTCAAGTGTAATAAAAGTCACACAGTGTGTACAGTCAGGTTTACTGATAGATACTTTATTAATCCCAAGGGGAAATTCATATTGTATTCAGATGTATTCATTAGTCTAATATTAGGCAAATATCATTAATATTGTTATCTTAGTGTAGAGTCAAGAGTATTAGACATAGGGCCAGCATACATTGAGCATGTGTTTCAGCTATCCCAGAACATTTTGTATAAAACTACATGTGATTATTCTGTACACCTTTCAAACGGGGGAATAAAATCACCCCCACCCCACTTTACATGTGTGAATGTTGCCGATCTGAAGAAATGCCCATAAGAGAGGGCCAAATGTCTGCATTGTAGACCATCAAATACTAGATACCACCCAGACACATACAAATTTGAAACTGCTAGCTAATGGTATGTTCTGTTGCCCCAGATGATTTTTCGGTCTACTTCAGGAATTCCCCCAATCACTCTCAACAAGGCGCCTTTTAAAATTTTATTTCAGGAAAAGAAAAAAGGGCACACCCTTTATATTAAAGTCATACCTGTTGAAAAAAAATGCACAAAAAATAAAAAAAGTCCTAACGCAGTTAAATGGGAGTGAACCAAGTTCAAAGCTTACAAAAGGGACAAGTAACTCTGCACATGCTCACTCCACCCTCCTTTCTGTCTACTCGCCATGGAAACAATATACACTGTAGGCAATACACTGACTAAGACACAATTTGTGGGAGTAAAGCTTAACTATGCAAGTGCTCTGTGGCAAAGCGGCACCACTTGCAGGGTTGACGGCTGCTGCTGCCCTTTTCCCAAAACTGGGAAAAGAAGCTGGGAAAGATTTAGAAAAATGGATAGATAGCACACTTTATCTATTTCTCTTTAATTTAATATTCTTCTTTATCAGTATGCTGCTGTTGGAGTAAGTAAAGTTCCCCTTGGATTAATAAAGTATCTAAACATCATGTAAATCTACTTCAGTGATAACTTAAATTCAAAAAAGAGAGGAGGGGGCATCCCATGGCGGACTAGGGCTAACTCAAAATGTAACTGAAATACAGCCTAACTGCTAAAATATGGGTAGAGACAGAATGTCAAAACATGACAATTTTATTATAATTGCAACAATTCATGGAGAGGTTAAAAAGATGGTTAAGATACTCTAAGGCCTTGTACATTGTCAGCTCAAAAAAAATGAACTGCGGCTTACAATAATTTACTTTAATTTAAAGCCACCAGATGCACTAGCATTCAAGACTGAGGAGGTGCCATGATAATGTTATGGATCCCAGATTACAGAGTTTAATAATATCAACTCGTAGCATTTTTGCATAGAGACCCTCCGAGGTCTTCAAAGCAAAACAAAGATGAATACAAACTACTGGACACGTTAATGTGGCAGCAAATTAGAAAGATGAGAGATTACAGCTTGTTCGGTGTGTACATTAGAAATAAGAGAAATGACCGCTTTATCGGTATGTACATAAAAAAAAAAAAACTGGTAAATACCATCTTCAGCAATGTACTTATTGCTTTACTTTTTTCTGTAGTTAAAATTAGCCAATAACAAAAACCACACAGGGCATTCTTTTAAGGGCATTTATTTTCAGAATTATTTCCGGGAAATGTTTGCCATGTATTGATATCGACGCTAAAGGAGGTTCTTTTCGAGGTCGTTAGTCAAGTGTCACAGTACAACATGAGACAATCAATACGAACGGGCAGCAGTGCACTCCCACCCCACAACAAACGTGATGGAAGCAGAAAAAAAAAATCCCACAACAGCCCTGCCGTTTCATTCACCCTTCCACTGTTGAACCCACCTAATCCAGGTCGAGAAGAGCTGGATTCTAGCCAAGGGGCATCAGATGACGGGCACCATAAATGCAGCAACGCCAGATGGATAGCAGGTCTACAGTGGATTGGTGACGTACTTTTAGTTTAAGTCTTGAGACATTCATCTCACGTTTAAGGGTAAATTTGCATAAAACGAACGCCCCCGCTCAATATGCCATTAACGTACAGTGCTGTCTCTTGCGTGAATCCGACCACAGCGGATATTACAGTTGAGAGCCACATTCACATTAGAACAGTGAACACTTTAGTCAAATAATTTGAGTGCAACAAAATAGCTTCGCCAGATCTTTAAAAACGTTCAGGCGCATACATATCTGCCAAATCCGCAAATCATGAAAGGGACCCGCCTCAACTAAATCAGGTGTAAAGTACTTAAATTGTCTAAATCCCACTACAGTTTCTTTTTGTACTTTGTAACTGCTTCGGTTTATCTGACACGTATAGAAAACGTGAAATTCTAGCCACGCTAAACTCGTTAAAAATCGCGACTCTCAAACTAAATATTCCCAGGGAGGAAACTGAGAAGTCAGGCAAAATTACACCTTTCATTGGCGAACTAAAATTACTAGTAAATGAGGAACAGAGAGGAAAATGGCGTAGTGATGACTTTCTGTTGGTGTTATGTTCTTCTTGCCTTATGAATTGTTGGACACGATACGAACAACAGAAAAAAACAATTTCAACATCAGGAAAAGAAACTTGAACTTTCTTGTTTCACACGGGCGACTCATTTGTTCCGCCTACGGCAAGTCTTTCGACGTCAAGTAAAGGCGGAAATCAAACATTGTTAAAAGATAAGTCACTATTAGAAAAGGCGCAACGGTACATTAACTTACTCACCATGTTTAGATGTTTTGGTCACAAAAATCGAACAAGTGTGGGTACGGCCGTGATACTTCAATTTCTACTGCTTCCCAAAGCGTCACAAGTTAAGAAAAGGCGTGGAAATTTGAAGAGATGGCTACACCGCAAGTAGAGAAGACGCCTCCCGCTTCCTGACTTTTTTTCTCCTCTCTCTCAAAGACAATTGCCCAGAGGCGCGTTTATATTTCCGGGTTTCATTTATACAGTCAGTCGGTCAGTCAGTACTCGTCTCCTGACAAGTTACAGCTACGTCAGTACGCAGCGTCCTGCACTGCACCACAAGCCGGTTAAGCTGGACTGTCCGGTAATGAGAACGGAGTTAATCGTGCTTGTTGAAAACGTGCACGCGCATATACCTGTGCTTAGTCTCGTCTACGTAGTCAAGCAGGTAAACACGTGGAACTTGGTGGGAACCAATAGGCGACTGCGCTGAATCTCAATTCCTTATAAGGCACTTGAACATTTCGCAAGGTATTACTATAGAGAAAAAAGGCCTTATTTGGCGCGATTGGCAGTTCCACTTTTTAGAACAAAAGCGCTACGCGCAGAGCTGAAGCGAAATCATTTCATTAAAAGAAAAGAAACTCGTCTTCTTAAATTCACCTCTTCACATCCCACAATTTTCCTTAAAAAATAAAACTGATAAAAAAAAATACAACTATTCGATACTTAACTGAAACATGGTATTTGAAGTGACTTTTCAAAACAGAATTCTCACTGTCATGGATGTCGACAGTGCCACTGATTCTCTTCATAAAGCAGAGCGGCTAATTTCTGTCATGTACATTAAGTTAAAAGGTGTCTCCTAATTGTAGTCCGCGCCAACTAAGTTGATGGAAGATTCAAGGCTTACTGCATGTGCTGCAGAGTGTACCATCCACAGCTGAAAATTTCAAAGACGGAACTAGACTGGGGCTCGCAATGCTTTCAACCATCGTGCTCGTCTCCACTCCTGCCAGTTACACGCGAAACAATAGTACATGGACAACGTCTTCAGGGATCTGTCAGTCCGTTACTGCACCAATTGATGCAAACGTGCGCTGTCGATATTGTATAGGACATTATGTATTGCATTTCAATGTAAATGCAAGCTTAGTCATGTGGACAAATTTCAGTTCAGTTCATATTATGATTCTATAATCTTCAAAACGCATAGAAAAGTTGATTTCAATATGAGGTTCGTCGAAACCTATTCACAACGACATCTTCTAAACCTGCTGGTTTCATCTCTGTAAAAGACTTTGATCTAGCATTTTTCTCTCTCTATCCTTCAAAAATGAAGGTTGTCCAGCGAGAACTGAAATAGTAATGGTGTTCCGTTTATTAATGGGACCGGGGCTATACAAATACTGCACGAGCAGTTTCAGACACATTTGTTTACATGGACAGGTGTGCACAAGCACACGCGCTGGCAGAAAAAAAGTGAAGACGGGGGACAACTTGTTAGCCCTACCACATGCAGAATAAAGAGAAAAAGAAACGAATACACGCATCTGGAAAGGTCGACCTGCAGAAGCAATAAAAATATCCCTGTACACATTTATGAATTTTTTCCCACTTCATTGAGCCCAAAATGATACATTCATTTGAAATTAAAAAAGTCAACAATTTCCTGTTCATTTCATTCTACATTATGTAACTTAGTGTATTTCCTTGTATAATATTGTACAGATCAATCAGTTCAATAGTAATCTTCAATTTAGCGTTTTCCTGCAGTATTACTAAAGTGTAAATTACATGGAAGTGTATTGACCATATCGATTTTTGAATATTGTTTTGGGGGCTGTGGTTAGTTAGTGCAACACCACTAAATGTTGCTGTTAAAGGAGTGTTTCAGCAAATTTCCATTGAGGATCATTAAAATACAGTATACACACACACCACAAGTCTTTTTAAGGCTCATACGTCTGTCTCAATTAATCAGACCAATTTTATTCACCTTACTACAGTCTAACTTTTGTTCTATTGCCAATTTCAATTCTTAAATTGTGCTTACAAGTCACATATTACACTGTTCATTTTATTCATTAACTCAATGCCTGACCAGGAGGATTAACGATGGAAGGAGACTTGAGTGCAGGTTTTCCACATTCTTGTTCATGAAAGATACTGCTCTACAGTGTTGCCCCAAAACCTTAGCTACACATCTGCAATAACCATACTGCAACTAGGCATTATACACAACACAATATTAAAGGACTTTACAGAGCTCTCCGAGAGAAGACTCTTCTCCTGCACAACAACCCATCCCGCACCACTCAGCAACAATTTACACTTCCTCTTTTCAAACTGGATCAGCACAAACAAAAACTCCAGATTAAGTTAGATTGGCCTGAATCTGCTGCAATTCCGGGTTCATCTAAAGTGGCAACGTTTCCCAGAGCACCACTTCAGTTTCTCTCTAGATTAAAAAAAAAAAACAACAAACACACCACCTGAATTCATTTTGCTCAGACCATTGACAAGCCCAGCCAGTTAAAAACAGCTGAAAATGAATTAGTGCATTAAACTGCAGTCCTTCCATTACACTGCACTTGCAGTACATATATTCACATTATCATGTCAGCATCCCATTTGACGCAAGTCTTCCTTCCTCAAACGCTGCAGAAATTACCCAATGGCAAAGTGATGAGCAAAAAAGGCAAACTCGGAGGACTCTACAGAGTAACAATGTCTCTTGCTAACAAAAAAGAGATTCAATTTTTGTCAGCAATATGAGAAATAGGGTTCAAGCAACACATACATACACTCATATATATATATATTCTGAGAATTGTTCAAAATGAGCCACACTACAGGAAATGCAACAAATGGAAAGTCATGGTGCTTGGCTCGTATCTAAAAACTTCCTATCTATCACAAGCCCAAAACTATGCCCCCTGGCATTGCTATAATGTAATAACGGGTCAACTTTGATATGTTTATAGGCTTGTGGTTATATGTATAGAGTATGATGAAATTCAGACATTTGCTAAACATGACATCACAATTAAGTCAGCACAACTAACTTGTTCATAAAATTAGGCTTTCCTTACTGGAAGGATCTCAGAACACATTTGACAAAGCATGTAAGACTTCAAAATATCTATACATTATAACAAAGGATCACAAAGAAGCATTAATCTTTCTTCAAATTGGTAACCAAACATTTTTATATGAAATCAAGTAAACAAAATTATACCGATGACATATAGCAAAAAGGCTTTTGCGTGCTGGAAGTCATTTGTCCATCCCCATAAGTGTCTATCTCCACATCAATTTTCAGAAGCCATTGGTTTCTTTAGCAAAAAACATCCATAACAGATTATTTTCATGAGCATTATGCTCTGAAAATGCACACACAATAAATTTACAACTTTTGGTAGTTTATTTTTACTTGGAGATAAATTCTTCTATACAGACAGTTGTACAAACTAAATTGGAAAAAAACCCTTGCTAAACAAAATAGAGAGAGGAATACTATAAAACTTGAACCCGAGCAACTTTTTTCCTTACAGATTTGGCCAACATGTTTCAGGCAACAACCAGTCACTCTTTGATCAGGAAATATGTCTTGTAAAAAGTTACGGTGAAATGTGGATACTTATTTTAAAAGCATGCAGGTACAAGAGCCCAATTGTAAAAAGTTTACATTTTTAGCTTGTTTTTTGCCAATAAGTGGTGGACGAGAGAAGAATTATGGAGATTTGGTGACTGACTGCATTGAGTGATGCAGAATGATCAATCACTCGTGCTAAAGATGCTCTGCAGCTTGACCAAGGAAGGGGTGGTTAATGTACTGGTCTATGGAGCATTAAAGATTTACCACCAGCTGTCATTAGAATTTACAACACAACCTCTAGCTAGACTACTTCCATCATTTGTCATTATATTAGTTATCATAATGTATGACCTTGTCAATTTTGCAGTTTGAGAGAGGTCTTCTGCTGAGGCAATGCAGCTTATGTAAAAAGTGCTAGAATATAGATTTTATTGATCCTATACAAGCTCAGAACTTGGTACACTTCACAAAATGTTAATGCAATTTATTACTGTAAAGTTCTATAAATTTCAATTTAGTAATTTTATTTACATAATTGACAACTGAATAGGTCAAGTTCCGATTTTCACAACTATAGGAGTACAGTGGGACATCATTAAAAGCTTCTTACATCTTTATATACCACCTGCATTTTCTACCAGAGATGCAGTTTATCCCAAGCACGTATCCATCAATTCCCAGTTCAAGGGTATGTCTGAACAAATTCCAGTCATTTCTAACCTCTCTTCCCTTTAAGCTGTAAATCCAGGACACATGGGAAAGACAGAAGTGAAAGGTACGCTATCTATATTCATTTTTGGCCACACTAAGGTAAGGATTCTCTCTTCTGTTATGAAATGAAAAGTTATTACCAAGGAAGGATAGACAAAGTCATGTGATGAACTACCTAAAAGCCCAGAACGATTTTTTCATCTTCAGAGCGGCTGCAGTATTTATGGGGCTGATCTTGTGCATGGAATGCTTTGACCACAGTCTCTTACAGTCACTGGTAGTACATTAGGAAGCACGGTCTAATCTTCAGCTAGTACTCAATCTGATGAAAGGGGATTTTAAAAAAACACTTGGAAATGCATTCTCCTGCCATACTAGGAGATTTTCTACCTCCCCCAACTACTCTCTCATGTATGGGAGGTGCTGCTATGATCTGCCAGCAGGACTTTTGTGCCATGTGGTTTGACAAATGAAGCAATGAGATTGTTGCTTCTTACATTAATTCTGTATTTATATCATGAAACGTGACAATATTTTTTTAAAAATTGAGATTAAAATACTTCACATGTATAGATTCTGGCCATTGCTATTTAAAAATCTCAAATGACCAACTACAAAGCTGTTTAAAATGGCACTGGTGAAGGGTACAGATTTAAGTTATCTCAAAACATCAAATGTCATGCAAAGAATTACAGATAATGACCCCATTTGTAAATGCTGTTGTAAGTGACATAAAATTCTGAATGATGCATTAACAAGATGGCTTCAGTATCCACAAATTTAATTCCATTCATGCAAGTCATGTAGCACAAGGATAAATAAAGACATGGGAATACTACTTAGGACAATCTGTTTAACGGAGACCAAGTAAATTGAAACCTAGATTTTATTTTACGGCAAAATTTCAGTTTTACATACTTGTACCATTATATTTTAAATGCATCTACATTTGGTACCCTTGCTTTGAAGTGGACAAACATGAAGAGTTCTATAAAACTGCATGGACATTTTGTGCACAAAGGAGTTAAGAGGCATTGCACTTTGCTAGTGGAAAAACAGCTCCCAAGATCAGTGTATATGTTTTCAGATCCTTGTTGGTTCAAACCTGTATGTACTTTTCTCATCCATGGCATTTCCTTATTTTTCAAATGGAGTACAATGGATTTTTAAACAATGGAGCACGACTCTGAAACACTGAGGCTATCCAACATTTTTTATGTTGAAAGCAGAACAATCCGACAGGCAGAGGTTCTGGACCTTCTGTACAGCTTTCAGAATCCCTGTGTGAAAAGGGCAAATTGAACTGAAACAAATATCAAAGACTACATACTCACAAACTACTGATTTAAAAATTAATTTGCACAGTAGACTCCGATTGTTTCAATAGATAATTTATAGGCAGCCCTGGCCCACTTGATCCAAATCTTCCCCAGTCTTAAACCAAAAAAAGCTTTCATAAAAAGTTTAAAAAACCAAAACTCCTCCCATAAAGCACACGTTGATCAACAGTAAAGCAGGTAAAAAGGCAAATCTGTGTGTCAGTGTAAGTCTCTAATCTAACACAGTTAACAGGGTGAAAACCAAGGTCAGATCTTACAAATAAAGTGGCCCTGCACATCCCTATACCCACCGTTCTGCCTGCTCACCCTGGCAACAACAGGGCGCATGAAAGACATTGGCAAGACACTCCAAATTGTGGAATGAAGCCAATGTAAAACAAGGTTTTGTAAATGTCAGAGTTTGAGAATACAGCTAAACTCATTGCTTGGATGTTTACAAGGTACGTAGTCTATGGCTCACACTATAAAATAGATTGAATCTGCAATCAGAAAGCCAGCCATACAGCTTTTGAAATTGAAAAATTGTTTCTAATGACTCCTAACTTTACCAATATGTTCTAGCTGACAAGTCTAAAAATACAACTTTAAAAGAAACAAAATCTCACAATGGCGTATGATCTGGCACAACAGGTTTCCTGGTGAATTACAATTCTATGGCAAAGCAGAAGTGTTCCACCCAAAATCTCTCTGTGCCTTAGACATGAAGATGTGCTACAAGATTTAAAAAAAAAAAAAGGGGAATAACTAAAAAATGAACCAAAATATTACATTTGCATATAAATTAAGCAACATAGAGAATGTAAGGCATCACATTAACAACATAGTAAGCAAAAAACAATTCACCCTGATACAGTAGTGAACTCAAATACATCATACTTGGCATATTTAAACAAAAAAAATTAAACCAAGATTAACCAATAAATGTCAAAAATGAATACCAGGCCTACAAGTTAAGCCTGCGGATGTTTATTAAAGTAAATAACAGCAATTCAAATGAAGACGCTAATATATTATCTATCTATATCTATATCTACCTCAGAAACCTTGTGACCAGGTAGCAGCAACAGGAATTGTGAAAGTAGTGTAGAAATTCTGTCTGTGGATACACTCCGCTGTTGGCAATACTTAAATAGTTCTACCAGACTTGACTGTTGGGACTTTTTTATATTAATTTTAGTATAACAAGTGACATTCATTAGTCTACCATGGGAAGCCATCCAAACCCAATGGCTAATACATCTCAATGAAAGAGAGAAATAAACAGATGCATTAGAACTAGAAAAAAATGCATGCTCTTAATTGGACTATCGCGTCTTTAAATGTAAGTACTAGGGCAAATGGATTATATTGGTTAACATTTAGAAAGTTGACCAATCTAAAAATTCTGCCAGAAAGAGGCCAACACTTTTGCCTTATAGAGCCAGTGCTCGGATTTTTAATTCTACACCCTGGTATTATCCACATGGTGTTTATAAATCATCCCAGCCTCTGTGGCAGTTTTTTTTTTTTTTAAATAATACTGCAGTTTTCACTCTCACATCCCAAGAGAGAGGTTTGCTAAATTGACTAGTAATCCCAAGTTAACTCTATGTAAGAGTGTACATGTAACATATGAATAAGTAGGCCCTGCAGTGAACTGGCACTTAGTTGTGGTGCATTTCCTGCCTTGCACCCAGTGCTGCCAGGATAGCTTTGGCACCTGCAGCCCCAATTTGAAAACAAGATTCTCAGAATAAGTCATCAATCAGAAAAATCAGTCTATGCCTGTGGATAGTGAAATTAACACATTTGTCCAATGCTTGATTAACTTATACATGTGCAATAAAAAAAAAAAAAAAAGTAAAAATCTTCTGGCAGCTTCCCAGCCCTATTTTAACAGCTTGGGACAGAATGGCAGAAAGGCAACAAATTTAAATGTGGCTAGGAAAAGACTGCCCGAATTCTGCAATGTTTCCTGTAATTGCAAAGCTGCAGTACTAGAATCAGGGGTTAAATGATGGCTCCCAGACTACAGAGCCTTCTTATAACTAGCCACCTCAATAAATGAACACAGTTTAATAAATAAAATTATAAAACCACAGCAGGTAACTACAGGTCAGGTGCATCGAGAACTTGTATCTCAGATTACACAATGCAGTGTTGTTATCAACACTGAGTATATATTTTTTGCAGCTTGAAGAAAAAAAAAAAGTTTGAAAGTATAAATCAATCATTTCAGCAGATGACTGCCACCCATTACACCCAATGTTTTCCTTCAGTAAATCAGAACTGTAGAATCAGCTTAAAGCCCTACAAAAAACACTGCAGGAATTTTTCCCCTCAGTGCCCTAAAGCTATAACAAAAAAAAACAAAAAAAAAAATCATCCCAATTAAGAAAGATTAAATTGTCAGTTGTTAAAAGGTGTTTTTTCATAGGATTATTAAATAATGTATATGGATACGACTTTTGTGAAATTTTGACCTGCTTTTTCTGGGCTCTCTCCCCTCCACCGGATACAATTAAACACCAATTTCATGCCTCAAGTCTGTGTGTCAAGGTTAATGTCGAATGCCAGCTTCTGAATATATTAGGCAGTAAATTAGAGGGGCATCCTGTAAGCTTCCTTTGTAGATTGACAGTTTGTAAATGGCTCAGAATCTACTTTCTTTTGCCTGAAGAAGGGGCCCGAGTTGCCTCGAAAGCTTGCATATTGTAATCTTTTTAGTTAGCCAATAAAAGGTGTCATTTTGCTTGGCTTTCTCTAAATCTGATAGAGACAAATTCAATCAGCATATGTAGGGCCTTAGAATGTAAACAAAAATTAGCTACAACCATTTTTAAAACCATGCAGTCACCACTACACTTTATTCCTACACAAGCCTTTTACCTTTTAGCCTTTTGAACCACCATCTTAAAAATGTATAAAATTTTCCCCTTTTTTTCTAAACCCCCAATGGAGAAATGTACTGGACAATTATAAACTTGTCTGGAATTCAGAACATGGAAAATTCCGAAAGCCTGCAACAAGTTAATACTCGTTTGCTGCCACACAAGCTTCTAGTGAATTCAGTACTGAATGGGATGACAGGAAGCCATCCTATCAAAATCCAGGGAGAGACAAAAAAAAAAAGACCAGTCTCTCCCAGCTAATTTGTGGGTGTTGGTGTCTTAACAATCAACATGTACAGAACTGTGATGCCTAAAGTAATCCTCTGACAAGACAGCAAGCAACTTAAAAGAATGAATGGGGAAGCAAAAAAAAAAAAAGTCATGAATGTTCAGAATAAAAAAAGGTGCTATGCATGTAAACACACAGTATAAATCCAACAAAACGAACCATAAAAGGTGAACGGCAAAGCCCATTACTATCAGGGCTCAAACTTGCTAAGAAGATACAAGTTTTAATTTTACCAAAATCCTGTTTGCGAAAAATTCTAAACACCTTAGCCTTGGACTTTGTGCAGTTTGCTGAAGATCACAAAGCAAATCAAAGAGGAAATTGCAAGAACAGCCTTCACATTTAAGCTGTGTTTTATTTATTTTTTTCTAAAATATGTAGACAACTGTAATATTTGGATGCTGAATGTCAACTTGGCTACAGGCATCTACAACATACATAACAGATAAATTTCCGAAGGGCTTTGTTACAATGGAAAGATCGTCCCAAACAGTATACTAAAATTCATTTGAATATAAACAGCATTAATGACAAAACTTACAATTATCTGGCTGAACAGAGGCAACTTAATCAAAGCCATTTCCTGATCCACAAATGGGGGGGCTCTGTTCAGAATTTTATTTGCACTTCTTAATTGAGATCTGACAGCAACTTCAGGCACAATGAGCTGTCAAGGGTGTACTAGTCATACTTTAAAATTTAAATTTTTTGTATTCCATTAAAAAAAAAAAAAAAACACTTATGACAATTAATTGAAATGGCAGTAAGAACATCCAACTAAAACAGAAACAGGTAGGCACCATTTTTAAAATTTGCAGAATATGCACGTTCTACTGTTGTGCACACACTTTCTTCAGCTCCTCATTCCAAACATTAAAAAGGAAAAAAACGCCACACAGAGCCCACTGACATTCTCTCCTGCAGGCAGTGTGTGCACCCTTGGGGCCAATCTGACATCTCCTCCACAGCCTTGTTCTGTGTTTAATGTAAAATTACAAAAATGTGGCCACTGAATAATTCACATGCAAAAAGTCCACTATAAACGTGTCCCACGCACAACTCCAAGATACTCAATGCGGTCAAATTGTACGGGCAATACGAGTTATTTCCACATTACTTGTATATGATTCGTGTATGGCATCACACCATTTTCCAACCCGTTGAATCCGAACACAGGGTCACGGGGGTCTGCTGGAGCCAATCCCAGCCAACACTGGGCGCAAGGCAGGAACCAATCCCAGGCAGGGCGCCAACCCACCGCAGGACATACACACACCAAGGACAATTTAGAATCGCCAATCCACCTAACCTGCATGTCTTTGGATACATTCTCAAACTTGCTTTATAATATTAAGCATTATGGGCAGGGCGATGAGGGAGGCATAGTTGCAAAGCGCTAGCACTGCCTGGCACATCCTGGGTTCCTGGTGCTCCGCTCCACTCCCGCCCCCCCCAAGCCCAAAGACATGAAGGGTTAAGGTGACTGGCGATTCGGAATTGTTCGCCCCATGACAGGCTGGTATCGTGTTCAGGAAGTGCTCCTGCCTCGCATCCGATGCTTGCTGGATTAGACTCTAGTTTCCCCGTTACATTCTCAGAACGAAGCAGATTTAGGAAAAAGGATGGATTGTTGGTGAGATCTTTCCTGGCAGCAGGCATTATCAAACATCGCGCTGGGTAACTTGAACCCGAAATTCGGAGTCGATAATTCGTTTAATAATAAAACAATTTGGTAATGCGGGAGAAAAGCTGGACTCACGAGGAGATCGTGCCAAATCCGCAGGCAGGAATGCCCGAGTAATCAGTCCTGCCAAACAGGAAGTTCCTCTCCCAGCAACTTTTTTTAAAGCGGAAAAATGACAACCTGTGCGGCTCGCGCCTTTAAAATCATCCATTATCGAACCCGAACAATCGACTTTAGCGGGCGGGTGTAACGAGGTTTATTTCAACGGTATCACGAAAGCGCCCTGCTACTAAACAGTGATCAAACAGTGCCAGGAGGGTGCGGCTTTTACACATTTTTAAAACGTTAAAAAAGTAATTTACAAAAGGTAACGCCCCTTTCGTTCAATATGCCAATTCAAGTAAAGTTCCAACACTTACCGCCGAGAGATACATTGGATTGAGTAAATAACCTTAATTAAAATACATCTGGATGACAGTTTTGGAGCACTTTTTCCGATACCCATGTTGTAGGCAAGCACGTATTTTAAAAAAAAAAACCCACTAGGACGCTCCTGCTGGATCATGAATTACTTTCGACGAAACGACTGAGACAGAGGATTAAAGCCGCTCTAAATCTCACTATGCCTATCGTCACATTAGTTTTATCAATTAATGTAGATATTTATGAAATTTTACTAAATCACAATTTTGTTGCATCATTACTGCTTTACAGACTTTGAATGTAGAAAGAACAATCAATCCATCCCTCCTTCCATGCCAAACTCCGGCGTGCCCAACTGGAGTTCTTTGGGGGGAACCGAGCAGATGAAATGAGGAAGACGGAGCAAGGACGGCGTTACCAGAAATTTCTACTGCTGTTCGGCAAGATTTACAAACTTTAAAAGATGCCGCCCCGAAATTACACCTGCGGAAAAAAAAAACACGGACTGCTCTTAGCGTAAGTTCAGCTCTAACATCGCGAGCCAGAAAGGCTTGAGGCTTCTTCGTGCCTAACGTGTGCCTCTCGCTCGACCTGCGACGAACAGAGTAGGTGGTGCGCGGAGACCAAATATCTTCATAAAACATAAGGTAAATACAAATAAGTCCTACGTGATAGGACAAAACAAACGTACCGATACATACAATATCACTCACCATCTTTACGTGTTTGGATTACAAAGGAATCGAGACAGTACAGAGTAGAAAGTTGCTGCCACTTGCTGCTGCCTTTCAAAGCGCCACACAAAAGAAAAGACTTGTAAAAAGTTGAAGAGACGGCTACACCGCAAGTTGAGAAGACACCTCCCGCTTCCTGATTTTTTTTTTTCTTTCTTAGTGACACTTGCCTAGCGGCGCGCCTGTGTTTCCGGGTTTCACTTAATGCAGTCGCTCTCCTTGTCGCCTGACTTAAAGCGGTTACGTCAGAACCCAGAAGCCCGTGCTTGAACACAGGCGCGGCTCGCAAGTCGGACTGTCCGTTAATAGAAAAGTCATTGAACGCACACGACCAACACGTGCGAATGCAGGCACCTGCATTGATTCCCATTCTGTGTTCTCAAACAGGTAAAAACGAAGATCTCAATGGCAACCAATGGGCGACTGCGCTGAAGCCCAATTCCTTATAAGGCTCTTAAAATATTTCGCAAGGTAATACCATCGAAAGCAAAAAAAAAACCTTATTTGGCGCGATCAGCACTTCAAATTATAATAAAAAAGAGCCGCAGCACGCAGAGCATATATATATATATATATATATATATATATATATATATATATATATATATATATAGTATTAAAAGGTGCCTAACTTACAAAAACTTCATAGAAATTAATGAAATTGTTGTTGTTCCTCTTCACTCGCTGCTCCAACATTTTCATGGTGGAGGTTTGACAAAATCCTTAAAATGAAGAGGACACAAGAGCGCCATATCTGGAGCCAACAAGCTAGGTGTTCATGTTGTTTCTGGAATCAAGCTGTAGCTTATAGCTGGCCATTACTTCTGAACACCAGTCTGGATTGTCTCACAAAGGAAAACGTAGGAATTGTGTCTGCCTTGACTGCTGACCCAGTCAAATACACAGAACATTCAGCTATATTCTAACCTTATTATTGAATAAAATAACTGTTTTGCTTTAAAAATTGATTTCCATATTAAAGGACAATACAAACAACATCTATAAACGACAGCTAAAAATGTTATTTGACAGGAAATGTTTTATTTTTTGTAATTTAGTGCCCAAATATATATATATATATATATATAAATCACATAAAATAATCAAAAGATTTTTTTCATTGTGTGTCTGTCTCATGTTTGAATTTGCATAAAATAATGTAAAGATAATGTCCAAGCAAACTGTTTCTTGATTGTAAAGTCAGGTTGATTACCACAACACAACTTGTTCTCATAAACCAAAAGACCATCTTTATGTTGTTGCTCTCTTCTGTCCTTTTCTGGATGAAACAAACTTTTATCATTCGATTAAAGGTGACTTAGCTCTAATGTAAACCCGTACATTACTATCATTTAGTTTGTGTGGCTCTGTGACTGGCTTTTGGACAGTGCAATCAGAAATCCAATGTCACTCAAGGCAGATGGAATTATGGGTGCCACGGTGATGCAGTGGTAGTGTTACTGCCTTGCAACAAGGAGGCTGGAGTTCCCAGATCGTTCCTGTGTGGAGATTTCATGATCTCTGTGTGTGTAGGAATTGTTCCTGCCTTATTTCCTATTCATGCTGAGGTATGATCCCATGATCCTGTTCAAGATAAAGCAGATTCAGATGACTGATGGAATTAACTTTCACTAAACTGTAAACTTATATACTAGTAAAATTTTGTTTGTGTGGCTATAGCTTCTCAACGACCCTGCTTAGAATAAGCAGGTATGAAGATGGATGAATGGATGGATGGCGCCATGACAGGTTGTTGAAGAGTGTGGTCAGAAATCCATTATCATTCAAGGCAACTGTTACTGCCTTCCTTTCTTTCCACCCTTCATACAACACCTCACCTCTGAGTTGTTCTTCTTTTTCCTCCTTCCATCCTGAAAATCACTCCAACGTTTCTGACCTGCTCTGCAACCACTGACCCATAACCTGTGCACTGAACCTTATTCCTACATATCAGCTTCCGTCCGTCTCTCATTCGTTGATCCCTTACATCTCTTCGGAAACTTCTCACAGCCCATCTGCCATTGAGAATCACAATCCTGTCTCCCTTCTGCCATTCCTGTCCAAGTCTCTAGAACACATCTCTCTATTATAAAAAAAAAATCCTGGAAAGGAAAAGCAGGGCGATGAGACGTGATCTTCTCAGAAGTTCTGGGAAGACACTTAAAAGACCCACGAGATGCAAACAATATCAAATAAGAGCGCACAGCCAGCAAAGCACTCAGTGGTGTAAAAGGCACGTTGCACACACAGATCCTGTGCTCTCAGCACATATAAATCGTATAAGGACAATATGTTCTAGATGAAACATCAATGACTAAGCAAAGAAGAAAGACCAACGCGGAGAAAAGAAACCCAAAAGCGTTGGAGAGAAAAAAAGGCAGATAAGAGATTATGAAAGCAGTGGAATTCGAAAGGCTCAAAGAAAACGATGGGGTGATACACATGCAGAGCAAGGTACAGAATATGAAAGCAGTAAAATTCGAAAGTATTGTAGCGTCCCAGCCAGGTTGAAGCCTTTTTTGTTTTAAGTGACTGTTTGGTCCGATTGAGGGAGGGCGGAGTACAGCATGGCAGACTGATAGCGGGGTATTGATTGATGTGGTAAATTGGGCGAGACCCGGGGGATGAGGGGTTGGAGAGGGTGAAAGTTGTGTTTGGGGCTACGAAGTTGGCGATTGTTCAAGTAAAACATTTGTGACACTTTATTACGTCAGTCGCTACAGTATCAAAGAAAAGATAGAAAAGATCGCATTAGCGCAAACAAAAGGAAATTAATCATCAGGACCAGGTGTAATTGAAAAAATAGCAGGACAAAGCGAGGTCAGAAATAAAAGGCAAAGAGCAGAAAACAAAGTCTTTTCGCCTTCGCATCATTCAATGCACAAAACGTAGATTTACACAATAACGGACCATACGCTATAAGAATCTGTGGTCCCGCAACAGTTAAACCAACGACAAGTTTAATTTCCAAGAAAACACAATTCGGTCAGGTCAGCGTTTCTCAACCTTTAAGTATTTGCAACCCGAGTTTTCATACCAGTTTTAATCGCCCTCCCCTAACATTTTTTTGAAAGGAGCCCACTAATACCAATTTGTTCATTTTTAATTAATGATATATCATAGATGCATTTACCTAACTCTATATTTATTTTTCTAGTATCAGAATGTAGTTTAAGTTAATTTGTTTTGGTTTCAATAAATGTATTTTTCATATTTTCGATTCTTATATTCTTTTTTTCACATCTTCGTGCCCCCCTTTTTGTTACTTCGTACCCCCTAGGGGGGCCCCCCTACAGGTTGAGAACCACTGGGTCAGGTGTATATTTATGAGCACGGAGAAGCGATTCAAATTTTAACAGTTGAGAAGAAAGGTAATGTATATATTCCGCGAATAACATTAGGCACCAAAGGAAATCTTGATATGTCATTCGTATTAAAATGTTTACAGTTTCCTGTGAGAATAGCTTTTGCTATGACAATTAACTAATCACAGGGACAAACATTAGAAAAAGTCAGATTATTTATTAGAGAAGCAGAAACAATATTCACTCACGGGCAGTTATACGTTGCGTTCTCACAATGTGTCTCCAAAAACGGAATCAAAATTCAATGCGATCTTGAAGAAAAGGTAATTAATTCCAAATATTGTTTTTAATGAAGCTTTAAAGTAAAAGTGCAAATAATGAAATTGAAACAATTCCAAAGAAAAAAAAAGGCTTTTAAAATTGAATATCCTATTAACCAAACACGGGGGTTGGCAAGCAGGGGGCAGATCCCCCTAGTAATCCAAAAAAAACTCTCCTCTGTTCTCTCTGACAACAATCTACTTTATCCTCTTCAATCTGTATTTTGCAAGGTTAAGTCAACTGAGACTGCACTGTTTTCGGTCACAGATGCTCTTAGATCTGATCAAGCTGCTCGTCTCTATTCTGTCCTTTACCTTCTTTATCTTTCATTAGCTTTCAATACCATAAACAACTCCTTGCATATCCTTTCCCCTGGTAAACTCAAGAACCATGGTTCTACTTTGGATTGGATTAAGTTCTACCTTTCTGACCAATCTTTTGGCGTCTCCTGGCTTAACTCCTTTTCTTCTTCAAAGAAACTTTTCATAGGTGTGCCTCAATGAACAGCCTTGGGTCCACTTCTCTTTTCTGTCCACATTCGAGCCCTAGGCAATGTCATTTCTTCTCATGGCTTTTCCTACTGCCTCTATGCTGATGATATGCTGATCTTCCTCTCGTTTTCCTCCAACAAGCTACAGGTTTCAGCCCATGTTTTCAGCTGTCTCTGTGCCATCTCATCGTGGATGAAAGCTCATCGCCTTAAACATAACCTTTCAAAGCCTGTAAATGCCTCCTTCCTCAAATTTGTCTCTAACCATTGTACTTGAAGATGTCACTCTTTTACCCTCAGTCGCAGTGAGCAATCGTGGAATGACTCTAGACTCCTCACTTTCATATTTGAACACATTTCTTCAGTGACCCAATCATGAAGTTTCTTTCTTCATAGTATTTGAAGAATTTCCTTCTTCAGGCACTGGTCCTGCTCTATTAAAACTCTGTCCTTCCATGGCTATCCGACCTCTCCAGCTCTTCCAGAGTGTAGCTCCTATATCTGTGTTCTCTGTTATCCCTTTCTCTCCTGCTTCATTCTCTTTACTGGTATTCTGTTGCTTGAATGACCTAGTTCAAAACTCTTGCCTTGACTTATGGTTTCTCTGAATGGTTCTGCTCCTTATTGTCTTGAGTCTTTTTCCAGTTCATATATCCCTTCCAGAAGTCTCCATTCTGCCCCTACCTGTCTGCTGACTGTTCCTCTGCATGTATGCACAACACAAACCAGCCATATAAAGGACAGAGTCAGTTAATTTTTCAGGAGGCTCGGGTCCTTTAATATGTATTGATAGTTCACTAATGTTTGCTGAGGCCAGCTAGAGAAGTAACACCTGAAATAGGAGATCAGAAAAAAACATCTACATTACACATCACACCAACAACTCACTAGAGGATGAAGGCAAAATTAGAGGGCATCATGACTAATGCTGCCCTTCCTCTGCATGACGTGCTGTCCTAGAGGTTCTTTAGCCACCAGCTTTTCTCACCCCTGTGTTCTATGAGGCGCTTCCTATTTTTTACACAAAGCCATCAAAGTTATGTTCACAATTGCTAGTTAAAACAGAGAGATTGGCACTAGAGATGTTTCAGTTGTTTTTTTGCTTTTGAAAACAATATACTTCATATTCATTAAAAGATTTATGCATACACAGACTGCCTTGCTAAAAGTCTTCAGACCAATGACCAATGTTCTAATTTTAGTTTTGTTCTCCGTGATATTTTTACTTAAATAACTGAAACTCACAGTTTTTTAATTTTATGTTAGAAAAATATTGACAATAAAAAGAAAATATGCTGTTGAAATAAGTACTGAAGTATCATGGAACCTCTAAGATCACACCAGGGATAAAACAATTGCCTACCGATGATCTTAAACTTTTTTGGTACCTTAAAGGAGGACTGGGGGTAAATCAGACCACTTCTTCCCCCAGGCTATCCAAGGTGGAGCCGTCTCTGAGCAGGCTGTGGGTGAGGCTATGACAAATCGGGATAGACATCCCCTCCCTGTTTACCACAAGGCGGCTCCTGGCAAGCCAAAAAGCATCCTTCACACAGCACAGGAGGCACCATGCCTCTTGGATTTTTTAATGTGTGTGTGTGCCAGAAAAACGAAAAGACTGTAAAATGTGTAGTAGAGTGGTAAAAAACATTTTCCTGGACATGTGATCTCTTAATTGTTGTTCCAGGACATCCAACAAGACCAAAGTTATATGGCATTCTGAGAAGACGTGTAGGGATGTCTTTTCTTGAATGATGCATCACATGTGTATTGGCACAAGCTCTTACCTTTGATCCCTCTGGTTGGTCAGCCATGACAGGTCATTTTGTCTGTTGTTAACTCTGTTGGCTTGCCAAAGACGTTTTGCTGTGAAAGTGATGCTCCTGTCGATGCTGTTTGGTTTTAATTAGCCAGTGCTCTTATTCATATGTACATTACTAGGGGGCTCTGCCCCCTACTCACTTTGCTCGCCAACACCCGGGTGGGCACTATGCTACAGCCACTTCTCATCTCTGCTGCTCGCATATGGGTAAGCAGATGTACAATTTAAACAGATTGTTATTTTCATGAGAACTGTTACATATGCACAATAGAACTATTTTACATTACAGCGAGTAATTAACCATAGTTAAAAATAGTAAAACGTAATAAATTGAAATAAAATTGTTTCATGTTGCGTTAGAAGTATTTGTTGAGTTATACGTTTTCATTCTGTTTGGCTTTGAAATTAACACGCAATTACTTTTTAAACTTCTGTATTTGATTTCTCTGTCTTTCAAAACTATTATCTCTGACAATTTGTCACAGGTTGGTTATTTATAAATGCAACCATGATCTTTTGGATTCATATAGAAATCCAAAAAAACTTTTTTGTTCGTGTTTTGTAGATACATTTAGTGTAAAGTGCGATACTTTTGGACATATGGATTTGTATCCATTATTGGCTGTAGAATTTCGAATACGTCTGATAGTTTAACTCTTTCGATTCTATGTTGCATCACTTCTCCATGAACATAAATATAAACTTGACCGAATTGTGGTTTCTTCAAAAATTAAACTTATAGTAGCTTTATTTGTTGCGGGACAACAGATTCTCATAGCGTATGCTCCTGAATTGCGTAAATCTACGTTTTGAGCATTGGATGTTGCAAACATGAACAGATTATTGTACAGTAGATTCGGATATTTTGCCTGTAGTGTTTGTGGATTTCACTTTCACCAAACAGCAAATCTTTTAATTCTCACGGATACATCCTCTTCATTGGGAAGAAACACTACTTTTCCCTGATGGCAACACGAATTAGATGATTCGACTTAAACTTTAAAACCGAACAATATCTACATATTTCCATCATATCACCTATGTCCATATTATTCAAACTCTTTTCACTATTCCGTTATTTCACCGAGTAACGATTTCTGTTTGTTAAGTGCTAATGCGATGTTTACTATCAGTTTTTTGAGACTTTAGAATTTTACTACTTTCATAATCTCTAACCTGCTCTGCATGTGTATTGCGCCAACGTTTTTGAACCTCTTTGTCTTCTACTCCTTGTCTTTTATTTCTGACCCCGCTTGGACCTGTTAGGTTTTCAATCCCACTTAGTACGGGCTGATTATTATTTTCCTTATTTTCGGAATTTGCACTTAGATTATTATTGTTCTTTTTAAAATTCTTTTCTTTCCAACACTTTTTTAGCCTCTTTTCGATGCGCTGCCCTTTCTTCTTCACTTAGTCGTTGAGGTGCCATTTAGAACATATAAAATGATTGTCCAAAAAAGGACTACATTGAAGGAAATTAATAGATTTTATGTCTAAAAATACCGTCCAGAAAAGCTTCTTTAAAGGATGAA
Organism: Polypterus senegalus; assembly: GCF_016835505.1. NCBI lineage: Eukaryota > Metazoa > Chordata > Cladistia > Polypteriformes > Polypteridae > Polypterus > Polypterus senegalus. The sequence continues at coordinate 22,485,313 of NC_053169.1, read as the reverse complement.
ACTGAGGACTAAACCAAAGGAAATCTTGATATGTCATTTGTATTAAAATGTTTACAGTTTCCTGTGAGAATAGCTTTAGAGAATAGTCATAAACGACTTTAAATGAGGAAAACGTAAAAATGTATAAGAGCTGAGAGCGCAGGCTGTGTCTGACAAAAGCATTCACACAAATGAGAGTTGAGTGGACCATAGGCGTGGTTGAAAATGGTTGAGAGGAAGGCGGTACTTGAAAAAACCTCATAGCCAAAGTCTCGTCTCGCGGGACTTGAGAAATCTCTTAAAAAAGTCTTGTCTCGTCCCAGTCTTTTTTTACATAATAGAGATTGTGTGTACTGCATGTACCCTGCATAGTGTTGTATTTTGTACTTGTGTATTGGCCTGCACACTGTGGTTACTGTATTGGATACTGTGTGTGGCTACTCTTATGATGTCTATTGCTGCTGGAGTGTGTATATTTCCTTCTAGGGGTGATAAGGTTCATTCTATCTATCTATTTATGTGTCTATCTGTGGATAACCTTATCCAGCTAAATCTTTACATCCTTGATAAGAACATTAAATTATCCCAATGTAGCATATATTACTACCTATTACATACCAATTAAACTTTAACAAACCCAGTTTTGTAATTTTTGGATTGGACCAAGGACCCCTGAAATTGGGAAATAACAGCTTGCTTAATTAAGGTAGGAATTCAATTATAGCCACAAAAGTCCCTCAGGACTGAACTTGAGAACAACTTTGACAGTGAGCTTTTAATGATGACGACTATTGCAAAATACAAAGCCAAATGCATTAGTCAATTGAATCAACTGTGATTGCTCAAGCTTGGTCAAGCCTAGTTCTGGAACGTGGCAGTGTTTTATGTATCATTTGCGAAAAGTTCAGTCAAAGCTTATTACATTACAACAACAACAACATTTATTTATATAGCACATTTTCATACAAAAAATGTAGCTCAAAGTGCTTTACAAAATGAAGAATGGAAAAATAGAAGACACAATAAAAAATAAAAATGAGTCAACATTAATTAACATAGAATAAGTAAGGTCCGATGGCCAGGGTGGACAGAAAAAACAAAAAAAAAAAACTCCAGACGACTGGAGAAAAAAAATTAAATCTGCAGGGATTCCGGACCAAGAGACCACCCAGTCCCCTCTGGGCAATCTGCCTAACATAAATGAAACAGTCCTCATTAGTCCTCAAACATTAGATACTTACACATCTCGGATGTGCATTGCATCTCTCTGACCCAGGAGTGGATCCACTATGAAACTAATGAAGCTTACGCTTCAGGGCCCCAAAAGTGAAATTTGTCCATATTGCTTAAAAAATATGGGTGTCTGCTGTATGAGAAGGGATTTTTAAAACCCCTACATGTAATGATTACATTTTTTCAAAATTTGTGGTGATCTTTTGTGGAAAACCTCTTCACAGGCTCAGTCAAGTTATTTAATAACCTGCTAGGATGAGAGGGGATGCTATCGCTAACACTGTCATCTCCTTCTTTCTCCACAGTACTAAGAAGCCTTCTAGTGAGTGCAAATGACCCCGCCCTTTCCAGTTCAGCCTCCATAAAAGCCACTTCCTAATGCACCATCGTATATTCAGATCCACTGTAATTCCCAAATCCACCTGGTTACTATTGCTTTTCTGGGTAGCTTGGTGACACAATACTTCTAACTCACAGCTCTCCAGATCCTGTATTTATGTTGGTTTCCTCTCACATCACAGAGGTATGCAATTTAGACTAAAAATATGTTTATACATTGGGTCAATATGAGTGAGTGTGGGTGGATATGACAGTACCCAGTGAGAGACCAGTGTCACAGTCAGGACTGGGTTCTGCCTTACAGTCAATGTTGCCAGTACAGGCTGTTGCTCCACACAACCCCAAAATACAAAAAGCAGGGTCATAATATGAAAAGAGACATTAACGAAAGTGTGGAAGCTTCCAGTGTGCCACAGCACCTTCTCTTTACTGTTTATTGGTCTATATTTTTATTTGCAGTACATAGATGGGTATTTTATTTTGTAGAGCATGGGCAATGTATGAGTTCTGCTGGTGCAACTTTAATTAACATTACGTCAAGTGTTTTGCATATTTATGTATGCATTCACTTAAGAAATCTTTTTTCTACAAACAAACACCAACCCAAGGCGCTTTCCCACATTCCCACATTGGCCTGATGAGGGTGTGCCCTGTGTTATACTGGAGTCCTGTCCAGTAGGAGTTCTCTTTCGGGTACTGCTGGGTCTGGATTTAAACAGACTACATTTCTGCCAGTGCAAAAATCATTTCACGAAGCTGGTTAAATGGGGGCTGCTTTCAATGAAACAAATTAAGAACTTATTTTCTATAGTGAGTGTAATCCCAAAGAGTTAAATAAATGTGGTTGCAGTACATTAAATGATATTTTACAGCTGAACTGTTTGCAGATCAAGGGACTTGTGCAGGCTTACTCTACGTGTCACTGACGTGGATTGAACTGGCAGCCTTGTGAGTTTCAGTCCAACGTTTTAGCAACTAGGCCACACAGCCTACCCCAAAAAAAAACTGAAAACCAGAAAAAAGAAAGTCAGAAGACTCTGAACGCCCAGTAATTAAAAGGAGTTGGCAGAGCCATCAGGTTTGAGTGACTCACAATGGCATGTCTTTTTTCCCAGCTTCATGATTACAGTAAATCAGTCCTAAAGGGTGTGTTGAATTTAATGCTTTACTGCTGACCCACACATTCCTTGCCTTTAGACGTCCCTTTGTTCAAATAACAACATGAGAAGGTATAACAACTGTGTTGCCGCACAGATGGCTTTTGGTTTGGAAGTCAGATATGTGATGTTTTGAATACAGTAATGCACTAAGGTTTCATATGAACAAAGCGCACAAGAAGTTGTACAAGGCGAAATAAAGAACAAAAAAAAAATGGTGGTAGTTTACATGAATGAGCCCTGTGATTGCCTTGCACTGAATGCGGTCAGGAAGGCTTCCAGGTCCCTGTGACTCTGAACTGGACCAAGCAAATTTCATAATGGATGGATGACCACTTACTTATAGTCTTCCACTTTGTATTTCAAAATTGTTATTAATAGTAACTGATACAAAGGCATGGAAATGTGCAAAAGAAACCACCAAGATACAGTTCATTCTTTTTTATTGTATTGTTGTATAGTATTTTCTCAGTTTTCTTTCTACAAATAACTCTAATTTGGCCTTGTGTCTGTGTGGGTACATGTAAGTGGGCCCTTTAAAGGCCCTGTCCAGAATTGCTTCCTACCTTCCATCTAATGCTGCTGGGATAGGCCCTTGTAACCCTAAAGTGAAATTAGTAGGTCTGAGATCCCATTCCATGACTCATTATTTATGAGTCTGTATTTCCATACACCAATCAGCCACAACATTAAAACCACCTGCCTAATATTGTGTAGGTCCCCCTCATGCCACCAAAAGAGCGCTGACCTGTCAAGCATGGACTGCACAAGACCTCTAAAGTGTCCTGTGGTATCCGGCACTAAGACATTAGCAACAGATATTTTAAGTCCTGTTAGTTGTGAGTTGGGGCCTCCATGTTTCAGACTCATTTTTCTAACACTTCCCACAGATGTTCAATCGAACTGAAATCTGAAGAATTTGGAGGTCAAGTCAATACCTTGAATTCTTTGTCATTTTCCTAAAATCATTCCTGGACAATTTTTGCATTGTGGCAGGGCACACTATCCTGCTGAAAGAGGCCGCTGCCATCAGGGAATGCCATTGGCATGCTGGGGTGTACGTGTTCTGCAGCAGTTTTTGGGGTTTCCTAGCAGAGAATTGCCCAGATCATCACACTGCCTCCACTAGCTTTTCCTTCTTCCCATAGTACATCCTGCTGACATCTTTTACTTAGAGAAATGACACCCACACACTCGGCCGTCTACATAATCTAAAAGAAACTGTGATTTATCAGACCAGGACTCCTTCTTTTATTGCTCCATGTATGGTCCAGATTTGATACTCGTGTGCCCATTGTAAGCTACTTCAGTGATGGACGAGGTCAGCATGGGCACTCTGACATGTGTGCAGGTTTACAGCAAGCTGTGATGCACTGTGTGTTATGTCACCTTTCTCTCATGGCCAGCATTAAGTGTTTCTGCAGTTTGTGCTACAGTAGCTTTCCTGTAGGATCAGACCAGGTGGGCCAGCCTTCACTCCCCACTGACATTAATGAGCCATGGGTGCCCATAATACTGTTACTGGTTGTCCTCCCTTGGACCACTTTTGGTAGGTTCTAATCACTGTGTACTGGGAACACCCCACAAGACCTGCCATTTTGGAAATACTCTGACCCAGTTGTCCAGCCATCAGAGTTTGTCTCAGATCCTTACACTTGCCCATTTTTCCTGCTTCCAACACATTATCTTCAAGAACCGACTGTTCACTTGCTGCCTAATATATCCCTCCCTTTGACTGGTGCCATTGTAATGAGCTAATCAATGTTATTCACTTCACCTGAATGTTGTGGCTGATATGTATACTTCTTGAGTGGGAGCCCTGACAGGTTCTGTTAATCCGAATGAATGAAATGAAACTACAGCCTTGTGATTTAGAAACAGTCACACACACACAGCCACCGTTACACCAAGCCAATTTAAAATTACTAGTCGACCTAACATGCACAGTTTTGGAAATGTAGGAGGAAAATCAGTGCATCCAGGCGATAATGCACATAGACATGGAAATAACTTGAGGATTACATGCAAACAATAACCAGGCATAGGATTCAAATCCAGAGTGCTAGATCCACGAAGCAGCAGTGGTTAGCTCTGCTCCACCATGCGCTGGAATATACAAACAGACAAACCTTAATATTTGCCTTTTCATAATAAACATCCGAAGGTCCTTTGCCTCTCCTGAATATTGTATAACAAACTATTTCTTTATTTCTCCAACTCAAATACTGGGAATTTATGTAAATTCTTCAATGCCCCATAGGGAGTTAGCAGTTTTGGTGACATGGCAGTCTTATGACATGCAGACAGGCAAAGTGTAGTTTGTATTGTGACTTACCATATTGAAGTCTGCACCTAGAAGGCTCTGCTTATTGGTTCTCAGGGAAAACAGCAATGTAAGTGGCGCTCAGTGTGTCGTGCCAGTATGTGAGAGGATAAAGTAACAGTATACAAGAGGCTGATCACCTGACGGAGCTGAAAGAGTGCTTTGTGTAAAATAATAGGGTTGGAAAGAATTTCAGTACAAGGAAGCACTAAAACACAGCAGAAGATCCCAAATAAAACACACAGCCTTACTGTAATAGCTAAAGCTCTGCCTCGCCTAAAGCAGCTAGTTGTTCCTTTGTTAGAAATTCCCCAGTGATGTTAAATAAAGTACACTTCTGTAAGAAGATGTGATGAAAGGTGATGGAACAGCAACACAGTTTATTGGATATTACTCCCTTCTATATTGAACGCTGTCACAATGCATGTTCTATTAAAGAGCATTGCCCAGCTAAATGACTTGCACGGGAATTTTGATGAAAGTGAGTGGTTGAGATTGAACGAACACAAAGCACTGGGTATCACTGCCGCCTCACAGATCCAGTGCTTTGAATCCTGTGTCCACATGTTGTCTTTGTGAGGTGTGCACAGTCTCCCTGGACCTGCACTCTATGGAATTTCTACTGGGGGGATCCAGTTTTCTCCCACATCCCCAAAAATGTGTAGGTTAGGTTAATTAGAAATTCGAAACTGGCACTTTTGTGTGAGGATCTATGCAGGTCTTGTGATGAACTTGTGTGCGATTCAGGGCTGTTTCCTGGCTTGTGTCGCAATGCTGCTGGAATAGACTCTGACTTCCGTGTGACTGTGAATCTGATTAAGCGAGTCTGAGAACGAGATGAGATAAGAGAAACACTATGTGTTGTAACAATTGTATTAGTATTCACAAGGGATTATGTTAAAAAAGAACACTGGCTTGGTCTTATGGAGTTTCTCTTAATAATTCAGGCATATGCAGATTTTTTTTACATTAAGATATACAACAGTAGTGTTCACCACACAGCTTGATTACTTACTCCATGTGCCTACAGTTCTCTGTGTGAAGAAAAATGTTGTAATGTTTGTGCAAAATTTACAAAGCAAACGTTTCCCACTGTGCACCCATGATCTTGGTGAACTTATTTTAAAGTCATAGTTGGAATCCACTGCACTAATTCCCTTCATAATTTTAAACACTTCAATCATGTGTCCTCTTAACCTCTGTTTACTTAAACTGAAAAGGTTCAGTTCCTTCATATTTCCTCAGTATAGTCCATGAAGCAGACTAGTTGCTCTTCCCAGCACTTTTTCTAGTGCTGCTTTGTCTTTTTTGTAGCCTGGAGGCCAAAACTACACACAGTACTCCTTGTGCAGCCTCACTAGTGCATTATATAACTGAAATATAACTTCCTATGACTTGTACTGTACACATCATGCTATATTACTTCACATTCTGTTATCCATTTTAATGGCTTTTGAACACTGCCTGCCGGTTGATTGTGACATGTCCTCTACAACTCCTAAATCTTACTCATACTTTTAATTTTCAGACCTCCCACCGCATATTCAAACCTAATATTTTTACTTCCTGCATCTAATACTTAAACTTTTTACTTACATTAAATTTCATCTGCCACAAATCTGCCCAAGCCTTTTATGCTGCCCAAGACCCTCTGTAACGATTCCATGGATTCTAAATTATCTGCCAACCCAATATATTTGTTATCATCTGCAAATTTAAACAGCTTGAAGTTTATATTCCTATCTAGATCATTTATGTATATTAAAAAATTGTACCAGCCCTAGCAATGATCCTTGAGGGTCACTACTCTTAACATCACCCAGTTCTGGTAAGGTGCCTTGCACCATAACCCTCTGCAGCCAAATCTGCACCCACCTACACACCACACCCTGAACTCTAATGTGGGACTTTATTAAATGTCATCTGACCTTAATATAATTTAATGTACGGTGTTCATTGACTTGTGAAAATTAAACTGCTTTCATTAGGCTGTTAGAAACACACAGGTAATCGCTTTGGAAATTGAACTTAGAACATGCGAGTTGGGAAGATAGCCGAATGAATGCACCATCACTAAGAAGGCGTCTGTGCAGCTTTCGCTGTCTGGTGAAAGAATGTGTGGATAGATGGCTTGTTGTCCAGCCCTGTATGCATGTGCTAATTTTGAATCACCTGGCGATAATAACATTTAAAGGCTGTTTGCTAGAATTTCGTTCTGTTTCCGTCTAAAAACTTTTCTTTGACCAGTTGCACTTAAGCAGCTGCGTCTTTAGTCAAGAAAATATTTCGGCAGAGAGAAGCAAACTGAGCGTGGGGTAACTGTCAATCGTTTTCGATTTCAGCCAATTAGATATTAGATTTTTGTTGTCGAGTTTGATTGATAGTTTTTCCGCGCCCTAGATCCGCCCATATCCCTTTTAGCTCTAGTTCTATCAACCAATTAAAGCCCGCCCATTTCAGACTGACGTCAGTGTCACCAATAAACATGGCGCTGTACATGAGACGGGCACAAGTGCTGCATAAGCTTTTGAAACGGAGATATTTGCACACTGTTTTTGGAATTCGGGACAAATGTGATTTTTCTTCGGGAACAGGGGATGCTGAGTTCACTTCCAAGAAAGTGCGCGATATGTTTACTGATTTTTTTAAAGACAAATACGGACATACATTTGTCCCATCCTCACCTGTGAAGCCAAGGGGAGACCCCACTTTGCTTTTTGTTAATGCGGGCATGAACCAGGTAAGACTGGGTATTATCTGGACAATGCCTGTTTTTTTTTTTAATTGTAATTTTTACTATGATTCCACGCTCACAGGATATATGTAGTGTGGAGTAATGCTGAGGTGCTAGCTGTCCAGCTCAAGGTGGCCGGTGTTCGGGATTCACTAGCTACGCTGTTAAACCTCAACAAGTCGCATGTCCTGCTAGGGCTGCAATCAGAGAAGTACGGCGACAGTCTTCAAAGTGTGATCTGCAAAATTCTTTAAACGCATTCATGATGTCACGATTAAGCATACTGACAGTGACCGGGGCAAAACTCTCTTGCCCTTGATATAAGGGGACGAATGACTATGTCTATTGCAGTGTCATAGACTGGCTTTATAACAAAATGCTGGGTTAGTTGCAGGGGTATTGAGCAGTGTTTTACACAATGCATGTAGCTGCCGGGTTATTAAAACGGCACTACGTGTGTATTGACGTAGTGATCGATCCACATCAGCTAAAAGAATAATAGCTAAGAATAGTAAATAAACTGTGCTAAATAACATAGGATCAGAATCAGTATAATTTTTACTCACCAGTACCTAATATACAGGAATCTAACTTGAGCTTAACTTCATAGCCCTGGGGCTGCATATAACAGAAGAAAACATTAAATAAATAACTTAAGTTAAAAAACATGCATTAATAAACGGCTGCAGAATAGTGAAATTATGAAGGGGATGTGCAAATGATATACATATGAAAGTGTACGTTTGTGTGTGTATAATCTGGATTCACACTCGCACACATAAAGTCCTGTGAATAAGCCAGGTCAACAGTAGATCTTCATGCACACAGTGCCTACAGATTTGAATAGATTTTACGAGAAGAATTTGCATTTTCAATAATTTATTCAACGAAAATTTCAATAGATGTAATGGTCTGCTGGGGAAAAAGTTAAGTCCACCCTTGGCCTCAGAAGCTGGTATTGCTCCCTTTGGCAAAAACAACCTCTTGTACGTGTTTTGCATTACTGAGTGCCAGCCTCTGACATTGACATGGTGAAATGTTTGACCACTCCTCCATGCAAAATTCTTTCAGTTTTAAGGTGTTTGTGGGTTCTCTTGAATGTACTGCTCGTTTCATATACCCCAACAACCTTTCAATGGGATTCAAATAAGAGCTTTGACTACGCCAGTCCATACCCCTCCATGTCTTCATTTTGAGCTTGATGGATTTGCTAGTTTGCTTGGGATCCTTATTAGGTTAAAAGGGCCATTTCTGGTTCAACTTCAACTTTTGGACAGTAGCCTCACATTCTCTTCAAGCACCCTTTGATATGATGCGAAAATCATACTTGATCTGATGACTGATAGCTGCCCAGACACTGATGTAGTAGTTCAACCCCATATCATAACATTTCCACCACCTTGTTTTACACAGTTGGTATAAGGTTCTTCTCCTGAAATGCTTTCTTCAGTTTGCACCAAGCATGTCTACTCTTACTGCCACCAAACAACTCGTATCTTTGCTTCATCTGTCCAGATCACATTGTCCTGGTCTTTGCCTAGATGTTCAATGACAAACTGAAGTCTTTGTCTACTGATGTTTTTGGTCAGCAAAGACTTTTCCCTTGCAGGTCAAATGTATGTGATCTCTTTCTGATTGTAGATGAATGCACTTTGACACCAGCTGTTGCAAGAATTGCATGCAGGATCCTTATTGCAATTTTGGGATTCTTTTAGACTTCTTTTAGTATCAAACAGTCAGTTCTTGGGCTGAATTTGCTGGAACATCTGGTTCTAATTTGATGGGTTTAAAGTGGTGATAAATGTAGGGGTGGGCTTACTTTGTCCACATGACAAATTTGTGTTTTTGTTCATTTAGATTATGAGAATCAATACATCATGTCCTTTTCATGTGTCATTTGTTCACATATATCACTGTGATCTGTTTGCATGAAGATCTAATGTTTGCTTCTTTAACTATATTGAAAAAGTTAACAGTTTCAGTCGGGTGTACTTACTTTTTCACAGGTCTTTACATGTGCATGTGCATTGTTAACACACACACACTCACACCTTCTATTTCAAGAACACTCACCTAAGCAAAGAAGACATGCGAATTTACTGGCTTGCACAAGCAATGGCTCTGGAAAAGAAGCTGTTTCGGCGTCCATTAGTTTTGGTTTTAAGTGACCTAAAGAACTGAGTTCTTTTGGAACAAGTGTTGCTCAAGGTGAGTCAAGTCAGTGGTGATTCTTTTGACATGTTTTATGACACTAGATGTGCATAGCCAATTGTTTTCTCAGCGGACCTCACAACATGCGCAAATTTATTTTTGGAGTGGACCATCGCTGAAGCAAACCAGGCAACAGAAGAGGATGTGATTACACTTTCGATTAATGGCTAGGGTGAGGTGGGTAGTATTTTGCTTCTTTAGTTGACATAGAAAATACGTCTGCTGATGAGTTTTCCTAGAAATCAAGTGGTGTTAATTTCCCAGTTTACAGTGTTTGTGATTGGTGTGCCCAGAATCTTAAAGGATTCCTCCATATTGACGATAGAGTCATTAATTACTAGAGAGAGAGACTGTAGTGGCTGTTTGCGTAAGTCCAAAGCAATTTCCACTGTGTTGGTGATATTGAGTACCAGGTTATTTGTAACGCACCAAGATAAATGAAGTTAATGGTGCATCCTATCATCTATTGATTTGCCTTTGCTCCTTCTGTCCAGGACTCTAGATACGGTGTTTGTAGCAGTCATTGTTAAGTTCTTAACACTTTTTTCTTTATCCACTGAAACATTGTTATCTGCTTCTTACTCTAACCTCAGCTTTAATGAATTTAAAATTCCTCTTCTTTTAATGAACTTAAATCTTTGCTGAAATGAATACCTTTTTGCAAGCTAACAGAAGGTAGATACAACATCAGATTTCCCTAAAAAGTTTAGTTCCGTGCCATATAATTGGAGTGGCATAAGGGGGGAAAAAATGTAGTGCTGCTGCTTCAAAGCTGTCCTGTGTGACAATCCTGGTTCAGGTACTGAGTGGAGAGTTTTCATAGCATCCCGGCTTCTACACATATATGTAAGCGAAGAAAAGTTTTCCATAGCTGTGTGCTTCACGGATTGCCAAAGTTTCCCATCGTCTAACACATTGGTGGGCTTGTTGCCTGAAGGTTGTATGAATGGAAGTGAAGGTCTATGATATGGTTTGTATATTAGCAGCTGAATATCCGCAAAGGGAGAAAATGAATCACGTGTCATTAAGTAGTTTTTATTCCTGAGCTTTCAGCCCCTACCAGGAGCCTTCATCAGAGGATAATGTTTAGACATACAGGAATCAAAGGCAATATATAGAAAAATTGAGTGGTGGGGGGGTATGGAGTTGGGTCGTAATGTTTTATTCATTATGAATATGTTCTTCTTAAGTTTAGGGTTAGGGTTAGGGTTTGCATATGCTGGGTTTATGTTCAAAAGTCTGTTAAGGGGGATGCAAAAGTACATACACCTGACTAGCCCCAATAAGGGCAAAACATGTATTGTGTACTCTTTATATTGTTTGGCAGATACTGTATTACATATCTATGATCTGCTTCTTGCAACTGAGAGGACATGGCGGATGTCTGCTTACCTGGTTGACCATCCACAAGCGTTACCTGATAGGTAACAACCTAAATAATCAGATTGCAATTCAGAACTAAGAATGTGATTATATAAAATGTGTGTGAATGTGTACAGCAAAGGACTGGTACCCTTTTCTGGTTTGTATCCTGCCTTTTACCTAATGCTGTTGAGAGAGGATATAACCCTGCAACTGAATTAAAAATGTTTAATAATGGCTGGATGCATACAATTGTATAAAATCTATATGGTTAACTGTCTATAATTTACTTATCTGTAATGGTTCATCAGACATTTCCACAAGAAATACCCAATATAAAGTAAAAAAAAAAAAAGAATCATGTGAGCAATTACTCATTGAGCTATATAGCTTTAAAAAGCATAAATAATTTACTATCATTACAGTACAGTAGAACTATAAGGATCAGTTTTAACTGATGTGGAAGACAAAAAAAAAAGAGAAACTGAAAACGCATATGAGCATGGACCGTGCCGTTTTAAGTAAAACGTAATGTGTTAAATTATGTAATATAAAACAAAATGCTGTAAATAATGCAAAGCTCTAATAATTGACGTTTCACTGTATATAACAAAAATCATTTGATGGACCACCTCGCATCCTTGAGACCCTACTGTGTGCTAAGAGACTTTACAATTGTGTGAACAGATGGATCAAAAGTCTGTTTATATTTAATGCTCTCTATGTGATGAATGTAGCAGCCTCCTTGCCACAGTTCTGTCCTCAACTGTTTTTAAAAAAAGGGAACATTTTGTTTTGATGGCGGATGTTATTATTGAGCCAATTGTGTCCAGTTTATTATTGTACTTTGGTATTTTTGAGCAAAAACAGGGTTAATTTTTTGGGGTGAGAACCCATAGAATTGTTTTTGATTTTTGTGTGTGAGTGTTGTCGTCCTGTGACAGACTGGCACCCTGTCCAGGTATTGCTCCTGCCTTGTACCTGCTGCATACTTTGATGGGCTTCAGCTTCCCTTCCGCCCTGCTCAGAGTAAGTGGGTTTGAAGGTTCATGGATGGATGTTTTTGCATTATAAAAATTCACTTTATGAAGGGGTTTTTAAGGAGTAAGCTTTCTAAAGCAGGAAGAAACCTGTAATAGTAACGCAAAAATAATTAGAATCACTTTTTCATTCTGTGACTGTTGATGTTCTCACAGTGACTGCAATGCATTTTTCTCTTTAGAGTTTGTCAAATTTTAAAAAGTGGGCTTAAGTAGTGTCACCTGAGTTTCTTAAATTTGTGTGCAATATTAATTTTAAAATTAAGAAATTACTTGGGTAATTTATATTCATATGATACAAATGAACTGCCATTTTTATTTTTGGAGTTTATCAAATTAAACAAAATCAGTAAATATTTGCTTGAATGTCAACTGAAGTTTCATAAATTTGTATACAATATTAGTTTAAAAATATATTGAAGTACAGAAATTACTTGGATAGTTTATGCTCATGTAATACAAATGCACCATATTTAGGTAATTTACATGACTCTTAGTAAAAGCTGCTGGCCAATATCAAGTTTGTGGATTTCATCATGACGTCTTATTATTCCAGATTTCTCTTAAGATTGTTTGGTTTGATTAATCTATGAAGTCAATTGCAGCAATGTCCCTGCATGGAAATCTATTAACAAACTGTAGTGAAAGCAACCACAATAGTAATGCTAATTGTAAAGTGAAACACTGAACTATTGATATATGTCAAATGACTGTTTTTTCACCTTGTTCTTTCTTTTGAAAGTTCAAGCCTGTTTTCTTGGGAACAGTTGACCCTAGGAGTGAAATGGCCCATTACAGACGAGTAGTCAATAGTCAAAAGTGTGTCCGAGCAGGAGGGAAACACAATGACCTGGAAGATGTTGGGAAAGATGTCTATCATCATACATTCTTTGAAATGCTTGGAAACTGGTCCTTTGGAGATTACTTTAAGGTGAGCAGCTGGGGTATTTTTTATGAACTGGACTAGCTAGATGTTCTGTTCCTGCCACATTGTTACTTGAAATACGCTGTATGTTTTAAATGTAAAATGTTTGAAAAGTCCATTCCTTTGCTGCATTGAAATATATACTTCCAGTAGATCAGAAAAAAAAAATGGTTATACTATATTCAGTATTTGGATAATGGCACAATTGTTATTAGTATGGTTGTCTACGCAAGCATACTAGTATTGAAATAAACAATTGATATGAGCTTTTAGTGTAGATTTATATAATTAAATTGAGGGTATTTACAAAAAAAAACAAACAACTGTTTTAGGAATTGCAGCACTTGTTATATGTAGTTCCCCCTATTTTAAGGAAGCAAAACGATTGGGCCAACTGGCCATTTAGCTGTTTGTTGGTTAGGTGTGTGTTATTGTATCATCAAGTCTGGATAAAGGCCTACTGTATATATAGGTGGTATTTTCATTTGGAATTTGTGCTGTTGTCTCTTAACATAAAAGGTGTCAATGCCATTAAAGCAGGCTGAAAATCAGAAAAAAACAATCTGTGACATAGCCAGAACTTTAGGGGTTGACAAAATCAAGTATTTAGTGCATTGTTAAAAAGAAATATCATACTGATATGCTCAGGAATACCAAACCATCTGGTAGACCAGGACTACTACAGTCGGTCAGTCAGTCATTATCCAACCTGCTATATCCTAACACAGGGTCACGGGGGTCTGCTGGAGCCAATCCCAGCCAACACAGGGCATAAGGCAGGAAACAAACCCCAGGCAGGGCACACGCACACACCAAGCTCACACTAGGGACAATTTAGGATCGCCAATGCACCTAACCTGTATGTCTTTGGACTGTGGGAGGAAACCCACGCAGACACGGGGAGAACATGCAAACTCCACGGAAGGAGGACCTGAGAATCGAACCCAGGTCTCCTTACTGCAAGGCAGCGGCACTACCACTGCGCCACCTACTGCGTCCACTACTACAGTGGGTGACAGAAAAATCATTTCAATTGTGAATTGTGTCAGCCAGATTAAAAACACTCTCTAGGATGTAGTTGTGGCTGTGTCTAAGATGACCAGGAAGAGAAGATGACCATGAGCACAAATTCAGAGGGTTTACCACAAGATACAAACTGCTGGTAAGCCTTAAGAACAGAAATGCCAGGTACAGTTGTGGAACAGTGTTTAATGGACAGACGAGCTGTAGATTCACCTGTACCAGAGTGATGGAAAGAGAAAGATGTAGAGGAAGAAATGTACAGCTGATAATTTTAGGAATACCACCTCCTCTGCAAAACATGACTGAGGTAGCGCTATGGCTTAGACATGTACTGTATGACTATAACTGGAACTCATTCCCTTATATGTATTAATGAAGTGACTTCTGATAAAAGAAACAGTATGAAGTGTGAGTTGCACAGAAACATAATACAGGTACTTACTCAGATTCTACTGAATGTGTCAATACCCGCTGGGCAGCATTTTACACGGCAGCAGGGCTATGACTCCAAGCATACTGTTAAAGCAAGCAAAGAGTTATTTAAGGCCAAAAAGTAGAATGTTTTCAAATGGTCAAGTCAGCCACCTGACCTAAATGTTATTGCACATGAATGTATCTTGCTGAGGACAACACTAAAGGCAGCAAGCCCCCAAAATAACCAGGAACAGAAGATGTCTGTTAAAATATTGTTAAAGAGTTACTCTGGATTTTTCAGTGTGCATATAAACGGGAAACTTAAAAACTCGCCGCAGTGAATTTTAGATTTTTTGACTCTCTGTCATTTATTGGTTAAGAGTCCCATCTCCTATTCAAAAAGTCAATCCCATTAGACTTTAGTGTACTGTTTATGTCTGGCACAGATTATTCCACAAATAACTGTTTAACAATATCTTAGCAAAAAAGCATTCATTTTGAGTAAGCAACTGGATAACCGACATGTAAGTTTTACCGCTTGAGTAACGATTTTTGTTTTCTTTTTAAAATGGATGTTTTCACATCGTTTGCTGTTGTACAGTGCTGGTCATTATTGATTTCTGTTATGTAATAATCTTCCTTCTCTCCACCCTGCAAGAAGACATGAAATTAAAGCTTTTTTCTCTGCCATCACTACAAAGTACATAGGATAAGTAACATACTGTATATAATTTTTGGGTGGAGTATTCCTTTAATTTATCCTGTTATGTTTGATACCTTAAAATATGGCTTGCATATAAGCAATTCCTATATCACTCACCCATATATACCCTTGATTTAAAGCTGCAAGTCTACACTAAAAACTTAAATTCTGTTTTTCATTTCAATACCAGTATGCCAGGGTAGAGAGCCACACTAATAAGAATTGTGTCAATGCCCAAATGTATATGGCCTGCATTGTACATGCAGAATCAATTTGCATGACAAATACTATTTCTAAGCAGTTGGAAGTCTAAGACAAAATAACAAAATATATAACAAGTTCCATTCAGTTGGTTTGGAATGAGAGTTTTATGACTTTGTGTTTATATTTTAAGGAGAAAGCCTGTCTGATGGCTTGGGAGTTGCTGACCAGTGTCTATGGAATCCCAAAGGATCGTCTTTATGTAACGTACTTTGGTGGGGACCCTATATTAGGAATAAAGTCGGATGACGAAACTCGGGAAATTTGGCTCAGTTTGGGGTAAATATTGCATTAACTTTAGGTTAAGTATTAGTGTGGTTTAAAAGTGATTTGTAGGAAATGAATGGTAAAAATGACTTTAGTTTGGCATGGGGAAAGTGCTAGTACATCTTTATTTAACTTTGTTTTTTAAAATACTGCAGTACTTTAAATAAAATCAATTAAATGTGATTTTTATTATTAATGTAGGTTGTAGTATCCAGTTATTTTCAATGTTAATATTTTTAATAGCATGCAAAAAAAAGCCCACACTATTCCTATGTATTATTGGGTATATCCTACTTAAGGAAATTTGCAAATCAATAAAATCTTCCAAAGACCAAAAATTACCACTTAAAAATGTAGAGTTTGAATTTTTTTAATTGGGCAATTTTATATTTAAATGTGGTAACCTATTTACTACAAATTGTGTCTTGGTTTCATTGTTTTATGTGTTTATTTTTAATAGTTAACACCTTACTGTCAGGGTTCAGAATTAGATTGTTTGCCTTTGTTACCAGTTATTTTTTATTCATCTAGTTAGTAAACCTCAGACAAGTTGTCAGTGGATCATATTGATGGAGAGGTTATTAGTATTGTTCTTTCACTGATTGTAGGATTAAAATTTTCTTCAGCTGAATCCCAGACTAGCTGGATTCATAAAGCATTTCTCGTTCTCTGGCTAATAATGTTTTTGGGTTTTTTTTTTTTGGTATAGGGTTCAGTCAGACCATATTCTTCCATTTGGATCAAAAGATAATTTCTGGGAAATGGGGGAGTCAGGTCCTTGTGGGCCATGCACTGAAATCCACTATGACCATATTGGAAGTCGGAATGCTGGGATGTTTGTAAACAGAGACAGTCCTGATGTAGTAGAAATCTGGAACATAGTCTTCATGCAGTATAAAAGGTATTCTAAGATTTCATGTAAATATTTTTTGTCTGCTGCCCAACATTGCTCTTCAGTGGTGCTGAAGACATGGAGGAACAAAAATGCTTGCATACACCAATTATGAATCATGCCAAATTAAGCTAAAAAATTGGATGAAAAAAATAAAACATTTATTTTACGATTTGATTAACTGTACCCTCTTATTCAAAGTCAGTGTGACGCAAGTGAACTAATGCCAATGTTATCCTTTTTTCATTTCTAAGTTGGTTAAGACGTGTTTCTCAAGCACTGAGTCGTGACCAACTTATGGGCTGCGTACTGACAATAGTGGGACCCAATGAGACACCTAAGCGATTGACACAGTTGCACAATATTTTTAAATGTGGACATTTCATGAAAGAGGAACCGCTCTTTCATTCAGGCTAGTTTCACCAAGGGGAAGACCCCCAACCTCTACTGCCCCTGTTTTAACATTCATGCTCATTTAAACAAGTTGTAAAGCAATGCTAGAATGTGTCATCAATAAACTTAAAGAGACGAAACTGGGTTGTGAGTCAATAAATGTTGAGAAACACTGGTCTAAGACCTAACCGATGTTTATCTTCATGTAACCATCACTAATATGAACCTTGCCATTTTCCTTGACTAGATTGGTTGCTATTTGATGTTACCACCAAAGGCTCTCAGTATTTACTTTATTAGTCTAAACTCCATTCACCATCCTCTAGTGTTCAAAAACCATGTTTTAGAAATTTAGTCTACAAATGATAAAGCTATTGTCATTTAAATTTCTTTGTTCTTCATAAAATAAGTTGGGATTGCGTACTTGTTTTACTAACCTATCTTCAGGCCATTATTCATTTCTGAGAATTTTTTTAAGAATATGGTTATTTGTAGAGTTGTTGCTAAGTTGAAATGTATGATGTATAGACACCTCATTTGTATTTCTTAGAAAGTAATGGTTATACTCCTGCTGATATTACAATAGTCCCATATATTTTAAAGAGTGGTTATTTATATTTATCCCTACAAATAAAATCTGAACTGAGAAGTATGGTTGCTGGATATACAGAAAGTATACTTCTAAGGATTTTTCAATAAAATGAAGTTATTTTTATTGTATTGATGTGACTAAACTCTTTTGAATTGAAAATTATTTATGTAAGTTTTAAGTGTATAATTTTTTTTTCTTCATTATTTTCACAGAGAACTGGATGGAAGTTTACGTGTTCTGCCTCGGCACAATGTTGACACTGGAATGGGTTTGGAACGACTGGTGACAATTCTACAGGGAAAACGCTCTAATTATGATACAGACCTCTTCACTCCCATTCTAAGTGCAATTCATGAGGTGAAGTCATCAGCCACCGATGTTAGCATTGTGTAAAATAATAGTTAACAGATAAAATTTTTAAAAATATATTATTAATCTTTATAATGCAGAATACTATGAGCTGCTTAACACTAGAGGTGGGATTTTCTGGGGACCTGATAATATAACATTACTGTGATACTTGAGTTATGATATGAGAATATTGTCATTTTTTTTTATGTGTTTTGAAATAGTAAGTATTGCTAGTCAGTGCTTGTGTATTACATTGTATTATTCCCTTTATATTTGACTGAAGTTAAAGTTGAAATCTTACTCCTATTAACAAAAGTATCACAGTCTATTAGAAAATCCTTCACTCGGTTCATTCCATAAAAATATTTTTTAATAATGGATGTGTATTTAAGATATTGTGTTGAACATATACAAATATATGTTTAAAGGTCTTGGGGCCACATAAATGCTAAGTGCCATCCAGTAGATGTAGACTGTTAAAATGTTATTTTGACAACAATTTAGTAAACTTTCGTGCATTAGGAAAATATGTCAGTTAACCACACACAAAACTTGTGTGTTTTTTATTTTAAGAACATTAGTATTCTTTTCTCTTGCTTGTGGAGTTCTGTTGCAGGCCACACTGAGATGACATTTGGCCAGTCACAATGGGATAAAGAAAGCTCCTGTGTACCCCTTATAAACACTGTATCTGAATTGTGGCAAACTATTTAATTAAAGTTTCTTGCTTCTTCCTCTTTGTTTACGTCAAGTTATGCTTTCTAATTTACTGCAAACCAGCTTTCCAACTCTACTTTTGGGAGCTGTTGGAGAGACGGTCCTAGTTTCAAGTTTGCCCAAGTACTCGATTTTAATATAACAGGGCTTGCAAGTTATATGCTTTAAGTTCAGCTCTTTCTTTGCAGTAACATTTCATAATTAAACTTAACTGTTCCCTTTAAAATGTGGACAAAGCTTTTACAATAGTAATTGCTGCAGTAATGCGAACAATTGTTGAATACTATCTGTTTGAATGTAAAATGAATGCATTTTGTTAATCAGCTTCAGATAAAATGCAATACTTTTATATATTCCCATAGATGCTGCACTCCAAACATTAGCATTGCTGCCGAGATTCTTTTACTAACACACGGCACAAAAAAAAAAATGTAAAAAACAAAGGTTCTTGTCCTCATTGTATTAACACCATACTGTATAACAATGAAAATACTACAATACTCTATCCATTCACACCTCTACTGCCGCTACTTTCCTTTTGTAATTTAGCTTTAATATTTATTTCTACAATTTTTCTTTAAGCAGTCAATTTTCATTCTATGTTGGTTATCGCAGATTCAATATACTATGTATAACAACAACAACAACATTTATTTATATAGCACATTTTCATACAAACAGTAGCTCAAAGTGCTTTACATAATAAAGAATAGAAAAATAAAAGACACAATAAGAAAACAAAATAAATCAACATTAATTAACATCGAATAAGAGTAAGGTTCAATGGCCAGGGGGGACAGAAAAAACAAATAAAACTCCAGACGGCCGGAGAAAAAATAAAATCTGTAGGGATTCCAGACCATGAGACCGCCCAGTCCCCTCTGGGCATTCTACCTAACATAAATGAAACAGTCCTCTTTGTATTTAGGGTTCTCACGGAAGGGCTTGATGATGATGGTCACGCAGACTTCTGCCTTTTAATCCATCCATCATTGTTGGAGCATCATGAAGCTTTGAGTAGGTGGTGGTGGCGCAGGCCGGAAAAAGAAACAGAAAAGAGAGTAGGGGTCAGTACGGATTTTAGAGCCACCATGAATAGTTATTATGAGGAAATTGAACATATAGAGTATCAGGATTAAGTTAAATTAAGTTAAATTGAAGTTATAGAAAGGCCATGTTAAAGTAATATGTTTTCAGCAGTGTTTTAAAGTGCTCTACTGTATCAGCCTGGCGAATTCCTATTGGCAGGCTATTCCAGATTTTAGGTGCATAGCAGCAGAAGGCCGCCTCACCACTTCTTTTAAGTTTTGTTCTTGGAATTCTAAGGAGACACTCATTTGAGGATCTGAGGTTACGATTTGGAATATAAGGTGTCAGACATTCCGATATATACGATGGGGCGAGATTATTTAAGGCTTTATAAACCATAAGCAGAATTTTAAAGTCAATCCTGAATGACACAGGTAACCAATGTAGTGACATTAAAACTGGAGAAATGTTTTCGGATTTTCTTTTCCTAGTTAGGATTCTAGCAGCTGCATTCTGCACTCGATGCAATCAATTTATGTCTTTTTTGGGTAGTCCTGAGAGGAGTGCGTTGCAGTAATCTAGTCGACTGAAAACAAACGCGTAAACTAATTTCTCAGCATCTTTCAGTGATATAAGAGGTCTAACTTTACTTATGTTTCTTAAGTGAAAAAATGCTGTCCTAATGATCTGATTAATATGCGATTTAAAATTCAGATTACAGTCAACAATTACCCCTAAGCTTTTTACCTCCGTCTTGACTTTTAATCCTAATGTATCCAGTTTATTTCTAATAGCCTCATTGTATCCATTATTGCTAATCACTAAGATTTCAGTTTTCTCTTTATTTAACTTAAAAAAGTTACTGTTCATCCATTCTGAGATACAAGTCAGACATTTTGTTAGTGAATCAATAGAATCGGGGTCATCAGGCGCTATTGATAAGTACAGCTGTGTGTCATCAGCAAAGCTGTGGTAGCTTACGTTGTGCCCTGAGACAATCTGACCTAATGGAAGCATGTAGATTGAGAAGAGCAGCGGACCCAGGATAGAGCCTTGTGGAACACCATATCGGATATCATGTGTCTTTGAGTTGTAATTCCCACAACTAACAAAAAATTTTCTCCCTGTCAGGTAGGATTCAAACCAATTTAAGACCGTGCCAGAGAGGCCCACCCATTGACTAAGGCGATTTCTAAGAATATTATGATCAATGGTGTCAAATGCAGCACTCAGATCTAAGAGGATGAGAACAGATAAATGGCCTCTGTCTCCATTTACCCACAAGTCATTTACTACTTTAACGAGTGCAGTTTCTGTGCTGTGATTTGTTCTAAAACCCGACTGAAATTTATCAAGAATAGCATGTTTATTGAGGTGGTCATTTAACTGCATAATGACTGCCTTCTCTAGAACACATATTTGTTGTGATTAGTACAATTTTACCTTTTTAATTATGTTTAAGTATAGGGGAAAATTAAGGGTCTAAATATTTTTAATTATTTAAAAAGAAAAGCTACTGAATCTCCATATGCGACACCTTTTGATGAAAATCTTTTATTGTCAGCAGGGTTCTTTTGTTGCAAGAATGTATTACTTTTAATACATAGATTTTAAGTTTATTGGCTTTTATTTACAGATGCTACTAAAATTAAGTGGAGACTATGAACAAATGCTGTCCTTTTAGATACCACTAAAGGTGACAAAAATTGATCTTATGTAGGATGTCTTGTTTAGCCCATCTAAGAACTTGAAAACAGAAAAATATACTTAATAAAATGTATTTGGTCATCAAGAAAGATGCTCAGTATTTCAGTGCTTATTATATGATTACATTTTAAACATTCAGCAATGATATATTTTTTAATCTGAGTTATTATTCTTACCCTTTTTGAGTATTAATGCGCATTCTTATTTGCGTGTCAGATATTCTCTTTATACACGTTACCCAAAATGTTTAAGGGGTCTAACAGAATACCCACTTCTAGGAATGTACATATTCTTTGTGATTGCATGCTTTCTGCTTCTTAAATATATTATTGTGCTTGCTGTAGTTTAGTAAGGTCCAACCTTACAGAGGACTGGTTGGAGAAGCTGATGTGGAAAACGTGGATATGGCTTATCGAGTTCTGGCTGATCATGTTCGTACTTTAGCAGTTTGTATTGCAGATGGAATCTATCCAGGAATGTCTGGCGCAGAGTGAGTAAAGTCATGTCATAACAGATTTACAACAAGTTGACTGAAATCAGTGTCACAAATTCAGAGAATATTGGTGAAAAATCTCCTTTCACTCACTCTTGACAAATATTTTATGTAAACCGTATATGCTTTTTAAAACTATCATACATTTTGACTGTATACTAACATTTGTGTGTATTACAATTAATATATATATATATATATATTTTTTATTTCTCTTCTTTTTTGCTTGGCATATGCTATGGAAAAAAATAGTACTAGAATTTTTCCCACCTTTAAAAAAATGTTTTGAGGTTATTTGAAGTTATTTTAATTATTTCACTTTCCTTGTCACCTTTAAGTAGTGGATCTTCTCGTTTTTAGCAGCTATCCTGAGATATCTTAACTTGGTGACTCGGATTGCCTTGATGGCATATGGGTGTGGGGTCTGTAGATCTATTGGAATAGTGATAGTCTGAAGTCTGTTCTCTCTGGCTTAGGATTGATGTCCCTGAAACCTTCAAATAGACTGAAAAAGATTAGGAATTTGATATGGAGAATTAAGATTGTTTGTAGTTAAGATTAAGTGCTCATAAATGTAGTTAAAATACTTAATTTATGGAGAGGCTCTTCATTATTCTAATTGAGGGCTCTCCTTGGCAAGTGGACCAGTGAAAATTCATAATCATTCATCCTTTTTCCTGATACACCTTTATTTTTACTAGTTGGGTTTAAACTATTTGGTGGTAAAACTTTAAAAAAAAGAAATTTAAAAATACCACTGAAATTTATTCTTATGCTTTAATCAAAGTATAAACCTGGTGCTAATGAACATTTTACTGTGTAGTTAAGACAGTCACAGAACATCTCAGAAGAAAACACAGTAATGGTTAAATGTTACCCTTGTAAACAACCAACTGACAATTCAGTTATAGTGCATATGTAATTGGCTTAAAGGATTGTGTGAGACGCTAAGCTGTTCTTTCTTTACAGATTTGTTCTGCGCCGGATTCTTCGCAGGGCTGTACGCTTTTCAATGGAGGTACTTAAAGCTCCTCAAGGAACACTTGCTGCATTGATTCCAACTGTGACAGAAGTATTGGTAAATCAGATGTTACTATTATTTTTTTTTTAAAGTACTGCTCTAGATTGGCTTTTGATGAATGTATATTTTTTATATCTGTGTGCTAGATTTTAAGATACAGAAGAAAATGGTAAACTATTTATCTTCAAATTATTTAAAATCTTAGTTTAAGATTTGTTGTTATACATACTATGCTTTCTCTTAGCCTTATTCTTTTGGTTAGTTATGAACTCGTTAAATGTTAGGCGTCTATTGAGTTATGTGTTTGACCATATATACTGTAATGATGTATCATGTGTCTGTCTTCAACTATATACTGCTAAGTAATATTTTGTTATTTCCTAAATGATGTTCATTGATATGTTGTTAACAGTAATATAAACTTAACACATAACCTTCTTAAACCAGCTAAATCCAAATCAGGGTCACAGGGGACCCAAAGCTTATCCTGGAAGCATTGGGCTCAAGGCAGAAAAAAGTACCGCTCAAGGTGGCAGGGACACACTTACACACATAAACACACTCACACAGGGCCAATTTAGAATTGCTTAATTAACCTGAAATTTATGGCTTTTGGGGTATGGGAGGAAATGCAGGCGTACCAGGAGGAAACACTACACAAACATGGGAGAACATGTAAACACCCCGTGAAAATGTCTGGGGACAGAAATCTGAACCCAGGATGCTGCATCTGTGAGACGGCAGTGCTGTCCACTGTGCCCTTGTGCTGCCCTAATATAAACACATTATATTTATACATGCATTTTCTTCTTTTCCCCATACTAATCTGTACATTTGCTCCTTTTTTTGTCAGGGAGATGCTTATCCAGAATTGGCTCAGGAAACTAGTAGGGTAAAATGTTTTTCTTGAAATTTTTCATTAGAATTAACCTGGCTTACAATGTGAAGTGTTTTAATATTGTTTATAATTTAAAAAAGATTACAATGAGCTTTTGAAATGAAAGTGGTATTGTAGTTTTTTTTTTAACACAGTTTATCAGTTATTAATTTGTATCACAAATTATGCTATGCTATTTGTTCAGATTGTTCTTGTAGTGTTTGTATTTTTTGCATTTTATTCAGATTTATTTTATTCTGTTTCATAGCTTTGTAGATCATGCATTTATTTTTTAGTGTTATGTGTAAATATTATTTATATCCAATGTTGTATATGCCCTGTTGGTCATTGTGAATTTCTGTGAAGTGTTTTAAGCATGGGAAAGGTGCTATATAAATATGAATAAAGTGCAGAGTTGTTATTATTATAATGAAATGTGATTGCCTTTTTTGTCTTGGGATTTGCATGTAATTTAAAAATATTTTGGAAGTCTTTTCTGTTTTCCTTGGTTTCTTTCATTGTTGGTTTTGCCTTTGAAACACAAAAATTTTTGGCTATTGTAGATAATGAATGAACGTTGATGCCCTGTATGATTTTTCCATTCTCTCAGGCTACTTCATGCTCTTACTGTGTAACTACAATATTAGGATTAATAGTATGTTGTTATTGCCATGCTTAAAATATTATGTATGTCTTTCAGATTATGGAACTTATCAATGATAATGAAGAAGCATTTGTATCATCTCTCCACCAAGGTCGGCGTATTATAGATCGAACACTACAAAGGATGGACAAGTCTTGTAAATTTCCAGGTATTGCAGTTTAGATTGATACTTAGAGACAACCTGATTTCACTATCATTATTGCAATGTATTACCAGTAGTTAGTAGTATTAGGTTATATTAAGCAAGTAGAATCACAAATAATATTCTTTGGATTGGCTTTTATTATGGAATAAGAGATTAAAAACAAAAACTTTTGATATATAGTTTTGATTTCTATTTTTAATCACTGCTGCTCTCTAGATTCATAAGGTGAAATTAATGAACTCTTTGGAATTGCACAGTTTACTGCACTCGTTTGTAATAAAAATGTGATGTGATCTTCAACTAAATCACATTAATAGACCTATACAAGTATTACACCAGACAATGTTAACTGTTAGTAAGTTGTAATGTGAAAGGCCTCAGTTATGAGCCTAAAATAAAAAAGTGCTCTCACATCACAGTTCCATGAGACTAGACATAGTACTTCTACAAGAGACACATCCAAGAAACAAGGATCATTTTCAGACAAAACAGACTTGATTGTACAAGTAATTATTTCAAGCTTTAACAATAAGACAAGAGAAGTGGTAATTTTGAACTACTGAGCAAGCCCATTTCTAGATACTGAGACAATAGCAGATCCTGAAGGGTACTATGCTATGGTAATGGGAAATTAAATGAAACTAGAATAAGTCTAGTCAACATTTATGCACCAAACTCAGATTGTAAAGAATTTATGATCAAAGTTCTAGCGGCTGTTGCGTCTCTGCTAAACGTGTTATTTTAGTTAATATGAGGTTGTATAACACAGTGGGATTCTTTTTATTACTAATTAGTTAATTTTTTTTGGGTGAGGCTAGGAGTTGTAGTGTGGTTTGCGATAGTGGTTAATTGTTTCTGTCATATATGGGATTGATTCTGATATTCTGATTGAATAGACTTTCTTTTTTTTAATTTCCTTCCACTATGTAATGTTTGATTGCTATTTTATAACACTTTTATTATAATACATATTTCTGGAACAAATAAAATAAAAACAAATATAGGGAAAAAAGGAAAATTTTATGAAACTCTGGGCCTAGTGAGTTGGGTGTTATAATCATTGAGAGTGGATTGGAGATGTCCTGCCATATAAAAGCACACACAAAGTTTGGTTACTAACAGGATATGCTCTTTTCAAGGAAAGATCTGTTTGAACCTGAATGCCATCAAATTAAGTATCAGAGGAATTGTAGAAATGCATAAAGTTAGAAAAGTAAACGAAGCATTTCTGAAAGCCCATATGTTCGTCAATGAGATGAACTGTCTTAAATTAATGGAAATTCAGTCGTGCTTCTACTCTCCACAGGAGTTGGTGTTAGGCAGAGATCACAGCAAGAGAACAGTCTGCTTGCTAAAGGAGATCAAAATGAACCCTAGGACAAGAGCAAAAAAATGCTGAAATGTCTTGGACCTGCCAAAGCCTCTGTTTAATTGTCTGCAATAAAAAAAAAAAAAAACACTGAACAAGAACAGTGCTCCTGGAAGCACACCATAGAAGAAACCACTGCCGAGTGCCTTAACTTTGATATTGATTAACAATTACAGTTCATGTCAGAGGCTGGGTTGTTTGAGACCACGTGATTAACAGATTATCAAATGATTATATTGACACATTGTCCCAGTTTACAGTCAAAACTGGGTACTCTTCCACCTGTGTCCAATGGATAAGAGAAATCAAACAACCTTTTACAACATCAGTCATTAGTTTTATTATAATTACTTTTTCATGCATTCGTGTTGACTGAACATTTAAAATTATTAAATGTATTAGCAGTATTTTTTCAATTTAATTTGAAGATTAGGATTCACATGAAAGCGCAGAACATAGAATTTTCCATCCTTGTTTTTCTTTCTGATTATAAGTTGATATAAAAGATTATTTATTGCTGTGAAATGTGAAAACAATTAACTACATGATTTCATCCAAACAGAACCAAATGTTAAAAACAAACAAATAAAATAAGTCAGCCTTACAATCTCTTTGCAGCTGATGTGGCCTGGTCCTTGCACAGGAATCTTGGCTTTCCTCTTGATCTAATTGGATTAATGTTATCAGAAAAATCCATTGCTTTAGATACTGACGCACTGGAAAAACTGTCTTCAGAAAGTGCCAAGGTATGATCACTTCATATTCCATTCATCTCAGTTTAAAATAGAGGTTTATAAAAAGTGTACAGAAAAGAAACCGGGTTAAAAGTATAATTTTTTAACAATCAATAGCAGAAATATGAACATATATTTTTTTTTTGTTTCCCAGTGTGCATACATATTATTGAACTTGTTTTTATCCTGAAGTGTGATATATTTATTCTTTGAAAGAAAAATAACTCTCTGATAGTTCAATGCCAGTATCCTATGCAGATATTCTTACTATGGAAACTCAAGAAGCCTGGCTAAAAATGAGAATGTTATGAATTCTCTTTTAAGAGAGTCTTCACCTTTAAGTTTTAATTTTGTTTGCAGCAAAATGCACAGTCTCATCTGTCAGAGACAGAAACTTGTTATCAGCTTGATCTACATACTCTAGCCGAGTTGAAAAGGAGAGGTGTTCCAGCTACTGATGATTCTCCAAAATACCAGTACAGTCTTGAAGGAGCAGATAAATATGGTAATTTAAGATTTCTTTCACTTTGATTGCATTTATGAATCTCCAAAGAAAGATCTCAACAGCTTTTACTTTACAGTGCAGCAGCAGGCTTAATTGCCATTATTTTGGTTTACTTAGGTTGGCTGGTTGCTTCACTAGTCCTCTTCCTGCACCATCAGTGGTGTTGTGAACTTTATGTGGTGTAACTCATTCTTCCCAACGTCTTCAGCTACTTCCTTTCTTCTTTAGCAAGTTCCGATCCCCATCCACCTCTGTCATCAGTCACTTTAGAAGTCACAGTCACTTCCTTAGAAGACTGGCGTCCTTCAACATCTGCAATAAGATGCTGCAGATGTTCTATCAGACGGTTGTGGCGAGTGTCCTCTTCTATGCGGTGGTGTGCTGGGGAGGCAGCATAAAGAAGAAGGACGCCTCACACCTGGACAAACTGGTGAGGAAGGCAGGCTCTATTGTAGGCATGGAGCTGGACAGTTTGACAGCCGTGGCAGAACGACGGCCGCTGAGCAGGCTCCTGTCAATCATGGAGAATCCGCTGAACAGGATCATCTCCAGACAAAGGAGCAGCTTCAGTGACAGACTGCTGTCACCATTCTGCTCCACTGACAGACTGAGGAGACCGTTCCTCCCCCACACTATGCGACTCTTCAGTTCCACCCGGGGGGGTAAACATTAACATTATACAAAGTTATTGTCTGTTATACCTGCATTTTTATCACTCTTTAATATTGTTTTCATCAGTATGCTGCTGCTGGAGTATGTGAATTTCCCCTTTGGATTAATAAAGTATCTATCTATCTATCTATCTATCTATCTGTCTGTCTATCTATCTATCTATCTATCTATCTATCTATCTATCTATCTATCTATCTATCTATCTATCATATAGGGCCTTTCATATCTATCTATCTATCTATCTATCTATCTATCTATCTATCTATCTATCTATCTATCTATCTATCTATCTATCTATCTATCTATCTATCTATCTATCTATCTATCTATCTATCTATCTATCTACTTTTGAAACCTGCCTCAATATACTGCTCAACACCAGTCAATTGTCTCAACTGAGCATTCATTTTGTGCTCAGTGAAAAATGTTCACAACCATTTAATTATTCTTATCTCACCCTGTTCTTGTTGTCCTAATTTCATCTGCTTTTTTTTCTTTTTATGCTCTGTACAGCTCCTCCCACTTCTTAAATTAACTTTCCTCTTAGTACTTTAAGGTCTTGTTTAGTAATCTGTATGAGGTAAAACTGCAAGTATTGCTTCCATTCACGTTTCCTCTTACTGCTACCACTGAGTGTGCATCTCCCCAGCACATTCAGCAAGTGACATGCATTTCACAAAGTTCCTACTTTATGCAAAGCTGCTACGTTGATGATATCTGAGTTTGACATACATCAGCAATTAGTACCACTTTCATACACTTTTAAAGATTGATATTCTTGCTTCCTGCTCTAGTGCATTCTTTATGAACCTATTTCCAGAATCCAGGCAGAGATTAGGGCTCTTTGTACCATATTTTTATTCCATCCACCACCCAATCATATTTTTTGATTCTCATATATCAACATTACTGCATGTAGTAACCATTTTTTACATTTAACTATCTCATTGCACTTCTCTTTGCCTGTGGTGCAATAAATCTCATTGCTTTACTCTCAATCTCTTCCACCATTTGCCTTGCACCAGAGATTCTGTATGGTGTTCCTATGCAGGGCAGGTCAAACTGTACTATGTCATCAGAAGCTATTATCATCACTTCATTTTAATGAATTATTTCTTGTATAAAAGTGCAATTAATCTTTTTTTAGAGTGCTGTTAAACCTGTTGATGATGGTTGTAAGCTGGTTTATGAGTTACTTCTGTATAGGTTAGTCTTTATGCTTTTTCAACACAGCTGTTGCCAATACGATTTTTCTCTTTGGTAGTGTTCCACTCCTGCCAAGGCCAAGTACTAGCTTTGTATGCAGAGAACTCTTTAGTGGAAAAAGTGAGTGAGGGTCAAAGATGTGGCATAATTTTGGATCGAACCTGTTTCTATGCAGAACAGGGAGGACAAACACATGACCGAGGCTATTTTCTTCGAGGAGAGCAGCAGGTATTATATCTTTAATATATGCTTTATAAACTGAAATAGGCTTTAAGTACCATTTTAATGAATTTTATTTTAGCAGCTTATTTTACTTTATGTCTAAGATAACATACTACAACAACAAATAATAGTAAATGTTTTATGATATGTGTTGTGCATGCGTGATGGAAAACACTGTTAAGGTTTTTCTTGGAAATTACATATGGGAATAGTGGTTAATCCCTATAGGTAATTTTCCAGAAGACAAATACATCTGCAGTATTGAATACCTGCTGAATTATTTTATCATCTTGTTTATTACTTGAGTTCTGCTGAGTCAAATCAGAGTGTTGTTTCAAGTTGGCTCATCATTCCTCTATTTCTATTTGCAGGATGTCTTATTTCCAGTCGAAAATGTCCAGAGTTGTGGTGGGTATGTGGTTCATGAAGTAATAGTTCCAGAGACTTTATGCCTAGGTGACAGTGTTCATCTTTTTCTGGACGAGGTAAAAAGATCTGCACTATTTTTTTTTATTATTATTATTTGTTTAAAGTTTACATGGATGATCATACGGTTTAAACTGTGTGCTGCCTTTAAAGTATGTTCTGTTGAATTCATTTGAAAATTGTAAATGTTTTGAACTGGAGGGGGGGATGCATGTATTCATGAACATTTACCATAAGACACTAGAAGTACAACACATTAACACAGAAGCAAGTGCATGAAGCACGCCCCAATGTGTTTTAGATCCCTTGCTTGGTTTTGCCCATGCTGGCTTTTTGCTTCAAGATTTTCTTCTTAAACTTTGTCCTAGTCACTTTAGTGTGCGTGGTACTGAACTGTAAATCATAAGGTTGCCAGATAAATCCCCATCACTAGTTCCATGCATGACCATAAGGTAACTGCTGATCCTTCCTGACGTATAAATAATTATATTTTGCATTTGTAAAGAGCCTTGAGCTTTGTTCACTATAGAAGGATACCATGTAAAACATGTTTACCTGATTCTAACATCTGCCTGTGTTAGTCTCCTTTTTAAACTTCATCTAAAATCTTTTTTAATTTCTTGATTTTAAAGTTTGTATTATAATAAGTAAATTACAAATGACTAAGGCATTGAGTATCACATTTTATTTAAAGCAGATTGGATTTCCATTGGGCGGCACGGTGGCGCAGTGGTAGCATTGCTGCCTCGCAGTTGGGAGACCCAGGTTTGCTTCCCGGGTCCTCCCTGCGTGGAGTTTGCATGTTCTCCCCGTGTCTGCATGAGTTTCCTCCCACAGTCCAAAGACATGCAGGTTAGGTGGATTGGCAAATTTTAAATTGGCCCTAGTGTGTGGTGGGTGTGTGTCCTGCGGTGGGTTGGCACCCTGCCCAGGATTGGTTCCTGCCTTGTGCCCTGTGTTGGCTGGGATTGGCTCCAGCAGACCCCCGTGACCCTGTGTTCAGATTCAGCGGGTTGGAAAATGGATGGATGGATGGATTTTCATTAGAGTAGAGAAAGGAACATTGAATATGAAAAAGAACAGCGTCCAAAAAGGTTAGCAGTATGCTGAAAGAGCTGTTGATAAGAATAATACATTTATTAAAGCCCATTTGCTCCTGAAGTGAATTTAAATTTGTTTTTTTTTTTTATGCAGAGAGAAAGAGAGAGGGAGGTTTCAATAAAACAGGACACCCTTTACTCGATGTGTTATAATAGATGTGTTAGGATTCTTCTGGCTGAGTCAGACAAAATGTTGTGATAGCTTATACTTTACTAGCACAATAGATTGTTTATTAAGCAGTAATGTTCCAGAGCAATGGACGTTCCCAAAGCCACATGACTTAACAGAGTAGGTGCTTGATAACATCACTCTTGAAGAGTACACTTTGAGTGAAATGTTCTCAAGGTATAATTTTGCACAAACAGCGGAAGAGCATTTTGTGGGCAACCTTCCATTCATTACCTAATAATCTTCTTAAAATAAGTAGTAAAGTTTTTCAAATCATGTAAGAAAAAGTGGATTCAATATGTTAATATTCTGCACTTTAGGGCTGGCATAAATATCATTGTCTTATTAGGTTGCTATCAGCAGTAAGATTAAAGATTTAAAGTGTCTCCTACACTAGTGCCTTGTTCCGAGAATCTGCCAGATTGCCTGTATGGCAGTGCCGCATTGAATGCAAAGATATGAACACTGCAGCATACTTTAGTGAGGACCTTTAGACATACTGTAAAACGCAAAGTAAGGTGTAGATGTGCCTGACTCAGTTGGCTGGAAAAAACGAGATGGGGCTGAGAATGTGAAAGTCAAAAGCAAAGGAAATGCCATTATAAATGCAAAAAATGACTAGATGATCAAGTGTCTAAGTAAATACACCATTTGCTTAAATACTCGGGTGTCATCAATGGAAACTTGAGCATATCTGTGTTTAGGAAAATAATTCAAGGGTAAAGTCACAGACAGGCAAGTCAGGATCACAGTACTGTACTGCTATGCAATATGTCAGTTCCCAAAGAAAGGTTTGAATAGTTCTTTGTAATTTAGTAAGTGCTGCTTTTACTTTATTATTTTATACATTCATATACTATTTAGCTGTTATTCAAAATATACTCACTGTCAATTCCTTTTGTTTTTTTTACAGCACTCTGTCCCTTAGCTTTTTATATTTTAAAAGTCCTCTGTTGCTCATCTTCTATCCATCCATCCATTATCCAACCCACTATATCCTAACTACAGGGTCACAGGGGTCTGCTGGAGCCAATCCCAGCCAACACAGTGCACAAGGCAGGAAACAAACCCCGGGCAGGGTGCCAGCCCACCACAGGGTGCACACACTAGGGACAAATTAGAATCGCCAGTTCACCTAACCTGCACATCTTTGGACTGTGGAAGGAAACTGGAGTACCCGGAGGAAACCCATGCAAACTCCACGCTTTGAGGACCCGGGAAGCGAACCCAGGTCTCCTTACTGCGAGGCAGCAGCGCTTCCCACTGCGCCACCATGCCGCCCTGCTCATCCTCTATTCAGATTGAAATTTTTCAGTGGGACTGGGGTTCAACCCAACTTATGTCATATTGGATTTAGCCTTCCACACCACCCTACTGTTAATTTTAATATATTTTGGGTATCATTTTAATAATAATTAAAAGTATAAAGTGATAATTTATTTTCTTCTCACTGACCTAGCTAGTTGGCTAGCTTCTCCACTCAGTAAATAATCATGTTTCACTTGTATTTACAGCCTCGCCGTTTAGGCTGTATGGTGAACCACACATCAACTCACGTACTGAATTTTGCTCTGCGCCGCGTCCTGGGAGATGGCGTTGAGCAGAGGGGCTCCCATGTCACAGAAGAGCATCTGCGCTTTGACTTCAGCACCAAGGTAATTATATACCTCTGTTGCTAAGTGGCTGGTGTTATTGAATAATGGCAGGTTAGTTCTTATAATCTAAGTATGACAGTTTTTTTTATACCCATTTCAACTTACTGGTTAATTTCCTTTCTGCTGCTGTTAATGATTGCAGCTGCAATTTCACTGGAAAAAATAATTTGGAAGTGATAACCAAATGCTGCTAACATGATGGGAATATAACTAGTGTTAAATAGTAACTTACTGCATTATTGTTCCATAATAATACATTAGCATTTTTGTTTATTCATTTTACACATTTGTCTATGATATTCCGTCCACTCATCCATTTTTAAGTGCCACTAAGTTTTTCTTTTTTTAATGAATCTTAATTTTGTTTAGCACCCTTCATAACGTACACCCACATGGGACTATTTAAATGCCAAACGTTTTTGAACATTATAAAGTTAAAAGAAACACTTTTACATGCAGATAAGTATAGGCGTATTGGTTAGGAAATTGGAGTAGGTGAGAATCTGCAGTTTTGTGTACAAGACTAGACAAGGGAAGCATTACTGAAAAAGGGTTTCAAATAAAAAGTGGAATAAGCTTTTAGTTAAAAACTTTATTCGAAACCGAATTCAGCACATTTGTATTTCCTTCCATTAACTGAGACTGACATTTTTACCCTGTATCTTCTGAGGTTTAACATGACCGCCAGTCATTTTCATGGTGCAGCCTTTTGAACTTAAAATGTCCTCTTTTAACACTCATGTGTATCCAGGTTTTATTATGTTTGCTTAATTAAGTGGTGTGTCCGCAGAACATTTTCAATTCATGATGCAAACTGTAATTTGGGATTAGCGGTTGTAAAGTTTGATTATCTTAACATAATTAATGTGCTGTATTATGATGTTTCCAGTTTTTCAAGTGATGAACTGAATTTGCTTCTGGCAGTGCCAGCCAGTGATCTGACATATCTGTAAATTGTTTCATTAGTTGCACCCTCTATAATGATGAATAACTCGGTTTCAGATGTGGCCTTCCAAGCCCAAACATGTAACCCTACAGCCAGCCTGTGTTTCCTAACAATTGATATGCTTTGGATTGTTTTTCATTTCTTTTCTTTTTTCCACATTTTCACCTGCCGATTAACTTGAAAGATAATTTATCTCTTTCTTGTCTGTGAAAGCTCACTATTCCTGACGTTTGTTCACCTCTGTGTGTGTTAGTGCTATTTTTAATGCTAGTAGTATGGCTCTCATAATTCCACTGTCAATTGTTACAATGCTTATTCTGAAATGGGGACATGGAACACAGAATGTGGTAGTATTCAACATCTCCCATAGAAAATCTGTAGCTTAATGTATACTTGCACATTGTGACCACACAGGGGCGCCATAGAGCCCCAAACCCCAGACACAGTAACTCACGAGATGTTGAATGAATAAAATGAAGGATTTTTATTCCATCAAAGAAAGTTCCACAATCACCTCTCCAGTAATAAGCCACAGATAAACAGTGCATCACAATTATTCTTCCTCCTTCTTTCCTCCACTGTGTGGCAACAGTCTTCCTTTTATGCCAGAACCAGGAATGTGTCTGGTGCCGTGCCATGACTCCTGGAGAGCATTTCTGTACCATAACAAAAGTAGGGAGGTCCTCCCCCAACAACTCCCTCTCTCGACCCCAGGGAGCCTGAGAGGGCTGCCCTTCTGGACTCCATCTCCCAAGTACCCCTGCAGATGTCCCAACTGGGTTCCCATAGGAGGCACACTGCCACCTAGCATATGGAGGATGGAACCACTCCCAACTCTCAGCTTCTGCTGGTTCATCAAACATATTAGTCTGGCTGGCTATAACGTTATTTCCTCATCCAGCCGACCATCCCATCTACCCTTCCGTTTTGGCCTCCTGCCTTGATGATAACACATCCTTCTTCCGAGCCAGGATTGCCATTCTCCTCCTACAATATATTTTTCATGTAAGATTTGAATTTCTTGGTTGCAAATATGGCTATGTAAAACATACAGGAATTTTGAGTTCATTGTTTTTGCATGTTTTACACAGTGAATGGCCTCGATCTTTTAGATAAAATGCAATTTCACAGAAAGAGAAAATGAATGAATACAGAATATAGTTTTTAAATGATTACTTTCTTTATTCAACACCCTTATCACTCTTATGAAAAGTAATTGCTTCAAGTTTTATTATTCGATTGTAGCACCTTTAGCAGGAGTAATCCTAACCAAACGCTTCCTATAATTTGATATCAGTCTTTCACTTCAATGTTGTGTTTTATCCCACTGTTGTTTTCAGAACTGCTTTAATTCAGACATGTTGGTAGGACTGTGAGTGTGAACTGCTCCTTTATAGGTCCTGCCACAGCATATCTATTGGGTTCTTGTCAGGACATTGATATGGCCATTGCAAAACTTTAGTTTTGTTTCTTCTGTGAAATTCAATTGTAGACTTGAGTTTTTTTGTCCAATTAAACTTCAACTTTAGGTCCAGACAGATGACTTTGTTATTCTACTTAAGAATAATCTGGTAAGTGCAGAACTCGTGGTTCCTTCAATAATGGCAAGTCCTTCCAGGTCCTGAGATGGAACAACATCCCCACAACATCACACTTCCACCCCTAAAGCTGTATATTCTTTACAGCATTCAGAGTGGGACTTGTGTCATCCACCGAGGAGCTCATTTGATTTTTCTGTCCATAGAACATCCAAAGGGCTTCCGGTTATCAGGTATTGATGTTATTGTTGGATATTACAGGATTCTGCCTTACTACTCTCCCATGAATCCTATATTTACTCTGTCTCATTCTTATCATAAAGTCATAAACAAGGACCCTAGCTGAGGCTAGAGAGGTCTGCATTCTCGTGGATGTTCTTTTGGAATCCTCAGTCATGAGTCATCATCATGGATAATTTTTGCAGGCCTTTCCTTGGGAAGATTTACTACTGGGCCAAATAGTCTCCATCTGGAAATAATGGTTCTCACTCTGGTATGGTGGAGTCCCAGAGCCTTAGAAGTGGCATTGTAACCCTTTCCCAATTATTACATTTAACTTTTTTTCCTCATCTGTTCTGGAATTTCTTTTGTTCAAAGCATAGTGTCCTACAAGACACCTTGTGCTGACTCTACTTGACTGTCATGGATAGGGTCTCTATTTGGTGAGGTTTAGAATCAGTTGGTCTGGCTGTGTTTATTTTTGGTATGCTGCTTGAGGGAGTAGTTAAGGGGGTAATCACCTCTTCATACAGGCAGTACAGGTATTTGGAAAATAGTTTGTGTGTATGTATGTATGTACTGTATACGTGTGTATGTGTGTGTGTGTGTGTGTGTATTGCCACCTTTATTAATCTGAACTGTCAACCCTGTGTGTATCTCACAATTTGTTAGGAAACCAAGCTTAAAACTTATATTATGTTTTTTACTTTGGTGAACACTAACAACAATAATTCTGAACCAAACCTGAACAATACGCAATACACAACCACAATGGACGGTCGGAAAATCGAGAGTACACCTTATGAGAAGGATTTAGTAGTCATAGTGGACTCTAAGCTATCAACTTCCCGACAGTGTTCAGAAGCCATTAAGAAGGCTAACAGAATGTTAGGTTATATACCACGATCTGTGGAGTACAAGTCCAAGGAGGTTATGCTCAGCCTTTATAACACACTGGTGAGGCCTCATCTGGAGTCCTGTGTGCAGTTTTGGTCTCCAGGCTACAAAAAGGACACAGCAGCACTAGAAAAGGTCCAGAGAAGAGCGACTAGGCTGATTCCAGGACTACAGAGGATGAGTTATGAGGAAAGATTTAAAGAGCTGAGCCTTTACAGTTTAAGCAAAAGAAGATTAAGAGGTGACATGATTGAAGTGTTTAAAATTATGAAGGGAATTAGTACAGCGGATCGAGACAGTTATTTTAAAATGAGTTCATCAAGAACACGGGGACACAGTTGGAAACTTGTTAAGGGTAAATTTCGCACAAACATTAGGAAGTTTTCCTTTACACAAAGAACGATAGACACTTGGAATAAGCTACCAAGTAGTGTGGTAGACAGTAAGACATTAGGGACTTTCAAAACTCGACTTGATGTTTTCTTGGAGGAAATAAGTCGATCTGTTCTCGTCTAGAGTGTTCTAATACATTATATAAAATCTGAATCTTTTTTTATGTGTATTCAGGCCGCACTGACTATTGAACAGTTGCAAAAAATAGAGCAAGAGGTGGAAGCTCTTCTTCTACAAAATGACCCTGTATATTCTCTGGAAGTACCCTTGTCAAGAGCAAAAACAATACGGAGATTGAGAACTGTGGATGAGGTAATCTGTAAGTAATTAACGATGTGCTATAGTGATGTGATTGGTAAACTGAAAAATATACTGCTTATTCAGATAATAACTGGAGGTTTTTACTTTTGTATTGCCTTGTTTGATATAGAACAGAGGAATAGTCTGCAACATCACCTTTCTGTCATGACAACAGACCTGAATGTCATTTTCTTTATCTGGAAGCATTCATTTAGTCATTAAAATGAATAAAAACTGGTCATAATCTTATTATGTAACTTTTTTACTCAGTTTTTCAATGTAGTTTATTCCAGAACAAGTTACTTCTGCACTGTTAATTTTGTTATTGCCTTGTTTTGTCTAACATGTATGGGAAGCCGCAGCGTACTGACAGGGAATGATGTATAGCAACATTGTGAAAGTGTAGCCTTAGCTGTGCTTTTTTCTGATTTTTATTTACTGAATATTTTAATTTATTTTCAGCAACAGGAAGAGTGATGCATGGAAATGTTTGCTTTTCACAAAAAATAATAATGTGAATTATCTTCCTCACATAAAAATGCATGTTTCTAATGCAGGGTATTATGGGTATAAGTTTGAAAACAGCAGGGAGACGTAAATGCAGAGTCCACTTCACTTTCAGAACTTGAACGCTAGAGCCAGCACCCCTGATGCTCTGGGCAATTCATGTTCATCATCTACCTCTGTTTTGTAGTCTCTATTTGAACCTGTGCTTGTGCCTTTTTATTTATAGATTTAGTTGATCTGGTTTAAATGTGATTCAGGGTCATGGGCCACACAGAACTTAATTCAGGTCATAGCCAGTCTATTGTCATATTTTAATACAAACACAACATTTTAGTGTTGGATTTCCACCTGCTTTGTTTACTAAAAGAGCTGCCCAATATTTTAACTGACAACAACTCGACAACAACTGTTTTTTTCAAGTAAGGGGATATTGATGTACCGCATACCACCCATTCATTTTCATTATTTTTATTTTTTGGTTGCTCTTTCCGTTGTAATTTTTATCTGTTATATTATAGGTTGCAAAATTATTAGAGTCTGCAATTAAAAGTCAGGAGTTTGTGCTATTTATTTTTATCTCAATAAAATGTGCCTTTTGAGCTTCTCCCCCCCAACCCCGATTTGTGAACATATTTAAATATAGATAACAGTTAGATTGGGCTTTATTTTCAGGGTATCAACTAGGATGGTAGTTGTGCCGGCCCTGCCAATAATGTTAAGTTTATCTTTCAACAAAAAACTTGCAATTATCTGTGAAATGCAAATATTTTATTTTTTATTTCATTAAATTATCTTTTTTCTGCTAGGATTTCTTGAAAGACCTAAAGAGTTAATGTATGCTGCTCAAAAAAATTAAAGGGACACTTTTTAATCAGAGTATAGCATCAAGTCAGTGAAACTTCTGGGCTGTTGATCTGGTCAGTTAAGTAGCAGAGGAAGTTGTTAATCAGTTTCAGCTGCTTTGGTGTTAATGAAATTAACGAAGGTTGACCTAGAGTGGCAACAATGAGATGACCTCCAAAGCAGGAATGAATGGTTTAACAGGTGAAGGCCACTGACATTTTTCCCTCCTCATCTGTTTTTTCACTAGTTTTGCATTTGGCTACGGTCCGTGTCACTACTAGTAGCATGAGGCGACACCTGGACCCTACAGAGGTTGTACAGATAGTCCAACTGCTCCAGGATGGCACATCAATACGTGCCATTCCCGGAAGGTTTGCAGTGTCTTCCAGCACAGTCTCAAGGGCATGGAGGAGATTCTAGACAGGCAGTTACTCTAGGAGAGCTGGACAAGGCCATAGAAGGTCCTTCACCCATCAGCAGGACCGGTATCTGCTTCTTTGGGCAAGGAGGAACAGGATGAGCACTGCCTGAGCCTACAAAATGACTTCCAGCAGACCACTGGTGTGAATGTTTCTGACCAGACAATCAGAAACAGACTTCATAATGGTGGCCTGAAGGGGTGGCGTCTTCTAGTGGGCCCGGTGCTCCCTGCCCAGCACGATGGAGCTCGATATCCATGGAGGGACGCACAGAATTCTACAGGCTAGACAATGGCACCTTGACTACCATTGGGTATCGAGATGAAATCCTTGGACCCATTGTCAGACCCTATGCTGGTGGGTCCTGGGTTCCTCCTGGTGCACGACAATGCCTGGCCTCATGAAGCAAGAGTATGCAGGCAGTTCCTGGAGGATGAAGGAATGGATACCATTCACTGACCCACACGCTCGCCTGACCTAAATCCAATAGAACACCTCTGGGACATTATACTTCAGTCCATCCGACACCACCAGATTGCACCTCAGACTGTCCAGGAGCTCAGTGATGCCCTGGTCCAGCTCTGGGAGGACATCCCCTAGGACACCATCCGTCGTCTCATTAACCAAGCCAAGATATTTGTCAGGCATGCATATACAAGCACATGGGGACCATACAAACTACAGAGTACGATTTGGAGTGAATGGTTTTGCCCTGGCCCTCATCGGCCATCATTCACAGTCTGTGGATGGATCTCAGCAGAGCAGTGCATGCAAGACGGCCCAAGAATCTTGCAGAATTAGAAGCCTTTTGCAAGGACGAATGGGCAAAAATACCCCAAGTAAGAACCGAAAGGCTCTTAGCTGGCTACAATAAGCGTTTACAATCTGTGTTACTTGCTAAAGGGGATCTAAGCACTGGCCATGTGGAAGGCCCAAACTTTTGCTTCAGGCCCTTTTCATTTTTTGGAATTTTGTACCTGTGAATAATGGAATAAAAATGTAACCTTGCATAAAAAATTAAAGAAATGTGTCATCTTTAACTTTATGCTGTTTTGTGATCAGTTCATCTTCCGATTACTTAACTATTCACAGAGAAAAGCCAAGCAAAATGACACCTTTTATTGGCTAACTAAAAAGATTACAGTATGCAAGCTTTCGAGGCAACTCAGGCCCCTTCTTCAGGCAAGATGTAATCAACTAACTATTCACAGTAACGGACATTTTAAGCAAGGGGGCCGAAACCTTTGCATTGCACTGTACAACCTTTAAAAGAAATCATAAAATATTATTAACCTAGTTAAGCCTGTAAATGTTTTTTTTTTTAATCTTGGAATGTTAATGGTCATTTTTGGTACAGATTATGTAGTTTATTAATGTGAGAGTGCAATGTTTTCCTTTTAGTAATGACTTTGCCACTCTTTATAGTACCTTTATTTGCAACATTTCTTTGAGGTAGGTTGAAATTAAAAATGTAAAAGCAAAAAAATTGAAATGTATTAAAAAAAACTACAAAAAAAAAAACTACGTTTGTTTTAATTATAGGTTTATCCTGATCCAGTACGGGTGGTGTCAATTGGAATTCCAGTTGAAAGTTTGTTAAGCTCCATGGCTGGAAATCCATCTTCTGTCGAACTTTGTTGTGGAACGTAAGATTACCATTTTGGTTTATCACTTTTAAACTTGAGCTTACCAGTCATGCTTGTTTTATCATGAATTTCAATGGGAGTTTGATGAATTCTCTTTTAGACAAATTATGCTGATAGTAGTGGCAAATATTTCATGCTTTTAAGGCAAAGTGGTTTTTTTTTTGTTCCTGTCTTTTCCAGGCATTTACTGCGGACTGGTGTCATTAAAGATTTTGTAATTGTTTCTGACCGTCAGCTTGTGAAAGGAATCACTAGGATTGTTGCAGTGACTGGAGACCAAGCCAAAGAGGTCAGAATGCAGTTGTTTATACTGTCTTTATACAAAGACATTCACGAGTCAACGGTCATGTAAAATGCAATGTCGTTGAAAGTTAAGGAATTAGACTCGGATGGCTGCATTTTCAAATTGAACATGGAATGCACAATAAAATCCGGAGCTAGTCTGCTAATTGTTCAGTGCCAAACTATAGAAGTATGTATTCTTTTACCTTGAGATGCAAGTCTGTTTGGTAAGTTGTTAGCTATGAAAAGCCAACTTATATGTTAGCAGCAATGTGTGAAAAGCAGGTATTGCTTACCAGTGCAGCCAGATGGGCACTACGGTAGTTTAAAAGTGGAAAAACAAAGCTTTCAGTTTCAGCAATACAAAT
This sequence comes from Polypterus senegalus, assembly GCF_016835505.1. Lineage (NCBI taxonomy): Eukaryota > Metazoa > Chordata > Cladistia > Polypteriformes > Polypteridae > Polypterus > Polypterus senegalus. Next base: position 22,444,045 of record NC_053169.1, on the reverse strand, counting down.
ACATTTTTGTCAAAGCGTCAGAGTTCAGGGTTTCCCCTAAGATGGTTTCTGTGTTTTGGTCATATATGTATGAATTGTTAACAATTAATTTCATCATATATTTAGAATTTTTTCTTATTTATTTTTATTCTGAAGAAATAAAACCGGTTCTCTTCTGGGGTGAGATTTTCATATAAACAGCAATAACACTTGATGGGCACCACTGAGCCTATGGTGGGAAACAACAAATAATCTAGAATGAGCATCTGTAACTTTTTTGCACAAAATTTTGATATAGCTAAAATGGTGCAGAACAGCAGATATCCAGGATATGAAAATGTAGGAACTACTCCTCCGCATCGAGAGGAGTCAGATGAGGTGGCTCGGGCATCTGATCAGGATGCCTCTTGGACGCCTCCCTGGTGAGATGTTCTGGGCACGTCCAACCGGGATGAGGCCCCGGGGAAAACCCAGGACATACTGGAGGGACTATGTCTCCTGGCTGGCCTGGGAACGCCTTGGGATTGTCCCGGAAGAGCTGGAAGAAGTGGCCGGGGAGAGGAAAGTCTGGGCCTTTCTGCTCAAGCTGCTGCCCCTGCGACCCGACCCCGGATAAGCGGAAGAGAATGGATGGATGGATGGATGAGGAAAAATTTATTTGACAAAAATTGTGTCAACCCCTTTAATAATCCTGATACTGTGAAGCTATGGCTAGTAGTGTTTAGGCAAAATGTCAAGGATGAAACAAACTATATAGTGGTAGAACACAGTATTCCATAATATGCACTTTGTAGACTGGGAAACCAGTTAATCCATCTTGTTTAAAAGGTTGCTAGCCAGGTTGTCATGCTACAAATCAGATTAATGTAATGAATATAGCCTATTCAGTCCTTCAAAGCTCCATAGCTTCTTTTAGTTTATTTAGACTAACTAAGAAGCCCTCCAGTACTGCATGCATGGAGACAGCTGGAAAATTGCCAGGAACACATAAGTTGTTCCTTGGGAGAAATTGATTTTACATCTGTTCACATCCATGTTTTCCAACAATGCCCACCTGACCACCCGGCCATTAAAAGCACAACATGGGCATTGCATTGCAGGTCCACTGCATGTTATACTCACACGGTGTCATCCTGTGGCAATTTTAATGTTAACAATTAGCCTATTCACCCATCATAGCAAGAAAATGTACCTTGTATCTTATCAGGCAGGTGACAGTTTGACTTGCATTATTTAGTCAGATAAACTGAGTTCATTTTAATATTATTATTATTATTATTATTATTATTATTATTATTACTGTTATTTTATTTCAATTAATTACCTAGGAGAATGTAAAGCAGTTCCTGTAACCACTCAATTTTAACAACCCACCCACTCAAATGCTACTAAAAGAAGAAGATATGATTAAGTTTAGAACTTGAAAAATGAGAATATGAAAAAAAAAGGTCACTGTGCACTCAACCAGAAATGTGACATTCTACAAATGAGAAATACTAAGTAATATTTATAAATTACCCAGAGTAAACAATCTTTGCATATAATTCTTTGGAAATACCATATACAGAATAGACAGCAGTCACAGAGTCTTCACATTAGATGTGAAATGTTAATGAACAGCAATATTTACCATTAAGTTGGGTAAACATTTTTCTTACCTGGACTTTTTTTTATTACAGGCTCGTGAAACCGGTCACAAACTTGCACAAGATGTTGACTCCTTGCTGTTCCGACTGCAGTCTGAGATTGCAATACTTGTGGATGCCCAGCAACTGTCAAAAGAAGTGGGCCTTCTGACAGATGTAAGTAAGAAGCACAAGAAGGAAGTGTGAATGAGAGCAGTCTAGTAATTTTCATTATAGTTCTTAAGCACAATTGATTCAGAACAGTGGCTATATCAGGGACGTATGATATTTGCTTTTTTATTATGTATTTGCATGCTGTCTTATACAGTATGTTTATTTATAAAAAAATTTATAAAATTGTATAAATGAGTGGCATGGTGGCACAACATTTATTGATTCTGTCTTACAACGCAGGACTTCAACTTTAATTTCCTCCGTTTACCTTCTGTGAATATAATTTAACTTAATGACTCATATGGACACATTTTAAGATGTTAAATTGACAATTGTAAAATGGGTGGGAATGACTGTACCTCTGTTAGAGGAGCATCCCTTTTGTTTTATTTGGCACAAGAAAACAGTTTTGGAAACCTCATCATCCAGCCAAATGTAAACTGAGGAAGTTTTGAAAAAGTCAGATAAAGGCAGAGAGAATTATGCCCAGCTAATACCACAATATGAGATTACCAGTAACGGCACACTGCATGATAACGTGCAGTGACTAAACTTGACTTGAGCATTCCTAGTTTTCATATTCTTTCTCTGTACGTTTACAATTCGTTTGCTCAGAGGTTGATGCGCTTGCTGCTTCCTGAGCAGCTCTTCTTTTCTCCACCCTAGCGGCCCGCTTCTTCTCTTCTTCCATTGGCATCTTTTCTAATTTAAAACTGATTACGTCAGTGTTTGTGTTGCAATTACTTAGAACGTTTTTTTTTTCACTTTTAAGTCTTCAATCTGCCTCAAGAATGATTTAAGATATGAAGAGGGTCGGGGAAGTGACGGCGAAGGTGGTAGGGAATGAGAACGGCGCCTGTACGCCCTGCTCACCACTGCCGAGAGTTGATTCTACATTCAAATAAAATAAAAAGAGGAATAACCTTGGAGGTCAATCATCGCCCTGAAAGCGGATAGTAGACGCCACGTAGTATATGTGTACCGAATTTCAGGTCAAAAGGTCAAACGGTTTGCGACCTTCAAGTGATTTAAAATCCTGTACAGACAAGCGGACATACCACGGTAGCGTATTATATAAGAAGATGTGTTAAATACCTCTTTATACACACAGCAAAGCTGTGCATTTTGATGAATTATTACAGTGATTTCTGATCTTATTTATTCCAGTGGTGGGTTTCCAAACAGCATGGGTTAGACAGACTTTCCCAGGCAACACTCATACAAACTCACCAATTTCAGCCCATTTTGTAATTCCTACTTAGTCTAACCTGCATATCTTTTGGATGTGGGAGAAAACCTAAATAGGCAAAGAAAAGAAAAGCAGACACAAGGTGAACATTTCAGCTAAGCAAGCAATGGCCTAGGCAAGGTGTCATTGCATCAGTCTTGAGCTGTGAAGCAGTAGCACTAACAGCAGGGCCACCATACTGCCATGGTCCACCTAGAAATATTTCCAGGATTTCACATCATATATGTCTCTCTTTAAAAATGAAAAAAAATTAGCTAGTGTCATACTTTAATATGTGTCATTATGTTTAGCTGTACATACTGTACACCTAAGAGCTTCCATGCAGGTACTCTGCACTTTACTGGTCTTGCTTTTCTAGGTGATACGCTGAATACCAGTTTCTAGAAATCTGTGTGTTGATGCTTTCCACTTGCAGATAAGCAATGAATTGCACCCGTATCTTTCTGTAAAACTTGTATAAGGCTGATGGCGCTCCCAACAACATTCGATGTCAAAAAAGGTGTGGCAGGTGACACACACTTAACCAGTGACATTCAAAATACACCATATGTGTGGCAGCAAGCCAACAGAATTGAAGCTGCTGTTTTTTTTTTATCATGATTATCTGTCCATAGTTTCAGTTTTATTTCAGCTTACTCAATCCGGGTGGTTCGCCGTGTGGTGGGTGAGGCAATACGCTGTAATCAGAACATGCGCCCAACATCTCCTCCTCTCCTTAGTCAATCTTTTTCACATTACACTATTTTTTTGATGAATAACCTTTTTTTTAAATTATGAAAAGAATTGTGTGCCCTGTGTTGGCTGGGATTGGCTCCAGCAGACCCCCGTGACCCTGTGTTCAGATTCAGCGGGTTGGAAAATGTATGGATGGATTAATACAGTGGGCCCAGGCTCTTATTTTGAAATGAGTACAACAAGGACATGGAGACACAGTTGGAAACTTGTTACGGGTAAATTTGATACAAACATTAGATAGTTTTTCTTCATATAGAGAAGCATAGACCCATGGAATGGATTACCAAGTAGAGTGATGGAGAGTAGAATTTTAGGGACTTTCAAAACTCAACTGAATATTATTTTGGAGAAATTAGGTTGATAGGATTGACGAGTTTTGTTAGGCAAAATTGTGAAAATGTAGTGAGCATTGAGCGTTTTGCTGACCAGTCACAATCCCAGTGGTTAGGGTACTTGAAAACTGGCATGTAACTAATAAGGTACACTAATCACAACTAGGGCAATAGAATTTCAGAAGCAGAAAAGTTTTTTCATAGAGTATATATTTTCTTCAGTATATTTTGCTATCATGTCTTCAAAAGTCTGTTATTATTGAACTTATATAAAGTGTCAGGATCTTTTTTAGTAAGCCTGCATTAGGATGTTTGTGTCCCAGAACTTTTTTTTTTAATATTGTAAACAGTCTAGCAGTACTAGGGTGTTGTACCGTGTTAGCCATTATGAATGTAGTGAAAAGTCAAGCGAAATGACACCTTTTATTGGCTAACTAAAAAGATTACAATGTGCAAGCTTTCGAGGCAACTCAGGCCCCTTCTTCAGGTGAGATGTAATACAGAAACGAGTTCCCTGTGTTTACAGTATATACACACTAGGACAAGGACAGTCTAGCATAAAAGGAGCCACATGTGTCTGTGACATAATACATGAAGCTTGCTATGTAGAAGGTACAGAGTTCACCGTATAGCCTTGAGTGAAACGCATAACCTTTCCATATTCCATTTTTAGGAATGTACGACAATAAAGAATTGTGTAGTGCAATTAAAATGTCTTGGGACAGTAAAATTGTCTCTTTACAATGACTGTGGAGACAACTATGCCAGTTGTTCATCAGTAATCTGTGCTTTAGAAATGTAGTAAATTATAACCTTTTAAAAATTACAACCTCCATCTGTACAGCCATAATGCAGAAATCAGTGAATGGAACTAATCACCCAGATTAATTAGTTAAGCTTTAGGCCGTATTCACATGTGCTTGAAGATATTTAGATGCACTTGTTTGTCTTGTTTTACCATTTTCATCTTTACGGCTGATTATTATTGTAACAATTACTGCTTTATGCACACATGTAGGAACTGGAACTGTGCCAGTTGAGATTTGCACACACGTGATATTCTCTTGGGCGGCACGGTGGCGCAGTGGTAGCGCTGCTGCCTCGCAGTTAGGAGACCCGGGTTCGCTTCCCGGGGGTTTCCTCCTAAAGTCAAAAGACATGCAGGTTAGGTGGATTGGCAATGCTAAATTGCCCCTAATGTGTGCTTGGTGTGTGGGTGTGGGTGTCCTGCGGTGGGTTGGTGCCCTGCCCGGGATTGGTTCCTGCCTTGTGCCCTGTGTTGGCTGGGATTGGCTCCAGCAGACCCCCGTGACCCTGTGTTCGGATTCAACAGGTTGGAAAATGGATGGATGGATGATATTCTCTTCTTATTGATTGTGCACTTTCTTTGCCTGCTCGTCTTTATGAATATTTAGAGTATGTGGTGCTGTGCCACTTCATAATATTCCTCTGTCTGTTTTTCTGATTCCACTAAACCAAATTGTAGCGTCCAAACAGCATAGTGCACAAAGCATGAACCAACCCTGGAAAGGGTGCCAGTCCCCATTATAATTCATCCATTCATTTTCTGATATTCTAAACCAATCTAGAATCTTGGAGTTAAGATTTTAACATTATTATTACTTGCCAACAACTTTAACAAAGTCAAGTAAAAACATTTGTGATACAATTGGTTACCTTTCCTTTGTTTTTCCAATTGGAGCACTGGCAGGTCCCACAGTGCCAGTAGTGGGATTTGAATCCACGACCTCAGGGTTTGAAGTCCAGAGCACCACGCCACACTGCCAAACTACTGTCTTGTCATCAGCTGTAGAAGCCTTTCATTTGTAGCTTGCATCTATACAAGAATGGCTTTTCTTTGGTAGAACCCAATTTCAAAGATTTCTGGTCCCCTAATGTGTTTTTGTGAGTGTCCATGCTTCTGTTTCATACATTCTTGAGAACAAAATGATAATCACTAAATTAACTAAAACTTGGTTGCTTTTGCGATGAATCAGGTTGTACATTTTGTGTTACCTTATCAGAAATGAAAAAAAAAAAGAATATTTGCTCAGTTAGCAACTGTGGAAAATCTCAGGCAGAACATCTGGAAAACTGCAAGAAAACGTTGAGATGCTCTGATGTAGAGGTACGCGCTTCCTTGAAAAATCAACAATATAAAATATATTCCTTTTAATTTTAGGTGCTGGAGAACACTGCTATACCTCAGTGGCAGAAAAGAGAGCTACAGAAAAAACTGAAAGCGTTGCAGCGAACGACAAATACAGCTGTCAGAAAACAAGAGAACAAAGAGGTTTGTCTGAATGTGTGTAGTTTCTTGATGTCAGTGCCTTTGTGATTGAAACACTTCAATTTTTGTGGCGGACCGATTTATGAATCGATTTCTAAACAAGGTGGGTAGTTGTGTCAGTTGTTGTGATGGCTTAGATTAAAAAGTCTTACGCCATCCAAGTAAATTACTTTTAAGGGTTGTCATATGGGATGTGGTATTTATTTTCTTGTGAAAATGCTATATAACAAGAGAATAAACAAAAGGAAACATTTTTGCCATAAAAAGCAACAAGAATGTTGGTGTTTTTAAATCAAGTCAGTGCTTTATGTGGCCTCACTAAGAGTGCAGAACTATTTTTTTATGATGAATTCTTCCAGGAATTCACCAAACTCTTGTTCTGATATTGGCTCCTTTGTATCCTTTTTCTTGCCCAAGTGATCTCACGCAGCTTCAGTTATGTTCAGGCTCTGAGGTGAGCGGCCTTATACGGTTGACGTTCCGTCTGCAGACGCCCGCTCCAACTGCGTTTTTGGGGTTCTGCTACTAAAAGATGAAGTTCCTGCTAGTAGATTGTCTTCCTGACCAAGTTATACTCCTCAGTAGTTAACATTCTATGCATTTTGTCCCGATGCCCTACAACACTGACAGAAAAGCAGCTTCAGACCATGACACAGCTGACATCTTGCTTGACAGAAAGCTGTGGAGAGGCGTCATTGAACTTTTCTTCCAACTTACTGGTGTAATTGTGAAATTTTCAAATGCAATAAATAGAAAGATTACATTTTGCCTGAAGAGTTGCCTCGAAAGCTTGCATATTATAATCTTTTTAGTTAGCCAATAAAAAGTGTCATTTTGCTTGACTTCTCACTACATTCATAATGGCTAACACAGTACAACACCCTAGTACTACAAAATACATTTTATTTATATAGTGCCTTTCTTTAGTGCCATTATCCCCTAGGAATCTCTGTCACTGGCTGTCACTCCATGATTTATAGTTTTTTCTTTTGCTTGTTGCCTTTTTTGCAAGAATAGCTTATCCGCTATAAATTGTCCTACAGGATCATTTCTTTTTAACAGTATTTTGCATGGTTGGTGGCAGAGTAGTCTACTGGATGTTGAGCAATGTTTTCGTGGACTTTCCTTGGGTCTCTTCAGAAAGTACCGTTTTAGTGCTGTTCATCAGCTTTTTAGGCCTTCCACTTGCTCATTTTCTTCAGATTTCTTTATGACAGCTTGAACACCAAATCTTGGAATTCCAGTTTGCTGTGTAGTTGCTCAATGACTATAGCTGTGCAGATACAAAAGTATGATTTCATTTCTGTCGAAGCTTAGTCATCTCATAACCTCACCTTGCGGCCCACTGGCTTTTGTGGTTACCATCCAAGACACGCATTTATTAAATTGCCTCACTGGTACTGCTTGTTCTGCTAATCTTCGCCTTATTAATCGGAGTCAGGAGTACAGTTGGTGAAGTTTGCCAAACGCACAGAAGGGTGGGGAGTCTCAAAGATTTAGGAAGCAAACGTGGCAGTCTAGTCATCGCAAGATAGCAATGCGTTTTTGGAAAATGCATGAAATTGTTCATTTATGCTTAATGTTACCCAGCTCAGTGCATTCACAAGCAAATAAACACTTCCTGCCCAGAAACCTAGTTTTAAAAATATCATTTGTGTTGCATAAGAGTTCTGGACAGTGCTGTAGTTCTGCTTTTCATGTTATTTTCCTCAAGTTCCTTTTTTATGTACTGTACAATATAAAAAAAAAAATCTCCAGTTTCTGCTTTGAAGCCTTATCACCCCCAGGTTACTGTTATAGAAATGTAATTTTTGTATTGCATCTTGTTATCAGGCTACAAAAAAAGTACAAGAATTGCTGACAAGACATGCCAGTGACTCGCTGGTTGTGGATTCAGTGACTGTGGATTCCATCTCTGTAAGTGTTTTTTTCCTTTTTTTGCTAAGCTTAAGGGCAAGCTGCGTCTTCACCATTTCTGTCTGGTTACCTCTTGTAAAAAGATACAGACTTGTGTTTGTTCTTTTTATGTCTGGAAGATTAGCAATCATCCTTGATGAAAGGTCTACTCCCGTTGGTGAAGGCAGTTTCACTTCACAGAAGTGGCTGCATGTCACCGTTTTTTGTGAGCCTCGACTGTTCCCGAGTCGCGTTTGCTGTGCACAGACAGCGGCCTTTTGTTTACTTGGGAATGCGCTTGTGAGCTGCTGACAATTAGCCTTTGTGATTACTGCCATGGGGGTGGGAGGTGGTTAAAAAGCTACCGTAAATCCCACCTACAGCCACTGAGTGGCGCAGTATGCAACTGGAACAACTCTCCTTGGCTTTGAATGTGGCACATTTGTGAAACGATGAAGTCTGAGTAAGCTTTTTGTTCAGGTAATGCTGCTGCCTCACATCTCTAGAACGTCACATTTGCTTTAATTGAAATTTACACTCATCTTCTTTGAATCAGGTAAGGTAACATAATCATGCACTGAAATAAGATATGAACGTAGTTATTGTCTTTTACCTTTAATGCTTTAAAAAAGAAAAGTACTGTACAGTGACTGGTTTTATACTCTGGTTAACTATAAAGTGTTTAAAAATAATGTATATGTTTTCTTTGTTCTCCACAGATATTGATGAAAATGGTAAATATACTGTGTGACCACTTCCCAGGTGCCTTTGTTATGCTTCTAAGCCTGCAGGATTCTGGCAGTATTTTGTGTGCCTGTCAAGTACCAAAGGTATCAAAGTGGTCATTTCTTGGTGGTCTGCCTGATGTAGTATGGTGACAGTAATTACTAGTTAGCACAACTTCCTTTATAAAAGCGATATGCTAGGAAAAATAACCATTAAACTAGCCTTAAATGGCAGGAATCCTAAATTAGTGGATAGATGTTCTTCTTGTGACCCCTGCAATGACAAAAGCTGCTTTTAAAAAACAGAGTGATAGGCACAGTGCATAAATTTTGTAACTTTGTAAATGTAAACTGTCTAATCTGATTTACAGATTTAAATTCTGTTTTTCTTTTGCAGTGATATCTACTTGACTTTTTAGATTAATGTTTTGTTCTTTAGTAATGGTGAGAAAGCAGCCTCAGAAAATTGATTGGCGGCTGGCTGTTAGGGGCAGGAATTGCTGGGGACAACCTGATACAATTTCATCACAGCAATTGTTTCCTGATAGGATGTTATTGCAGTTTGTTTTTAATGTTTTGAAATGTACAGATTATTATTAATTAATATGTGCAACATATTGCAATTTTAGCACTGCTGCCTCGCAGTTAGGAGACCTGGGTTCGCTTCCCGAGTCCTCCCTATGTGGAGTTTGCATGTTCTCCCCGTGTCTGCGTGGGTTTCTTCCCACAGTCCAAAGACATGCAGGTTAGGTGTATTGGTGATTCTACATTGTCCCCCTGTGTGTTTGTGTGAGTGTGTGTGCCCTGCGGTGGGGGTTTGTTTCCTGCCTCGCGCCCTGTGTTGGCTGGGATTGGCTCCAGCAGACCCCCATGACCCTGTAGTTAGGATATAATGGGTTGGATAATGGATGGATGAATGAATATTGCAATTTATTATTCCACCAACGAATGTCTGAAGTGAAATCGTATCACTATAAGCATGACATTATGTTACATCTTATAAGATAATCTATCCACTCAATTAATACCACTTTTGTGTCAATGTAAATGGATTTCTGGTATCTTGTAAATCTCTACAGTAAGATTCAAAATCTGATTGTTTTGAGTTATGGTACGTAACACTTGCTAACTTTGGTTCTGGGCGATTTTAGCTTCACATTTCAAATTTATTGTCATGCACATAGCACGATTAAATTCTTACTTGCATGGCTCCCACACTACTGCCTGTAGTATTGTGCCAACAACAGAAAACAAATACAACACAATTCGACAATTAAACCTCAGATATGCTAGATTTACAGCAGGGTTAGTGTCAACGTGCATCTGCAAAGGAAAGAAAGTTAAAGGGTATTCATTTGGAAATAACTTTTAACCTTTTTCCTGTATTCATAATATATGTAGTGTGTATAAACTGAAAATGAATATAAGAACAGGCATAAGGAATGCTCTTGCAATTTTAGTTTGAATGGCTGTTGAGTTTGATTTGAGCATTAAAATCTATCCCACAATCTAGTAGTGTGAGCTCTAGTGGTCCAGTACTGTTAACCAAACCGAGGAGAGCGGAGGGAAGGCTGGGGTCTTTAATAAAACTGTTGGTCTTCTCAGCCAACTTGACCACCCACTTGAGTGCACTGTAATCCTGAGCTGAGTGGTCCCTATAACTGGCTATAATGCAGCTCTTAAAAACAACATTTATTTCTACAGCACGTCTTCATACAAATGATGTAGCTCAAACTGCGTTACAAGATGAAAAAGAAAAATATACATCTAATAAGATTAGGCACTACTAAGTAACAAAGAATAAAGTAAGGTCCGATGGCCACGGAAGACAAAATCTGCAGGGGTTCCAAGGCCACGAGACCCCCAGTCCCCACCCCACCCAGAAATTATATATTTTTATATGTTACTTGCCCCATGTAGTTTGTAGTGGTGGCCAAGAAAAATGTTTAATCATGTTTTTGTGGAGAAATGACATTTTCAAGATTCAGTTTGAACATGACACTGCAGTGATTAAAAACCAACTGCAAAAGTGAGAGTAAGTCCAATGATTTCTTTCTAGGAAGGTGGACAATGTCAAACGCTTTGAAGAACGTTGATTGGAAAAAGAAAAAGTCTCTCGTAACACATGTTGCATAATGCACACGTCAGAGGCCAAACTGTACAAGTGTGTCCATTTTTTGCTGTAATATAATTGACCGTTACCACCTCAAAACTCTGCATTGAATGTCAATAGGAAAGGTTTCTTTTGAGCAATTCAGCGTGTTTGGATTGAAGATCTGCCTCTTCCCCCTCATTCATTGGTCAAGAATTCTGCCTTCAATTCAAACACACAGTATTCTGGCAAGTTTTTAAGCAAGTAAAATCCGTTGCTGCTGAGATCACCCCCCAGGAACCAAGTTTGATACCCCTGTGCTAGTGTTCTGTCACTCCAACCTCATTTCTGAGTTACTTTATTATTTAAAAAAGCAGAGTACCTACTTTTCTGCTTTTGGACAGTCACATTCCTTTACTGAACAAATACCAAATGATGTGCAATGTGTTGCCAGATGTACCTCATAAATGGACAGAAATCAGAGTCTTTGCTGCATTTTTAAAAATTCATATGTCCAACCAGTAGTTCATTCTTTTACGTTGGTTTGAGGAACCTGTGTGATAAATTGTAAGCAAACATGTGGAACATCATCCTTTGCTCACATTTTCACTTTGCACACACTCATGTTCATCAGGGTGGATCAGCCTCCTCATCAGATGCATTGACTTCAACACAGGTTCAACTTGCCACCTGGGTGGGCACTTTAGCCTGATCAGCACCCCAACAGAAGTACAGGTAGTGTGACTATCAAGTTAAAATGAAGTGATGCCCATTCACTTTATTTGCCAATTAGTTTATCACGGTGGAAAGAAATGTATGGTCTAGAAAGAAACCTTTCCTATTTCCCAAACTAACTTGGCTGTATTTCTTGGCAGAATGCAACTAGCACCCTTTCTGCGGCTGACTGGGCTTTGGCGGTCTGCAGGACAATGAATGGCAGCGCTGGAGGTTCGGACATTGTTGCGAAAGGAACGGCTTATAGTAAGAATCTGGACGCGGTGCAGAAGTGGGCACTAGAATATGCCAACAACAAACTGCAAAAGTGAACATAAATCAAATGATTGGTTTATAGTTGGGTGGATGACTTACTTGAAAATGTATATATAACTGGCAGGATCCAGTTCTTTTTTTAATATGTATTCATGATATAAAAAATAATAAAAGGCAATTTATTTTAAAGCAGTTTCTCATGACTATTAGCATGTTATCATGAAGTAACTCCTTTTAGACGTGGTTTTGGGGTTTGTGTTTTTAGCTCCACAAGTGACTTGGAGTGGCACCAGGCAGTTATGCAGGACCACGTAACCTTTGTGATGGACAACCACAGCCACTACCTAGCTGGGACGCCAGCAGGGTGGAAGGACCAGGGGAAAGGGGACACTAGAGGGCAGCCCTCCTGGGTGGCTGTGGCACCACAGATTCCTGCAGGGCATGTTGGGAACTGGAGTTTGGTGAAGCCCTGTTGGGTTCTGTGGGGGCCACCAGGGGGAGCTGCAGAGCCCTGTGGAGCACTTGGGAGTGATTCCAGGTAATAGTGATGAGCCACACGGAACACTCCCAGGACCTGAATAAGAGGAGCCGCCTCACGGGGGGCCAGAGTCGAGGAAGGAGTGGAGGCGGATGGACTGACGGCAAGGAAGGGAATGGACTGGACTGTATTTTGGTGTGCTGTTGGTGGTTGTGCACTTTTAATTGTAAATAAACACGGATGCTGAGCGAGCCTGTGTCCTGCCTGTCTGTGCCCAGGGGTTAAGGTGGCAGTGCACCCCTTATTGGCTTACACCTTAAACCACATTTTGTTGTCTAGAGTGTGTCATGGAGGCGTCATTTCCTGGAATAAAATATTTGAAGCTCATGTTAATGATTGGTGGCCTGTAGCACCCCATAAAATGAGAAAGCAGTTTACATGAATCACTTTCTCTACATTTAGTTACACGCAGCTTGTAGCAAAAGATAGAAAGGGGTTGTTGTTAGGGATGCCTTACCCCAGAGCTTGTTCAGTTCTGCTTTACCCCTTTTAGAAAATAGGAATAGGAATAAAGTGGCCATTGTGGTCCTGCTGACAGCAGCAGTTGTGATCTTTTTTTAAACGATTGTAAGTGACACAATTCAGAGCAGAGCCTCTTAGTCAAGTCGTGGAGAGCTGCACTGTCTCAGTTTTCTGTCTTCCCAGCCATTGAATAAGAAGCAACTCCTGTCTTCTGACTGAAACCTGGAAAGAGAGAACTGAGAAAAAAAAGAATCTTAAAATTAATTGGGCAAGGTCTTCCATTGTTTAAACCAAAAGTATTGTTCAGGACAAAACAATGGCTTTACATTTTGTATATTTATTGTTCGATGCTTGTGTAAACACATTTCTCATCTTAGTGGACAAACACTACGATTGTTGTATTTTAATACCTGATTTATTAAATTGCGGTTAGTTAAAAGTCCAAGGATGATGTTTGTGTTTTTGACCCGATTGGTGGAAACATTGCTAATGTATCTTCAGTTGGTGATGGGCTGCTGAAGTCACTGGACATGCTGAGGTCTCTGGTTTGTCTCTGGGAAAAAAAAAACATGCATGTGATACTCTGTCCAAAGACAAAACAGGATCAGATGTAGTCTTACATAAACCTTGGGGTCATCTGTCCGGAGCTCGCTCTGGAGGCCACAGGTAACCCCTTTTTATCAAGGATCAAACAATCCTGCAGGGGCTTTGACAGAAGCCTCCTGCTGCCCACATCTAATCTTATAATGTGTATTCCCCACGGCCCTTCTGTTATACTTACATCCCTTGAATGATTTAAGGGGACTTTCTTGCCTGTGTGTCCATCTGGCATCACTTCTGGAGCAGCTTAATGTCCCCTGTCTGGGATGTGCTCCAGCACCTGATAATACAGGCCCTGACAGATCTACTCACTCACACACACACACACACAGAGTGCTGTGAAAAAAGTATTTGCCCCCTTCCTGAATTCTTCTGTTCCATTCCATCTGAGTCTGTGAATAATAATGACCGGGGTTCAAGGACGAGTATGGTGAGCAACCCGGGCATTATATATGTTTATAAAATGTACTGTATACAGTGTGTGTGTGTATATATATATATAATATATCCTGCAAAATGTAAAGGACACAATAGTCAAAAAATGAGAATTTGCAGCCCAACTGGCCATATGTCAAGTAGAACTGTAAGCATCCCATCAAAGTGTCCCTCCACCTCCATTGCACTCTCCTAGAAAGAATGTGCTACTGACTTTCAGGATGACAAACTTGACTGCCTAGTTCAGGATTCATTCTGGAAAAGGCAAACTGAATCACCTTCCCATTTTCAAGCAACTGTTTCAAAATGTGCCCTGTGCAAAAAAAACAATAGAATATTAGACTTGTACCTTAATTCTTATCCCTTGACTGACAGAGAAACTGTATGTGACCCCAGTCTTGCCCTGTTTGTCTTCTCTTGCTTGGCAGATCAGTGGCAGGTGAAAGGTCTTCTGAGGTTGCCCACTGTTCAGGTGCAGGGCCATTCTCTTCTTCAGCAACTGCTGGATTCTTTGTTCTGAAATTGATTGAAATGTCATGCACTTGAGGCCATCATTAATATCAGAGATGGTTACAGATTCAACAACAGATAGCGCTTGCTTCAAAAGTCTATTCAGAGAATGCTAACTAAATCAATTTTACTCTGCCATGAACAAGATTACACTGTGTGCAGAATTATTAGGCAAGTTGTATTTTTGAGGATTAATTTTAATATGGAACAAACACAGTGCTATCAGTCAATCCAAAATGTTAATAAACCTGAAACCTGAATGTTTCACAACGGAAATGTGAGTGTGAACATCATCAGGGGAATACATATGTGCGCACAATTATTAGGCAACTATTAGTGTGCAGATTTATTATGCAACTAAAGGAAAAATGAAAATTTTCCCATCTCACTTGTTTATTTTCATCTGTTATAGTGAGAATAATAAACAAACACCTCAAAATTTACAAATAAACATCTCTGACATTTCAAAAAAAATCAATCAATCAATCAATGACCAATATAGCCACCCTTCTTTCCAATAACAGTCATAAGCCTTTCCATTCATGGAGTCTGTCAGTTTCTTGATCTGTTGACGATCAGCTTTTTGTGGAGCAGTGACTACAGCCTCCCAGACACTCTTCAGAGAGGTGGATTGTTTTTCTCCCCCGTAAATCTAGCGTTTAAGAAGTGCCCACAAGTTCTCGATAGGGTTTAGGTCAGATGAGGAAGGGGGGCCATGTCATTATTCCTTCATCTTTAAGGCCTTTACTGGCTGGCCACGCAGTGGAGAACTTCGATGCAAGTGATGGAGCATTGGCCTGCATAAAAATCATGGTCTTTTTCCTGTATCACTGTTTGAAGAAAGTGTCTTCGAAAAACTGGCAGTAGGTTTGGGAGTTGATTTTGAGTTCATCTTCAATGCAAGAAGGTCCAACTAGCTCATCTTTAAAAATACCAGCTCATACCAGTACCCCACCTCCACGTTGGAGTGGAGCTCTGTGCCCATTACTGATCCACAGGTCCATCCATCTGGTCCATCAAGAGTCACTCTCATCTCATCGGCCCATAAAATCTTTGAAAAAAATCTGTCTTCAGATATTTCTTGGCCCAGTTTTGACGTTTCAACTTATGTTTCTTGTTCAGTGGTGGTTGGGTTTCAGCCCTCCTTACCTTGGCCATGTCTTTGAGCACTGAACACCTTGTACTTCTGGGCACTCCAGGTAGGTTGCAGCTCTGGAATATGAAAGTACTGGAGGATAATGGGTTCCTGGTAGCTTCACGTTTGATTCTTCTCAAATCTTTGGCAGCTAATTTGCGTCTTTTGTTCTCAACACGTTTCTTGCGACCCTGTTGACTATTTGCAACAAAATGTTTGATGGTTCTGTGATCACACACCAATATCTTAGCAATTCCAAAAGTGCTGCATCCCTCTGAAAGACTTTTTACAATTTTTGACTTTTCAGAGTCAGTTAAATCTCTTTTTGTCCCGTTTTGCCCGAGGAAAACTAGCTGCCTAATAATTCTGCACACCTTGATATAGGGTGTTGATCTCCTTAGGCCACACCCTCCCTCATTACACAAATACACATCACCTGACGTGCTTAAATCCAATAAGCATTCAAGTTAATACAGCTTGGAGTTGGAATATACGCATTAAAAATGATGATATGGTCAAAATACTCACTTGCCTAATAATTGTGCACACAATGTAAACAGGTTAGAAAATGAATGAATGGGTGGATTTTTGGTTATACTGTGAGAAATGCTGGGCGCTTTCTGTTTGATAAGCATCTGAAAGATTGGCAGAGCAGTTAATAATGATGTTTTTGTTAAACGACTGTCTTGTTTTCTCAAAGACCTTGCAACTCGTGCAAGCAAACAAGAAAACAAACTATACGACACAATCATCTCACATTGATGTGAAATTAACTTGAGCTCACACGTCAAGGCCCACCTTCCAGTTGCCTGCCTCAGGCTGTACAAGGTTCAGTACAGACAGTGGCCACCATGAATCATTGCTTGTCAAGATCTATGATGTCACCCTCTCTCTCTCAAGGCAAGACTGGGATTCCGTTCATTTTGAATGAGCCTCTGCAATAACTCAGATGGCATGTTGCTCCCACCTCACAGTCCCTTTTTTGAATCCTTGACCCGGGCAGTGCCTCTGTAGAATTTGCAGGCTCTCCTTTTGTCTCTCTGACTTTTCTTTGAACACCCAAAAGAACTGCACACTCATTATGTTTAGTGGCAAATGTTATCTGGCCCTGCTTGAGTGTGTGTGTGTGCACGAGAGGGTCCTGCAGTGAACTGGGTTTGTTTCCCACCTTTTGCTACCAGGATGGGCACCAGTTTCCCATAATCCTGAACTAGACAGGCAGTTGTGATTGCTATACTCATGAAACCCTCTCTCAACCCATCTGCCATTCACAGTTACCATCTTGTCCAAGACTTTGAAACACATCATCCGCAAACAATTCCCCACTTTTCTCTCTGCCAAGAATCTACTAGATCTGCTTCAGTCTGGATTCTGCAAGGCTCACTTTACCGAGACTGCACTGCTTTCGGGTCCAAATGCTCTTAGATCTGCTTAAGCTGCTCCTTGTTAGGGGGATTTGTCACACTGCTGCACACATCGTATATCCAGACTTGTTAAAATTGTACTATTGAGAAGACTCTGATCTGAGCTGCATGAAATGGGTTCAAAGATGAAATGGCGGACAGATATGCAAATATAAAAGCCTGTTAATCTCCATGCATGTTGACAATTATATTCATATTGTAATAAAATCCTGTTAACTTTTGCTAGTAATGTGCACATGTAGCGGCCAAAAGGACGAGTAGCCAATGTGGACAACGTATAGAAGGCGAGTCAAACTTAATTGACAGTAGACTAGAAGAACTAAATAAATAAATTAAAACATGTGCGGTGCTGGTGTCATATCATCCCTTATGGCGTTTATTCTGAATTAACCTGCTCGCCATTAACCCCGAGTCTATCATACGCTCAGAATTTGATGCAAATGTGGTTAAGCCAGAGCAGGGTGGGCAAAGTCGTTCCTCAAGGGTTTTTGTTCCAACCCAATTGCTTAATAAGAAGCTCAAGTGACACTGCTGCTTCATTTTAGTTGTCGTGCTTGTTAACATTTTGAACTCTTATTGCCTATTTTAGTCTTAAACAGCTGTATTCTCATTTTTAATTGCTCCTTATTAGCAATAAGAAGCAAATGACAAAACGAAACCAGCATTTCTCCATTTAGCTTGTTTTCGTTTACACCAGTGTGTATTTATCGTGCACTATTTGATTTAATTAAATACTTGGGAGGAAAGTGAAGGGAAAAAAGTGAACGACTGAGAATTACTCATCTGTTTTAGACTTCAAATCATTTGGATGATATCCTTAGAAAGGAAAAAAAAAATCTAAGATATAAGAATGACCTGACAGGGTAGAGTTAAAGCACTAACAAAACCATGAAATTAAACTATTGGCGAGGATTGTTTTTTAATTAAGCAACTGGGTTGGAATAAAAACCTGCAGCCACTGCAGCCCTCCAGGAATGACTAACCACCCCAGAGCCAGAGTGTCTCTAATTTAGACTGCTGTGCTCTGATGAGGAGGAGTGTTTAGGCCTGACAGTATTCTGCTGCCATCTAGTGGATAAAAGAACATCAGGCGGCAAACAAACCCTGAACTACTCTATGGTAACTCATCAATATTCATGAGTGGGGTGGAGCATTCAACCAACGCACACAACTGTAAAGCCAGTTTTAGAACAAGCTGAAACTGAAGCATTCGTTGAATTGAGCGACAGTGATGATAATGTGAATTGGTCGCCAGGCGTTGACACGGATAGTGAAACTGAGGCATACAGCACTGCACGACTGGACTTCAGTCACGTAACGCTGCAGCAGAGTGTAGTACCTATGTGGCAAAAAAGGGAACATGATTGTGATCAAGTGGAAGGACAAAAAAGGTGTTAGCCCCCTAAGAGTGTTCACAATGCAGCAACAATCAATATTCGTGTCAGAGGAAATGTGGAAGTCAGTAAGCCCTGCAATAACACAAGAGGTGGGTCAACCATGAAGATCAGGCACCGACCTTTTATCGAACATGAAAAAAAAAAATAAGAAAAGTGCCCAAAGAAACATGCGTCTTCTGTCGCGATTTCAACCACAGGGTGTGCAGTGGTGGCTGTCTCAAAATATGTCACACAAAGGACGTGTACTGAATCAGCATACGGGCGCTGAGCAGGCTCCTGTCAGTCATGGAGAATCCACTGCATCCACTGAACAGGATCATCTCCAGGCAGAGGAGTAGCTTCAGCGACAGATTGCTGTCACCATCCTGCTCCACTGACAGACTGAGGAGATCGTTCCTCCCCAACACTATGCGACTCTTCAATTCCAAAACGTTAACGTTAACATTATACAAAGTTATTGTCTGTTTTACCTGCATTTTTATCACTCTTTAATTTAATATTGTTTTTTTGTATCAGTATGCTGCTGCTGGATTATGTGAATTTCCCCTTGGGATTAATAAAGTATCTATCTATCTATCTATCTATCTATCTATCTATCTATCTATCTATCTATCTATCTATCTATCTATTATATAGTGCCTTTCATATCTATCTATCTATCTATCTACCTACAGCGGTGGACACTAGACTGTCCCCTTTCCTGCTGTATTTATGTTGACGCTTTTGTATTTCAAACCACAAAACCACCCTCTGTCTCTTGGGGAAAATGATGGATCTTATTTAATCTGGGATACTTCAACATCAAGAATCAGTTGTTATTTTGGGTAACCTGTAATCTGGTGCACATGTGATTAAACAAATGACTCGGGAACCACCGCAACTGGCAGCCTTTCCAGCAGCTCTGTGTACGACTTTATCTTTCTACCTTTTTCTCTATTTCACTGATCACTCCTACCACTTTCTTTTATGTAGACTCGTTCCCTGGGCACTATTTACTACTTTTTACTAATGTGAATTTCCCCTTGGGATTAATAAAGTATCTATCTATCTATCTATCTATCTATCTATCTATCTATCTATGTTATCCTGTCTACTATACTAAAATCTATCTATCATATAGTGCGTTTCATATTATCTATCTATCTATCTATCTATCTATCCTGCCTACTATACTAAAATCTATCTACCTATCATATAGTGCCTTTCATATTATCTATCTATCTATCTATCTATCTATCTATCTATCTATCTATGATATAGTGCCTTTCATATCTATCTATCTATCTACATCGGTGGACACTAGACTGTCCCCTTTCCTGCTGTATTTATGTTGACGCTTTTGTATTTACATGTTTCTGTTACATATAGTAACATTTTTTCTTGTTGAATAAAATTCAATGTTTTATTGATGCTTGTTTTATATATAACAGTAAAGAGGCTACAAATGTAACAATACGATCTTAATCCATCACAAGGTAATGGCAGCACTGGACAGAGTGCCACTCCATCTCAGACACACACACACACACACACGTCTTTAGTGATTTGGTAGGAAAGCCCACACAGATACAGGGAGAACATGCAGACTCCACATAGATAATGACCGGGCACAGGATTTAACGTTGGACCCACCATGCCACTCAAGTAGGACTACTTTACCCACCAAAATGCAGGGCAGTCTATTTTATAAAAAGAGAGGCCTCCAATAACTGAGCTGCTTTCATTTCTGTTTCAGTTATCAGGCTCCTGGAATTCAATCTGCCGTTATCAACATTTTACCGGGTGCCTTGGAGGAACTCCTGGCTGATAATTTTTCCCAGACCCGTAGAAATCTCATCCAGTGTGGAAGCAACAGGACTGAAATGTGGTTTTGTGCGTCATCAAATATGCTAGGACTTGTTTGCAGGCCACTCAGGTACTGCTGTGCTTCTTGCAAGGTTTTTGCATAAATGTCCTCATTTATTGCGATCTGTGAAGAATAAAGAGAAACTGAGATTAACCTCCCTCCACTCTGCAGAGCTGGGACGCTGAGCCCTGCATACTGCATGGCAGCACAGTGGTTAGCGCTTGGTATAAATCTTGTCCCATCACTGTTTGTGTGGCATTTGCCTTCTCTCTCGCTGTGTTTCCTTCCACTCCCCTTAGACGGAGCTGCTAAGTAAACTGGGGTGGCATAATGGCATAGTGCTTATCACTATTGTCCCATGAAACCAGCGTCCTGGACTGGAGTCCTATGCCTGCTCATCGTCTAGCTGTTTGCCCAAGTCTGTGTGGTGTTTTTTTGTAACATCCCCAAAGATGTACACATTCACTTCATTGAGTATTCCTAATTAGCCCTGTATGGGTTGGCATTGTGATGGGGTGGCATCCTGTCCAGAGCTGTCCCCCCATCTTGTGCCCAATGCTGCCAGGATAGGCTATGGCCCACTGTGGCCCTCAGTTGGATGCCATTGGGCTGAGATTGCTACATAAATGTACGGGTCTGCTCTAACATGGACTGGCATCCTTCCCACGGTGGGCACTCAGTGCTGTTTAATAATTATAATAATAATAATAATAAATTTGTCCTAACGGGGAGTACCAAAAATTCGGTGAGTTTGAAAACCGAAATGGCAGATGAAATTATTAACCTTCAAAAATTCAGAATTATATTTTGTAACTCAAAAAAAAACTAACGACGAGTGTCAGAATACAAGAATCGATATATCAAAAAATCACCCAATTCTCCCACCGGCATGTCAGGGATCCATTTTACCTGTAATGATGGATGTAACTGGGATGTCAGGAAGCAGTCAAGCAGGATGTGGACTTTCTTCTTCAGCAAGCCCTCATCAGGGTTTTCATGATGCGCTCGCTTGAACTTTTGCACCTCCAGGTAGAAAAGAAGGTTATTCTCCAGCAAAGGGTATCCCTCCGAGGGGCCGTGGGTCTGTAAATGTCGATAGAAGTGAAGGACCTTTGTGGTCGGCCAACCCTCGGAAGCCGAATCCAAAGCCTGGACGAGAGACGTCATGTTGTCTTGTGTGGGCTGTGCATACCCTCCTGCAGCCCCCCTAGCTTTGTTACTTTTGACACATTTCACGATGACCTTGGAGGCAAGTTTCAAGACTAGGGGTTCCACTGACGACAGATTCTGAGAGGTCAGCTGTGAAGGGTCGGGTCCAGACTGTCTCAGCTCCGCTAACAGGCTGCACCAAAATGATCTGACAGAGTCTTTTAAAAGGGAGCCCAGGAATCCTTGGATGTGGTCCACCGTGGCTGCCTTTACACATCCGCTCTGAACCTCTTCCAGAACTTGCTTTCGCAGATGTTTTGGTAAAGAACCCGCCTGTTCCTGGCCTTCATTGCACACTCTTTCCTTCAGCAGTCTCTTCATCACATCCAGGTATGTCCTGTCACGGCCCCCTCTGGGTAACGTTACAAATTCCTGCCACAGCTCGAGGGTCTTTCGCACTTCAGCTGACTCGGTTTCTTCAACGATCCGCTTGTAGGCATTGAAAATCGACTTGATCTCATGAAGCGCAGAAAGGCTGGGGGGATCACGTGAGTGTCCATCTGGGGGATCTCTGCTTGGGAGTTGGGCCTGCAGCTCAAAATGAACTCTTTTTGCATTTGTCCTCTTCTTGTCCAAGCCCATGCTCTTCCGAGGTTTACGTCTTAATCTTGGCAGCGCTTCACTAGAAAGAGACGCAAGAGAGCTGCTGCTTACAACAATATACAGTATAAAATCAAATATATTTATAGGTACAATTATGAATGCTATACTGCTTTTGCACTAAAATTCAATTATCAATTGCTGCTGTAATATTTTGAGGACATCGTACATGACTAACAGATGACTCAGTTGCTACCACTGCACCCTCGCATCACCAAAGTCTTCAGTTCAATGGCCGTTCGCCGACTACGCTGAACGTTCTCTGCACCTTTGTGTTGGGTTTCACTCCTGCTTTCCTGCCATTTTCCAAAGACACGTACATTAGCTTAGTTTATGACACAGTGTGAGTGTGTCCTGCAATGGACTGGCATCCTACCCAGGTGTGACCCCATGATGTCAACATAGGCTTTGTCTTACAGCGATCCTAAACTGGATAAATGGGCTTGGAAATGGCTGCCCTTACACTCATCAGCTCCCATTTCAAGTCCACCTATCCAAAGCCGGGTCAGGACTTGTGTTACCACCAGAACAGCGAGACGTTTTGAGGTGCACATTCAACAAAGGTGCTGGAAACATTCCTTTGGGTGCGTGACCCACGCTGACCTGATGTCATGCCACACTTACCACACACTCTCATGCATGAATTCTGCCTGCATTTGACATTCATTTAGTAACCACCTTAACAACATGGAAAGCATCCTGTGTGTCTGCCTGTGTGTCCGTCCGGTTGTATGTCTCTGTCATTCCAAAAGATGATGCATCATAGACATCTGTAGTAATGAAATGCATTACATTTGTCATTCTAACAGATGGCGCATCCCAAACATTAACACTGCTTTTACGAATCTCATACCCAATGGCATGTAACAGAGACATATGCACTGCACTGCAAACTCTAACGCTGAGGTCTACATTGGCTACTTAGGTTTCAACGTATCTTAGTTGGGTGTTACATCTAGTAAACGTTAATAAAAGGATAAGTTCATTACTGAAAATAAGCGATGTACTTACTTTGGATTTGCTGCACTTGGAGACTTGGGGGATTGAAAGGCAGATGATGGAATGCAGTGTCTTAAAAGAGAAAATAAAAAATCCAAAGTCATTTTAGACGTACCTAGGAAATCACAAAACACTGGCTGTGAGCTTTGCAGGCTCCCAACAAATGGATAGGAATGAACACTGGCTTGGTGGGGGGCTGCCAGCTTATGACGAATCTTTACTTAGGTTTCTTTTCAGGTGTTGTCAGAAAAAATGTGGAAATTTATTAAAAACCAAAAACTGAAATCTTTCATCTTTATAACTTCACTTTAACTTAATACTGATACTCTGTATGTTCAATTCTTCATAATAATTATTCACAGTGGCTCCAAAATCCATACTGACCCCAACTCTCTCTTCTGTTTCTTTTTCCGGTTTCTTTGTGGTGGCGGCCTGCGCCACCACCACCTACTCAAAGCATCATGATGCACCAACATTGATGGACTGAAAGCCAGAAGTCTACGTGACCATCATCATCAGGTCCTTCCATGAAAACCCTAAATACAAAGAGGACTGTTTGACTTATGTTAGGTAGATTGTCCAGAGGGGACTGGGCGGTCTCTTGGTCTGGAACCCCTACAGATTTTATTTTTTTCTCCAGCCTTTGGAGTTTTTTTTTTGTTTTTTCTGCCCACCCTGGCCATCGGACCTTACTCTTATTCTATGTTAATTAATGTTGACTTATGTTTATTTTTTATTGTGTCTTCTGTTTCTCTATTCATTTTGTAAAGCACTTTGAGCTACATTTTTTTTGTATGAATATGTGCTATATAAATACATGTTGATTGATTGATTGATAAGTATTCAGACCCTTTGCTGTGGTGCTCCTCGTTGCGCTCGGGTGTATTCTGTTTGCTTTAACTCTCCTTGAGATGCATCCAGAACTTGACTGGAGTCACCTGTGCAAATGGCACTGATGGGACATCATGTAGAAAGGCGCACACCGGTGTGTTGAACATCCAACACACACTGCATGTGAGGACAAACACCAAGCCAGGAGGTTTGAGAACTCTCTGCAGATGTCTGTGATCAAATTATGATGAGACACAGATCAGGTCAAGGAGATAAAGCCATTCCTAAAGCTCTGGGTGTTCCCAGGAGCAAAATGGACTCAATAATTATGGGATGGAAGAACTTTGGAGCCACCTGGACTCTTCCTAAAGATGGTTATTTGGTTAGACTCAGTAACCAGGTCAGAAGGGCTTTGGTCAGGGGGTGATCAAGAACGCAGTGGTCGATCTAACAGAGCTTCACAAGTCCTCTGCTGAGATGGGAGAACCTCCATCAATTAGGTGTCTATGGTAGAGTGACAAGATATATGGTATATGACAGTTTGAGAGCTTGGGGAACAAAGACTCCCAGGTCTGATGAGATAGAAATTGAGCTGTTTGGGCAGAACATCAAGCACTATATCTGTTGAGACCAGTCACTGCTCATCACCTGCTTCATACCATCTCTGTGGTGAAGCAGCGTGGTGGCAGCATCACGCTATGGGGGTGCAAGGACAGGAGGACTAGTCAGAAGTGAAGGAAGGATGAATGCTACCAAATACAGAGAGGTCCTTGAAGAAAACCTGCATACCACCTTAGAGTGGGCCAATGGTTCACCCTTCAGCATGACAATGACCTGAAGCCTACAGCCAAGGTAACACTGGAGTGGCTTCAGGACCAGGGTGTCAAACGTCACACTTAAACCACTTTAAAGATGTGTGGAGAGACCTGAAGATGGCAGCTCACAGACGCTTCCCATCCAATCAAATTAGAACTTAAAAAGGAGCTGTCAGGAAGAATGGGGTGAACTGGCCAATCCAGGTGTGCAAAGCTTGTAGAGACTTACCAAGAAGACGTGAAGCTGGAATCGTTGCCAAAGAACAAAATGAAGGGACTAAATACTTACATGAATGAGAGATTTCAGTGTTGGATTTTTAATAAATCTGCGAACACTTTTGAAAACATGTCACACCCATAGTAAGTACATAAAAAGAGACCTGACATTTACTCGCGTCACAATAATGGCTTCATAAACCTATAATCATGGCTCTAGAGAGCGGTGGTTAGCACACGCTAGTCAGAATTTCGCTGACTGTCACAATAATGGCCCCATAAATCAACAAACCCCCCACTTTAAAAACTCAGCCTAAAATGGGACAAGCTCTACTTGACGACTATCGCATTGCAGCCCCCCTCGACACCACGAGCACAAGGCCGGGTCTGTTTGCACAGAGAATAAACGGCAGACTTACTCAACAAAGGACACGATGTCTGAGTGAAGATAACTGATCCAGGCCTCCCTGAGAGTCTCCAAGGCGTAGCGAGCGGCAGGGTTCAGTAAAGTCACCTCCACAAATCCTCGGCTTGACGTGAGCGTCTGGTGAACGGCATGGATATACGAAGGGCTCTCAGTGTAAATCCCTTAAAGGAGGAGAGAGGATCAGCACACACTTGTCAGTGGCACTCCAAGGTGTCAGTGGAGCCCACTGCTGAATAATTCAGCGGTCAGACTGATTGCTGGTCTCTGCCAAACCTGATATTTAAGGTCAAACCCTGGCGATTTTAACAGATTAGATAAAGGTGTCATCTGGGAGCTCAGGTGATAGCAAACAGATTCAGTTGTTTTTTTACTTATTTATTGTTTGCCATCTAGAGGGTAATGACACTTTTGTGAAATGGTGGCAAGTAAAAGAAACTAAACATCTTGCAGAATATAAATTATGAGAGCCAGGGCAGCTCACAGGGCAAAATAGCGTCATTTGGAGAAGTGCCGCTGCTCCATGGCTCCAGGGTCCTGCGTTAGTTTCCCACACCTGAATGTTCTCCATAGACCTGTGGTTTTCTCACATTCCCAGAAACATGCAGGTCAGGTTAACTGGTGGCACTAAATTGAGTGTTGGAGGTGCCCAAGAATGGGCTCTAGAATAGATTGGCACAAGTCCCAGAGCTGCTAGGTAAACTCCAGCCCTTTGCAACCCAGAAATGGATTAAGAACCAGACCCTCCCTCCTGTTCTGGGCTAACCTAACCTAACAAGAGGACTTCCCTTGACCGGTGTCACGTCTCTGTGTCATGCTGGAGGTCAGATGCTGGAGACGACCGCACTGAGTGAGCGCCCTCATGCTGAGTGTCAGAACTCGTAACTTTGACCGTCTTCCTTTTACTTTGTCTGCTCCCTGTGCATCCCGACTCCAGTGAAACACTTCAGGCATTCAACAGACCTCAGTCTAAAGTCTTTTAAGCCCCTCTGAACCCAATAAAGTCACCGTCACATAATAAAAAATAAGCAATGCCAAACTCACCAATGCTGCAGGGTGCTGTGGCTGACAGGTACTTGCCAAAGAGCCTCCATGCAGTGGCCAGTGGTAGCAGTTTGACCTCACCGAGGCTGAGCAGCTCCTGCCACAGCAGAAGACAGTGGACCACCGGTGGCTCGTCAAACCTGTGGACAGACAGATATACCAGGGGGATCAGCTTCGAGCTGCATGAGGGGTCTCTCTGGCTGACGTTTGACCAACGTTTACTCTTAAAAATATTTTGCAGATCTTTAGGAGAGCAAGAGCCCCATCAGCCTCCATCATATTGGCTCCATATCTGTACAGAGTGAGCACTGGCTCACACAAATGGCAGCCTCACACACCTTACCTCTCAGGAAACTGATCATTGGATTACGTAGATGCAGTCAGTGATGGAGTGGTGTCCCACCCAGGGTCTTTCTACTGCTATGTCCTTGGTCTCTTAGGGTTCATTCAGATTTGAACATTGTCAGTTACCTGCATTTGTTTGGCATCATTTAAGCATTTCAATGGCATTTTGCAAGCATTCTGTAAGCGTTTTTCACAGGTTTTTCAAGCGTTTTCCAGCATTTTCAAAGAAGCATTTTGCAAGGAAAATAAGACTGGCATCATTTTCTGCCAACTTTTCGTGGGTTTTCAGCTGTTCTAGTGTTGTCACAAGGGTGGGTAAAGAGCAGTGTTTCTCAACTACTGGGTTGCAACCCACCGGGGATGGAGGTGCGTCATGAGTTACCATTGTGTTTATAATGGAAGTGGGTCCTGGTGGCTCACGAAGTGGGTCAAGACTCTGACAATCACGATTGATTCAGCAAAGGGGAATCCCAACCCCACCACCACCACCACTCTCACGATCACCATGAGGCCAATGTCCAATGATAATGCTAAATTCACCAAGGGAGGGACACCCTGCCTCCAGTACAACTATCACACTCGATTCTCTAAGGGGTCAGAAAAACTGGGCTGTGACCCCACAAAGATTGAGAAACACTGAACTAGGCTCTCTATGAGGACCCTCAGGCAGCATCCTGAAAAATTCCAGGATTACACCCGGGTGGGTGTCGATATAACAACAGGGGTCTATGATAGTGTCTTTATGATATGTATGGAAGCTTATCGTCACCACTGAAATAAAAAGATCGTGTCATTTTGTGAAAATATTGCCTGCTGCTGTCAGTGCCACGTCACGCGTGTGTGTTCTCCATTCGTCTAGTGACAGCCAGTGAGGAAGGCGTCAAGCACGTGCATAGCATGTAATTAACTGAAGAGAATCACACCGGCATTATGTTCAGATACATTTAATCTTGCACATGGTGAGGGGTACATTTAATCCCCCAATTTGAGGTCACAAGGAGCCAGTGGTTATCATAGCAGCATCAAGTGAAAGGCAAGAAGCAAACATGGTGGACAGCATGCCGCTCTTTTGCACAGCACAACTGCACAGCCAAGCAGAAAAGAGTGTGCTGCATGCAATCTGCTAAGAGAAGCCTATAAATAAAAAATTAATTTTAATTCAGTTTTAAGAGACATATTTTGCAATCTGATGGCACTGCAGATACTGTTCACACCCGGGGTGTCAGGTTGGATATGAAAATGAAGCACACAAAGGATTAAACGTATTTTCTTAATTGAGAATCATTGACAGAGTGAATGTCTGGCATTCAGTGTTAAAACAGATAATGCTACGCAGTTAAGCACACTCACTGGTACCAATCAGGCCATAAATACACAGGGGGATCACGAAAAGCCCATGCAGACCCTGGTGCTGTGAGGCAGGAGTGACAGCTCTGCGTTACCACTCTGCATAGATTGAAACATCTGTACTGAACTTACTAAACTTTCATTTGATTAAAACTCAATGTTCACTGAGGACTTTTGTTCAGCTCCCCTCACTTGATTACAAGCTATGCGCACACTTAACCTCTCCTTCAGTTGCCATCACTAGACGACTGCAGCACGCGCCTTCACAATGACACAGACTTTTCATTTCTTTATCTAAGTTTCAATGAGCGGCTTCATGTCTGACTTCAAAAATGCTTTGTTTTTTGTTTATGGATTTTATGAGAGTTGCCATTCATTTCAACGGAACAAGCATTTGGCTAAAACTCCCCGACTGCTCCTGACAGAAATTTTCTAAACTGGTTACTGTTAAAACTCTTAGATATGAACTCACACTATAAGTGCATCTAGTCTACTGTGAAAACGTCCTAATAATGTTTAAGTACAGGGTGAGGCAGAAAGGACGGATGTCTTTGAAATGGCTAGAACTCACCACTAGGTGGAGTGACAGATGTGCATTTGGTGGCGTTAGGTTTGCGAAGTCTTAGCGTTTTTTTATTTTCTTCTTAGTTGAAGCCATGGAGCCGTGGACGATAGAACACCACGTTTTTGCATACGACTGTTTTGTCAAGAACAGCCAATCTATTACCGCAGTTCAGCGTGAGTTTCGTTGCCATTTCAATATCCACAGAAATAAAGCTGTTCCCGCTCATAACACTATCCTACGTTGGGTTAAAGCACTTCATACATGAGGTACACTAATGAACAAAAGACTACACGAACGGCATGTACCCCTGAAAATGTGAAAAGCGTACGACTAGCCCTGCTGCGCAGTCCAAGTCGATCTGCTCGGAAGCATTCTTCTGAACTTGGCCTCAGTAATCGCTCGGTAAGGCGTATTTTGCATTTAGACCTGCATTTCCATCCCTACAAATTGTCAAATGCTATTTCAATATGAAGTCAAATCTTTCAATAAATTTCTTTGTAAGAAAACATTAACAATTTTATGATTTTGTAAAAAATGTCCGTCCTTTCTGCCTCACCCTGTATTAATGTGGCCCATATATGCCCCTGGATACAGAACAGGTACGGCTAATTAGAATACGGACTTGTAAACGGCAAATGCTACCTTGACAAGTAGTACAGAAATGTGCCGCCAGCCTCCTTATCGCACTCAATTCCAGTCAACAGCTTGTCTGTCACGGAGGTGGAAAGAAAGAATGATGTCCCAGGAGAAAATGACTCGCATCTCGTCGATGTTCTTTTTGAAGTCAGTTCCTGGGATGAAACAGAAAATATTAAATTTAGAACCAATGACGTGTTGATGAGGACTTGCATTGACACTCTTGTAAGGAATGAGGGCCGGTTCTTTATAAGCACTTGGTGGAAACTGGGAATGGACA
Organism: Polypterus senegalus; assembly: GCF_016835505.1. Lineage (NCBI taxonomy): Eukaryota > Metazoa > Chordata > Cladistia > Polypteriformes > Polypteridae > Polypterus > Polypterus senegalus. Next base: position 22,414,300 of record NC_053169.1, on the reverse strand, counting down.
ATGAGAAGCAGGCGGGAAGCTTCAAGCGTCTGGACGCACATGTGAAGTGTGCTCTCATTTACAGTTAAATATGTTAAATTACAAAGCTGTGCTGTGATCCCAGCAACTCAAGATCAGAGCAGAGGAAGCCCGAGGCTCGCCAGATGACCAGTGGCCCAGCAGATGCACACACGGCGCCTTTTCCACTTTTATATTCCTTACAAAGTGTGTGGCCACACAAGGTGCTGCTCAGAGAGGCAGTTAACACAGATGGCACTTGGTCTGTGTGCCTTCCAGCACCATTACACTCCTCAATAATTAACAGCCTCAATGTCACATCAATGTTCTAGCTGTCACACCAGTGGTCATCCGGCTCACCTCCTAACCTTTAACTCACAAATCTCTTGTCATTAAATCATGAAACATCTCCCAGTGACATCTCCCAACATGTGCTGCTTCCCAATGGCTGCCAAATGGAGCACACTCCTGATTCTCATGGTCACCATTCAAATGAATGGACTTGCCCTCCACTGCCATGGATTTGCTCCAGGCTGTCTACTGCAGATGTTGTTCTTCAGAGCACACAGCCATGCAATCCACGGTTGGGTTTTCTCAACACTGACCCATGAGGCATGGAAACGTTAAACAAGGTAGTCATTCACTCCTCCGCTACATGTCATGTAGAGTGACACTGTGGCATCGCCTCCTGCCACAAGCCACCTGTGATATAAAATGGTGCCTTAATTATCCTGTTGGAAGCTCTTCACCCTGCTGCTGACTGCCAGACCTTGCGTGTTTTTGAGATATCTTCAGGACCCTCCTCTGGTCTCTCTGACAACTGGCCTGAGAGGAACAGGTGGGCAGTAATAGGTGGTGCGACCCTCAGGCTTTGTTCGGAAGTAGGCCTTGCCCTGCAAAGAAACCAAAAACCATCAGGGGTTTAACAGACTCGTACAGACAGCACTCATTTTATGGACCTGCTTCAGCACATCCCAGCATTCAAGGGGAACACTAAGGACCTTTGGGGGCTGTTTTATTCAAGTTCACATTTATTGTTCTGTACACGGAGATTCTTACCTTTCATGTCTCTCACCGAGAGTAACAATAGGACAAGAACAACAACGGACAACAAATCCAACTCGGATGATTTGTATTAAAATCTCATGTAGTTGTTCGTATGAGCAGCTATTTTGTAGCATTATGACCTCATACAGTCAAAGCCTCCATTAATTCTATTTTTGGGGACCTGCATAACATCTCATGGTGCCAGTCCTGGTTGGAATTTCCTGCTAAAGCTCCTCTTTATATGCCATTCGGACACAAGGCCAGCGATCACAGACCGCAGAAGGCTAACACGTCCACACATAAATGCAGACTCGCCGATCTCCCTCATCAGAACTCTAGAGCCGCTTGTCCACACTTTCACATGCATCTGATCTCGTGAGGAGCCCAAGCACTCCGTATTTATTTATTTATTTATTTCAAAAGTGTGCAGCACATCTCATCAAACTCCTCGACCCACAAGCACGGGTGCAACTGATGGCCATGGCGTGACCTTTACACACCTGCACTAAATACCTAAAAGCACCAGAACAAAGCCAACGATAATTATTTATAAGTCCATTATTCAAACAATGTCCCTCCAGACTTGGGTATGTGGGTTGTTAGAAAGCCTGGCACCAGTTCCTCTTGCCGTTTTTCCTTCCATCCTCATTCATCACTGCCCACTGGCTTATCCCACCGCTGCCACCAAATGCGATGGTCCAGAGTTCCAGTGAGTATGGCAGCTGCAGTCAGCCCTGACCGTCACAATCTAAAATCTGCTGGGCACCTGCCAACACTTCTGTTTAGCTTTGGTTGTTTTAATCAATATAAGGAAGTGTTAACATGGTGGGCTTTTTGTTACGGATCAGTTCTCTGATAGGGTTAAGGTTGGGTTTGCAGTGTTAATATTTAATAAATATTAACTTTACTGGTTTGATTGTATTTTCGATGTGACTGATTTTTCTTTTTTTTATTATAGTAATGAATGTGGCACAGTGGCACAGTGGTAGCACTGCTGCCTCGCAGTAAGGAGACCTGCCTTTGCTTCCCGGGTCCTCCCTGCCTGAAGTTTGCATGTTCTCCCAATGTCTGCGTGGGTTTCCTCTCACCGTCCAAAGACATGCAGGTTAGGTGCATTGGTGATCCTAAATTGTCCCTAGTGTGTGTTTGGTATGTGGGTGTGCCCTGCAGTGGGCAGGCGCCCTGCCCGGGGTTTGTTCCTGCCTTGCACCCTGTGCTTGCTGGGATTGGCTCCAGCAGACCCCCGTGACCCTGTGTTAGGATATAGCGGTTTGGACAATGACTGACTGATGATGTTTGATTGTTGCATTATACTGTAACTCTGGTGCAATGCATGTATTAGAAAGAAAATAAAATTCCTTTAAAAACTAATTGAGATCTGTGTGCCCAGAACATTCAGTGACACCTTCACCACCGTCCAGTGCTTTACAGTCCTGAGCTGAGCAGGTGCCATAATGAGATCTCACATAGCTAGAGATGATGAGCTCCATGGACACCAGCTGGCATTGGAGAGCTCAGCTGAGACTCAGACGCATTGCTCAGACATCAGAAGAGACGCTGAAGAGATGAGAGGAGATGATATCTGGTGAAGAGACGTTCCTCACTAATGGTGAAGTGTCCATCCATCCATCCATTTTCTAACCCGCTGAATCCGAATAGGGTCACGGGGGTCTGCCGGAGTCAATCCCAGCCAACACAGGGCACAAGGCAGGAACCAATCCTGGGCAGGGTGCCAACCTACCGCAGGACACACACAAACACACCCACACACCAATCACACACTAGGGCCAATTCAGAATCGCCAATCCACCTAACCTGCATGTCTTTGGATTGTGGGAAAAAAACCGGAGCGCCCGGAGGAAACCCACGCAGACACGGGGAGAACATGCAAGCGAAGCGAACCCGGGTCTCCTAACTGCGAGGCAGCAGTGCTACCACTGCGCCACCGTGCCGCCATGGTGAAGTGTGCCTTCAGAAATGTGCCTGAAATTTTGTTACCTGCTGGGTGCCTTCAGAAATGTGCCTGAAATTTTGTTACCTGATGATCAGGCCCGCACCTGGGACAACCATGACAATTGTCAGGAACCCAAGCTAGATAGGGGCCCGCCCTTTAAGTGGCGTATTAAAATATACGCACATATTTGAAACACGAAAGGGGCCCGAACTCTGTCAGCTGCCTGGGGCCCAGAATTTCCTAGGTGCGGGCCTGTGCTGACCTTGTCCAGAGCATCATCCCATGGAATCAGATAGTGATAAGATGGCAGCAACCAGGAGTCGTGCCGAACCTGTTACAATGTTGTTCCACGTGCCGACATAATTTTGTTATATATAGTATCAAAATTGGTCCAGTTATAATGGGCTTCAAAAGTATAGATTATTACATTATATACTTTTGAAACCCATTATAACCCGATCTTATATTATTGTTCATTCAATATTTTAAAATACATAGGATCGTATGTGAAAAGAATGTTTTGTCAATTTTTTTTCAAACTACATTGGGTGGCTTTATGTTTGGTTCCACTTATTTGACTAAAATAAGTAGTTTGCTTCTTAAAGCCGGAAACGGCCCTTTTTATAGCTTCACTTTTCTCATCAGAGTTTTTAAACGTGGATTGATGTTTAGTTTGATAATATCTTTGCACGCTTGACGTACGACACACGGCATTTTCACAGCATAACGCACACATTTTAACGTACTACGGCCCGCACAGCACACATGCTTTCCCGTTACATGTGAGTCGCATACGCAAAACATAGGTGGGGACGTGGAGTGAGAACGTGTGCGCTGTAATTAAAATATAATTTTTTACTACAGTATATTTCAATTCAATCAGAGTGCCATTGAAAATCGTTCCGCATGCCACACTTGCACTAGACTAAAGAACAGCATCTTAGGCATTTTTCCCCTGCCCAGTACAGTTTCCTTCACAGAAGAGAAAGACGTCACCTGGGTCCCAAGTAAGATGTCCACAACACCTCAAGGTGTACAGGTAGAGTCTGGGCAAAGGGATTGGTCAGATCAAAGGATTTGTGGCACCCAGCCTCAGAACTTGATTTGGGAATGAGAAAGAATTGAAATATTTGCAACAGTGCAGACGTTATCTAACATGGAATGCTGGCGTCTTGGAGGGCTGAATTTCACCTGCCTGTGTGTCAATGAGACTGCTGGCCCCTCCAACCCAACCGAGGCATAGAGCTGAAGGGTTGTTGATTGCATCTACCTGCCAAGTCCGACTCTCTTCTTGTGGACCAGGAACCGTGTAACCCAGTAGAAGCGCAGGCGCCTCAGGACATCATACTGCACTTGGCGAAACACATCGGCCATCACCTCACCCCCTTGGGTATGCCAGATCTGCTCCTATTAAAACACAAACATCAGGCTTAGCGGTGCAAGCTACACGGGTGGAGGTGGTTTGTGCCCATCCATCTGTCCAATTTCTTTTTTTTTGAAATTTTATTAATTTTATTGCAATCATTCCATACAAATCAATCAATTTTTACAAAAAGTAAAATTAAGAACAAGTCGACCCTCAACCCTGAGAGAGAGAGCAAAGCAAATGGCGTAAAATTTAAGGCTTGTAAACATACCTAAATTAATAAGTTTGATAAGCCAATAGAGATGAATGGAGAAGACAAAGAAATACAGAAATAATTGTTTCCTCTGTGTGCTTTAAGAGCTTATTTTAAAATATTACTGATTAGATCCTGCCATGTTTTGAGAAAAATCTGTACAGATCCTCTAACTGAGTATTTGATTTTTTCCAATTTCAAATAGTATAAAACATCGGTTCAATTTCTGAACATGTGTATTGCTGTAAAGGCCGAGACTGTCCTGACGGCATAATAATCAACGTATGGCAGGTACAACAGTCACACTACACTGCCAGCTAGGGAGATGGGTGATGTTCAGAAAGGCGAGCCAGCATTATCTACCTCCTTGGTCCATGTTTTGTCATCCACACAAATAACCCTAATAATAGCAAGGCACACTTACAGCATGTCTGCCTACAACAAAATCATATTGGGCGCTAATGGTAAACCCTTTACCCATGGATACCCACCCTTCTGTACAAATTATCAAATATTTTCCCCCAACACACAGACAGTGATAAGAAAAATTTAAAGAAAAACAGGATGAGTAGCCTCCTTAGCGCTAAGTTTATCCCCAGAAAAACAAGCCAAAAACATTTTCAGCAAGAAAAAATGTAATTTTGTGTAACAGGAATATGTAAATACCAAAACATTAACATTTGGTCTAGTGTCAGCGGCACGGTGGCGCAGTGGTAGCACTGCTGCCTCGCAGTTAGGAGACCGGGGTTCGCTTTCCGGGTTCTCCTTGCGTGGAGTTTGCATGTTCTCCCCGCGTCTGCGTGGGTTTCCTCCCACAGTCCAAAGACATGCCGGTTAGGTGGATTGGCCCCAGTGTGTGTCCTGTGGTGGGTTGGCACCCTGCCCAGGATTGGTTCCTGTGTTGGCTGGGATTGGCTCCAGCAGACCCCCATGACCCTGTGTTCGGATTCAGCAGGATGGAAAATGGATGGATGTATGGTGTCTAGTGTCAAATGCTGTACTAATGTCGATTTTGTACACGTCCTTCACGTGATATGTTTTTGAAACAGTCACCAACGCACAATCCAATGTCGCAATCAGGACAGTAGAAGCGCGTTTCTTTGCGCACTTGTCTTATAATTTTTTTCTGTTGCTTACACATGAGATGGTAGAATGTCAGTGTCTGATCCACACAATCGATGCACCCCTTGTGTTATCGTAGGCCACATTTCCCCTGACACAGTCATTGACAGGTGACACATTGTGGACAGTGCTTAGCTGGCACTCAATCGCAGTTTTTGCCTTTTTGTCACACAGCTACTGTCGCACTTCTGTGAAGCTTCACATGACTGAATTCACAAGACACATCAAGGCGGTTTGGTCGTATAGCGTCGTATCGTGCATCAGTTTCACGATCTGCATCAAAGACTGATGACCCATTCACACTGTCACCTCATTCACTTCATTCCAGATTTGCCTCTACGGCTCTTTGTTTGCCACTTGGGGACAGATTTAAACATGCAGGAACAACATTTTACACAAAAATATATAAAAAGCCAATGATTTACTGCTCTCACAAACACTCAGAAGCGTCTTCTCAACACCTCGTATATTCGATCAAATGATGCCCCCCTGTTGGCCGGTAACTTGTTAAATATAAGCTGCCAATCTTCAGCCTCATCCAGCCCTACTCACCTTTCAAGATGGATGCAGCTACACCCACAACAGAGAAAATCCACGCCATAGCAGAATGTGGAATGGGGTGTGCCTAAATGTGGGCGGGGTTAAATACTTAACTCCACCTATAATTCATAAACATCATGCATTTAGGTCCTGCCGAGCTCCACACTAGACAGGAAACATATGATCTGCATGTAAATGATGCAAGTCATATGTTTATGCCACTTGTTTTACTCGACAGTCATCATTATTTGAGTCAGATATCCGTTCCACAACCCTAATCATAACCACTGTGTGATCGGGCTTATGTAGCCTGACAACTGGCACTATCAGTGTGCAGAATGGGGCGTGGGCTGTAGATATGGGAGGAGCTTTATGCTTAACGTGACTCGTGTTTAGCCACGCCCCATTCTGAAAGCTTTAGCGAGGGGTACTCTTAAACCTCACAAGCGGCGGTGCGGAGTCGACACCTACTCAACGGTAAGTTAAACTTCACTCACGTTATTTGGCTTTAACCATTCTTAGGGTCCCCATTACTTTAGTTCTATTGATTAATGATGCCTGCTTCTCTTCTCTTGGAGCTCCGCACCTTTTTCTGTCCACAATGGTCAATGGAGTTGGCGCAGACCTTAACGCGCTCCATGCGTGCACTCGGACACAAGCCGTCGAGTTGGCGACACACGTTCATGCAAGCTCTTCTTCTCACTTTAAACATTTAAAAGGTAAGTGCCTATCTACTTCACAGTCTTCTCTAATAATTAAGCTGCAATCTCCAAGTGCCTTCATTTTACTAAATGGTAAAGCCTGGGGCCCCGGACCCCTAGTTGAGTTAGTTTAGCGGAGTTTTTATGCTTTCTTGTTCACAATTCTAGAGGGTGGCCTGGTCAATGGCTTCTCAACTAATTGCTGCAAGTAAAGTAGTAAATCTACACTCAGACGAATGAGCGCTGCTTACCTGCTGTTCTCGTCCGATGCTCCATCTGCACTTTTTTTGGCTGTCCCTGTTATGTATGAATAAACAGGTAAATAACAAAAGATTATTACATACACATTCACTGTCAAACGTGTTTAACACAATGCAGGGTCATTCCAGCCCAGCGCCCTTCCCAGCAGTCCCCTTCATCTCTTCATTAACAGTAATGATAACATGAAGGAGGTTCATCAGGGTGAACTTTTAGGCAGCTCCCAAACCAGTGATGAAGCATCTGAGAAGTGTGCCCTGGCTCTTTGCTGTCTGAGTATCACCGAGTTGATTTATTAAACGTTTCCCATTATCCAGAGGCACAGCAATCAAGTAGTCCTTGCCCAAGAACTTTCTAGCAAAGAAACAGGCAAGGCAGGCAATTGCCTGAGGACCCTAACTGGGAGGAGTCCCCCCAAGGGCATCCATCTACACTCACCTAAAGGATTATTAGGAACACCATACTAATACGCTGTTTGACCCCCTTTCGCCTTCAGAACTGCCTTAATTCTACGTGGCATTGATTCAACAAGGTGCTGAAAGCATTCTTTAGAAATGTTGGCCCATATTGATAGGATAGCATCTTGCAGTTGATGGAGATTTGTGGGATGCACATCCAGGGCACGAAGCTCTCGTTCCACCACATCCCAAAGATGCTCTATTGGGTTAAGATCTGGTGACTGTGGGGGCCATTTTAGTACAGTGAACTCATTGTCATGTTCAAGAAACCAATTTGAAATGATTCGAGCTTTGTGACATGGTGCATTATCCTGCTGGAAGTAGCCATCAGAGGATGGGTACATGGTGGTCATGAAGGGATGGACATGGTCAGAAACAATGCTCAGGTAGGCCGTGGCATTTAAACGATGCCCAATTGGCACTAAGGGGCCTAAAGTGTGCCAAGAAAACATCCCCCACACCATTACACCACCACCACCAGCCTGCACAGTGGTAACAAGGCATGATGGATCCATGTTCTCATTCTGTTTACGCCAAATTCTGACTCCACCGTTTGAATGTGTCAACAGAAATCGAGACTCATCAGACCAGGCAACATTTTTCCAGTCTTCAACTGTCCAATTTTGGTGAGCTTGTGCAAATTGTAGCCTCTTTTTCCTATTTGTAGTGGAGATGAGTGGTACCCGGTGGGGTCTTCTGCTGTTGTAGCCCATCCGCCTCAAGGTTGTGCGTGTTGTGGCTTCACAAATGCTTTGCTGCATACCTCGGTTGTAACGAGTGGTTATTTCAATCAAAGTTGCTCTTCTATCAGCTTGAATCAGTCGGCCCATTCTCCTCAGACCTCTAGCATCAACAAGGCATTTTCGCCCACAGGACTGCCGCATACTGGATGTTTTTCCCTTTTCACACCATTCTTTGTAAACCCTAGAAATGGTTGTGTGTGAAAATCCCAGTAACTGAACAGATTGTGAAATACTCAGACCGGCCCGTCTGGCACCAACAACCATGCCACGCTCAAAATTGCTTAAATCACCTTTCTTTCCCATTCTGACATTCAGTTTGGAGTTCAGGAGATTGTCTTGACCAGGACCACACCCCTAAACGCATTGAAGCAACTGCCATGTGATTGGTTGATTAGATAATTGCATTAATAAGAAATTGAACAGGTGTTCCTAATAATCCTTTAGGTGAGTGTATATAGTTACTGAGAAGGTCCTTGCTGCAGGATAAGGGGACGGAGGTCAAGGGGGAGGGGGGGTGACCATGGGTGTAGTAACCATGCAAATGAGGATAACATTATATGGGTGGGCCTGAAATCCTAACTCTGCACTTACAGTATATGTCCACACCCCACTGAGCTCTGGCCCCGCGCCTCTGACATCTGGCCCTGCCCCATCCAGCGTTCTGCAGCAAAGGCTGTTTGCAAAGAAAAAAATTTATGGGAACTCCCCTTGAAGCATAGCATCGACGCACTACATGTTCGGAAATCCCCAGTAAGGGGGCTCCAATCAATGCTGCGAGTGTCAGTATTTGTGATAAATGTAACTTTTTTTTTTTTTAGTTATGTAAAATGTAATCGGAGCCAATTTCATAAATCACAAAGAGAATTTACATGCCTGGAAGCAAAAATTGGACTGCCTTGGTTTGTTTAGACAGGTTATCCATTTCTGATTCTGCTTCAGTCTCTCCAGACCCCACTGTAAGTCAGCAAAGTGGGTAACAGTGGGACGTGGGGGTCTAAGAAGTCCTGACTGTTTTTATCACTGCTACCTCTGGAGAGAGAAGCATCCATCTTTAAAGTTCTTAAAATGTTACATGAGATCGACCACATGCCAGGAGCGTTGGTAGAACGCGGTGCTCAAAGAGTCTTTGGAGGGCATGGCGACTGCATTTGCTGGAGTGAAATTTATGGTAATACCTTTACAAGCCAATGTTTTGTTTTTTAAATTTCTATTTTGTGCTGTTTTTATTATTATTTTAATTACAATGTGACATTTATTTTTGCCATTGTATTTACTTGCATTTTGTTTACTTTTTCATTTTTTTTTAGATTTTAAAAATTTACATAATTCTCTATTAATGTTTTTCAGTTTTCTATATAATAGTTTATTTAATCTGTTTTTAACAAAATAGAAATAAAGGATTTGTGTGTATTAAATCCCCCCTGTTGATTTTATTCATTGACACTTTGCACTAAAATAACATTTTGCCATGTTCATATTTCGGAGGTGAAGGACCCCGTCTGGGTGTCCCCCCAGAGTCCCTAAAATCACCTCTGCCTTTACCTGAGAAGCTGGCCTGGGCTGCACTGGACATCGAGAAAGCGGCCTTTTCTGTCAGGATTTGCCATCCACTCGTTGATCAGCTCACAGTCCAGCCAGAAATTATAGAGATGGATTCCAGCAGTGCCTTCCAAGAACTTACGGAACTCATCCATTCCTGCTTTCTGGGTTCAAACAAATAGCAGAGTCACCTGATAATCTGACTGCGTTCACCGTCAGTAAAGGGTCGCCGATTATACAATAAAAGCAAACCATTATGACGCAGGAAAGTACAGTGGTGTGAAAAAGTAAGTACATACCGTGAAACGTTTTTTCTTTTTAACTTATGTGAACATATCAAGATTTCATAGACATTTAAACAATATCTTTAGATAAAGGTGACATAATAAAAATCCATCTGCAGATAATGTAAGTCCACCCTTAGCTATATAGCACCTGATGTTGCCCCCCTCGAGTTGGGTTTCCTAAATTTGTCTAACAGGCTCTGGGTTTGATTGGGAGAAGGCCTTCCCCACTCCTCCGTTGCGACTTCCTTCAGATGGGTATTGTTTGAGGGGGGCCCTGCATGTACAACCCCTTTAACAGTATTTCACTGGGATTCAGGTCCGGGCTTCCAGAACCTTCCATGTCTTTCTTTTCAGCCATTCCTTGATGGATTTTCTGGTATGTTTAGGTCATTTCCATGTTTCAAGGTCCACTGTTCCTTCTGACAATCAGGCTCACGTTATCCTCAAGCACCCTCTGGTACAATGAAGAATTCCAAGTGGACTCTACGATGGTGAGCTGCCCAGGCCTTGATGCAACAACCAAAAGAGAACATTTCCACCATTCGGCTTTACAGTTGATATCAGGTTCTTGTGGTCTAATGCTGTCTGTGGTTTTCACCAAACATGTCTTCTGGTACTGTGGCAAAATATCTCTATGTTTGTCTTGTCTATTCTGAGCACATTGTTCCAGAAGTCCCGGTCTTTGCCTAGGTGTTCATGGGCAAACATTAGCCTTACCCTGATGTTCGTTCTGCACAGTAAAGGCTTCCTCCTGGCACACATCTCATGTAGATCTCATTGGTGGAGCCTCCTTCTAATGGCAGACTCATACAGTTTGGCATCAGTAGTGGCAAAGGCTACCTGTAGGTCCAGTGATGACATTCTGGGGTCTTATGGGGTTCTTCCTTCAGCATCTTGCGTTCTGCTCTTGGGATGACCTTGCTGGGACAGGCTGGTCTGGACAAGATGGCAGCTGTTTGAAGTCTCCACTTGAAGATGATCTAACAGGCAGAAGAGTAGTTGATTTCCAGTTGACTGGAGATCTTTAAAAAGTCCCTTCCCAAACTCGGAGGTATCTACAACCATCTTTCTGAAGGCCTCAGGGAGCTGTTTTGACCAGGACATGGTGATAACACATGCATTTGAACAACAAAGAACAAACCAAACTAAATGTTTGAGGTTTACATAAGACAGACGAGACCCCCCTCTCATGATGTTCTTGTCACTGGCACCTGATCTGGATCACCAGGTTCTAATTTGAGGTAGTAACTTTTTCCAAATGTAAAAGTTGCATTTATGTACAGTCAAATTATACAATGGACCAGAAAATGAAATGTAAATGTAGCCCGAGGTTTATTAATATCACCTTTATCTGTTAACATGGAGATCACATCTTGGTATGTCTATGTACTTCATAATAATAAAAAAACATTTCAAGGGGTGCACTTACTTTTTCACACAGCTGAAACTCTGACCCTGGAAGTTCTCCCTGGGGTGCTTATGGAAGCAGTTCTAAAGCACATAACACACATGTGGCTTACAAGCTCCATCTGGCCACATGTTACATGAACCTCAAGATGGGTATGAGGGGCAAAGACTCATCTGAGGAAAGGAAGACGACAAAAAGGCAGAACATGATTCCAGAAGGAGACTCACTTTAAGGACTATTCTGGTAGGCAAGTGGGCCCAAAACATTTCATAGGAAGACGCAGTGAGGCTTTAGGCTTGTTGTGCTTTGTCAATGATCTTGTACCCTTTGTGTCCATTTACTTGTCAGTCAGTCATTTTCCGACCTGTTTAGTCCTGAACAGGGTTGTGGGGGTCTGGCATAGCCTATCACAGCTAGCACAGGGTGCAAGGCAGGAGGCAAACCCCGGACAGGGTGCCAGTCTATCGCAGGGCAAACACACACACACACACACTCACGCACACACACACACACACACACGTCCACCCCAACCACTCACTAGGGCCAATTAAGTATCGCCAATTCATCTAATCTGCATATCTTTTTGACTATGGAAGCAAACTGGAGGAAATCCATGCAGTCACAGGGAGAATATGCAAACTCCACACAGGGAAGACCCAGGAGATCAACCCTGATCTCCTTACTGTAAAGTGGAGCACTTTCACTGCACCACTGTGGCGTAACCATTTAGTTGTCCCCTTCTGGATTCATCCATCATGCTTGTTGGATAAACCTTTGTTTTGAGGCCGTTGGCCTCTTTGGCGTTGTCTTGGTTCATGGATGGCACAAGTGTGCCCCCTATTACTTGAGCATGTTACTACTCACAGATCCAAGGCACGTCTCTTTAAGCTGTTGTAGCCCCTGACTGGTTGTGCATTCAGCTGACTCCTTGGTCTCCATGTCCTTTTCCTCAGAGGCAGTAAAATGGCTGCTTTGCAGGAACACAGTGATTCTGTTCAGGATCCTGCAAGAGGTTTAAGAAGATTTCAGACAAAGGCCTTTGTTCACTTTACCCGCCTCCACTCTTTCACCTGCTGCATTTTTCAGCCATAACTTTGCTTGGTCATTCAGAGTACTCCACGGCTGAACACCTAGACAGGTGCAGGAGTTCACAAATTGTTTTTGAGGGAAGAGAAAACAAGAATGGGTGGTGCTGTTAGGGAACAGGCTGATGAGAAGAACCAGGAGTTCAGAATCCTCAAAGGCATTGATTAAGCAGATCCGGCAGAATTCTTTCAGCTTAAGAGTGAATCACAAACTTGAGGACATCAGTGGAAATGCAGGGAGAGCTGTTGGAGTCTGAAAAAAAACTACCAACACATGGAGTTGAAGCTGAAACCTTGAGAACCTTTAAGAAGAATCTCAATGAGTGACTGGGGCAGCTTAATGGTTAACTAAACAAATGAGCTGGATGGTCTGAGTGATTCTCTTCTCGTTTGTCAAATTTCTTAAGTTCTTATGAATTGGGCAGATGAGGAACAAACAGGATCCAGGCCTAACAAACATGCAGAACTTCTGTTTTGTAAAGCATACAAGTGGGCTTTAAGGGTGCCAGGATCAGATCAGATCCAACAGAAGTCTTAAACAGAATGGAAAATGCACACCCAAGTAAAAATCTGGACAAATGAGATTTTCTTCACTGGTTCTTGAATATCTGTGGACAGAGCATCACTCACATTAAACCTGAGGTAAACAAATTCGATAGCAGAGGTTCATTATGCCTGGGATTCCCATGTGATACACGATCAGGAGGCCTGCTCTCCGTAAATGACAAACATAAGAGGACATGTGAGGTGTGATTAGTTGAAGGAGGTCATACTTTAGCTAAATAGTGCACTAGTGAGGCCTCACCTGGAGTATTGCTCCATTTGTAGATTTGGCCTCCTGTAGTGACGAACAAAAATGATTTGTGCAGAACTGAATTTGCAGCAAATCTCATTCAGTAGTGAAACGAATTTCAGGACCAAACGGTGCTTCACGGCCAGCAAAACTCGTACCTTGGACACCAGAAGAAAGCTGTGTAGCCTGAAAGTGTTTTCATGCATTAATTCTGCATGCACCTTCCATTCATTTTGTATTGAACTAAAACTTCTAGTGAAAAAAAAAGAAAGTATTGAGCTCTCACATGAAGGTATTCTGTTGAGCCGTCAGCTAAGTGCTGCAATTGTTCTGGTGGTAGATAGTATGATGCCGACTTTGCCGATTGTGATGATAATCTCGCCAATTACAATCCTATAAATTCATCAAAAAACATAAAAGAAATTCAAGGCTGAGTGGTACATGAAGTGTGTGTGTCCTCCATCAGGTCAGGGTGGCCGCTAGATTACGGATGCCGCATTTTGTGTAAGGAGTTTACATGTGAAGAAAGCATAGTAATGTGCACATTGGTGCATTTTTGGTGTGTAATGTCCTGTTGAAGGTATGTCATATAATTTTAAAAATGAGCTTCACTCCTCCGCAGCGACGTGAATGAGAGGATCAAATCAAACTGATCTGCCTGGTGTGTGACAGATTACAAGCTGTAGGAAAGAACACGAGTAAACTCAGAAGTGTAAAGAGTTATTAAAAGAGCGATAGTCCTTGTTTTCGACCCCATTAAAGCTCATTTTAGTGGGTTTGTATTTTGCAAGTGTGCAAAGGACTTTAGTGTCAGTTTTATTTAACTGTAAATCTGTAGTTTAGTCTGCAGGCCACAGAATGGACAGCAGCACCAGAGAAAGATCAGAGGAGAGCGAGCAGACTGATTAGGGGACTGAGAGGTGTAACTTACTGTGATGAGGCCTGTCAGGGGTGAAAAGCAGTGTGATTAAAAGTTTTGATTAAAAATAAGTGTGATTAAGCTTCGGGTGGGTGTAGGTGCAAACGTTAGTATGGACGAATTATTGGCTGGACTTGCATTCATGTGCAGATGTGTGCGGTTCAGCCAGTTTCCTCATTAGCTCACTGGGGATGAAGGGAGCCTGAGTTGAGAGAAATGGAAAAAGACAGAGATTGAACGGGAAAAAAGGAGGATGAAGAAACAAAAAAGAGATTGGGAAATTAAAAGGAAAAGAAAAGGACTGTGGCTGAGCCGGTGCTGCTATGAGGAGGCAGACGGGTGAGAAGTGGCATAGAGAGGAGTGAGCGGATGGCATTCACTGGGTCAGGTCGCACCCACTGAGCACCCACGGAGCAGGAGCGACCAACTGCATGTGTGTGTGTGTGTGTGTGTGTGCATGTGCTCCCTCTGATGGCCAAGGAATGGTGGTGGTGGTGGAAAGGAGCTTAGCCTTCGAGTTCCTCACGAGTGCTAAGTGATGGTGGCAAGGATACGAGCCTGTAGTGGGGTTGACTACACCCCAGACGATGTCTCCTCTTGATGTCGGAGACCTTAGGGGTAAGCAGAGGAGATATCGGCCTTAAAAAGGAAGCACTGAGGCTAAGGAATGATACTGAAGAGAGTGATTCTGGATATTTTAATCTTTTTATGATGAATCATTTATCGATTATTTATTGTGACTTTTAACTTTGACGGTGCATTTGTTTTTATTATGGATAATTTATTAAACTGGAAAGACTGGACTGCACTGTTTGAACGCTTTGTATGGAATAAAAACACAAAGGAACTTTACATCGTCCCTTGCTATATGTGTGTGTGTGTCCTGATTGGCCAGTCCTTCCTTGGTCTATGATTATCGATGTCCTGGGTTCGGGGGGGGGGTCTTTGTGAACTGCAGCCAACCTGGACATCACACTTATGAGGAGAGACTGAAGGATCTGAACCTTTTCAGATGAAGCAAATGGAGATTATGAAGTCACATAACTAAAGTGTTTGAAATTATAAAGGAATTAGTCCAGAGTTCATCAAAAACACGGGGACACAGTTGGAAACTTCATAAGCGTAAATTTCACAAAAACATTAGGAAGTTTTTCTTCACACGGAGAACCACAGACACGTGGAATAAGTGATCAAGTAGTGTGGTAGACAGTAGGACTTTAGGGACCCCCAAATCTTGACTTGATGTTGTTTTGGAGGAGTGAAGTGGATTGGACTAGCCAGCTGGTTGGGCTGAATGGCCTGTTCTCATCAAAACTGTCCTAATGTTTAAGGTCTAGGACTACAGCTGGAAGATACAGAGCTTTTCAAAGACGTTTCAAGATAACAGAGCCAGTGAAGAATTTACCGATGAGCCCCAAACCTCTTACTTCAGTCCATCAGGCTTGTCCTCCACTGCACTCCTTGCTTCACTCCACTGCCTTTTCACATTTCTTAGGGAGTTCTTGTCATCTAGCGTCTTCACTAGGGAGCACAAAAAATAAAAAGACAGTTTATTTCTGAACTTTGCTACCTTTCGCATAATTTATTCTTAATTATTCTTGTTGTTTTTTATTTCCTCACATTTTCGATTTACATAAGCAGGTAAGGAACATATAGATGGATGTTTTTTTTTTCCTTTTCCTCTCAAGTGTAAAATTTTATTCTGGTACATCAAGCCCTGGTGGCAAATCTAGTTAGCAGAAAAACCTTTTTGGGACGTTGTTAGAGATGATGGTTATGTTTGGTATTCATTATTCGTTTTTTGTACATTATTTTGAACCTATTTTGTTCTTCTTGGTATGCAAATTGTTGTTTTTTGGGGTCACAGAATTCAATTCTGGCCTTGTTTTCTTGCCAGAATGTTGTTCTAAGATTGTTATGTCATTCCTGTGTTATCTCCAATGCTCTCTTGGTTTCATGCGCTCTGCATTGCTCAGTAATTGACCCAGAAGTGCTCAGCTGATTATGTCAGAGGTCACAGATGTAAAGTCCATGACAGTAGCAGTCTTGACAGGAGCCGAGTCAGGTATGGGTGACATGGGCGTCCACCCAGGGAGGCATTTTGCTGGGAGAGTGGTACAGGGCACCCACATCCAAAAAATACAGAATGATGATTTCAGCCCGATCCGGCCAGTCCATCAGGGGTCCCATTTATGAAAGTTGAGGAGTGCATGCTCTGTGAAGTCTGCACTATATACACAGAGGGGTGCCAATCATGGACACCAAGGGGGACTCAATGTTGTCGAAGTCTATAATGACAATCTACATGGACACCGAGAGGTGCTGTCAACCCTAGGGCTCCGCATGGGCTTCAACCTTGGAGTCATGGAAGATGATCACGTGGTCAACACCTTGAATATTTCAACTCACCTGACGCCTTTCCAAATTCAGAGCTGGAAATCAGACTGGGAGGTAAAGAGGTGACACCGTCAGTGAAGGAAGTCGTCTGCAGGCTTTGTGAACTGGCCAGGGACATCGGACCCCTGCTGCCTACTGTCCATACACCAGACGCTTTGTGACACCGACCTGCAATGACACCAAATGAGCAGTAAGCTCCGGAGAAACACGTGCTGGAGCCACCATCAGGCTGGCATCCTTTGTGTGGCTGAGCGCACGTTTGTAGATTTTCAGCCATTTCTGAATCATTTGGCTTTCTAATCAAGTCAAGAAGAGCTTTATTGTCATCTCAACTATACATATTAAAGCTCACAGTAAGACAAAAATAACGTCCTCCAGGACCAAAGGTGCAACGTACAGCACAACAGCACAATCAGACAGCACCGCAACAGACAGATCACAAGAGGATGAATGGGAGGGGGGAATCAATAATATAATATCTGTATATATAACTACACATATGTACTAAATATGCAATACCTATACCTAATTATGAAGACATATCTAGCAAAAAGGACTTTGGGGAGGGAGGCTGTAACAAATGCAGACTATGGACTAAACGGCAGGTGAGTACTGTAAACGTGTATTATATGTGCAATTCCTTAGTGCAATTACACTGTGCAAATATGAACAATTGTGCAAGTCTGCACAATTTATCTTTGTGCTCCACGTTTCTCAGACTTCACAGGCCACTGCCTTATAAACCCTCAGATAAACATGACAGTACTCTCTGCCATCCTTTTAAAAACCAGCAGAGGATTTACACTCCTGCAGTATTATAACTGGACCTATTTACTCGGCTTATGACCAAGTTATAAAGCCTTGAGAGAAACGGTTCACATCAAAAGTGGAGAATCTACAATGCCTACGACATCTCCTCTCATTTTATCAACCGGAGAATTGTCTTTCAAGTTACACTTCAGTTGCTCCATCTCCACACTCTCAGCAAGTCCACGTATGCATGATTTGACATTTCAGATTAGGAGCTAAAACCCAGCAATGGGGTCAAGAGGAGGGCAACAATTTCAAAAATGTTCTCTCCCTGCTGATTTATGAAGTTCAGTGTTGCTTTCACTAACTCAAAATGGCCTACAGGAACATTCTTTTGCATCAAGAAGCTACAGCAAGTCTGATTTCTTTCCGTGAATCAGTGCAAGGGGCCACACTGGCTCTCTCGGCCTTAAGAAATACGCATGAACACAGTTATGCATGTTGATGGTACAAAAACACCAAAGGCTGTGTGGTAAAGTGGAATGGCTGTCACTTCAGAAGCTCAGCTGCGTAACAAGATGGCATACGGAGTGCAAAAACTGCTGTGGTGACTTGATGGGATTTTTGACAGTCTTCATCTGTAGAAGGTGTCACAGATGGCTGGGTAGCAACCCAGCCAGGACGCCCTGGAGGGCGACCGCCCTGGTGCCTATGGGGACCACGGGTGCAGAGCTTTGAAGCTCAACCCTGTAGGGGCCCATGATCACTGCCAGGGGGCACCCCAATGCCTTGGGATCCCTGGACCTCAGCACTTCCGCCACACCCGGAAGTGCTGGGGTGAAAAGGATCGGGAACACCCGGAGTGCTTCCGGGTGCGCAGCCAGCACTTCCGCCACATTGGGGAGTGCCAGTGGAAGATTGTCGAGAGGCACCTGGAGCACATCCGGGTGATTATAAAAGGGGCCATCTCCCTCTATTCGTTGGCTTGAGTCGGGAGTGGAGAAGGACGGAGCTCGGGAGGAGAGGCAAGGAGGTGGCCTGAAGAGAAGTGAGGCATTATCGTGAGGCCTGGACTTTTGGGGGACTTTGGGGTTGTGTGGCACTTTTGTAAATATGGATGGTGTAAATAAGTGTGTGTTGGGTGACTTGAACATGTCCGCCGGTCTGTGTCCAGGCCGGCTCCCACAGAGGAGAGATAGATACGAACTTCACAGCACAAGAATCTTCGTAATCAGAAATAAATATTATTTCATGGAATCTGTTGCTTATAGATGATGTTAATTCATAAACAATAATTATGACAATTTGATCACAATGCCAATAGTGTAATGTCACATTACACCATTTTGAATTACCCCATCTGTAAAACCGTTCTCCGAGATAAAACAGCAACATGTGAGACTGGTCTAACTACAGCCCACAGCACCTGCGACGCATGTCAGGTAATGCCCACATCGTCAGAAGTCAGATAACCTTCCCATAATCCTAATCTTAACCATAGTGTAACAGGGCATGCAATGGGCGTTTCATGATTGACGCGGAAGGTGTTTCGTGACGTTGGGGCCTCATGTGACCGACCTCATTGCTGGAACAGGTGAATGTTTAACAACCTCACATGTGCTACTGAGCTGAACAGCCTGTTCTCATCCTTATCGTTCTAGTGTTGCGATCTTGGTAAAGGTAACACGTGTGCCAGACCGCGACTATTCTGCAAATAACAAAAACATTTCCCTGTTATACTAAGTTCAGCAGTGGCCTATCTCCAAGTCTCGTTCCTTTTCTTCGTGTCTCTGAAGTCTTTAAGCTATTTGTTAAACAGCACAGAGTCCGCATTACAAAAGTGCAAACATCCAGTTTGTCTCTCTGCTGCAGAATTACGAAGCGAAGTTGAAAAAGTTGAACTTATTACGGCAGATGTTGAGTGTGATATTTACCAACAACAGAGGGAGAACTTTAGGTTGCTTAAAGTCTTATTATTAAGTCTTTCTTATTGAAAGGTTTTACTTTTAGGGTTGGCTCCTAGCTGAATAAGGCTAACAAGTCAGAACATCTTTACAGACGCGCAAAACAGGAGAGTTTCATTTTGCAGTTTTGTGAAATTTCTCCTAAATTTTGTTTCATGTATGATTTCACTAAAACTGATTTTCGTTTTTGGGGTGAAACTCCCTAAGTTTTATCTTTCCTGCCCTTCAGTGCCCCCCCCCCCCACCCCATGTTTCATGGTTTTAGGTGCAACAGAACATCACAGGGGATTTAAAAGAAATCAAGAGGCACATTACCAAAAGTGTCAGGCAGGCTGTGAGTCCGGGAGAAAGTCCCGCCGTTGAAATGGGAATCAGAGAGCCGAACCTCCAGCTGACTGCTCTCTCTGCTCAGCTCCCCGTTCGACTTGCGGCTGGAGAGACTCAGGGCAGTGGTGCCGTTAGACTGGCGGCTGTAACCCCGGAGTCCTTGGGGGCTCGGTGGGCGTAAATGATCCAGGGGACGAAGCAGTAGCTTTGCCAGCTTGTACTCCACAAAGAGGCGACTTCTATTGAGAAAGACTAAGTCAGGCTTGAGAAGAGTGTCAAGATGGATTATTACATCTTGACAGAAATTGTTGTACTAGTTTACCAAAGAGCTTCCCAAACCATGCAAGACATAAAGAAACAAACAGACTACACATGAGGAGCACTCAAGATAGGACGTGAACGATTGTTTAGTAGCTGAGGTGGCATCCATTTATACTGAAATGCAATGCAATCTGAGTTGATTAAAAATATTTGGAATCGTCATTCGATATATTAATAGAGAAAGACAGCAGCCAAAATGCTCTTTTGTTGAGGGGTCTATGAACTAATTAAAAGAATGCACTACCCAAAAATGATTGTTTTTTTGTTTTTTTTTTTTGTATCTGTGACAGACCCCGTGTTGTTTGTTATAATGACAGAGGCATATTTTCTATGAAATCCATGAGGTGTAAAATGAAATAAAGCTGACTGAAGCATAGTGCAAGTGCCTGTTTATTGCAAAATTATTCAAGAAGAACACCAAAGACCCAGGTATTTAAAAAAAAAAAAAATCAAGCACAACCATGGGAAAGATCAAGAAAGTTCTGTAAGATACCTCAAAAACCCACGCAAGCGCTCAGCCTGCAGCCACTCCAGGACCTTCTCCCTTTCTGAATCTGTAGCACCATATGATGGAGACGGAGTGTCCTGCTCAGCCGGTACCGAGAGTTCAGGTAGAAGTCCATCCAACTCGTGCAGCAGGCCGGTTAGCCGCTCATAATGCAGGCGTATTGGAAACACCTGGTGAAGAGAAACCTGCGTGACTTTAAAATACGCAAATAAAAGAACAGGGCCACCCAGTGGTGTAGTGGCTGGTGCTACAGACTTAACTCTTCAGTGGCAAAAGTTCCATTTGCTGTCATGTTGGATCGTGCACATTTCTCCTCCAGTTTTTCTCAGAGTATGTTGGTGTCCTTCTACATCCCTATATGCGTGCCAGACATGAGTTATTGGCTCCAGTCAGGGTGGGTGTGTGCATGAATGTGCCCTGTGATAGACTGGGATCACTTCTGCCTTCCACCAAATCCCACCAGAATAAGCTGGATAATTCCAATAACAAATTGTATGAAACAAAGAATTTGTACATTCTAATAAAAATGCATTGTTACTGTATTGTACTGTGATGGACAAGAGAATAATTTGTAATAGTGTTCTTGTTTGTCGATCCTAATTTAGTTTGAAAGAATCATAAAAGAAGTGAACGAGAACCATAAATGAGAGAGATGGTACTTGCACATGCACTTTAGACATCTTCTTGCGTAATGAGAGACGCAGAGGATATCACACATGCACAACAGCATTCACACTGAGCTCCACTCAAAAATTTAGTTTGTGTTTTCAAATCGATTTAAGTGACACATCTCAAAAAAGATGGAGGTGAATCTCCCATCACTACTGTCTACCTATCTATTTATTGATCTATTATATACTGCTTTTTTATCTATCTATCTATCTATCTATCTATGGCAACCATAACTTTCATGCTGATGACGTTGTTTTATGTCCTCCCCTGGCTGCCCGTCACTGTTTACACACTGCCCGTGAAGCCTATAAAAGATGGGGGTAAGCCACAGTTTCTTGCAATTCACTGTGAATGTGCTCGTGGTGTGGGGAGTTCTCGCATGTGTTTTCTATGCTTTTGTGAATTATTGGATTTTTGACTTACTGCTTCTTTTTTGACTTCACATTCTTAGATTTGTGATTGTGTCTTGTTTGTTTTAGATTTTCTTTGCCTTTTCTGGCAGTTCTTTTTGCCTCTTATGCTCCATGGAGCTGTATTTTGTTACAGAGTATTTATTTATTTATTTATTAAAGATATGCATTGCCTTTTTTTGCCTCTATCCAGATTTTGATGGGTTTGCCCCATCCAGTGGGCATTTTAAGAATGCTTTTCTATCTATTATACATATATAGTGCCTTTCACATCTATCTATCATTTATTGCCTTTTTATCTATTATTCTTCTGTTATTATTACTTGCGTTTAAGTTCTGCCACAGATAAGTCTGGGCTTGATTTTTACCATATAATTTCTGGTATTTTATAATTTCGGTCATATAAACTCACACTATTGGTCAAAGAAATTATGATACGCTAATGCCCACCTGAGAGAGTAACCATGGAGCACAGTGCCTTTTTTTTCTATGTATTGTGCCTACGTGACCACACGGTAATATCCGAACTATTCTGAAGCAATGTCTGCACTGTTTTGGGATTTTTGTATCTCACAACCTCATACACCTTTTCATCAGAGCATCCTGTATCTACGATGGAGCATTCGATCAGAGGAAATTGTGAAGCTGGTTTTAAATTAAAAGACGCTGAAGTGAAACTGGTAACTGCGCAGCTGCAACAAAATTTGATGTGTCTGAGAAACTGGTGCGAGATTGGAGGAAGCAAGACACATTTTTGAACGGGCGTTTAAGTCGGGTTTTGATTTTATGATCGGTTTTTCAGGTTTCAAGACACAACTCATAAGTAAGTACATATGGTATTTCTCAAAACTACAGTCAGCAAAGTGCACTCATTCCATGATTACGTCCTACCTTGTTGTCCCTATGGCACAGTTTATGAGAACAGCATCTTAAATTGCAGATTTATTTATAATTCAGTCTGTTGTCACTTTGATGGAGCAGCATGGTGGTCTTGCATTTAGTGCTGCTGCATCTACATATTTTACAGCAAAACTTACCGGCAGAGCCAAAAAGGTGTTAAAATACTGCAGGAACAAGTCGTCGTAAGTCAGTAGGTCTTCCAAACTATCTTCTAATGAGTCATCAGCTGTAAACACAATAAAGAGAGCGTTTTTGATTTATTAGAATACCCCCACGCAGCCATTGTTGTGGACCAGAAGTCCCAAAGCACATAAATCCCAATAAACTCCAAAAATGCCCACTGTCAAACCCCAGACATTATTAAGAGCAAACACAGAAGCATAAAATAAATGATTTATTTTTCTGTAATATGTGAATCTCTAACGAACACAGAAAAGGCTTAAGGAAGTTGTCTAAACCAATAAGGCAATCCAAGCAAACAAAACATCAAAACAGAATCCCAAGTCAAAAACAGGGCAGAACATCAAAAAATATGTCCAATAATTCACAAAAAAGCGTAGTAAAAACACAGAAACTCACCAAAGGACCACCCCCCCGGATTTACAGGGTGGAGTTTCGTGTTTGCCGATGATTGGCAGGTAGCTCCGCCTCTTGGTGGGACCACCCACAAAATACATGGAACATAACCAAGGCAGAGCACACAATACAGATAATACACAAAATGAACAGTAATATAAATAAATGATTCAAAAATGAACAAACAGGACATAAAAGAAGGGATTGAAGCCCACTTGGTGGGAGGCACCCATCTTGCCCACACGCTGTCAGTTCCTGTGTCTTGCTCAGTGCACAGATTCCTTGCATCCAGAACTGGATAAGCAGTTTAGAAATGAATGGATCGGCAGATGCAAGAATACCCCTGTAGTCGATATGTTGCTGAAAGCCCACCTGCTCTCAACAGTTTTATCTTCGCTGCCCACATCATTTCAACTGTGTGACTATAATGACGCCACAGCATATGAGAATGTGACCTGCCAGCATCTAAAGCTTTGCCACTAAGGAGCTCTTTGGCCACCACACTTACCACAGCCACGGATCCAACACTAAATTACACACCGCGCACCGCCATCTGCATGGAGGGCATGCCCACCAAGTCCCTAAAAGTACTGCCTAACAATATCCCGACATTCACCATGTCCGAGTTGCTAAATGGCCCATTTGAACCACTTTGAGTGAATTTGCTGAGCTTTACAGGCCTGAGGTGTCCTCACTCCATGCTTTCAGTGACGTTATCATGGCCATCAAGGAGAAGTTCAGGATCCCTCAGCTGGTACGATTTGAACCTGTGACACTGGGACATCTTAGCTGCAGAACCACAGGGTAAAAGGATAAAATTGGAACATATGAGGCAAGCCAGGAGACGATGGTGAGAAACATGAAGGGGATTATTAGGATTATATAAGCAAAGCACAAGCGGCCATGCAGGTCAAATAACCTTCACAATAGGCATCCTGTTTACCCAAAGGTAAGGCGAGAGAACGGATGTGCCCTTCAGTGACTCGGCCCTTCTCACTCCGCACGCCAGCCTGCTTCAACTTGCCCGGCTGTTTTCTCAGATACTCCCCTATAAGAACTTAAATCTGACATCGTTTACAGCACAGCTTCATGCTTGGGCCTAACGTGGCAATGAAACTCCTGATACTTTGCCGTTTCCAGGATGGCCGGCCTGGAGATCCTGAAAAAGAATGAGAATGAGATGACATCTTAACAATGGAGGAAGTCGTGTGGTCAGAGCGAGAAGTTAAACATTCACCACAAAAGCACAATGCCAACCGTTTGCCTTACTCCTTAACTGTGAAGGCATGTTGAAGGCTTACAAGTCGATACAAAGGTTGTTCATTTTGAGGTCCACTCCTTTAGGCATCACCTCCCACCACACCCTCCATGGGGTGTCTGCCAATCACTGAAGAAAGCAGAACATTTACAGGTGACGTCCATGTCCTGTCTGTGCCAGGGAACACGGCAGTGAATTTATTATTAAGGAACCAGGAGATGAAATGGAGTCAAAGACAAGCTGGAGATTTGTAGGCCAGGGAGAAAACTGGAAATGGAAACTAAAAATTATGGTCAGAAAGCAAAGCAGAGGCTCAAAAGCCAGAACAAGAAACACGAATGACAGAATTTGGGCGAACCAACAATGGTGGCTATGATTTGCATTTTTTCTTTAATATTTTTCTTTTCTGAAAATATAAACCCCCTGGTTAGAGTTTGTGGAATTTAACGATATTAAATTGCACATTAGGTTGTATCCATAAAGTGTTGTCAGAAAGATGAATTATTTTACCGCCTTTTCTGTGACGCGATCTTGTTTATCACAGACATCACCATTTTTCTGGGGTTGCTGCAGTACTGTGTAGCTGGTGGCATCACGAGGTTGTGGGTATAAAGGTCATGAAGAACACTTCCTATACATCAGAGTTTAAGAAGCGAAAACTAACAGTTTCTTGTGTTGTGCTTGAGATGGTTTATCTGGCCAACAAATCCTTGCCAACATATTTTTAGAGTTTTGATTTTTGCTTGATGATTGTGTTAGGAAGAACATATGACGCCTGACAAACGAGAGGAGACCCTTCAGTCAATCAAGTCTGTTTGTTAAGCTAATAGTTAAGCTGCCCCCATTATCTCATTCAGATTCTTCTTAAGGGTTGCTGAGGTTTCTGCTTCAACTTCATGTCTCGGTAGTTTGTTTCTGATTCTCTTTGCACAACAAAGAGCTTCCAGGCTTCAGTCCTAAATGCACTTCTTCTTAATTTCTACAGGTGTCCTCGAGTACCTGATTGAACACTTCATCAATGACTTTGAGGATTCTGAAGGCCTGGATTAGGTCTCCACACAATCTCCTCTGCGTACGACTAAGCTGGTCTAATTCTCAGAGACCGTCGGAGTAGGACATGTCATCAAGTTCTGGGATGCTCCTGGTTGTTCTCCTATGCGCGGCTTCATGTGCTGCTATGATCTTTGCGTAGTGTGGTGACCAGAACTGCACACTTATTTGTTGATTATGAATCTTGATGGCTTCCTGGTTGATGTTTATTCTTCTGGTCCCTTACTAAATTATGTCCTGCCTTTCTCCTTTTCTGGCAGAACATCTGAAGGAAGTGTCCCAGTGCTGAGCCAGTGGACATATGAATGACATCATATGTCACAACTTCCATGACACCCCCCTGACAAGAAATTATCACATCTTAGCAATGTGACCAGAAAATTGAGTCACAGGAGACTGAAGTTCATTTTTACAAAGTTACAATTTGACGCAAAATAAAAAAAAAAAACAAATGTTAGCCAAAGCCCCAGTTTACACTTCTGCTGTCTAATCAAAGAAAATCAGAAAAAAAATGAGAGAGCAGCTGATTTACATCTTGCACATTGACGTAGGCTACGTGAACTATTCCAATTATCGACGTCCTTGCTGTGTTTCTTGCTGTTCGATTTTGTTTGATGTCCTGGCCTTTCTCTACATGGCTGTGACTTTGGCTCATTTTTATAGTTGCGATCTTCTGATTCCATCCATCTCAATTTAAACTGCGGCCTCCCCACTGTGCTGTTGCTAAATGCACATTTTGGGGGACTTCTACACTCAACTTATTTTGGCTAACATTTCTGTTTCCCCATCGAATTGACTGCTAAGCCCCTAGAAGTGATATTTGGAGTCACACAAGACGGGACGGCATGACAGAAGATAAAAACCTGCAGTGTTGTGGTATTCTGTGCTATGCTGCTCATGGGAAGACTCATCTCTCTTAACGAGAAGAGGCTTCACCTGGATCTCACCTGGGAAAAGCGATGTCAGATATGATCTTAAATTGGAAAAAAACACATAATAGAATTATTTTAAAATTCAGTCATCTTATCGTCAAAGTGCTCAGGGGGTCTTGGCTTGACTTTTTCTGTTTTAATATTCAGCAGCCAAAGTACCCACCATTGCCCGTCTTTTGGTGCTCAGCATGGCTAAGCATGTGCCAAGACCATGCACTCTTAGACAAAAGCTGGAATCCTGTGACACAATAGAAATGTCCTCCAATGCGTCTTACATACCTGTGGTGTTAGCGGAGATTTCGCTTTGGCAGGTGTGGCCTGATGACAAAATCCTCACCTCAGCCCCAGCGCACTCCATCTGCCTGATGGGAATTGGAGTCCCTGTACCGCTGCTGGTTTTTGGGTTGCCCCGCCTCCCTTTATGACTCCTCCCTCTTCCTGATGTGCTTGTTTTTTTAAGTTAGACCAACAGCAAAGCACATGCACAATTTTGTGAAAAATCGGTCAAGCCATTTTTTAATTTTTTGTTTGGTATTGTGCTCATGTGACCACCAGGGGCACCACAGTGGCCCGATACCAGACAAGACTCGACCGCAGACCATTCCAAGTTGAGTTAAATCAATAATTTATTAACAATGGGATCTATTCAGGCTTTAATCCACCAAAAAATCATTAAAGAGCACACGGGTCTCTTCCATCTCCTTCCCATCCTCCTCCTCGAACGTTGTCTACCATCCCCCCAATTCTGGATCCCTGATGCAGTCAGATGGCTCCCTTTTATGCTGAATTCGGGAGTACCTCCAGGATCAAGACATTAACCTGTGGAAGCCCTTTTGGGTCACACGGAAGCCACAATCTCCTTTTCTATGGCGCCCTCTGGCATGACTCGAGGACACCTATAGGGTCACCCCTCCAGAATCCAACTCTGAGGCAACAGTGCAGGCGTCTGAATTGGGTGCCACCAGAGGAACACTACCACCTCTTGTGCTGGGCAATAAATTGTCCATAAATAGTCATTCTCCCCCAGTCCTTCCATGACTCGTCCAAGATACCAACTGGGGTTCAACTTGACTGTGCTGCGTTTCCATTGCAGTGGTCCTTCCATTACATAGACCGAGCTGGCTAAGGAATCTAACTCCTGTCAGGATGCCAGACCATCCTCTCCAGTACTTACAGTTCATTAGAATTCCTTCTGAACTCTTTGAAATCACGACATTTTTTTCTTTGCTATCTACTGGCTCAAAGGTACAAGAAAATCCCCACCTGTAATGCGCCATTTCACCCAACTTGATATCTAGTTATGCAAGACGTTGAGCTTTTTGAAGTTTCCATCCATCTTTGGTCCTCTAGACCTGAAAAAATCCTGTTTTTAGGCCATTTTTGACCTTATCTTCTACAGGAAATTACACCCTAATGATAAAGAGCAAACCAATAGGTGTCTTCAGCCAAAATGATCAGAAGGAAGGTGTGCAGGTCACATCAACTGACCCCAGGGGTTCACAACTAATGGGATATGAGGGGTCAAAGTTAACCCAAATCAAAATTGAAAAAATGTGAATCGGTAATGTAGGCGTATGAAGTGTCAGTTTATGCTCTTTTGAGGTTGCTGGTCACAGATATGATAATAGTTTGGAGGTTTGATTGTTTACTGGTGGTCCTGGCCCCCTAAGAGCGACTTGCAGAAGGTTAAAAGTGACAAATTTCAAACATAAGCATGTGGGGTATCATTTCAGATTATTACAAGGTCACTAATTATGAATATGAGGTTATTTTTGATTTCTGATATTTGGTTAGGGGTCTTACCCCCTATGGACCTCCATCAGAGGGTGAAAGAGGATATTTTATATTTAGACTTAAAACATTTAAACTGAAGCACACATTTTAATATTTCAAATATGTAACTTGTTTATTATATACTTCTATCTTCTGAAGTAAATCCTTACATTTGTTATGAATATCCCGAATTAGGGGGGCTTTGCAACACAATGTATGTACCACTCATATGAGTTTCCTTTTGGTTGAATTGTGTGTTACTGTGCACTTTATCCTCTTAAATAGAATTACATTTAAAAAAGACTTTACATTAATAGGTGTGTACAGACTTTAGTGAAGACCCCTTGAGCACTCCCAGAAGTGATGGACCCAGGGCAGGTTGGGAGAAGCGGTGGCTGCAGTTGTCATTCCCTCTTTTCCTGATTAAGTAATGTGATCAGAATAAACAAACAATGGCTTTAATGTTTAATCGCCAACAAGCAGTTTCCAACAATAACACACCTTTAAACCAAGCCGACCTGCAGCTGCCTCACAAGACAAATATTGAACCACTGTGCGCACATTCATCACCCGCCCTGTCGAGATTGTTCTGTGCTGTGCAGTCAGGGCGTATCCCGTGCTAGTCAAACATTCAGCCCTGCCTGCCGGAGCTCCTTGGACACTCGGCTACAAACACCACACACATCACATGACTACAAGGCCGGGATGGGGGGCTGGATGACACCCCTTTGTGATTTTAGGAGCGGGCAGTACAACTCCTCAGGGTCCTGACCTTGGGACTAATTCTTTCTTCTTTATATATGCTATCGTTAGCTCATATTATTAACTCTTTTAAGGATATTTCTTATCATTTTTCTGCCGAGGACATCCAGCACTATTGTTCTTTAAAGATGCCAACAACTATACAAGTTTGCTTTTCCTGTTGATTGTCTGACGGAGATCAATGAATGGTTTTTAACCAACTTAAAGCTAAACTCTCAGAAAACAGAGCTTCCCATTTTTGCTCCTCCTGACCAATACACACATGTCAATAAGCCAAAAGCTGTCATCACTTTCTAGCCTCTCTCAGGTCTCTCTACACAACTCAGCTGTTGTTTTTGGTTAGTCCTTGAATTTCGATTCCCATGTGACGTTCCTGAGTCGCTCCTGCTTTTTTCATTTGAGAATCTTATCCAAGTTAAGGACTGTCGTTTCTAAGGCCGAGATGGAAACACTCATTCATGTTTTTATCTTTTTTGTAACTCTCTTTATGAGATTTCAGACCATTTTAACTCGCTCCCATAAGTGGACTCATATCACTCCTATCTTATTCTCTGTGCATTGGCTTCTAGTAGAATTCTGGATACAAGACAGAAATCTCCAACTCACTTCAAGAGCCCTGCATTGTTCTCGACAGGACTGAGGAGAGGGGGGTGCTGCAGCTGGTACATTGCCCCGGGGCCTTTGACGCACAAGGGGGCCCATGAAGCCCAACGCGTCCCATAATTTTTATTATAAATTGAACATTTATTCATTTCATTCATTACATTTTATTGTATTTTTTTTACATTTTGCAAGTCTGTTTAGTTTCAAAATTAAAAAAGGCACGTGGGCCACAGGGTACTTAGCAAAGAACGGCACGAGAACTTTCGCATACAAGATTTCGAAGTGTTGAGTGAGCACAAAGCAATAGAAGGCCGTGACAATGATAAAATACTTTTGACTCAAATATGCTGATATCAGGGAAGATCTTACAATGGAGATGAGTTATCTGCCAGCTGTTCATCGATCAAATTTTGGAGAGAACCAACTGAGCCCATTGGAGCTGCTGAATTGCTTGATAAAGTACAAACTGGAAGGACTCTTTCCAAATATATGCGTCGGTCTGCGTATTCTGTTGACAATTCCTGCCACTGTCGCCTCTGCAGAGCGCTCATTCAGCAAGCTAAAGCTGGTTAAAAAGCGTGACTAGCAGATTTGGCAAGACTCAGTATTGAGTTTTATCTAGTAAAACGGATCAATTTTGATTACGTAATTCGGAGTTTCGTCTGGAAAAAGGCCAGGAAAGCACCTTTGTTCAGCAGACAATAAATGCTATTATAAACGTCTTTTACTATTATAAATATATTACTTTATTATTACATTTATACCTATACATACTTATCTAAATATATTAATGTAATCTACGATTGTTAGAAATAAATAATAATATACACACATACATGTGTGTGGAACTTTGTATAAGGGCTCACACACCTTCTTTGCACCGGGCCCGGATTTTCTCTTGGCGGCCCTGGTCCTCGATACATTGTGGATCTCCTGCCCCAGTACACCACTAGTCGAGCCTTGAGATCGAGCCAACAGGGCCTTCTTTCTGTGCGCCTCTCCAGGCTGAAGACGCGTGGGGATCGAATGTTTCAATCTGTGGCTCCCAGTCAGTCTTACCTCCCTCCGACTCTGAGGTCGGTGCAGTCGGTTAAACAGTTTAAAGCACAGCTTAAGACTTAGCTTCTTAAACAAGCTTTTGGGTAGTTTGGGTTAGTATATTTTTATTTTTATTATAAATGCCCTTTTATTTTATTGTACAGCATCTTGTGATGCCTGTCTGTGAAAGGCGCTTTACAGTAAAACCTTGGATTGCGAGTAACTTGGTCTGCGAGTGTTTTGCAAGATGAGCAATTTTTTTTTTATTATAAATTTTAACTTGATAAACAAGCGAGGTCTGCCAATACGAGTAGTATGTGTATGCTTTGTCTACCGAGCGTCACGTGATCACAACTGAGCCGATGTCTCTCTCTCTCTCTCTCTTGCTGTGGGATTGTGGGTAATCATCTCCCATGTTCGGTAGTATAGTATAGTCGTATAGTCAACATTTGTACGAACGTTTACTGTTTACTATTGTGACCACGTATGTGTGTGTGTGTAAAGCATTTTTTCATTTTGTGTCCAAGTGTCATGACTGTTCTTAAAACTGTACTGCAACAAAACAAATTTGTAGAAAAGCACCACCCGAATAAAGCTGTAGCAGTGCGAGCGATGAATCTGCTTCAACGACAATGCAATGTCACATTTCTGCAAAATCCTCAAAAGGAGGCAAAAGCAACTGTCATTGGAGAGGTTTCCTTGTTAAAGTCGCAAAAAAAGAAAAAGATTCCAGTGAGCCAACAGACAGCAGTGATTCCATTAGTTATAGCGAAAGTCACCCTACGCAATAACCCTCCTCCTCTTGTCTCCCTCACACCAGCCACGATTCTTTTCAAAGGTAAAGTGAAGCTTAATTTGTTTTATGTATTTTTACATTATATTTTATATGAAATATTTTTATACGAATATTTCTGGGTTGCGGAACGAATCATCTGAGTTTCCATTAGTTCTTATGGGGAAATTCGCTTTTAGACGAATGCTTTGGATTGCAAGCATGTTTCTGGAATGAATTACGCTCACAAACCAAGGCACCATCGTATAAATAAATTTTACTTACTTCCTTACTTACCTTCAGCCAGCACTCAAGCGATTCTCTGCCGACTGTAAAGCGGCTCAGATGAAGATCAGCACCTCCAAGTCGGAGGTCAATGGTTCTCTCTTGGAAAAGAGTGGATTGCTCTCTCTAGGTAAGGTGGAGGGTACAACTTCCCTTCGTGGAGGAGTTCACGTATGATGTAATGTTGTTCATGAGTGATGGAACATGGGAATGTGAAATCAACAAGCACATTGATGTGGCGGATGCTGTTCCGTGGGTGCCGTACCGGTTTGTGGTGGTGAGGTGGGAGCGGAAACTAAAGACAAAACTCTTGGCTTACCAGTTGATCTACGTCCCTGTCCTCAGCTATGGTCATGAGTCAGCAGAGAGGTTTCTTCACAGGTCCACTAGGCGGACACTCTGTGACAGGGTGAGATGTTCTGCAACTCAGGAGAGCCTCAGAGTAGAGTCTCTACTGCTCTGGATCGAGAAGAGCCTGATGAGGTGGTTTGGCCAGGTCATAAG
Source organism: Polypterus senegalus (assembly GCF_016835505.1). Lineage (NCBI taxonomy): Eukaryota > Metazoa > Chordata > Cladistia > Polypteriformes > Polypteridae > Polypterus > Polypterus senegalus. The sequence goes on along the minus strand of NC_053169.1, from coordinate 22,382,028 downwards.
GATGCCTCCCCCAGCTGCTGCTCCTAGAGCTGCCATGGGCAAGTCCTCCCAGGTGGAGACCCTGTGGCCGGTCCAGAAGACGCTGGAGGGATTGTTTCTCAACAATTGAAAATTCCCCAGGAAGAGCTGGAATCTGTAGCCAGGGACAGAGAAGTCTGGGCTGACCTGCTTGTTCTGTTGCCACCCACAACCCTCACGAGGAACAGTGGTCTGAGGTGAGGAGATGAGAAGGAAGCAATGATCTGCATCTAAGAGCACCGATGGGCTAAAGAAGGAATGAAACGGTCGTCACTCTGCTCCATAATAAGAAGCCTAACTGAGTGGGAACTCCTCGTCATTAAGACAGAAGCACAGTGGCTACTAGGAAATATCAAATAATTGATCATCCACCTCATATTAAGTTGGATGTTTGAGGACACTCGATTAAAGAAGTAACACGCATTGCAAAAAAGTGATTGTGACAGTTGAGCTCAGTATTAGACATTGCGTTTAACCTTATGTTCCCTTTGTAGTAATTATTATATTCAGCACATACTTGGCCACGCTACCTGTTGAAGACAGGTAATGGAGTATTTTAAAAATATTTGCTATCTCTAGGGCTCTCAGCACCTTTCCTGTTTCTGCGTGCGTCTGAACCTGTCTTCACTTGCACTCTGTCTCTCAAGTTCGTTCCCGTAAAGCCTGCTTCTCAGACTCTCTCGTTATTATCGAGACGGCTTTCTCACCACCTGCCCATTTTTACACTTGCCATCTTTGACGGTGACTCTCCACATGCCTCCCATGCCATTTCTTCTAACTGTGCGTCTCCCTCTCGCACTTCCTCTTCTGTTGCAACACCAAGCTGACCAATCAGACTGCTCACAGGGACTGGACACAGACTTATTTAGTGTTTTATTATATAGTAGATATTTCATGTTACTTTCTGAGTGATGTCTGCCTAACACACCTTCAAAGTGGATGTCAGATGACCGCTGAAAAGCCAGAATCATGTGATCCATTAAAAGTAAATGAGAGCTTTGCACTTCAACAGTAAGATCTTATTTTGGCATCCTAAGTTAGGAGCAGGCGCTGATACAGTGCTTTGCTGCACCCACCACATGAAAAACCACCTCAGGATCCCAGATTAGGACCCAAGTGCAGCCATGTGACGGGTGACACCTCAGCACCACACAAGTTCAGATGGAGTGGTACACTGTGAGGTTTTTTATGGTTACTGGAGTGCCAATTCTGCCACCAACCCCCAAGTTTTTCCCTGCAGATTGGGGGGCCTTCATGCAGGCTGGATACAGATTAACGTCATACCCACGGCGGAGCAATTGCAGGTTAAGAGCCTTGCTCAAGGGCCCAACGGAGTAGAGTCACTTTTGGTGTTTACGGGATTCAAACCAGCAACCTTCCAATTGCCAGTGCAGATCCCCAGCCTCACAGCCACCACGTCCTAAGTGACAGAGAAAAATTAAAGAGGACTACCAAACAAAAAGAAAAGGAATTGTTTGTATATAAAATTTAGAGGATCACGGCTGAGAGCAAATATGTGAACAAAGTAAAAAACAAGAAGGAAGAAAAAAGGTAGTCGAGCGGTAAAACTCAGAAGAACAGAGCAGAACACACGGCCAGTGGGCAGACGGCCGACCTCGGGTGGGAATTTTAAGGATCTGGAAAATCCTCAGCAGAAAGGCTGGATGGAGTGGCAGATCTGAGGGTAAACATCTGTTCCAGCCATCAGAAGGTTGGCGGTTTGAATCCCGTAAATACCAGGAGTGACTCTGCTCCGCTGGGCCCTTGAGCAAGGCCCTTAACCTGCAATTGCTTCGACCTGAGAATGACGTTAATCCAATACCCTCCAACTTACACAGAAACCTTGGAGGTTGATGGTAGTATTGGCACTCTAGCCACCTTAAGCAAGCCTCACATTATCCGAGTGTGGTGCTGAGGTGTCACCTGCTGCACTCGGGTCCCAATCCAGGAGGTTCATCGTGTGGTGGGTGCAACGACGTGCTGTCAGCGCCTGCTCTCAACCTCAAGTGCATAGGAAAAACATGCAACACAACATGGCAGAAAAACTACAGTTCAAGGAGTGCATCAGAGTTTCCATGTCTTGCTGTAATTTACAGACGAAGTGTAGCATTCTGACAAAACTGTATGGGGGCAGCTTAAATTTAAATAACATAGCAGGATTTGTATTACCAAGCTGAAAATATTACAGGTCATGGTATATACTGTAAGACACTAGAGGTCGCTGTTGCCTCTTTCAACCCAACAGACAGACACACTGCACACAGGGTAAAATCACCAAAAATTTCTTTTTTTTTTCTTATTATAGTGCCCTGAGGCACCTCCACCACCATAAACTGGCAGTACAATAATTATAAATATAACCAATACACAAATCTCTCCTTCACTCCTCCCAGCAAGCTCTGTCCTCTACCTCCCAACTCTGGCTCGCTTGCTGGGTCTCCAACAGTCCCTTACATAGTTCTTGACCCAGAAGTACTTCTGTCCTTCCGTCCACATGACTGGCTCGCACTTCCGGGTCAGATGGAGAAGTTGGAGTTTTCTGTCAGCCCGGAAGTACTTTGGAACTTCTGTCCCCGTGACTCGATAGCACTTCGGGGCTATGGAAAAGATACGAGTCTCCAAGTCCCCCTGCAGCGTCTCCTGGTGGCACCCCAGGCAAACTCCAAATCCAATGGTGCCTGTGGGAATCTGGGGTACCGCTATGCTGCAGGGGGCTGCTGTCCCTCCGTAGCTGCTTTCCCCCATCTTTCTCCTCTTTGGGCGCCCCAGCCGGGTTGAGCAGCCGGCTGTCTGCCACAATACATTTAAAATGATTGTTTAAAGCATTGCATCTCGTAGGCTTATGTTATAGCGCCATAGACTTTGTTACATATAACTGTGCTGGAGTTCGACATGATTACGGTCCATTTTTATGTTTTTTATATGCGTATTGTTTATTTTACTGCCAGTCGCCGCTATGTTGTCCTGTGGTAGCCGTTTGTGTGTGTGCTGTTACTACAGAGCAGCCCCGGAAGCCACACGGACTGACGTCATCTGAGCAACAGTATAAAGATCAGCACAGCAGAACTGCCATTATCTGAGTATGCTGGACACCAACAAAAAGCTCTGTGTGTTTATTTTCCATTTCCATCCTTATTGAGAGAGAAAGAGAGAGAGAGAGGAACCGTGAAACCTCTGGCTCAAAATAACAAAGCGGTGTTCCTTTATATTCCTAAATGTCTTAACAAAAGTAGCCAAAGTATCAGCCGTCATTATTTGTACAACGGGTTAAAGTAAGAAAGCAAATATTTGTGTGTTTTTTAAAATTTTGTTATTGCTGTCATCTACACGACGTCTCCATTGACTCCTCTGATCTCATTTGTTCTTTTTGTGTGCGCGTGGACACCACGATTGAATGAACGCTACACCTTTGCATTCCCTGGTTTACTGTCATTACACGAATAGAACTTTTTAATCCCATGTCAATAAACTGGATGGCTTGCTGAATAATTGAATCCACGGAATTTGGAAAGGGCTACACAGACATCCATAGGTCTCCTTATTAGGAGAGGAAATAGCAGATGCAGTATTCGATAATGTTATAAAGAGGATTCAAAGGTGATTATTTCAATGCCGATTTGAAACTGATAAAAATGCCATCAAAGCCTAAAATTGGACTTGAATAAACCGTAAAAATTACCAGCGTCATCCTCGGTGGTTCTCTTTCTGTGAAATTCTGAAAAGCAAATCTGTATGCGCTAAACATCATTTTGTCCCATCATGGCTTATCTCTAAAGCACTTTGTAACAACATACCGGTGTGGGACAGCACTGGCTTTGTCAAACATGACAGGTTTAGCTTTGATGAGAAATGCAAAGTCATCAGTTCATATCAGAGTTACGGTCATGAGTGCAATGAAGTTTATGACCAACTCAAAGGAGGCCACCTCTGCCCGGTACAAATCTGGCGCCATTCGTTACGTTAAATATAATAACCCATATAAAAAAGAACTTCAATGCTGAGCCAAACAGACAAGTCTTATTTTGCATAGTTTCATGTTATTGATGGCTAAACGTTGTTTTCTAATGCTATGAAACTTGCTAAAAGGGGTGTTTTGGAGTCTTAAAAGTTTTTGGAAGGTTAAAACAGAGAAACATCCCACCTTAAGGGTCTTGAACACTGTATACACCCCTTTTAGGCCCCTATATTGATCAGAAAAGCGGGCCTAAGTGAAAATAAATTTGGAAATTTCACACAACCTCTGATGAAACAAAATGACACACACTTAGACAAAATCTGTAATCCAGCAAGACGATGAAACTGTTGTCCAAATTAGCGGAGACAACAATGCTGTACCTGCGGCCTTAGATGAGAGCCCACTTTGGCCAATACAAAACTTTGTGGGAGGCCTCCCGCTCACCCCTACTGCATGATGGGAATAGAAATCCCCACACTGGCGCTGTTATTGATCCCCCCCCACCTTCAATTTTCAGTCAGGCCAATGGCAGCACTCATGCAAAATTTCATGACTATCAGTTCAGCCATTTTTGTGTAATCGGTAAACAAACACACATATTACAATTTTATTCAGATAGATTTCAAATACAACAAAAGCAGGGGGAAAAAAAATGTTAAAAAATAAATTATACCCAAAAGACAAACATCTTATCAAACAAATTTAGTCTGTAAACCAGAACATGAAATCAAAAAACAAAGCCAAAGTCCACCATCCAGGGAAGGGTCAGTACTTAATAATTAAAAATGGAGACCAGCAGCAGGGTCTACAGAGACTACAGCACAAGTCAAAGTGTCGCTGCTGTGCCAAACTCGGACACTTAAACACACGCAGATGCTTGACGGCCTTATGGTCTAACATATCAGACATCATTGGGGTGGCTAACAGGCAACTGGAAAACTTGGGGAAAAAATCATCCTGTCTCCCCACTGAAAGCTCTGTCACTCTGTGCTCCTCCTTGAATGTCTGACCAGATCATTGAATACTGAGCCATGTCACACACCCCCAAACCCAATTTCCACCAATGGCATCAGATGGAGAGGATTTTAAAGCGGAATGTTAGGCCTCAGCAGTTGTAGGCCCCTCATGGTCCTCCGGATTTGGCAGAATACTAAGGTCTCATGTACAACGCGGGTCTCGTTCACTTCAGATATCTATATACACCTCTACTGCACCAGGACAGCAGGACTCAGGGATGCAGGCTTGCTTTTGTAATCATCAGCTTACAGTTTTCCAAACTTCTCAAAACAGATGAGTGTCAGCACCTAATGAGCTACAATGCAATCAGAGAGCCCTACAGGAGCTGCTTTGCAGTGCCAAACTCGTGTAAACTTTCATATTTTTTACAAGTATTAACTAAACGAGGAGGCACATGGCATTATGGCCCTCTAACAGCTGTAACCTTCTTTTCACACTCACCCATTTTTTGTGACTTCATATCATTCTGGCTGAAGGATGGCGTTGTGAGAGACGATTTCAAAGTCACCCAGGATTCACTTCATCATTGTCTTCAGCTAACTCTGTCAAAATCCAGCGTCCAGTTCAAATGAGCTGTTTAAATATCAGGAGGAGGAGGAGGAGGAGGAGGCCGGGCTCGATGAAAGCTGCCATTCGAAATGTAAACACACATCACAACGGAACAATAAAGATGTCCGTTCTGGCAGGAGGACATACATTAAAGAAATAAAAATTGCTAATAATATTTCACACTTCCTGCAGAAGGACTCAACCTCTCGCCCCACTCATCATTACCACACCTCCATGTTTGTTTGAATAAACTCCTTCTAGATGTTGTGACAATCAATCACGTTTACATCGAGTCTTAGGACTTGTGCTGTTAATCACCATGACTCGCACAAACCTGCGTTGCCTTCACTTCACATTTCCTGGCCTGTCTCCAACAAAAAAGGTGGTGCCATCTTGACATACTTAATACAAGGAAATATAATCATTAGATAGAAGGGAGTGACTTGTGTGTTAAACGGTGGCACCAGATCGACACGTTCAGTAAGAGATCATTTAAGAAGGTGATGCATTTGCCAGATTCTTTTAGTAGAAATTAACTACAATCAATCAATCAATCAACATTTATTTATATAGCACATATTCATACAAAAAAATGTAGCTCAAAGTGTTTTACAAAATGAATAGAGAAATAGAAGACACAATAAAAAATAAACATAAGTCAACATTAATTAACATAGAATAAGAGTAAGGTCCGATGGCCAAGGTGGACAGAAAAAACAAAAAAAAACTCCAAAGGCTGGAGAAAAAAATCAAATCTGTAGGGGTTCTAGACCACGAGACCACCCAGTCCCCTCTGGGCAATCTACCTAACATAAGTCAAACAGTCCTCTTTGTATTTAGGGTTGTCATGGAAGGACCTGATGATGATGGTCACGTAGACCTCTGGCTTTCAGTCCATCAATGTTGGTGCATCATGATGCTTTGAGTAGACGCCAATATGTTACAACTGCACATATTTTGAGGTGGGTTAAGGGTCTTACCATGGCGGGCACCATCTCAAGGCCTCTCAGTCTTTACCCCTTTGGTTTTGTTTATCACATTCTGTTGGTTTCCTGGCTTTGACCTTTCATTCAAACTTGGCCACAAATCTCCACTTACTTTTCATCCCCTGATTCCAATTAATAATCAACTGCTGCTGCTGCCCTCTGCAGTCTGCACGACAACCACTAGGGCACATGCAATTCCATGCCCAGGGCGGCACAGTGGCACAGTGGGTAGCACTGCTGCCTCGCAGTAAGGAGACCAGGGTTCGCTTCCCGGGTCCTCCCTGCGTGGAGTTTGCATGTTCTCCCCGTGTCTGCATGAGTTCCTCCCACAGTCCAAAGACATGCAGGTTAAGTGCATTGGCGATCCTAAATTGTCCCTAGTGTGTGCTTGGTGTGTGTGTGTCCTGCGATGGGTTGGTGGCCTGCCCGGGGTTTGTTCCTGCCTTGCGCCCTGGGATTGGCTCCAGCAAACCCCTGTGACCCGTTGATAGGATATAGCGGGTTGGATAATGACTGATATTCTAGACCGGGGTGGGCGAGGTCGGTCCTGGAGAGCCGCAGTGGTTGAAGGTTTTTGTTCCAGCCCAGTTTCTTAATGAGAAGTCAATTATTGCAGATGACGCACTTATTGCTTAAGTGACATTTTGATGCTTCATTCTCGCTTGTTAAGGTTCTCCACCCTTAATTGCTTATTCCAGTCTTAAACTGTTGCATTCACTGTTTGAATGGCTACTTATTAACAATAAGATATACAGTAAATTACAAAGCAGCCAGCAGTTCTCCAGCTAGCTTGTTTCCATTTACATCTGTGTGTGTTCACCATGCACTATTTGATTTAATAAAACACTTAATAGAAAATATGACAGACTGAAAATTGTGCATTTTGGCCTTTAAATCATTTGGAGGATATCTTTGGAAAGGAAAAAATCCACGATATAAGAGCATAACATTACACAGACTAACAAACCAAAAAACTAAAAAAGGTCCGAGATTGGCAAGGATTGGTTTGTAATTAAGCAATTGGGTTTGGATTAAAAACCTGTAGCCACTGCGGCCCTCCAGGACCAACACTGCCCACCCCTGCTCTGGACAATCAGAAGTTTCTGGAATTTAACACAGGTCCAATTTCAGACTTCAACAGAAAATAGTCATGCATCTTTGCATGACATCTTACTTGTCAAAAAGAAAAGTCGTCTCTCCAAGCTTAATTTGGAGCTTTAGGACAAGAACGACCCCTAGTGGTGGATTTGAACTTTAAAGCTAAGTTCTCTACAGCAGGGGCTCCCAAACTCAGTCCTGGGGACCCACTGTGGCTGCAGGTTTTTGTTCCAACCAACTCCCATTTTTCAATGGACTCTTCGCCTTATTAAGTGAGTCATTATTTCCCAGTTTCTGTGCTTTGGAGTCAATGTAGAAATTACAAACTAAGTCTGGTAGATTTTTATTAAAATGTAATAACCAGTTATATGGGGAATTTGCAGTTTTTTTTTTTTTTGTTGTCAAAACTATTTTTAACCTAATTTTCATTCTGCTTTTTCAGGCGTTCTGGTTATTTAATTGACTATTTACTAATTAGTCTGACACTGAAGTTGATGCTTCTTTCATCAAACTAGGTGACTGCTGTACTGGTTGTTAATTTTCACTATTAGGGTTAAATGAAGGGAGCAAACTACAAATAATAGGAAAACAACAAAAGAGAGTTAAGCATTTATAGCTTTAGAAAAAACAGAAATATTTCTAAATGTCTTATAAATGTAAAAACCACACTGTTGTGTTTTTCTGAATGCATAATAAGAGAAGAGTAAAAAAGACCAGGTAATTAAATGAGATCAGTCGTTATCGATTATTATCACCGATTGTGAATCTGGTTAGAACAAAAACCGGCAGCCACAGGGGGTCCCCAGGACCGAATTCATGGAGTGCTGCTCTACAGTACAGACAGACCTAAACACACTTTTGTGCTGGACGTCTCAGTTTGGGTACACTCTGTTTTAGTGAAGCCCCCAATAGTGTACTGAGAGCTCACAAAAACAAATCCTTCATGACCTTAAAAACAGACTTCACATACACACAAACACACACACCACAATAAGAGCTCTAAATGAATCGATTTACAGTCCAACATATTTTCTAAACAATTTGAAATTCCCAAACCAACACAATTACATTTCTTGATTCTCTGAATCTCCCACCCATCTCTCTGACTACAACTGTATTCGATTGGATGACTTTATGGATTCCTGGCACTACATCTGTAGGTGGTCAGTCTACATGGCGGCTCCATGAAGCTCAAACAGGCTATGTGGGCCACCAGGTGCCTGTCAGTGGACACTCCTGGGTCGGCTCTAGCACTGACTCCTTCTATTTAATTAGAACCAGGGGTCTCAAAGTCAGTTTTGTTTTTATCTGGACTCCTAGTTTAATTACTCAAGCTGTTATTTCCCAGTTTCTGTGTTTTGGGTTCAGTGGAGAAATTTAACACTAAGCTTGGTCATTTTTTATTAGAATGGACCAGACATTCCTGTATGTTACATGGGAATCATTTATTTATTTACTTTTTTAAACATTTTTTTTTTAATAGTTTCATCCTCATCATTCTGCTTTTCCATGTTGTTGTGGTTATTTAGCCCATCATGCACTATGAAGGACGTTACGGGGGCTGATGCTGAAGTACTCTACTAACATCCAGTGCCGCGGCAGCCTTTTCAGCAGCTCTGTGTATGACTTTTATTTTTCTACCTTTTTCTCTATTTTACAGATTTTACTGATCACTCCTATCACTTTCTTTTATGTGGACTCGTTCCCTGGACACTTGTTACTACTTTTTACTTATTTAACATGGATTTTTACACACAGAGACTCGTCTACTCAAGTAGTCAACTTCAAGCGCCAAGTATAAATGCCCGCGCCAGTGGGGTTCCATATTTACCCGACGAGGTAAGGTGACGGTATCGTGGCAGCAGAGCTGGTACTAAGGTGAAAGCCAAGCGTCTAGCGAGGAAGTGGCGCTACAAACCTTCAGTGCCTTCTGTGATCCTGGGAAATGTGAACTCACTACCAAATAAGATCGACGAACTGGCTGCGCTGGTGAAAAATGTCAGGACCTAAATCATGACATGACAGTTAAGCCGATGAGGATTTCTCATCCTACAAGTCCCTGCTGATATAAAAATGGAAGGAAGTGTAGGGTGGGACTCATAAGGATTTTACCCCAAATCCACTGGTGTTACTACCCTCTTATTTTTTAACAATTAAAGCTAAAGGTTCCTGGTGGGATGGTCACACAGAGGTGATTCATTTTGTTTAGCCCCTCCCTGCCATTAATTTTGTTTCTTCTGGTTACATTTCATTTGATTTAAAAAAATAAATAAAATGGACAAAAAAGGGTTTGATCAAAACTTCAAATATTTAACCTACACGATTAATTTCTGTTGAAACAAAAATTACATTTAAAACAATAGTACTAGGGTGTTGTACCGTGTTAGCCATTATGAATGTAGAGAAAAGCCAAGCAAAATGCCACCTTTTATTGGCTAACTAAAAAGATTACAATATGTAAGCTTTCGAGGCAACTCAGGCCCCTTCTTCAGGCAAGATGTAATGATTGATTACAATCCAAAATATATTACAATACAAAATATATTCACTTTGGTGTACTGAATAAACTTTTCAGTTTGAAGACCAAACTAAGCCATCAAATTCAATTCAGGTGAAGTCAGCATGAGAAATAATCTGCAGAAAAGCAGGCCGAGGCGCACATGAGCAGCAGGGCAGAGGTTACGGGACAGGGAGCCACTTGGAATCCTTTGGAGGTTAAATGCAAAGGCAATGGGCACGGCACACACAGAGTACTTGTTAGATAAGGTCTGCTCTTTTTACTCCAAAATAAAAAAGACCGACTTATTGCCTAAAAGCTCTTGAAAAGGAAATCCTCATTTTAACAGCACCTACTACTGAGATGTCAAACGTGAAGACTGTAAATGTGCCAGAAGCAATGCAGAACACTCTGACGAATGTTTAATATTTCTTAATATGCAAAGCTGCTGCATCAAAAATGAAGGCAGTCCACTGTCTAAAGTGGTCAGTATCAAAGCCCCCAATCCCTGAAGGAGTCAGGATGTGGTTAACTTAATTCTGAATGTCCTGCAGCTTGGACATGAAGAGCCTCCGAACTAAGCACACAGTGATATCACTGTGGCTGCACAAAAGCTGCATGCTTTGGTAAACTGCGCAAACTCTGAACTTTTTTCCCTTGCAATTCAAAAGTTTAAAATAACGTTCTGAATAAGACGGAAGCCAATCTTATTTGGAGAGTGAATTTACTTGAAATGAACCAACCTAAAATACACAACAGCTACTTCCCTTTCCTGATGTTGCCATGGTTACAGTGTTTACTGTACCAAACAGAGCGCCACTTCCTGTCTGAGTCGGACGCACAAGGAGACGGAGATTTGTTACTCATCACAAAGCTTATTTTAACTCAAACTACACAATTTAAGACCACACAATCAAAATTTTTCAGAAAGCTTTATTTTTGTACATAACTTTGAACAATGGGTTCGAGAAAGAAGTCTACATATATCAAGTCAGTTAAGATAAATAATGACATGATTTACTTTTTTTTTTATTTGCCAACAGACAAAAACTGGCAATTTTATTTTTACATGAGCTGTTCTGAAGTTATTGCTTTTTGATATTACCTGGGATTGTCATGTCTGTGTATACATAAATCTTAGGCTATCTTTTAACAGCAAAAAAAAAAATATATAATATGCAATCAATCCATTCATGATTTTGGTCTTAGCTGGTCAGTATAACAACACACTTTGGTATGTATTTAAACATTGGCATAATTAAAATGGAAGAACACTGGACCTTTGAGAGGAAAATACAGAATCATTTAGTCATCCATATTGAACAGATAACTTAAATGTTTACCAAACCTTTGTTTATATTTAAAAAAGGAATTTACAAAAAAATTACTCTTAATGTAGCAGAGTATAAGATAAAATTGCAACCTTGTATGAAAATATATGCTTAGCTTATCATACATTATTTAAAAAACTGGCATGTTTACAGTGATGGATCCAAAGTGTTCTGTTAAGACCAAATACCTTCTCATGCAGTGTGCCCAGAATTTAAGAAAGGTCCTTATGGGTGTCCCACCGTGAAGCTTGTAAGGACAATTACAGCAAAGTAACATTCAGCCACTGTTAAAGAGAGCAAAAAAGATGCACATATCTTTTTATCTTCTATCTTGTATATTTACTATGTATATACATCGTGTATATGTAGAAGGCAACCACAAAAAGAGCCACAGTTTGAAATAACTCAAAGAATTGAAAAAACATTGATACTACTGGGACTGAGAAGAAGACCCCCTTCAAAATAACGTACTCACTGGTTTAAACTTTCTCTCTTAATTTTGGTTCTAACATGTCTAACAAATCACAGGCCTCATTTTTAGTTCAGACTAGGCCTTGTCAAGTTTAACTTTCTTTCTATGTTTTACCTATCAAGACCAAAAGATTCTAAAAGTAGTTTTACTTGACCAGTCACAAATGGTTAGTAAGGAAGTAATCTACAGAAAGAATGAATCGCTTAACCTGACATACCTGAATGAGTGAAAACTGCACCTCTCCATTTTCATCTTTGCTCAGAGATTTAAAGATTCCTAGGAAGATAAACATTTATCTAATTAGCTGTAGAATGCAAAGAGGGTATCAGATTCTAGCAGAGAAGTACAAAAGGACAGTGATTAAATATACACTATATATATAGAACATCTCCATTCCAGGCAATAGCCAAGAAAGTACAAGTAGTAGGCTTGCTTACAGACATTTTTTTTTTTTTACATTTAGCAGCTCTTAAGGAGTTAATTGACTACATTTCTGTTATTAATCCTTACCATGTGTATGGTAGGCAATGACACCAGTCAAAAACAGAAGTTCTAAAGCTGTCTTTGCCTTAAGTATTAATTACCAAAAAACAAAACATGGCAAGGCTAAACTTATCTGATTTATTAACTGCATAGAGCAGGGGTCTCCAACCGCGGTCCTGGAGCACTCTGGTGGTGGCAGGAGTTCATTCCCACTCTTTTTTTTTTTTAATTAGTGAATTGTATTTTTTACTTTCTTAATGAGTAGCCAAAAATAATGATATACAAACTAAGCCAACACATTACCAGCTAACTGGTGTTTATTATTCAATATCTGAAAATAATGAAAGGTGAAGATCTCATTAATGTTGATCTGCTCAGGCCCACAAAATGTTCTGATGGTATTCTTAGAACAAAAGAAAAAAACAGGTTTGGAAATGTCTGCTGTGGCCGAATGAGAGCAGTAACAGTATTAAATAATGGGCTAAACTGACAACAAGAATCAGCTTTTTTTTTTTTTTTATTAATTTTATTGATGTTATTAAAATCAAATAACATTCCATACAAATAACTCAAGTTTTACTACAAAAAAAAAAGTTTGAAAGAAATCAACCCCCACCCCTGAGAAAGAGAGCTGGGCTAGCAGAGTAAAATGTAAAGCTAGTAAAAATAAGTGAATAGATAAATTAATAAAAGAAAGATAAATGAAGTAAAAGTGCGGAGAGAACCTGCTTGCTCAATTTAAAGGCTTATTCTAAAGTGTTATTGATTTGATCCTGCCAGGTTTTGAAAAAGTTTTGTACAGATCCTCTAAGTGCGAATTACATTTTTTCCAATGTCATATAATACATAAATAACATCAGTTACCCACTGACTTAGAATGGGAGAGTTAGGAGTCTTCCAGTTGACCAAGATAAGTCTACGTGGCAATAGTGTAGTACAGGCAGTTACAGTTTCTTTGTCCTTCTCCACTTTAAGCCCCTCTGTGAGCCCACCAAACGCAATTAGGAGGGATTGTGACACTAAGGCTGCCTGAAAGGCTTTTAAAGATTTTGGTCCAGAATGATATTAATTTGGAGCACACCAAAAACATGTGGCCTAGTGAGGCTGGAACTTGATTGCAACGTTCGCAGGTTGGATCTTGTCCTGGAAACATTTTCGACAATTTTAAATGGGAGAGATGCCCTCGATATATAATTTTGAATTGAATAATTTTATTCTTTGTGCATATGGAGCTCGAATGAATTCTGTGCATTGCTATTTTCCACTCCGACCTGGGTATGATGTTAATCTACATCCAGCCCTGCAAACTGCAGGGAAAAACCTGGGGGTTGGTGGCAGAATTGGCACATTGGTTCCATTCCATCTGAACTACTGTGGTGCTGAGGTGTCACCCATCGCATAGCTGCACTGAGGTCCTAATCGGAGATCCTGAGTTGGTTTGTCATGTGGTGGATGCGGCAATGTGCTATATCACCATGTGATCCTAACCTCTCTCTCTCTCTACTTTCTACTCCTTTTCTGAAATGTTGAGTGAGAGATACTTCAAGAATAAGCTTCTGATTAATAAACTGGTTGGAGTGAAATTGGTTAGAGTTTGAGGCCCCAGCTTAGCTGGTCAACTGTTAGCTCACTTCACATCTCATTTCTGTTTGGATGCCATTAAAAAAAATGGAGCAGTTCAGAGGACTGGATCTTAAAAAAAAACTGCAACTAAAATGAAAGGAAAAGAAGTTCATTATCAGCAAAAACAGGTCACTAATGTTGGAATGAAAACTTGCAGCCACAGCAGCCCTGCAGGACCGGAGCAGGAGACCCCTGGACTAGGGATATCTACCTGATTAACTGACTAAACTTTTTCAGCACCAGCATAAAAGATGTTAAAATTCCATAAACATCAAGACAAGTGCTGGTAGCAAATTTTAAAAATAAAATCGGCACCATTAGTAACTTACTAAACATGGATTCCAAACGAATCAGACACCCAACAAAGTTGTCAAAATCAATGGTAAGATCCTGATCTGAGTAACGGGCAACGATACTCTGAAGTAATGCATTGTTGAGAGAAAAACCTGTGAATAAAAGTTAAGAGTTTATAGAGTTTTTAGAATTTACAATTGGCTAACTCATACTGAAATAAAACAAATCTCAGAAGACAATTAAAAACATTTTTTTTTTCTATAAATTATTCCACAGATAAGAAATCAATAAAATGTAAAGACTATTATTACTGTGTAGGCTCATCTTGCTGTAACATTTACAACTAAGACCACGTGTACTTTAGTAAGGCAGTGCTGGACTTCTGTGTAATCCAGATGATTAAATGATACTGTGGGTGGCATGGTATCACAGTGGTTAGCACTGCTACCTCACACATCCACGGTGGTCTTGGGTTCACAGCCCAGGCACAGTGGGCACATTTGCATGCCTTCCCCATGCTTGTGTTGTGTTTTTTTTTTGTCTCTGGGTATTCTGGTTTTCCTGCCTTATTCAAAAGATGCGCTTGTTAATTTACGATTCTGAATTGGCTTCATGTCCGTTTGACTGTGGGCATGAATGGGGCTTGTAATGGGATTAGCGTCAGTCAGGGTAACCCTGAACTGGATAAAGCAGATTATATCATTGTAAAACACAACAGGATGGTGTTGATTAAAGAAAGGTGTTCTATAAAATTAAAACATTTATGATATATATAGATCTTCAGCTCTCTCTGGATCGGTTCGCAGCTGAGTGTGAAGCGGCTGGGATGAGAATCAGCACCTCCAAATCCGAGAGCATGGTCCTCAGCCGGAAAAGGGTGGAGTGCCCTCTCAGGGTTGGGGGAGAGATTCTGCCCCAAGTGGAGGAGTTCAAGTATCTCGGGGTCTTGTTCACGAGTGAGGGAAGAATGGAGCGTGAGATCGACAGGCGGATCGGTGCGGCATCCGCAGTGATGCAGGCTCTGCATCGGTCTACCAGTCGATCTACGTTCCTACCCTCACCTATGGTCATGAGCTATGGGTAGTGACCGAAAGAACGAGATCACGAATACAAGCGGCTGAAATGAGTTTCCTCCGCAGGGTGTCTGGGCTTTCCCTTAAAGATAGGGTGAGAAGCTCAGTCATCCGGGAGGGGCTCAGAGTAGAGCCGCTGCTCCTCCGCATCGAGAGGAGTCAGATGAGGTGGCTCGGGCATCTGATCAGTATGCCTCCTGGACGCCTCCCTGGTGAGGTGTTCCGGGCACGTCCAACCGGGAGGAGGCCCCGGGGAAGACCCAGGACACGCTGGAGAGACTATGTCTCCCGGCTGGCCTGGGAACGCCTTGGGATTCTCCCGGAAGAGCTGGAAGAAGTGGCCGGGGAGAGGGAAGCCTGGGCCTCTCTGCTTAAGCTGCTACCCCCGCGACCCGACCTCGGATAAGCGGAAGAGGATGGATGGATGGATGGATGGAGGATATAATTTAAAAATGCATATTTTTACAAGATAATTCACAAGGGCTATGCAAAATATTAACTGATAAAGTACACATTTAAATTGAGAATGTATAGTAATAAGTGCAACTAATGCCTTTGCTATGCATCTGTATCTTCTAGACCCCGCATGGACACCCATTTATCTTGCACTAATGGGTACCACAAAAATGTAAGTGGGTGGAATATTTAGAATTTATAAAATGATTGTATTAATATCTGGCAATCAACGACATGCAGGTTGAACTCTGTCCAAAGTTGAGTTGTAACTTGTGTCTGATCCTACTAAGTTAGACACCTGCCACATACAACCCTTGAAACTCTTATTAGGCGACAGTTTCAAAATTCAACATGTTTTATTACATATATTAAATTTTCCCACTTGTGCTAGTTAAATCTTGCCACACAGAATAAGAAAAAAAATATATATGCTAAATAATGCAAACAAAATGTGTTGTTAAATATTTCAAAAGTGCAATAAATTTTCTTGCATTACCAGGTGCTCTTATTTACATTTAAGGATTTTTTTTTAAGTGAGTGACAAATGAAAATGATACAAATGTGTGCTACACAGAACAAGAAAAAAAAAAAAACTATATTCTAAATAATGCAAAGAAAATGCATTATTAAAAATTTCAGAAGTGCTGTACCATAAGAACAAGCGAGTTAATTAGGGTCCAAAACAGTGCCGTGCACTGAAAGCAACTTTGTGTTTGAAAGTGCAAGACGTCTCTTGGCCTAGAACTTTCTAAAACGACTCATAAAATATTTTTTACAAGGATGACACCAGATTGTAAAAGTCAGATTTTTCCTATGTTAGTATCAAATTTCTAAAACCAACATGCAGTAATTTTCACATATTTTGCTACCTGCTTCTTCAATGGCCACACGCATCTCATGAGAGCTCATTGTACCAGATCTGTCAACATCTAGCTTACGGAAAATATTCTGTTAGAAAATAAAGAAAGAGCATCTTAACAATTAAGCAATGCATTAGAGAAAATAATGCAAGATCATACAGAACAGCATGGCGCATTAAAATAAGTATAATATCTACCAGGTATCGATCAATTTTCGTCCACAAAATTTTGAATTCCAATAAGCCCAGCTTTGCACTCCCGTCCTTCTGAAAAAACAGTCAAGTACACACACTCATATTGAAACATTAGATACTCTAATACAGGATTTCTAAAAGGCAGAATATTTAAGATCTGAAATTGTATGTTTGAAGAAACCAAATAGGGAGAAAAGCTACCAATAAATATTATGCATTAGAAATGATTCTACAGAAAATGTGGTGGAAAACACCACCACCAGCTGAAAATGTGCCTTGTAACATCATAAAGGCATACTGAAGAGCTACCATTTAAAACTGTTACAGTATTACAGAATGACAACAGAAGGAAAAAATATAATCAGTCCCACTATCTCATTAAAATAAAGGTGAATACAATAAATTTTCTAAGGGGCAGGGATGATGATCAGTGGCGACTGTGCGTCACAAAGACACAAAAAAAGGAAAAAACTGGGTAGCAAGAAAAAATGTTTAAGAACCACTGCTAATGTGGCAAAAAACATTTTCTGTTTTTGTGTCATCATTCCAGTATATTTTCCACTAGAAGCAGTACCCAGTGTTACACATGTAAATAAATCATTTAAAGCTCTGGTCTATTTGTTTGCTAGTCTGACTTCAGTCTGTTCTGGTGTTTCTTGCTCTGAGCCACCAGGTGGCAATGTCATTTAAACTGTAGCAAATAGGAAAACAAACAAACAAACAAACAAAAAATAACTAAAAGGTACCCCAGGTTCAAAATTTGTGTTAGGACATAATCTGTGGTATTCCCCTGATCAAATATTCAAACATTGTGGATTTGAATACTGGACATATACACACACAGATTTAGATAGCTTTCTGTTTATATGACAGTCAAGCAAAAAGACACCATTTATTGGCTAACTAAAAAGATTACAATACGCAAGCTTTCGAGGTAACTCAGGCCCCTTCTTCAGGCAAGACGTAATCCAAATGTTTGATTACATCTTGCCTGAAGAAGGGGCCTGAGTTACCTCGAAAGCTTGCATATTGTAATCTTTTTAGTTAGCCAATAAAAGGTGTCATTTTGTTTGACTTTTCACTCCATTCATAACGGCTAACACGGTACAACACCCTAGTATTACTGCTTATATGACAAAACTGTAAAAGCCCAATATTAAAAAATTTTGCACTGTCCTGTGAAAATACAACAAAGTGGCATTGCCATCTTTTCCACAACATGGCACATGAGCCTTTGCATCTGTAGTCCTGTCTTTGCTGACATTTAAAATCAAAAGTCAGTTGAGTAAAACTGCAAGTTTCACAGATGCCATGCTGTGCCTGTCTGTTTGAATGCACTCACCTGGGTTCTGAATCAGATAAGACTGCACCAGTCAAATGACACTGGTAATGGCTCAGAGAGGCCTCAGTGTTGTACCATTTACAATTGGCCAGTAAGCAGAGACCATCCTGATGAAACTTTGCACCAGTTATCAGCCAAACGGCTGAGTTGAAGTGCACCCAAGGAATGTCAATGGTAAACTGACCTCCCATTTCTTAATAACCCAGTGAAAGCAGGACTTAATGCCTAGCAGAGTGTGGTTTAATGTTTGTTTCAGTGCAAGACCCCCAACTGTATTTCTGGCAGTAACAAAGGCTGGAATGATCCTTGTACTCCAAAGAACTTCCTAGTGCCTAAACGCAAGAGTAGAAGACCATCCATAATGAAGTTGGACATGGGTGCTTCATTAAGTCCAGCTTCACTAAAGGACAGCTGGGTGCCTGCAGGTAGGAGACTGCAGGTAAAAGTAACCCCCCTGAAAATGTTGCTGGATGCTAACAAAAGAGGACTGCTGTGAGTAAAACTCCAAATAATTATACATGAAGAAGTACAGTCGGCAACTAGAAGGTGTGACTACAGCTGAGAGAAAGAGACAAAAGCATCTCAACATCCTTACAAGTGTGCCAGTGAAGAACTCCCTGTGGACCCTTCAGGAATCCTTGACAAACTTTCACCTCCATCTCTTGACAGGACAGGAATTCAACCATAAGTATATTGCTTATAATGTTATTTCTGATTCTGTATTGTTTGTAACCTTGTAATTGGGGTAAAGCCAGCAAACTTACATTATTAACATATGTATTTGTGATTATTGGTATGACTGTAACTGAAAGTAATAATGTGTGTGAAGGGCAGGATTGTATCTCTTGTAAGTTTTATCTTCTAAACTCAATAACAAAACTAAACTAACTTTCCACTAAAGCCAAAAGCGCTGCTAACAGCAGCTAGTCTTGTATGGGATTTAAGAATTGAGCGTGTTTCCTTTGAACTTGCTTTTAAAATTAGCCCAAATGGACTGTGCAATCAAGATTTATGTGACACAAAATTCAAAAGGATACGTCCAGCAGGTTAACCATATTGCGACAGGTGTCCAGGCTAAATCCATCCGTTTTAACATCAGTGCCTAAAAAATAGTAGTAATTAGAATATGAATAAAAAAGTGTCTGCTACCTCCTGAAAAGACACTTCAACGCAAACAGGTGTTAAGTGAACAGGTTTGACGACACCAAAGTAGCTGAGCAGGACGGGTGCTTCAGTAGGGAGTTTAGTCAACTCCGTCATCCCACAATGTGCAAACGGGTCATTTTTTAAGTTAAGAGTAAGCACAAGATAGAAGAGTAGCTGTGTTGAAAGGCTAATTGTTTTAATTACAATAATCAAACCAAAAACACAACACAACTTGCCTTGGAAGTATTGTCTCTAGCAGTAATAATGATTTTAGGGACAGAAGAATTAACATATTTCAAAAGTCCTAAACTTTGTAATATGCTGCATCCAGCTACACTGTCAGTTGAACTACTTTCATAAATACACATGGAATTAACAAGGCAAAAATGACAAAGGATAGTAAAAAGTAACATGCAACAAAAGTAAATTCAAACAGACATACGTTTGGAAACCACTTTGTTCAGTATTGTTCGTAATTCAAAAGCAGATATCTCACTGTCCTACAGAAAGAAAAAGAAACAAGAAGCCAAGGCTTGAGGTAAACAAAAAATCATAATCTGAATAAGCCCAGTTACAATTACATAAAAGTTTATGCTACTTATTATTACCTAACTTAATTCTCATAAAGGTAATACATAAATATAAAAAGCTGTCATGCTTGAAAATTAACAAAACCTGATACTTCACCCTTGAGGTGTTCTGCCAAATCAGACTTGACATAAAACACGGCATTCTTTTGTTTTTCGAGGATATGCTCTATATTATTTGGTAAATAAGGAGGCAGCTATTGTTTTTGTGAAGTTGACCACCACAAAATGTACAAATGATACAAAATAAAGAGCACTGTATATGCATACATATCATGCATGAGCAATTCTACAATCTTAAAAAACAAACAAACAAACAAACACATTCATCACTGTCTCTTTTCTGAATCTTAATAAATAAACAATTGCACAGGTACAACATAAAATTAATTGCAAAAAGGATTTACCAACCTCTCCTGCTAACTGATTAAAGAGACCTCTGAATTTGGCATCGATATCTGCTTCTGTGATTTCTGTCTGCAAAAGTAACCGTAAGAATATAAATACAAAAAGAAATTATGTGAACAAAAGCGAAAGTTTCCATGACTCTAGAAAATCTACTATATGCTGCGAGTATCTGTAAGATTTCAGAACAATTAAACAAACTGATGACATGCAACTTTAGGATTGCCAACGCACCTAAAAAAACAAGATTTTACTTGAATTCTATTTCAAAATGTGTTACAGCTTGTAATTTACCTCATCAAGTTTAGCATCAATCTTGTCATCCATTTCACTGGAAAAATAAAAAAAGGAATAAAAATAGTCAGGTAAGATGTCCACAACTTCCATTTATTAATTCTTTGTTATTATTATTTTTCTTTATTAATCCCTCCACACACACACACACACACTTAGGTGATGGAAACTTTGACCGTTTGCTCTAACCATTACACTGAATCATTAAGCTATGAGTGATTAACAAGCTGCCGTCAACACAAGCTACTCTGATGATTCTCCAACAAACCGTGTTTGCTCGATTAACAATCGCTTAAATAAATGTTCAAACAAGCTGCAATCTTCACTCTTTAAACATTTACCTCTTACTTTTCATCTCTTAAGTGACAACACTGTACACTGCTTGGCACGGATTTAAATTCTAAATCTTTATTGATCTGAACTTTTTGTCTCCCAAAACACAAAAGTTATAATTTCTGGAATGTGCAAAAAACAACCTTATTCATTGGCCAGGAGTAAATAAGGTTAGCATGGCCATCGGCCTGGGAAAAGAACACAGTTTTATAACATAAACATAGCAGTGGTATAAAGATGATCATTCATTTATGTAATCACCATTAAAATCTACGTGCGGAAAGGCCTTCAAGTGTACGCTGTTCAGAAAGGGTGAAGATCTTCATCACCACCACTTGGACTTCTGCATTCCCACTGAAACTGACAAGAAAAATGGCATCTGCAGACTGGAGGATCCTTTATGCTGCAGCTACATACTGTATGTACCCACATTTGGAGGGACTCATCATTATCATCTGTATCCTTTTACTGGATTTTATTTATTTTGCTTCATTGCAATAGCGAGTACATATTCTTTGGTTGAATCAAGGTAGAGAGCTAAGAGCACCTAGTGTGGGTCATTTTCTTATTCCAAAATGGGATTAGCAGCTGAGGAAGGTCACCCCCTCATGAGGAGGCAGCTTGGTGACCAGGTGTTGAGTGACACTCGGGGCTGACGACATCCTTGACATAAGGAGTGCTTATGCCAAGCTAGAAAATGTCTTTTCTTGAGACAGTTGTTCATGTGCAGGTGAAGCAATTATACAGAAGTTTCATTTTACTTAAGGTACCTGTCCACATGCAGATAAAGCTAAATACATGGGGTTCTATAAAGGAAATATAACTAGCATTCACACTCACAAACATACACACTATAGTTAGCTATACTATATGGCATAGGTGAACTAAAACAATGAGCAGACGACCTTCCATAATAACACTGTATATAATATAACGGACAACATGAATGGACTTGGCATCACAACTGAGGTAGGTGATGTTTTATGTGGACAGGAGGCCATCCTGTGATGGTGCAGATGGACAGACATCTTGGGTTGACCAGTATAATAAAAAAAAGGACAGAAGGAGACTGCCTCCCAGGCCATGATTACCCCCAATACATTGGGTGTCAGCATACCGCCCACCCAGTGTATTGGAGGCCTTCTGTTAAGACAGCCACAGGGCTGCATGGGAGTTGTAGATCTTGGGTTCAGTCCAGTTTGGATCCTTTGCTGGAGAGAGCTGCCAGTAGGAGGCTCACTTTTCAGGTGAAGGGTCTGCCTGACCTGGAAATGTTGATGTGCCAGACACACCCCTGGGTCTCTCACCCAGGAGAGTCAGAGTGGGGAGTGGAGGAGAACAAAGCTCAGAAGTTAAGGAAGATGGAAGGAACAGAACTGCGCCTGTTGATTGGTGTAAAACAGGCATCATTTTGGAAGAGTGTGCACTTGAATCAAAGGTACTGTGCCTTAATAAAACAATTGTTTGGGCCAGAGCCTAAATTGTGGTCAGTTGCTTTGGGGCACCAAGAAGCCCCTACAGGCCACTATATATATTACACACTATATATATTATACATAAAGAAAACCTGCATAGTATATTGTTTCACAAACAAATATATGAAGAATGTATCAAATAATCTAACTCTAGACACTCACATTGCTTCTGCATGCTTTTCTGCAAAGACTCTGAGGCAGAAATCAGCATCTTTGTTGGGCTCAAACGTGGAGGGGACAACGAGATATTCTCCAGGTGGCAGTTTGAAGCGGCTGCATACTTCCCGTAGATTAATGAAGGTCTCTGACCTTGCTTTTGATTGATTCCTTAAAAAGTAGTCCTTGTTCAGGTGGACAGCCTTCTGTCCAATGCACTGTATTGTGTTTAAAAATAAAAAAAAGACTCCTTAAATTTAAAATCACAGTTGGCTAAATTCACTTCAAATTTACATGTGCAGAAAAAAAAAACAGTAGGCCTGTACATTAATTCGATTTTTATGTTGTGTTCAGTTTTTACGTTCGGTTATGTGGTTTCTTCTGCACCTAATTAAAATGCAACTTATAATTAGGCAGTCTGCTTCATCCGTGAAAATATGACTGCAAAACCCAAGAAGAGTGTTAGCAGTGCCATTTACCTCTCACTCTTGCTTCTCAGTAATGCATTAAGTAATCCTTATGCCAGGATTCTTGATGACACTACAGACTTTTGTGCATCTAACTATAAAGAATTTAGGAATCTTATTCAAGGGGCAAATCTGTTAAATTGCCCTGATGGTCCAATTACCACAGAGCAGAGTGACAGTAATGGCTGAGGACAAAAAGGATCTTTAGTTCAAATGACTTGGTGGTGGCTATGGTCCATGGCAGTGGTGCAAGCATGAGGACTAGGGTTTGATTTGTAAATATAAATGAGCGTAGACAGCACAAAGAGGGAACCTTATCACTGCCACATTATTTTAAGTATTATTTTTATAACTATTGTAGCGCTACTGTATAACTATTATATTGTAGCTCCACACTGGAAGGACTAGGGGAGCAAGCGTGGCCAAAGCATTACCTCCCCCGGGACACTAGATGGCAGCCTCCATGGGTTGCAGCGATGCCTCAGACTCACGCAGGGCTTAAATGGTAGTTGGAGTTTGGTGCAGCCCTTTTGGAATCTGCGGGCACAGCCAGGGGATTTGCTGAGCTCTTTTGGGCAGTTCTTCCACTACACCTGGAAGTGCTACCAGAAACTAGGTCATCAAGCACCTGGAGCACTTCCCGGTGCAGTATAAAAGGAGCCAGTAGCCACTACTTGAGGAGCCAGAGTCAGGAGGAGGAAGACAAAGCTTGACCAAAGGAGTGGAGGAGAAGAGAAAGAAAAAGAGGAAGAGAATTGTTTTTGCTAGGGCTGGGAACTGTGCAGTACTTGTGGGAAACGGGGGAAGCATTTCCCACGAGGTAAAAAGAAAATAAAAAAACAATGTGTGCGCCTTGAACTTGTGTCCCACACGTATCTGTATCGGGTTGAGGCAGCGTAGGTGGTCCACACTGTACAAGATTCATTCACAATATTACTTTGTACACAGACTATATGCAGGAAATCAACAATTACATCACAGATAATTTAACACGCTAGCACTACTTCTAGTGCCCACCAAGCACAGGCAGGCACCAAAGTGCAGCTCAGTAGAGTGTCACTGGTGTTGGGTCACAGGTTTACTTCAGAAGTGGGCCACTTTGCCACACAGGAGATAAAAACTATTACAATACAAGTATAGTCAGGTATATTGTATTCTACCGTGGAATGAAGAGGTACATCAGCAATTTGAGGTTTTACTAAACTCCCAAAAACTGAACTACTGTATCATGCAGGCATACTGTGAGGAATATTAAAAGTTTGGCGATGTGCATTGCACAGTAAAAAAATGTTCACAGAATAAGCAGTAGAAATGGATTAGGGTTAAGTAAGGCAACTGATATTAAACATTTCAATAATTTTAATTTACATGGCAAGTTGCACATTTTCAAATAAAGTATGAATTTCATGATGACTTACACAAAGGTTATTGGATAACATAAACCAATAGTTCAATCATATTTAAATTTTATATGATATGGACATATTAAAATGTACAGCACGAAATAAGTTAATCTCCTTTAAAATGTTTGCTTTCTTTCATTTTAGGGAAAGAAAATTACTAAACTCAAAGTACTCTATAAAATATATTCTATATAATAAATGTACTCTATATAAAAATACTCTACAAGTGTGCCACTGAGTTGGACCGTTCTGACTTATGAATGTCAAAAATGAAATTCTAACTAAGAAAACAGAGCAAACCTGAACTACAGAAAATAATTTTCTCATTGAGACATACCTCTTTGGGAATCTGTGGAAAAAAAAGAGAAATAGAAAACATTTTTTTAATTTGGCATAACATTCAGATTTAATTTCAAAGATAAGAATAAGGAATGCTAATATGATATAAATTAAAAAACACAGTGAATTAACATGAAGGCAACACAAGGTTAACATTTACAGTACATCATTTTAGACACTGTCTTGGATACAGCTGTGTCATCTAACTTTAACAAATTCTCCAATATGCAACAGCTTTGAGATATACAAGAAATATAAAAAATAAATAAATAAAATTACTGTCAGTTGTATTTGTTTTCTATCGAAATCTGTATATTAGCGTAACAGGATTAAACTGTACCTCATAGATAGCAAAGCCAATTGTGTGCATATCTTCACCCATTTTTCTTTGGCTCCTGCGGTTCTTCTGAATTAAGCCAACTAGGAAGCTGCAGCCCACCTCATTGTCATCTGGGTCATCATCTGCCTCATCCAATTTGATAACATATTGGGGGTTTGTCCAAAATGTGGCTAGAGGGGTAAAAAAAAAAAAAGAATAAATAAAGGCAGGAGGATTTGTATATCAAGAAAAAGCACAAAAGAAAGAGAATTTTTTCTTATTGCTAAATTTAAGAAGCCTTTAAATTAAAGAAACTTAAAAAGAAGCACTTCAACCAACATTCAACAGGGATAATTTATTATGTAAGGGAACCACAAGCTCTTCACATGATAAAACAAAGGATCATTACGGTCATGTCATGTTTTAATCCAAAATGTCAAAGGGGCAATGAAAATAACTACATTTGTCATGAAAGGAAATCTAAACTATTTTAGTAAAAACAGTCTGCTTTTGCTCCAGCATATAAACAAGCTGGTGAACAATTATAGCGCACATTAAAGTTGATTTCACACCAAAATTGAAAGTAACAGTTTGAGAGTGATATGTTCAGGAAGTAACCAATGCAGAAAACAAAAATCTAAAGCCTCAGTTTATGCCATACCCAGAAGATGCAGACATCTGAACACACATTTTGTCATAATGAAGGCTTATTTTAATAGCACAACGCCACACCCAGCACACATCACGTGTGGGCTTGTTGTTTTGTTGCCCCTGTCTGTACTAGTCCACACACACACACACACACACTGTATATACCACTGATATTGTTTTTGATATGAAATGTTGTTCTTACTGTGTGCACACGACAATTTGAAGTCAAATATAAAAGTAAACAAGCAAACCCTGTTGGCAATTCACAGATTCAGCTTAAGGTGGGATTTTAACAGGTTTGCAACTGTTAATCTTCATGCCACCCCATGGCTGCATTTGACTTTTTCATGCCTAAAAATGCTACTGTGCTTTTCGTGTCATACCCCCCCACCTAACCCCTTTTTCTTATAGATATGCTGGGCATAATAGCCTTAACACATTTTGGAGCAACATCTTCAAGGGTTGCACAAAAGCTAATTATCAAAAAACTGTCATTTGATATACTATTTTAAAATGTTGTGTAATCAGTGCATACTTGGATAGTTTCTGCAGCCACCAGCAGTTGATCCCCTTCTCCAATTCCCCTCAAATCTGGACAAATCCCACTTCTTGTATCTGTTGCTTGTTAGAGCATCGGGTGTTAGATTACAGATCTCCACACGTGAATAATGTCGTAGAAAATCGTTAAAGGACATCCTGGAGGGGATACCACAGAAATAATCATTCATTTAATTTTCTGTTCTTCATCATATATGACTTAAAAGTTCACTATCAACAAACTATACTGCAAAAAATGAAACCTAAGCAAGTGAAAAGTATTTATATCATGACATTAAATCTCGTTTTCCTTATTGTAAGAAAAATCGACTTATCAAAATAAACTTCTATTGACAATTACTTAGCAAACTAAGAAATCTTGTCAAGTAAATTTTGCTTACACCATTGGCAGATTTGTTTGCTAAATATAAGTAAAAAAAAACTCCCATTTAAAGTTTTAATTTTTTTATTTTTGCAGAGTATATTGTCAAAATTATTAATAAGTATTCTAATATATACCTCAGTTTATACAGCTGGCAAATATATCTCAGTATGATCCATCTACTTAAAAATAAATAATTTTGATATCATAAATATTTTGTACTGTGGCAGAGGTTTATATACATTTTGTATTATGTATATAGGCACAGTAATGACACAATGTAATGGTATTGCAGTTCTAGGTTACTAAAACCTAGAAAATGGCTAACGTAAGAATTTTCTGTTTGAAAGTAAAATTTGTTGTGGTAGCCACTTTAAATAATATAATATATATTGTCACTACACTGGTTGCCTGTGTCATTCAGGATTGACTTTAAAATACTGCTTATGGTTTATAAAGCCTTAAATAATCTCGCTCCATCTTATATATCAGAATGCCTGACACATTATATTCCAAATCGTAACCTCAGATCTTCAAATGAGTGTCTCCTTATAATTCCAAAAGCTAAACTTAAAAGAAGTGGTGAGGCGGCCTTCTGCTGTTATGCACCTAAAATCTGGAATAGCCTGCCAATAGGAATTCGCCAGGCTGATACAGTAGAGCACTTTAAAACACTGCTGAAAACACATGACTTTAACATGGCCTTTTTATAACTTCACTTTAACTTAATACTTATACTCTGTATGTTCAATTCTTCATAATAACTATTCATGGTGGCTCTAAAATCCGTACTGACCCCTACTCTCTTTTCTGTTTCTTTTTCCGGTTTCTTTGTGGTGGTGGCCTGCGCCACCACCACCTACTCAAAGCATCATGATGCTCCAACATTGATGGACTGTTAGCCAGAAGTCTACGTGACCATCATCATCAGGTCCTTCCATGAAAACCCAAATCCAAAGAGGACTGTTTGACTTATGTTAGGTAGATTGCCCAGAGGGGACTGGGCGGTCTCGTGGTCTGGAACCCCTACAGATTTTATTTTTTTCTCCAGCTTTTGGAGTTTTTTTGTTTTTTCTGTCCACCCTGGCCATCAGACCTTACTTATTCTATGTTAATTAATGTTGACTTATGTTTATTTTTTATTGTGTCTTCTATTTTTCTATTCATTTTGTAAAGCACTTTAAGCTACATTTTTTGTATGAATATGTGCTATATAAATACATGTTGATTGATTGATTGATTGAATATAAGACACTGCAGCCATTTGCTTCAATGTATTCCAGCTGTGCTCCAAAATCTTAAAGGTGTGCAGGTTAGGAGGACTGGAGACCCTAAAATGATCTTTTCTAAGTGTTTGTGTGTAGCAGACTGTGCAGGCTTTGAATTCCCACAAAACTTGAACCGGATTACAAGGTTAGGAAACAAGTGAATGGCTGGATAAACAACTATATAGTGAACAGAATGCAGATATTATAATGGCATTGCTTCACCATAAAAAGGGACATAATTAATTACATCACAGTGTGCTATGGAACCACAACCAAGAAGGAAATATTGTGGCTTGTGACTTCAGTTAAAAATCATTTGGTTTGAATTGCTGTCCTAAACAAACATAAATGTAATAACACCAGTGCCATACTGTAGAACTCCAAAAATGCAGTCAAAAACTGCTAAACCCTTTATGGTCTGTAAGACCCTTTAATATCATCAAAGCCTTGAGGACAAGGGTACAAAGAAGATGTAATCCCCCAATACTATATACTTGCCACATCTCCTTTAATTCCTTCGAACACTCCAGTTTTTCTCCACCATCCCCCAAGACATGCCTGTTAATGTAAGTGGTCCTGTGTGTGTGTGTGTGTGTGTGTGTGTGTGTGTGTGTGTGCACATGTAGATATGTCTCATTGAAATCAATGGCCCCCAGTTCAAGGCTTATTCCTCTGTCGTGTCAGAGTCTGCCAAGATATGCTCACTGCAACTGAAAAATGGATTAGGTGGAATTGAGAATGCATGTATAGGCCATTTTAACGGCGTGTTTTATCACATTTTATTAGTATTGAGAAAACAAACACAAAAAAATACCAACGAGCTTATGGAAAAGGAAAAGTTCTTTTTTTTTTTTAAATTCACACTTAATTCTGCATACAGAATAACTGTCAATTTGGTCAAGTGCCTACTCTTAATTATTAACCAACCTGATAAGACCCCCCAAAAAGGTCATACAAATTTCCCCTTGGGGATTAATACCAAATAAGGTTACCTCACTTCTTACATTACAAAAGAATTCAATAGATATACAAATCTGAGCAGTGGAGTTAACCATATCAGGTTTTGGGAAATACACACAAACACAAAATGTTTCAACAGTTAAATTGCACATCAAACCAACCTACCAGAATTCTCCATCTTCTGACCTGTTGCTCAGTCTGGACTTTTCTCCAGCACTGATCTGGCTCCATTCTCGTGAGCTGAAAAATGGATTGTTGTTTAAAATATTTTAAATAAAATAATAGTGTTTAAATCTTTAAACTATTAGCTTTCATAATGCTTAAAATATTATATTTGTTTTTAAAAAAATTTAGATTCTAAAAGGAGCCCCAAACAGAAATCAGCTTAGTAGAAATTCAGCCGAGGTACAGTGGCGTAACTTGAGGATTATTAAGAAGAATGCTAGGACTGCCTTTGGTCTCTATATCCAAGTTTAATTGTTTTGACTACTCATTACAACACACTATCAACATTTACGTGCAGAGTA
This sequence comes from Polypterus senegalus, assembly GCF_016835505.1. NCBI lineage: Eukaryota > Metazoa > Chordata > Cladistia > Polypteriformes > Polypteridae > Polypterus > Polypterus senegalus. The sequence continues at coordinate 22,352,531 of NC_053169.1, read as the reverse complement.
TTCCATAAAATGCTAAATATTATTGCTTCTGCTGTTCTGATTTGTACAGAGGTTATGCTAATGATCAAGTATGTAGAATAGAAATACAACACATACTACACAGAAGTAGTTGAAGATGTATAATTATTTGTGGCTCTGCACATTGACATCAGCATTTGTTTCTATAGACAAAGTGCATAAGAACAAGAGGACATCTTTTGAAAAGATTTTGAGATGTATATTAGAAAAACAAAAACCTTCTGAAATTGTTAATTCTTGTTAAGTATTTGGCAAATGTCCTTTGTATTCCCATTTTGAGAATAAATTTTAACTATGTGCCTTTTTACTGTACTTTTATTACACACACACACACTATACAACAACAGAATTAAAGACATGAAGCAACGGGTCCTGGAGTATGTTGTCTGGGTAACTATGAAACATTACTTATTATATGACATTTATACATACTTATCACTCCAGGGTCCGGTCCATTCCACCTGACCCCAGGGATTGCGGATTCTGATCAGTTTCTCAGGGCGTCCTCTATAATCTACCTAAAAAACATGCATGAAGAAAAGGTTTTAATGCCACACACATTAGTATTCTTCTCCTTCTTTTTATTCTGTGTTTATAATCATTGATGTTTTCAAGGATCTATACTGGAGTTTCAAGATAAAGACATTATCCTTGAAGAGCCTAGCAAAACCTTCTGTAACAGAGATGTTGAAAATCCGCATACTACACTCAACTCAAGTCTGACTGATCTCCCTTTGTTATTAGAATTAATTACTAATTTCTAGGCAGATATTCAGGAAAGTCCTCCCTGCGTGGAGTCTGCTTGTTCTCCCCGTGTCTGCGTGGGTTTCCTCCCACAGTCCAAAGACATGCAGGTTAGGTGCATTGGCGATTCTAAATTGTGCTTGGTGTGTGGGGGTGTGTGCGTGTGCCCTGTGTTGGCTGGGATTGGCTCCAGCAGACCCCCCTGTGACCCTGTAGTTAGGATATAGCGGGATGGATAATGGATGGATGGATATTCAGGAAAACTGCAAATGTAAAACAATAGCAGTGAAGATGACTGTTGCTTCTGTACGTCCATCCATCCATTATCCAACCCGCTGAATCCAAACACAGGGTCACGGGGGTCTGCTGGAGCCAATCCCAGCCAACACAGGGCACAAGGCAAGAACCAATCCTGGGCAGGGTGCCAACCCACCGCAGGACACACACAAACACACCCACACACCAAACACACACTAGGGCCAATTTAGAATCGCCAATCCACCTAACCTGCATGTCTTTGGACCGTGGGAGGAAACCCACGCAGACACGGGGAGAACATGCAAACTCCACCCGGGAAGCGAACCCAGGTCTCCTAACTGCGAGGCAGCAGTGCTACCACTGCGCCACCGTGCCGCCCTGCTTCTGTACATGACTAACTTTAATATTTTCGATTAGCAAGGGTGACCATTATTAGTTTATTCAAAATTAATAAAAGAACACCCTGCAAAGTCTGATTTTTGATTTCGCTTTGGTCAATATGTTAAACTACCTATATTCTTGTTAGTTTTCAAATCTAGGCTAAAACATATTTGTTTAGTCAGGACTACAACTAAATATTTCAAATTCACAATGAAATCAACACTCCCATCTCTTTTGTCTCTTCTTTTAAAGTTTCTATTGTAGTGTATTATTTTTAATTTATGTAAAATAATATAGACAACTTTCATTTTGTCCATTAATTATCTGATACTGACCAAAGACCTTTAGATTTTTTTTTTTTTAAACTTTATTAATTCTAAAGGTAATTACTTGGTTTTTTCGCATACCCCTTGGGGTCAGAGCACAGGGTCAGCCATTGTACAACTCCCCTGGAGCAATTGAAGGTTAAGGGCCTTGCTCAAGGGCCCAGCAGAGTAGAATCTCCTTTGGCAGTGATGGGGATTCGAACCGGCAACCTTCGGGATACCAGCGCAGATCCTTAGCCTGACTACTTTTCCTGGCGCTGAAATGTTAGAGGACCTTTTTCTTGAGTTTTAAGGCCCATAAATCTATAACACTGCTTTGTTACATTGCTCATTGTAAAATGTGCCATATAAATAAACTCTGATTTGATTGAATTCCAATTAGAACTAAAAAATAGCAAAATACATGGAAAATCAAACTCTGCCTCACTGTGATGGTCTCCAATAACACTCTGATCAGTTTTGTATTTCAGTTTACATGTACTGCACACAAATACCTCCTCTGCTCCAGTCAATGAGTATGCATGTCCTTTCACCAGTTTCTGGGAAGTTACTGCCTCTGTTTCAGCTGAACTTGTGATCTAAACAATATCAAATAAGCACAAAAATGAAAAAATGAACAGGATACATAAACAAAAAAAAAAAAAACACTTTTGCAATAAAGCACATTCAGTCTGCAGGTAAAATGAAAGAAGTCAAAACTAAAACTGAATTAGAAACCAGTCAATCTAGTAATTTCTTTAAATATTTTCATTTATGAAAGCGATCAGTTAAGATAAGCTCTAAACCCCAGTGAGCCTAAATTGAGTTTAAGAATGTCATATTTTAATTTATGATTTACTAATCATATATTGAATGTTATTATATCAGAAATTGCAAATACACAGAAAACTCCCTCTTTAAAAGGAAAGTAGGTAAAAATGTGGTTCAGTACTAAATTATTAACAAAAGGTATTTAAAGGTGATTTTTTTTCTACTTTAAGCATGATTATATCATAATTAAAATTAACTTCAAATATTTTTAAAAACTAATCCAAAATTTGTGTAATGATCATGTGACACATAAATAATTACTCACATCTATAGAGCAACCAAGAAGTGATCCTGTTTGCAGAGCTTTACTAATTATTTTAAATAGCTGGGGATGTGGCCGACGCAATTCATAAACTTCTGCAATTCCTCCAGTAAAATCTTCAAATCCTTCTGTGGTAGTTCCACCAGACAGAGCTTCATAGCAGCCATTCAACCTGGAAAACAACAACAGCAGCAACAAATTCATATTACCATCTACCCACAGCCCTACTTGATCCCAGTGTGTAGTGTTACTTACTGAAAGCTGGCACATGAGCAAGAGGACACTGGAAGTCACCAGTAACAATCCCAGGCATGTGACCGAGTTAAATAAATGACACTTGGGTGGCTTCTACACGGCACTTATACTGAATACAACTACGGTACTTGGTAAAACACAGAGAAGCATCAAGAACAGTCAGAAAGGAAGGGATAAAGCGATACCTTTTCTTTTTTTTAATTGTTTGAATTTTTCAATTATAAAAAGCTGTCATTTTAATGCTAAATGTTTTTTTAAGCTTTAATGGCTACTCTCTGGATATCTTACCCAAATATGCAGTATATTCTGCACTTCATTTTAGCTTGATAATCATGGATTGTAATTGTAATCACTTATTGTAAATAATCAAATCAATGTGCATATTAAACTTACTTTAGGTGTAAAACTCAACTAGACTATAAAATCTTTAAAATGTACTTTATTCTTGTTGACAAATGTCTTGTTTTGCAAGAAATAAGGATTGAAATGAAAATTACAGGCCAAACATATTTGTGTTAACATAAAAATGTGACTATTTTTCACTAGCTTTTGTCTCTTCTGAAACACCACTACGGAGCATATCAAGCAATAGATATATTGCAGTATAAAACATTATATATAAAAATATTTACAGTGATACCTTGAGATACGAGTTTAATTCCGAGCTGACCGAGCTCGTAAGTCAAAATGCTCATATCCAAAATCAATTTTCCCAATTGAAATAAATTGAAATGAGATTAATTTGTGCCAGCTCCCAAAAAAAAACACCCCAATTTTTTGTTAAATGTTTTCAACATATGAAAAATGTACTTATAATGAACCTAATACATAAAAGAGAATCTAAAGAAATAAACAGATGTTGGCTAAGCCAATTAGCGTATTGTAATGTTTTTTTTCTTTCACTTCACTTTTGCTTAACTTAATTTTCTTCTTCACTAGTTTTTTTCTTTTTTGCCACGCTTTCGTCACTTTCATTGGCAGGGCGTTTCAATAGAAACCTGTCCAAGGAGCTTTGTTTAGTCCTCCCCTTTAGAATGTTTCTGAAATGAGTTAGGCAAGTGTCATTAAATAGCGCCGCTGGATGATCAGCTGTAACTTTTTCAGGGTGTTTCTTTTCTTTAAAGTTCAAAACTTTTTCCCACATTGATTGCAAACACTTCCTTTATCTCACTTTAAAAGATAACCTCCTCCACGATACCGATCTCCTGCAGAACCCCCGCATGTTGCTGCGTCTGTAGTTCCATCAACTCCTCTGTCGTCAGTTCCTCGGAATGTGCGGGGACAAGCTCTTTGATGGCTCTTATTTCGAATTTTGCCTCGTAACTCAAGACAAAAAAAAAAAATCGACCTAGTGACGGCTCGTATCTCAAAAAAGTCGTACATTGGGGCACTCATATCTCAAGGTACCACTGCATATATAAAATTTATTTATATATATATATATATATATATATATATATATATATATATATATATATACACATACAGTATATATATTGTGGAGGATGGCCGGCTGTTTATCCCGGCCAATACCCCCAAGCCACCAGGTGGAGCCCTCCTTGCAGCATGGAGGTCCCCAGAAGACCAGCAGGGCATCATGGACAATGGAGTTTTTATGCACCGCCCTGCTGGATGCCATGGGGGCCACGAGAGGGAGCTGCAGGGAGGACCGAAGAGTTCTTCATGCCCTATGACCCGGAAGTTCGTCATAGGAAGAGCGACGGGCTTCTGGGGTGAGAAAAAGACTATTTACCCTGACCCGGAAGGAATAAAGACTTGTGGACTGTTGGGCAGAAACACCTCCGGGTCAGGGAGTATAAAAGGACTGTGGGAGCTCCCAGACAAGGAGCTGAGTTGGGAGGCAGGGTGGCTAAGCGTCTGGGAGTGGAGGATTGTGATTTATTGTATTGTTATTGAAGAATAGTGGAGTGGTGGTGCTTTGTGCACAATTATTATTATAATAAATAATTATTGGACTTTTTATCTGGTGTTTGACGTGTGGTCTGAGGGTACAAGGTGCGAGGAAAGCACCTAATCTGTCACAATATATACAGTATATATATATATATTTATATATATTATTATTACACACATAAAAAGTTAATTCTTCCTTACTTAGCATACGCCTTCTCCAACAGGGCACTCCAGAACTCATTTCCTTGGGCTGAGTGGACGAACACCAGCTCTCCATCCTTCACAGGTAGTCTGTCATCAATAACTACCTCAACCCATTCTCCAAATTGCCAGAACTACAAGAGACAAACATAAGCCACTAAGAGTGACCAATAGGCGGGTTTTCACATGCAGCATGAGGACAGATATCCAGGATGATAAGAGGAGAATGGTGTCAAAAGAATGCATTCGTAATTCTACTGATTCTTATATGCAGGTAGTCATCGACTTAAGACCTATGCATCTTACAACTGTTCGGTTAATGACCTCTACGGTATCTCATGGGCAAACAACAGTTTTCACCACGCCAGCTCCGTATGCCATGACTCATTCATCTTGATCTCAGTTTATTCCCTGCAGCGGTTTCAATGACGTTCAGTTACATTTGTCTAGAAAAAAAGGCAAATTGATCTTGATGCAAAAATGAAGGTGATCAAGCAGTATGAGGGAAGAAAGAAAGCTATTGTGATCGCACATGACCTTAAGTTATCCCATTGCGCACATGCTGTACTAGTGCGCTCTGGCTTTGAATCTGGTTAACCTCTGAAGCTTCTGCGTTGTGACTCACAATGTGCCACTTCGTGTGAACTGCCACAAAGGGGTGACACAACCATACTGAACTCTTTTATCTGTTACTGCTTATCATTAATAGGCTGAAATGTTAAAATAGAAAACATGAGTGCTCAAACTCTGCCGGTACAATTCCTCCTCTCACAATTAACACAACGAACATTGGCAGAAGCTCACACTGATGACGTAACATAACACAGACAAACAAAGGACTCATGAATCTTTTGAAAGGTTTGGCATCCATGGGAGTAACAACAAAAGAAAATAAAAAAATAATTAACTAAAAATGATAGAAAATGTACAAAATGTGCTAAGAATGATAATAAAAAAAGGATATAAAACAAACAATATGACTCAAGGACCTTATTTTACAGTACAATACATATGGTCAGATTAAATACATATACAGGTCTGTCTTGCGTCCAGACAGACTTACGGCTGGTCCGTCGGAACTGAACGTGATTGTAAGTCGACGACTACCTGTAGTTCTCTTCTCGACAGGCCAGCTCAAAGAACTTATGAGTAGCTCTAATTCATTTTACATCATCAGCTAAAATTAATCTGTTTGAACTAATAAATGCATATTTTTCACAGAGAAGGATTCTATCCTCACTTTCTTTGATGAATTCCCTGTTTTCCTCTTACACATGGATTGCTGGTATTATAATTGCTTTTCTTCAAATCAGCATTACTGTAATATTATTGCACTAGCATATTTGTAAAATTAAAGTCCTGTAAACCTGGACAAATGCACTGATGGTTGAAGTAAAAATTGGTACTGAAGGATAGGCAACCAAAAAAAAATTATTATTTGCTACTGCTATTTAAAAGCATCACTGTTTTGCAGATTGCTCTCCTTTCCTTTAGGGAATCTTGATGCGCTTTATTCATCATTACACCCTTGCCTTGTTATAAAACATTTTTTACTCAGGGTAGTTTGTAATTTGTGAATGTCTTGGTTGTTTATGTTCTGATTTATCTGTATATTTATTAAAGATTCATTCTTGACTTTAAATAAAATGTGAAGAGAATTAATGTGCTTTATTGTAATAAGAAAATATTTCACAACAGTAATGCTTAAAATCTAACAAACTAAAACAACCACAAACACACACACACACACCCTCACATACGCACACACACTTTACTGTGATTGAGAATGACCACATTACAGCTTTTTCATGTTTTAGCTAAATTTGAATATTAGATCCCTTCCTAAGATGGCCTTGCTTTTCAAATTTAAAATATAGCTGGAAGGTTTTTCAAAATATGCCTTAAATTTCAGCTTGTGTGTTAGTGCAGCCATTGATTCCTACAAAGGAGAAAAGACTGACAAGCGTGTAAGCCAAATGTAGCCATCACAAGTGTGGCCCGTAGTAATGAGCAGCATCAAAATATGGACACACTCAAAATATATAAACATAAATACACTTTAACACAGCGATAAAAAGGTGATTTGATTCCACCCCTGCAGCATTTGATGTATTATTTTTATTGTAACATATTTTATTCATTTGACCCTTTTAAACGTACCTCCTGAATTTAACGCATGAATTAGAGTGTCACTATTAAGCTCGTACCATGAAGGCCATGTTTTAAAAAGAAGCAATCCACAAAGCCCTCCACCCTGTGGTAGCCCACATGTCCATCAGATTCATGGATTGTAACAAACTGAATGCATACAACATTTCACAAGAAAAGGCTATCATTCCCATAATCATCAGATTGCAGACTGTAAATTGCATGTTTAAAATAAAAGCCCAGCTCCTAAAAAAGGTGTAACCTACTTAACAGTGCTGAACAGAAATACATGGCAGAAAAGAGCAGCAGCACTCCGAGCAGACTCTCATAAGTGCATTTCATAAGGTTATCTATAGACACCTTTTCCTGTGGCATGAAGTACATTACACTTACAGGTTTCTAGAATCCACTTGAGCACTGAACACACAATTACAGTAATGGCAGGAGACAGAAAACAGGGGTGACATCCTCCAAGTAAAGTATTTCCATCAAACTGAAATGGAGATTACACACCAAAAAATATATATAACTGGCCCATAACAGGAAACAAACAAAGTAATCTAACAAAAGATTCAGTGTTCTCACCAAGCACTGATCTACACTTGTAATACAGGTAAAATAAACACCTCCTTTTGTGCAACACTGGTTGAAGAAGTGTCAATGATAATACAGGCAGACTGACACTTCATGTTTAAAATACAGTTGTTGCAGTGACTTATCTAGACATACTGTTGTTATGTAGCACTGACAAGAAGTGGTCGAGAGTGTTGCTTGAACATTAACAAAGGTGTGGAGAACAGGCCATTCTCCCTCTGCAGTATTCAAATCTCTAAACACCTCCTTGATGGTTCCTATATTACTGCTGGGAGATAATCCACGTCTTCACATGTGAAAACTGCAGAAATATGCAAGTTTAGAGCATTTGTGTGCATATTCGTATTCAATGTCTGCATATTTAGTGTTCTTAAGACTTGTCACCTCCTCCCAGAATGTTCTTTTGCAACTAAAATACTGAAAGAACCTCTTTGGGCCATCATTTCCTTTTTCTGCTCCTTTTGGCTTTCCTAACATCCTTTTTAATAATTGCTCTCACAGCCCTACATTTACCGCTGTCTTGCACACATTATTCATCTGCTTTTTTCTTGGCAGCTTCTTTTTAATCTCCTTATTTACTAACTGCAAGTTTTCTATATAATCTTATTGTTTTTAAAATTTCGAGTTGAACCTGTCCTGCATTAGATGGAAAATGTTTTTAAACCTGTTAAGACTCTGTTTTGACTGTCTTTACACTTACAGATTCATCCTTGTTTAACACTTTTGGACTTTGTCATATCCGCTCAGTTTTACGTTTTGCTTATGAACTCTGGCAAAATGGCATGGAAGTTATTATATTATATACTCCCTACTTTCCACCTTAAAATTTCTTCCAAATCTCTGTATTATTCCCATCCATTACCTAAATCCATTGACTGTGTACATGGTTGCGGGAGGCCTGGAGTCCCCTTCACCAGAAGTACACATAACGCTGAAGCCCACCCTTGACAAGCAGCAGTTTGTTACATTGCATACATTCATGCACACCCATACTAGGACAATACTGGCCATTCATCAATCTGACATATTTTTTAGACACTGGAAAGAATACTTTGCTAGAAAGCCAGCTGACATTACTGGACAAAAAGACGACCAAACCGTCAGTTTGTCAATTTCAGGTACTGAATTGAAATGCCATTAAGACATACATAGGTGGGAAGAAAAACATGCAGAGAAGACAGTGAGGAGAAACAAATAGCCTATGTAACATTCCGTGTATTTATCAAACTGTGAATTTCCTGACCTGGAAATGAAAGATTCCAGCATATTTCTCCTGGAAACTTTGTCCATGTGGGACAACTCGTGCCAAAATTTCTTCATTTAACGTCAAAGATGCAATGGCAGCTAAGAGCCAACAGTCACCTAGAAAAAAAAGAAGGTATTTGGAAAAGATATTTAATTCGGCAAGTTTAAACCCAATAAAACAATTCTATACTTCTATTGACATGACCTCTTAATGTCATTTTAGGATTAGAGTAGCAAAAACCCACAACAGAATATAGAACTGTAGTTTCAAAGACAACACTCATTGAACATTTGAACCACCGACCTCTGAATAGGTACAGCAGCTCCTGCATGGCAAGGACTCCTCTCAGTCCCGGTGCTGAGTTTGCTGTCTCTAAACATACAGTTACTGTATATGATAGTTACAAGGGACATAGAATGTTATTTTCATTCTACATGTTTACTGATACCTTTTTCCTATATATATATATATTCATTGACGTTTATATTTGTTAAAGTTTTTCCAAATCTGTTTTTTTTTTTTTTAAAGTACACTTTTATAACATTTTTTCAGGTCATACTTTTACACACCACTGATTTACATTTGGCACCAAAATAAACGCATCTTTGAAGCCGTGAAAACAATCAGACCCTTGTGAGGAGTGGACTATTCCAAAACTACATGATTAAAATAACTTCAAGACTGAAAGCAATTTTACAGAAATGTTGCCCACCTTCATTAAAGCTATACTTAAATCTTTTTACATTTTTGAAAAAATGATGCCGTATTTTATTGCAATGGTTTATAGTAAGTCAGCTGTTCACATTCAATGTCATTTTAAATATTTTTTCCTTCAGCATCAACATTCCATAACTATGAGTCACCTAAATGTCTCTGTACCCACACGTTTTTTTGTGAATGCTGTTATATATAACCATGGACTCAATTACTACAAAACACAAAAGAAATGTGGAATTTTAATGTGACCTAATCCTACAGCAACACTGTAGACTAGATCAGGTCATTGTATATATATTCTCAAATTGTGGAGATCTATGCAGTTTGCTAACTATATTTTCTGGAGTTTTTTTTAAATAAACAAAACACACACACACACACACACACCTTCATAATGGAGGCTTTATAACTACCAGAAGTTTTGGAAAAACACAAGTTAGTGGCCAAAGCCAAAAGAGTACCTAAAACACGCCTGCTTTTCAGTCAAGCTATTCAAAAGGTAAACTGTTTTTGATCAAATCATAAATTACACAAATTAATACATTTTTATTTCTGTTGCACCTTTAAGAAATCTCAGCAAGTTTCATTAGACTGATGCAAAATAAATAACATGTTATTAAAGTTACATACTTCAGCTACTAAACATAAATAGTTTAGTCACTCATTGTCTAACTCACTCAGTCCACTAGACCAGGGTCTTTTTTTGGGGTGCTGGAGCCCATCCCAGCTAGCATAGGGCACAAAGCAGGAACAAACCCTGGATAGGGCACCAGTCCATCACATGGGCCAACACACACACACACACACAGACACACAAAGGGCCAGTTTAGAAACATTAATCCTCCTAACCTGCATGTGTTTGGATTGTGGGAGGAAACCCACCTAGACATGAAAACAACATGCAGACTCCAAGCAGGAAGGACCTGGGATGTGAACCCTGGTCTCCTTACTATGAGACAGCAGCTCTACCACTGGGCCACCATGCCACCCAAACATTTTGTTAAATATTCAGAAGCACATAAGGAACAATACTTCTATATAAAAGCGGTCGGGATTGTCCTTCCGTCCTGTGAGTGCTACGCAGGCGCGGAGTTTCACACACGCCCCGTCCATTTTGCAATGCACGATGGGATTTGTAGTTTCGTTTTTCCAGGTAAAAGATGATTTTCTACTCCAGACTGTGCGATATCTTCTTCTTCTTTCTTACTATATAAAAGCGTCGGGATTGTCCTTCCGTCCCGTGAGTGGAAAGCGTAGCGGTATTCTGCTTATCACAGACTTACTACTTGCAGCTTGTGGTACGAAGCGACATGATGTGAGTAGTGTTCTGGTGCTCCCATTGTTCCCTTGCTTTTGTGCGCGATGCACTGGAAAAATAGACAAAATTATGTCTCTGGAAATAATTAATGTTGATGGAGTACAAATGCCTCACTGCATAGTAAATACCAGAGGGTTTCAAAATGGGGACCTCAATATAGAAAAAAAGTTTAAATTTCATCACAAAAATAACAGAAACTACAAGTATTAAAGTAATACCGCTCAAATGTAATATAACCAAATTAATGAGTTTGTACAAAATATCAAATTGATCTACATGTTGAATTGCCTTAAGAAGTGGTCAACTTAAAAGTCCGTCGCCTTAAAAGGCGGGTCAGCCTAGTGGAAAAATAATTTTCTAAAATAATTACAACTGATCAAATCTTTATTATTTACTCAAACAAGCTTTTTTTTGCAGTTTTCATGTTATGCAATGCATTCAAAGTGTGCAAGTCTAGAAGGTGCCACCACAATTGACTGCGGTATTTTAAAGGACGTTTGATGTGTAGACCACTGTGAATGTCAGGGTCTGAGGCACGTTTTCATCTAAATTGATGGTTTGTTTCACACTGACCTGAGTCTGACAGGACAGATCAACACATTTTTAAAATGTGCATTCAATTGATTTTTAACAAATTCTCAGATTCATAACTTATGTATGTTTAGGTTTTATAATGCTCAGGAATAATGTGTGGAGTTTTCTGCTTTGTATTATTAAAAGGACTTTAAGGCTCTGGTTAAAATCCCAAGGGAAACTATTAAGAGTTACACCAGGACTGCAAGGTATATATTATGAAAGGCAAATGAAAGGAACAGAGGGGTTTTATATTTTTTTGATCTTAAGCAAATGTTACTAGGAAAAGAAAATTGTAGGATTCACTGTAAATTAGGGAGATATTAAAGTCCTACTATCTGTTTTCTCCAAGTGTATTTTTTTACTGTGGACCTACGATCACAAATGTAAGAGGTTTTCAGGATACATCTATATACAAGGTGACACAGAAAAACGTGAACCTTTGAAAAACCCAATAAAAATAGAAGTCCACCAAAAAAATTTTATTGACAGCAATTGAACCACTACAACTTGCCTTTTAAGAGACAGTAATCCAAATTATCAATGTCTGAAAATTACGTCGTGTAGATGGCGTCCTCCTGTACGTATGCATTCTTCCAATCTGCTGTTGAGGTTCCCCATTGATCGCTGCAACATCTCAGCTGGAATACCACGAATTTCGTCTTGAATTCTTTGTTTCAATTCATTCAGTGTCCTTGGCCGAGTCGTGTAGACCCGACTCTTAAGGTAGCCATCCCCACAAGAAAAAAATCACAAACGGACAAATCCAGTGATCTTGAGGCCCAGGGAATGTCACCGAATCTTGAGATGACACGGTTACCGAACAATTCTCGCACAGCTGCCATTGATTGTCTTGCAATTGATTACTAAATGGCGAGATTGTTTACAGCTCAAGGTCCCTGTTCCGCAGTGCTGCCAACTGTACATTGTTGCCACAACGCATTTCAAAAGTTCCCGTTTTTCTGTGTCACCCTGTATATAATTCACCAAGGGCACGCAAGACAGTGAGCGCAAGCAAGACAGAGAGCCCCGCCCGCCAACTCTAAGACCACGAGATACGCTCGACAGAGCCACGCCCGCCAACTCTAACTAAGGGCAAGCAAGACAGAGAGCGCACACAAGACAGAGAGCCACGCTCGCCATCTCTAATCCTACTTCCGCATCCACCGTCGCTCTCGATCAAACAGCAATAATTAGCAAACAAACAAAGATAACTGGCAATAACAGTGCAAAATTCACAATTGGTATGCCAGTTTGAAAAGATAAGTTTTGAGGGTAGTTTTAAAATGTGTTATTGAATCGAGCTGATGTATATGAGAGAGAAGAGAATTCCCGAGTTGAGGAGCACTATGAGAGACGCTCAAGCTCCCATAGCACAGAGTTTGATGTGTGGTACAGAAAGTACAGCTACAGATGAGAATCTGAGTGAGCGAGAGGAGTGTCATTCTGTAGGAGATCAGTGAGGTTGTGGAGAGCTTTAAATGTTAAGAGCGGTATTTTGTATTGTATTCTGTAGTTAACAGGAAGCCAGTGAAGTTGAGAGAGAATAGGTGTAGTATGTTCAGTGGATTTAGAACAGCAGGTTATTATCCTGGCAGCAGAATTTTGAATAAATTGTAAGCGATGGATACGTTTTTGTGGGACGACAGATAGAATAGCATTACAGTAATCTATACGTGAGGTGACTCGGGCATTAACCAATATTTTAGTAATGTGTTGCGTAAGAACAGGACGAAGTCTAGAAATGTTTCGGAGATGGAAGAAAGCAGTCTGAGAAATGTTACTTATACAGGAGGAATTATTTAATAATAATAAATATTATTATTATTATTATTTAATAATTGCCATTATTAGTGGATAAATGGATATAAATAATTGCATGTAAACGATTTGCCAAAATCTGTTGTATGTAAACGATACTGTTTAAAACGCTATTGTTTTTTCATCAGAAAACCCGGTTTCCACGTCTACCTGTATTAGTTTAAATGGCACATTTACCACTCGCAATAGTGCGGACGCGCTGACTTATCGTGTCGACTGGGCAACACAGTGAATGTGGCATCTATCTATATACAGTATGTCTATGTTTTCCGTAGCCTGCTACAGGAAGGTACTCTCTCGACCATTGGCATTGCTTTCGCTCCTTGCTATTTTCGTTATACTGCGACGGTGGTTTCCTAAGCCTGTGTTATACTGAATTCCTTTCTCACCATTTTCCGTTCCTATTCTTACACCCGTATGCTACGGGGCTTCGGCTAGTTTTATATAAAAAGCTAGAAAACATGTTGTAGTGTTGTTGAAAAAGGCATCTTGAAATCTGGGCTTGATGTTTTCCTGGTCACATAAGATACACAGAAACTTGAAAGGCTACTACTAATTTCAGACAGTAAGTTGGAAAAGTCTGACTTATATATATATTCTGGTATATCCATTATTTATCCATATGAGAGAGAGTGAGACAGACACAGAGAGAAGTAATCTGGAGGGAAGCTGGCCATATATCCCTAGGGCACTAGAGAGCAGGCAACCCAGCAGTTGCCACGTTTACCCAACTCATTTCCGAGGAGCAACTGCCAACAAGTGCCACCCCTCACTGTTGTTAGAGGGACCACAGTCCAAGGAGGTAACACATGCAATGGTGCTGGGGAGCTGCCTGGGACACATGGGCCATTAAAGAAGGTTCAGAGGTGCCGGGACACAAGAAGTCTCTAACCTGGTATAGCCGATATCAGTACGTCACTGGGATTTATTATTTCACTGAATTGACTGACATATGTGATTTTTTTTGCTATATGTACATAAAGACTTGGGTTGCTTTTATAAACACATATAAAAATATTTTAGATTGTATTAGGAATAATAGACTCTACATGGGTTGTGTAAAATGACCCTTTGAAATGTAATTAGAGACAAAACTACAAAACAAGATAAAGCTAAAGGTTCAAATGAAGATTCTTTCATATGACAGATGCAGAAGCAGAGAGAAGGGGCTCCAATTGCATTTAATCGTTTCTTGGGCTAATTCTTGTAAACAATATCTAAATATGATCAGGTAAAAAGGCCAGCTAGCACGCACTGCTTCTTTAATGGTTGCCTATCACAAAGCTTTACCATTTGAATGCTGTCACATTAGAATTTATTGAGCCATCCAGCCTTTCTCAGAGCCAAACCAAACAGACACAGCTAAAGAGCCAAAACCTCCGAAATGACACAAAAACTCAACCATGATCCTGTAGTACCACATACCCAAATTCTCACAATGTGGATGTGCTGTTTTCCCTCTGTCTTAATAGCTGTTTGTTGGCTTATGTTACATCAGTATTAAAAGTCAAGCTAAGGTTTCCTCTAAGGTTCAAGTGTTTTGTCCGTTGTTTATTTTGAAAGGTGTGCGTTTTAGGCTAATAATAGGCTGCAAGATAAAACATTTTTAGGGAACACATGCCTGATGCGAAACACAACGCTGTTACTAACACCAGAAATCCTACCAGGATGAGTTTTAAGAAGCCTCACAGACAGAAGCCAGAGGAGTGTTGGGGTGGCGGAAGTAGCGGGCTAAACACTGAACTTGGTGTGTATTTGGTTAGGAGTTCTACAGTCGAGAGCCAAGACATGGGGCTGGTGAGGAAGGGCGGGCTTTGGTGAGGTACTATGGTAGAGAAGGGGGGGGCAATACACTCCATTAGACAGACGGGGCCCAAAGCCCATTAGAGTCAGAGATACACTGGATTTTGTTATTTCACCTTTTGAGTTATCCTTTTTATGTATCCTGTGTGAACTTTAGCCCAGACACAGACAGGCATGGATGCAGTATGTCCCAAAACGTACACATTTATTAACGTTTTGCACCACCACAATGTACACAAACCCCACAACGCTCAGTCCTTATCACTTTACTATCCTTTTCTCCGACTGCCTCCACTCCACTCTCTCACAAGCTCTGTCTTCTTCCTCCTGACTCAGGCTCACCGATCAAGCTCCGGCAGCACTTCCGGGTGTAGCGGAAGTGCTGCATGGGAATCCGGCTCCTCTTCTGGCAGCACTTCTGAGTGTGGCGGAAGTGCTGCAGACCACGGCTCGGGAACTGTCCAGGCGCCCCCTGGTGGTGGCCACAGGCGCCTGCAGGGTTGAGCTTCTAAGCTCCAGTCCCATGGTGAGGTAACTGCTGGTGATATGTCCACTGCCCTGGTCCTCTCCTCAACAGGGCGTCCCAACTGGGTAAGGTCCCCGGTCATCTACCACACCCGCCATATAGCTATCTCTGTAATAACAATGCCATTTTCATTATTTTTGCCTCCTTTTGATGTTCTGCATGTTGCAGGCTACCACAGGTTTCCCTCCAATCATAGATTCCACTTTTTTCTGTTGGTGTCTGTATCTGTTTATAACAGTTTGCTTCAGGCAATGATTTTTGTCCTGGGACACTTACGCATATCTTCTTAATGCAATTCAGATTTCAGCTTTATGCAACACTGAAAACAGGCATCAGACAAAGAAGTAAAGCTGACAAGTTTAGAGTAGGAATGCCTTACTGTACATCTATGGCTTAAAAAAAAGTAATTAAAATTAACTGTACACTGAAAAGTAAAATGACATTCACAGCATGCAAGTGTTGAGGCCTTTACCAGATGTGTCAGCCTGCTCTGACTTAAAACGTGCAAATGATTTTAGACCATCTGCTTTGTACGGTGACCAGAAGAAATTAAGTGTTGTCGTTTCTCACATGCATTTCAGTTTCTATTAAAAACTGAGGAGTAGTACTATAAGTAGTGAGATGGCAACCACAATTTACTTTCCTTCCACAAGACCATACATGACCTCTTTACCTAATATCTACTTACACATGAAACAATGAAAAAGTACAAATAAGGACTAACAAATAACAATTCTGCTTTATCCTGAGCTCCAGTACCCTCAAAGATTGCAAGCAAATTTGCAGACCAGTAAAAGTTAGTAACTGTAGCTGCAAATATGGCTACAGTATAAGCTCATCTCTCCAGCCATGAAGTCACGTCACACTCATTCACTCCCACGTCCGCACACCACACCTCTTTAATAGCAAAGCCACCCTGACTGATAATGACATGTCCTTATTCTCTGTCTGTCAGACACACACACACACACACACTCTCTAGCACTCCTATTTAAATGCAGACCTGTTTCCCATGTTATAGCTCTCCAGCACCACTATCCAACTTATAATTTGCTCCACATTTAAACACAGTTCTTCTCATCACAAGACACTTTTTTAATGGCAGTTCTTTTACCGCAGCCAACCTTGTGTCCACTGAAGAGTTCAAGCCGCCTGTGTTTTGCTCCCTCAATACAATAAAAGTAAAGATATGGAGGCACCCTGGAAACACACCTCTTAAATATCTAGAGAACGTGCTGTGCCATCTCCAAAACATGAATGTTTCTTTTCATGTCACTGAGACTTGAACCGATTGTATTTATTATTCACCTAGCTGATGCTCCTATCCAAAGTGACTTCCAAATCCCAAGTCACTGTTGTGTGTTGACACTTCAGACACTGGCTGGCTAAGTGAACCACACACAGAGCCAGTGATGCAGACTGAATCAGCCAGTCACTGATGTGCCAGACATCACTGGATTAAGACATTTTAGTAAACTGAACATTCGCCCACTGACAAGAAACATCCAAGGAACCATATTAACAAAACTGTGAAGAACAAATATCCATTAGTAAAACACAGTTAAACTATTATAGACGATAAACAATTTAAACAACACACTTTCATGAGCATAAACTTTTATCTAACAAACACCACGTAAAAGGGCTTTTACTGTATTCTTGTTAAGGTTTACATCAGAAACTGCAAATTTTACCGAGAGCTCCTTGGCAAATATCTGTCCTGGTGGCCCCTCCAACAATAAACTGAGGATTGGACGTGAGCTCCTGCAAAAAAAACAAAGGTTTAAACAGTTAGTTACATTAATATGTACTGTTTATATCCTGCAATTCAATGATGTATTTTACAGTAGCTGCATTTAACTAGATGTGATGGAGTTTATTCAACTGTTTCAAACTACTACACTTTAGTATGGTGGGACAGCAAGAAATAAAATAAAAATAAACAGTCCGAGGAAGAACAACTGAGGTGTTAAGTTTGACAATAAAGTTGTTAAAACATACAGATCTGTAAAAAATGAAACAGTTAATTCCTGGAATGAAAAGGAATGTGGGTATTATAGAGCGATAGTGAATGCCACCCCTTCATCCACGCTCTATACTTGTAAATATCATTTTCATATTCTATGTTAATTACATGTAACTATAAAATGTGATTTTTTTTTTTTCTAATTGTTTGTAAACCTTGAGTTTCCAAATACTATAACAAAATTTACAACTTTATACTTCAGCGTCTGTTTAAATATCCCTCTCCCACCTGGACAGAGGCAGTGGTGCAGTAAGAATT
Organism: Polypterus senegalus; assembly: GCF_016835505.1. Classification (NCBI taxonomy): domain Eukaryota; kingdom Metazoa; phylum Chordata; class Cladistia; order Polypteriformes; family Polypteridae; genus Polypterus; species Polypterus senegalus. The sequence continues at coordinate 22,334,332 of NC_053169.1, read as the reverse complement.
ATGTTTTTGGACTTCTCTAGCGCCTTCAGCACCATCCAACCTCTGCTCCTTAGGGACAAGCTGACTGAGATGGGAGTAGACTCACACCTTGTGGCATGGATTGTGGACTATCTTACAGACAGACCTCAATATGTGCGTCTTGGGAACTGCAGGTCTGACATTGTGTTTAGCAATACAGGGGCGCCGCAGGGGACTGTACTTTCTCCGGTCCTGTTCAGTCTATATACATCAGACTTCCAATATGACTCGGAGTCCGGCCACGTGCAAAAGTTCGCTGATGACACTGCTATGGTGGGCTGCATCAGGAGTGGGCAGGAGGAGGAGTATAGAAAGTTAATCAAAGACTTTGTTAAATGGTGCGACTCAAACCACTTACACCTTAACACCAGCAAGACCAAGGAGCTGGTGGTGGATTTTAGGAGGCCCAGGCCCCTCATGGACCCTGTGATCATCAGAGGTGACTGTGTGTAGAGGGTACAGACCTATAAATACCTGGGAGTGCAGCTGGATGACAAATTGGACTGGACTGCCAATACTGATGCTCTATGTAAGAAAGCTCAGAGCAGAATATACTTTCTGAGAAGGTTGGCATCCTTCAACATCTGCAGTAAGATGCTGCAGATGTTCTACCAGACGGTTGTGGCGAGTGCCCTTTTCTACACAGTGGTGTGCTGGGGAGGCAGCATAAAGATGAAGGACGCCTCACGCCTGGACAAACTTGTTAAGAAGGCAGGCTCTATTGTAGGAATGAAGCTGGACAGTTTAACATCTGTGGCAGAGCGACGGGCACTAAGCAAACTCCTGTCAATCATGGAGAATCCACTGCATCCACTGAACAGGATCATCTCCAGACAGAGGAGTAGCTTCAGTGACAGACTTTTATCACCGTCCTGCTCCACTGACAGACTGAGGAGATCATTCCTCCCCCACACTATGCGACTCTTCAATTCCACCCGGGGGAGTAAATGCTAACATTAATTTTATTTTAATTCTTTTCATTTTTATTACTATTTAATTTAATATTGTTTCTTTGTATCAGTATACTGCTGCTGGATTATGTGAATTTCCCCTTGGGATTAATAAAGTATCTATCTATCTAATACACACACATAAGGCAGACTCCTACTGAAACGGCACCATAAGCCCTGCTGACCTGCTGCTGGATACAAATAGCGGTGGAGGCCACTGGCCACCCTGTAGTTTGAAACTTCTCTGTACTCTTCACTACCAATTCACTTCAACTACTTGTCCAGTTTCTAATAGAAGTTTATATACAAAGTACTAGAACGCATACAGGGACTATTTCTGAAACTTATTTTATATGGTAGAGGGTCACAGGGAGAATGCGTTAAAACCTTATGTTAAATGGAAAAAAAAAATCCTATGATTCAAACTTATTTCAACAAAGGATTTTTTAAAAATCTGTACTGCACTTACAGTTCGTTTGGACTTTAAAGATAACTCGGTATAGAAAACCCAAGGTTTGTACTTTTACTTTAAAACTCTTTATGTGTTGTAATGGGGAGAGACTTTGGCCCTGTTTCTATTGCTGTACTTCAGTTTGCTGTTAGCTCTGTTAAAAGTGGAAGGTTCACTGGTCTGTAAGCAAAGGGCGAAACCACTGCAATCAACCAGGAGAACATTTTTTATATACTGGAATGTGTTTAGGGACCACCCATTTTTTAAACTTACTTTATATGGTAAAGGGTCAAAGGGAGATCAAATAAAAATACAAAAAATTCCTATGATTCAAACTTGAGATTTCAACACCGGGTTCTTTTCAAACCTGTACTGCACGTACCTTTTGTGTTATCCTGGAACCAGTCCAGTCAGTTTGATTTTACTAGGAAAGAATGTCATTATGCAAACTGTTCAGATCCCACCTAGATGGTATGATTACTGCGTACTGAGGCAGAGCTACTAGACACAGAGCTGTCTCATATAATACATACATTGCCAAATAGCCCCCTGGGGACGAATAAAATTCTACCAACAGAAAAAAAAAACTCTGCTACAACTATCTAGAAAATTTTATAATAATGATGATTTTTATAAATGTACATATTACATTTCTTAGACTGACAAAATCATTTTTTCAATCCTATTTGCAATTTGATAGATATTGATCTTATTAATATGATACAGCAGGTATAAGTACATGAACTTACTGGACCAGCTTACTGTCTACTGTGCACTCCAAACAGCAAATACGATGAATTTGTCTGTAAAGATAACGCATGAAAGAGACCACAAATACCACCACTCGAGAGAAAAAACGAAATGCGTTTTAAAAAGACAAAGAGAACAGAGTTCACTGTGACAAAAGACCGGCATTCATTTGCCATTACAAAAGGAAAAAAAAAAAAACAGCTGCAGGACCACACTGTATTATTTTTTATATATATATATATATATATCAGTATAGATATCCAGGAGGATTTCTTTTTCCCATTGAGATCTGATGTGTTTTCAAAGTGTTCCTTTAATTTTTTTGAGCAGTTTATATGCCAGTAGCACTCATGACAATGACAAAACAATTACGTTGTCAATCATGTTACGTTATTATTATAATGTTTCCTTTTCTTTTTACTTCTCCGCTGCCAAGCGTGGGTATTTTGCTATATATATATATATATATATATATATATATATATACATACATACAGTACAGGTCAAAAGTTTGGACACACCTCCTCATTCAATGTGTTTTCTTTATTTTCATGACCATTTACATTGGTAGATTCTCACTGAAGGCATCAAAACTATGAATGAACACATGTGGAGTTATGTACTTAACAAAAAAAGGTGGAAATAACTGAAAACATGTTTTATAATCTAGTTTCTTCAAAGTAGCCACCCTTTGCTCTGATTACTGTTTTGCACACTCTTGGCATTCTCTCGATGAGCTTCAACAGGTAGTCACCTGAAATGGTTTTCACTTCACAGGTGTGCCTTATCAGGGTTATTTAGTGGAATTTCTTGCTTTATCAATGGGGTTGGGACCAGCAGTTGTGTTGTGCAGAAGTCAGGTTAGTTGGACGATCATTTATTTTTCAACAGGACAATGACCCCAAACACACCTCCAGGCTGTCTCTGTAAGGGCTATTTGACCAAGAAGGAGAGTGATGGAGTGCTGGAAATGGTCATGAAAATAAAGAAAACACATTGAATGAGGAGGTGTGTCCAAACTTTTGGCCTGTACTGTGTGTGTGTGTATATATATATATATATATATGTATATATAGATAGAGATATATAGATATGACAACAACACTCATATCAATGACAAAACAATTACATTAACAATCATGTTACGTTATTTTTAAAATTTTTCCTTTTCTTTTCATAACTTCTTTTATACACTATTTCTCCGCTGTGAATTCTGCTAGTACTATATATATATATATATATATATATATATATATATATATATATATATATATATATATATATATATATATATATATATATGTGTGTGTCAGATCATTCTGGGCAACTTTAATTTAGAGTAAAGCTTCCCTTTAAGCTATAACGCCCTAATATATATCGTTTGGAACCACACAATATCTAGCTTTCATTCCACCCGATTTTGCATTATAAACTTAATTTTTGCTGTTAATGTAACATACTCAATTATAATGTTCATTATCATGGGGAAAACAAAATGTCAAGTGAACTAGAATTGCCCCTCAAGCCACTTATTTTCTCTTAATTCTAAATATAAATTTATATAAAGAGCTACTTAAATATAAATGCATATCATGGGCAAAACATGTAGAATACTTGTTAATCACACCTCAGTTTCATTGCCCAGCATGCAATGGACAAGCAATTAAACACTTACAATCTTAACAGACAAGAGACATAAACTTAAGCACTAAAGTATAGTGAGTGACTTATGAGTAGCAGACATCTTTCTGAAGTTCACAGAGAAGAATAACACACACTTGTGATGTCCAGTACAGAAGTAAACTGTAATAAGCACTCTAATGAACAAGAAGTTCCATTAATAGCAAGAATTAGGTTCAACTTAAGAAATCCGTTGAAACAGGGGAGTCAAGCTCAGATCCTGGTGGGCCGCAGCGGGTGCAGGTTTTTGTTCCAGCCCATGACGGTACGGGTCGGTTATAGACTACCAGGCCCTTCCGGGAGCCTCTTGAACCCAACACCGCCAATAGCGTACCTGAGGAATGAGCCAGGCAATGAGGAGACTCACACAAAGCAAGGGGTAGGTGCATAAGTGAATACTGCCTTTATTAAAATAAAAAAAAAAATCAAGTGTCCAAATTAAAGTGCAGTGCAGTCTTCATAAATCCAATGAATAAATAATCCAATAAATAGCCTTTGTGCAAGTGGAGGCTATTTATCCAGTAAAACGGAGGTAAAAATCATGCAGGAGACTCCTCTTTAAAAATCACAGTCCCTGGTGCTTTCCTTTAAAAGTGACGTCTTATTGTATTTGCATCTTGCAGCCTGGAGACATGTCGACCAATAGGCACAGACACCCTTCAGACCTGCTTGGGTCCCCGTTGTCCATCCTATGGCGATCTGTGGGGTGCCACCAAGCATCCACCTCCTTGACTCCTGCTGCCCTCACCAGGAGTGCTCTGGTGTATTGTCATTGCTTCTGCTCCCTGGCCGCTCAGCAGGAGCAACCTTCAGCCCCCTCTTGCGCACTGACCGCCCGCACATTCCCATCCGCCTGCTTCCTTTCTGTTTCATTGGCTCCCTTGCACTCTTGCCCTTCTCTCTTCTGCCTTTCAACCACCAACTCTTCTCTTTTTCTTTCAGATCTTTTTTTCTCGGTCTCGACGTTATTCCCCCTTTTGTTCCACGCAGGCTCCTTCATTCTCTGCTGTCTAATTGGGTACTGCCTCCGTGGCATCATTTAGGTGTCTGACTGATCCTTTCGTCTCCGCATGTGTATGTGGAGCGTTCAGCCAGTTCCCCAATTAACTGTGCACTCACACACACCCACACCCTATTGGAGCCTGCACCTTCTTGGGGCGCGATTATTTAAAATTGGCCACTAATTGCCGAGTCGTGGATCCGCTTTTCCAGTGTCACATTCTCCATCAGTGACCAGTTACTGCTTGTAACTGAACAGTCACATTTTGGTTAACTTTAATAGACTTGCTTGTTTAGTCATGGAACTCTTAATTCTTTCTATTTTATGTACCAGCAGCTAAACAAAAACCAGATGCAAAGCAAGCCAACAGATCACCAGCCATGATGGAAACCTCAAGATCTAAGCAGTTTCTTATTCCTGTTGTCAGTGAAACCATTTATTTAATTCCATGACTTATTGGTGCTCCCATTCTGCTACAGCAGACATTTTCAGAAGTGTTGATTTTCTTTTTCCAGGGGGCACCATCAAAATGTTTTCTGCACCAAAACAGAGTGATATTTCTCAGGCGTTCACCTGATGGACACACAGGTACAAATCAGATCAGATCAGCTTAGCTTGTTGTGTTGGCTCGCTTTGTATTTTATTAATTTTTTATTATTATTATTATTAATTATTACAATTAAGGGTCCTGGGTCTTACAAAGCACGTCATTGAAAATTAAGGTAAAAAGAAGTGTATTTAATCAATACAGGAGAAAATAGGGTGAAATGACACCTTTTATTGGCTAACTAAATAGATTACAAATGCAAGCTTTCGAGGCGGCTAAGGCCCCTTCATCAGGCAAGGTGTCATTTCACCCTACTTTCTCCTGTATCAATCTATGGCTAACGCGGTACAACAGTCTACTGCTAGTGTTATCAATAGTAATTGGCTAGTAATTAACAAAGGGTGGAACGAGAACTTGCAGCCACTGCGCCCCTCCAGGATCAGAGTTTGACAGCCCTGAGTGTTAATGCAGTATGTCTTCCCATTGCTGCTTTTATTAGCCATGCCTACGTCAATCTGTTCAGTCCAGTAAAGCACACTCTTGTAGCCCCTTCTGCTAAGTTCAGACCTAAAAGACTGTCAGCTTCAATGAGCACAGCTCACTTTATAGACTCCAATTCTCATTTTAAAAAAACTGCATCCACTTACTTGTCATCTTTTCCTAAAAGCTGACTTTTGTCTCTTGCTCTTTTTTTTTTTTTGGTTTGATGTGGCACACCACACCCTAGATATCCTTGCAGTTCCACTCAGAACAGCATGCTTGGGTTGTCCTCTGCGAGATCAGAGTTTATTAGCAGTTGTCAGGGATGCCAGGGGCCATGACCCGGCCGGGACGCCAAGAGGGACCGGAAGAGGGTCAGAGCCCGGCCTGGATCACGTGGGGTTTGCCTTCCGGGTTGTTTTGGGGGCCACGGGTCAAGGGCATGGAAGCCTTTCCCTGTAGGGGCCCGTGGTCACCGCCAGGAGGCACCCCAGTGCCTTGGGGACCTGTTACCCCAGCACTTCCGCCACACCAGGAAGTGCTGGGGGAAGAATTAAAAGGGTGCCTGGAGAGCTGCCGGGAGAACAGCCGGCACTTCCGCCACGCTGGGGCGTGGCCAACGGGGGAGTGTCAGGAGCCACCTGGAGCACATAAAAGGGGCCGTCTCCCTTCATTCAGGGCTGGAGTCGGGTGGAAGGAGGACGAAGCAGTGGAGAGTGGAGCCGGCCCGAAGAAAGGCATTGTGGCCAGGACTGTTTTGGGGTATTGTGCACGGTGTGAACTGGGTCTTTGTGACCAATGAACTGGGGTCTTAGTGACCAATTACTGTAAATATTGTAAATAAACGTGTGGTGGTTTGTGCAAAACAAGATGTCTGCCTGTCTGTGCCCGGGCAAGGTTCACACAGTCCAAAAGAGTTCAGGCCTCTGCTCACATGAACTTAATTCTAATCACTTAAAAAAAAAACAAAAGCACACACCCTTTATATTTTTTCCCTCTATGATAAAACATTACCTGCCTTCATCCAGAACAACACACCTTGGCTCACCTTGAAAATAACAAAAACTAGTAGGCTCCTTTGAACAGTTTAACAAGAGGCATTGTTCATTGAACAAAACTTTCCTACACTGAGATATACAGCATTTGACGAACAGTCAGATGTCTGTGAGCAAAGGGTGGCTATTTTGAAGAAACTAGAATATAAAACATGTTTTCAGTTATTTCACCTTTTTTTGTTAAGTACATAACTCCACATGTGCTCATTCATAGTTTTGATGCTTTCAGTGAGAATCTACCAACGTAAATGGTCATGAAAATAAAGAAAACACATTGTACTGTATATATATATTATATATTATACACACACACACAAGGGTAGTCAAGCTAAACTTAGAAAATGGGATTTAGCAGAAAATGGAATGAACCTTAACAAAACTCATCATGTTATTTCTCAATGTTGTCTCCAGCCTTCTCAATGCACTTGCGCCACCTGCCTGGATTCCAGCAGAATAAAATGTGTTGTCTTGTCCTTGTAATGACTTGTGCACCTGAACACTACCTGCTGAGGGGTATAACAGTCACCAGTGCAAATTAGTGTGACTTGCTGGAGACCAATGTGAAGCCTGCTATTTAATCCAAGCAGCACGAACTGCTGTCTCAAGGAGTCCTTTTGCTGCAAGACAATGCCGAAGAACACCAAGTCTTGTCTGGAGAAACTGAACTTTGAGGTACTGCCACATTCTCCTCATTCACCAGATTTGGCACCGTGCAATTTCCACCTTTTTGGACGGCTAAAAAAAAAATCTTGGTGGTCGTCGCTTCAAGACAGATGATGATGTGAAGAAAGCGGTGCACAAGTGGTGGCGAGAACAAGACAAAACCTTTTATTCTGTGGGAATCCCAGTACTTCCAAGCATGTGGCCCAAGTGCATTGAGAAGGGTGGAGATGACATTGAAGAATGACATGATGAATTTTGTGAAGGTTCGTTCCATAAATTCCATTTTCTAACTTTAGCTTGACTCCCCTTGTATTACATTATTTATAAGTACATATATGCACACATTTTACATACAGTATATACAATTTTTATATAAACTGTTCAAAGAAAGAAGGGAACACTTAATCATCACAGTTTAACACCAAGTCAGTTAAGCTTCAGGGATGTCAGTCTGCCCAGTTAAGAAGCAGAAGCGACTGTGAATCAACTTTACCTGCTTTGGTTCAAATGAAAATGACAGCAGGTGCACTGGAGAGACAATAGTAAGGCAATCCCAAAAAAGGGAATAGTTTTGCAGATGGTGGCCACAGACAATTACTATCTCCTTATCATTCCTGACTGATTCCAGCTTTGCGTTTACTAGTGTTGTTGTCACTAATAGTAGCATCCAACTCAGGTTGCATAGGTAGTCCAGCACATCCATACATGCCGTCACAAGAAGGGTCCCTACATCTCCCAGCACAGTCTCAAGAGCATGGAGGAGATGGACTGTTACATGAGGAGAGCTGGGCATTGGTTGTAGAAGGGCATCAACCCAACAGCAGTACTGGTATCTGCTCCTTTGTTTAAGGAGGAACATGAGGAGCACCGCCAGAGCCTTACAAAATGACCTCCAGCTGGCTACTGGTGTGCATGTTTCTGACCAAAGCGTCAGAAACAGACTCTATGAGGGTGGCAAGAGGGCCCAATGTCCCGTTCACTATGCAGCTCCATTAGCATTCGCCAGAGAATACCACAATTGGCAGCTCCGTCACTGGCTGCACGTTCACTTCACAGATGAGAGCAGGTTGACACTAACTACGTGTCACTAACACTGCCTTCATTCCCTTCTGCAGTTCAGACAGGCAGCCACAGGTTGACGCCTAACGCCAGTCTTCAGCTCCCAGATGGTAACAACACACGAGTACACGAATACTCACACTCAGGGCATGCTGGTAGTTATACCTGCACACTGATGTCCTTGTGAAATTCACTTCACTTCTCTTTCGACAGATTTCTGTATCCTCTTCAGATTATAAACTGTGCCTTTTATGTTGTAAAACAATTTGCTTTAACTTCATTTCCTACGTGTTCTGCAATTTGCAGCACTGGCAACTCATAAAACTTGAATCCCACCTGGGGGTGTCCTCAGTGGTGACTTGGCATATTTTCTTGTGGTTTCTTGAAGGATGCTGACACATTCAAATGACATTATTTGAGCATCGACTTCCACTGTCATTACATTCGATTCACACAGCGTGTATGTTTTGTTACCAGGGTAACTGCACTGGATGGCATAACAATCGACACCAATGGTGCAATCCCATAGTAACAAAACTAAAAAAATAAAAACAACATCATCACACTAGAACTTCTGAACATATTAAAGAAATCACTGGGCAAGTAAACCAATGATCAACAAACCAAGCATTACCTTTATATTGTATTTCTCAGTTTCATCCTGATACTCTATGCAACCCTGGACCTGCAGAGCTTACAGATTTTTCTTCCAACAGTTTTTCTTAACTCCACCTTTGCTATTAACTGAATATATTCCATCAGAAGGCTAACCCTGCTCTACATTTACAGTCTCAGAAATGGCTGGCAGTGAAGGCCCCACATCATACAATTTTCAACGATACTTAAGTGTTCTCACAGTCTTCGGTGAACAGAACTTCTCAGTTCAGTCTCTAGTTGAGAACTTCGCAACCCTGCTTACACAGCTGTTACTGTCAATTTAACTTGAGGCCAAATCCTGTGATTACTGGAGCACGTCCACTAGATGCCTAACCTCATCACTATTTGGATTCAGTTCAGTCAGAATGGACCTTGAGTGGTCACATGTAACTATACCAGTAATGTTATTTTGTATACTAGGGATGATGGGTGTCACAGTGGCACTGCTGCTTTGCAACAAGGAGACCGGAATTCACATCCCAGGTGCTCCTTGCGTGGAGTTTGCTTGTTCTCCCAATGTACATGTGCCCCATCCCCACCCCCCAGGTGCTCTGGTTTCCTACCACAGTCCAAAGACAAGTACGTTAGGTGGGATGTCAATGCTAAATTGTCCCTAGTGTGTGTGTGTGTGTGTGTGTGTGTGTGCGTGTTTTAATAAAATAACTGTGGGAGGTCGAGCTTTCAGTTACAAGGCCCCTAAAATGTGGCATGTTCTACCTGCTACCCGGTCTCAGCTTTTAAATCCTGGCTGACGACTCACTGCTTCAGTTTAGCCCACCCTGACTAGAGCTGCTGATTAACTGTACAGACTCATATCTGTTGTTAGTCATTAGCACTAAAACATAAGTAACATGATCGTTATAATTTGTTACTAACCCTCACCTATTCTGTTTCTCTTCTCTGTACTTAACGGCCCACCTGCCAAGTTGTTTTGCCTGCCTAAGGTAAAGTCACCCCTGATGGAGGATCGCTGGAATCGTGGGGTAGAGGGGTCCTTTCATCGGATTGGCTGGCCCAGCGCTGTTTCATGGGGGAGGCAACTTGATGGCCAAGGTGTCCAGGACTCTAAACAAATCCAAATCATATCATGTGATATCATCTACTGTTAAGTTCTGCTCCGTACTTGTACATTTTTTATTTTTATACTGTATTGAGGACTTGTTCTGTTCTGTGTATTGTATTGTATTGACCCCCTTCTTTTTGACACCCACTGCACACCCAACCTACCTGGAAAGGGGTCTCTCTTTGAACTGCCTTTCCCGAGGTTTCTTCCATTTTATCCCCCCTACTAGAGTTTTTTTTTTTTTTTGGGAGTATTTCCTTGTCTTCTTAGAGAGTCGAGGCTGGGGGGCTGTCAAGAGGCAGGGCCTGGTAAAGCCCATTGCGGCACTTCCTGTGTGATTTTGGGCTATACAAAAATAAATTGTATTGTATTGTATTGTGTGTGTCTGTGTGTTCACCCTGCGGTGCACTGGTGCCACATCTAGGGATTGTTCCTGCACTGTGCCTGACTCTTGCCCTACAATGCTACTCTAGATAAGCGGGTTAGGATGGTGGATGATGGATGGTGTCACAGGATGCCTCTTCACTGAGGGGACCGGGGGAGCAAGCGTTGGCAGTACAGTACCTCCAATGGCACATTAGATGGTAGCCCTCATGGGTTGCACTGGTGCCTCGGATTCTCACAGGACTTCATGGGCGTTGGAGTTACCTACAGCCCTGTTGTGATCTGAGGGTGCTGCCAGGGGTTGCTGCGACAGCTGCTGAGCTCTCTTGGGTGGGTTTTCCGCCACACCTAGAAGTACTGCCAGAAGTAGGTCAATGAGCACCTGGAGCACCTCGGGGGATTGGGGCGTTATAAAAGGAGCCAGCAGTCTCCACTCCGGGAGCCAGAGGAGGAGTGGAGGAGAAAGAAAAAGAATATGAGAAAGAAAGTGTTGGGATTGCGCTTGTGTTTGGGACTGTGTTGTGTACTTGTGTGACCGGGGAAGATGTTGCCCACAAGTGAAGAAACAAAAATAAAACTTGTGTTTTTATAAGTGTGCCTCCTGCGTATGTCTGTGTCAGGTTAAACGCTGGTAGAGCACCATCTACTGTCACAACAGGTATTTTATTATTGTGAAAAAAGAAAATATTACACCTTCACTTCTCCATGTTTTTCCGTTGGTAATTTCTTATAACATCTAGTTTTTCTTGAACAATCACTGTAAGAGCCAAATCCCTTAAGTTGATGTTAATGGTGAATTCTCCTTAGTCTACTTAAACGTGAATATGGTAAAGCTTAACATACATAACAGAAGCCCCCTATAAGTTACAGAAAATGGAATGTTTATAATCTAAAGTCTGTGTGCCAGAAGAATTGCCCAAAGACTGAAGTTAAACAGCTGGGCAGAAACAGGAACAGTCGGACAGAGAGATATGAAGGGCATAAAGTTTGCTGACCGTCCGTTGCATAGAATAACACATAGAAACCGTAAAGAATGTCACCTACTATAGATATTTAAGCAGAATAACACAAGTTTTCCTTTTTTTCCTTTCCTTTTTTATGTTTTCTCGCTTTCTTGTGTGAACTGTTTGCTTTGAATTTCATTCCAATCTTTAAAACGAAGACACATTGGACCGTCAAGTATTTTCCTCACGATTCATGCTAGAACCGGAATGTCTATCTGGTGGCTGCATTTGAACCATTTTTGCACCATTTGGAAGCTTTTGTCAAACACAGCTACAATCACACTGGACGCAAAATGATCGTTTGTTAATTGATATCTAATAGTCAAGAAAAAAAAAAAAAAAGTAGGAAATCAGAAATGAACAAGCTAGTGAAATTAAACAAAGCAGCAAATGACTGAATTGAGCTCTGCAGCAGTAAAAGCCAGAAGGTTCTCCCTCCACCATTATGAGGAATAAAACTTGGGCAGCTGAACATTTGTGAACCTGCCAAGAGGGAGCTATGGTTTGTAATTGAACTGAAAAAAAGAAGCTCAATTAACAGTCGGTTAAACTCAAAATTAATAAGCTGGCTGCGACTAAACGTCCAAACGCTGCTGGGGCTGTGCGGCCGTGTTGTTTAATTTATAATTGTACGCAGGCCCGTCGCGACAAGGCAGGCAAACCAAGCAATTGCCTGGGGCCCCAAGACAACGACTGGTCAAGAATAAAATGCAGCGACAAACTGTGTGAGCGCCCCATTGATAGTGAATGCAGTAAAGTGCAATGACACTGTTATCGGGGGCCCCCCTCACGGACAGCAGCCAGCCAACCACGCGATCTCTGCTGCCGGCAAAATAGAAAACTTCCTCGGCAGTCACGACATGGAGGACATTGTGATTGCCTTTGCAGAAAAACAAGGCTCGCAAACAGCAGTTTTAGATAATTTGCACAAGTTTGAGAGAACTGAAAAATGTTAATGTGAGTATGTATGTGTGTGTGTTTTTTTAAGTGTGTTGGATTTAGTTATTGTGCACTTTTTTAATGTATATTTGATTTTATGGTACAGTGGTGTTTTTTGCAAATGTTCAATTGTTGAAAATGTTCAAATTTTATGCACTTTATATGCAACAGCAGTATTTGCACTGTAAACCTTTTTTATTTATATAAAGTGTGAGTGAATTTAAACTGTATGGCTATGCTGTGGTTCCTTTGCGTGCATGCGTGCGTGCGTGCGTGCGGGGGGCCTCCATGTCCATTTTGCTTGGGGCCCCCAAATTCCTTCAAACAGCCCTGATCGTACGTGTTCTTAAACTGCGCCACACACAATATAAACTGTAAGTCATACTGACTGACTGATGGCAGCCCAGTGTCACACTGGTTATTGCTGGTGCCCCACTAGCAGGTCGCTTGCACCAAACGTATTGAATCTGCAGCAATGTTTTAGTTGTGTGCCCGGTGGGTGTCGAGGGTTATTAGCTTTCTCTTCTGCACCCCAAATCTTTCATTCAGTACCCGTGGTGCGCTGGGCTGCGGTTGTTGTGGCTTACCGTACATGTAGAGCTACGATTATTGACTAATAAGTCTTTATTACATTAAGCGTGGCACTAAACAGCTCATAGTGCCAGTGCCCTGGAATTTAATCACGGGACACTCAGGGCTGTGTGAAGTTCTGCACAGTCTGCCACTGTATCTTTTTCTTGACAAAAGCACAAAACATGTGTGTTACGTTCACCACGGACTCCTTACTGGCTAGGTTTGCATACACTTGCCTTCCATTGATTGATTGATTGATTGATTTATAAAGGCTGACCACAGTGTTGTACAATAAAACTCAACATATAAGACACACAATAACCAAAGGGTTTAAGAAACAGAAACACAGAAGAGCTGAAGTAATTCATAATAAAAACGTACACAGATAGTCAACATCTTACACTGGGTTAAAGGCCAGGGAATAAAAGTGTGTTTTTAAATAAGATTTAAAGACAGCAAGTGAAGGAGCCTACCTAACGTGCAATGGCAAATCACTCCAGAGTTTTGGAGCTACAACTGAAAACGCCCGATCACCTCTAAGCTTGCATCGTGTCTTAGGAATAAGTAAAAGTATCTGGTCTGCTGACCTGAGAGGACGAGACGGTACATAAGGGTGCAGCAGTTTCGACAGATAAAATGGGGCACAATCATTAAAGGATTTAAAAACCAAATACAAGGATCTGGAAATGGATTCAAAAACAAACTGGAAGCCAGTGAAGGGAAGCCAAAATTGGGGTAACGCGCTCATCCTTGCTTGCACCAGTTGAAAAAAAAAAATCTAGCAGTGGCATTTTGCAAAGGCTGTAGGCAAGCAATGGAGGCCTGGCTAATTCCAAAAAGAAGCGCATTGCAGTAGTCTAGATAAGAGATTATAAAAGCATGTATCACTGTTTCAAGGTTGCTTTTAGACAAAACAGGCTTGATATATGACAGCTGCCTGAACTGGAAAAAAGGAAGATTTTACCACTGCGTTCACATGGCTATCAAGTTTTAAAATACAGTAGAATCCATTTTCACACCTAAATTTGTAATCACTGATTTCTCATATTGAGCCACAGTGGAAAGGTCGATGCATTGATCAAGCACCCATTCCAATGTTTGTTCCTGATAACTGCTAGAATGAGCTCTGGCTCCTCGAGACACAGTATTATATTAATGGAGTTGAATGGACCATTCAAAGCAGGGCAGGGTGCATCACGTGGCCTTCCTCAAGATGCGAGAGTGTCTGTCTGCAGCTGGATGCGTAGAGCACCACCCTTTGTGAATAGTTTATACGTTCAGAAGAATCTCCTGAGATATTACGAGGCTTGGACGCATCAGACGTAAAGATTCAGTTTTCAGGCTGGATGTCCTGGCTCAGACTCTACGAGAATGTCCAGGAGGAGGTTGGCAGCCAGTTAGCCGAGGTCTCCAGGACTCTAACTTTATCTGTTACAATTGTCTACGGACCCCCAGGAGTTTAAATTTTCTCCAAGGATGCTGCTGACTGGAGTTTGGCCATAGTTCAACAATTAATGGATGGATATAGTTGGGCTCCATTTATGTTAATCAGTTTCAAACTATTTTCTTTCCCTGTGTGTTTAAACAAATATGTCTCTTTCTGTGTACTGATTGTATATTTAGTAATTTGGAAAATTTATATCTACATTTTACCTCAGAACTCATCACAGCCTTGAACAGCTCTAGACAAAAATAACCATAACTGAATTGAACTGAACGTTCACACAAAACTTCTTTCCACAGTTCTCGGACCTGCTGCACTAAAACGGCTCAGTCTAAGTTTGTGTGCGCTCATTAATGAACTGGCATCAGTCAAGATTTGGTTCCAGCTTTGTGGGATATACTTGAGATCTGAGTCCTGCGTTAGGATTAAAACTCCAGTGGAGAAAATAGTTGACTGACACCCTGTACAGGATTTCTGCGTACTGTGCCAGCTTGGATGGGCTTCAGCTTCCTTGTGACCCTAATCAGAATACAGCAGGTTTGGAAGATGGATGGATGGCCGACGTTTTTGTTGTCCGACACCAGAAATCCGAAAGTGGAAATCAAGTTGGGAGGATAGAGAAAGGCTTTGGAGGATTGAGGGTTGAAGATAAATAGGAAGAAGATGGAATATCTGAGGTTTAATAAGGTTCAGGGTTCAGATGTTCGCCTACACAGAGAGCTTCTGAAAAGAGTGGATACGTTTAAATATCTAGTATCAGTGGTGGCCCAAGATAGAAAACTACATGCAGAGATAACCCATAGAGTGAAGTGTGGATGGAACAATTGTAAAAAAAGGTATCAGGAGCATTCTGTGATGAAAGAATTAAGATGAAGGTTAAAGGTGAGGTTTTTAAGATAGTGGTAGAACGAGCAATGATTTATGGAGCTCAGACATGGGCAAGAAAGGGAGCAGAGGAGAAGAAGTTAGATGTGGCAGAAATGAGAATGTGGAGATGGACGAGTGGAGTTACAAAAAAAGGACAAAATAAGAAACAAGACAATCAGAGATGCAAGAAAAACAGGAGAAGCATCTACAAAAGTGTAGGAAAGTAGACTGAAGTGGTGTGGACATGTGATGAGGAGAGACCATGAATATATGTGGGCAAAAGAAGGATGGGAATGAAGGCACAGGGAAAAGAAAACAAGCATGGCCAAAGTACACGAAGATCTGAAGGAAAAGGTTCGACTAGCAAGGAGGTGCGGGACAGAGCCGTTTGGAGAAGGGTGATCAAGTACATTGACCACACATAGAAGAGGGAAGGGATGAAGAAGACGACAAAGAAGTAAGATGGATGGATACTAATACAGTACTGTTTGAAGTACTAGGGTGTTGTACCATGTTAGCCATTATCAATGTACAGTAATTAGAAGTTAAGCAAAATGACACCTTTTATTAGCTAAGTAAAAAGATTACATTATGCAAGCTTTCGATGCAAATCAGGTCCCCTTCTTCAGGCACGATGTAATGATTGCAAGAAGCGGCTCGAATTGCCTTGAAAGCTTGCATATTGTAATATTTTTAGTTAGCCAATAAAAGGAGTCATTTGACTCGACGTCTCAATGCTGTTTGAAAACACTTATCATCCAGTGTCTAAAAACGTGGTTCCAGACTACTGTAAAATGCAACGACTTCGCCTTTAATGACCCCGCTTTCATCTGCATTTAAACGAGAAGGCACCGTTTAGTAGCAATTAGGGCTCCGTATTTTTTTGCAGTTTTACCAAGTCCAGGACGACACGAAAAGTCAGCCTCGGTCCACCCCGGCGTGTGCGTTTCAACCCCACATGCCCGACGTCTTAGTCACGCAGCGCTTTGGCAGAACCGTCTGTAGCAACGGGCAGCAGGGATTTCCGTTATAATGGGATGGAAAAATCGAGTCTGTGCGGGTGTGGTGCAGCGTAGTTCTGCGTGGGTCAAGGACGCTGAAAACAGTTTGTTTTTCTTTTTTTATTGTTGCTCTATGTAGTTTAACCACGGCTTTTAAACATACGTAGACTATTAAATTCATGCCACAAATCCACATACTTCAGTGTGTTTTTATTTGCTAAGAAATGGGTTACGGGGGGGGGGATGGAGCCAAGGCAAAGGAGACTGTCGCTTACCGTGGGTCGTTTCCAGGTGACACCCCGCGTTTTAGACGAGTTCGGCGCCAGCTCCCTGAAGCCCAGCGCGGTCGGATGTGCAGGGAAGGTGTCGTCGCAGAAGAGCTTGCCTGACTGCAGGCACTGCTGCCGGAGCGCCTCGAAGTCCTGGCCCAGGTACTTGACCGCATTATAGTTGTTGCCCACCCCGGCTGCGCGAGCCCGCTGGTGCTGGATCTTGGAGGCGATACCCGACATTCTCCTCACTCGAATCAGTGTTGTCCCTGCTGTGTGTCTGCGAGTTTCTTTAGCATCCGCTGCATTAAGCTTAATGCGCAGGGTGGGGCGTGCCGCGCCACAGTTACGTTTGCTGTCAGTTGGCACGAGCCCGAGTGACGCGGACACGGCGCGAGCCACCGCCTTCTCTCCACGCGGCGCGCGCACACGCACCCTCAGTCCATTGGCATCTTCAGAGATGACAGTAGTAATAAACTTAACTCTCTAACTCAGCCACAAGGACATACAATACATTTAATAATAAATGATCAAAATTCACTCATTTATGTTGTGAATTTGAAAGAAAATGGATTGTCGGACAACGCGCCTGTTAAGTAAAACAAATCTGCGCCAGGTGCGCATCCGACCCTTGGATTTTGTACGTGTGCGCGCGCATCTGTTACTTGGTAAGCAAATCAAGGCTGCCTTTACCAGGACGGGACGGGACGGGACGCGCAGGCTATTTCGTGATTTACCAAAACTCAAGTTTACAGTTCGAGATTTGGGACCCTTATAGTACGGAGGAGTATTTGGGCCATTGGGAAGAAGAAAAAACAAGGGACACAGTGAAGAAAAAAGGTTCAATTTCGAGACTGAAGGCAGAATTTCCAGTTTAACCTCTCAATGCCCACTTTAGTTTATTTCGTCATTAAAGTAGAACGCATTACACTCAAACTTAAAATCGATGTTTAACTTCCCACAGGTTCTTAAACCCCATCGTAACTAAAGGAGCATGTTAACGACCAGGTTTTTAATACTACGTGCTTCTTGTTAAGGACACAGGCAGTGATCGCCACACAGAATACATTAATCCATGGGTGTCAAACTCCGGTCCTGGAGGGCTGCAGTGGCTACAGGTTTTCATTCTAACCTTCTTCTTCATTAGTGACCAGTTTTTGCTGCTAATTAACTTTTTACCATAGTTTTAATTGAGTTGACTTAGGCCCCTTAGTTGTCTCTTTTTCCTTAATTAGCAGCTAAAAAATAATGGGATACAAAATGAGCTGCCACATGACCAGCTCATCAGTGCCCATCACACAATATTTGAAAATAAAGAAACGTGAAGGTCTCAGTAAGGCAGATCTCTCAGGTCACCAAAACATTTTGACGATGTTCTTAGAAAAAACAGAAAAATCAACAGTTCCAGAAATGTCAACTGTGACAGAATGAGAGCAGCAACAAGCCATGGAATTAAATAACGGGTTTAAGTAGCAACAAGAATCAGCTTCTCATTAAGTGAGCAGTTTAGCTGGTCATCTGTTGGTTCGCTTTACATCTCATTTCTGTTTGGCTGTCATTTAATGAATAAAGGAATAAATTCAGAGGACCGAATAAATTCAGAGGACCGAATCCTTCAAAACATGGCTATTAAAATGAAAGTAAAAGAAGTTAATTAACAGTGAAAACTGCTCGCTAATTAGGAAAATGGTTAGAATGAAAACCTGCAGCCACTGCAGCCCTCCAGGCCCGGAGTTTGACACCCTTGCACTAATCCATGATATTACATCCCTCTGACCATTTAGAATACTTAGAATAATTTAGATTTATACGTGATAATCATTTTCATGATGAATTACATTAAAGCACCCATATTACATTTTACAGGTTAAATTGGGAGATTGGAAAATTTTGACATCAAAGCAGAAAGTTTAATGAAATAAACTGCAACATTAAAAATCTAAAAAATTAGAGTTTAATCTTGTAGTTTATTTTGTCGAAATTTCATTTTTAATCTCGTATTTCATTTAATCAAAGTTTCACCTTTGAGCTCAAGATTTTGACTTTTATCTCGTAATTATTTTGTCATTAAAGTAGCACAGTGTAAACTTCATCTTAAAGTCTGTTTAATTTACTAGCTCCTCAAGCCCCATGGTAACAAAAATAGCAACAACAACAACAACATTTATTTATATAGCACATTTTCATACAAACAGTAGCTCAAAGTGCTTTGCATATTAAAGAATAGAAAAATGAAAGACACAATTATAAAACAAAATAAGTCAACATTAATTAACATCGAATAAGAGTACAAGGGGGACAGAAAAAACAAAAAAACTCCAGACGGCTGGAGAAAAAATAAAATCTGTAGGAATTCCAGACCATGAGACCGGCCAGTCCCCTCTGGGCATTCTACCTAACATAAATGAAACAGTCCTTTCAAAAGCAAGGCATAAGCGTCATTTAAAATCAATGTTTAATTCACTAGTTTCCTAATCTCTTTTAATCTGTAAAATGTAATGTGTGCTTTAATGCATTTCATCATGAAAAGAATATCAAGTATAAATCTTAGTATTCTAAATGTTCAGAGAGCTGTAATTTCATGGATTAATATATTCTGTGTGGCAATCACTGGAAATTTTGACGAAATAAACTACAATCTCAACATTTCGAGTTTAATCTCGTAGTTTATTTCATCAACATTTAAACTTTAATCTCAGAAGTTTGACTTTTATCTCATAGTTAATTTATCATTAAAGTAGCACGATATCAACTTCATCTTAAAATCTACGTTTAATTTACCAATTGCACCTAAACCAGCAGACGGGTACAGAACACAGTGCAGGGCAGGTAAGATCAGGCTGCTGAGAGTTCAGCGACCTTATGGCCTGGCGGGTGATGCTGCCCCTGAAGCAGGCAGAGCGAGTGTTGAGGCTCCAGCTTCACTTCCCTGAAGGTAGATGTGTAAACTGGGGATCAGATCAGAGATGGTCGATTCTGCTCTCCTCCTTCTTCTTCATCCTTGTGCCCACACATACATGCTGTCAGCCTCAGCTCACACCGCTTACCCTGGCCTGTCTACCACACTGTCCTCTAGCTCTGTGAATTGAGTTGGGTCCAGGGTCCAAGCCTTAGGCTTACTAGTAGCCACTGACCCAGCTTGAAGACCTTTAGCAGCAGGGAGAAGTGCCCCCTGTAGTTCTGCTTCCTTCTGACAGCCCTTAGCCACCTTGGAAACGTGTCTCTCTCCAGGGGCCTTGTGTATAAACGGTGCATATGCTCACATCACAATGTATAAAAACTAAACTTGGTATAAAGCCACGCACATTCTCACACCAGCTCAAACCATTGCATACGCAAGTTTTCGGCTTGGTTTTGCAAACTGGCAGCAACCAGCGTCAAAGCAGTGCTACCATTCCTGTGTGGTTTCCCTTTATTTTTTAGATTCACATCCCTGACGCGGCTTTATAAATACACTGGAATTAACCACATATCGTTTATTAGTTTAAGGCATCTGATCTGGCAGCCTGTAACAATATAATGGTCCACGAAATGGCCAAACTATTCCAAATACCATAGGCACTTTAGTGTTGTTACTCTCAATGCACCACTCAGAGTATTTTAACCCACTGTATCTGAGTGGGGAATCACAGCTCTATGGCAGCTTATCGGAAAGCTCTACAGCACACGCTGCACAGTCTGTTTGATCTTCTCCCATTTGGCAAACGCTTCAGAACCTTTCCTGTACGGACCTCAAGGCTCAGAAACAGTTTCATTCCAAAAGCTCTAAACGTACTCAATCAGTCCATTAAGTACATTAAGTGCTCCCTGTAGAACTGTTTGTACCTTATAAGTACAGTCACCTCACTGTAAACCTGCACTACAGTTGTAATATTGCACAACCTGAGCCACTTATGCTTTCATCTATACATATAAAGGAGATTTGGGATCCGAGAGGCTGTGTTTGTCGAGGGATGGAGAGTTAAGGCGGGTGGGGGAGTCACGTGATCATCTCCCCTCCCAGTCACGTCATTTCATTCACTTCATTTTGCTCTGAGCTGAGCTCCGCAGCTGACACAGTCTTGCCATTCTTTTTCCTTAGTGTTTAGTCCTCTCTCCTTTACTGATTTACTGTTTACTAGACGCAGTACTTACTGAATAGTATTTTTTCCTTTAGTGTTTCTACTTAGTGTTTAGTAGACGCGGTGTGCCAGTGTTGTGGTTTTCTGTTACTTTCTACTTCGTTTTTGTATTTTAGTGTTTAGTAGACTCGTACTACCAAAAATGTTGTATATAAAGAAGCTCTATAAGTCACATGTAGATACATAATTATTCCGACTGCAGCGAAGCGCACGAGGTCTGCTAGTATTGTATATTTTTCATTGTTTTTTATCGGATTGTCATTTTTGTTGTTGTTATTTTACATTTTATAGGAAAATACGTTTATGGAGGATTTGCATATTGAATTTCATTGTACCATACAATAACAATAAAGGAATTCAATTCAATTCAATAGAAGAAAGCGATTATTCACAGATGATGACGACTGGTTTCTAAGTCAATTTAGTTTTCCAAGTGTTATCTTCTTGGAGCTCTTGATATCATTTTAAAGATGAAATGCAGTAAAGTATGTATATTACATTAACATTTTACAAAACTTCATTTAAATAATGTATACTGTTAATAATTAAATGTGTGGGCATGGTGGCACAGTGGCAGCGATGAGCTGGTGTCCCGTTCAGGGATTGTTCCTGCCTCGTGCTGTATGCTTGCTGGGGCTGGCATGACACTGGAAGGATAGATGGATAGAATAATTAAACATGTACTACGAAGATATTTCAATTTTCCTTAAAAGGTTTGAAGCTTACAGATGGCTTAATGTCGATTACAGAGCTGATTGTGTGGCAGTTGGTTACTTAGAGAAAGAAAAGGAAGGGCAGGAACTGGGGGTTAGTATGTTTGAAAGAGACAGCACTGCTGCAATAAATTATTTCATCGAAGGTCGTGCACAGCGCAGCAAGCATCTTGTGGGAGGCAGGAACAAACTCTGGACGGGGTGCCAGCTCGTCACTATCACTGCGCCACCGTGTCCCCATGTTTAATAACATGCTTTAATTCCTATCATCATGAAATGATATCAAGTATATATTTTAGTATTTAAATTGTTCAGAGAGCTGTAATATCATGAATGTAATGGATTCTGTGTCCTGTTGGAGGAAGAGAAAGCCCGTTTAAGAAGCATGTAGTGATTCACACACATAGAAGAACACACAGAATATTCTACAAAGCATTTAACATGCTACTTTAGTTACGATGGGATTTGGGTAACTAGTAAATTAAACGATTTTCAGATGTAGTTCATAATGTTCTACTTGAATGACAAAATAAAATACGTGATTAAAGTGGAAATTTCAAGATTAAAATGAACATTTCAAGCTTTTTTCCCCACTGTATTCCTATTTATTTTTTCTTTTCGCTGTACCCTAATAAGCTTTCATATGACACTCAGATGGTGGGCTACGGCTCGCCTTTTCACGGCGACTTTGATATCTGACAACTTCTTTTTTATTTTGGGCACTGTGCAACTTTCTGTACTTGAACTTTCAAGTTTCTCTGACACTCTATATCACTCGATCAACTTCCTTTTGTTGTTTATACCACTGCTTAAGTCAACAAATAGTACGTTTTTCCTTGCCTCCACTCGGTATTTGCTGAAATTCTTCAATTTTCCTGTACTTTTGCCATTGAGTTTTCACAGAACGATCAACTCATGGGGCTATTTATATTGATTTGCATATTCAAAGAGGTGTAATTCTGGGAGGAGATGGGGAGTGGCAGCAGGCACATGCACGTGCATTACTTTTCAGAATGACCAGGATTTATGCAGCAGAAGAATGTGGAAGTTGGTGTACGCACAGATTTATGCATCTGGATTTTTTTGTGTATACGCACATTTCTGTTTTTGCCTGTATGCCAAGTTTTAGTGTGAATTCTATGCATGCCGTTATATATGAGGCCCCAGATCCAGTACATTATATGTTATATTGGGTGCTGCATTTAGACTTAATAAGGCCTTAAGCTATATAAAACTTGGAGACTCCTTATAATTGGAGATGCAGATGACTTATGACTTAAATTAGGACACATCATTTAGAAAAGGCATTGGAATGGGCAGAGAGACCTTACACTGAGACCGAGTGTTAAGGCGGATGAGTTTTGTGGAGTTTTAACATAAACTCTAACGTAAATCCATTGGATGGTTTGTACCTTGACCGATATTGCTGAGGTAGGCCGAGGCTCTCCCCATCACTAACCATTGTACTATACAGCTACAGTCAATAGACTTGTTTAATTCAACATTCCATGGCTGGTTCTAGCACATCCATAGCCTTAGGCAACTTTTCCACTGCGCTGCTTGGTTAATTTTAGGATTAAGAGCTGAAGTGGGTCCTGTCAGTAAAGACACTCACACATCTGCAGACTGGGACTGTCCTCCCCACCCCTACATTGCTTATTATGCCCGGGCCTCGAGTCTTTGCACACCCTTCATAGCTATGCACACTATTTTAATAAGTTAGTCATTTTTAAACAAGAATATACTTTCTATGTTGTCAAATAGGATTTCAATAAACTTCTCATATTTCACAGTAAGGAAAGTGGAGACTGTTAGAACTGATTACATGTCTGAGCCGAGTTAATTCAGTCTTACGGTTGCTAGAGGCTATTCCAGTAGTGTTGGATGCAGTGGGCTTCAGACCATTGAATAGCAGCTCTTGCTTTCACTCCCCCAAATGCCAACAATCAGTCCAGGCACAGATTTGAAAATCACACTCTTAGAAATGCTGTGTTTTTTTTATTAAATGGCATTTTAAGACCCTTTACTGGGTTGTGTGGTTTCTCTTAGAGCACCATTTCATTCTGGGAAAGGTTCTGCATATGAAGTTGTTTTTTTGTGCTTTGAAAAACTTCCTACTATGTAGAAAAAAGCCTGAAATCTTTAATGTATGGTAGGCTACCAAGCAGGACACTAACAGATTAAGAAAACGTGAATTTAGCCTTTGTTATTTTATGTACGCAGGAAGAATCCATTTAAAGTCAGGACCTACTTGTATTTCACAAATCTGTTTCCATCTATTAGTGGTTATTCGCCTTACGGGGCCTGTTACGGATCTAAAGAAAGGCAGATTCTTTCTGGAACAGTCATGCGGATGGATCATTTGGGAAGCAAAAATGGTTCCCCTATGGTTGATATGTGGAAAACGAAAAAGAGATGATGGCATCTGAACTAATCTGAATTGTGTTTCTACAACTACATTTATTTGTTTAAGATTTTGATTAAAATTTAAAATTTATTTGCTTCCTGCCTTGATCCAACCAGGATAGACTTGCAATCCTGAATTAGATGATGGAGTTGGAGAATTTTATTACAGGTTTTTGCATAATTTTAATAACTGTTTTGATTGTCCTTATATTTAATGTATCATTCCACTTTGCAAAATTATTTTAACAGTTTATTCGTTCTGAGCTCCACGACAGATAGTGGAGATTCATACAGTAAAATAATGGATGACTGTCATCTTCATTTATTATGCCTAAAGCAAATGTCACACTGTATGAGACAATATTAGAAAGTTATTGCAATTTTCATATAAGTGTGTGTTTAATTTGAATATAGTAGCAGTTTCACATAGTTACTTAGTTGATGGTATAATCTCTTAAAACCTGAAAGTTAGCATGACATACAGTAGCTAGTTATTCTGACCGTCTCCTGAAAAGTTTGTTTTATAAACTTTTACTGAACATTTGAAGGTATGACTGTATGTAGGGGGCATTGCAGCACCCCAAACCCCAGACACAACCTCACAACCACAAGTCCCAGGTGCAAATACCCGTTTTATTTATTTACAAATACTGTACCTTCTTCCAAAGTTCCATAAGAAAAAGTACAGAAAGTCTTCTTCCTTCTCGCTGTCTCATCACTCCTTCCACTCCTCCCTGGGAAGCTTTGTGTTTCTTCCACCAAGCTCCAACTCACCTCATTGAGGTTGAGTGGCTTCTTTCATGTTGGACCCAGGAGTACTTCCAGTGCTAGAGCACAGCCTGATGGAAGCACTTCCGGGTCAAACAGACGTCCTGCAAAGTAGGGGTGATGGATCCCTGCAGCATTCCTGTGGCACGAAACCCGACAAGACTGTCGTAAGGGACTACAGTTGAAGCATGCCTTGTGGGTGCCTGTAGCTTGTTGAGTTTTCTCCCCTTGACCTTCCACTACAATTGCCTTCCACTGTACTGCTTCTTGATCCAACCCTGCCAGGACACCAATGTACCCAATGCCGCACTGACATCTTCACACTGTCTCTTGTGCCATTAAAGACCTGCCGTCCCATCCAGGTAAGGAATCTTGGCCCATCCCGGGCCACAACACTCGCCCATGTGCACCGTCCATCACAACATATATACAGAGAACTGTAACAAAGTGAGCCTTAAGCAGAACATTCTTTATATAAGAACTGTTCTTCTTTTTGTAATATCAACTGTTTGCTTTGAATGTTAGTACTAGGGTGTTGTACCGTGTTAGCCATTATGAATGCAATGAGAAGTTAAGCAAAATGACACCCTTTATTGGCTAACTAAAAAGATTACAATATGCCAGTGTTTAAGGCAGCTCATGCCCCTTCTTCAGGCAAGATGTCAAAAAAAGGTGTCATTTTACTTGACTTTGCATTGCTTTGAATTTCACAAAAAAATTTTAAAACAAAAATACTTGGACTGTGGAATTATTTGAACATGCATCACACCACTACCTGAATTGCTCTACGAGGTAAGCTAAAGTTGCAGAAACTCAAAGGTTTTGGCCAATTGCAGCTGAAAATTTTGTACGACTTAGTCGGAGGGGTTGTCACACTAGATGACTGCAGTTGCTGATCTCATCACCTGGGGATGTCAGATCACACAACTAGAATCACAGAGGATGGTAAATTAGATGATTTTCCTGCATAGTGGCACATTTCCAAAGTAGAGTGAGCTCACTCCTTTTTCTGACAGTTCATAATGTGTTGCAAAATGGAGCCAGTGCTTTACAAGTAGAGCGAGATTAGCTGAACTCTTGTACATGACACAAGAAACAGTAGAAACACAAGTTTCTCTTCTTTTTGTGAGGTACAAAACATCCATGTTCTTTATTCCTCGTCACATTGTACTGCTGGGTGGGCACTGATTGGTTCTCAACTCTCACACACAGAGACCACGCCTACAATTTAAGAGCTAATCTAACCTTTTTCAGGCAATTGGCTGATGTCAAGATCACACGACTGGAAGTCATGGTAGCACAATGAAACTGCCTGTGACTTACTAAGATTATAAAAAATGAAGGCTATGACTGAAAACTTGCTGGAAAAGTCACGTAAATGTGACAGGGCCTTAAATTTCAAGAAGATGCGACTCGTCTTCCTGTCATGACTTGAACAGCATGGTGGCACAATGGATACAAGAGAAGGGATAACTGTAAACCCATAGCTTGCATAAAAAAGGCAAGCAAAGAATTTCTTATGAATAAAGGATTTATTATCAAGCCAAAATATTATGCAGAGCATGAAAATAGCAAACAGTCCCATCCACAAACCAGAAGATGACGCCAATAAAGCGAAAGATAATAAAAAAATGTACATCCAAAGAGAACACAATACTTACATGAAACTCCTTGATAAATGAATGATCTCCAGCTCCCGAGTCTTCCCAGCAGACTCATATAGCCAAAGAAAGGGCTCAGGAGAGGTGAGGTCACAGTGGTCCTGCCTCTTGGGACTCCTCCCACAAAGCACAAGGAACACATTCACATGTATGGAGGAGTTACTCAAAAAACAGTAATAAGCAAAATCAACAAAAATAACATAAAAGTATGAAAAATAATAATACAAAGACAACAATAAATTATCTATCTATCTAACTATCTAATAGTGCCTTTCATATCTCTATCTATCTATCTATCTATCTATCTATCTATCTATCTATCGTATGGTGCCTTTCATATATGTCTGTCTATCTATCTAATGTAAATCCTCAAACTACAAGTGGCAGAGATTCCGGATTTATTGGACTGCACTTACTTAAACACACAACACAATGGCTTAGAGTTTGGAGGATCTGTTTCCTGACATGCACAGTGTCTCTTAGGGATTAGTGCTGGAGTTCCTAGAATTTTTCCATTAACGTATCTTCTCAAAACCCAATCAATCTTGGTCATGTGGAACCAGAGCCCAACAACAATGGGCACTGTGTACTTACCAGTCTACTCACTTGCTTGTTTACCATCCTAGTACAATTTAAATTTCGATATTACTATGGAGTTGTGGTTACCAGGCTTCATCAATATTGACAGGAAGATGATGCATTAGACAGGCTGGAAAGCAGGATCTGGCCAATCATTAAACCAGTGATTCAGAAGCAGCAATGCGAATTCCGTCATGGCTGAGAAATGGCAGAGTAGATCTTTCCCCATCCTAATTATGCGGTCATTAGAGTTTACGCATTATATTTGCACTTGTATTACCAACCTGGAGATGGGTTATGACACACATTCTGTCAGAATATAGAGTTTGGAGCTGGTGTGATCCATTGTAGTACTCACGCTTGCAGAGTTGTGCCTGCATTCATGGTGCTCAGTTCATGAATAAGGTGTTTGGTCACATCTATTTAAGTTGGCTGAAACACTCCACTAAGGTTGCACGATGACTCTGTTGCATTTGTGATTTCCATGAACGAGATATCAAAGCACATCAAAGGGTTGATTCATATCCAGTATGGGACACAGAGGCTGTTTCAGGAGGATTCTAACCTTTTTGTGTCATCCGACTGTGATCTCCGGCCAACAATGGTAATGATGTGGTCAAAATGAAAATGAACACAAATCTAAGAGTACAGTCCTCTTCTAGAAAAAAAGGCCAGCGTGCAGGCAAAAGAGCAGGGAGCAGCTGCTGTAAGTGGAGGCGTTTAACTAGCACGGGGTCTTGTTCATGAGTAAAAAGTAGACATGATCATGAAACTGAATTGCCAATGGGTATTACGGCAGACACTGTGCTGGAAGGAACTGAACAAAGCAACTGAAATGAGATTCCTCTTCAAGGTTTTGGGTTTACAGTTTATTTTACAGTTTATTTTTGTATGGCCCAAAATCACACAGGAAGTGCCGCAATGGGCTTTAACAGGCCCTGCCTCTTGACAGCCCCCCAGCCTTGACTCTCTACGAAGACAAGGAAAAACTCCCAAAAAAAAACTCTAGTAGGGGGAATAAAATGGAAGAAACCTTGGGAAAGGCAGTCCAAAGAGAGACCCCTTTCCAGGTAGGTTGGGTGTGCAGTGGCTGTCAAAAAGAAGGGGGTCAATACAATACAATACACAGAACAGAACAAATCCTCAATACAGTAATGGCCTCTTGACAGCCCCCCAGCCTTGACTCTCTAAGAAGACAAGGAAAAACTCCCAAAAAACCTTGTAGGGTTTCAGAATCGAGTAGGAAGATTGATTGTTGAGGAAGAGATTAGAATGCTGGCACTGCTAGAATAAGAGAAACCACTTAAAATGGATGAGAACAAGGGACATTTGCAAGGAATGTATCTTTGGAATGGTCAATGCACAGTTGGGAATTCCCCAGAAGAAACTGGAGGCTGTTTCTAGGAAAATGCAGTTAGGCTGAATTTAAATCAACGGGCGTTATGCCTTGGCTCTGTGGTGCACTAGTGGAATCACTTATGGAGTGATGCAAGCGTTTTTAACGAAATTGCTGCAAAGACGACATAGCAGCTTTATAAAGCTGTGGAGTGGAGAACAACCAAGTGCATTCTTAGACTAAAGGGGTGTCCTGTTCTGAGAGTCCTAGGGAATTAAACTTCTGTAGTCCTGCGTAGTGAAGGCTACATGGTGAACTCATCCTACTATTTAAAATTCTTAAAGGCATCCACAAAATGGATCCAGCAGCATTCTTTCAGTTAAACAGTGAATTACATATTTGAGGACACTAGTGCAACATAGGGGGTCAAGGATATAGGAGATTAAACACTTATTTACACAAAGTGCAGTGAGAATCCAGAATAAATGACTTAGTGATGTTGTTAAGGAGAAAACTTTTTAAAAGCAGCTGGGTGACACAACGTAGTAATTAGCTAACCTGGCGAGCTTGAGGTCTCCTCTCATTTGTAAAACTTCTTACGCTCTTACAGTTCACTATTTCAGTGGCTCTCACCAAGACAAGGCACTACAGAGAACAAACTGAAATGTGCAGATTTACGCTTCCATCTGATCAGACAAACAGCAAACACAGAGTGAAGTCACCAAATATATTTATTTAAGATTACACAGCAAACACCAGAATTCTAAAGACTCCACATCCCTTTGGCTGAGCATAACAGTACTTTGATTCAACTGCCCAAAAATCACCAACAGCAAATCAAAATAAATAAAAAAAAGCCATTAATGTCAGCAGAACAGACCAAATAAAGGGACATCAATTCCTCTGTGCTCCCCACCAACATGAAGTGTGTCAACTGAAAACCCAAATCCGCTCCTACTAATAAAGCTTGTCCATTTTATCTCGGTCATCCTAAAGTGTTTTTTATTCAAAAAATGTGTTCAGTAGTTTTCTTCAACATTTCAAAGAAAATAATCTCTCCATATTATTACTATTTTATGATAATAATCTGTTTCCGAAAATAATATGATGAACTGCAGCACAGGTGTAGTTAAACATAAATTTATATTTGACCACTTTTTAAAATTTAATAATGCACAAATCTGCTGTGTTGTGTGTTAATTTGGCAAGAAGTGTCAATTCTGCAAATCGAATTTGAGAAAACCTTAATACAAGAAAAGATTTATAATACCATTCAATATGAAAGTCTGCACAAACATACAAGAAAATCCAGATGATAAACATACGATAATATGGAATTGAAGTGACCTGATGCAATCCTTTATCTTAAGTTTGGTTTTTTTTTTGTCATTATGGTAAACTCCTACATTTTAATGTTTGATACGTTAATGCTGTTTTAACCATATTATTGATGAAGTACATTATTCTCTCATTTGGTAAAGTTTGTATATAGTTTTTTGCAATTTGTATTAGTTATCTACATTTCTGTTTATGCATCACACCTAGGGGAATTTGTATGAGTTGGGTCTTAATCATAAAAATAAGGCAAAGTTAAAAGGATTTTGAACTCAGTTGCCATTAACTTTGTGCTTCATTAATGCTTGGTCTTCTTGTTCTACTGCTGGTATTGGAATCTTCAATTAATACATGCCAAGAAGCAGCCACTGAAAGAAAAGAAAGGGACAGGAAGACCATTCAGAACAGTGATGAAGACGTGTCTGCTTGATAATAATATAACTTGTCCTAAGCACAATGAATAATACCAACTAAAGCCATGTTCTAAAGATGCAAAGTATAATGGCACAGCAAGTAGCATTGACTCTTAAAATGGTCCAACATGAGTTCGTATGTCCTACGATGAACTGGCATCCCATTCCGGATTGGATGTTTCACTTCTTGGGAATGATGCAGCCAAGTTTCTCACAATGCTACAATGGAATAAATGGCTTTAGAGAATCGATAATTGAGATATTTCTAAATTTCTAAAGGACACAGGTAACAGGGAGGTGTACTGAGAACCAGGCACTGCGTGTGTGAAGAACGAAAGAAAGCCTATGAAGAAAAATGTGAAAATTCTACGCAAACAGTGTTAAGGATTTTTAGCGATTTCAACCCAGTCCTCTGCTGCTTCTGCTGCTTTGAAGATGATGCTGTAACTAATGTATTTAATATCACCTCATAATATCCTAGCCGTACTTATTTCATATACTGATCACTTTCAGGTGGAAACTGAAAATTTATCATAACCAGGCTAAGCGTATGGCTTTTTAACATTTGGAAAATGAAATTTTTTGTTAAGCCTATAATTTTTTTATAGCTTTTTTTAATTATCTAGTATGGGATGCCCGTTTATCTCAGGGCATATTGGACTACACAACCGCACTACTTTTATCTAACCTGCACATTTTCAGGGTGGTGGAGGATTCCCGAGCAACTGGAGAAAATGTGTGAGTGGATGAGTGTGGGAATCCACACAAGCAATGACTAGGCCAAAGCAGCAGTCTTGTGGGCATTTCATCAGTCTAGAGTTCTGGTGAACTGGGTGGTTTTCTTCTTAGGTACTGATGAGTTATTAAGAGCTACTTCATTACAGCAGTATAGCCATGCCAAATTTCTTTCTTCTTTGTAAATCTCCTGGAGCATTCATTCTGTCTGTAATCCTTTGCAATGCATGCTCAGTGGAGGTTACTCTATCGGACATACAGGGACAATACTAGTGTTTTTTTTTATTAATCTTGTAGTATTAGGGTGTTGTACTGTGCTTAGCCATTATGGATGCAAGCGGAAGTCAAGCAAAATTATACATTTTATTGGCTAACTGAATAGATTGCAATATGCAAGCTTTTGAGGCAGCTCAGATCCCTTCTTCAGACAGGTTATAATCAAACTGCCTCTAAAGCTTGCATACTGTGATCAGTTCAGTTAAATCTGAGCAAATTCTGAACAGAGTGTCAGTCCAGTGCTGAGTGAACATGCTCCCACTCAAACACACACTAGGGACAATTTAGCAATGCCCATTCACCTTATCAGAATGTCTTTGGACAGTAGGTCGGCACCCACCTGTACACAGGGTGAACATGCAATCTCCACATAGGGAGCCCCCAAGACATGAACCCCAATCTGCTTGTTGTAAGGTGGCAGTACTACCACTTGGCCACCATATGTATCTATGTAAGGATGACAAGTCAAGTAAAATGACACCTTTTATTGGCTAACTAAAAATAGTACAATATGCAAACTTTCGAGGCAACTCAGGCCTCTTCTTCAGGCAAGATTATATTGCCTGAAAAGGGGGCCTGAGTCTTGCCTGAAGAAGCAGCTTGAGTTGCTTCGAAAGCTTGAATATTATAATCTTTCTAGTTAGCCAATAAAAGGTGTCATTTTGCTTGACTTCTCACTACATTTATAATGGTCATTCGAGCAGCAATGGGCAGAAGGCAGCAAAGAGCCCTTGAGAGGATACCCACCTATCGATACATACACTGGATGAACTTAATATACCTTTGCTCCCATCAACTAATTTTATCTGATTTAAAAAACTCAAATTCAATACCCCAATCTCTGCCCTGTGCTGGCTTACTGTATATATTTATTTTTGTTATTTTGTAGTTTTCAGGATAAGTAAATATATCCATAGACAATGAAAAATAAACATACAAAAGCAAGAGTAACTTACCTGCCCCAAGGTCAGCTGAATGGTTCCACTTTTAGCCGTATCAACTGTGTTAAACATTTCTGTGAAGAGAGAAAATAAGGAAGCAATTTTAACCATACTGTAAAAGGGGGACATGCATTCATACTTAAGTGGCACCTTAAACATTAGTGATTAAAACATTTGTAAGTAACCCAGCCACAGGGAATGTAAAACCAGTGTATTTCTTTGTGCTGGTCCCAAACCCAGATAAATGGGGAGGGTTACGTCTGGAAGGGCATCAGGTGTAAAATTTTGCCAAATCAACATGCAGACACCAATACAAATTTCCATACTGGATCGGTCGAGCCCCGGGTTAACAACAACCGCCACCAGTACTGTTAGCCAACAGGATGCTGACGGAAATTGGGCTGCTATTGGCCAAAGAAGAAGTAGAAGAAGAGGCGGGAGATGTGTCTGGATGCAGAGAGGAGGAAGGTGAAGAGAGTGGAAATGAGGGTAGGAACTTTGAACATTGGCAGTATGACTGGTAAGGAAAGAGAGATAGCAGATATGATGGAGAGAAGGAAGGTTGATATATTGTGTGTGCAAGAAACTAAATGGAAGGGGAGTAAGGCCAGGTGGATTGGAGATGGATTCAAATTGTTCTATCATGATGTGGATGGGAGGAGAATTGGGGTCGAAGCTATTCTGAAGGAACAGTATGTCAAGAGTGTTTTGAAGGTGATAGCAGTGTCAGACCGATTAATGATTATGTAGCTGCAAACTGGAGGTGTGATGATGAATGCTGTTAGTGCATACGCCCTGCAAGTTGGATGTGTGATGGATGAGAAAGAAGAATTTTGGAGTGAGTTGGATGAAGTGATGAACAGTGTACCCAAGGGACAGAAAGTGATGATTGGAGCGGATTTCAATGGACATGTTGGTGAAGGGAACAGAAGAGACGAGGAGATGATGGGCAGGTATGGTTTCAAGGAGAGGAATGAAGAAGGTCAGATGATAGTGGACTTTGCCAAAAGGATGGACATGGCTGTGGTGAATATGTATTTTAAGAAGAGGGAGGAACATAGGGTTACATACAAGAGTGGAGGAAGATGCACACAGGTGGATTACATCCTATGCAGAAGAATCAATCTGAAGGAGATTGTAGACTGCAAAGTGGTGGCATGGGGAAAGTATAGTTAAGCAGCATAGGATGGTGGTCTGTAGGATGACATTGGAGATCAAGAAGAGGAAGAGAGTGAGGGCAGAGCCAAGGATCAAATGGTGGAAGTTGAAAACAGAAGACTGCAAGGTTGAGTTTAGGCAGGAAGTGAGAAAGGCACTGGGTGGCAGTGAAGAGTTACCAGACAGCTGGGCAACTACAGCAGATGTAGTAAGGGTGACAGCAAGAAGGGTGCTTGGCATGACATCTACACAGTGGAAGGAGGAAAAGTAAGCCTGGTGGTGGAACGAGGAGGTACAGGAGAGTATACAGAGGAAGAGGATGGTGAAGAAGAAGTGGGATAGTCAGAGAGATGCAGAAAGTAGACAAGAGTTCAAGGAGATAAGGCGCAAGTTGAAGAGGAGGTGGTGATGGCTAAAGAAAAGGCGTATGATGAATTGTATGAAAGGTGGGACACTAAGGGGGGAGAAAAGGACCTGTACTGATTGGCTAGACTGAGGGACCGAGCTGGGAAAGATGTGCAGCAGCTTAGGGTGATAAAGGATAAAGATGTACTCACAAACGAGGAGAGTGTGTTGAGCAGATGGAAAGAGTACTTTGAGAGGCTGATGAATGAAGAGAATGAGAGAGGGAGAAGGTTGGATGATGTGGAGATAGTGAATCAGGAAGTGCAACGGATTAGCAAGGAGGAAGTAAGGACAGCTTTGAAGAGGATGAAAAATGGAAAGTCTATTGGTCCAGATGACATACCTATGGAAGCATGGAGGTGTTTAGGAGAGATGGCAGTGGAGTTTTTAACCAGATTCTTTAATAGAATCTTGGAAAGTGAGAGGATGCCTGAGGAGTAGAAAACAAGTCTACTGGTGCAGATATTTAAGAATAAGGGGGATGTGCAGGACTGAAGTAACTACAGGGGTATAAAATTGATGAGCCACAGCATGAAGTTATGGGAAAGAGTAGTGGAAGCTAGGTTAAGAAGTGACGTGATGATTAGTGAGCAGCAGTATGGTTTCATACCAAGAAAGAACACCACAGATGCAATGTTTGCTCTGAGGATGTTGATGGACAAGTTTAGAGAAGGCCAGAAGGAGTTGCATTGTGTCTTTGTGGACCTGGAGAAAGCATATGACAGGGTGCCTCGAGAGGAGCTGTGGTATTGTATGAGGAGGTCGAGAGTGGCAGAGAAGTACGTAAGAGTTGATGGTGAGAATGCAGGGAGTAGAGTTGACGAAAGTGGTTTGCCATTTGGTGGATGCAGCAACGTGTAATCAGCGCATGTTCCCAACCCCTCTCTCTTATTCTTATACCCTTTGGATTGAGCTACCACCCTTGAAATTTCTGTGTATGTAATAACTGCCCATCTGCTGATTTCTTAGTCATCTTTCACTGCATTTTGTGTATGACATCTTTTTCTTTGCTGTTCACTTGACCTTGGTTTCCTGATATACCTGAACAGGTTTCTGACATTTATTAACCATTTATGCTATTTCCTTAATATGAATGGTATAATTTAATATGGACAGCATATAAAACACTTTATCCTAATGGGTATGTGACCCCATGTCTAATTTTTCTTCCACAAATTTCACTAGAAGCAGATACTGAGAGCTGAAGGGAGAGAAATCTGGCTAGGCCGCCTAAAGAAATTTTAAAAACGATAACACAAGTGAATAATAAAAATGAATACCCTTGGCTTGGCAAAAAAATTAAAAGATTCAAATTGGTAATGTTTTTGTAAAAAAGCACTTTGATGGTCTTAACTATAAAAAGCGTCTCAGAAAGTGTTAATGACTAAAATGAAAGTCAAGAGTGTGGCCACACTTCCATTATTACAACAAATGCATCTTTTCATTTGCGGAAAGTGAATTCCTGGTATTGGAAAGCAGTTGCTGATATGTAAATACTGCACAAAAAGGCCTTATACTGTATACAAGCAAAATATTATTTGAAAAAATTTGTTTTCATGGAAGGACTCAAGCATTTTCCACCAGAAACAAAATGTAAACAATCCGATAATTGTATTTTCTACCTCTGGAATCTCAGTATTTAGTTAACTGCATTTTAAATTTAAACTTTGTGCCAGTTCAGTTAGAAATCTGGTTTACATTTACATAAAAGTTTCAGATTACTAAAGCGTGCTGAGTTTAGACCCTCTATCACATAATTTTCTTTCCTTAATGAAAAATTGAAAATGCAGCAGAATTCTTCTCACCAGTTGGCTGATATACAATGCTATCTTACACTTTACTAGAAGTTGCACAGATAAACAGTAGTGAATTAAAAATGAATATACAGTACAGTATTTTAATTTATAGCAAATGATTCCAATAATGTAATCTTGACAAAAATCTTTCTCTGTAATGTTTATAAAATAGATATACAGTGCCTATTAAATTTATTCACCACTTTGGAAAGTTTTCACATTTTATTATTATACAACATTGAAATACAGTTGATTTAATTTGGATTTTTTTGACATTGATCAGCAGAAAATAAATTCTATAATGTCAAAGTGAAAACAGGTATAAATTAATTACAAATATAGAACATAAAATAATAGACTAACGCAGTATTCACCCCTTCAAGCCAGTATTCAGTAGATGAAACCTTTGGCAGCCATGACATCTCTCAGTCTGTGTCTCAATCAGCTTTGCACATTTGGACACATCACATTTTCTCAGTTTTTTTTTACAAACCTGCTCAATCCCTGTCAGGTTGCATAGAGATTGTGAGTGAACAGCCACAAATTCTCATTTGGATTGATATCTGGACTCCGACTTGGCCACGGCCACTTCATTGTTATATTATTGTTTTTAAGCCATTCTTGTGTAGTTTTAGCTTAATGCTTGGGCTTATTACCTTGCAGGAAAGCAAATCTTCTCCCAAGCCATAGACTCTTGTAGACTACATCACGTTTTCCTCCAGGATTTTCCTGTATAATGTTTTTCTTCTTAAAAGGCTCCCAGGGCCTGCTCCCCACAGAATGAAGGTGCCAGCACCAGGCTTCACAATGGGGATGAAACATGCCATTCAGTCTGATGATCAGGAAATGTTGGTCTCAACAATCAGACAACAGACCCTTCTTCCAGCTCACTTCAGAGTCTCCCATCTGTATTCTGGCTAACTCCAAGATTGTAACGATGCGGGTTTGCTGCATGCTCCCATCGTCCGTCTGGGAGCCCTTGAACCCAACACCGTCGGTAATGTCATCGATGAGCTCGGCAGTGAGGCACAACAAGTGGAGCAAGGGGATGGTGTAAAAAGTGCCAAGTGCTTTTATTAAAATCAACAACAAAAACAAAGTGTCTAAATAAAGTGCTGTGCTTTCCAAAAACTCTTCAAAAAATAATCCATTAAAATGAGTGAAATCGTGGAGGTTAAAATCCAATAGAAAAAAGTCTTCATTAAATACAAGGTTAAAATAATGCTGAAAGCAGTCTCTTTAAAAACAAGCCCGGTACATTCTTTAACATGGTGACCCCCCTGCTTCTTCCTATCCAGGCTTTGCAAAAGGGGAGCAACTTTACCTGCAGCTGTCCTTCATTCTTCCTTCTGGTCTGGAGGGTCCCGATTCCTGGCTTCGGTTCAGCACTTTCCCCAGACCGAGACTTAGGTTCCTAAATGGCCAAGACTCCCACGCTGGGGAATCCATCTCCCAAGCCTCCCGACTCCCGCTGTCTTCTCGGTCTTACGCAGCCTGCCGTCCTTCTTCTGATCACTCCAGCTCCTTGATCGCACAGCTGGAGCGACCGCTTGCTTCTGCCCCACCGAGTGTCAGCCAAACACCCCTGCTTGGGCTCACTGTCAAGCTGCCTGCCTGCGAGTGTTCGCTCACAGGCTCACACCGGATCTTTCCACACTGCTTCCTGCAACCTCTGACTCTTTTTCTTTTTTTCTCTCCCCAGTAGCCGCCTCGCGCTTCTTTTTATGATGAGGACGTGGCAGCTGTAGCAATCAGCAGCTCCTGGGAACAATTACGGATGTGGATGGTTTCTCACCTGTGCACTTAGCTAAGAAATGCCCACAACACGAATCCCCCTGGAACTGCTTCAGCCACTCAACCACCACGCCCCCGCGCTAAGCTGCAAGTGCGGCGATTATTTATTTAAAACGGGCCTCTTGACGTGAGCTGTGGACCCGCTATACCACAAAGATGTTGCATGTTTTCTTAACAGTGACTTTCTCTTTGTTCCATCTCCCATACAGTTTTGACTAATGAAGCACTCAGGTAGAGTTGCTGTCCGCACAGTCTCTCTAGTCTCAGTGAGTGTAGCTTGTAACTCCGTCAGAGTCCTCGTAGGTCTCTTGGTGGCCTCCTTCACTAGTCTTCTTTCATCATCACTCAGTTTCTGTGTGCGGCCTGCTCTAGGAAGATTTACAGCAGTGCCGTACCCTTTTCATTTCTTAATGATTGACTTAACTGGATATTTAGAGACTTAGGTATTTTCTTCTCTCCATTGTCTGACTTGTGCTTGTCAATCATCTTTTTACAGAGTTACCTGGAGTAATCTTTTGTCTTCGTTGTTTAAGTTAAGCCACCAAATTGACCCTCCACAAGCTGGACCATCCAAATAAGGTGCATTTGGGCTACAATCAAATGAAACCATAGACAGGTGTTCTCCAGTGAAGTAATTCTGTGACTTCTAAAACCAACTGTCAAACCAGTGCTGATTTAGATATGTCGTATTAGTGGGGGTGAATACTAATGCAATTAGTTATTTTGTGTTTTATATTTGTAAGTAATTTAAGCCTCTTTGCATACATATGTTTTCACTTTCACACTAAAGAGCCTTTTTCTGTTGGTTAATGTCAAAGAAGCCAAATTAAATCTTCTGTGATTCAGTGTTGTACAGCAATAACTTGTAAACTTCCAAGGGGGTGAATGCTTTTTTATAACCACTTTATGCACCTACACAAACTCCAACACAGTATG
The DNA here is from genome assembly GCF_016835505.1 of Polypterus senegalus. Classification (NCBI taxonomy): domain Eukaryota; kingdom Metazoa; phylum Chordata; class Cladistia; order Polypteriformes; family Polypteridae; genus Polypterus; species Polypterus senegalus. The sequence continues at coordinate 22,296,105 of NC_053169.1, read as the reverse complement.
GTACGCCTTCCTAAGTAAGCTCCAGGGATTAATGTTTAGACACTTCTCATGTGGCCTGGTGGTGCAGTGGTAGTGCTGCTGCCTCGCAGTAAGAAGACCAGAGTTTGCGTCCTGGGTCCTCCTTGCCTGGAGTTTGTATGTTCTCCTTGTGTCTCCGTGGGTTTCCTCTGGGTACTCTAGTTTCCTCCCACAGTACAAAAGCATACAGGTTAGGTGGGTTGACGATACTAAAAACTGGCCCTAGTGTGTATGTTTGGGGTGTGTGTGGCTGTCTCCTCAACTGCTAGATCTCAGTTGGGGTTAAGTGTTGTAAATTGATGCACTGGGGTGTGATTTTTAAAGAGAAGTTTACTGCCTTGAGTTTTTAACCTCATTTTTAAACGATTATTTATTGATTGTTTTTAATCTTCACTTTTTATGGATTATTTCTTTATTGAACATTTGAAGCACTGCACTTTAATTTGGACACTGTTTTAATCACTTTATGCACCAACCCCTTGTCTGGATGTATATGTCCTCATCTGCCAGGCTCATCTCAGTAACATTATCAATGATGGTGGGTTCAAGAGGCTCCTGGTTACAACAGGAGCATGGAGCCAGCACATACTGTCACACAACCTGTCCATGGTTTGTTATTGCCTTGAGCCCTATGCTATCCGGGATAGCCTCCAGCACTCCCCACAACCCTGTTCAGGTCTAAGCAGGTTAGAAAATGAATGACTGACTGACATTTTCTTCTCATTGAGATTTTACAAGTTATGGAGAGGTTCTTCTCAGGCTGATTCTGCGTCAATTCAACGGCTGAGTTGTGAGTGAAGGCAATCTCAATAACACCATATACAGAGTGTGCACACATATACAAAAGTGTCTCATTTTCATACCAAACTGTATACAAATTTAAATAAATAGCAGAAATGTACATACTGCATATATAGTAGACTTAAAATATCATGTACAACTTACTACTGAATTATCACCTCTGCCTACCCCAGGGTTACTGTGAGGAGCTTTACTCAAAGAAAACAACTCCATCGAGTTTTAATTCTGACCCAGTGACTGATTGTGTGGGGTCTGCACATTCTCCCCACATATTCACAAAATGAGGCAGCATTGTATTTTCCTCCTGGATTTTGATTTTCCTTCCACATCACAAAGATTTAAATTAATTGACCCTGTATGACTGAATGAGGATGAGCACACATTAAGAACACGATTTAAAAATAGACTGTGAAAATAAACAATATACAGGGATAGGTTTACTTCTTTGCACATATTAAATAGCTAGATATACTTTATATTACAAGGTCTTTTTCTTTTAAGCATTTTATGTTTTGGCCACCAATTAACCTAATATGCACATGTTTAAGGAAAATTGGAGTGGTTACAATAGTGTAAACCCATGTCGGCATGAAGGGAATGTGTGAACTCCACACAGATGGTGCTCAGAGCAGCATTTTCATCCAAAAAATGGGGCTGTTAGGGAGCACCACTAAGCACTGTTCCACTAATCTATCTATTTTGTATTAACAGCTCTATGTTTGTAAATCTGTGCAGTATTTCTGTGCTTGTAAACTGAAGTGTGCAATATAAAGATAAACAAAAATGAATGCAACATTCTGACTGAGAAAAAACTATCCATGTTAATAAATGGAGAAGTGTGTGTGTGTGTGTGTGTCTGTCCATCTGGGCTATGTCTCTGTTATATGCCATTTGATATGGGATTTGTGAAAGTAGTGCTAATGTCTGTGATGCGCCATCTGTTGGAATGAAATGTGCAATGTGCTTTAATTGTACAAATATTTGTGATGCACAATCTATTGGATTGAAAAATGCAATTAATTTTAGTCCTACATTACAAAATACATTCCAATTGATGGTGCACTGCAAGTTTTAACATCGAATATACTGAGGTCTATGTTGATTACTTAGATTTCAACCAGTCTTAGACGGGCAGCACAGCTAATCTGAAATGATTCGAATGGGTTTCTTCATACACTCATATTGGGAATTTCTATTTAAATATAGTAATTTCATTTGGATAAATAACAATTATATTTCAGAATTAACATTAAGACTGTTAATTATACTGAAAGAAAGCTTTACTTTGTTATGTAAGAATGGGAAATGGGTGTTGCAGTGATTCTAAACTGGGCATTATGAATGTTCTGCCATATGTTTTTGATAAGTTGGCAACTTGAAACTGGCCCATTATGAGTGAGTGAGTGAGTGTGCATTGAGTTCATGTTAAGTTTTCCTCTTAATTTTTAGTTTGTGTTTTCATTTTTTTCCGTTTGTGATTTGTGGTTTGTGGCCACCTTAGGCACCCAATCCCTGGTCCCATCTTACAACTGGTGCTGCAAGGATGACTGCTGTCAACTCTGACCTGGACATGCGGTTTAGAAAATGCATGAATGGAGACGGGAAAATGACAGAATGGTAACACATACTCTTTTGTACAGCAGTAAATAGTTTCTGAAGTGTGGAGATGGTCACTGAAGAAAGGGGAAAAGCAAGTAGGACACATGAACTACAATAAGGGAGACCAGATTTGGTGTCAGACAGTTGCTGCAGGTTATGAGCCGCCAATGTCATATGCATTTTTTTTACAGTGGTACTACAACACTTTATAACAAAATCAGAAATTATTCTTTGCTCAAAAAAGAAGTCAAGATGTGAATTAGGAATTGTTTTTGTAGTATTAACTGTACCTAACCAGCATCTCTTGCATTAGCCTTCAGAAAGAGCCATAGTTAAGTTAAAAATATCTTACTGAAAAGCATCTCCAGACGAATAAGACATCCCACAAAACTGTCAAAGTCAACGGCAAAAGCGTCATCCGAAAACCGATGAGCAACAGCTTGTATTAATTCATTGTTGAGCTGGAAACCTGCAATTGCAAAATATAACAATGTACTGAGCACACTGGGGAAAAGTATTTTAGAAACACAATTGTAAAAGATATATTGAAGTGCTCAAATGTTTACCATTTGAAATATAAAAATTAATTTTCTTGAGTCAGATATGGTTGGATTTCCAATAAAAAACTAAAAAACATTTTTCCAGTTGTACGTTAATACAAAGTTAACACTCTGATATACTGTGTGCAACTAAACATTTTTTCTGAATTGAGGAACTCAACGTTTTGAGAATCTCACTGGTTCTACAATTACCACTCTTATGACTAATATGAAAGTGCCGCAAACACAGATGTCAATGTCTCAGGAGAGTTTGTGTTCTAAAGGATACTCAGTCATACCTGCTTCCAGTACTGCCCCTCTCATTTCATGAGAACTCATGGTACCAGATCCATCAGTATCATATTTTTTAAAAATGTTCTGGAAAATCAAAAAAGTAAGCACTAACTTCTCATTTTTCAATATACAGTGCATTTAGAAAGCATGTTGTCACCTTCACATTATACGTTATACTGCAGTCTTATACTAAAATTGGTTTAAACTCATTTTACCCTGATCAAGCAACCCTCAATACTTCAGAATAACAAAAGGAAAACAGGATTGTGTTAAAGCAAGTAGGAGTCTGTGGCAGTGCTGGAGTTTAGTGACAGTGCAGCTCAGGCTTGTAGTTGTAAGAGCGTGCTGCTGGAAATCTGTGCAGGTGTGAGGTGATCAGGGGAAAGTGAGCTGATTGCTTGTTAACATGCAGACATGATCAGCTCAGATGCTCCTCACTGACACTCTGCTGGCCAGTAAGCAAAGCACCTGCATCCACAGAGTATTAAAGACTCTAAGTAGGACAAATGAAAAAGGGTAAAGAAAAGACTGAGAAAGAAAGACATTAGGGGCGGCACGGTGGTTCAGTGGGTGGCACTGCTGCCTCACAGTTAGGAGACCCGAGTTTGCATGTTCTCCCCATGTCTGCGTGGGTTTCCTCCCACAGTCCAAAGACATGCAGGTTAGATGGATTGGCGATTCTACATTGTCCCTAGTGTTTGCTAGGTGTGTGGGTGTGTTGCGCACCCTGCGGTGGTGGGCTGGTGACACGGTGAGAACAAGCAAACTCCACACAGGGAGGACCTGGGAAGCGAACCCGGGTCTGTGAACTGCAGGGCAGCAGCGCTACCACTGTGCCACCGTGCTGCCCATCACCTATATATACTGTATATACTATATTACAATTGGATCTATTAATTTCATTTGTCCATGATGTTTTGTGAACTGCAAGTTTTACTTACTATAATGAAACATATTATGACTTCAATCTGTTTTTATTAAAAGTTGGTAATCTAAATTTAAGTATGGCAGTTAAAACACAAAATACTAGTAGAAGAAATACCTGGAAATGCAAATAGAAAATATTCTACAATATTAAAACAATTGTTTAGTTGCACAAAAACAAAAACAGAAATAATAAACTTTACCAGATAGTTGCTAAGCTTCTCCCAAAGAATAGTAAATTCCACCAGTCCTAGGGTGCCATTTCCATCTTTCTAAATACTGTTAAAGAAAATGGTATTACAAACTGCGGTTATTTGCTTGCTGATGCAGTCTATGAAGGAATATCTCTGACAAAATTAAATAAATAAGCAAACAAATACATATATTGTGAAATGTGACAATATAGATATGTGAGCATAACTCTTTATGTATTCATTTAATTATTTCTTCATTTACTTATTTCAGTGACAAAGCACATAACATGAAAGTTTCCTTCACATGAAAACTGTGAGAAGGTGTCAGTGTTGACTGTTTAAGCTGAGAGGGTGGGCTCTAGTGAGTACTCCATTTTGATTGGTGAATCGTTGGTGGTAAGTAAAACAACGTTTAATCAAACAAGTCCAGTAAAATAGGCTCTCGGTCATACACAAAAGGACAACAGAAAAAGTGGCAAAATTCAAAAGCGCAAGAATTAATACAGCCCAAAAAAACAGTCAGCACATTAAAGCCTACAGATCCAAAAATATTAAAGTAAACAGACAAGAAGTTCAAAGTCCAAATGACAAAACAAGGTCCTAAAATGCACTGGGACACTGCAATAAAGCAACACATTGAAGGGAGCCTGAAAGCTGGCTGTCACAGATGCTTGAGCAATGCCACCACCAGAAGTTCTGTGTTGGTTATTTTCTGAGTGTGGTGAGGGCAGAAGGCACGTAGAAGGAATGACAAGATACAGAGCTCCAGCCAGTTCCTGACACATTCAAGTTATGCAATAAAAAAAGCACATTTAGACTATTTTTTCTAGGTGCACATCTAGTTTTGTTCCGTCTGATAATATTACATTATGATGTCTTCATTTTCATTTCAAACCACAAAACCACCCACTGTCTCTTGGGGAAAATGATGGATCTTATTTAATCTGGGATACTTCAACATCAAGAATCAGTTGTTATTTTGGGTAACCTGTAATCTGGTGCACATGTGATTAAACAAATGACTCGGGAACCACCGCAAGTGGCAGCCTTTCCAGCAGCTCTGTGTACGACTTTATCTTTCTACCTTTTTCTCTATTTCACTGATCACTCCTACCACTTTCTTTTATGTAGACTCGTTCCCTGGGCACTATTTACTACTTTTTACTAATGTGAATTTCCCCTTGGGATTAATAAAGTATCTATCTATCTATCTATCTATTATATAGTGCCTTTCATATCTATCTATCTATCTATCTATCTATCTATCTATCTAAACCAATGCTTTGTGCATGATGCCGCCAGACTCCAGTGATCATATCTGGAATTAAGTGGACTTTGGCATGAATAAATTAGGTTATGAATGGTTACGTTAATAAATAGAAATGCCAGTAATACAAAATGAATGTTAAAAACTAAAGGATACATCCAGAAGACTGATTATGTTTCGACATGTTTCGAGCGTGAAGCCATCACACTTGATGTCAGCTCCTGGAACACAATATTTGGTGTTAAAGCATGGTATGTGTTCATATTAACATTAACCCCAAGCATGCATAGTCATTACAGACAAAAACAAAAGCCAGTAAAGAACTGCTTACGTTGTTTAGTAACTTCATTCAAAATCTGAATCAGCTCAAATACAGTAATTTCTGAATCCTGTCACGGAAAAACATAAATAAATATATAGGTGTAATCTTTAGTCAAAGAAGAGATGGAAGTTCATCTACAACATTTTATCAAAAGCTACATCATAATGCGTGCTATTAAAATGATTGTTAACTTCATCAGTGTGAATTTTGGACTTTCATAAGTGTTTTAAAAATTAAAATTCCTTCATTGAGGTTATGGCCATCATTGATTTAGTCTGTAGATAATAAGTAAATGTCAAAAGTGTCAACAAGTTAGAGCTCTCTTTTCTTCACACAGTAGCTTTTATGATGTCAGAGAGGATTTTATTTTCACTTGAATAAAGATTTGAAATAAAAAGAATTCAGTAAAATATTTCAAATAAATCTGTTTAGATTTTGGCCACTCTCTGATTTTTGTGGCATGAAATTATGACTACCACTTTGCAAGTGCTTTAAGGCTCATTAAAGTTACAAAATTAAGATTACCTCCAACATTTTAAGAAAGTGACATAAGCTAAATTCTTTCTTGACTTAAATGCTATTCATACATTTTTACATCATGAAACGGGAAATGCAGTTCCTGACTTTTCAAAGAGAAAGCCCATGAGACAGTACTTGACAATACACCTCATAACCTCTAGCAGTGCGATACTAGTGATGGAAACACAACACTTACTTTGCCTGCTACTTGCATGAATAGCTGTCTGAAATGGGGATCAATTTCACGTTCTGTAATTTCCGGCTAGGAGAAAGAACACAGAAATGTATGTTGCAAATGTTTCACCATTACAGTTTCACTCCCATTTTGAAATGACATACACTGCTCAAAACAATTAAGGGAACACTTAATCATTACAGTCTTACATCAAGTCAATTAAGCTTCAGGGATATTAATCTATCCAAATAAGAAGCAGAAGTGATTCAAATGAAAGTGACAACAGGTGCTCTGGAGAGGCAACAGCAAGATATCCCCCAATTGTTCTCTCCTTATCCTTCCTGATTGATTTTCTTGTTGTTCATTTTGCTAGTGTCCTTGTCACTACTGGTAGCATGAAGCGGTATCTGCAGCCAATTCAGGTTGCACTGGTAGTCCAGCTCATCCAAACTGGCACATCCATAAGTGCCCATTGCAAGAAGGTCTCAAGAGCATGGTGGAGATACCAGGAGACAGAACATTACACAAGAAGATCTGGACAGGGCCATAGAAGGGCATCAACCCAGCAGCAGGACTGGTATCTGCTCCTTTGTGCGAGGAGTAAAAAGAGGAGCACTGCCAGAACCCTACAAAATGATCTCCAGCTGGCTACTGGTGTGCATGCTTCTGACCAAACTGACTCAATGATAGTGGCATGAGGGCCCGAAGTCCTCTAGTGGGACCTGTGCTCACAGCTCATCACCGCGTAGCTTGATTGGCATTCACTGATTCATTCAGATGTATTTAACTTTTTTATATCACAAATAATTTTTGGAAATATTATTTATGAGTGAGAATGACTTATACCAATAATCAACTCTGTAAATTTAACTGATAGTATAGAAAATGTATACAACCTAATCTTAAAAGATGTAATTCATAAAAAACGCATTTTACCTCAAAGATCTTAGCATCAATAGGATGTTCCATTCGGCTAAAAGAAAAGGAGGAGAGAGATAATTTAGATTTCACACTTTCAGTTAAGAAAAGTACTGATATCTAAAATTACACGGTGAAGTGATATGATCGTTTCTAACAATTACAAAAGTAGCAGCATTTTTTAGAGCACAAATATCTCATCCGACACATTTTCAGAGTGGTTAGTGGTCCTAGGATACAGTTCTATGGCAGGTGAACTGTGATGCTACTTCTATCACCCTTCCTGTTCAGGCCCATATATATTTATGTTCGCCCATAAGTGGGTGTTCATTCTGGACGCTGATACTTTTTTTTTTTTTTTGTAGATTTTATTTAAAGAATTTAACATTCCATACAATCAAGACTTACTTTAACAAAAAAGAAAGTAACATTACATACAATCGAGTCAGACTTAGCAAACCTACAATCAACCCCCACCTGAGAGTAAGAGAGGGGAGCCAACAAGAGCAATTCTTTAAAAGGAGAATATTGTTTCCCCAATATTAAAGCTTAATCTAAAATGTTATTAATTAGGTCTTGCAATATTTTAAAAAAGTTTTGAACAGATCCTCAAAGTAAGAATTAATTTTTTTATAGAGCATCAGAACGGACATCCTGGATCCTGATATTAAAGAGACGGACTTCTATATCTGGCAGGATGAGACTATTTTCTTACGTCTTGCTATTCCCTTAATTTTTTTTTTTTTGGTTGTTTAAAAATTTACAGTAGGAGCAAATGGACAGTAAAATAATCTAAGAGAACAGTAGTTCTAGTCACTAATCAGAGATGGGTTGCAAGTTGATTAACACACACAAATAAGAATTTCACCGTACTCTGTACATGCGACAGTAATGAGCCTATTAACCTATCAAAAAATTCTATTCTACAAATAAAAGTAGAAGACTTATCAAGTGTGTAACATGACTTGTTGCATTTAAAGGGACACTTTCCACCTGCCTATATGAAAATCTAAATATATAAAATTATTTTCGCGTTTGTAATGGAAATTACGTAAGACCACAGAACATATTATAATACACTACGTGCATATGACCGGAAACAGCGTAACTAGCGCTTACATTTTATATGAAAACGGTATAGGTACCAGGAACTAATCACTTCGCTTGTGGACGCCAGTTTTTATATCGTCTTTACGAATTGTTATTATTTGTGTAAGAGTTATTTTACTGCTATTGAAAAGAAGTAAACACCTATTTGGTAAGTAATTATTTAAGAAAGCTTTGATATTTTAATAAATGCCTATGTATCAGTGATATGTTATCATATGTACTACTATGTATGTGTCAATTGTTTATAAACGAGTTGTCAAAACACAGAAATTACGTATGACCACAGAACATATTATAATACACTAATCTTGACAAATGCCGGTAGAGGGAATAGTGTCTTCATACCACATATCTCGCTCATCCCTGGGGACATGCCATTTGACTTCAAAAGGCTACAATTTCCGGTCCGCCTTGCATTTGCAATTACAATAAATACAGCACAAGGCCAATCACTTAAAGTTGTAGGAATCAATTTAGAAAATCCATGCTTCTCCCACAGCCAGTTATATGTAGCGTGATCTCGGGTGGGTACACCAAAAAATGTATACATTTATGCACCTAATGGGCGAACAAAAAATGTAATTTACCCGAAAGCACTGCAGTAGTACTCAATGTTTCTTTACTTCTTAAATGTTAATGTTTTACTGTTTAATAATTCATCCGCTTCTTATATGTCATTCAAATTCTCTTAGCGAAATGTTTTACTGTTTAATAATTTATACACTTCTTATATGTTGTTCAAATTCTTTTATCAAAATGTTTTACTGTTTAATAATTTATATTTATGTGCAATGTGCTTCTTATATATTACTTCATATTCTCATATGATAATGATGTTAATAATGTTGTTTATATTGATTTCTATGTTATTGTAAATGCTTTTTATTTGTTGAAAAATAAAATTGGTAATTAACAAACTTATTTTATAAATACTGCATTTTATTTTTTTCCCTTGCACTCAGTGAGCGAAGCCACTGGGTAATCAGCTAGTCACTCATACTCATTCTACTCATTTGTAATTTAAATAACTGCAATATAATGAGATGTCAGAGTTAATCTTATTTTCGTCCTTACCTTGCAACAGCATTCTTTTCAAAAAAGAATCGAAGAACGAAATTGCCATTTTTGTGTGGCTCAAATGTCGATGGTACAACAATATACTCTCCGGGAGGAAGCTTAAAACGGTCACACTGCTCTCGTAGGTTGATGAATGTGCTGCTCATGGCCACAGCCTTCTCCCTTAAGAGGACATCTGCTCCCAAATGAACGTTTGTGCAACCCTTGAACTACATTAATAATTAGAAAAGTTACAAATCATTTTCATTTTTGCTACAATATTTCAAGCAAGCAAAAACACATACCAACTAAAGTTATTTACTGAATTTCAGCTCTGATGTTTACATCCATAAGTGGTTTTATGGCATACATTTTGTTTTTGTCTTTTTGTGTTCTTTGACCTGAATGACTTTACTGTTGTTTACATTGTTATTTCTCTTAATTATACAGTAAAAAAGTGTTTGCAACTTTACTTCTTGTTGGTAAATGTTGCTCTGTTTATTTTGGTAGGTCAGGATACTTCATGTCTATGTCTGTCATCTTGAAGGTGAGTTTGCAGCACTCCCAGTTCTGAAATTACATGCACATCTCCATACCGATTGTGTGCGCTAGCTCTTAGTGATCATTTTACTTTAAACAAATTATTTTCCAGTTTGTTTTCCAGTGTATTATAGCATGAACAATGAGGAGGGTCATCAGGTACGAACTAGTGAAATGTTCACTAACTAGTCCGTTACTTTTGGCCACAGGGTGGTGTTATGCTTGTGGACTTGCAGGGGGCTTTTAAGGGGAAATCCAGAAGAGCAGTCAGACAGCCTGTGTCAGATCTCACTAAGTTAATGTGGCAGCCAAAGCCAAAAGATAGAAAAGAATCAGCAGTTGTCATGATTACATTTTTATTTTATTTTGCACTCTTCTTTGGTTGATTGCATGTGTTGTTTCTTAACACAGGGTTTTTTGTTTATGGAGAATTCATTTATGTCATTTATTATACTTTTGCTGTGGGAGTTCAAGTTAAAATTAAAATTAATTTATGTCTTGCTGTCTGTTATCACTCTCTGGGTTACCCTTTTGTGCTCATTTGTTTCTGGTTTCTGGCTTGGTTACTATGCTGGGTTGACTGGAAACCCGCAGCCCATGATTCATCATTGCAATGGTATACTGTATTAGTGTTTTGTATTTCCAATTTGTGCAAAATTCTCAATTTTTACAAAAGAATTTACTTTAGTTTTTACAGTGTTTGAACTTTTGGCTCTGCTCCTTTTGATCATGACTTTCTGTTTCGTGTTTTGGGTTTCGGGCTTGGAATTTTCTGTCTTATTGAACTATAGTGCAAATGTAAACCTAAAAATAACTTTAACAAATAAAGTTTCTTTGTTAGATTTCTAGAGACAGTGCATTACTCCGGATTTAGTCCAAACTCTTAGCAGGCATGCTGTGTGCATGGTATCATTATTTGGTATTACTTACCAAATAATTTTGCCATTATTATCAATTGTAAGAACGCATTTTCACTAATTAAACTACTAAAACCAAATATAATAGCATACTAGCTGTTAAAACTCTTGGCAATGAATTAACTGTTGTGATATCTAGCATCTCAGTTTAAAACAGTAGTCATCTTATAACTGATTTGTGCATTAACTATTTCAGGGCTGATGTCGACTTTTGTCAAAAGGAGGTGTTGATGATGGTAATCAACTGTAAACTGTGACAAAACCAACCATTACTTTTTAGTTTGACTTCGTTGCTAGAAGGAAAGTTAGATTCATTGGTTTCACTGAGATTCCCTGCACTCTTGTCAGTAGCAAGGTGCACACAACGGCAAAAATGGCACTGACATCTGGTAACAGATCAAAGAGAATATGTAAAGAAAAATACTCTGCGGGCGACGTTTTGCCTATTAGTTCTGACTTGCCTGACTTAGTTTTCGATACAAGGGATCGAAAATGAATGTGAGGTTACAGCTTCAGCTGATCGTTCCCCAGCTAGTCGTGGTACTAACAATGTTTGCCAGGGAGATTTGCCACTTAACAATAATGAGAGGCAGAAACCAGATTGTAATGCACTGTGACCATGACTGATGCTGCTGTCCCAACCACGTAAAGACATCCTGGCAGCAAGCGTGCTGCACATTCTTGACAAACTGGTAGCCACAGCATGGAGCAACAGCCATATTATGTCGATTTCTGAGTGAAACCATTGTTTTTTGGAAAAAAAATATTCAGTCCTCAAAGAGTTCAAATGCTATTAGTTATAACAAAAGATAATAATTCATTCCATCCTAAACTTCGTGCCCCCTTGACAAATTTAGTACTGAGTTTGTTTGTCATTCATTTGCTTTGCAAAGGTGAGTGTGGAAAATAGATGGTTGACTAGACCTCAGAAGTTTATAGTAAAGGCATTCAGGTATCATCAGGGCAGCACTCATTTGTTATTTGCCCCGCTTTAAAATATATTTACACTGTAAGGATAAACATTAGTGAATTGTGAATATAAGGAAAAAATATGTTTTGACTTTCTAACGTCCTTGTGTTTTTGTAACAAAATAATCTCTAAATGAATTAAAATGAACTGACCATTTTTAAAATTCACCCTTCTTTACATTACCTTCTCAGGAACCTGGAAATTAAAAAAAAAAAAAAGAAAAGTTGTTAACACGGTGATAACGTGACATAACTTCATTACACACATGAATTTTATTAGTGCTTATTAAAGAACCAATCATCAAAATGGATGAACAAGGTACAATACACAGGAGAAGAACATACCACAGTTGCACATGAGGGACCCCAAAAAACACTCAAAGTAGCACAAACTAAGAGTTTTAAATGAAAGAGGCTAAATTAAAAATAGACTTTTGTCTATTTGTTCTTCAGAAGAGTCATGGAGAGATAAAGTTTAATCTGGTAGCATTAAGCAAAAGACAGAAATCAGAACTGGGTGAGATGCAAGCCCGTCATGGGACACTTACTGTATGCACCTACAGAGCGGCACTTTAGACCCACCAGTTAGCCTGACATTTGGGCCTTTGGGCTGTGTGGGGTTACGATGTTGCCAAAAAAAACCAAAAACTTCTTTAGCCTTAGAAATATTTCTTTTAAATTTCTTAAAAGTTTCCTTTGGTTTTGAAAACTGCTCCTTTTAGTTTGACTTTTGTTTTATTCCTCCATTTTGTTTTAAGACTTGCTATTTTATTTTATTGTTATTCCACAACACCATTTCTTTACATTATGGGCACTCCCATTTTGCTGACTACATTGCCTTGTCTCATGGACCCTGGATGGCAAGGTACCTGACTTGAAGAACATAATGCAATGTCACATATCATTCAGTTGTCCAAGTATGCAGATATCTGTCAGACACTTTAGTCTGCACTCCCAGATTTTGAGTTAACAACTTTCTGTCTAAGTGGTCTGACTCTGATTTCAATTCATGTATTAATTTGGATGAACGTTCTGCTATCCTTCCTATTTTAACCCCTGCCTTTCCTTTGACTAAGATTTCATCTCCTGGTCCTATTTGCTTTGTTGCTTTTGTGACCAGCCAAGTCCATCTTGGCAGGACAATGGGAGGCAATCAGTGAAAATCAGAAAAGCCCAGGAAGAAAGTGCTTACTCCATGCAGACAGTGACTGAGCTGCCCATCACACCCAATACCAGAACATACAGCATTACATTATTTTAAATTTGAGCAAAATTGACATCTTTAGTAGTTATATAATTTTGTCACTTGGGTGAATGTTCTTTATGCTGTTTAGCTTTGCATTTTATAGCAAACAATTAATCTGAATATTCCTTCATGTCACAGACTGCTAGATGTTTAAAAGATCATCTGAATGGGAGCCTTGCTTTAATTGCTGCTCTGAGAATCTTAATAGATTTGTAAATAGGGCAATGAGGAGAACTGATTCTGCCATTTCTCTTGTTTGTGTAATGATGCCCGAAGTCCCACAAATTACAACCAGCAAAGGAATTCTATACGTTCCCCAAAAAAATCATAAGAGATCATGCTTACAGACTATGTAGTCAATATAATTCTTTCTTAAATTGACAGAAATGCAGACACATTTTGCAGTTATTAGCAAAGGTAAGAACTTAAAGAAACCTTGTAGATTGCAAATCCAATGGTGTTCAGATCCCGTCCAAATCTCTTGTCCTTTCTGGTGTTTTTTTGCATGAGACCAAGCAGAAAACTGCATCCGCTCACATTGTCGTAGTGTTCATCATCTTCTTCATCGAGTTTGAAGGTAAACTGGGGGTTGGAGCAGAAGGTGGCTGTAGAAAGACATGTTACAATCAGAGATGTGAAAAGCTGTTGGCTAATACTTAATAAATTAGTGTTTTTATATTCAATAACTAAAATCTATTTGAATGTCAGCCATGAACAATCTGGCAAAACATTACTTCACATTGTGAGCACGGGTCCGAACACCATCAGAAAAACACCACTTCTTTATGAAACACACGTTTATTCTTCAGAATAAAGTCCTCACAACACACAGTGCTCCCAGCACCAATCACCCTCCTCATGGGCTTCTCTTTCAGCGTTCGTGGGCCGCCTTTCTTCCTCCTATCCCGGGAGCTTCATCCTGTTCCCGCTCCCGACTCTAGCTTCCTGATTGGACTGAGGTGGCCCCTTTTATTCCCACCTGGATGTGATCCAGTTGCCTGATGACACTCTTCCGGCAGCACTTCCTGGTGTGGCAGAAGTGCTTCCCTTGCACCCAGAAGCACTCCGGTCATCCCTGGAAAGTCCTTCCTCCACCTTCCCAGGTGTGGCGGAAGTGTCGATGTCCCAGGCTCCACGACATTCTGGGCGCCCCCTGGCGGTGGCCACAGGCCCCAGTGGACTTGAGCCTCCTTGCTCCTTCCCCGTGGTCCCCTCCATATCCAGGGCGGTTGGCCCCTCGTGGCCCGGGGGACGTATAGACCACCTTCTGGTCCTTCCAGGCGATCTGGCTGGGTCTGACCCCAAGCCTCCTGTGACAACATATTATGACTGACTAACCCTGATTAACTGCATCATTATAATTAGTGAAAAAAGTGAGGTAAGAACTGTTATTAGCTAAAAACATACAGTCATGAGATGCTTATATTTTTGCACATAAGCAGGCTTTGTATATATCACTAATGCCCCGAAATAAATGAAACCTAAGCAAGTGAAAATTTTATATCAAACCATTAAATCTTGCTTTCCTTATTGTAAGAGTTAATGACTTGACAAGAAATTTATATTTAAGATTATTTAGCTTACTTTAAGAACAATAAAGGCAGAACACTTTCCATTTCAAGTTCGTTTTTTTTCTTAAATTTTTGCATATGTATTTTTTGCGGTGCTCATATTTGCCAGTTTGTCAGTTGACACTTGAAAACTTGTTTGAGGTGGTGATGTAAGCGGAACTACCTTTCCACAATGTATCTGTGTACCAGTGAAGCTAATCCTCCTTAATGGACAAGCAAACTATGGTGAACGGCCAGTGTCCTTGCCTAGCCATAATGCCTTCAAAATGGAATGGCCGGGGGGGAGAGAGCATGCACAGGGCATTACCTTCCCCAGATCAATAGATGGCAGTCTCCCTTGGGTTGCAGAGGTGCCCTATAGTCTCACAGAGCATCATGGGAGTTTGAGATCTTCAGCTCAGCCATGCTGGGTTCCATGGGTGTTGTGGGAACTTGGGAGTCCTACTTTGTTGGGCTCCCACCTCACCTGGAAGTGCTCCTGTGCCAGTCTTTTGGGATACTGGAAGTACTCCCAAGAATTGCATAAAAGAAGCCTGCTGCCTCAACTCAGGGAACCAGAGGAAGGAGGATGAAACTTGCCAGGATTAGCGGAGGAGGCAGAGGAAGAGAAGATAGAAAGAGTGCTTTATTGTCATTGTGCTTTGTAACTGTGGCTGTGGTGGGAAACACTTATTGGAAGGTTTTCCCACATAAAAAAATCCTGTTTGGTGTGACTTGGAGAGCTGGAGTGCCCCCTGGTGGCAACAAAATATATTTAAATTGTTCATTTTTAATACGTGGTATTTTTATAAACCAATACAGATAACTTGTCTGCAAAAGCTTTTACATATCCTGTAAAAGTCTAAGTTCCAGAAGTTACCAACCTTACAATGTATAATATCACAAGGATAAAGGTTTTTTTAACTGTTTATTTTAAGTTCAATTATAGAAAACATTAAATGAAATACCTGGGCTGTTTCTACACCCTCCTGCAGTGGAGCCTACTCGCCAGTTCCCCTCAAAAACAGACATGGTCCATTTTTGGAGGCTGTCATCAGACAGGGTCTCAGGAGAAAGGTTGCAGATCTCCAGCCTTGAATAATGTGTCAGAAAATCTGAGAAGGACATCCTGCAAATCAAAACAGATTTTTTAATAAAATAAATAGCAAGTTGTTTTCAGTTGTACATTATTTCCTCTTTGCTTAAAATATTTACTAACTGCATGAAACATGTTAGAGGCAAGCAAACTCAATATGTATAATAAACGGTGTAAATTATTTAAGTATAATTGACTTACCAAAATTCGCCATCATCTGCTTTGCAGACCAGTTTTGATTTTTCCTCAGAAGGAACATAATTCCACTCTGGAGCACTAAATAAAATCACCCAAAATATTAGCCTTACAACTACTGCAGAAGCTTGTACAGCATGTGAATATGAACAATCCAGTGAAGTTAACATTCACTTTTCAAATACAAACAGCTATGGCAATACTTTAAAATACGAAATAGGGAAATAAAATGAATCACAGTAATCAGTGAATAAATTCATAATACAAAATTGAGAATGACAGCTGACATTAGAGTCAGAAAAGAATACTTCCATAAAAACAACATGAATAGGCAACTGAAGTAGCAGGCGACAGCAAAGCATACAATGTGCAATTGAGACTTTCAAAAAGCTTTTCATACTGAAGATTAATCCTAAAAACAGAACACATTTGATCCAGCAGTAACTTTGAAATTACAATGCAAATTGACCAATCGTGTTGAAAGCCCTTGATTGTAAATTTGTGTATTTGGGCAAGATCTTTGCATGAAATATGCTTATCACTTTCATTATTGTTACAGGGGACCTTTGGATTTTAGACTGATCCTTCAAGAATAATCTAAACATCTAGCTGGAATAGAATTAGACAATTAATCAAGAACATGAGCTCAGTGACGGAATGGCTCACTGACCACCAGAGGTGGGTAGTAACGAGTTACACTTACTTGAGTAACTTTTTAAAAAAATTGTACTTCTAAGAGTAGTTTTACTGCACCATACTTTTTACTCTTACTTGAGTACATCTGTGTAGAAGAAACGCTACTCTTACTCCGCTACATTGGGCAACACTTGACTTGTTATTTTTTTCCATTTGTACATTAAACTATATTTTTGCAAGAGAGAAGTTGCCAGTGGATCTACTGCATGACTGTTTCACCAATCAGACGTAGCCATGCAGTCACATGACCGCACACAAACCTCCTGCGTCTTGCAGCCTGTGAGAGACTTTTTAGTCATGCGGGGCTCCTGTTCACTGCTAAACAGTCACAGCTACACTGCAAGAACCAGATCGTCGTTCCCAAGCCTGCCCTTCATGTCTTTTAACCTCATGTCTTTTCTCCTTTTCTTTTATTTCCCCTTTCTTTTTTGTGCTGACCCGTATATACAGTATACACTCCCGTCCCTGTGGGCCTTAATCACATGCTGCAGGAAGCCAATAAATCAATTGAGAATGATCGGACTCGCACGTGGAGGTGCAATTCGCTCCAACTACCTCATTAACTCCCTGCTGTCGTGCAATTGCGCCCACGGAGAGTGACACGGCTTTATGGATTTGAAATTGGCCTTTTTTATTTATTTTTTTTTTGAAGCCGCAGACCCGCTACACCACAAAGTGAATATGCAGTATTATACTGTCAGTGTACGGGATATCTCGTCACTGTAAGTAGTTTGCACTGTTCAAACATACATGTTACCTACTGGAGGTATCGGCTTCAAAAGCTTTGTTGTGAAAAACTGAGATTTGGAACTTTGTGTTATTTATGCATCTTTATTTTGTAAAGATGTGATTTATTTTTACTCACTTTTTTATTTTATTATTTGGAAATAGCAGAATTTGCACATCATTTTATATTTTTGTCTGTCTTATTCAACATTTATAAAAAATAAATCATTTATTATGTTCAAACAGTTGCTCAGTACTTGAGTAGTCTTTTCACCAAGTACTTTTTTTACTCTTACTTGAGTAAGTTTTTGGATGACTACTTTTTACTTCGACTTGAGTAATATTATTTGGAGTTGAGTTGAACTTGAGTTCAATTTTTGGCTACTCTACCCACCTCTGCTGACCACAGCTCCTTTGTGATGCTGTCAGGAAAGACTCCTGCCTCTCACAACCTTGAATTGGATTAAATAGGTTTAGGACTGTCAGATTACAGAAGTCCTTATGCATGTACAATAAAACAGACATCAAACATGGACGGATTAGTTCTTTGTCTTAAAGATAACAAAGTGTTACAAGTTGTTTTTCTTTTTAGTTCTTGTTCAAAGAACTAAGCATCTTGGGAAATACTGTGCACAATTTGGCTTTTGAATACATTACATTATTTCATTTACTATTTCTCTATATTAAAGTTGCATACACCATTTGCCTTAGAACCACTAGTACAAAGCACTAATGATTCTTAGTCTTTTTATTTTTGGATTTTTAGCTAGTAACTGGCCTTTTTTCTAGTGGTTTTTCAGGTCCTGTGGAGAGACTTTTCTGGTATACTCGCAAGCAGAGCTCGCTTTGTGTTTTCATCATTGGCCTCTTGTTATCTTGATGTACCTTGCAGTGTCTATGGTGTTTAATCTGCTGAGGGATTAGTGATCAGTTAGCCTTTTTCAATAACCAGATGAATGCACTCTTGTTATGTACTGTATGGTTTCTTTGTCTTTTTAGCCTCAATTCCTCACTCAGGACAGATTATGCAACACCAAGTTAGTGTGTCTTCTACTCTCCCCTACGGAGTAAAGTGGCTCTTAACCCTTATCCTCTAGACTGTGTTTTTGGGAAGGGAAATGTGCAGGATCCTGCCACACAGCCTGCTGCATGAGGTTTTAAACAAAAGGAGGAACTCTTCTGTTGGATTCGTTATCATATTCGGAGTGAGGAAAGATCCAAACTTTTGGGTATTAATTGATGGATAAGGTTGTCCTTTAAGACTCACAAGGCTGAGTACTGTATAGTATTTGGGTGCTCTTCTTGTTGACCAGTTAAGAAGGAGTTGCTCAATGTGTGTCTGTGACTCTTTGTTGCCAGATATTGCAGGATACATACTGTATATCAGGAGGCCCAAGTTGCCAACTATTATATTTAAATTAGACTAGAAATTTCAGATAGAAGTAGGAATTGATTTTAAAAATGAAACCTGTAAAAATGAAATCCGCTTTTAAAAGCTGAAGAAAAGAGGCAAGTGTTTGTTTGGTGCAACACTGGCAAAAATCCAAAGAACAGATAGAAGCAATGGGTGCCTGCTTCATATGGGGAAGGCTTATCAATGGATCAATGGATAGTTTTATTAACTATCAAATTGAGATTTAGGTTCTAGCATTTACTGTTCATTTATGCAACAAAAATGTGAATTTTATTTACCCTTCTATCTGGATATATAAACATATAAACATATTTATATAGGGTGGTCCAGATCTAATTATGCAATTTTCATTATGCTATAACTTAAGTTTATTACATAGAAAATCACCCAGAAAATCCCGGACCATCGAGAAGTTTGCGAACTGACAACGTGAAGAATCGTCTTCGAGCGGAACTGGAATCATCCCCACATAAATCAAAGTCATCCAGATGATCTGGATCTGCATAATTAGATCTGGACCACCCTGTATATTTTTTAAGATAAAATATACTTTGTGCTTCTGTTTGTAACATTTCTTACATCTTAACCAAAAAGACACTTTAAAAAAATGAATCATTTCTTCTCACACTTGTAGCTGTTCATACAGGCTGATCTGGACTTACTTGTCACTCCAGGCTCCTGTCCATTCCACTTGACCCCAGGGGTTTCGAATTCGAACAATTTTTTCTTTTCCACCTCGGTAGCTAACCTTTTAACACAGAAAGAGCAGGATACATTTTTAGTACACATATACTCTAATCTACCAGCCAAGAGGTGTCCAAAACCTTTTACTTCGAGTCAATATTATTTGATAAACGATTCGGGAATCCAATCCCGGGCTCCAGGATTCCCGGACATTTTTCATTCCCGCATTCCCAGGAATGAAACTGCTGTAATTCCCGGGAAACTGGGAACGGCCAAATTCGCATATATAGCGTGTAAAAGTGCAAAAATCGATCAAGAAATAACAGAGTTATAGTTGAAAACTGAAGACTTCATTGACGTCTGTCAGACAACAGCTTTGAACAGCAACTTGCAATTGCAATGCGTCAGTCTGTTGCATCCGTATTATCTGTGACAAAAACTTGCCATCACAGAATGATGACAAGAAACTGGATGCATCAGTAACTTCTGAAATGGCGGTGTTTCACAGCAACGGCAAGCGTGGGCGTTGTTTAGAACAAGTGTATCAGTATCTGGTGACTGTGCTGTCTACTTCGGGGGAGGCAAAGCGTGCTTTCTCAGCAGCAGGTGTACTCTGCACGAAGTAGCCTACTCTCTCGCCTGGACGACCGCACGCTGGACAAGTTATGCTTTCTATGCTCTTATTACCGCAACTAACTAGATCGGGGTGCCCACAATTTTTCGGCTTGCGAGGTACTTTTAAAATAACCAGGTCGAAATGATCTAACTACATTAAAAAAAAAATATTATATATATATATATATATATACTGTATATATATATATATATATACAGGTACTTCTCAAAAAATTAGCATATTGTGATAAAGTTCATTATTTTCTGTAATGTACTGATAAACATTAGACTTTCATATATTTTAGATTTATTACACACAACTGAAGTAGTTCAAGCCTTTTATTGTTTTAATATTGATGATTTTGGCATACAGCTCATGACAACCCAAAATTCCTATCTCAAAAAATTAGCATATTTCATCCAATAAAAGAAAAGTGTTTTTAATACAAAAAAAGTCAACCTTCAAATAATTATGTTCAGTTATGCACTCAATACTTGGTTGGGAATCCTTTTGCAGAAATGACTGCTTCAATGTGGCGTGGCATGGAGGCAATCAGCCTGTGGCACTGCTGAGGTGTTATGGAGGCCCAGGATGCTTCGATAGCGGCCTTAAGCTCATCCACAGTGTTGGGTCTTGTGTCTCTCAACTTTCTCTTCACAATATCCCACAGATTCTCTATGGGGTTCAGGTCAGGAGAGTTGGCAGGCCAATTGAGCACAGTAATACCATGGTCAGTAAACCATTTACCAGTGGTTTTGGCACTGTGAGCAGGTGCCAGGTCGTGCTGAAAATGAAATCTTCATCTCCATAAAGCTTTTCAGCAGATGGAAGCATGAAGTGCTCCAAAATCTCCTGATAGCTAGCTGCATTGACCCTGCCCTTGATAAAACACAGTGGACCAACACCAGCAGCTGACATGGCACCCCAGACCATCACTGACTGTGGGTACTTGACAGTGGACTTCAGGCATTTTGGCATTTCCCTCTCCCCAGTCTTCCTCCAGACTCTGGCACCTTGATTTCTGAATGACATGCAAAATGTGCTTTCATCCGAAAAAAGTACTTTGGACCACTGAGCAACAGTCCAGTGCTGCTTCTCTGTAGCCCAGGTCAGGCGCTTCTGCCGCTGTTTCTGGTTCAAAAGTGGCTTGACCTGGGGAATGCGGCACCTGTAGCCCATTTCCTGCACACGCCTGTACACGGTGGCTCTGGATGTTTCTACTCCAGACTCAGTCCACTGCTTCCGCAGGTCCCCCAAGGTCTGGAATCGGTCCTTCTCCACAGTCTTCCTCAGGGTCACCTCTTCTCGTTGTGCAGCGTTTTCTGCCACACTTTTTCCTTCCCACTGAGGTGCCTTGATACAACACTCTGGGAACAGCCTATTCGTTCAGAAATTTCGTTCTGTGTCTTACCCTCTTGCTTGAGGGTGTCAATGATGGCCTTCTGGACAGCAGTCAGGTCGGCAGTCTTACCCATGATTGCGGTTTTGAGTAATGAACCAGGCTGGGAGTTTTTAAAAGCCTCAGGAATCTTTTACAGGTGTTTAGAGTTGATTAGTTGATTCAGATGATTAGGTTAATAGCTCGTTTAGAGAACCTTTTCATGATATGCTAATTTTTTGAGATAGGAATTTTGGGTTGTCATGAGCTGTATGCCAAAATCATCAATATTATAACAATAAAAGGCTTGAACTACTTCAGTTGTGTGTAATGAATCTAAAATATATGAAAGTCTAATGTTTATCATTACATTACAGAAAATAATGAACTTTATCACAATATGCTAATTTTTTGAATAGGACCTATATATATATATATATACACTTGCATAACTGAATAACCTTTATGGCACAGTAACAATTCAATACATTTATGGTCACTACAGTATTTGGATCTAATAATCGTCATGTGGGTAAAGGCTGACTCGCATAAATAAGTAGAGCCGAATAATGCAGTCAAGGAGCTTTTGAATTCAGCTGAGTGAAAAATGACGGCTGTCCGATTAACTCAATTTTAGTTCCCTCTCTTTTCTCTTTCTCAGATCGCTTTTCGGAAGGAAGTCAGTTTCGTAGTTTTTATGAACAGTTCGAAAGTACCTTTCCACATTTTCCTTCTTTGGAATAGCAATGATAGATTGACAGATCAGACAAACGCACTTCGATTGTGACATTGTGAGAGAAAAAATCCTCTTCCAATTACACATAAAGCCCATACTCTCCCCAAACATTTCTTTTTAAATACCTTCTTTAGTCGATATAAATTGGAAGGCTAACAAAATCACAGCCGGAGTTTTGCAGTAGTTCGCACGTTTGATCGTGCATGCGGGGTGAGCAGTGTCTTAGATGAAAGGAGATCTCAGACTGGCCGCCCTGTATGTCAATCAAGTGGCAAATGCCATAGGGAGGATATATGATAGACTAACCTTTTAAAAAAAAATTTTTTGAATGCAGCGCGATCCATCTGCACTACTTTAGCGATCTACCGGTCGATCGAGATCGACGCATTGGGCACCCCTGAACTAGACACATGTACTTATGACAGCATGAACTGCTTGTAGATAAGGTTAGTCTTTTATTGGTGTCAACATACTGCCAGTAGTTTTATTAAAAATAAGTGTTGGTCCTTCTAAAACCGTTCACATGTGAGATGCCCGTGCACTGTGTCATCCCGGGAAGCCTGGGATTCCCGGGAATGACATGCAGGGTTCCCGAATTCCCGGGAATGGATCACCCCTTCCGGGAATGGATTCCCTATAACCGATGCCTTCAAATTTTATTTTGAATTTTGCTAGGAACATCTGAGGGTTTCATTTTTTAAATGTTACTCTGTCAATCCTTCATTATTACTGATAACAATAGGTTTCATTTTTAGTACATACCTGTACAATCATATTCTTAATATGTACAGAATTATGCAGTACTTAACCCATTTCCGGCCTCTTTGTTAGTCTAGTTGAAAGGGTACGTGTAGGACTAATGTGTGGGCAAAGCAACATTTTAATCAGAGCAGTTTCGGAAGTATCTTTTCACATGTTTCTTATTAAGTTCAAATGTTACAATGATATTTTTTTTTTAATAAATTTGTAAACCTGTCTGAAAAAATGATTTCACTATGGGTTGAGTGAAGATTGATGGGCAAAAATGGCAATTGTATCCATTTAAAATTAAATCTACAACACAGTATAGTGTGCAGAAAGTTAAAGGGTGTAAATACTTTCTGAAGTCACTGCATTTGTTCTCGTCCTTTTGCAGATTTCTGCCTGAATTGACATTATTCTTAATTTTATGTGATTTGCATGTCTGTTGTATTTGAATTCACACAAACCAACTACAATCTACAACTGTCCATCATGCTTCTATCTAAACTGATCTGAAGTGTTTTCTTGTTTATTACAATAAAAAAATTCTAGCCTTGTGCCAGAGGGCAGCAATTAGTCCACTTGGCATTGCAATGCGGGTCTCAGCATAAAATTCTGATCAAGTAACATACCTGAACTACACGTCTGTGAATATTTACATTTATTTAGTACAGCACAAGTGAAGGGCTTTAGGATGATACTCCCTAAATAGTGGTATATAAATTAACAATGATGTTAAGGGACAGAGTCACAAGGATTACTGTGAGCAGTCAAAGAAACCAGGAGATGCAAAATAAAAAATAACAAAGTCAGAATAGGCAAAAAGTAAGAACTGGGAGGTTATTCATGAGATTAGAAACTGACAACCAAGAACAAAAGGGCGAGACAGGAAGTGAAATTAACAACTGAAAGCAAAGTTGAATCCAAACCTAATTTTAGGACTTACTTGTATTTCAAACTAACTGCACTAAAGATCTTTAGGAAGTGGCTTTTTATCCAATGAGAGATAGTGATACCGAAGATGCCAGCATATTTATATCATCACATCCTTAATGTCAAAACTGCGCTGATTACAATCATGTGACGCATCCAAAAAAGTGTCACATAAATAATGAAAAACAAGAACAAATATAAATTTTTTTTAAAAAACAAATCAAAATTAAATTTAAGCTTCAGAAACATAACTCTAATAATAAAAGACTGCTTATAGCGACAAAAATACACTTGAAAAACATGCTAATATCACAGATGAGGTGTGTGTGTGTGTTTTTAAGTTTCATTTTCTTTTCACTTTGTATCAGTCATGTTAATCATGAGCTGTCCAAGGTCCCACAGTAGGACAGTGCAGCTTGCTTGTTCAAGAGGCTTTCAATAAGTTGCAGAGTTTCCAGAATTAATTGCCTTTGTACATATAAAAATGTGTCTTTGCTTTGAGATATTAACAATTTCTGACAATGACAATTCTTCCTGCTAAAGGCAGATTATTAGCATGAAATCCGTTCTTTCTTAGATACCTGGTTTGCAAACATGCCATTGGCCTCTCACTGCACCCTGCACACTTTCTCCAGTTGCTACTGTTTTCTTTCTAGATACATTCATGTTAGGTTGACAGGTGACATTTTATAAGAAAAGGTTATATTCTAAGATTTTCTGGATAAGGAAGACAGTAGTTTAGAGAGGAGGAAGACAGACGTTTTGAGATAAGATTTTTATACTCACTAATCAAGGCAGTGGAGAGTGATAAGACATTGAATGTGGATTAGCACATTTAAAGACAAATTTTACCGTACACTATATAAACGTATAAACCTATGACGATACTACTACTATTACTATTCATGCAGTATAAATGTCATAAAAGTCCACCTTACCTCCTCTGCACCCGTGAGGGAATATGCATGTCCCTTGACCAACTTCTGAAAGGTTACAGCTTCAGTGTCACGAGCATTGGTGATCTATAAAGAAATACATTTTAAGCTTATTTAGAAATAATAAGATGTCAGTGTAAGCACTGTACTGCCATAAATGCTTATAAAGTATCTATCTATCTATCTATCTATCTATCTATCTATCTATCTATCTATCTATCTATCTATCTATCTATCTATCTATCTAAAACCACCTTCATATGGAGCTCTACTGAACCTGAAACTTAAAATAGAGTGGAAAAGCTCAAAGAAGATAGCAGAATAAAGATAGATGGGAACTGAGATACAGAAAAAGTGGATATTGTTTTCTGCAGTTGTATCACCCTCCACTTATATAAAGGAATCATACTGTTGATTTTCTTGTGTTTTCTTTTTGTGTATATGCTACTGTTACATGAAAATATGATATAGTTGAGTGCACCAAACCACCTACTAGTAATTCAGCAAAACAAAGTTTGTATTGCTAGTTTATCAGTTCCCTTAGTAACTGAATGAAATTACAATCAAGTTTAAGTAGAGGATGTGTAGGTGATGCTAATGTGACATTTCTCATTTCTGAAATGCTCTTTTATAATTCATAACAAAACATTATTGTATATTACATAATTCACAGAGCCCGTCTTTATACCAGACCACTTAATCAAATTTTGTGCACTTTCAAACATCACAAAAAGAGGATGTTATTTGTTTCACAAATACAGTACTAACTAAATAAATAATTGGTTAAGGACTTCAAACCATGAGGCTGTGGGTTCAAATCCCACTACTGACACTGTGCAACCATGAACAAGTCACTTCACCTGCCTGTTCTCTAAAAGGAAAAACAAATAATATAATAATATAATTGGATAAAGGCGCTGCGGTGGGTTGGCACCCTGCCCAGGATTGGTTCCTGCCTTGTGCCCTGCGTTGGCTGGCATTGGCTCCAGGAGACCCCCGTGAACCTGTATTTGGATTCAGCGGGTTAGAAAATGGATGGATGGATGGATAAAGGCGTCAGCTTAATAATATTTTTACTATAGACTTTTTAATAATTTTTTCAAACTTTTAAAACAATATTTGAAGTGTTCTAACAGCTGTGTGAAAGAAGAAATTTCACAAATTTGGATTTTTATTTGGTTTTGCGTTTATTCTATTTCAGAATGATGACAAAACAGCTCTCACAAATGGTGGTGGTGGTGGTGGAGATGAGGGTGCATATCTAGTTTGACGTTGTTTGAAACTTGCATGAAGATAGTACAGATAGATAAGTTTAAGATTTTTATTAGTAATATCCATTCATAATTGATTTGGTTTTTGGCACATCACAAGCTTGTGCCCACATAAACTGTATTGTGCTCCCGGAGATTAACGGACAGACTTTTGAATTTTGTCAGATCGTAGAGCAGGCGTTAGTGTCACTACCCACTCCTAGCCCTCTCACGGTCTTCTCAGCAGTTTCTCTCACAATACAAAGATGGCATGTACAAGTGTGCCCTGTAACTGTCTAGTGCCCTGTATGAGGCGGATTCTTACCTTGCTGCTGCTAGTACTGAAATAATCTCGGGTCATGAGCAAGCTTAAATTCATATTAAGTAGGTCTGGAGAATAGATAAATTACATTTGAATTATTAAAAGTAGATAACATTACTAAGTCTGATGATTTTTTTTCTCTGAAATAGGACAAAGTTGTACATTTAACAGATATTAAATAAGTTTTATTTTTCAGATTTTAACACAATATTTGACTTGATATTTAGGCTGAGGCAGCTAGGTGGCCCAGTGTTTAGTGCTGCCTCACAGCTCCAAAAATCTACACTGCACATTTAAAATTCAAGCTATTTACCATTTGTTGGATATTTCCACGGTTACACCAATTCCCTCCCCATCCCAAAGAAATGCAACTCTTAACTGACCAGTTATAAGGGAGTGTGAGTGTGTGCTCAGAAACGTAGGCGTCCCATGCAGGACTGGTTCCTCTTATATTTTTTATTGCTACCAACGGCAGTGATCATGTAATGGAATAAGCAAACCTGAAAATAGTGGAAGTGAAGAATTGGGTAATTTCTGGTCAGTAAAAATGTAATCAGATTTAGTACACACACAAGGGCTTAAGCATTTATAGTCAGCTTTGCACTTGCAGCACTGAAAAAATGTAAATAAAAGGACTGCAGCAACGTAATAATCATGGGAATGACATGAGCTAATCCCAGGAGGTCACTACAGATGTCAAGTTAAACAGTTACAGAATTGCATTGATTGCGAGCAGAGAGATCTGTATTGTGATCCCTTTTTATTGACAATTATGCTGCAAAAAACATTGATTTGGTCAGTTAATATGGCAACTCGCTGATTAACTGAGCTATCATCCTTAGTAGTAAATGATAAGTTAATAGTTCCTTATTGTAAATATTTGCATATTTGTACACACACTTAGGAGAAATAAGTAATTTTCCCACTATGTTGACTTTGGGTGCATCACTAGATTTTCATCAAAATATTTTCATCACCTAAGCAATGTGCAGAAGCAATTAAAATGGCAAATTAACTGTTAGGTTATATCATAAAAACTTAAACATAAATCAAAGGACATTATGGTCATACTATATAATCCAATGATGATACCACATCTTGAGTGTTGTGTGCAGTTCTGGTCACCACGTTACAAGAAATACAAAGCAGCACATGAAACTGTGCAAAGAAGAGCAACCATGTGCATCTCAGGCCATAAAGACATGTCGTACTGTGACAGACTCACAGGAGAATTAAACGTGTTTAGTCTTGAGCAGAGGACACTGTGTGGGGACCTAATGCAGGTCTGCAATATCCTCAAAGGCACTCATAAAGTAAATCAGCTTAATGATTAATCACATACTTGTGGAGAACAGTGGAAATTAATGGGATCTGCACTTAAGACTGAAGCCAGGAAGCACTTCTTTACTCAAAGAGTTATGAGAATCTAAAAAAAAAAAAACTAATGAGGCTGAAACAGAAATCTTGACAACCTTTAAGAAGTGTCTGCATGAGATATTGGGACAGCTTAGCTATCAGCTAAACAAATGAGCTGAATGGAATGAATAATCACCGCTCATTTGTCAGATTTCTTATCATTTTATGTGTGGGCCCAATGGTGGACTGGTATCCTGTTCAGGGTTGCCTATTCTATGTGTTCAGTGCTGCTGGGACAGATGCTGGTCCCTGCCATCCTGAATTCAATTAAGAGGGTTTGAGAATTCATGAAAAATCTGTGTCTAGCTTATGAGTTTTCCAACATAAAGCTCTGACTTTGAAAATACGACTATATCCTGATGCATTCATCAACAAACTCAATTCTTCCTCCTTGTGAAGGCTAACTGGGGAGCACAGGAAAAACCCTGGGGAATCACACAAATAACTCCAAGTACCTTAAAACACATCACAAATGGAAATTTCCTGGGAGTGGATCACCTTGTGAGGTTAGAAGTAAGCAGCATGGCCCTGTCTCGTCAGTACACCTACTATAACACAAGTAGCAAGATACAGAGAGTTCAGTTATGAATGAATGAATGAATGAATCTGTCACACCTTAGGTGTAATTTCTCTAAGAGGGATCTTAGCCTCGGTAAATAGAGAAATTCCATAATTTTCTATGGGGAGAATGACATAGGACTATGAGGTACCCTGGCAACTGACGACTTTTATAAGCTCAGGGCAACACAATTACAGAGACGTTTAATGAGGCTAAAGCTCTGAAAACTTCAGCAGAGTTGATAACTTTATCCTTGTACTGAGTAATATCTTCATTGTGATTTAATGAAGTCATAAAGCTGAATCCAAAACCTCTGAACATTTCTGGAATGTGTTTGTACAACACAGGTGACCAAAACCGCCTGATGGACTGAATGGTCATCTGTTTATATATAAAATATCTTATAATTTTATGATACAAGGGAGCTTGGAGAAAACACAAATGGACACACGAAGAAACTCCACAGGTAATGACCACACCAGACATGAGGCTAACTACTGTATCTCTGTGTAGCCAATAAATTAGTGAATTGAAGTTTTTTTTTTTAATATACATAATCTTCTAAGAAAAACAAGAGAAGGACAATTAGCAGATGAAGAACACACAGAAAAGACAACAAAAGTACAGAATGAGTTTCATGTCTGTGAAGATTTTCAGTTATCCAGGTCATGGCACTGCACATCAATTAGCAGTAAGTCATAAGCAATTGGACTGATTGTGTATCCTTGAGAACTTTTCACCACCCATCTAAGAAGTGAAATATAAGTGGCACTGATGAGCGGTGAAACATCCTCAAGAATTAATATCAAGTCAAGTTGCCACTGATTTCCAGAAAAGTGGACTCATTTTAAACTTAAATAAAGACCTTGAAAGTGCATATCATACAGACCTGGAGAAATATAAACCATGCATATTAATTACCAGTCATGAAGAAAGTTCTACTTAGTTATGAAATTCTTACATCGATGGAACAGCCCAGGAGAGATCCAGCTGAAAGAGCTTTGCGGATGATTTGAAAGAGTTGTGGCGGTGCTTTGTGCAGCATATACAGCTCTGAAATTCCACCAGTGAAATCCTCAAAACCTTCAATTGTGGAGCCTCCACTCAGTGCTTCATAGCTGCCATTCAGCCTGCAGTAACAAGGCAAATGAAAGAGTTAAATGTTGAGAGGAGGCTGACATCTCTGTTTTAACCATGTAAGACTGTGAGGCACAAAGGTGCTAAGGGAAGTGGTTTATGCAAAAGAACCCATAAGCCCTGAGCTACCTGACCAGGACAGGAGGTGAGATTAGCATTGTTGGGTCACAGTGGATTCAAATTCTAGCCTGGACACTGTTTGAGTGCAGTGGAGTATACTGCCTATAGAAAGTACGCATCCACCATAGAAACTTTTGTGTTTAATTGTTTTAACATTGAATCACAGTTGACTGAATTAGGCTTTTTTGACACTCATCAACAGAAAAAGATTCAAATGCAAAAGTGAAAACAAATTAATAAAAACTAACTTATTTTAATTATTAAAATCAAAATAATTACTTCCTAATTATTCACGCTTTTACTATAATACGCCTAAATTATAGTAGTGCAGTCAGTTGGTTTTACAAGTCACATATTTAGTTAAATGGAGATCACCTGTGTGCGGTCAAGACGTTCCTAGTGATTTTAGCACAAATCTGGAAAGTCACGGTTGCTGGTCAGTCAGTTTCCTGGCAAACAACTACAGTGTGACAACAGAAGAAAATGCCAAACAACTTTGTGGCAAGGTAACAGATGGATACAAGAACATTTCCAAAGCCAGATCTGTGTGTCCAGATGTGCAAAGCTGATAAAGATCTGTGCACACAGACTTAAAGCTGTCATTGGTCTACTCAATATTTACTTGAAAGGCATGAATACTTATTATTTTGTGTTTAATAACAGTAAAGAATAGGCGGCATGGTGGCGCAGTGGTAGCGCTGCTGCCTCACAGTAAGGAGACCCATGGTTCGCTTCCCGGGTCCTCCCTGCGTGGAGTTTGCATGCTCTCCACATGTCTGCGTGGGTTTGCTCCGGTTTCCTCCCAAAGACATGCAGGTTAGGTGCATTGGCGATCCTAAATTGTCCCTAGTGTGTGCTTGGTGTGTGTGTGCCCTGCCCAGGATTTGTTCCTGCCTTGTGCCCTGGGATTGGCTCCCGTGACCCTGTGTTAGGATATAGTAGGTTGGAAGGTGGCTGACTGTAAAAAATGTAGATCTATTTGTAGAGTCTTTTTTGATGATGAGTGCCAATAAAGTCTACTGTAATTAAATCCACTTTGATTCAATATTGATAAACAACAAAACACAAAAAGGCACAAAGTAAGTGAACTTGTCATATAGGCACATGTCTGCTAAGGGTTTTCATCCTATATACTACAGAGATCTCTGTTTAATTGGGCCCTTCAATGGACTGACTTACTATTCAGGGTTGTTCCTTGTCTTGTACCTGATGCTGCCGAGTTAGACTCCAGCTCCCTGTCAACTTACATTTGTTATGTTAGGTTAAGTAGACTTTAATTGTCACAGACAGAAATTAATTTGCAGCAGGAAAGTACAAAGCATAATACACTCTTACACAAATACAAGAAAATAAGCAAAGACACAGCAACTGACAGTCAATGTTATCATAAGAACACACATTCAACCTTAACCAGTACACAATAAAAACTCAGAGTTCAGCTGCATCCCCGTAAGTAACAGAAATGCTTATAGCTCTAGGAATACAAGAGCTCTTAAATCTGTTGTTCTAAATCTTCAACCTGATGGCAACAGTTGAAATTTAGGGAAAAAAAGAAAGGCAACTGTCTAATACTGTAGAACTGAGGCGACCTTCTTTCTAACTTGTTTGTAATACAGCTCAGTGACAGAAATCTGCTGCAAACTAATAACTGCACTGCAATTTTTTACAATATTGTTAAGATAGCATATATTCTCAATACTGAGGTTGCCAAACCAACATGTAAAGAAAAAAAAGTAACAACAGGTTCAATAAAAGCCTTATAAAATAACTTCATTATGGTATTGTCCACTACAAAACAATTGAGTCTCCTGAGAAAGAATAGCTGGGTCTCTCCTTTGTTACAAATGTATTCTGTGCTAAGATCAAAGTTTAGCCTGCTATCAATGATTGCCCGAGATATCTGTTGTGCTGTACCATCTCCTTTTACTTAATGTTGAAAGAAGGAACAACCATTGAACAAACTCATCAACAAAAGGTCCACGGCTGTCCTTCTTATCTTGTTAAAGACTCATAATGACAGCATCATCTGCACATTTCAGGAAACGTCTGTAATTGAGTGAACTCCTGCAGTCATTTGTATATAAGATAAACAGAAGAGGAGACAGACAGCCAGCCTTGAAGTGAATCAACAGATAAGTTAAGACCACCAGAAAAACAGCCTTTAACATTCACTGCTTGTGTTCTGTTATTTAGTTAGGATCTCAACAGAACTTATCAATCAGTTTCTTAATTAAAATGTGGGACTAGATTTATTAAAATGATGAGAAATCTATAGACAGAAATCATGGAGGATTTTTTGTCCTTCCATGTGCTCATACAGTCAATTTAGAACTTAATTTGTTCAGATAATGGATAGCTGGATCACATGGTTGCCAATGAATGTGTAAGCAGTGCTCTTTTGACCATTTCCCATTACCTCATGCCTT
The DNA here is from genome assembly GCF_016835505.1 of Polypterus senegalus. Lineage (NCBI taxonomy): Eukaryota > Metazoa > Chordata > Cladistia > Polypteriformes > Polypteridae > Polypterus > Polypterus senegalus. Next base: position 22,263,767 of record NC_053169.1, on the reverse strand, counting down.
CACAAAACATGGCTCCTTTTTCATTTATTCATGCTTGTACTAAAGGAGGATTTATACTCAGCTGCAGGTCTTTTCTCTTTATGATTTTCTCCTTGTGCACACATAGACAACTGTCAGCAGGCCAGCCCTTTTTTTCTTAGTCAAAAATAGGTTGGCTTTGTTGCCCATCATCTCACTTAGGTTACCAGAAAACCAAATGCAAAGCTTTCATTTATCCACTGAACAAAAGGTGCAGTCAAATCTCATGTTTACCAACAGGGTGGTTTGATTAGATGTGTGGGCCATCTGTTCACTGATCTGAAGTCTTTGATTTTCTCTGGTGAAAGAACATCAAATATTTGATGCTTTGTCTTCAATTAACATGGACCTTCTGTACAGTGGTCTTTGTGGTATCTAGTCAAACAATAAAGATTCATACATGTTTCCACTTATAGTTAATGCAGCTCCTTTTTTTCAGATACAATGAAGAGGTGGCCTGCAGTGGGCTGGCACCCTGCCCTGGGCCCTGTGTTGGCTGGGATAGGCTCCAACAGACCCCCGTGACCCTGTAGTTAGGATATAAGGAGTTGGATAATGGATGGATGGATGGATGGATGGATGGATGAATGAAGAGGCAGCATTTGAAATTGGGAACATTAGGTCACCATTAGGGTGTAGGACTTGGAAAACCCTGCTGTAGTATTATATCAATAAAAGTAAGAGCATACACTGAGACAAGTTATACATTGTCTTGTTTCTTCCATAATAAAGACAGAGGCTGCAACCTGGACATTAGGTACCCTAGGAATTATTATAGATGAATATATGATGTCAAAGAGAAAACAAGTTTAAACATTGTATGACAATGGCATAATATTCAGATGCATTCAGCAACTAAGTTAACTAATACAATATGTTACATTTTTCTCTCTCTATTATGAAAGGAAATCCTGAGACGAGACATTTTCAAAGAGATAATTTCAAGAAGGAAACTGGAATTTTCAGAAGGAAACTGAAGAGAAAGTGAGGAACTTAAAATTACTCATCGGCTTTAGGCCTCAAATCACTTGGATGATACATGTATCATTAGAAAGGAAAAAAAAATCAATGATTTAACAATGAACTGACATGGTAGAGTTAAACTACTAACAAGCTGTGAAATTAAATAAGATCTGTTATTTGTGAGGATTGGCTTCTAATTAAGCAACTGGGTTGGAATAAAATCCTGCAGCCACTGCAGATCTCCAGGGTTGGAGTCGGCCAACCCTACTATCTTTTTCTTCTTCTTTCGGCTGCTCCCGTTAGGGGTTGCCACAGCGGATCATCTGTCCGCATATAATTTTACACCGGATGCCCTTCCTGATGTAACCCTCTCCATTTATCTGGGCTTGGGACCGGCACAAAGAAACACACTGGTTTGTGCATCCTCTGTGGCTGGGTTGTTGGCCAACCCTACTATATACATACAAAATAAAAGAGAGATAAAGAAAAAAAGAAGGAGCATTAACTAATATTGGGAACATTTTTTTTTTATTTAACATGTGGTCTTGTGGATGTATTTGGTTTTCCTAAAATGAAATGTGACTGTAATCAATGTATAAAATGTAATTATAAAAATACGACAAAAAGCAATATATATATATATATATATATATATATATATATCAGATGGTTGTGGCGAGTGCCCTCTTTTATGCGGTGGTGTGGTGGGGAGGCAGCATAAAAAAGAGGGACATCTCACGCCTGGACAAGCTGGTGAGGAAGGCAGGCTCTATTGTAGACATGGAGCTGGACAGTTTGACATCCATGGCAGAGCGACGGGCGCTGAGCAGACTCCTGTCAATCATGGAGAATCCACTGCATCCACTGAACTGTATCATCTCCAGGCAGAGGAGCAGCTTCAGCGACAGACTGCTGTCACCGTCCTGCTCCACTGTCAGACTGAGGAGACCCCACACTATGCGACTCTACAATTCCACCCGGGGGGCTAAACATTAACATTATACAAAGTTATTGTCTGTTTTACCTGCATTTCTATCACTCTTTAATTTAATATTGTTCTTTATCAGTATGCTGCTGCTGTAGTATGTGAATTTCCCCTTGGGATTAATAAAGTATCTATCTATCTATCTATCTATATATACAGTACTTTATATATATATATATATATAGGATTATTTTTGTGCCTGTGTAAAACATGAATCATATCTATATAAATATCAATAATAATAATAATTATAAAATGTTCAATGTCAATAAACACCCTGTGATACACTGTATTATATTTAGTGTTGTTCATCTCATTCACATGTGAATTCTGAGAGCTAAGAATTATGCTTGGCCCTCCCAACATCACCTACCGATGCCACTGTCCATTTTTAAACTTGTCCTCTGTTTAAATCAGTTAAGGCAGGTGTGCCTTTCCCGTGTTATTAATTAGTTCAAAGGCCATTTAGCTGCAGGTTGATAACATCGGTTCTTTACAATAATAACCTGCAGATAATTGTCAATTCAGTCTTATACATGCTTACATAACTGCTTTCTCCTTCTATTTACTTCCAGACAAGTGACTTTTTTGTATTCTAGTAGTTCATTCACCTAAAACAGCAGGGGAAGGAAGCAGCTGTGTTGAGCTGTTTGGGCCTACACAGTCTGCCTGTCATATGACTTGCAATGGGCCTCCAAGGAGATGTCGGACAAGTAAAAGAAGAAAACACACAAAATATACAATCTCAAAAGAACCACTCTTGAGATAAAATTGAAACAGTAAACAAATTCTTAGTTGAAATCGCACTGAATGTTTCTCTGTTTTAAGATGGACAGGTTTGTAAACTTGCCAATGCTTTTCAATGGGAAATTTGGAAATTTTAAAAATTCATACGGAGTGATCTGTTTGAGCTTTCCAAATGAAAATTGAACTGTCTCAAGAAAAAAAGTGTGCCACATCTCAATAGAATTGGTACATGGGTGGCCAAATTGTTTCATGCGGACAGAAAGACAGACATTCATAAGCTTTTGCAATAGATGATTCGCACATTAAACTCAAACTTACCTAAAAGCAAGATGCAAAACTGAGGATACTCACAAACTGCATTGGATGCTCAGAGGCCTTAAATAAAGAAAAACTGGAATATCCACCCAATTTCCTGCGCATGTTTTATCAACCAGCAAAGCTGGAACCTATCCTAGCAGCATTAGGCTTAAGGAAGATGCCATTATTGAAATAAAGACAAAACTAGAATGCTTAAACATGGGAAGAATTTACAAACCACACACATTAAAACATTATTGCAAAAACGTTGACAAGTACAGCTCATTCAGCATTACAAACATGTCAGTCCTATTTATATAATTTCTCCAAAAAACATCAGGTTGAAATCTGAAGGTCCCAAACTTCATACTCTCTAACACATTACTTATTCTATGTGTCTTTAGTTCTCCATGAAGAAAACTTTTCTAATGTTTGTGTGAAATTTACCCTTAACAAGTTTTCATTTGTGTCCCCAGGTTCTTTTGGAGAACTCATTTGGAGGTGACAGCTTGGGTCCAGTTTTATGTATCAGCCATTGTTTCATCCATGGCTCAAGAATTTGTCTGTCTATTTAATCTTTTTATTCTCTTTTAAATATTATTGTGCACATTGTATTATTCGTTCTGTCTTAGGTTTTGTTCCTTATGTGTGTTATTTTTGCAATATTATGTTGTTTATTAATTGATTTGATATGTTGCATTAGTATAATATTATAGGTATTAGTTTTACTTGTTTTCTATCCTTTCCCCTATCCCTCCCTATCCTTACCTTTGTGTTCCTCTCAAGTAAACCTCTTATAGTCTTTAAGATATGTAGCTACATCTATGAACAGCTTTTATTATTTGTTGGCCTTTACTTTTGAAAGTCTGTTTACCATAAACTAGTCATAGTTCTTCAAGCTGACAGCCCTACCTTTCAGATCTACTTACTTAGCATAAGCTTTCTCCAGCAGAGCACTCCAGAATTCAGTTCCTTCAGCAGAGTGGACAAATAACAGTTCTCCATTTCTTGTGGGTAATCGATCATCAATGACCACATCAACCCACTCTCCATACTGCCAGAACTGAAAAATAAATGTTACATAAAATACAATGTCAGAGCATCACATCACAATTGTTTGACTGATTGATCACAATTTAGTATGGTTAGAGGACACTCCGAGAACATTCACTAGCAAAACTGGCATGGCTTTTACAATATTTTTAGCCCCTAAGAAGGCGATTAGTCAATTTACTATTCACATGATCACTTCATATGATGCATGCTAAGAAGCATTTTAAATTTCTTTGTGCCACTAGTCTTTAAAAGTAGCCAAATTTTCCCCATCAAACAAGATACCCCACAGCACCCAAAACCCAACAGTTGTCTCTACAGAACAGCATGAAAAGTGCATCAAGACACATAAAATCCTGTATTTGAGAAAATATGGCAATGCTAGAAGGTCACAGAAACACTATATATACTTGAGGGCTTCGCCCCCTGCTCACTTCGCTCGCCAACCCCCCATGTTTGGTTTTCCAGAAACACACTTTTAAGATTTTTTTTTTCCTTTGAATTGTTGCTATTTTATTAGTTTCACTTTTATTTCAGAACTTCTGTAAAAACAATATTTGGAATCTTTTGAGTCCCAATATACAGGATCTTTTAAATGAGGTCAGTGAGACGTGTTTAATGACTTTGTACCATAATTCAGGATAGCTTTCTCTGTTTGGAATTTCAGCACAGAGAAAACGATCTTCATCATCAGCAGTTAATAATTTCTTTTGCAAAGTAACCAATAAATGCATGTGAGGTAAACCTCTGACTTAAACTTCAAAGCCTTACAGTATTTACATACTTCTGACATATCACCTGTGTCCATATATTCGATCTCTATTCGCCTTTTCGTAATTTCTCAGAGTAATAATTTCTCTTTTTTTGCGCTAATGTGATGTTTACTTTCTTTGGTTTGACACTGTCATTTTTTCAGCTTTCATATTCTGTATCTTGCTCTGCATGTGTTTCTACAAGTCTTTTGAATTCCAGTTTTCATTATCTCTAACCTGCTCTGCATGTGTTTAGCGCCAACATCTGTGAACATCTTTATGAAGTTCTACTTTGTCTTTTACTCTCTGTTTTTTTAATTCTGAGCCCGATTGGACGTGCTTTTTTAAATTACACTTGTTCCAGGCTGATAAATACTTTCCTTATTTTCTGAATTTGCACCTAGATTACTCTTTTTCTTTTTTGCTATCCAATGCTTTTGGAGAGCTTTACACACAGCTGTACTTATCAATAGCTCCTGATGACCCTGATTCTATTGATTCACTAACAGAATGTCTGACTTGTATCTCAGAATGGATGAATAGTAATTTCCTCAAGTTAAATAAAGAGAAAACTGAAATCTTAGTGATCAGCAATAATGGATACAATGAGGCTATTAGAAATAAACTGGATACATTAGGATTAAAAGTCAAGACGGAGGTAAAAAGCTTAGGGGTGATTGTTGACTGTAATCTGAATTTTAAATCACATATTAATCAGATCATTAGGACAGCATTTTTTCACTTAAGAAACATAAGTAAAGTTAGACCTCTTATATCACTGAAAGATGCTGAGAAATGAGTTCACGCGTTTGTTTTCAGTCGACTAGATTACTGTTACGCACTCCTCTAAGGACTACCTAAAAAAGACATCAATCACTTGCAACGAGTGCAGAATGCAGCTGCTAGAATCCTAACTAGGAAAAGAAAATCAGAACACATTTCTCCAGTTTTAATGTCACTACACTGGTTACCTGTGTCATTCAGAATTGACTTTAAAATTCTGCTTATGGTTTATAAAGCCTTAAATAATCTCGCCCCATCTTATATATCAGAATGTCTGACACCTTATATTCCAAATCGTAACCTCAGATCCTCAAATGAGTGTCTCCTTAGAATTCCAAGAACAAAACTTAAAAGAAGTGGTGAGGCGGCCTTCTGCTGCTATGCACCTAAAATCTGGAATAGCCTGCCAATAGGAATTCGCCAGGCTAATACAGTAGAGCACTTTAAAACACTGCTGAAAACATATTACTTTAACATGGCCTTTTTATAACTTCATTTTAATCTTAATTTAACTTAATCCTGATACTCTGTATGTTCAATTTCCTCAAAATAACTATTCATGGTGGCTCTAAAATCGGTACTGACCCCTACTCTCTTTTCTGTTTCTTTTTCCGGTTTCTTTGTGGTGATGGCCTGCGCCACCACCACCTACTCAAAGCTTCATGAGGCTCCAACAATGATGGACGGATTAAAAGGCAGAAGTCTACGTGACCATCATCATCATCAAGCCCTTCCGTGAGAATCCTAAATCCAAAGAGGACTGTTTCATTTATGTTAGGTAGAATGTCCAGAGGGGACTGGGCAGTCTCATGGTCTGGAATCCCTACAGATTTTATTTTTCTCCAGCCGAGTTTTTTTGTTTTTTCTGTCCCCTGGCCATTGAACCTTACTCTTATTCGATGTTAATTAATGTTGATTTATTTTGTTTTATAATTGTGTCTTTCATTTTTCTATTCTTTAATATGTAAAGCACTTTGAGCTACTGTTTGTATGAAAATGTGCTATATAAATAAATGTTGTTGTTGTTGTTGTTGTTTTGAGTCTCTTTTCTCCGCACTGCTTTCTTCTTCGTTTAGTTTTTGACGTTTCATTTATAATGTATTGTCCTTATATGCTTTATATGAGCTGAGAGCCCTAGATCTGTGTGGACTCAAAGCCTTACACTCACACGACTGAGTGTTTTGCTGCCCGTGGTCTTATTTGATATTGGTTTTAAGTAGGGCGTGTCTTGCAAGAATCTCATGTTCTACGTCATCGCGAGACGGTCCTGGTTCAATCTCTTGGCACAAAGTCTCATGTTTAAGGTACCCGCGAGACGCTCCGTGGCCAATCTCTTTTGTCTCACGGGTCTTTTAAGTGTCTTCCGTGATCTTAACGTGAAGATCACGTCTCGTCTCCCGTCTTTCTCTCCCAGGATTGTTTTTTATAATAGAGACATATAAACATCATTCAAAGGAGGTTTAATAGCATTTATGGGAAAAAGTTCATGAACCTTTTCTATTTTTCAAGATTCCTACATAAATGTAACCTTTACCTTGGTCATAATAATACATAAAAAGTCTGATTAAACAAACAGAACACACAAAAATCGAACATTGTTTATTGTCATATCTTAAATTGAATCTTTTACCTGAAAGTGAAATATTCCTGCATAGTTTTCTTGAAAGCTTTGTCCACTGGGAACAACACGGGCCAGGATTTCCTCATCAAGGGTCAAGGATGCAATAGCAGCCAAGAGCCAGCAGTCACCTAGCACAGGAACAAACAGAAGCTTCAGACTTATTTACTCCATTTAGCTGTTGCCTTTCAAAGAAATACATCCATTTTTTATGTGGTGTCTTTGCTTTAGTTTATCATTAATATTATTGTTAATAAAAATAGCAAGCTCCATTACACTCTTAGACTAAATATGAAGAAAAGTGAGTGGCATTCCCCTACTTCATGTTAGATGAATGCAAACAGACAACAAGCCATTTGGGATTTGTCTTTACCCTTAAAGCTAAGCTCACTTGTGTCCAAACACCGTAAAGAAGAACAGAACCAAAGGAAAGAACTTTAAAAAGGGAGGTTAAACGAATACTACCACAATCTCTTTAAATAGCAGGATTTGCAATGCTGAGCTGAAGCTAAATCAGACAAGGACAAGGGGGCCATGATCAAGCTGACAAAAATCTTAGAAATGCAATCATAGTTAAAAGAGATGTGGAATTCAAAAAACAGGTCTGGGCAAAAATCCAAAGTAGAACTAAGCCAAAAATTGGCAACAATGGCCATAACAGAGCAGTGAAACTTGAGAGAACAAAATAAAAGCTTGATGTAATACTAGAATGAAGCAGCAAAGCTGAAAGTCTACTTAAATCCATAATTATAACTTTCTGTCAAACAGAGTGCATGGCCAAGGATCAACAATATGTGAAAGGTACTGCGATGAGTGTGTCTAATGTGACATGGAAAGTGTTTATAAAGACACAGTTTAATAAAGTCAGCATTAAAGCTCAGATCTTTATATGTTTTACTTTGATGTTGCTTCTTTTCAGGGTTGTTTATTTGCTCTTCAGCCACCATAGTCATTACTACATTAAGTATAGCTGTGACTCAGGCATATATTTACCATGTGATGTCTTTATATTAAAAATAAACCAATATATTAGTGCGCCATTTCTGTTAAAGAACACCTGTAGGTCGAACCCGTGCTTATCTGGCAATTTCTGTGTACTTACTGACAGCTTGGCCTAGTGTTAAGATGTTGGGCTTTACATCTTAAGCTGCCATATGTATTTTAAAGGGATCACTTTCCTTTAAAAATATATATTTTTTTTAACCTAATGCTAGCTCAAAACACTTAAACACAACCCAAAACATCTCACTCCACAGTTATTTACATCATTAGCCCAATAAAGGATACGATTTCATATACACCCCTCCTTTGGGCTCTGTCAAAAGACACTCTGGTAAAATGACGCATTCTTTCACAGGGCCCCATTCGCAGCTGATATAGTGTATCATATTACTAAAATCCTTAGGAATGGGTTTAGACAGTATATGCATGCTACATCTATATGTAAATATAAAAAAAAAACTCATACACATATCTGCATATCAATTTAAAGCATAAATCCCAGAGATATTCACAGTAGGTATTTTGGTGTCTTGCTTCTTCAGTGCACTGTCCAATTAATTCATTTAAAAGAGAATGTCAAGTATAAATAATCGCACACCCTTAAACTCTGATCTCTCAATGCACCTTCCACCGACTATTTCTGACACTTTGATACTGCTAAGCAAAAATAAGAATGTTAGTATTTATTCTTCTAGCCTTTACGAAAGATGTGCACCAGTTCTGTTCTGTACATTGTAAGATATGGCCGGCCATTCATCCCAGCCAATACCCTCAAGCCTCCAGGTGGAGCCCTCCTTGCAGCATGGAGGTCCCCAGAAGACCAGCAGGGCATCAGGGACAATGTGGTTTTTATGCACAGCCCTGCTGGATGCCATGGGGGCACAGGAGGGAGCTGCAGGGGGGACCGAGGGCTTCTTCGTGCCCTGTGACCGGGAGGTTCGTCATAGGAAGAGCGACGGACTTCCGGGTTGAAGAAAAGAACTTTTACCTGACCCGGAAGTGATTGAGAATCACACGGACTGGGGATAGGGAATACTTCCTGGTCCGGGAATATAAAAGGACTGTGGGAGCTCCCAGACGGGGAGCTGAGTTGGGAGGCAGGGTGGCTAAGCGTCTGGGAGTGGAGGATTGTGATTTATTGGTTTATTGAAGAATAGTGGAGTGGTGGTGCTTTGTGCACAATTATTATTATAATAAATAATTATTGGACTTTTTATCTGGTGTCTGACGTGTGGTCTGAGGGTACAAGGGTGCGAGGAAAACCCTAATCTGTCACAACATTTAATCCATGCTTTGATGAATGGAGAGAACCTGCCAGAGGAGATAGAGTGAGATAGACATCAGGAAAGAATGAAAGTCTACTGGTGTGCATCTTGAATGAAACAGTGCTGTCAGAGGATGCCATGTGCTGGCCGGCCATAGGTCAGTGATGGTAGGTCTGTCCAAGAGTCAAACATCCAATCTGTGTGCTGGATCTCAAAGACTGGAATCTGGAGTATCATAATCACTAGCGTGTGATGTTGGGGAGGCACCCTAGTCGTTCTACAAACATTCACATGTCAAATGCACTACCAGGTAGTACATAATTTAACTTGATGCTTTGTCCTTTTGGAAATTATCTGGGCAAAGGCTTTTCTTTTTTTTTTTGTTCTTTATTTTGCCTTACACAATTCAAATTTACAATTTGTTAGTTTTCGTGTACCCCTTGGGGTCAGAGCGCAGGGTCAGCCATTGTACAGCACCCCTGGAGCAATTACAGGTTCAGCAGAGTAGGATCTCTTTTGGCAGTGACAGGGATTCGAACCGGCAACCTTCGAGATACCAGCGCAGATCCTTATCCTCAGAGCCACCACTCCAACCCTTGCACAATTAAGCAGGGCCAAAAGAGAGTGCAGAAACCTGTCAGTCCTATATTTCTGAAGGGTTAATGTACTGGTGGGGTGGTTGTCTGCCTCCACTGTTATTCCATGTTTGAGTGTTAAATATTATTACAACCACCACAGGGCCATCCAGTGGTCAGAATGTAAAAATTATGTCCTTTATAAAACAAACAAAAAATGCAACAAACTAAGCAACAAAATCACCAAAAAAAACTCGCTCACACATGTGGCAACATGAACACAACCAAAAAACCTCTTCTTCTTTGAAACTGAAACACAACACACTATGTTGCATGTTTGCTCTTGAAAAGAAACACAGCAGTTTAGGCTTAACCTTTCAACAGTTAAACTCCTGGACACCTGATCTAGTGATGATACAAGTAAGCAAAAAGCGAATGGTGGTCACTGACAATAAGGAAGGACAGACAGATACTGGTGGCAAAAAGGAAAATGTGATAGGAAAAGGCACCTGAGAGAGGAGGAGATGGCGAACAAGAAGGCTGAGCAGACAAGCTCTTTACCCAGGGAGAATAGGTTCTTGCTTTGTGTTTGCACTGTTCTATAAAGAATGCCTCAAACTCAAACCTCTGCAAGTCTCTAACTTTATTTTGACATCAGGTGCTAGGTTTGGCCCATCCTGGTGACAGAGACTATTTTTTAGTTATGTTCATATGCAAAGTCATGTGTAAAATGTGTAAAGCATCTCCTGAAAATACTATGCCTGCTGGTCTGTCTGTCTGTCTGCCACCTGAAACAACTCAGCTCCCAGTGGACTGCTTTTGGTGAAATTTGGTACACTTATTCTTCAGGGAAATTTATCAGAAAAGTTCAATTTTTGTTAAGATGTTTCAAATACAGTGCTCTGTACACATTTTTACAATTTCTAAAATTTCCCATTAAAAACAATTCTTGAATTTGTGAACTCGTCTCTCAAATCAGAGGAACATTCTGTGTGACTTCAATTACAAATTAGCTTATTGTTTCAAATTTGCCTTGAGCGGGTTTACTTCAGCTTGTATGTTTTGTATATTTCCCTCTTTTATTCTTCTGACAGCTGCTTCTCATAGCAAAACAGATCTCGCTTGCACACACACTCACACACACACACACACACGCTCTCACACACACACACACACACACACACACACACACACACACACACACACACACACACACACGCTCTCACACACACACACACACACACACACACACACACAAGCCACATATCTGGTACACCCGCTTCTACTTCTTCAGCTGCAACAGGAAAGTAGGTTTACTTACAGATTTTCCATTACTGTATTTACCTGATGACACTGGGCATAAGATTTGACATAATCAAATGGGATGGGATGCCTGTCCATCATCATGCTAGACTAATGCTTTGCTTTTAACTGCTTTAGAATGTGGAACAAGGTCATAGCTGCTGGAATAAACGTACCTGGACAGGAGTTGGTTTTAGGCATGACCAGAAATGACACAATAAGCATTTTACATGTCCTCTTTGGATTACCACCCAAAATCCTTGTAAGGCAAATTTGATTAAGTTAGCATAAAGCAATGCCAGTTGTGAGTGAAACAATGCTGAGGGTGACACAACATCCTTCTGGATCACAATTAAGGGAACAAATGTTAGGAGTTAAACAAATAAGACAGGTTTAATCCACCTATACTGATAAGGGCTGTTTGTGCAGGTTTCAAAAGGAATCTGGGCTATTTCTAATCCAATAAATTGAAAAAATATGGCTGTGGTTTCAAAGCACAGTTGTGAGCAACACTGTGGTACATTTTCTTTAACTTACTAATAGGAATGCCAAGCCCCTAATATTCTCTGGTGAAAAGTATTCCCTACTGAAATTACGCCTGTGGTCTTTGTAGTGTGGAGTAACTACTATCAGCAATGGGTGAGTATCCTACATTTGTGTTTTAAAGGGCACCGAGTCACATATGTAATTTGTTTGCTATACACATTTCATATCTTAGCTCAGCATTTCTCAACCTTTAAGTATTTGTGACCCGAGTTTTCATAACAGTTTTAATCGTGCCCAACGTTTTGTTGAAAGGAGCCCACGAATACCAATTTGTTCTTTTTTACTTAATGATATATCATAGATGCATATTTTATTATACCTACTTCACTTTTATCGACATTTATCTAACTCTATATTTATTTTTCTAGTATCTGAATGTAGTTTAAGTTAATTTCTTTTGGTTTCAATAGATGTATTTTTCATATTTTTGATTCTTGTTTTCTTTTTTTTAAATCTTCGCGCCCCCTTTTTTGTTACTTCATGGGGGCCCGCCCCACAGTTTGAGAACCACTGCCTTAGCTTACATTGAGCCACACTCAAAATTATTTTAGCTTGCGCTAGCAGTATACAGTGCCTATAAAAATTATTCACCCTGGATACTTTTCCCATTTTTATTGTCTTGTAAAATTGAATTACAGTGGATTTAAGTGGGCTATTTTAACACTGATTAAAAAGGAAAAGACTCTTTAATGTCAAAGTGAAAACAGGTCTCTATAAAGTGGTCTAAATTACAGTTTTTCTCAAATGATAAAACACAAAAGCCAATCCTCTAAACCAAATGACCAGTTGTTTAAACACATTTACTAAATCTAGCCATCATTTTCCAATATCATAAACACATTTCACATGAAGACACAATTCACAAAACACAATCCTCTGTTCTCATAAATCTAAACACATTTTTCCTTGCTAAAACACAAGTTGCAAAAGAACTCTGCTCATATTCTCAAATGAAAGCTCATGTGATGCAAAATGCTTGCCACAGTAAACAATATTTGAACACAATGAACACACCTGGCGTCATTCATTACACACAACGACTCAAAATTGAAGACACTTGTTGCTAATGCTGTGACCACATATATAAAAGCAAGTTCAGAGTGCACAGTTTGCTGAAGATTCCAAACAAACACAATGGATGAAGGCAGAGTCAGGGGAAGAGGAATTCGAGTCAGAGGAGGGAGAAGAGCTGGCCATGGAAGAAGAGGAGCAGGCCAACGAGGAAGAGGAGTTCAAATCAGAGGAGGAAGAGGAGCAGGCCAACGAGGAAGAGGAGTTCAAATCAGAGGAGGAAGAGGAGCAGGCCAACGAGGAAGAGGAGTTTAAATCAGAGGAGGAAGAGGAGCAGGCCAACGAGGAAGAGGAGAAGGTCCAGGAGGGAGAGCAAGACAACCTTGCACCATCATTACGGACGAGATGCGAGCAACAGTCATTGACCATGTCATTGTCCATGGCATGACAATGGCTGAAGCAGGACTAAGAGTCGATCCAAACCTGAGTAGGTTCACCGTGGCCACCATTATCAGGGCATTCAGACAACACAACAGGTATTGTACTCTATTGCTTTCTTTGTCACAATACAGTTTTACAAGCCTGTGAAAGTAGTCTATTGGTTTCAAATCAGTTGTTATTGTAAAACATGTCAATTGACAACACATGTTTCTTTCTTTAGAGTTGAAAGAATGCCACATAGAGGTGGGAGGGTTGCCATATTTACAGCGGCACAAAAAACCCTCATTGTGGATATGGTTCGTGAGAACAACCTCATCAGACTCCGGGAGATCAGAGACAAAGTCATTGCCGATAATGTCAACTTTGACAGCATTGATGATGTCAGCTTGGCCACAATAGACCGAGTTCTCCGGTGCCAAAAGATGCGGATGAAACAGGTCTATAGGGTTCCCTTTGAGCGCAACTCTGCGCGACACAAAGACCTACGTTACGAGTATGTGCAAGTAAGTATACATCCATGTTCACAGTACAGTTAGTAGACATACTGTGTTGCTCAGTGGCCTACATTACTTCTAGACAATACTGTGCTACCTGATTGAATGTTGTTCAGCCAGTCTGGGTTCCAATTGATTGCTGGACAAAGGCACCTTATCTGGAAGGTCCAGCTTGTGGTGAGTCAGTATGGTGACCTAATCTACACAATGAAGACAAAATAACTCTCCACACATTGAAGCTGCAGAGACTGTGCAGATATACCACTGTTTCCTGGGTGCTTCACCAGTCGCAGCTTTATGGGAGAGGGGCAAAGGAAAAGCCACTGTTTAAAAAAGAGCTTAGTTGCCAGAAGACAAATGGGAGACTTCTCTAGGGTAGGACAAATTCTTACTCTACTAAGATTTTTAGTGTAATACCTAGAAGTAATTCTGAGACGCTTGGTAAATACAGGCATAGATCACAATCCAACTAAGATTGGACTTGAAAAAGGCTATTCACTCATGATCAGCGTGCATCCTGATGGGTCTGAAAAGTTTTGCAAAGAAAAATGGCAGTGTCCAGGGGCCTCAAGCATAACACCATGAGTAGAATTCACACTATAACATGACGTAAGCACCAAAGCCAAACTGTGCTTACGCACAGAAAAATCCAGATGCATAAATCTGTGCGTTAGCCCACTTCCAAGTTCTTCCGCTCCATAAATCCCGATCAGCATGAAAAGTAACGTACGTGCACGCGCCTTCTGTCCCACCCCGTCTCATCCTAGAATTACGCCTCTTTGAATATGCAAATCAATATAAATAGCCCTTAAGCTCAGCGTCCTGTGAAAAGGCAATGGCAAAAGCAAGACGGAAAATATAGGAATTTCAGCGAATACCAAGTGGAGGCAAAGAAAAACGTACTATTTGTTTAATTAAACCGTGGTATAATCAACAAAAGGAAGTCGATCGAGTGACAGAGCGTGTTGGAGAAACTTGAAAGCTCACATTCACAAAGTTGCACAGTGCCCGACATAAAAAAGAAGTTGGCACATATCAAAGTCGCTGTGAAAAGGCGAGACGTAGCCCACCATCTGAGTGTCATATCAAAGCTTTTTAGGGTACAGACAAAAACAATTAGGCACACAGTAGGAAAAAAAGCACAAAATGTCAACTTCAATCTCGAAATTTCCACTTTAATCATGTAATTTATTTTGTCATTAAAGTAGAACATAAACTTCATCTTAAAATCGTTTAATTTACTAGTTTCTCAAATACCATCGTTACTAAAGTAGCACGTTAAATGCTTTTTTTGAATTTGATCTTTTGCTCTGTGTGTGTGAATGTGCTTCCGCTTTCTCTTTCTCCGACTGGACACAGAATCCATTACATTCGTGATATTACAGCTCTCTGAATAATTAAAATATTGAGATGTGTACGTGATATCATTTTCATGATGATAGGAGTTAAAGCATGTTATTAAACAGGGGAACACGGTGTGTGATTGTGCACTAACCTCCAATTCCTGTCCTTACTTTTCTTTCTCCAAATACCCAATCGCCACACAATCAGCTCTGTAATAGACGTTAAGCCATCTGTAAGCTTACAACGCCGATTCTTCAAAACTTTTAAGGAACATTGAAATATCTTCCTAGTACGTGTTTAATTATTCTATCCATCTATCCTTCCAGTGTCGTGTCAGCCCCAGAAAGAATACCGCACAAGGTAGGATCAATCCGTGAACTAGCTAGTGCGGAACCGTGTCCTCACATGTTTAATTATTAACAATACAGATTATTTAAATGGAGTTAAAGTTTTATCTGTATAATATAATCAACATAGTTTGCTGCATTTCATCTTAAAAATGATATCGTCATCATATGTAAATACACGCTTTATTAATTGGCGCAGGTTGTGCAATATTATAACTGTGGTGCAAGTTTACAGTGGGGTGATTGTACTTATAAGTACAAACAGTTCTACAAGGAGGACATGATGGACTGATTGACTGTTTATAGTTCTTGGGATGAAACTGTTTGTGAACCACAAGGTCCGTACAGGAAAGTCTCTGAAGCATTTTGCCGTGGCTGAGGCAGCGTGTGCTTGATGCTCTATCCCAATAATTCTCTTTCCGATCAGCTGCTGCTGTGATTCACACTCAGATACAGTGATATAAATACTCCGAGTGGTGCAGTGAGAGTAATATGGAAAAAGATGATCCGCTGTGGCAACTTCTAACGGGAGCAGCTGAAAGAAGAAGAAGGTGCAGTGAGAGTAACAACGCTAAAGCTGTTATGGTATTTGGAATACTATGACTATTCCCTGGACCATTATATTGTTACAAGTTAATTACAATCAGATGCATTACACTAATAAACAATATGCGTTAGTTTCAGTGTATTTATAAAGCCGCGTCAGGAAAATACAGAGTAACCACACAGGAACAGTAGCACTGCTTTGACGCTGGGTGCCGCCAGTCTGCAAAACCGAGGGGAGAACTTGCGTACGAATGGGTATGAGGTACCGTGGAAATGTGCGTGGCTTTACGCCAAGTGTAGGTTTTAACACATCGCGATCTGAACGTGGAAAAGTTCTTACGCAACATTTCTGTGCGTACGCACCGTTTATGCATGAGGCCCCAGATGTGCAAACCTGCTACGGATAGACCTGTGTAAGCAGGTCTACTTAATACTGACATAAAGGGGGTGAATACTCATATAATCATTAATCAGATATTATAATCATATAATCAAACTATTCTGCATTTTATTTTTTGTTATTACTTTAGACCACCTTACAGAGATGTTTTCACTTTGCCATTAAAGAGTGTTTTTCTGTTGATCAGTGTCAAAAAAGCCAAATTAAATAGATTATGATTCAATGCTATATAAAAGTAAATTGTGAAAACTTCCAAGGTGGTGAATAATTTTTATAGACACAGTAAGCAGAATTCAGAACAAGGATGGAATCCATTCCGGTCAGGGCACACTCACTCTTACAGCCACACTTCTGACAACTGCCAGTCAAACTCAGTGCCACCTCTTTGGGATACGGGACAACAGGAAGAAACATCTTTAGGATGTGTAAGGAGGCCTTATCAGTAATATTTCTGGGGTCATTGAGGGTTTCAGGTAATTCAACTTCAATCCCTCCTACCTAGGTGACACCATTGGAGGAGAAGAGACCCCAGCTTGGTGCTGAATCAAAAGGTGAGTGAATGCATATGGAAAGAAGACGTTCATGTGCTCAGCCATTCTTACCCCAAGTGACTGACAACATTTTAGTGATGGTAATAATTCAAACAGATCGTTACCTAGGTAAAACGGGGTCTTGAATTACAGCGTTTATTCATTTTCCTGACCCGTGATGTTTGCTGATCTTGATAAGAAGCCAGATTTGAGTCTGCAGTTCTTTCTGCTATGCAAACAATACACTTCAGTTTATGTTCTGAATGAGCAGTGACAATGTTCTTCAAATGGTTATGTTTATGGAGAAAGTAAAGATGGTTTTGACAACTGCTCTATAAAACTGGACCAGCAGCAACTGAGACAATGTAAACATTTTAACACGATAACCGTTTCAGTTGCCAGTCTTTTTTGAATTAGACAAATTATGTTTTCTTCCGGATGGCACGGTGGCACAGTGGGTAGCTCTGCTGCCTCGCAGTTAAGGTCCTCCCTGCGTGGAGTTTGCATGTTCTCCCCGTGTCTGCATAGTTTTCCTCTGGGTACTCCGGTTTCCTCCCACAGTCCAAAGACATGCAGGTTAGGTGCATTGGTGATTCTAAATCATCCCTAGTGTGTGCTTGGTGTGTGGATGTGTTTGCACCCTGCAGTGGGCTGGCACCCTGCCCGGGGTTTGTTTCCTGCCTTGCGCCCTGTGTTGGCTGGGATTGGCTCCAGCAGATCCCCGTGACCCTGTAGTTAGGATATAGTGGGTTGGATAATGGATGGATGGATGGATGTTTTCTTCCCAGATTAGGTGTGTAACAGTCATGCCAAGAAATTTAAATTATTACACCTTATTCAGAGAAAAAACATTTATAAAGAGAGATGGAGGGATGCCTCCTAAAATCCACAACCATTTCCAGCAGGCCAGTGACATAGTACCTCATCATCTTCATCAGGGTAGTGTCATTCGCAAACTTCAGCAGTTTTTAAAGATGGGCGACTGAAACGCAATTGTTGGTGTAGAGAAAAAAAGGATAGGAGATCTTTGAACTGACTTTCACAAGTCTGTGTGCAGCTTACTTCACATTCATACTATAGAGTTTGCTATGGAGAAGATCTGGTATGAATATGATAAATGGTGAACTAAAAACACAAATCAGATCCTGGTATAAGTGTATGGAGAGTCTAAACGCTGTAAAATGTAATGGAGGGGCAGGTTTACTGCATCTTCAACTGATTTACTGGAAAGTTTAATAAAGGGCCAATGGTCAAGACCAAAATTTGTGATAAACTAGGGCTACTAAAGAACTAAAGGTCATTGACACTCGTCTTTAATCATTATTACAGGAAGTACTTTTTGGGCACAGTATTAATTGTGAATACTTTGAAATTGTTAAGATTATTGAGTCATTGACTGGTTACAAATGTCTGTAAACATTGGTGTTAACAGAGTCATAATGTGATGGGGAGACCCTGTCTAGGTCAGGTGCTTTACGACAATTCTGTCTCCAGAAGGGCAAACAGTGATATGGATGGGGGAGAAAGAGTTCAAGTAAAAAAGAGAAGTCAGGAGAAGCAGAGCCATGAGCAGGGTGCCATGTGCTGAAGGGGTGACTCTTAAACCTGCAGTGAAAACTGTTCATCTGGCTAGGGAAAGAGGGATCAGTCAGCAGCCATTGGGTGGGGGGCTGCATTTGTAATCAGTAATTATCTGCAGTACATTCCTAACAAAAGAGCAGCCATTGGTGGAAAAATGTTTAAATGTGTCATTATACCTGCATTTGGTATCCAAAACTGCCCTGCGGCAGCAGATCTTTTGCTTGTTGTATACACCATTATCCGTATTTTTGTATGTATCTTTTGTAGCTCTTTAAGGACAATGTCATCTGTTTATTGTATTTAATAATTGTTTTCGGTAATATGCAGTTTTCCTGGAAAAAATGTTTTTTGCATGCAACTGTGTCCATATATTTATTTTAACCAACCCAGACCTCTCTGTACACGACCCAGTGTTCATTCAATGCCATCCGGTAGTCTCACCACGCCCTTACTAGTCCTCTTATGCAATGCTTTATGTATTTCTGGTTCTGCTGAGTTTAATTTTGTCCTTTCTTACTGTCAGAAATTATCATGGCATAAACTGAAAGAGTAGCCTGGCAGGAGCAGATTTTACAAAAACTATTCAAGTCAATTGAAGTCTGGAACTTCAAAGGTTTTAAAAAAAACAGGGATTCCCATCTGTTTGTGTCCTCGTCTGAAATCTTCACATTTTCTCTGCCCTCGCATTCTTTCCTTTCTTCTCAGTGTTGCACCAGTGGCAGTCAAAAACCAAATGCAAAGCCTTGCAGGGGAGCAACGCCCTGTAATTCAGTTTGCGTCTTATTGTTTGGGCTGTTGAATCACTAAGGAGTGGAAATGGACTAACCACTGGGTGTGGAAAACGAGTGGGAGCAGATGAGAGGTAATGGGCTGTAAAGCTAGAATGAAACGCTGCTCATTCATAGGGCTGGGAATTCTTACTCACCAATCTATATCTGGAGTTGTGTTTTTTTGTTTTGTTTTACCCATAATCTCTTCTACTGCATACAAAACACAGCGCGTCTGTTAGCGTTGCCATGGATTGTCACTCATTCACACCCTACTTTTAAGTGCTTCTCTACAAAAATTTGAAACAGGGCATAAAATGGCATTACGGCCTTTCACGTGTGACATTACAGCATAATTCACATGTGGGGGGGACTCTTCATCATTTGCCATTACATTTTAAATAACCAAAGTCCTATCTTGATTATTTGGAGGTAAAATGACAAGTGGTTTGTGCACCAATAATTATGTTCCAGGGCAGCACACGCTACCTCACAGATCCAGTGTCCTTGCATTCAAACCCCACAACTGCTTATTGTCTTTATGGATTTTGCATGTTCTCCCCATGTCTGTTTAGGGATTTCTTCTAACATCTCCAAAGAAGTGTTAGGTTAATTGTTTAATAGCTTTTTTTTCCTAAACTAAACTAAACTGGGCTAAAAGTGACTGAGAATATTAATGTAGCTAATGAATTTTTATATTGTTGTTTGCCAAAGAAAGCCAACTCATTTGCACTGTCTGCAGTGATTTATACAGCTGGGTTAGGCACACTTTAGGTTCTTTGAACCATGGAAAGTATCTCTGGGGTGGGGGGTGTAAAATTAGATAGCATTATCTGATAATGTTAAAAAGAGTTTTCAAAGTTGATTTACTGTAACACTGCTAAAAACACAATGCAGTATATCAAAGCCTAAAACTATAAGTGCCCCATCATAAAATGGACTTAAATAAATGTCTACCAACAAGAAACCATAAAAGTAACACCTTCATCGTGCATTATTTTTCTGCCATATTCTGTACAACAGCATGTGTTAAACAAATCTCATTTCATTATGGCTTAGCTCTGCAGCACTTAGTGATAGGAACGTGTACAACACAACAGCATTGGCTTTTTATTCAAAAATATGTAAAACTTGATAAAAATGTAGTGTCATCGGCTCATTTCAGAGTTATTGTCACATGTACACAGGGCAATGAAATTCCTCGCTTTACCCTTGAGCAACACGCACCAGGCGGCCACTGTCCACAGCTTATATAAAACATGCTTATATAAAACATTTTATAAAAAAGCTGGTGGTGGTCGGAAGGATTGGTGGCGCCAGTGTTCGGCAGCCTCACTTCTGTCAGTGTGCCCCAGGGCAGCTGTGGCTACATAGTAGCTTATCATCACCAGCGTATGAATGTGTGTGTGAATGGGTGAATGACTGTTGTGTTGTAAAGCGCCTAGGGGGGTTCTTGAACTCTAGTTAGGCGCTATATCAAATACAGGCCATTTACCATTTACTTATATAAAACATGGTCATCACAAAAAAATAATAAGAAATGATCAGCAAAACAGCCAAGTTTCCTCTCACGTACTGTTTTGAGGTATTGATGCTAAAATTCATTTCACATGTGATTTTGCAACTGTAAAACTCGTTGAAAAGGATTTTTTGTGGGAGGAAAGTTAAACAATATTACTTCTGATGGATTTTGTTAACACTCTGCACCCTTTGTTGGCCCATAAATACCTCAGAAAAGGTTTTAGATTGGGAAAGTCACTTTTATAAATTCAACATGGCTAACCACCAGCGCGATGAGACAAAAAGACTTACTAACAGACAAAAGATGTAATCCAGCGAGGCAATGAACTTGTTATCCAGAATAGTTGAGAAGGAAATGCTGTAGCTGAGGTCCTTTTGCAAATGATATTTAAACATTGTGTGCGCTAATAAAAGTGTCCTCTCATTCGCTCAACGCATTGCTGCCTGTAGTCCCTGTGCCAGCACTGCCAGAAGGTTGCAAATGAGATGAAAATATGGGAGGAAAATGGGTTATACAAATACTAAACAGCTATTATCCTGGGTCAATAGCACAAAGTTTACTGGTCGCAGAATGAAAAAGTTTTGCAACTTCTTTGCTGAATTGCTGGCTCGTCTCAAATAATAGGCTAAAAGTAATCCAAGTTCATTTGTAGGGGCGTCCCCAGTTTCACTTACTGTAGTTTCAGAGTGAGATTGATGAGGGACACTTTGGCGTCCAAGTGCAGCCCCTGATCTCAGTTCTAGGCTCTGCAGGCTGATATGATCAAACATCTAAAAATCTCTTCTGACTCCAGTTTTCTCTAATGCACTCTAAAACCATTGTTTTCACATTTAATGTCTGATATTTCACTTTTCCTTTGTCTTATTTTCTTGTTTTGTTCTATCACAGTGAAAACCTTATACCTGCTCCGAATACAAATACTACACTCATTAGTCAACACACTGTATTATTAATGCTTTATAATCAACACTGAGGGAGTGACTGCTTTAAAAGTACCATAAAAAGATTACATTTATGAAAATCTGTGAAAGGTGTAACTCTGGAAATAAACAACATATACAGTCACAGTCACATGTACACAGTACAGACAATATTCCGCCCCTCTCCAGTGACGTGGTTAATGAGTATAACCTTACTTGGAAACTTTCATCCTTCTTAACTGAAAAATCTCAAAACACATTACAGAATATGTAAGGAAAGTAAGGCACAGGTGATTTAAAAACCAAACCCATTTTGACAGTTTAATGCTAAGATAGATCTAGGGCTTTTACCATTGCCTGCTTATGAATAATATTATGCTCTGTATATAACTGCAGCTTATGCTCTTCCACCTGTCATTACACTGGAATTTTAACATAAGAAGAAGCAATAATGTTCTGTACTCATACAAGGGAACTAAATACAATACGATTCAGATGTTTAAAAAATGATTACCTGACCTGGCACCAGGTGTACTCCTCCTTTGGATGTCTTTGTGTTTTTTAGCTGTAGCTGGTGGTGGCCTACATAAAATAATACTCTCAGCCCACTGAACACAAATCAGGGTTGTAGGATACTGAAGCCTGTGCTTGTGGTATTAAGCAGCTAGAGCAGGGGTGCCCACACTTTTTCGGCTTGCGGGCTTCTTTTAAAATGACCAGGTCGAAATGATCTACTTACATTAAAAATTATATATATACTGTATATATATATATATATATATATAGATGAAATAGTTTTTACTGTCAAATAATGCAAAGAGTATGCGACACATGTTTCGTCCTAATTCCGGGCTCATCAGGCGTACACACTCACTGCATCCCCTCTCGGGAATCGAATACCGAGTATACTTTATACATATACTTTATACATAAAATATATGTTGTCATATCTTGCATAACTGAATAACCTTTATGGTACAATAACAAATCAATGCATTTATGGTCACTACAGTATTTGGATTTAATAATCTTCATGTGGGAAAAAGCTGACTCGCATAAATAAGCAGAGCCGAATAATGTAGTCAAGGAAGTAGCTCTTGGAAGGTCTTCTTATGCTTAACGATCAAGTGACTCACCCAGAACGATGCTTTGGTGCGTCTGTCTTTGCTTTTGAATTCAGCCGAGTGAAGAATGACGGCTGTCCAATTAACTGCGATTTTAGTTCCCTCTCCTTTCTCTTTCTCAGATTGCTTTTCAGAAGGAAGTCAGTTTCATAGTTTTTATGAACAGTTCGAAAGTGCCTTTCCACATTTTCCTTTGGAATAGCAATGATAGATCGACAGATCAGACAAACGCACTTCGATTGTGACATTGTGAGAAAAAAAATCCTCTTCCAATTCCACATCCAGCCCATACCCTCCCCAAACAAATTTTTTTTAGATCCCTTCTTTAGTCGATAAAAATTGGAAGGCTAACTATATCACTTAGATAGCCAGAGTTTTGCAGTAGCTCGCGCACTTGATCGTGCGTACAGGATGACCAGTATGTTAGAAGATAAGAGAGTGATAAGTGGCAAATGCCATTGGGAGGATATATTATAGACTAACGTTGAAAAATTTTTTTTTTTTGAATGCAGCGCGATCTACCTGCACTACCTTTGCGATCTACCGGTCAATCGCCATTGATGTCTTGGGCACCCCTGAGCTAGAACAAGGGGGCAGCACATTGCACAGCCCAGTGACACACACGTGCCTACGGTCACTCATGTGAGTCACCATTTTATGTATATCTGGTACTAATGAGGTGTGAATAGAAACACCTGGGAAGACACAAAGAGAACATTGAAACTGCACATTGACAATGACAGGGCCACAGGTTAGACAGCACTGTTAGTGACTCTACCGCCACACCACACTTTGGAAAAAAAATGTCATTGACATATTTAAAAAATATATATACTAATGACAGCCAGAGAGTGAGAGCAGCATTTAAGATTCCGGTGGAATTACACTGATTAGTTTCTAGTAGTGTGGTTACAGGCAGCACTGACATTACTCTCCCCACATGATGAGCTGTACTGGCACCAAGCCAGCCTTCCATGTGTAGAGTTGTAGATCTCGCTGGTCATGAAGCTCGAGCCCACACCCCTCTGCACGCTATGCCACAAAGACTTCATTTGTATTGGCCTGCTCGTCCATGTCTTTTGGGACATGTGACACCACCTCCTGTTAAAGTGCTGTTAGCCTGAGGAGAGAGAAATAGGAACACCCTATACAAAAGAATGAACATGTTTAGTGGGAGTAAAAGTGTTCCCAATGAGTTCTGAAAGCTCCAATGTTTAACTTTTCTAATTAAAAATGAAAGCCATTGGCATATTTGAAATAAAAAACAAAATCACTCCTCCGTAGATTGTGGCTGTTTGACAATACTTCCTGCTCTTTTAAGTTCAAATCCAGTTTAAAAAAAAACTTTAATATCATTATAATAAATGCTACACTTCCAAAATATTAACAGTTAATAACAGTGATTATACTAATAAACAGAGAAATGAACAGGTGACAAGATCCTTCTTGATAACACTGTTATCTTTGATGTCTAAGAATATCATTTTTATTCGGTGTGTGAAATGGAGGCCATTCAGAGTAGCTCAAGGCTTTGTTATGGAAACACCATATGCTGATTTGCATCTGTAACTTCAAACACTAAGCTTTATTTATTTTATGTTTTTGACGGTTGAGCCCTGACACCTTATCTATTAGAGTTGGGCACAGCATTGGTTGCTCTGTGTACGGCATCTTGTATTTGAATGTCTTTTGTATCGTTTGGAGATTACAGAATAATATTCCACTCCTTGACTTAAATTCAGAAGTTTTTGCAACAGTGCAATCTTGTTCTATCAATGTTAGTCACTAAAGTATGTTTCCATTAGGATAAGAATCCTTAATCACAATTATCAAATTTTCAACCATCTTTTTCATCTACATGGTCTAACTGGTAGAAGTTTGAATGAAGAATGAAATTGGGAGAAGGGAAAGAGACATATAAACTAACCAAGGTCAAAACCAGTAAATGAAGAATCAATAAAAATAAGCTTGGAGCATGAAACCAAAAATCCTAGTCATGGGGTGTTTCAAGAAGGCTAAAGACTAGTCTTTACACATAGACTGAGCCAAATACACAAGCTGAAGGCAGAAGTTAAAAAGGACGGAAAAAAGGTGGTAACCAGCAATAAAATATAGTGAAGAGAAAATAACGCTAGGGTTTTGGGGAGTATCCAGAGACTTGGGCAAAACAGAGAGTGCATGATGCTGACGTTTTAAACCATCGCAGTAATAAGATCATTCTGCCTGTCCTCTTTAACAATAACAGCAATAAAAACAAAATGGCATCAGGAGAATGTGATTTACTTTCAACTATGTTAAAAAAGCTGGAAAACAAATGTAACCATTAGATTCCTTTTTCCCAAAACCCGCAAAACTATGTTTCAACTATTTCTTGAGACCAAGGATAAGTTAAAAAATTTTAAAAACATACACCAGATCATGACACACAGCCACAGAGAGTCAGAGCCTCTCCTGCAGCATTGAACACAAAATAACACACCAGGCTCCAATAAGATGCCAATCTATCACACAACATATTCATATTCACACCCATATCCACTCCCTCCAGGCCAATGTGAAGTCATTAATAAAACTAACACGGAGGAGATATGTGGGTTGTGGAGTGAAACCAGAGTATAAGGAATAAACCCACAGGAGCCAAAGAATAAATGGGCTGGGATGTGAATTCAAGGCAATTGGATTAGTAAAGTAGAAACTTTAACCACTGGGCTGCAATGCCATAAACCCCTTAAATGCACCACTGATTGACATGAGAAACACTAATAACCTGAATGTACAAAATACTAAAAACTATACTAACATTTATGCATATTTTTTAAAACCATTCTTATTCTAATACAATGCTAGGAACTTTCAGTGCACTGTATGAATACACAAAGAATATGGTCAGACTTACTGTATATTGATTGTCTGTAGTACTAGGGTGTTGTACCATGTTAGCAATTTTGAATGTAGTGAGAAGTTCAACAAAATGACACCTTTTATTGGCTAACTAGAAAGATGACAATATGCAAGCTTTCGAGGCAACTCAGGCCGCTTCTTGCAATCATTACATCTTACCTGAAGAAGTGGCCTAAGCTGCCTCAAAAGCTTGCATATGGTAATATTTTTAGTTAGACAATAAAATGTGTCATTTTGCTCGACTTCTCACTATATTGATTTGCTGGAAAGATAATACAGTAGATGCGATTCAGCTATCAGCTTACACACCTGGGGTCTCATGTATAACGGCGTGTGTAGAATTCACACTAAAACATGGTGTAAGGACAAAAGTGGAAATGTGCGTACGCACAAAAAAAATCCAGATGCATAAATCTATGCGTTCGTCATCTTCCACGTTCTTCCGCTCCATAAATCCCGGTCAGCGTAAAAAGTAACGCTCGTGCACGCGCCTGCCGCCACTTCCAAAACTCCTCCCAAAATTAAACCTCTATGAATATGCAAATCAACATAAATAGACCTTAAGCTCAGCGTTCTGTGAAAAGGCAATGGCAAAAGCACGGGGGAAAATAGAAGAATTTCAGCGAATACCAAGTGGAGACAAGGGAAAACATACTATCTGTTGGTTTAAACAGTGGTATAATCAACAAAAGGAAGTTGATCGAGTGACATAGAGTGTTGGAGAAACTCGAAAGCTCAAGAAGTTGTCAGATATCAAAGTCGGTGTGAAAAGGTGAGTCGTAGCCCACCGTCTGAGTGTCATATGAAAGCTTATCAGGGTACAGCATAAAGAAAAAAAAATAGGCACACAGTGGGGAAAAATGTCAACTTTAATCTCGAAATTTCCACTTTAATCATGTAGTTTATTTTTTTCATTAAAGTAGAACATCATAAACTTTATCTTTAAATCGTTTAATTTACTAGTTTCTCAAAATACCATCGTAACTATAGTAGCACATTAAATGCTCTGTTTTGTATGTGTTCTTCTATGTGGTCTATGTGTGTGAATCACTACGTGCTTCTTAAACGGGCTTTCTCTTCCTCCAGCTGGACACAGAATCCATTACATTCGTGATATTGCAACTCTCAGAATAATTAAAATACTGAGATGTATACTTGATATCATTTTCATGATAGGAGTTAAAGCATGTTATTAAACATGGGAACACAGTGGCGCAGTGATACGAGCTGGCGCCCTGTCCAGAGACTGCCTAGTGGCAAGATGTTTGCGCAACCTTCGATGAAACAATTTATTGCAGCAGTACTGTCTCTTTCAAACGTACTAACCACCAATTCCTGTCCTTCCTTTTCTTTCTCCAAGTAACCAATCGCCACACAATCAGCTCTGTAATAAATGTTAAGCCATCTGTAAGCTTAGAACGCCAATTCTTCAAAACTTTAAAGGAGCATTCAAATATCTTTGTAGTACATGTTTAATTATTCTATCCATCTATCCTTCCAGGGTCGCGCCAGTCCCAGCAAGAATACAGCGCGAGGCAGCTCCTTGCTAGCACTGCGACACCTTGTCCTAACATGTTTAATTATTAACAATATAGATTATTTAAATTATGTTAACATTTTATCCGTATAATGTAATAAACATATTTTGCTGCATTTCATGTTTAAAATGATATCGTCATCATATGTAAATACACGCATTATAAAGTGGCGCAGGTTGTGCAATATTATAACTGTATCGCAAGTTTACAGTGAGGTGATTGTACTAATAAGTACGAACATTTCTACAAGGAGCACTTGATGGACTGATTGAGTGCATTTAGAGTTCTTGGGATGAAACTGTTTCTGAACCACAATGTCCCTACAGGAAAGGCTCTGAAGCGTTTGCCATGCGAGAGCAGTTCAATAGACAGCATGGCTGAGGCAGCGTGTGCTTGATGCTATATACCGATAATTCTCTTTCCGATCAGATTGCACACTCAGATACAGTAGGATAAATAGTCTGAGTGGAGCATTGAGAGGAACAACGCTAAAGCAGCTATGGTATTTAGAATACTTTGGCCATTCCGTGGACCATTATATTGTTACAGGTTAATTATAATCAGATGCCTTAAAATAATAAACAATATGCAGTTAATTTCAGTGTATATGATAAAGCCGCATCAGGGATGTGGATCTAAAAAAGAAAAGGTAACCACACAGGAACAAAAGCACTACTTTGACGCTGGGTGTCGCCAGTTTGCAAAACCAAGCTGAGAACTTGCGTACGCCAAGCATTTAGTCAGCGTGAAAATGTTCATTGCTTTACAACAAGTTTAGGTTTTATACATCACGATTTGACCGTGGAAATGGGAGTACGCAACATTTTTGTGCATACACACCGTTTATACATGAGGCCCCTAGTTACTCCAACTCAAGGTCTTCCAGTAACTGAGGAGTAACCTGACAGCAGTGAACACAAAGCAAGAAAAGGTGTGCAGTTCATTGAAGGCAGCAGAGATGTAATTATTACAACCAGGTTTCACTTGAATACATAAATGTATTTAAACCAGCTAAGATTTCTGTTTTTATTAATCTTGAAATCACAAATTCACTGTTAATAATTTAAACAGGTAATATGTTGATTGCTGCACTGTCAGTATGGGTTTTCTTCTCACATGCAAAAAACATCCATGTTGGAAAAATTGTCATCACTTAATTGGCCCTGTATGAGTGGGTGTGAGTGTGCCCCTTGACGAAATGGCACCCCATTCTTATCTGCCTTACACCCTGTGATGCCAGGAAAAATACCAGTTTCTCACAAACCTTAACTAGATGAGCAGGTTAGGTGGTTGGTGGAAGGATAGGTAATTATACCTGTCCATCCATCCATACTGCACTCTATGCAGCAGAGTGCTTGGATCAGATTGATCTGCAAAATAATGTTTGGTGAAAATCAATAAAGACAATCAGAAAGCTGGCCCATCGTTTCACGTGGCATATTTCATAATGTGCAGTGTCATTGTTTAGAAAACAATGAATAATTTCATACACAGAAACAGGAATTTAAAGCCATCATTCAAAAGCAGAAAGTGATTGAAAAACCAAGTAGTAAATTTACAGTATCTTACAAATACATACTTTTTAAGGAGAATCTGATATACTTAATGAGCCTAGCATTTCTTTCTGAAAAGATGCAATGGAAGTTTCCTGAACTAGAGAAAAGTTACTTTCTTTCTGCTCATTTCTCATTTTGACTCAGCACTGGTAAGCTAGTTGGCATAAGGTCATGGGTTTCAGACCAGTTTGGGACTAAACTATTGGAGCATTGGTGTGAGAAGTGGGATAGTTCTTATGGTATAGTCTACAAATGCTGAGTGACATAACCAAAATACGTACCAGAGTCTATTAACCCACTTAAATTTTAGGACAACTACATTTTAACAGGAAATGTGCTTGTGTTTTAGGTGATAATAAACTGAACTCTCTGTATGTCAACCGGCCATAGTTCAACAATTAATTTATGGAAAGCTGTTGTCAGGCTCTATTTATGGTAAGTCAGTTTCAAACTGCTTTGTTTCCCTGTCTTTTTAAAGAGGTCTGTGTTTTAAAATGTACTCATTATGTAATTTGTAATTCGTACAGTTTGAATTTGCAGTTTACCTGTGAACTTGTCACAGAGTTTGGAGTCTGAACTCAGTGAAAGCCGCTATACAAAATTACGCTGAATTGAATTGAATGTACAAGTGGGGAACAATCCTACCAATAGATTTCCATGTGTGAATTCTAATCAATTAAATGCCATGTGGTGTTAAAAACAAAAACAAGGTGTTTAGACACAGAAGAAAAAAAAAGTCCTACTTTATAAATCATTTTATCTGAACTTTCTCATCTCTTGAGAGAGTTGTCTTTTTTTCATTAGGTTTCATCAGGACTACCTCAGACTCTGTCCCTTTCTTTTTTGTGTTCCATTGTAAATATTTTGGTAGTTTTTGTGACAACTGTTTTAATTTGACGTAACTGGATTTCATTTTTTAATTGAGTCGTTTGTAATGGTCCTTTTGTTTGTTAATTGTCTTCTACTTTGGCTGCCTTATTGAAAGACCTTTTGAGCCTTAGTCTAGCCTGAGGCAGTGAATACTTTCCTTTTTGTTTCACCATCTTTGCTTTAGTCATGTTCAAGTAAATTGAATTAACATTTTTTTATAAACTACCAGTAACGGTGGACTGCACAATAACGTGCAGTGAATACACTTGACTTATAGTTTTCATCCTCTTTCTCTTTAAGTTTATCATTCACTAGCAGAATACCCGCGCTTTGCAGCGGAGAAGTAGTGTTTTAAAGAAGGTACGAAAAAGAAAAGGAAAAATTTTAAAAATAACGTAACATGATTGTTAATGTAATTGTTTTGTCATTGATATGAGTGTTGTTCTCATATCTATCTATCTATCTATCTATCTATGTTGTTCTCATATCTATCTATATATATATATATATCTATCTATATATATATCTCTATCTATCTATATATATCTCTATCTATCTATATATATATAGCAGAATACCAGCTTACAGGGAGAAGTAGTGTGTTAAAGAAGGTACGAAAAAGAAAAGGAAAAATTTTAAAACTAACGTAACATGATTGTTAATGTAATTGTTTTGTCATTGATATGAGTGTTGTTCTCATATCTATCTATATATATATTTCTCTATCTATCTATATATATATATACCGCTTGGCAGCGGAGAAGTAGTGTGTTAAAGAAGGAAAGAGAAAGAAAAGGAAACATTTTAAAAATAATGTAACATGATTGTCAAAGTAATTGTTTTGTGTATTTGGCGGCGCACGAAGTTGTTTTCGGTAGCTGCATCAGAAAATGTACCACAACGTCTGACACGCGTCCTTTTTACTGTTTTCTCACAGCTTGGATTGCTGCTGTCATATATATATACACACACACACACACACACACACACATACATACATACATACATACACACACACAAATTATATACATGTGTGTATGTATGTATGTATGTATGTGTGTGTGTGTGTGTGTGTGTATATATATATATATACACATACATATACTTGTGTATATGTTTGTATGTGTCTATATGTGTGTGTATAAGTTTGGTCACTGAGTGCAAGGGAAAAATAATAAATTATAGTCTATAAGTTATTAAACAGTAAAACATTAACGTTTTAAGAAGTACAGGTACATTGAAATTACATTTTCTATGTGAACATTCAAATTTGTGCCTCTGGTAATGTGCCTTACCGGCATTTAAAGAAAATTAGTTTTGTGTCCTCTGCAGTGTTAAGAGAGAAAGGCTTTGGTTTGGGATAAAAGGAAAAAGGTGTAAAGAAAGGAAAGTTGCCTTTTTCTTTTATATAGTATAAAAAATACCAGCTTACAGAGGAGAAGTAGTGTGTTAAAGAAGCAATGAAAAGAAAAGGAAACATTTTGAAAATAACGTAACCTGATTGTCAGTGTAATTGTTTTGTCACTGTTGTGAGTGTTGAGTGTTGTTGTCATATATATATATATATATATTTACACACACACACATAAACATATATATATATACATATCTATACATATACACATATATACATACATATATATCTACATATATACACACACATATATATAAACATATATATACATATACATACATATCTACATATATACACACACAGCTATTTCAGATCAGTGCAATACGCTGTTTGTTAAAACAGTTGACTCCGCTCTTACGTGCAATAACAAATCAAATCATTCAGTTGTCTTTGCTCATATGTCATTTTAGAGCTGGACGCCTGGCATCTTTTTTTGGCCACAAGTTCGTTTCTGTTTGCTGTGAGGTTCTGTGTTGTGGAGATTCTCAGGATGGATTGCAGGTGCTCATCAGTGAGGCGACTCCTGTGTGCTGTTTTGTTAGTCTTTATCACTGAGAAGAGCTTCTCACACAGATATGTGCTACCAAACATGCACAAGGTTCGAGCCGCATGTAGACGGACTTTTTTTGTTCTTCAAAGTCACCAAAGCGCCGTGCAAACTCAGTGCGCAATAACTGTAGCCTCGCAATAACTTGCAGCATCATAAGGTAGACTTGATTAACGTGGTAAGTGTTCGGCAAGGCAGCTGAAGCACTGCATTATGGGATCTGTAGTTTATTGTGTTACCAGCGCTTCATATACCGGGCTTTAATAACAATAATACAGTATATAAAATGATCTCGGGCGGATTTAATTACACGCCGGGCGGATGTGGCCCCCTTGAGTTTGACACATATGGACTAAATAGAACTTGAAAAGATATATTTTTCAAATGTGATCGCAATTCAGATAGAGTTGACGCAAGACTACAGCCTGCATGCCTCAATGAGTCATCCTCCCCTCGCTCTTACTTTTTTACAGTTCATCTAATGAATACACTGAGTATGGCTTTACCAAAACAATCATTGATGGCGAATAAAGTATCCATTATTCGAGTATGTAGATCGGTATATATATATACATATATATATACCCGCGTATCGCAGCGGAGAAGTAGTGTGTTAAAAAAGGAAGAAAAAGAAAAGGGAACATTTTAAAAATAACGTAACATGACTTTCAATATACAGTATTTGTTTTGTGAGTGTTACTGAGTGTTGCTGTCATCAAGGATTTGATTATCATTATTTCTTTCAATCAGGTTCGTATTTGTAGGATGTGTTGTGTTCAAGTTACATTCCGTGTTTGTCAATCATTGTAAAGATGACAGGTTTCATTCATCGATTCGTTTCTTACTGCATCAATAAACAGCTCGTCTTCTTCTTTATCTGAGACCTGACACACTGCATGCACGGGTTTTTTACACTGTCTTCCTTTAGCGGGACATTGACTTTTTCCACCGTGTGCTTTGTTTCCACAGTAGCTGCATTTATGAATATGCTTATCAGACGCTTCATATTTTTGCTGCCTTTTCAATTGTGTAATTCGGTTTTGTTCAGCTCTTTGGAACTGTTGCTTTTTATCTGTGCACTGCGTCAGTTCACGTGAGCCGCTCGGTGTACATGCATCGAAGGTTCCCAGCTGTGCTGGTGCCATCTGGTGCTATGTCCATAGCTTTATTTAATGTTACCTTAGTCCTGGCACTTAAAACTTTCTCTCGCAGTTTCGCTGAGTTTGTGTCAAACACCACCCTGACCATCTCATCTTCCTCTGCATAAGCACAGTCCTTAAACCGTGAATATTTAGTGGGAGTTTGCTATTGGATTGCCGCTGACGGATGGCCTTATATGGGCAGGCACTAAATTACAAACGCCAGCGGCAGCCTGCCTATGAACTTAATTTAAAGTGTAGGTTTACATCGTGCTTTGTTTCCGAAGTAGCAGAACTCATCAATATGGTTGTATATGTCACTCGCTCGCTTCTTATTGTTTCGCTGCCTTCTCAATTATATGTTTTCTTCAGCGCTTTTTTGAGGTCTTCCTGGTTTTCAATGTACTGCGTGATTACGTGGGAGGCGTGATGATGTCACACGAAACACCGCCCCCACGGCGTTGAAGCTCATCTCCATTACAGTAAATGGAGAAAAACTGCTTCCAGTTATGACCATTACGCGTAGAATTTCGATATAAAACCTGCCCAACTTTTGTAAGGAAGCTGTAAGGAATGAACCTGCCAAATTTCAGCCTTCCACCCACACGGGAAGTTGGAGAATTAGTGATGAGTCAGTGAGTGAGTGAGTGAGTCAGTGAGTGAGTGAGTGAGTGAGTGAGTGAGTGAGGGCTTTGCCTTTTATTAGTATAGATTTGCTCAGAGGTTGATGTGCTTGCTGCTTCGTGAGCAGCTCGTTTTCTCCACCCTAGCAGCCCGCTTCTTCACTTCTTCCATCAGCATCTTTTCACGTTAAAACTGATAAAGTCAGTGTTTGTGCTGAAATTAGTACGTTTTTTTCTTAATTTTTCACTTAAGCTGGAACTTAAATCTTCAATCTGCCTCAAGAATGATTTAGCCGTACGCACGCAACGCACAGCAGCCCTGCTGCCGAGAATTGATTGTACAATAAAATAAAATAAAAATTTAAAGAGTAATAAAAATCATCACCCTGAAAGCGGACAGTAGATGACACGTAGTATATGTGTACCAAATTTCAGGTCAAACGGTTTGCGAGGCGATTTAAAATCCTGGACAGACAAACGCACAGCCATGGTAGCGTATTATATAAGGAAATATCCATTTAACAGAATAATACTTTTATCAGAATCTTCACTTCTGGGGGTTCCTTTATCCACTTTTGGAATAAGCTGAGTGATGTTATCAATTAAGAGCTAGGATTTATATTAGGAGGTTTTTGAGGAGCTCATGCCTTGGGAGGTTGGAATTTGAATTTGCTTGATACTTAGTTTTGATTCTCGTGAATGCTCATTATTCTTTCAGAGACATTTTCTTTAATGAGACTTTTTTCTAACAATAGTTTTCTTTTTGTTAACACTTAAATACTTTTGTGCTTAATCAAGTATTGAATTAAATACGTATTATAATGAAAAGTAGACTGACTGAATGATGATAACCGAGGCCCATTATCTTTTAATTTTATGGGTTATGCCAAGTAACACAGCTAGTTTTAATTCAAACTTTAAATGTTGTGTTAAAGTTCCAAAAGGCTCATCAGTCTAAACTATTGCAGAACCTTTAATTTCATAACAGTTTTCACCTCTTCTGTCATGAACTGTAGTAGACACCAGTTCATAATAACTGCACACCAGTTATTTCACCATCCTAGAATATGTTGACATTATTGTGATATAGTAAATGTAAAAGAGAAACAGCATAAAATATTTGATATATAAATTTATGTACTGTATATTTGGTGGACATTTTATCCAATGAGAGTATAAAACGAGTATAGAAGAAAGTCGTTTACATACATTTCTTACAGTTGGCGCAGAGGCTCAGAGTCACAAAGAGAGAACATTGGATGATTACAATTAGACCACAGATTTGGGTAATCTTGTAAACCTATATTTAGTCCAAATCTCCCTAAACTGATGTCACTGCACTGTGCCAGAGACTTCACTCCATTACATGTTCCCAATTTTCCTTTTCAGTTGGATACTGTATCCTGATTTAAATGGACACAAAGAGCATCAGGAGGAGACGACAGTCGCTAGTAACTCTGTTCAAAGGTGATTCTATATGTATAATCAGAGACAGGCACAAATTAGGGACCACCGCACATTATGTGCAAAATAAACCAACCCCCAAAAGTCCAGTTTAGAAACTCCAGTCACCTGATGTCATCTAATCAGGAGGAGACAATGGAGGCCTAGCCTGAGATGTGGTCATACTTCACTGGGCTGTTTGGTTCCATCATTGTATTAATTTTGATATTACTATAGAGAACTTTGTCAAAATGTAACAATAGGAAAGACTATAAAAACGGTATCATATTTTTTAATTGATAGACATATTTTGTACATGAGGAATTGTAAAAGCTAGATAAACTTACCCAGGGCTCCTTGACAGACATCTGTTCTGGTGGCACCTCCAATAATAAATTGTGGATTGGCACAGAGCTCCTAAAATAATCAAACAAAATGATACAGTGTGAGTTTAAATTCGGGATATTTTAGTGAACAGATCCATGAATCAGAGGCGCATGAATTCACACAGAATTTTACAATTACATTTTTACACTTTAAACATTCCTTATTTTCATACTGGGTGTAGTGTTTCCACTTCTGCGTCACATATCCGTGGACGAGGCGTGTGTTGATCTTCTCCAGATGCTCTGGTTTCCTCTTACATGCTTCTGTAGGTTAATTGGACACTTTAAATTGACCTAACTGTAAATGTTGCCATTTATGAATATGCTTTATGTTGCATTGCCATGTCTTTAACATGGCCTTTTTATAACTTCAATTTAACTTAATTTAACTTAATCCTGATACTCTGTATGTTCAATTCATCATAATAACTATTCATGGTGGCTCTAAAATCTGTACTGACCCCTACTCTCTTTTCTGTTTCTTTTTCCAGTTTCTTTGTGGTGGTGGCCTGCGCCACCACCTACTCAAAGCTTCATGATGCTCAAACAATGATGGACGGATTAAAAGGCAGAAGTCTACGTGACCATCATCATCATCAAGCCCTTCCGTGAGAACCCTAAATCCAAAGAGGACTGTTTCATTTATGTTAGGTAGAATGCCCAGAGGGGACTGGGTGGTCTCATGGTCTGGAATCCCAACAGATTTTATTTTTCTCCAGCCGTCTGGAGTTTTTTTGTTTTTTCTGTCCCCCCTGGCCATTGAACCTTACTCTTATTCGATGTTAATTAATGTTGGTTTATTTTGTTTTATAATTGTGTATTTCGTTTTTCTATTCTTTAATATGTAAAGCACTTTGAGCTACTGTTTGTATGAAACTGTGCTATATAAATAAATGTTGTTGTTGTTGTTGTCTTGTGCCCACTGTTGCTGGGATAAACTCCAGTCATTTGGCAGATGGCATGAGAGTGAACAGATAACAGGCAGGGTGTGAAAGATCCAGTAACATCTTTAAAGATTTATATTTCAAGCTGAAAGAATAGAGGTTTGATCTTTAAAGTGATGTACAGTACACTACTCTCTATCGTTTTTCTTTTCATGGGCAGAGAAACTGCCACATCACACTGTGACAGAGAAATGTTTTCAATAAGGGACATGTAGTAAAGAAACATTGCTTGCTGTGGCACTGAAAATTTAAAGTGTTGTAAGTGGTGGTGAACACACACTTAAAAATAACAGTTCTGTAATGGCATTTACTGGGTTGTGTGGTTCCTTGTAGAACCACTGCTTGACAAAGGACCATTTTATTCTGGCAAAGGTTCTTTTTGCATATGAAATGGGTTCTTTGGACTTTGATAAGGCTCCTCATATGAGGACAAAACAGGAATCAGAAGGCTACCTAGCAGGCTACTAGCTGATCAGGAAAACCTGAATTTAGCCGGCATTATTGACTGTAGCTAGAGTCCTTTTATAATCATGAGCCCACTGATATTTCATAAATCTGTTATCATTTTTTTATGCCTATTTATGGAACCCTCTGTGGATACAGATAAATAAAGTTTCTTTCTGGAACCTTCATGTGGATGGTTGTATTGGGAACCTATGCCATTACTCTGAAGCACTGCTTTTCAGAATCAGAATCAGAACTCACTTTATTGGCCAGGTACCATAATGTGTACTAGGAATTTATCTTAAAAGTATTGGTGCAACATCCAAGGATAACACAGAATAGAAAACATAAATTAATATAAAATGATAAAATATGATGCAGCATACAAGGCCAATATAAAAACATAAAAAGATAGAAGGATTAAAATATCCAAAGCAGTCCATTGTGCATGTAAGTATGCCAGAGGGAAGTCTTTGGAACAGGTGATATTCTGGGTGGGTCAGATCAGCATTGATCTTTGCAGCCCTCTTCTATACCCTGGACTCGTATAGGACTTTAATTTGTGGTAATTTATAGCCTAGACTCCTTTCCCAGGCTTTAATGATGCATTGCAGATTGGCTGTAGCCTGAACAGAGGCAGCACCAAACCAGACATTTATACAGGAGGTCAGAAGAGGGAGACTGAATTTCCTCAGTTGATGCAGAAAGAACATTTTCTGATGGGTTTTCTTAATAATACATGGGATGTTATTGTCACACTTAAGGTTTTGTAACAGCACTGTACCCAGAAACATAAATGATTCTGTCATCCCAATGGCTAAGTCATTAATAGCAAGTGATAGGTGAGCGTGTGACTGTTTCCTGAAATCTATGATCATCTCCGGAGTTGTTTTAAATGTTAATATCCAAATTATTATGGTTGCACCACAATGTTAGATTTTCCACCTCTTGTCTGTAAATGGCCTCATCTTTGTTTGAAATGAGGGCAATTAGTGTGTCATCTGCAAATTTACGAAGTTTGACAGATGAATCACCAGAAGTACAGTCATTTGTATGAAGTGAGAAGAGTAGTGGGGAAAGGACACATCTATGCGGTGCAACAGTACTGTACTGAGGGGCAATGGGTCAGACATGTGTGTGCCCAACCACACTGTACTGCTTCCTGTCTGTAAGAAAGTCTGTGATCCAATGGCAGATTGAACCAGGCAGCTTGAACTGGGCGAGTTTCTTATCTAGGAGCTCTGGGGTGATTGGATTGAAAGCAGAGCTAAAGTCCACAAACGATCCTCACATCTGCCCCTGGCTTATCAAGGTGCTGGTAAATAAAGCTCAGACCTAAATTCACGGCATCATCCACAGACCGGATGGCTCCTTCTGCAAACTGAAAAGGGTCCAGAACATCTTTTGTAGCAATCTTGAGGTAATTCAGAATAAGGCGTTCAAAGGTCTTCATTACCACTAAGATTAAAGCTACTGGTCTGCAGTCAGTTGGGCCTATGACCTTTGATTTGTTTTGCTACTGGAATGATGGTGGAGGACTAGAAGCAGGCAGGAACAGAGCACAGATCCAGAGATTGGTTGAAAAGGTCTACAAATACTGTAGATAGATAGATAGATAGATAGATAGATAGATAGATAGATAGATAGATAGATAGATAGATAGATAGATAGATAGATAGATAGATAGATAGATAGATAGATAGATAGATAGATAGATAGATAGATAGATAGATAGATAGATACTTTATTAATCCCAAGGGGAAATTCACACAAGTGAAAGTGTAGACAAGTGGTCTGCACAGTGCCTGAATGTGAAAGGAGAACTAAGGATCAGGCCTACAGCTTTTTTAAAATTTTGCCTTTTGAATACGCTGGAGACGTCATTTGCCGTGATGACAGGACAGGGAGGCTGAGGGGGAGAATAGTGCTGAGCAGGAACAGTGAGAACATCAGGTAGATGTATGTCTCACAGACTTTCAAAGCAGCCGTAAAACTGATTTTACTGATTAGTCGGAATAGGGTCAGCAGAACCGTGTGTTTGTTTCTTGTAATTAGTGACCAGTTTAAGGTATCTCCAAACTGAAGTGCTGTCCTTTGCAGATGATTGATTATTCCTGTAGCTTATCTGAGAATTTCCTTTTTGCAGCTTTGATCCTTCTCTCCAAGAAATACTTGGCTTTCCTGTACTTGTCACGATTGCCAGATCTGAAAGCACATTCTTTGTCTTGGTGCTGGGATGAACAAAGGCTTATCGCTATCAAGGCTCTTTTGCATCCTTACTTTTAACAGTGCAGCTAGTTCTACACCTCTCTACAACATCATACACACTTCAAATGTAAAGTGAGAATACTTTAGGTCCCTATTTTAAAGTCAGTCACCACTTTTCTGGTTTTAATGACATTTAGTTCTATGACATGTATGCAATACATTTTATCCAGCTGGATCACCTCCTTCATTTTCAGCCTTATTAAGCACACTTTCTACGTGCAGGCTTACCGTAATTTGAGATGAATCCAGCAGGACTGGTGTTATCAGCATACATGACAATTCTTACAGAGCTGACATCTAAAATGTAGTTGCCTGCATTTGGTAAATAAGGGAGTGGGAATTAAGATGCATTCCTGGGGATCACATATTGCCTGGGTTAGAGACGGTATCATTAGAATTATGGTAATTATTAGAAATACTTAATAAAATACTAAATTAATAATAGTTAGCTACATTACCTATCAAATACATAGAATAGAATATATTTTAAAATATTTAATATTTGATATCCTTTGCCTTCTATGCCTTATGTACTCTCAGCTTTCATCCTACACCATTATTCAGTATCCTTGGGTGTCTCAGCCTGCCTTGTTCGTGCTCCCCATCACAATCACTCTCCTGTAAAGCCAGCTTCTCAGACTCTTGTCATTTCGAGGTGCACTGCTTGCTGTCTGCTAATTGACTACCACCAATGGTAGACATCCCCCCACTACCCCCCGTTACCTACTGTGTAAACATCTTTGTATTCCTGCAAATACTTCCTGTGCAAGCCTGATCATTCCAGCCACTCCTCATTGACACTCCGTTGGTCATTATGGCAAGCACTTACACACTTACACCCACCAAGTATAGAAACGTCACAGTAGGACAGACAGTGGTAGAGAAAAAGAAAGAAAAACGAGAAAGAAGATCAAAAATATGTTTAAAATCTGGAGATCAAACCAGTGTGGTGGACAGGAGGCATGGCATTTGGGAGGCCCCATGGGGAGAAACAGGTACAGCACTCCAGGAGTGGGTCGCTTCTATTGAGTACTTATAGCAGCAGGAGCAACCACGCACTCCAGGGATCATCCTACAGAAGTCTAAAGATGGTGGTACGATAATGGTGTCATGTTCTGGGCATTCAAGGTGGCTGGGAAAGACAGTGAATAGTGATGAACGTGTCTGCTGGTGCCTTAGCCGGTCTGTGAAAACCTAGGGCAGATGACTTTAAGAAAGACACACTAAGCTCAGAGAAAGACAAAAGAGAAGCTGGCCCAGGTGGTCTTTTATTCTTACACTAGCAACTTGGCGCGCGCTACGCTGCGCGTTGGATGACCACAGTTGAAGGACTCAATCGTAAGGACCTCTCGTCGGGTGTCTCATTGGCCCGCTTTTGCCTCTTTCTTTCGCGATCACGGCGTAATCTGTCTTCCCTCTCTGTAGGGGTTTCAGTTGCCTTTTGTTGTGCGTCAGAGGCGCGTCGTTGAGCTAATCTGTGTGAATGCCGAGTGATTTTTGGGAACAGGAAAAATAAAAGCAAAGGGGAAAGAATGGAGGGGGTAAGCAGGAATTCTGGGGGGGACGGACTGGGGCTTTTCTACGGGGCGGCTATACAGCCAAAAGGAACGCGGACCTGAACACGGACAATTATATAAATTATAAAATTTATAATTTAGAAAATTATATAGATTATTGCAATTTATTTATTGATCATTTTAACTTTCACATGTAATTAGT
Organism: Polypterus senegalus; assembly: GCF_016835505.1. Classification (NCBI taxonomy): domain Eukaryota; kingdom Metazoa; phylum Chordata; class Cladistia; order Polypteriformes; family Polypteridae; genus Polypterus; species Polypterus senegalus. The sequence continues at coordinate 22,223,042 of NC_053169.1, read as the reverse complement.
TTTAAGGATAATTTATTTTTTAAAGATTTAGCATTATACTTTTATTGGACAATGATATTTTTAGACTAAACTGCCCTACGGTCTGCAGTGGACTGGCGCCCTGCCCGGGGTTTGTTTCCTGCCTTGCGCCCTGTGTTGTCTGAGATGAGCTCCGCAGACCCCCGTGACCCTGTGGTTAGGATATAGCGAGTTGGATAATGGATAGATGGATGGATGGAGGGGTGCCCTATGGTTGTTTACACCAATATTGTTTGTGTCCTCACTGCACTAGTCCTTCCTTGGTACATGAATATTAATGTGCTCGGAGACAGGAGATGCAAAGGCTGTGGGCGCCTGGGGCATCACACTAACCTTGGACAGGGTGCCAATCCATGTAGGGCCTATACACTCACAGCAGGCAACTTCAGAATAACCAAGTAACCTAACAGGCACACCTTTTGGGGATATGTACTGCATGTCAACTTACCACACAGACAAGGTGAGAAGGTGCAGAATTCATACAGGCAATGAACGGGTGCAGGATTTAAAGCAGGATCTGTGAGGCAGCCATGGTAAGTAGTGCGACACAGAGGAGTGACTTTAGTGTTAAATATACTGAGATTATAAAAAATAAACAGGCTGTCACCTGCCTGAGAGTGGAAAACCGCTTCTAGCACCTTACTGCTGCCTTCATCAAATACTCATTTGTTTGACAGGTAGATTTTCACCTTTTTGTGTTTTGAAATGGATAACTAAATTTGCCTAAAAACTTTTTTCTATTTTCTCTTCTTTCTAGTTACTTACTTATGAAGACGTTACTGTTATCAAAACTTCACTTCTGTTATTATTGATTAAACAAATAATTCAAATATACAATCAGGCTTCAAATTCAGGTAGCTTTTCACATTGTGTTTTATTCTTTATTGCCTTATTCATGAATATAACATTGCTTTACACATTACTTATTAATATTACTTGACTGACACCTTTATCCAAAGTGACTTGGAACATTTCAGAGATACGATTGGTTACATTTCTTTTTTTTTTTTTCCCCAGTTGTAGCACAGACAGGTGAAGTGACTTGCTTATTGTGACACAGTGTCAGCAGTGGGATTTGACGTCTAAAGCCTTAACCACTACGCCACATTGCCTTCCTCTGGGTTTGGGCATTTGTCATCATAAAGTTTATCTACCGTACTTCTATAACTCGAATTTTTAAAAAGTAAAGAATTAAGGTTCATCCTTTCTAGTAGAGCTCAATTTTTGTTTTCTTTCCCCATTAAGTTTCAAATTGATTTTAAAATTCTGCTGTTAACATTTAAGGCCATTCATAACCTCGCCCCTCCATATCTGTCCAACCTTCTTCATGCTGCCATTCCCTCCCATAACCTTAGATCCTCTTCCTCCATCCATCTGACCGTCCCTCTCGCCCGTCTAACCACCAATGGGAGCAGAGCATTCAGCTGTTCAGCTCCCAAGCTCTGGAACTTACTACCTACTGAGCTTCTGTTTAAAATGGCTTTCTCTTTATGATTACAGTGACTTTGTTTGGTTTTAATTTGATATATTTTCTGATGTTTTAAGTTTTGTTTACAATGTGCTTTTTATTTATTGTTTGTTCGGTTTCCTTGAGTGCTTGCATAAATAAAATTTATTTTATTATTGTTATTAATTTTAATGTTGCAGGACAGAATGGCAAATCCTGTAAACACATTAAATGTCTCGCTGGTTGTAGAGCAATTTTCCACAGCTCTTTATCTTCTGTTGGAGATGGTGGCTTACGCCGGCTCTGGTACCTTTTGGGGGCCACGGGTACAGAGCTTTGAAGCTCAACCCTGTAGGGGCCCGTGGTCACCACCAGGGGGTGCCCCTATGCCTTTGGAGCCCTGGACCTCAGCACTTCCGCCACACCCAGAAGTGCTGGGTGGAAGAGGATCAGGGACACCCAGAGTGCTTCTGGGGATGCAGCCGGCACATCCGCCACACTGCGGTGTGTCGGTGGGAGATTGGTGGGACACACCTGGAGCACATCCGCCCCCCCCCCTTCATACAATGACTAGAGTCGGGTGGAAGAGGACGAGGTCTCTGGAGGAGGCAAGGAGGCGGCCTGAAGAGAAAGTGAGGCATTTTGGTGTTGGCCAGGACTTTGGGGGACTTTTGGGGTTTGTGCACGTATTGTAATTATAATTATGTTTAATAAACGTGTTGTGGGTGAACCTATGATGTCTGCCTGTCTGTGTCCGGGCCGGTCTCCACACTTCTCAATTGTCATTTGAATTGTACAAACCAGTGTGTTTCTTTGGGCCAGTCCAAAGCCTGAATAAATGGGGAGGGTTACATCAGGAAAGGCATCTGGCGTAAAATTTTGCCAAATCCATATGCGGACAGATGATCCGCTGTGGTAACCCCTAACGGGAGCAGCCGAAAGAAGAAGATTTAAAAAAATAAGAGATAAAAAATCTGTTTGATGATACCATATATGTACTGTAACATAGTCTTGGCTCAGGAATTCAATCAAAGCAAAGTGCCTCTCAACTTTGAGCCTCGGAATTACAGAACCGCCTTCTTTGCCCGTGGCACTAAAGTAGAATTACTTTGGCCCCTAATTAAAAAAAAAAAAGGTTTCTGATGTCTAAACCGTAACTGCAAGGGTTTCGTATCACAGAGCAGAGGGCTGTCTCTTTCTCTTTTCCTTATTGCCCCTCTTTACACTCATCCTCCCCCAGAACACAGTCTAATGAGCTCCCAAAAGTCACCAGCAAAGCAATCACTCAGGTTCTCTGCTCTTGTGTGTTTCACTTCGTCATATGGAGAGGATCACCAGGAAGCAGCAGCTCATCAAGTCGCATTAAAAGAGAATTCAATTGGTATGGTGATGGAGAAATCCCACCGCTGCTGTCATGTACAGATGTAGCTAATACATTACGTTTCTCTCTCCATATATATTGAATTGTGTGGTGGCACAGTGATGACTGCGTGTCTAAAGAAACAAAGCACCCCGCTGGCCGTGTTGTGTTGCTCTGTTGTCACTAGTCTGTGGGAGACATGCAAGTAAGAACTTGACACTGCCCAAAGAAGAGTCTGTTTTCAAATCAAGTTGATTTTAGCGTATATTGATTTGTGTCGAGTATATTGAGCTGTACCTTTCTGGACACACTTGCCTGGAAGTTCTAAGTGTTTATAATACAAATTGCTTAATGTAAGTCGGTGGGTATTTGTCATCATAATGTTTATCTACCTTCATAACCTGAATAAGATCACCTTGGAGAGGAGTGATACAAGTTGTGATAGATGTTAAAAAATCATATGTGAACATATTAGGAAGCTGTACAAAAACTAGGTTTAAAATATTTCAGAAAATACATTATATTGTGGTTTACACACAGCTGCCTGTATGGACTTTGCACGTTTTCCAGGTATTCCAGTTTTCCTCCCACTTCCCACAGATGCACAGGGTTAGGTAAGCTGGTGAATCTAAATTAGGCCCATATGAGAGAGGGTGGCTGTGCCCTGCAATGGACTTGTGCCACACCAGGTATGGTTCTTGCCTTGTTCCCAATTCCAATGGGATATTTTCTGGCCCTTTGGAATTAAGCAAATTTGAAAAGGAATGGATGAATGAATACACCATATTACAATGTTTATCTTCATCATTAACCAATATAATGTCAGTCAGTCATTTTCCAACCCACTATATCCAAACACAGGGTCACGGGGGTCTGCTGGAGCCAATCCCAGCCAACACAGGGTGCAAGACAGGAACCAATCCCGGGCACACACTCAGGACAATTTAGGATCGCCAATGCACCTAACCTGCATGTCTTTGGACTGTGGGAGGAAACCCACGCAGACACGGGGAGAACATGCAAACTCCACACAGGGAGGACCAGAACAGGAAAACCAAAATCATAAATCCAAGAATATAGTGGAGGAGTTGATAACCAAAATTATTTTATGTAACAAGAACCAAAATGTAAGATTTTTTGCTATTTGATACACTGTAATAATGGCCAAGGGAAAATTGTCTTTTTGCATGACCTTTGGGGGTCAAAGAGTAGGGTCAGCTAATTTAGAATCGCCAATCCACCTAACCTGCATGTCTTTGGACTGTGGGAGGAAACCCACGCAGACACGGGGAGAACATGCAAACTCCACGCAGGGAGCACCCGGGTCTCCTAACTGCGAGGCAGCAGCGCTACCACTGCGCCACCATACCGCCACCAATATAAGTTGACACAAAAACTTTTGCAATTAATAAAGTGGAAACTTTGGAAGTATTGAAACCCATCAATTATATCCAGTTCTACACTTTATACACTAGATTAGAAGCTTTATTAATACCAATTATAATTGTAAAATATACAGAAAATATTAATATCAATTTTGAAAAAGTAGAACTGCTTGAGCTCAGCTTTGAGACAAAGTTAGAAGAATTCCAGAACATTTGATTCTGTGCTTTATGAGTATTAGCTTGTTTGAATCTTAGATTGAACATTGACTTCCATTATGCAGCTAAACACAGAGTTAAATATTAGTCACAAATACAAACGCTGGACTGCTGTGCTTAAGGTAGTCCTATTACTATTTACTAATGATATCTGATATTTACTACTTACTATTTAAGCAGCTTGTCCAATATGAAGTATGCAGGCTGTTAGGAGTCTGACCTTGTAGGTCTGCCTATTTATAAATTATAGTCAGTTAGAAGTATTTGACTTGAAAAGTGAGTCTTTCATTTCACAGCATTCCATTGATTAATCATATTATTTGTCAAATTCCTTAAGAACATGCAGTATATACTGTATATGTATATGTATATATATATATATATATATATTAGGACGACATATAAGACTATATGGATGTCTCTCTAAAAACAGAGCTAGGAAGTGCTGCGCTCCTGTCTTGTTATTTGCTTTTGACAAAGAGCTATACAAGATAAACAATGACTAACTGATTAAATAAAATTAACTCCTTTATTCTATATTTTATCCCATCCCAAGTCATTTTACAGTACACACATTTTATATAAATTGCAGGTTGGAGCACAAGCAGATTAAGCAATTTACTTAGAGTCGCAGATTAAGCAACTTACTCAGAGTCGCACAGTGATATGAGTGCAGGGATTGAACTGGCAACCAAGTGATTTTAACGACGTGCATCCCCCCAGGCTGCTTAAACTGTAAAATAATTAACAGCAAAAGCTGCCTGCGTTTGGCAAAAAATGAAACTGAGTGATTTCTTAGGGGAGGCTGAAGGTTCATTGGAAATCGCAGCACTTTGACCCCAGAAAACACAACTTGAAAAGTCACTTGACCCCACAGTTTCACTCTGCCAAAACATTTTTTTCTGCAACCTTCCATCGACCACAAATTTTTATAAACTGCCTTGGCTCAACCACAAAACACATTGCAAAGCAGCTGACCAAGATTACATCCATCCATCCATCCATTATCCAACCCGCTATATCCTAACTGCAGGGTCACGGGGGTCTGCTGGAGCCAATCCCAGCCAACACAGGGCACAAGGCAGGAAACAAACCCCGGGCAGGGCGCCAGTCCACCGCAGGGCACACACACACACCCACACACCAAGCACACAACCAAGACTACAATTTGACATAAATGATTTTAAACCAATCATATTACTGTTGTTGTTTATGTTACTCTTTAATGGAATTGGCTGCCCTATTGGCACATCCCTCAATAAATGAGGCAAAGCCAACTGTACAATTTCAGTAAGCTGCATTAGTAGGGGATGGAGACATAACGATGATTAAATGAAACTTACTGTTGGCCTCTTCCACACCACACCTCGGGTTTTGGATGAGTAAGGTCCCAGCTCATTATAACCAATGGAATCTGCCGCGGCAGGAAAGGTGTCATCTTTAAAGAGCGTGCCAGCCTTCAAGCACTCCCTCTGAAGCACTTCGTAGTCCTGATTCAGATATTTTGTAGCCTGGTCATTTGTACCAAATCCTGCAGAAAGAGCCTTCTGCCTGGCGACCCGATCTGCAATTCCAGACATGCTGAATGCTGGGCGAATGTGCCACTCCAGCTGTTAGGTGGCCCTAGGTGGGTTAAGCCCTTCCTTATAGGGCTTCGCTCACACATCAGGAAATGCAACAAGGGTGTGTGTGTGTGTGTGAAGGGTGGAGCTAGTCATGGAGAAAGGGGGTGGGTGGGTGAGAAGAGATTTTCTAAGGCTCACTGGAATAGTGATATCAAGTTTCAATAAACCTCTGTGCCCACCTGTTTTTCTTCCAGGTATATCATGAGTTTACTGTTTATACTCTGGAAAAAAAAAAGACAACACTCTCTGTGTTGCAAAATGTAGTCCTTTCTATGGTGTCCATCATAAAGTTTTCTGAAAGAATATTATTGTTCAAAAGAACAACTGTTTTCAAAAGAGGGAAGCACTAGAATGTGTAAAATATGTAAGAGAATGAAAAGATTTGTACACAAAATTACATAAATAGCTGCAACAGTATTAAAGCACTGTAGAATATTTGGCATGGTGCTAATCACAACTTGTTGGATTTTATCTGCACCAACTCTGGGTCTGAGCTTTTTCTTACAGGATTTGGAAGAATGCTATAACCAACACTACATATACACATTTTACCACCTATGTCTACAAAACTGCATGGAGCCTGAGCTAGTCCATGAAGCATGAGGCACAGAGCAGGAACCAACACTGAACAGTGAGCAGACCACCACAGGAAACACGCACATTTGCAAAGACTGCACCAATCTACTCAACAAGTCACCAGTCCACCATAACACCCACCCACATCCACTCAGATGATCATTTTTCTGCATATCATTCAGCTGTGACAAGAAACCCTCAGTATATTCCCACAAGTATTCAGGAGAATGAGAACACAACTGATATGGTTGGAGAGCACATCATGTAAGCTGATTTATTTTTATCCATCCCGCTATATCCTAAATACAGGGTCACGGGGGTCTGCTGGAGCCAATCCCTGCCAACACAGGGTGCAAGGCAGAAAACAAACCCAGGGCAGGGCGCCAGCCCACCGCAGGTCACACACACACACACACACACCCCAAGCACACACTAGGGACAATTTAGGATCACCAGTGCAGTGCTACAACCTAACCTAACCTGCATGTCTTTGGACTGTGGGAGGAAACCAGAGCACCCGGAAGAAACCCACGCAGACACGGGGAGAACATGCAAACTCCATGCAGGGAGGACCCGGGAAGCGAACCCTGTACATGCAACAATAATGATCCTAGTACACCTAAAATGTTTGAAGAGGTGATCCTTCAAATGAAAATTGTGAACCAGCCTGACCGCTTATATTTTTAATGAAATAAAGGAAGATGACAGCGCTTCATTATTATTTAGCCCACTTCATTCATCCATTAGATAGATAGATAGATACTTTATTAATCACAAGGGGAAATTCACATACTCCAGCAGTAGCATACTGATAAAAAAAATATTAAATTAAAGAGTGATAACAATGAAGGTATAACAGACAGACAATAACTTTGAATAATGTTAGCATTTAACCCCCCGGGTGGAATTGAAGAGTCGCATAGTGTGGAGGAGGAATGATCTCCTCAGTCTGTCAGTGGAGCAGGATGGTGACAGCAGTCTGTCACTGAAGCTGCTCCTCTGTCTGGTGATGATCCTGTTCACTGGATTCTCCATGATTGACAGGAGCCTGCTCAGTGCCCGTCACTCTGCCATGGATGTCAAACTGTGCCTACAATAGAGCCTGCCTTCCTCACCAGTTTGTCCAGGTGTGAGGCATCCCTCTCCTTTATGCTGCCTCCCCAGCACACCACCGCATAGAAGAGGGCGCTCGCCACAACCGTCTGATAGAACTTCTGCATCATCTTATTGCAGATGTTGAAGGACATCAACCTTCTAAGGAAGTCTAGTCAGCTCTGTCCTCTCTTGTGCAGAGCATCAGTATTGGCAGTCCAGTCCAATTTATCATCCAGCTGCACTCCCAGGTATTTATACGTCTGTACCCTCTGCACACAGTCACCTCTGATGATCACGGGGTCCATGAGGGGCCTGGGCCTCCTAAAATCCACCAGTTCCTTGGTTTTGCTGGTGTTTAGTTGTAGGTGGTTTGAGTCGCACCATTTAACAAAGTGTTTATGAATCCTACTTTCTCCAGTTAAGAGAGACAGGGGGAGATGCTTATCTCAACACAAACAGAAAAAAGCAGGAACCATCTCATCACAAGGCACCATAACACACGTGGCCACACTCAGCGGCCAGCTAATATAACAAGTAAGTCTTTGTGAGAAAAACCCAGGCAGACATGGCGAGAACATGCAAAATTCACATGGATACTCCCAGGCTTAGATCTGAACACAGCACTCTGGAACTATGAGCTGGCAGTGCTAACCACTGCCTGATTCATTTTTCTATTAAATTATTTTCATTTTTTTGTATAAAGTATTATACATCATTTTTAAAAGTTTTATTTAAATAGGTGTGTTCAGTGTTTTTCCTCTAAGACAGTGCTCAGCTCTCCTTGCATTGAGTAAGACCAAAGAAAAGCAAACATGCTAATGCTGCTAATTACTATACAAACATATTTAGAGTGGTTTGGAAATCTCATGATCCTAATGTGGCATAAAACATCTTTTGTGGAGTTACAGATGATCAGTTTTAACTGGTATTGCTCCACATGGCTAAACCAGAGAAATACAGTACACAAATATTTATGCCACAAAACTGACAATTTCAAAGATACCACAATATGAAAACAACATTCAGACATTTTTTTAATTGTATGTCATGCATCCATTTACTTTATAATGTCTGGATGGAATGCCAAGCTATCATGGGGCACACTCACTCAAATTAGGGCAACATCTTTAGGATGTAGAACAAAACAAAAAAACCCAGAGAAACTCAAACAGATAAAATAAATATTCAAGCTTCATGAAGCCAAGGATTGAACTGAAGTCCTTCAACCTGTGAGGCAGCAGCTCTAAGCAGGGTGTGCCACCATTTACACCTTGAATAAAAATGACTCATTTAGTGGATGTGTTTTTTGTTTTTTTTTGGTCACTGGGAACCACCACCAAACGCAGAAGCAAACCATCGTAGGTGGGTATCTGCCCTGGACATTGCATGAGACACATCTTAAACCTTGTCGAATCTGACATTTCCATTTATAAGTAGCCAGGAGTCATCATTCTTTTTAAAAAATCCATCCATTATCTTAACCTACTTATTCCAAATCTTTGACGTGGGGATGGTGCCATCATAGTGTACTGACTCACCTGGGCAGCAGCAGTATATAAATAATCATAATAATAGTAATAGTAGCAATATAAATAATCAGGAAGAAGAGGGGCGGCACAGTGGCACAGTGTGTAGTGCTGCTGCCTCGCAGTAAGGAGACCAGGGGTTCACTTCCCAGGTCCTCCCTGCATGGAGTTTGCATGTTCTCCCTGTGTCTGCATGGGTTTCCTCCGGGTACTCCGGTTTCCTCCCACAGTCCAAAGACATGCAGGTTAGGTGGATTGGCGATCCTAAATTGTCCCTAGTGTGTGCTTGGTGTGTGGGTGTTTGTGTGTGTGTGCCCTGCGGTGGGCTGGCACCCTGCCCGGGGTTTGTTTCCTGCCTTGTGTTGGCTGGGATTGGCTCCAGCAGACCCCTGTGACCCTGTAGTTAGGTTATAGCGGGTTGGATAATGGATGGATATTAGTCATGAACAACTTTGAAAAAAAAAGTGTTCTCCATACAGACAGAACATTTCCTAAACATACTTGTACCACTACTTTCAATACTTAAATAATCATTAAATCAGGAAAAAACTTGAAGGCCACCTTAAACAACTGAGATTATGCTGCACAGCACATAGAGACGTTACATTAGCACTGTTTGCTTTAAAGTATCCTTTACTGCTGGCATGGCTTCTGTTTTATGGGCCAGCAGCTGAATGTTCAAAGAACGTTAAAAATCCCAAGGCATGTGCTCCTCTTCTAGGCAATGTCTGCAACTTATAATGTGTTGGGATCCAAAAATATGCACAATAGCTCATACATACTTTGTATGAAATAATATTGTAATACATGTATTTTGCATGTGCACACTAAAGTTAATTATTTGGCTGATGCCTTTATCCAAGGTAACTCACATTTGACATATATTTGGTTCTATATTTCCAGTTAGACACCAGGCAGGTAAAGTGACTTGCTTGCGCTCACACAGTATCAGCAGTGGGATCTGAACCCACAACAGAAGGGTTTGAAGTCCAAATCCTAAACCTCTATGCCACGATGTCCCACTGCCTTTCTCTGGGCAAATAATAACTGTGCTCTTATATATCTTAATATATTGGCTTGACTTGTGCCCCAGTGCTGCTTAGTAAAAGAGAAGCCTGGCAACAAATATGAATTTCAAGATGTTTAAATGCTATTTGTATTTATTAAACCCTTAATCAAAACATTTGAGAAAGCTGTTTTTTTTATTGAAAAGTCACCATTCACAGTGTTGGGCTTGAAGTAGAAGACAGAGAGAGAAGGAGAGAAAGAGGCCACTTTGAAGCCACTCGACAGGCAATCAACGAAGAGAAGAGACAGCGTCATAAGCATAGAGCTGCTAACCTTCGCACTGACATAGACATAATGTACGGACAGTGGGATGCAAAAGTTTGGGCAACCTTGTTAATAGTCATTATTTTCCTGTATAAATCATTGGTTGTTACGATAAAAAATGTCAGTTAAATATATCATATAGGAGACACACACAGTGATATTTGAGAAGTGAAATGAAGTTTATTGGATTTACAGAAAGTGTGCAATAATTGTTCAAACAAAATCAGGCAGGTGCATAAATTTGGGCACCGTTGTCATTTTATTGATTCCAAAACTTTTAGAACTAATTATTGGAACTCAAATTGGCTTGGTAAGCTCAGTGACCCCTGACCTACATACACAGGTGAATCCTATAATGAGAAAGAGTATTTAAGGGGGTCAATTGTAAGTTTCCCTCCTCCTTTAATTTTCTCTGAAGAGTAGCAACATGGGGGTCACAAAACAACTCTCAAATGACCTGAAGACAAAGATTGTTCACCATCATGGTTTAGGGGAAGGATACAGAAAGCTGTCCCAGAGATTTAAGCTGTCTGTTTCCACAGTTAGGAACATATTGAGGAAATGGAAGACCACAGGCTCAGTTCAAGTTAAGGCTCGAAGTGGCAGACCAAGAAAGATTTGGATAGACAGAAGCGACGAATGGTGAGAACAGTCAGAGTCAACCCACAGACCAGCACCAAAGACCTACAACATCATCTTGCAGCAGATGGAGTCACTGTGCATCGTTCAACCATTCAGCGCACTTTACACAAGGAGATGCTGTATGCGAGAGTGATGCAGAGGAAGCACAAACAGAGCCTCTTGAGGTCTGCTCAAGCACATTTGGACAAGCCAGCTTCATTTTGGAATAAGGTGCTGTGGACTGATGAAACTAAAATTGAGTTATTTGGGCATAACACGGGCGTTATGCATGGAGGAAAAAGAACACAGCATTCCAAGAAAAACACCTGCTACCTACAGTAAAATATGGTGGTGGTTCCATCATGCTGTGGGGCTGTGTGGCCAGTGCAGGGACTGGGAATCTTGTCAAAGTTGAGGGACGCATGGATTCCACTCAGTATCAGCAGATTCTGGAGACCAATGTCCAGGAATCAGTGACAAAGCTGAAGCTGCGCCGGGCTGGATCTTTCAACAAGACAACAACCCGAAACACTGCTCAAAATCCACTAAGGCATTCATGCAGAGGAACAAGTACAACGTTCTGGAATGGCCATCTCAGTCCCCAGACCTGAATATAATTGAAAATCTGTGGTGTGAGTTAAAGAGAGCTGTCCATGCTCGGAAGCCATCAAACCTGAATGAACTAGAGATGTTTTGTAAAGAGGAATGGTCCAAAATACCTTCAACCACAATCCAGACTCTCATTGGAACCTACAGGAAGCGTTTAGAGGCTGTAATTTCTGCAAAAGGCGGATCTACTAAATATTGATTTCATTTCTTTTTTTGTGGTGCCCAAATTTATGCACCTGCCTGATTTTGTTTGAACAATTATTGCACACTTTCTGTAAATCCAATAAACTTCATTTCACTTCTCAAATATCACTGTGTGTGTCTCCTATATGATATATTTAACTGACATTTTTTATCGTAACAACCAACGATTTATACAGGAAAATAATGACTATTAACAAGGCTGCCCAAACTTTTGCATCCCACTGTAGCTAGTCTATCGCCTCCTTATTGTCTTGTCCACACACGAGATAAGCCATGAATGGGGTTGAAGAAGAGGAAGAAATCCCTGGACTGAGAAATGCCGATGACATGACCATTCACAACTGCTAAAAAAGTATAACAATGAACTTCTTGCTACCCAATATAGTGTCTTCCACAGTTAGCCTACTCTGTAGTTAATTTAGGACTCTAAATTGGCCTTCCAACTGTTCATTTTCAGCATCCTCTTTGGCCAGGAAGCTATTTCAACCCTGGTTTCTCTAAACTGGCCCTGTATGAGCTATTTAAGTAGCTCCTGGACTGGCACACTATCAGCGATTGGTTCCTGCCTTGTGCCCAGTGCTGCTGGGAGAGGCTACCTCCACTACTGAATTGTCTTTTGAATTTGAGAATTTTAATCTCATGGTAAAGAACACAAAAATATCTCTGGTTAAAAGCCATGTCTGTATTCAAACTTGGACATGCAATCATTTTGTTTTATATACAGGCACAGAAATTAAAAATCTATAAAGAGACAAACAGGACAGCTTGTTTTTAGCTCCATTAAAAAAAACAAACTTATTGTTTGTGAGAGCAGAATGATGCCTTTCTTGACCACCAAACTATAAAATGTACAGTAACATAAGACTTCTGTGATCATTATTTTCTGAACTATGTGCTCCTACATATCTTATATTTAATAAAATGAGAGACTGTGGCCTAATGACAGACAGTTTAAGATCAAACAGTCTTGTGACTTGACTCAGCACTGTTAATTGTTTTTATTTTAGTTTTTGTTCGTGACGACACGTTTACTATGCGACACTCCGCAGCTTCTGGTTCGTCTAGTCTTGGTCATAATTATGAAGAAAGGGGGACTTCCTGGTGCTTTGATCTAAGGGGGACAACCATCTCTATAGATCATGTTTCTCATCCTGCCTGGGCATGGATGTTATCAGGTTGCAGGCATCCGGAAAAAAGACACACTGAAATCTGAGATTGGTCAACACAGATGTTTTCTTAGGATTTTTGAACTTGTTGCCTCAGCATTGATGGAAATGTTTGACGTTATTTAGTAAGATTTCCTCAAAGTGGCTGCTGGTAGCGCTGCTGCCTCGCAGTTAGGAGACCTGGGTTCGCTTCCTGGGTCCTCCCTGCGTTGAGTTTGCATGTTCTCCCCGTGTCTGCGTGGGTTTCCTCCTGGTACTCCGGTTTCCTCCCACCGTTCAAAGACATGCAGGTTAGGTGGATTGGTGATTCTAAATTGTCCCTAGTGTGTGCTTGGTGTGTAGGTGTGTGAGTGTGTGTGTGTGTGTGTGCCCTGCGGTGGGCTGGCGCCCTGCCCGGCGTTTGTTTCCTGCCTTGTGCCCTGTGTTGGCTGGGATTGGCTCTCGTGACCCTGTAGTTAGGATGATGGATGGATGGCTGCTTCTGCCTGCCTTCTTAAGGACGTGGGCTGACTGTTGATACTATGGTGCATCAGTATGTACATCGCTATTTCAAGTGAATCATTGATCTGTGTCTGTTTAGGCATCGGTCACCTTAACAGAAGGGAGACGGTCAGCCATGTCATATCCGAACCTGGCTTAAAACTGTTTGGTGATTTCTTTCAGATTCTTAGGAATCATGGATGAATGTGATGAATTCAGATGAGACAAGCTGGTTGTGTTGGACTCCTAGTTAGACAATCTCCATTGACTGAGCTTGCAACCATCACACATGAGCCTGTGCTCTGCTCTTGGACCATACTGACAGTGATGTCCACGTTTAAAGTGAGGAACTACTGAATAAGTACGTGCATAGAATTTTAAGATATATTTCTGTTCAGAAGTGTATGGTGGACAGGTTATTGTATGCATCATATGTCCAAAGTGATAGATGGATGGATGTTGCTTGCTTGACTTAAGCTGGTGGCACATTACATGAATTTTAGGCAGATGGGGTGTCAAAGTTGAAGACTGCAGTTGCTGATCTCATCACCTGAATATGTCAGATTACACGACTACATATAACAGAGGAACTCAAATTAGACAACTCCATGATTATTATTCCAGCACAGTTTAACTGTTGTGAATATATGTTTATATTAGAGCTGTCAGACATTGAAACATTTTACCCACAATCAATTGCAAAATATCTCTCAATTAATCTCATGTTTAACCACAGTAGTTCAGCAATATGCAGTCGTCCCCTGTAAATGTGACTTTTGTACAGCTTCTTAGCTGCTCAGACTGAGAGGATTTCTGTCTAGTGGTGCCATGTACACTGGTAGAAACGGGGTAGAAATTTGTCAGCCAGGAGAATTTTTCGCATATTATTTTTACTGCTGTTTGGCACATCAGGAAGCTGCCTTTGCTACTTGTCACACAAGTAATGTGCATGTTGTAGTGGCATGATGGGAAAATGTGGGCTTTCCATTACCATCTAACACAATGTGGAATGTGCCAGTACAACCGTGGAGATGGAAAAAGGATTTGAAGAACGAAGAGTGGGCTTTCTTTGGGGAAAATGGACGGACGATGAATCCTGGTACTTGGCACTGAGGCGCTTTTTAGAAAAAAAAAAATATGATTCGAGTACAGCTACATTCATGGTCGAAATTATCGGCACCCCTGAAATTTTCCCAGAAAATTCACCATTTCTCCCAGAAAATTGTCCCAATTACAAATGTTTTGGTACACACGTTTATTTCCTTTATGTACTTAGGAACAACACAAAAAAACAGTGAAAAAAAGCCAAATCTGACATCATGTCACACAGAACTCCAAAAATGGGCCGGACAAAATTATTGGCACCTTTTCAAAAGTGTGGGTAAATCGTTTTATTTAAGCATATGATGCTCGTTTGAACTCACCTGTGGCAAGAAACAGGTGCTGGCAATATAGCAATCACACCTGAAGCCAGTTAAAATGGAGAAAAGTTGACTCAACCTTTCTGTTGTGTGTCTGAGTGGGCCACACTAAGCATGGAGAACAGAAAGAAGAGCAGAGAATTGTCTGAGGACTTGAGAACAAAAATTGTGGAAAAATATCAACAATCTCAAGGCTACAAGTCCATCTCCAGAGATCTTCATGTTCCTTTGTCCTCTGTGAGCAACATAATCAAGAAGTTCACAACACATGACACTGTAGCTAATCTCTCTGGACGTGGACAGAAGAGGAAAATTGATAAAAGACTGCAACGAAGGATAGTGTGAATGGTGGATAAACAGCCCCAATCAACTTCAAAACATATTCAAGCTGTTCTGCAGACTCAGGGTGCAACAGTGTCAGCTCGGACTATATGTCGACATCTGAACAAAATGAAACGCTATGGCAGGAAAGCCAGGAGGACCCCACTGCTGACACAGAAACATAAAAAAGCCAGACTGGAGTTTGCCAAAATGTACTTGAGGAAGCCAAAATCCTTCTGGGAAAACATCTTGTGGACAGATGAGACCAAGGTAGAGCTTTTTGATAACACTCATCATTCTACTGTTTACAGAAAACGGAATGAGGCCTACGAAGAAAAGAACAAACACAGTACCTACAGTCAAACATGGTGGAGGGTCTAAGATGTTTTGGGGATGTTTTGCTGCCTCTGGCCCTGGATGCCTTGACTGTGTGTAAGGCATCATGAAATCTGAAGACTCCCAAAAGATATTGGAGCGCATTGTAGGGCCCAGTGTCAGAAAGTTGGGTCTGTGTCAGAGGTCATGTGTGTTCCAGCAGGACAATGACCCCAAACATACCTCTAAAAGCACCCAGAAATGGCTGAAGACAAAGAGCTGGAGAGTTCTGAAGTGGCCAGCAATGAGTTTGGATCTAAATCTGATTGAACATTATGGAGAGATCTCAAAATTGCTGTTGGGAGAAGGCGCCCTTCAAATCTGAGACACCCTGAGCAGTTTGCAAAAGAAGAGAGGTTGGAAATTCCAGTTGAGAGGTGTAACAAGCTTGGCGATGGTTATAGAAAGTGCTTGATCTCAGTTATTTTTTCCAAAGTTGAGGGTGCCAATAATTTTGTCCGGCCCATTTTTGAAGTTATGTGTGACATGATGTCAGATTTGGCTTTTTTTCTCTGTATTTTTGTGTTGTTCCAATGCACATAAAGGAAATAAACGTGTGTATACCAAAACATTTGTAATTGCGACAATTTTCTGGGAGAAATGGTGCATTTTCTGGGAAAATTCCAGAGGCGCCGATAATTTCGACCATGACTGTATACTGAAATGCTGGCACATGAACTAAATCACATACACACACTCACATGGATTGAATGTTGCTTAGCAAATGTGAATTGCTACCTCACTCTCCTCCAAACAACTTTATTGTCATTGTGTAACACAACGAAATTACTTTTTGTGACAGCCTCAAGGTGCATTTAAAGAAAAGTCAAATAATTCCAATATGTCATATGCAGTGTTAAGTGATCAAGTTACCAGAGCAAATTATTATTGCTCAAAGTATAGCAGCATAAATTGTTATTGCACCTGTTAACGAATAGTACATTACAGATTATACATTGTATTACATTAGTATATTGCACATTACCAGTATAGCTTTTTGCACATGTTCAATTAAAAAATGATCTCATACTGAGGAGATTCAGAGTTCAGAAAGTTTATGGCAGATGGGAAAAATCTCTTTTTTAAGTCTGTTTGTGCGTACTTGGATTGACCTAAAGCGTCTTCCTGACAGGAGGAGCTCGAACAAAGAATTTCCAGGATGAGTTTTGTCCTTGTGAATTTTTTTGGCCCTTCTCAAACAGCGAGTCTTATACGAGAGTTCGAGCGATGGCAGTTCAGTCCCAATAATAGCTTCTGCTGTTTTTACGACCCGCTGCAGGGCTTCTTTGGCAGCCTTGGTGCAGCTGTTGTACCTGCAGGCCATCATGCAGTTAGTTGAGATACTCTCTATAGTGCATCTATAGAAATTAACCAGCAGCTTCTGGGGGAGGTCAGCTCTCCTTAGCTTCCTGAGAAAATCGAGGCGTTGTTGTGCTATTATTGCCTATTAGAGCCAAGTTGTTGTTAGCCCAGGACAGGTGCTCTGAGATGGTGACTCCTAGAAACTTAAAGCTGAAAACTCTCTCCACAGCATCTGCATTGATTGTTATCGGACTGTGATTGGTCTTTTTAGTGGACCTAAAGTCCAGAATAACTTCTTTGGTCTTTTTGGTATTTAAGACCAGGTTGTTGGTGTTGCACCATGCTGTCAGATTCTGAATCTCTTCCTTATATGCAGCTTCACTGTTGTCTGTTATAAGCCCAATGACAGTTGTACGTTGGAGTGGAGCTCTGTGCCCATTACTGATCCACAGGTCCATCCATCTGGTCCATCAAGAGTCACTCTCATCTCATCGGTCCATAAAACCTTTGAAAAAAAACTGTCTTCAGATATTTCTTGGCCCAGTTTTGACGTTTCAACTTATGTTTCTTGTTCAGTGGTGGTTGGGTTTCAGTCCTCCTTACCTTGGCCATGTCTTTGAGCACTGAACACCTTGTACTTCTGGGCACTCCAGGTAGGTTGCAGCTCTGGAATATGAAAGTACTGGAGGATAATGGGTTCCTGGTAGCTTCACATTTGATTCTTCTCAAATCTTTGGCAGCTAATTTGCGTCTTTTGTTCTCAACACGTTTCTTGCGACCCTGTTGACTATTTGCAACAAAATGTTTGATGGTTCTGTGATCACACACCAATATCTTAGCAATTCCAAAAGTGCTGCATCCCTCTGAAAGACTTTTTACAATTTTTGACTTTTCAGAGTCAATTAAAATCTCTTTTTTAACCCGTTTTGCCCGAGGAAAACTAGCTGCCTAATAATTCTGCACACCTTGATATAGGGTGTTGATCTCCTTAGGCCACACCCTCCCTCATTACACAAATACACATCACCTGACGTGCTTAAATCCAATAAGCATTCAAGTTAATACAGCTTGGAGTTGGAATATACGCATTAAAAATGATGATGTGGTCAAAATACTCACTTGCCTAATAATTGTGCACACAGTGTACGTTCATGGTGGCACAGTGGGTAGCACTGCTGCCTCGCAGTAAGGAGACCCAGGTTCGCTTCCCGGGTCCTCCCTGCATGAAGTTTGCATGTTCTTCCTGTTTCTGCGTGGGTTTCCTCCCACAGTCCAAAGACTTGCAGGTTAGGTGCATTGGCAATTCTAAATTGCTTGGTGTGTGTGTGGGCCCTATGGTGGACTGGCGCCCTGCCTGGGATTTGTTTTCTGCCCTGTGTTGGCTTGGATTGGCTCCAGCAGTCCCCCGTGACCCTGTAGTTAGGATATAGCGGGTTGGATAATGGATTTATAGATGTACGTTCATTCTACACATTGTACTACCAAATGGGCATTCACTGGTTATCAGTTCTCCTGCACACAGAGCTTGCCCGTATGACTAAAGACAAAATCAAACCTGGGTCAAGTCACAGACTGGTCAGACTGAGTCGCTGGAGATCTCAAACTCACGACTGGCTCTTGACTTTCTAAGATCATGTAAATGAAGTCAGCGAATGAAAATCACTGGAAAAGTCATATAATGTGACATGATCTTAAAGCATGAGCAATAATTATCTTTGGGATAATAATCCAGCTAAACAAGAGAGGGTCCTGTCTTCTGTTATCTTGTCTGCAGAGATCATGAAGTTATCCGCTGCAACAAACAGCAGTCTGGCAGGTACTGCTGCACCTCTTCTAATAACCAACATGACACAGTTTACACAGAGGCCAAAGTGAAACAATGATGAGTCAGTGTGGCAGAAGAGCAGCTATGGAGCGCCTCCTCTGTCATTTACAAGAGTCCAGTTTCAGATAAATATGGAAATATCGCTGTACACATTATAGGTCAATGTCATTTTGGAACTGTGGTTGTGTTACTTTTTCTTTATATAATTTTAACTTCTAATAGACGTTTGCCTCCCTTTTCTCCTAATTTAAGGGTGTAAAGCATGGTGACGCCCTGCTAATTCACCACTGGATTCTAATGGCATATGCAAGTGAAAAAATGAAGCCTATTAACTCAAATCATATTTAACATTAGGAATGAATCAGTGAGTACATTTGCAGAACCATTGAGGAGATTTCCAATATATGACCCTCATGTTTTTCCCTGATGTTTTTCATAGATGCAGGGCTGAAACTTTGAAATAACTAAATATGCATCTGTCCACTTACAAAAGCCTTTGGGGTGGGAAACTAAAGCCTCACTCAGCAGGTGCACGGAGTGCAACTCATAAGGCGACTTCATCCCATGAACGCACTCATACTCAAGTCATGGCATCCATCGATTATCCAACCCGCTATATCCTAACTACGGGGTCACGGGGGTCTGTTGGAGCCAATCCCAGCCAACACAGGGCGCAAGACAGGAAACAAACCCTGGGCAGGGCACCAACCCAAGGCAGGGCACACACACACACCAAGCCCACACTAGGGACAACTTCGAATCGCCAATGCACCTAACCTGCATGTCTTTGCAATGATCACCAATTGCTCAAAACGTCCTGTCTTTGGGAGGTGAAGAAAACCCACACCGTCATGGAGAGAATGTGAAAGTCTAGGCAGAGAGAAAGGCAAACCAAGGGCCTGTAACTCTGAGGCAGCAGTGCTAACCAGTACAGCCACCGCCATGTCATCCTAGCAATGAAACAGATGCTCATTTGTTATTTATGTCATGCACATTTTATATTTTCAAAAAAACATGTCTATCTCATTGAAATAAACTGATCAAAAATTAAAGAAACACTTTGAAAATACATCAGATCTCAATGGGAAAAAAAATCCTGCTGTATATCTCTACTGGTATGGACTGATATGGTAATACGTTAGGAACGAAAGGATGCCACATCATTTGATGGAAATGAAAATGATCAACCTACGGAAGGGTGAATTCAAAGACACCCCGAAAATCAAAGTGAAAACATGATGTGGCAGGCAGGCTAGTCGGGTTTGCTGAGATTTCATTGCAGCAACTCAAAATTGTACTTAGTAGTTTGTATGGGTCCCCACGTGCTTGTATGTATGCCTGACAACGTTGGTCTTAATGAGACGACGGATGGTGTCCTGGGGGATCTCCTCCCAGATCTGGACCAGGGCATCACTGAGCACCTGGACAGTCTGAGGTGCAACCTGGCAACGTCTGATGGACCGAAACATAATGTCACACCAAGAGGTGTTCTGTTGGATTGAGGACAAGCGAGTGAGCGTGAGGGCCAGTCAATGGTATCAATTCCCTCATCCTCCAGGAACTGCCTGCATACTCTCGCCACATGAGGCCGGGCATTGTCGTGCACCAGGAGGAACCCAGGACCCACTGCACCAGCATAAGGTCTGACAATGGGTCCAAGGATTTCATCCCGATACCTAATGGCAGTCAAGGTGCTGTTGTCTAGCCTGTAGAGGTCTGTCTGTCCTTCCATGGATTTGCCTCTCCATACCAACATGTCATGCTGAACGATGTTACAGGCAGCATAATGTTCTCAATGGCTTCTCCAGACCCTTTCACCTCTGTCACATATGCTCAGGGTGAACCTGCTCTCATCTGTAAAAAGCATAGGGCGCCAGTGGCGGACCTGCCAATTCTGGTATTTGATGGCAATTGCCAATCGAGCTCCACGGTGCTGTGCAGTGAGCACAGGGCCCACTAGAGGATGTTGGGCCCTCAAGCCACCCTCATGAAGTCTGTTTCTGATTGTTTGGTCAGAGACATTCACACCAGTGGCCTGCTTGAGGTCATTTTGCAGGGATCTGGCAGTGCTCATCCTGTTTCTCCTTGCCCAAATGTGCAGATACCGGTCCTGCTGTTGGATTAAGGACCTTCTACGGCCCTGTCCAGCTCTCCTAGAGTGCCTGCCTTCCTGGAATCTCCTCCATGCCCTTGAGACTGTGCTGGGAGACACAGCAAACCTTTTGGTAATGGCACATATTGATGTCCCTGCCATCCTGGAGAAGTTGGTCTACCTGTGCAACCAAACTCTGTAGGGTCCAGGTATCGCCTCATGCTACGAGTAGTGACACTAACCGTAGCCAAATGCAAAACTAGTGAAGAAACAGATGAGGAGGGAAAAATGTCAGTGGCCTCCACCTGTTAAACCATTCATTCCTGTTTTGGGGGTCGTCTCATTGTTGCCCCTCTAGTGCACCTGTATTTAATTTCATTAAACTGATTAACAAGCCTCTCTGCTACTTAACTGACCAGATCAATAGCCCAGAAGTTTCATTGACTTGATGCTATAGTCAGATTAAAAAGTGTTCCTTTAATTTTTTGAACAGTATATTAATCTGTAATAGTAAATTTTAAATTATAAAGCACTATGATATACATCAGTTCTTTTTTTCCTCTTATTATGTCATTAAGAGAAATGTCTTTGTCATATTTAATGCACAATATACAGACATGTTGATTGTTAAGAATTTATTATATTTTCTCTTGGGAGGGGGTTTAATTTTGGTTTGTTAAGTTTGATTTGACTGTATGTAATATTATTTGCTTCATCTATAACTAATAAGAATCAGAATTTATTGCATTTTCTTATAATTTGTCCTCATCAATTATGATTCTAAAATACAATATATTAAAATATTTTATACCTTACAGTATACACACTTTATGAATGCAATATATATATATTGTGAAACCTGGCCCGGACACAGACAGACGGACAGCATGTTTTGCACCCAACACACTTTATTTACACTATTTACAAGTTTAGTGCACTCACGCAACCCCAGTGCCTCTGCACCGATTTCCCCAAAGTCCAGGGCCCACAGTTCTGTGCCTTGCTTCCTGGCCGCCTCCCGTCCTTGCTCTCCAGCTCAGTCCGCTTCCTCCCGACTTCCACCAATGACTGGAGGGAGGCGGCCCCTTAAATAATGCCCCGGATGAGCCCCAGGTGTTTCCGTCCTTAGCCACGCCCAAGCGTGGCGGAAGTATCGGCCGTCTTCCTGGCAGCTCTCCGGGTGCCACACAAAGTCTTCCCCCCGGCACTTCCTGGTGTGGCGGAAGTGCGGGCTCCGGATAATTAGGCACCGGGCCGCCTGGCGGTGGCCACGGGTCCCCTACAGGGCTGGGCTTCAAAGCCCTGTACCCGAGGCCTGCCTAACCAGGACGGACGCCCCACTCTGTCTGGAGGAGGCACTCGCCTCCTCCGGTCCTCAAGCGTCCCGGCCGGGCTCCCGCCCCGACCGGCAACCGCATCGGGATAAACCGGCATCGGGGCGCCGCCTGGCGGTGACCACGGGCCCCTACAGGGAAGGGCTTCCATGCCCTCAACCCGTGGCCCCCAACAGAACCAGGACGGGCGCCCTCGCGGTCTGGAGGAGGCACAAGCCCTCCTCACGTCCTCCTGGGCGTCCCGGCCGGGCTCCAGCCCCGGCCGGGGCCACAATATACATAATGATACAAAGAAAAACAATGGTTGAAGCAAGATGACACCGTTTGCTTTGTCAACTTCTGAGTACTCGCGACATCACTTGCGTGGCTCATTCTTACCTTTGGTCTTTTCCACCCTATACCTTTTGTCTTAGAAGAATGAGGTGCGAGCTCATTGAAGCCGAGCGATTCGGGTACAGCAGGGAATGCATCATCATTAAAAAGAGTACCAGATCTCAGGCACTGAGCCTTAAGAGGTTCATAATCCTGCTGCAAATATTTTACTGCCTGCTGGTTGGTGCCAAGGCCCCCTGCTCTTGCCCTCTCCTTTGCCACTTTGTCTGCCACTGACGACATTTTGACTTCCAACGCACGTTTCTGTCCCCGGGCTGAAGGTAAAACTGACTCGTTACCTTGCAGATGCCCACGTTTTGACTTATGGAAAGCAGAGGGCGGTGCCAATGAAGTCAGCCAGGTGAGGATACCAGTTCTGGCAGCCACCATAAATAAGAACACACCCGTAACAACAAAAACAGGTATCATGTGTAAAAAGAGCAATTCTAATGAGACAAAGCCAGTACGTATGAAACAAGATATGCTAGCTTAGCACATCTGAAAGACGTTCACATTTGTACAGAGATGTAGGTTATTGGGTTGCACAGAGTACTGTGTACATTATAGTGCTGTTAGGCTACCATATCAAGTTGTGACATCTGCCCATCCCATAACCTATCGTGCTACATTGACTACCAAAGCATGTAATTGAAAGGAAAAAAAAAACTTTCCAGTTAGACTACATGCTCGGAGTGGGAAAAAAAAAGTACTTGGTAAATTCATTAAGACCCGCATACTTTACACTTTTATTATTGGTAGACAGTCTATGTGGAGAAGGCGAAGTTGCTCTTTTAAAATATTGATATAAAAGGTATTTGTTAAAAAACACAAGTATTTGAACATTTTGCTGTCAAATGCAGTTACTAACCAGTCAGACACACCTTTTATACAGTATGTTACCGTATCAGTGTAAAGAATGGAGGGTGGATTAACTGACTCTTTTCATCTGAATGTGATAAACTACTGTACATGTAGGCACTTTGTTTGTTTGTCCAGCTTGATGCCAATGTAAGACTATAAAGTATGCATGCTATGGTGATAAGCTCTATTACTTCATTTAATGGATTGGGCCTTCAGGTCTCTCACATTCTTTTTTAGGCACTTCAGGCAACTCAAAATACCATTACAATTTTTTTTAATTAATTGGGGAAATGGCACAGTGGCAGTCTTGGGGATCTGGGTTAAATTCCTAGGCCTGTCACTATCAGTTTTGCATGGACTTTCTCCTGGTACTGTAGTATCTAGTATCACATCTAGAAGAAATTATATTAGCTTAACAGGCAACTCCAAAGTGGCTGAGAGTAAATTATTGTGCCACGTGATGGACTGTTTTGCACAGTATTCTTTGTGACACTACCATGAAAGGTGCATGATTGAATGCATGATTTGTACAAGTAATACACAGGCACAGCTGTTAGCGGCACTGGTCCAGTTCCTGGCATTGGCTCTGTCTATATACAGTGTGCCCATTTTCCCTTGTATTTGTGTGGATTTCCTCCTTATACTCTGGTTTCCTGCCACATACCAAGGATGTGTCTGCTAGTTAAATTATTTTCTTAAAATGGCATATTATAAGCAGGGACAGGGGAGGCAGGTGAGGCCTCACCTGTCATCAAGAAAAGTAAAAAAAACTAATAATGATGACAGATGGAGACTGATATACACTTTGGGCAATGCCACTTACCAAACAATGATGCATAACTTCCACTGTGTGGTTGTCTCCCTCAGTACGATAACCCTGAGGGAAAGAAAGTGGCAATATCCTCACACCAGGGGGACCTACTTTATTATTTTAATCACTCAAGATATGTAGACAGACTATACATGTAAAATGCTGAGGTCAATCCATCTGTCATGCGATTACTTGTGACCTACTGGGGCTAGAGCCATGACCTTGGTCTTAACTGAAAAGGTATGACCTAATACGTTCTGGAAATTCAAAAAATTAAAGGTAATAGTAACCATGGCAATGTCACCTACAGTGCTGCTTGAAAGTTTGTGAACCCTTTAGAATTTTCTATATTTCTGCATAAATATGACCTAAAACATCATCAGATTTTCACTCAAGTCCTAAAAATAGATAAAGAGAAACCAGTTAAACAAATGAGACAAAAATATTATACTTGGTCATTTATTTATTAAGGAAAATGATCGAATTTTACATATTTGTGAGTGGCAAAAGTATGTGAACCTTTGCTTTCAGTATCTGGTGTGATCTCCCTTTGCAGCAATAACTACAACTAAACGTTTCCGGTAACTTCTGCTCATTCCTGCACGGAATTTTAGTCCATTCCTCCATACAGAACAGCTTCAACTCTGGGATGTTGGTGGGTTTCCTCACATTAACTGTTCGCTTCAGGTCCTTCCACACCATTTCGATTGGATTAAGGTCAGGACTTTGACTTGGCCATTCCAAAACATTAACTTTATTCTTCTTTAACCATTCTTTGGTAGAACGACTTGTGTGCTTAGGCTCGTTGTCTTGCTGCATGACCCACCTTTTCTTGAAATTCAGTTCATGGACAGATGTCCTGACATTTTCCTTTAGAATTCTCTGATGTAATTCAGAATTCATTGTTCCACCAGTGAAGCCAATCCGTCCTGGCCCAGATGCAGCAAAACAGGCCCAAACCCTGATATTACCACCACCATGTTCACAGATGGGATAAGGTTCTTATGCTGGAATTCAGTGTTTTCCTTTCTCCAAACATAACGCTTCCCACTTAAACCAAAAAATTCTATTTTGGTCTCATCCGCCCACAAAACATTCTTCCAATAGCCTTCTGGTTTGTCCACGTGATCTTTAGCAAACTGCAGACGAGCAGCAATGTTTTTTTTGGAGACCAGTGGCTTTCTCCTTGCAACCCTGCCATGCACACCATTGTTGTTCAGTGTTCTCCTGATGGTGGACTCATGAATATGAACATAGCCAATGTGAGAGAGGACTTCAGTTGCTTAGAAGTTACCCTGGGGTCCTTTGTGACCTCGCCGACTATTACACGCCTTGCTCTTGGAGTGATCTTTGTTGGTCGACCACTCCTGGGGAGGGTAACAATGGTCTTGAATTTCCTCCATTTGTACACAGTCTGTCTGACTGTGGATTGGTGGAGTCCAAACTATTTAGAGATGGTTTTGTAACCTTTTCTAGCCTGATGAGCATCAACAACTCTTTTTCTGAGGTCCTCAGAAATCTCCTTTGTTTGTGCCATGATACACTTCCACAAACATGTGTTGTGAAGAGCAGACTTTGATAGATCCTGTTCTTAAAATAACACAGGGTGCCCACTCACACCTGATTGGCATCCCATTGATTGAAAACACCGGACTCGAGTTTCACCTTCAAACTAACTGATCATCCTAGAGGTTCACATACTTTTGCCACTCACAAATATATAATATTCGATCATTTTCCTCAATAAATAAATGTAATATTTTTGTCTCATTTGTTTAACTGGTTTCTCTTTGTCTACTTTTAGGACTTGAGTGAAAATCTGATGATGTTTTAGGTCATTTTTATGCAGAAATATAGAAAATTCTAAAGGGTTCACAAACTTTCAAGCACAACTGTACATGGCGTGAAAACAGCACCTCTGACAGCACTCGTCTTTTGAACTGTTTTGTGTCCAGAGAGCTCAAACACAGGTCATCACAGTCCATCTGAGCACAAACTTATAAATGAAGCAGCTTACAGTTTGCCTTTAATATGGTTCCTGCAGTCCCAGAAGGAGGATTGTCCACTCCATAACTGATGACGACTGGACCTTGATTTAAACTGAGGGTTTAAGATGAGAAGAGACAGCAGAGCTACCCACTGTGCCACCATAATTCCCAGTAAACAGAAATTGTTCTGAATCCACTTAACCGTATCTCATGGTCGAGGGAGCTGAAGCTTATCTGACCAGGAGTGGGCATCAGGCAGCCATGAATCCTAAATAGTTCACCAGTCCACTGCACACACCCACACTCGCTCACACTTTGCCTGTTTAGAGTTGCATATCAGCTTTAAATAAATGCCTTAGGGTTGTGGAAGAAAACTGGTGTTCCTTGAATAAAGTATGTGCAATACAATCAACAAGTAAATGTGTATAGGAAAAACTGTGAAATAAAAGTTGGTACCCAGTTCATAAAAATGAGCTAACCACTTTTTTGTCCATTCAATACTGTAAAAGAAATGGCTGACTATACAATGCAGCGGCACTTACTGGATAATCTAGTTTGGAGAATAGGATCACTTCGAGCCTTAAATCACTTATTCTGGGTGTAATGAGAAACTCACACCCTGCAAGATGTAAGATGAGGACTGCATTATTAATAAATTATGTTGCAGGCATACCATAACCATGTAACATGGCTACACCTCATTCAGGTGTCCATTGACATATTATATGGCTTAGAGAAACACAAAATATAACATGATATCTTCTGGGATGATTCCTGCCCTTGCTATGATGACTGCTGGATGG
Source organism: Polypterus senegalus (assembly GCF_016835505.1). Classification (NCBI taxonomy): domain Eukaryota; kingdom Metazoa; phylum Chordata; class Cladistia; order Polypteriformes; family Polypteridae; genus Polypterus; species Polypterus senegalus. Next base: position 22,195,877 of record NC_053169.1, on the reverse strand, counting down.
ACTATAAAATGTTCACCCTTAATTTAAATTCCTCCCTGTATTTCAGACATAAAGGGCTGTGGTGGTCCCGTTAACACACCTAGATGACTTAGCATGTTATATGATTTTTTTTTCTGGACATATTTAAAGGGAAAAAATAAAATAATTTGCTCAGATTTGCTCATCCAAGTTGCAGCAGACATCAGCAGCCATCAGTGTCATGGACAGGTTTACAACCATCCACTGTGTATATGCAAACATTGCAGGCTTGTTATTCATAAGGATAAGAAGATAATATATAACATAAAGATAGACAGATAGATAAATAGACAGATAGGTATCCAACATTTCAACAGTTGTCTCATTTAACATATTTCTAATGCAGTTAGGCACATAAGCCAAGACATTGGTATTGACTCAATAAAGTGAAACAGCCAAACAAATTCTAACCTTCTAATCCATAAAAAACGTTACGTGCAATAAAGTGGAATGACACAGGAAAATGTATTGAACACAATAGGAAAAATCACGAAAGCACCAATTCCACAGCTGAGTTCTCCTACCTGTGATAACAACAATCAGCTGGGTCAGTGCATGTTGGTAGGTTGGAACTTTCACTCTTTGAAAAACAATTACCCTCTCTGAATGCAGGTCAAGAAATAATGGAAGAAACATCTCATGATGGGTAGAGGCAAAAAGCTCTCTTCCAAGACCTTCACAACAAGACTGTTGAGCAATATAGCCATTGCACTAGCTACCAACAGACTTCTCAACTCTTAAATCTTCCTATAAGCACCATTGGGTCCAGTATCGACAAGTCAACCGGCCACACACAGGAGCTCCTCACAAGATTTCTGAACAGGCAGTCAGAAAGTTAGTGTGAAAAGTAGCCCACGAGCCAAGGGACCCTCAAAAAGAGCTCCAGAAAGACCCAAAAGCAGACCTTCACAAAGAAAACAAGAGGTAATGCTCTCCACCACAATGTTGTCCAGGCGTGATCACCCTCAACTAATGGAATGTTGCAAAACACCGTGGCAGGCTCCATTGCTGAAGAAAAGACATGCTGAAGCTTGTGTGAAGTTCACTACACATCATTTGGAGAAGCCTCCAGATTACTGGGAGAATGTGTTGTGGTCAGATAAGTAAAAATGAACTTCTTCTGCAACAATGGCACACCATGTTTGGAGGAGACATTGCTCTGCTTGTGACACTAAAAATACAAAACCTACAGTGCAGTACAGAGGTGGAAATATCATGTTGTGGGTATGTTTCTCTTCTTATGGTACTGGCAGATTCTAAATTATCAAAGGGGAGATAACCGGAACCATGGACTAAAATTCCTGAGAACAATCAGTTGCAATTCTCCAGGATGATGAAGACGACACGCGGGTGAACCTTCCAGCAGGAGAATGATTCTAAACAAACTGCAAAGGAGACTCTCTAATGGTTTCAGAGGAAGAAAATAAAGGTGTTGGAATGGCCCAGTCAATCACCACACTTGTGGGAGGAACTGAAAAATCAGGATTCACCAGCAGCCCACACCCGGAATGTTCATGATTTAAAGACTACAAAACTAGACATAAAGACTTAAAAGGCTAAACTGTGCAGAATGGGCCAAAATCCCACCTGAACATGGTGACAGAAAACTTTATTTGTACAGAAAGCACCTTGAAGCTGTTACTGAAAACAAGGGCTTCTCCATCAAGTATTAAATACATTTCAGTTAGTGTCTTCAATGCTTTTTTCCAGTGTCATTCCAAATTATTGCACATAACATTTTATAGATTGGAATGTTATAATTTCTTTGATACTGTAGATAGATAGATAGATAGATAGATAGATAGATAGATAGATAGATAGATAGATAGATAGATAGATAGATAGTGGTCTGCAGGGAGCAGGTCCCCAACCCGACACAGACAGATGTAACCACAAGTTTAGCAACACGTTTATATTTTTCTGTGGGAAACGCTTCTCAAATCATTTCCCACCTTCTCAATACAGTACAATAATAAAGCACTTAAAGCACTTCTTGCCTTTCTCTACTCTCTGTCCCTGTCCTTCTCTCTGCTTCCACTCCTTCTCCGGCAAGCTTTGTCTTCTCCCTCCCGACTCCGGCTCCTGGAGCAGTAGCAGTGGGCTACGGGAGTACTTCCAGTGGTTCGTTAGCGTGGTCCAGAAGCACTTCCGAGTGAGGCGGTTGCCTGATAAAGTAGGGCTCAGCAGTCCCTGCAGTACCCCCTGGCGACACCCACAGAAACAACAACAAGACTGTGCTGAACTCCAACTCCCATGGACCCCTGTGGGAAACCAAGGCACTGCTACAACCCAAGAGGGCTGCCATCTAACACTCTGGGAAAGATAATGCCCTGTGCCTGTCCTCTCCCTTGGTCCTTCCTTTATGAAGGGGTCATGGCCATCCACCACAAGATATATAGCTATGGGTGGCACTACATACGCCTGTAATAGTCAGTTTTTGGGATCAGTTTAGTAGCAAAATAAACATTCAGCTGTTGCTTTTGGATGAACACTACATGGTTTCATAATTGTGGTTGACTTTGTAGTGGACCTGGTGCTGCATTGACGTTTTCTGTAGCAGACACAGAACCTTCCATAGACTCGCACGGAGGTTTTACAGAAGAGCTAAAGCACAGAATGGAGGCCACTTGCTATCTGCCACTCTTCTCACTTGGGTGGGGCCTGCTACTTAATGGAGCTGCACTGCAATCAATCAGCCGGCCGTGTCAAATTACTCATCGAACAGAGCACAAGATAAAACTGTAGGAAAAATATGAAAGCCGACGTGTCAGATCTGGAGTTAATAACACTACAATACGCCCTAGCTAAACAGGAGTGCAGCAACTAATTTCATTCAATAGAACTGGCAAACATTATTGTGGAATCTGATGACTGGTACAACAGTAAAAGGTGAGCATGCGCAGTATAGGGTCCAAGGGGGGGAGATGATCCATGAAATATAATACATCAACTATAGAACCAGAACCACAAGGTCCATCTACAGTACAACTGACTTATACTTTTATTTTACCACTTGAAAGTGAAATCAACTAAATAAATGTTTGCCTGTGGGCACCGTGTGCCCCTCTGATTTCTAATTTCCTCTTTTTGCAGACAATGTCTTCTCCTGCAGGTGGACTAACTACGACTGGCACTGCCACTCCATGACGAACGTGCCTCACGAGCAGTCACACTGTAAATACTGTATGAAGGAACTTGTGGAGCAGGTTTGACGAAAGCTTACAGATTAACAATGGGTTTACAACTGCAGATACACCCAAAGCCAATTTTTCCAGCCAAAAAAACTGGACAGATCCTGTTCCTCATTCTTAATGTGTCAAAAAACTAGCCCACAAATCCTGCTTTAGGCTGTCTTTTACCCTAGTTCTACAAGTTGACTGTTTAGCAGGCTTACATACACGACAACTGGTACAGAAATCCTTCCTTATCAACTACAGAACACCCATTTGTTCAATTGGAGTGACGCTTACAAGAGGAGGAGGCATATTTTACAAAAATGGAGTATTTACATCTTCAAATAGTGAGTTTTTGGGAAAAGCAAGCAGGTTTTACAGGAGTCTCATTGTGACGCGCGTTAGGGGCAGTGTATGAGATTTTAGTTAGAACAGGGTGGCCAGTCTCCAGGGGAACAGGTGAGTGCGGTAGTACAGCCGAGCAGCTCCATTGTGTTGATGAGGAAGCTGGCTGATCGTACATTCAGACGCACATAAAGTCGGTTCAGTTGATTTCCTTACTAGCACTCTGGGGACTGTAATTAAGGCTCCGGCAAAAATGAAAGGATAAAAGACAGCCTGAGTGAAGACAGAGTGAAAAAGAAGGAAAATATCAGAGAGAAGGTTCCTGGAGATGGAGTGGAAAAGAGTGGAGTGTGGAGATCGGGAGCATTAGCAGTGTAGGATGGAAATCTGCAGGGTATAATGGGAAAAATAATGTATCAGGAGTCAAAACATACTCAAAAAGATGAACCAAGGGTCAAAACAGGGAAGAGAGATGAACCGCGCAACTATTACCAAAACTCACAGTCGCATATTACTAAGCCAAAGATCTTATGGCAGAAATTTGAAAATGAAAGCATACACGATACACATACACAAAGCATACACATATTCTGGGAGGAGTGGTTGCTCTGAGGCTAAGGATCTGCGCTGGTATCATGAAGGTTGCCAGTGTGAATCCCTGTCACTGTCAAAAGAGATCCTACTCTGCTGGGCCCTAGAGCAAGGCCCTTAACCTTCAATTGCTCCAGGGGCGCTGTACAATGGCTGACCCTGCGCTCTGACCCCAAGGGGTATGTGAAAACTAACAAATTCCTAATACAAGAAATTGTATAAGGCGAAATAAAAAACCAAAAAAAAAAAAAAAAACGCATTTTTTGGAATATTTCAAGCTTAAATATCATCACCGAACTGGCGACAATTGCAGCAACCTCTGGCACATACCACCCAGTAGCGGAACATAAGAGCATAAGAAATCTGACAAACGAGAGGAGACCATTCGGTCCATTTATCACCTGCTTATTTAGCTGATAGCTAAACTTCCTCAAAGTCTTATCCAGATACTTCTTCATGGTTGTCCAGGTTTCTGCTTCAACTTCATGTGTTGATAGTTTTTTCCAGATACAACTCTGTATAAAGATGTGCTTCCTGGCTTCAGCCCTAAATGTATTTCCCCTTAATGTCCAGCTTTTAGGTTAAGGTCACAAAATAGTGGTACATAAAGAAAAGCAACATGGCATCACAGCTAAGCAAAACCACAAAGTTAAAATAAAGTCACAAGACAAAAAAAGTGATAGTTGGAATCTACATGATTAAGAATTTATAAAAAAAAATATATAGTACCAGGGAGAAAATGCAAGGTAAACATTTAAAACAAGACAGAGATCACAAAAATAACATCTATAGAAATTAACTGAAGAGAAATTAGACATGTCCAGGGTCGGATTAAGACAAAATTGGGCCTGATGCTGCAGCGTAAATGAGGCCTATTTTTTCTCGCCACTGGTGCACGTGCATTCGACACTCATCATACATGTGCACTCAGACCGACCAAGTAGCCTTAATTGCTTGCGACGCAACCAGCCAGCCTTTATTGAACATGAATAATAATAATGACCATAGTATCGTAACAACTCGAGATTAACATCAAACTATGTCGCATCAACATTCAATAGCAATTGTCTGAAAAGTGCACTTAATGCAGAAAACCTAACAATGAAATACACAAAATTTCACAATTCTCTTATGAAACAGAGTAAGAAAAAATGAATTTGCAGAGACATTGGGACAAAGTGACTCAGTTCAGGCTCTTGAGGGTAAAAATATGTCCACGATTTCAATTTCATAATAGACCAGAATCCTGTCGAGGATTTTAAAAATTCTAAACATCCATGCCGGGCCCGTGGGCCGGCTTTTAGTTTTACCTTTACAGATAACCATTTAAATAGCTATCGATTTTTACTGTACAACTAACTTTCAAGGTGAAAAATTTACTACATGGCACTTACCGAACAATAATAAAGTGACAAGAATCCCTAAGATATTGCAAACAACGCAGCTAAATTACTAAGTAAACTGTTTAACGTAAAATTGATAACATTAACTTGAAATCTTCGGTTAACAATAAACACAACGACGTTATAGTTACGTCACAGCGCAAAGAACAATAGTAACTGTATAATAAGTAACGCTAAGTCTAGGCGTCCGAAAGTCGGACTCCAAATTTCATTCTAAGAATTATTTTGAGGTTAATATAGCAAAGGAAAACTGTTCAGCTTCCGGAAAATTCTCATCTGGGCCTAATGCTGCAGCATCAATAGCACCCACCTTAATCCGGCCCTGGACATGTCTAAAATAAGGGACAAATAATGACTTTTTAAGAATACGTTGGAAACCCTAAATTGAAATGACACCCAATTCCCCAGGTACACATGGGAGGTCTGGTCAGTTTGGTATAGGAGACTCATGATCTGCTCGTTCCACATGACTTCAAAGCTGGTTTCCTCGCACCTCCTCAATTCACGCACGTTAGGCCTCTTTAGAGTTAGGCCTGGCAGTACTGCTTTGATCTTTTTGGTCAAACACCTGCCTTGCGCCTACGAGTCTGAAATTGGAAAGGGATGGAGGGATGAAAACCTCAGCTCTTCTTCCTTATATTAGGTCTTTTTAGGGATCAGAGGAACTTGACACCTGTTACAGAAGGCCATGCCACTTGAGTGTAGGGATGGTGCATTGTGAGCAGACCTTAAGATAATATTTTACACTTTAGATCAATTAATAGCTGTAGATATCAGAGAAATAATTAATGGGTTTAATTCCTTCAGCTCCACGTATGTAACATGTGGCTAAGTTTATTAACAAAGTGGCTAATCTTTCTCCAGCCTGACTGTCACATTGCACTTTTGCCTTAATTCTCAGTCATTATGGTTTGGCATCAGTCCACTGTCTGGGGTGGTGAATACAGAGAAGTAAAGCATGCCAAGACATGAGCACTATAATTAAAGCTGAGATATTTCCCAAATTTCCACAGGGCGCTCTTTCACAAGAAGATACCCACGTAGGTGTTTCAGTCAGTCTGTGTTCTGGTTGACAGAAAGCAAAAAAAAAAAAAAACAAAATAACCTACATGGGAGGGAAAATCTTACACAGTGTGGCAGGCGGCTGGCATCCATGCCCAGCCGGGACGCCCCTGCACACTATATTCAGGGGGAGCAGCCCTGGACAGTGCAATACCACCCCCTGGATGTTAGATGGAGCAATGCCTAGGTTTCCCACAGGGCTCCCTGGGAATTGGAGTTGGGTGCAGCCCTGTTGGGTCAAGCAGGCACTGCCAGGGGGTGCCGTATTTGGGACTCCCGAGCTGTGTGGGCAGCATATTCATCACAGCCGGATCCTGGTGATCAAGCACCTGGAGCACTTCCGGGTGAACTATAAAAGGAGCCAGCGACCACCACTCAGGGGCCAGAGTCGGGTGAGGAGGAGGACAAGGTTGCCTGGGAGGATTGGTGGTGCCAGAAAGAGAAGAAGAGTGCTGTGCTTCAGTGCTTCAGTGCTTCAGTGCTTCAGTGCTTGGGCCTGTGTTGTGGCTGGAGGGATTACGGGGAAGACGTGTCCTCCAGCTGAAGAAAAATAAAAGTTTTACACGTTCCTCACTGTCAAGTCTGTGTCGGGTCGGGCGCTATATAGCATCCTTATCACAACACACACACACACTTACTTCATTTGGTGACTGCCACCAATTTACTCTTCACAAGGTTCAAAATGTACTCTTTAATTGCATGTTTAATGAGGTTTCCCTTCAGTTATGGTTTGGCCAGGGTTTATTGCTTGTTTATTTAATATTTTGATGTTTTTGAATTATTATTTTTCAGATGTTGTGTTTAAATGGTTACGTTTTATTTAGTGTGTATTCGGTTTTTTTCACTCAACGAGAGGCACCACTCTGACATCCCTGCTGTGCCCTCACACTTCATTGAAGGTCCTTCAGTGGCTCATTGATTGACTCTCGAACACTGTACATTGTGAGGTCAGTATTGTATTCTGTTGGCTTTTTTTTTTTTACTTTTGCTTCGGTTACTGCAACTACTGTTATTTGGATCATGGATTCGACTTTGTGACCACAAGGCGGTGTCAGAGAGTCCCAACCCACACACAGTACACAATTCCTGAATAAAATAAAGGATTTTTATTCCACAAAACACTTTTCTCGACCAGTACTCAGCCACAAATGCAATAACAAGCACAATACACCAATTCTTCCTCCTTCTCCACCCCTGCACCACTGCCTCCTGACTCTGACTCCTGGTCCCGGGAATGGTCCCAGTACCACACCATGTCTTCCAGGAAGCACTTCCAGGCCATAAAGAAAGTAGGGAGACTGGTAGCACCCTCTGTAGGCACATAGCGACACTGATAGGGCTGCATTTCCGTCTCCATCTCCCAACCACCTATGTGGTTGTCCCAACTGGATTGCCACATGAGGACCACTGCCACCTGGTGTTTGGGAGATGGAACAGCTCCTGACTCTTGATGTTCATCTGTTACGACATACCAGCCGGGCACAAAGTTATTCTTCTGTCCCGCCTGCCCATTTGCTTGCATCATCATATTGGTATCCCATAAACACGTTTTATACTCCCTGGATGTACTGTAGTTTACTTCACAGTACATGAAGGACTAATCTTTTTTTTGGTAATTTACAAGTATTACTGACACATTTCCAGATTTAGACAGTTTGATCATTCGCAGTTAGCCACACTGACAGATACCACCCAGTCCGTAAATACATGGGGAGAATGAGTAAACGGCATGCAGACCCTGGCACTGCTCTACCACAATGTCTTCATTAAAACATTTGAACTAAACTTCCTGAACTGTAACCTGATTAAAACTAAATGCAATCCTACAACGTCTGTTAAGCGTCTTTGTGACTGGAATTCTTTTTTGTGAAGAATAAGTCTTTTATGGGCGGCACAGTGGCACAGTGGGTAGCACTGCTGCCTCGCAGTTAGGAGACCTGGGTTCGCTTCCCGGGTCCTCCCTGCGTGGAGTTTGCATGTTCTCCCCGTCTCTGTGTGAGTTTCCTCCCACAGTCCAAAGACATGCAGGTTAGGTCCATTGGCGATCCGGGATTGTCCCTGGTGTGTGCCCTGCGGTGGGCTGGCGCCCTGCCCGGGGTTTGCTTCCTGCCTTGCGCCCTGTGTTGGCTGGGATTGGCTCCAGTAACCCTTTAGTTAGGATATAGCAGGTTGGGTAATGGATGGATGGATAAATCTTTTATTTTATAAAGATTGCCCTTATTACTAGCCAGGGTTTGATAGTGATATTCTCCCTCTAGTGGGCATTATTGGGACTATTGCGTTAGAACTCTTTGTGCCTGGGACTCCTAGATCATAACAGGACCCTTACCTCCATTTTAAAGCACAAGAGCAGGCAGGGTTTTTTATTTTATTTTTTTTATAAAAATTGCTTCACTTCAGATCACAATTTCATGTGGCAAATTGTTATATATCCCATGACTGTGAAGAATTGACTCTGACTTGAAACCAATACAGAACTTATCCTTTAATGCTACTATAACTACTACTACTTTACAAAATATATATTTTTTGTATAAATTCCACAGCAAAAAATTCTCTCACTTTTGACTTTTACTTGGCTGTAAACATTTGTGAAATTCAGACTACCTGATAATCCTGCTTTGCAGTTATTGCTCCTTGTGACACAAGACTAATGGAGGGTGTGAAAATGAGACAGACGCATGTTTCACCTTTAACAAAACATGACTCCACACATACAGTTCTGTCTCTGCCAGCACAAACACAGACAACTTAAAAACACAAGTCACTTACGGTTAACTGATGACTGGCTGGGTTTGCACTTTATCTTCATGTCCGCGTGCATTTCCTCCAGACACACTGGTTCCTTCTCACAGCCTGTAAGGCGGACTGGTAACTCTCCATTGTTGGTCCCTTTGAGCCTGGAATGAACAAAAGAGGTTTAGAAAACAGATGAACAAATGAATGTCAAAATGGTAGGCTCACCGAGGGTAAGCAGGCCTTTCACATTCCAGGTGTTGCTGTAGCTGAGCCCAGGGATTAATGGGACTGCATAAAGCGCCTCTGTAATTTAATTAAATCTCATTTCATATTGGAAGCCCACATCCATCCACCCATTTCCTTAACCCACGTATCCAGTGTTGCCCATGTTTGTCTGCATAATACTATGAAAAGGAGAGGTACTTTGTGACAACTCCACTCCAGAAGTACAGGGCGAGTCAAAACTATGTTAATATTTGAATGGTGGAAACAATTCATTCGCAAAACATACTTCATATGTGCAAGATGATTTACAGAAATGTCTCAGCCTGTTCGCCATCATGTTCAACACGTGTGCCATATGAGGCAAATCAGTTGTCCACAAATATTTTATACAAGTATATACATAACAGTACCATTAGTGTTAACATAATTTTGACTCACCCTGTAATGCCAAGGAGTTCAGAAACATAAAAACTGTTTGTGTGCATCTCGTATATGAACTAAATGGAAAATATTGTAATTGTCCAAATATTAGATGTCGAGATTTTGATGAATCTTGACGTTTTACACCTCCCTGACTTTATATGAGAAAGTATTGGAATCCTCCAAAAATTTCATTTTGATATTTTGATGAATCTCGACTTCCCCGAGTCCGAAAATACCATTTTTGGAATTATGTCTGTATATCTGCCTGTGTGTGTGTAAACATGATAACTTGATAGCTTTCATTTAGTTCAATCAAATTTTGCATACAAGTATTAAGGTACAAAACACAGATTTCGATCAGCGTTTGGGCTATTTCGATTAACTGGAAGCGGTACTTTACCTTTTATTTAATACATGAGCTTTCTTAGCATTAGACCCAAGTGTTACTCGGGTTAATATATAGAGGTGTCTCGCGTAAGCATCAGACCCAACAGGTTAGGTGGATTGGCGGTTCTAAGTGTGTGCTTGGCGTGTGGGTGTGTTTGTGTGTGTCCTGCGGTGGGTTGGCACCCTGCCCAGGATTGGTTCCTGCCTTGTGCCCTGTGTTGGCTGGGATTGGCTCCAGCAGACCCCCGTGACCCTGTATTCGGATTCAGCAGGTTAGAAAATGGATGGATGGATGGGTTTAAAGAGTTTGTTTAAATGAAACTGAGTTATCTTGAAACTTCACTAATTCAACTGTACAAATATAAAATGTTTGAAATTTTATTTTTAGTATTAATTTTAAGCTGGTAGAATCCAAATGTCAGTCAGTTATCGTCCAACCCGCTATATCCTAACTACAGGGTCACGGGGGTCTGCTGGAGCCAATCCCAGCCAACACAGGGTGCAAGGCAGGAAACAAACCCCGGGCAGGGCGCCAGCCCACTGCAGGGCACACACAGACACAAACACACACACTAGAGACAATTTAGGATCACCAATGCACCTAACCTGCATGTCTTTGGATTGTGGGAGGAAACCCACCTTGCTGCCATAATCCAAATGTCTATCACATATTAAAATTAAATCCCTGTGCCGTATATTTATATTTATGAATGCTAGCTGGATAGCTACTCGATAGATAAACCAGTATTTGAAAGCTGCTGTTACTGTTCATATTTATGTATTTTAAATTCTATTATAGAACTAGGCTGACCCGACTTTTTAAGGCGACCGACTTGTAAGTTGACCACTTCTTAAGGCAATTCAATATGTAGATCAATTTGATATTTCATACAAACTCATTAATTTGGTTATATTGCATTTGAGCGGTATTACTTTAATACTCATAGTTTCTTGTTATTTTTGTGATGAAATGTAAACTTTTTTTCTATATTGAGGTCGCCCTTTTGAACCCCCTTGATATTTTACTCCATCAACATTAATTATTTCCAGAGACATAATTTTGTCTATTTTCCCAGCGCATCGTGCACAAAAGCAAGCGAACGATGGGAGCACCAGAACTCTGCTCACATCATGTCGCTTCGTACCGCAAGCTGCAAGTAGTAAGTCTGTGATAAGCGGAATACGCTTTCCACTCACGGGACGGAAGGACAATCCCGACCGCTTTTATATACTGTAGTAAGAAAGAAGAAGAAGATATCGCACAGTCTGGAGTAGAAAATCATCTTTTACCGGGAAAAACGAAACTACAAATCCCATCGTGCATTGCAAAATGGACGGGGCGTGTGTGAAACTCCGCGCTTGCGTAGCACTCACGGGACGAAGGACAATCCCGACCGCTTTTATATAGAAGGATAAGGGACAGTATTGTTCACTTGAATTAAGGAGGTGCTTTCAGTAAAAAGCTGGTGAAAGAAATTTCTGCTTTTGTCATTGAATCAAATAGGCATCGATTACTGACAAATTTCACTGGTATTGGTATCAAATATAAAAATTCTTGTATTGTGGCATCTCGGGCTGTGACACAGCAATGCCATTCACTTCAGTGCCTCCCCTATGATTGAAATTAGTGAGTGGGCAGCTCACCCCCTAATCCACTGGCATTGGCACTGAGGGAGGGATAAAGGCATTGCGACATTTAATGGTGAAGTAAATGAAATTCCTTTATTACGTCTCTGTGAATTTCAGAAGGGGGCACACTGCAGCTTTCACTTGGTGCTCCTGTTCTTATTCCAGCATTCTTTACATCGACCGGCTACCAAAATACGGCTCACCTTGCAGCGCACACCACGCACAGCGACTCAATACGTGACCTTGTGGAAGCTCAGAGACAATCTTAAGTAACTGTGAGGAGTGGCGAGAATTTTACAACTGCAATCATTAAATCAATGTCAAAACTCGTTTTGAGAAGTACATCTGGCGCTGCCCTCAGGCATCAACATAACACCCCCTTGGTCCTAAAAGAAAATACATTCCTGCTATTCTCATGAACCTACAGTGAAAAGCAAACAACAGTGTCCATCTTATTACAAGAAGTTAGAAAACGTGCATGTTTTTAGTGAATGTGATTGATTTTAAAGTTTGCAAGGAATCCTTTTTTGTGGATATGCTTTTATTGGAATTCAATTTAAAATGCGTATGCAATCCTTTTTATTGTAAAATGAAAAGACTTCACGTTATTCACTGGGTTGTGCAGATTTGAGACTCTGCGTGTTTTAAATAAGTGCAGACCTCTAGTGCTACCTTGTGGCACATAGAGGATTTTTTTAAACTAAGCTGTACATCTGCACTTTAGACTGCTGTACAACAAAACCTGCTTATGAAACTGAATAAAAGAATTATTAATAAAATGAAATATAATAATATATTATTTGTAATTCTGTGTGCTCTGTAAATAAGAAAATAAAAGCAGGATCTTTTGGATATTACCTATAAGACCTACCACAGCAGTGTTTGGGACCGTGAGAGTGATATTCACTTGTCTGAATAATGACACCAATGAAGCCCACAGATAATTACATTACATTCCTTGAGACCATAATAATGCACTATACTGGTCAGCCAGGAAAAACAAACAGGAGGAACTGGGATGAGCGCACCCTTCAGTCACTGACAACTTACTCTTGAAAACAATGCGGCTGTGGTCTGATGTGTCTTTGGATGTCTTTCAGGGCAGGACACCAGCCAAAGAGACCATGGAGTGTCCCTTCAAGGAAAGAGAACAAGGGAGCACAGAAAGGGACAGAATTTCAAACACCAAGTTACCAGCTTTGTTGGTTTTCACCTTACTGATCTCTTTGCTGCTCCAGAAAGAGAAACTCTGCCAGCTACAGTAAACCATTTCTCCCAAGGCTCAGTTAATAAAAGCCTCCTAGCACAGAAGACGGTGCTTTAATGAACTGGTCGGTAGTAGGAACAGGCATCACGAGGGTGAGAATAAGACAGAAAATTCAAATGTACTGCACTTGGAATATTTTCGTGTATGAATGGCTGTCAGCAGTGTGTCGTATTGTCTTCGTATTTCCCCACATGAGATTTTAGTCCAAATAGTAGGAAACCACAGTTGGGTTACCAAATTTTTCTTTTTGTATTTTTGCAGTTTTTTTTACAATGCATACAGAGCTATGTTGCTAGTGGTTACTGGAGCACATAGTGATGGATTGATGGATGAAAGAAGAAAAATCTAACGTGCCTCTGCATGAAAATGTTCATTACGAGCATATCACATTTCAATTGTAATTTACTAAGAAAGAAAGAAAGAAAGAAAGAGGAAACTCTGAAGAGGCTCCAGAAACCTGAGCAGATCCCCAATGACTTTGAATAAATATTTGCATATGAGGAATACATAATAATACATATACTACAAAAAAACTACAGGAAAGTAGCATTGAATATTTACAAATCTTATAAAAAAAGACAAGTAAAACCAGTAAATTATCCCCATGTACCATACACAAATACTTGGGACATTCTAATAAAAAATGACCAAACCTAGTTGTGTAATTTCCACATTGACCCTAAAACACAGAAACTGGAAAATAACAACTTGCTAAATTAGACTGAGGGTCCAATTAAAAACAATACTTGCTTTGAACAAAAACTTGCAGCCATATTGTGTCTACCAGAAAGAGTCTGAGAACCTCTGCCCTGTGATGGAATGGCACTCCATGCAGGGTTGATTCCAGTGCTGCCAGGGCAGGCTCTGACTTCCTTGTGACCACAGGCGAGATAATGAATTACTTAATAAATGAAAGTGAAGCTGACACTCCACTTTATATAGTATACTAGCTGTGTAAGCCTGTGCTGTAAAAGCCTGGGCTCCTAGAAAATCATGGATTCTGGCACTTCAATCAATCAATCAATCAATCGCATTGGTTGTCCATCAGCAGCTAAGTGAGTTTCTCAGCGGTTTCACTTTGGTGACAGATTCACTTTCTTTGAGCCTCATGCTGTAGCCTCGCACTTCCAGGCTGGACAGACACACTCTCTTCCACGCCTAGACATTTATACATATACAGTATATATATATATATATATATGTAGTTTTACTGTCACATAACACCCTAATTCTGGGCTCATCAGGTGTACACACTCACTGCACCCCCTCTCGGAGAATCGAACCTCGGACGTCAGCAGCGAAGCCTCTTTATGTTGCCACAGCGTGTAGTTCGCTTATTTGAGAGCATGTAGATCGGGGTAATTACATTAATGGCATGCGTAGTCTGAATCACAATCTGATTGTATGGGTGGTTACCCACGAGGTAACGCTTGTGGTTGGTTAGTTATTAGAACGAAACACGTGTCACGTACTCTTTGCATTATTTGACAGTAAAACTATTCAACCATTCTATGATCTGCTTCTCGCATCTGAAAGAGGGCACCGTGGCGGATGTTTGCCGACTTGCTGACCAACCACAAGCGTTACCTGGTAGGTAACCACCCATACAATCAGATTGTGATTCAGACTACAAATGCCATGAAAATATACAGTGGTGTGAAAAACTATTTGCCCCCTTCCTGATTTCTTATTCTTTTGCATGTTTGTCACACAAAATGTTTCTAATCATCAAACACATTTAACCATTAGTCAAATATAACACAAGTAAACACAAAATGCAGTTTTAAATGATGGTTTTATTATTTAGGGAGAAAAAAATCCAAACCTACATGGCCCTGTGTGAAAAGTAATTGCCCCTTGTTAAAAAATTACCTAACTGTGGTGTATCACACCTGAGTTCAATTTCCGTAGCCACCCCCAGGCCTGATTATTGCTACACCTGTTTCAATCAAGAAATCACTTAAATAGGAGCTGCCTGACACAGAGAAGTAGACCAAAAGCACCTCAAAAGCTAGACATCATGCCAAGATCCAAAGAAATTCAGGAACAAATGAGAACAGAAGTAATTGAGATCTATCAGTCTGGTAAAGGTTATAAAGCCATTTCTAAAGCTTTGGGACTACAGCGAACCACAGTGAGAGCCATTATCGACAAATGGCAAAAACATGGAACAGTGGTGAACCTTCCCAGGAGTGGCCGGCCAACCAAAATTACCCCAAGAGCGCAGAGACGACTCCAAGAGGTCACAAAAGACCCCAGGACAACGTCTAAAGAACTGCAGGCCTCACTTGCCTCAATTAAGGTCAGAGTTCACGACTCCACCATAAGAAAGAGACTGGGCAAAAACGGCCTGCATGGCAGATTTCCAAGACACAAACCACTGTTAAACAAATAGAACATTAGGGCTCGTCTCAATTTTGCTAAGAAACATCTCAATGATTGCCAAGACTTTTGGGAAAATACCTTGTGGACTGATGAGACAAAAGTTGAACTTTTTGGAAGGCAAATGTCCCATTACATCTGGCGTAAAAGGAACACAGCATTTCAGAAAAAGAACATCATACCAACAGTAAAATATGGTGGTGGTAGTGTGATGGTCTGGGGTTGTTTTGCTGCTTCAGGACCTGGAAGGCTTGCTGTGATTGATGGAACCATGAATTCTACTGTCTACTAAAAAATCCTGAAGGAGAATGTCCGGCCATCTGTTCGTCAACTCAAGCTGAAGCGATCTTGGGTGCTGCAACAGGACAATGACCCAAAACACACCAGCAAACCCACCTCTGAATGGCTGAAGAAAAACAAAATGAAGACTTTGGAGTGGCCTAGTCAAAGTCCTGACCTGAATCCAATTGAGATGCTATGGCATGACCTTAAAAAGGCGGTTCATGCTAGAAAACCCTCAAATAAAGCTGAATTACAACAATTCTGCAAAGATGAGTGGGCCAAAATTCCTCCAGAGCTCTGTAAAAGACTCATTGCAAGTTCTCAAAAGCTTGATTGCAGTTATTGCTGCTAAGGGTGGCCCAACCAGTTATTAGGTTCAGGGGCAATTACTTTTCACACAGGGCCATGTAGGTTTGGATTTTTTCTCCCTAAATAATAAAACCATCATTTAAAAACTGCATTTTGTGTTTACTTGTGTTATATTTGACTAATGGTTAAATGTGTTTGATGATCAGAAACATTTTGTGTGACAAACATGCAAAAGAATAAGAAATCAGGAAGGGGCAAATAGTTTTCACACCACTGTATATATATATATATATATATATATATATATATATATATATATATATATATATATATATATATATATATATATAAATGTCTACATATCTTCTTATATAATATGCTACTGTTGCTGTCCAGGATTTGAAATCACCAGTAGCTTGCAAACCATTTTAACTATTGACCTGAAATCTGGTACACAAATACTACGTGATGTCTACTATCCGCTTTTGGGGTGATGATTGACCTCCAAGGTTATCCCTCTTTTTATTTTTATTTTATTGTACAATCAACTCTTGCCATGCAGCACATGCATACAGGCGCAGTTCTCATCCCTAACACTTTCACCGTCACTTCCCCTACCTCTTCATATCTTAATTCATCCTTAAGTCTTCAATCTGCCTCAAGTGCCAGCTTAAGTGAAAAATTAAGGAAAACGCACTAAGTAATTGCAACACAAACACTGACTTAATCAGTTTTAACGTGAAAAGATGCCAACGAAAGAAGAGAAGAAGCGGGCCGCTAGGGTGGAGAAAAGAAGAACTGCTCAGGAAGCAGCAAGCGCATCAACCCCTGAGCAAACAAATGCTAAACGTACAGAGAAAGAGGATGAAAATGAGGAATGCTCAAGTCAAGCGTATAATGTGCAGTGTGCCGTTACTGGTATAACTGGTCCAGTCCCTGCAGGGTGTTGGAAACCGGCCTCTCACAAGCTCCAAAACACACGTTTTCATTTCTTCTTCTAACAGTACAGTGCACCAATCACCACAATACTCAGCTCAGTCATTTACTTTGTTTCTTCTCCCTTCTAATTTTTTTGCCGTCTCCTCTCCTCTCTTTATAAGCTCCGTCGTCTGCCTCCTGACTCCGGCTCCCTGAATGGAGTGAGGCGGCCCCTTTTATAATGCACCCGATGTACTCCAGGTGCTCCCTGATGATCTTCCTGCAGCATTTCCTGGTGTGGCGGAAGTGCTGCATGGGTACCAGGAAACACTCCGGGTGAACCTGCTTCCTGGTGCTGCAGTCCATGTCTCCTGGAACATCTGGGCGCCCCCTGGACACCTTTTCGTGTCCCGGGGGAGGTATTGTCCCTCTCCCGGTCCTTCTACCTTCCAGGCATCCCGGCTGCGCAGGCTCCCCAGCCATCTTTCACAAGGGATGGCTGATCCTCCCAAATCTGGAGCAAGTAAAATCGTGCATCCTCCAAGATCTACTACCGAGATTGTACCCCACACCCTCAGCTTTACTGCTGAATGATTCATTTCTGACTTTTTTCTTCACTTCCAGGTGTTAAATGTGTTTCTAAGAATTTGTGTGTCAGATATAATGCTGGACGTAGGCACGACATTCTCTAGAATAAGTTGCCTGTTCGTTGTCGTCTTGGTAAAATTTCTGCAGAGTATTTTTATGTTCTGGTTGACCACTTCAAATTCCAGATAACAGATAATCCCTGTTTACCAGCAACCCTCAACTGTACAAACAACAAATGAATGGATGGCAACAATGTCTCTTCAGCTGCAGCTACACCGAATGTCATCTAAACCAGTAAATGATGAGAGAATGTCGAAATTCATATGACGTGGCACTGAATGTCAGCGCTGCCCCCTTGCACAACAGAAGCCAGCTGCAGACCAGACACTGTGAAGCCTCAGGCTCATTCAGCGACCTGAGACACTCTGAGGCCCTGTTGTCAGCATTTTCTTTAGACCCCGGCCACTCTCCACACCCACCATGATGAAACTGGGCACCAGCAGTCTTAGACTTTACCAAGCCTCAGAACTGAACATTTACTGAAACATGTCAACATGGTGTTAGGCAGGTCGCACGGTTCAAAAGTCACAAAATTTGCGATTTAAAAGTAACACTTAAAAGTATGACTTGCAATGTCTACTATAAAGGTAAATTAACTTATTCAATTGCTATCAAGGAAATTGTCCATTAGTAAAATTATTACTGGTGAATTGTATTTGTAGCAGCAGTGACAGTGGACAAAATATACCTCCTGGTGCCTTAAGTAAAAGTAATGTTTGTTACATACAGTAGTCTTGTGTTTTAATATATTAAGATGGGATGACATTGTGATTTTCTTAGTATGCGTTAATTTATTTTAAAAACAAACACATTCATTCTGTAGTAGTGCCTTGTTATGGGTCCAGATCTGAAAGTCCCCGATAAGTGACAAGTTTGTGAAATGTGCAATGCACAGGCTTCAAAGAACCATCTCAAAATATAGTGTGATGGACGGCCGGCAGCTCAACCCGGCTGGGACGCCCCTGAAATGGAAGGATGGGGGAAGGCACCTACTTGCCAACACTGCCCCCCCCCAAATGCTAGATGGAGGGGTAGTGGTGCCCCAGATTGAGGCAGGGCATCCTGGGACTTGGAGTTCTGTTTCTCAGCTCTGTTGTGTGCTGTGGGTGCCACCAGGGACAGCTGTCGAAGGACCCGGGGACTCATCTTTTCCCAGTAGCCCGGAAGTAGCCAGTTCTTCATTAGATCCAATTGACAGAAGCACTTCCGGGTCAAGTACCATTTAAAGGACTGATGGGAACCCAGCAAACGAGCCGGAGTTGGGAGGTGTGAAGAAGAGAATTGTATTGATTTATTGGTTATTTGATTGTGTTATGGAGGTTTTGGGGCTTAAGAAGCACTATTTAAAGAATAAAAATATACTTCTGGAGTGCTTTTACCCTGTGTCCTGTGTATCTGTCTGTTGGGTTTAGGGGTGACAGCGACCCCTAGTGTTCTTACAATAGCTAAATGGGCCTGAAATGTATTGAAGTGCTGCGGTGGGTTGGCACCCTGCCTAGGATTGGTTCCTGCCTTGTGCCCTGTGTTGGCTGGGATTGGCTCCAGCAGACCTCCGTGACCCTATATTCGGATTCAGCGGGTTAGAAAATGGATGGATGGATGTATTGAAGTGAGATGCATTTAATGTGGAGGTCAACATACCGGTGCACGAGGGGCGTGTCTCCAGAAGGCGATGGCAAAGTACGGGCTTCGTAGGGTCTCTGGTGAGCAGAGCCGTCAGAGACTAAAACTGCCCTGTCTCCAGCCGAATATCATTGACATTACACGTTCTCCCCGCGGGCTTTTCTACAGCTTCACCCCAGCCGACTCTGTATTTAGTATGAACGATCACGTGTCTACCCTTTGATGTCCTGTCCGGGGCTGGTTTTGGAATTAAAAGCAGTGCTCCATGAAGAGACATAGAATAAATTAGCACTTTAGGGATGACTCGTCCTCTGCTGTCTTGGCGCGGATGTTAAAATTGAGTTAATAGAAAGCAGTCTGATATTCTACACTACAGCAATGTGACACAGTTAAGATTGATATGTCTACAAAGAACCAGCTATCGCGTCCCACATCGTCATTGCTTTTGCACTGTACAATCACAAATGCCACTTACCTTAAGTGACCAGACGTCCTGTTTTCTTGCAGTGTGTCCCATTTAGTGACTGAAAATATATAAAAATATCCAGTTTTTAAAGGGGTTCAAACCCCTACCTGATCAAACAATGCGCACGATTCTCGAAATGGCCTGGGGCTTTGAAAATTTGGTCATCTTATCGTTAAAGCATCGAGCATTTTGTGTCTCAAATTCAAATGAACTTCACCCTCCTTCCCTAAGGGATGTTCTGGTGCGGAATTACTCAAAGCCCCTCAAATTACAATCACGGGTTAAATCATCATAACCCTCCTAATCGCAATGTAAGAACTAATCCTGGAAAAGGACTCCAGTCCATCACAGCACATAATAATCTTGTTTACCAAAAGTCGACGTAACGTCCTGAAAAACGAGTTTAAACAGTCACACGAAATCCTCGATTGCGTTCAGCTGCTTGATAAGAAGCCACCAGGGAGCAGCATTTCCATGCGATTCAGTGGCGCAAAGCACCGCGCACGGGGAGAAGTTCCTCTCGCCAATGGCTGGAGCTCTTGAGGGATTTTTCTGGGAATGACGGCGCTCATCTCCTCCAATAAGAGCTACCGTAAAGCGCGCACGCGCGGTGACACTGCCAGTCTGCCCGATTTGCTGTCTGTGCTGCTCGCTGCGTTTTTCTGAGAAAACTCGGCTTAGGTTGTGGACTTCGCGAACTGTTAGGCAGTACCGGGGTTGATAAATAAATAAATAAGGACAGTAAGGACTTCTTAACTACCCGCGAAGGCAATGCAGAGTCGGAGTTACTGCATGTGCTATCGTTAAATTGATCAACCTGCCCACAGCAGCGTGCAGGGGCAAAGAGAGCTCGGTGGTCCTTGAAGCTTTTGGTGTGCAGTAGTGGGTTGTTTGTTTTTGTATGATGTTATAATTCAGATGCCTATAAAGGTATCTGTTTTTCCTTATTAACTAATAGAAGGACATAAAATATTTAGAAAGAGTTTTGTGGCTTTAAGGAACTCCCCACCGCACAGTTAGATATTTTTTGTTATTTTTTCATAGCAGTGGTGCTGCGATAATCACTGTGACTCTAAACTGGGGTTAAATGATCCTTTCAGCACATGCACGATGAATGCATACTTATAACGTCTGTTCAATCTATGTCACTTGATTACTTAACCTGTTAAGGGGTAAAGTCAGGGATGTGCAGGTGGATGACCCTGTGGTGTGCTGGAGAATGGACTATCGGTGGGGCAGGCTGCAGTTTGTGAGACTTTAGGACTGTGTGAGCAAACACTGGAGCACCACAAGGAGCAGGTCTGTCTCCTTTTCTCTTCACTCAGTACATCTCAGACTGTAACTATAACACCATGCAATTTTCTACACTGTGGTGTTCTGTGTCACAATGATTCAAGAGATGCACACCAAATCAACAACCCGATTAAAATGGCAGGTTCAGTTATGAGGCACTGATCAGTTTACACCAATCAGCCACAACATTCACACCACTGACAAGTAAAGTGAATAACATTGATTATCTCATTACAAGGCCCCTGTTACAGGATGGGATATATTAGGCAACAACTGAACAGTCAGTTCTTGAAGGTGATGTGTTGGAAGCAGGAAAAAGGATAAAGCGTAAGGATCTGAGCAACTTTGACAATTGACGAATTGTGATGGCGGCTAGACGACTGGGTCAGAGTATCTCTAGAACGGCAGGTCTTGTGGGGTGTTCCTGGAATGCAGTGGTTAGGACCTACTAAATGTGGGTCAAGGAAGGACAGCCGGTGAAGAAGCAACAGGGTCATAGGCACCCAAGGCTCACTGATGTGCTTGGTGAGCAAAGGAAGGCCCGTCTGGTCCATTCCCACAGAAGAACTACTGCAGCACAGACTGCAAGAACTTAATACTGGTTGTGACAGTAAAATGTCAGAACATACAGTGCATCGCAGCTTCCTGCATATAGAGCTGTGTAGCCGCAGACTAGTCAGAGTGCCCATGCTGACCCTTGCCCACCGCTGAAAGAGCCTACAATGGGCACATGACCATAAGAACTAGATCATGGAGCAATGGAAGACAGTAGCCTGGTCTGATGGATCACAGTTTCTTTTAGATTATGTGGAAGGTCAGGTGTGTATGCATCATTCACCTTGGAGAAAGATGTCAGCAGAATGTCACTATGGAACAAGGCAAGCTAGTGGAGACAATGTGATACCCTGGGCAGTGTTCTGCTATCTTGGGTCCTGGCATTCATATAGATGCTACTTTGAGACATACCACCTATCTATAGCTGGTTGCAGTCTATGTACACCCCTTCATGGCAACTGTATTCCATGATGGTAGTGTCCTCTTTCAGCAGAATAATTCACCCTGACACCCTGCGGAAATTGTTCAGGTATGATTTGCAGAACACAACAAAGTGTTCAAGGTGTTGATTTGGCCTCCAATTGCCCACAGCTCAGTCTGTTCGAGCATCTGTGGGATGTGCTGGAAAAACAAGTCTGATCTAAGCAGTTTGCAACTTTTAAGACTTAAAAGGATCTGCTGCTAACGTCTTGGTGCCAGATACCACAGGACACCTTCAGAGGTGTTGTGGAGTCCACACCTCAACGAGTCAGAGCTGTTTTGGCATAGGGAACCTCAAAGACATTCATTGATAAAGTAAATCCAGCAGAATTCTTTCAACTTATCAGTGAATTGCATACTTGAGGACATCAGTGGAAATTAGGGGGGACTGCATTTAGGAATGAAGCCAGAAAGCACTCCTTTATGCAGAGTTGTGGGAATCTTGGACAAATACCAAGGCATGGAGTTGAAGAAGAAGCCTTGAGAACTTTTAAAAAGTGTCTTGAAGAGATATTGGGACAGTTTAGCTATTAGCTAAACAAACATGTGACCCATGGACGGAATGGTCTTCTCTCGCCTGTTAAATTTGTTATGTTGTTATCAAGATGCTTAGGAATCACTAACAAAGAAACATTGAAATAAAGAAATGGATAGGATCAATACTTTCCTCCATTTAACAAACTGTTTACAATAACTCCAGATCTATAGATATGTTTATTTTATTTACTTTAACCATATACAGTAAAACTGCAAAATCCCATAGACCCTAAAACCCTTAGCTAGGAGTTTGGAAGCAGTCAGTGCATTAGTAAACCACAGGCATTTGAAAAGTACTGAGGAAATAAAACCGCAATAAACCAAAAGAAATATGAATTACGAAGGAGACACAAAATCAATAAATAAATACAAGTGACATCATCAGGTGTTCGACTTCAATATTATATCCATTTTCTGTCATGAATATCATATAACAAAACTTTTAGAAGTCTGTTGTTCTGCATGGAGGTACTCGGACTACCTCAAGTGTTCTGGTCGTGAGCCTCACGTGTTACCAGGTTGATGTCTTTCTTCACTAAACTAGTTGGTTACAAGCCTTACATGGGCACATTGAGGTACAAAGTGATTCTGTGGTGTAGTGACTCACTTCAGCTGTAGACTAAGACTTGATGTCAGATGGGTAACTTGAACTGCATATGTTAACATCCCAATATGGAGTCCATGTGTTAACTGCTGGGCATGCAGGTGACTGCTGTGTTCACTCTGTGATTCACCACTGTTGTTGACCAAGGCTGGGCATTACTGTATGACATTAAGAAGTGGCTCAGTGGTTATTACTGCTACCTGCGAGACACAGGAGCAGCTGCCTCCTAATCGTAACGTTGGTGTACTTAGTCAAGTTACAGGTGGTAGCGAAGCGCAGAGACATATTTGAGAAACTGTAATGTAAGCCCATCTGAGAGACGCTAACACTTTGAATTGAAGCCTTTTGTGATGCGCTTAAAGCTTAGAGTTGCAGTCCTGTTTCTATGTTGATAGTTTGAATTTATTTTGTCATGTCTGTGTCTCACATGCTAAGCCAACTTAAACGCTATTATTATTGTTCTTGTTGTAGGCTTATTAATTATGTTGTAGCCTATACTTTTTTGCCTCCTTAATGTTTATGAGAAGAAGACATCTATGCCACCTACTCATCCTTCTGTGACATGTATTATTTGTGGTTTTGCTGTTCTTTCGCTAAATTTTCAACTTACAAAAATACAGATTATTTGCAGAAAAAAACCCCCAAAACAAACGTTAATAGCAAAAATTACAATGGTACCAGGCAAATATGCTTCAACATCCATAGTGATCTAAAGCAGTTTTTCTTAATTCTACCTTTAAGACTGTACTCCTTGAAAATGAAGCTGCTCTGTTCCTATTACCCACCATTTTCAAAAGATCACCTTGATAAGGTCTGTTTAGCATTTTTGCAGGTACAATTCATTCACTGTATTAGGATTTTTATGATTAAAACTTTATGATTCAGACTTTAAACTTCAAAAGAGACTAAACTTAAAACTAACATCAGTACTGTATATTTTTAAGATGGAAGGACAGTGGGGTGGTGTCCTGTTTTTTCACTCATCCCAGGTCCTGGACTCTTCACTAAAATACTCCAAGAAGAAGCCACTGGAAAACAAAGAAAGAGAATCATCAGGGATGTGTTAACAGTCAAAGGACACTACATAAACGTCATGTCATGCCATTTTCTAACCTGCTTAATCCATACCAGGGACATGGGGGGTTCTGGAGCCTAACTCAGCCAGCATAGGATGCAGGGCAGCAAGAAACCCTGGAAAGGCAGCAGAAAGGAGCAAACCCTGGGCAGAGTGCCAGTCGTTCACAGGGTGAACACACACCCACACACCAGACGGGCCAATTTAGCATCACTAATACACCTAACCTGCATATCTATGGACTGTGAGAGGAAGCCCATTGAAACATAGATAGATAGATAGATAGATAGATAGATAGATAGATAGATAGATAGATAGATAGATAGATAGATAGATAGATACTTTATTAATCCCAAGGGGAAATTTACATACTCCAGCAGCAGCATACTAATAAAAACAATATTAAATTAAAGATTGATAACAATGAAAGTATAACAGACAGACATGGGGAGAACATGCAGACTCCACACAGGGACAACCCAGGATGTGAGTCCCGATCTCCTTACTGCAAGGCAGCAGCATTACCACTGTGCCACCAGGCCACTCACTAAGTAAATGATATGATAAAATGTGAAAGCATACAGTAAAAAACTAGTAGCTCAAGCTGTGCTATTAATCAATGTCAAGTACTAGTCTCAAATATTGTTTTAACCTTAAAGGGTATTTTACATAACAAACAATTAGAAATATAAACAAGACCATAAACCCTGATGCTTTTAGGCAAAAGAATTACCAACTCCATGTACAGTAGAGTAACAGAGTGCATGGATTCCGAGGACCAGAACCCTGTCAAGCACCACTAATGCAGATACTTAGCCTCATTCATGATGCATACAAGTAGCGAGACTGCCCCCTACTGAATATTGTCCATCACAGCTGAGGAGAGAGTTCACCCAGGTAGCATCATTCTTATTTCTCAAAGTTTCTAAATAGCATCACAAATAATCACTGCCATCATAGTGTGGAATCATCAAATGTCAAGGTGCTTTGATCAGATTGGACGGCCCAGCACTGACTCTAGTACATGATGCCTGAAGAGGGTGGGCAGCTAGCTGGCTGAGGTCTCCAGGATTTGATGTTACAATTGGCTGTGGACACCCCAGATGTTTATTTTCTTTAGGGATGCTGCTAATGACTCAGGTTTTTGTTTTCCACTCCTCCGTTGTCAACAATTAACCAATAGACAGATATTGTTTGTTTCCGTATATGGTAATCAGTTTCTGTTTTTTTTTTTCTGTGTGTTTTAGCAAACATTTGTCTTTATATTGTGGCACACGGCTGGGGGTGGTACCCAGTCGGGATGCACAGGAGGACCGGCTCCTCCAGACCACAAGGGGGCAACCGCCCTGGTTGCAATGCGGACCACAGGTGCAGAGCTTGGAAGCTCAACCCTGTAGGGTCCCGTGGTCACCACCAGGGGGCGCCCCGGTGCCTGGAGAGCCCTGGACCTCAGCATTTCCGCCACACCAAGAAGTGCTGGGGGGAAGAAAACTGGGGACACCTGGAGGGCTTCCGGGTGCGCATCCAGCACTTCCGCCACACAGGGGAGTGTCCGCAGAGGAGTGTCAGGAAGCACCTGGAGCCCATCTGGACTTGTATAAAAGGGGCCGCCTCCCTTCATTCGATGACTGGAGTTGGGCAAGGAGTGGATGAAGTCTTGCGAGGGAGGAGTGGAGGCGGCCTGAAGAAAGGCACTGGAGAGAGAGGCCTGGACTTTGAGGGATCGGTGCTGGAAGCACTGGGTTGTGCACCTAAACTGTAAATATTGTAAATAAATATGTGTTTGTTGGGTGACCAAACGTTGTCCGTCTGTCTGTGTCCGGGGCACGTTCCACAATATGTACTAAATCTGTACTTAGTAATTTGTAAAATCTATACTTGCATTTAACCTGAGAATTTATCACAGCACTCTGTGCCTGCACTATACAAAAACTAGTTGACCTGATTAGTGGTCCATGGGTTTATCACAAAAAGGCACCTCTCACACTACTGCACGTGTATGCAAACTTAATCTGTGCAAACTAAGTGCATGTGCATCTTAAAGAATAAAACTCTATAACTGTTTTAATAAAAAAAATCAGGGGCTTAATCTCAAGATTTGAGCCTCTTTTGTTTTTTTTTAATTTTATTAATTTTATTGTAATCATTCCATAGAAATAGATCAATTTTTACAAAAATAGGATTGAAAACAAGTCACCCCTCACCCCTGAGAAAGATAATGGCTAACGGGGTAAAACTTAAGGCTTGTAAACATACCTAAATTGATGAGTTTAATAGACTAATAGAGATGAATGAGAAGAAAAAGAAATCTGGAGAGAACTGCTTCCTCGGTACTTTAAGAGCTTATTCTAAAATATTATTGATTAGATCCTGCTAGGTTTTGAAAAAATTCTGTACAGATCCTCTAACTGAATATTTGATTTTTTCCTGTTTCAAATAGTATATAACATCGGTTACCCACTGACTTAAAAGAGGAGAGTTAGGATTCTTCCAGTCTAGCAAAATAAGTCTGCGTGCCAAAAGTGTAGTAAAGGCAATCACAGTTTGTTTGTCTTTCTCCACTTTAAACCCATCTGGAAGAACACCAAACACAGCTGTTAATGGGTTAGGAGGGATTGTGATACCAAGGCTGTCTGAAAGGCACTTAAAAATTCTGGTCCAAAATGATGTTATTTTGGCGCAGGCCCAAAACATGTGACCCAGTGTGGCTGGGACTTGATTGCAGCGTTTGCAAGTTGGATCTCGCACTGGAAACATTTTGGGCAGTTTTAGACAAGACAGATGTGCTCGATATATAATTTTGAGTTGAATAATTGTATGCTTTGCACATATGGAGCTCGAGTTAACTCTCTGCATTGCTATTTTCCACTTCTTTTCTGATATTTTGATTAAGAGATCTTTTCCCATTGTCCTCTTGGATCTTTAAAAGGGGGGGGGCTGTAAAATAAATTTATATATTGCAGAGATGGTGTCTGAGTCCTTGAAATTTGAGCAATATTTTTTCCAGCATGGAGGAGGGTGCAAGATGAGGAAAATTGAGCAGGTTCTGTTTAACAAAGTTCCTAGTTTGAAGATAGTGAAAGAAATGTGTGGCTGGTAAGTTAAATTTGGAATGTAATTGTTCATAGGATGCACAGATTTTGTCTATATAAATATCTCTAAGCAAGTTAATCTCAAATCTTTTCCAGATATTAAAAACTGGGGCTCCAAAAACAATTTATATTGTTTTGGGGGGTTTTAAGGAATCTAACGTTCACATTTATTTTTTGTTTCAACATATCTTCTCTTATTTGAGTTATTTTTTCCTTTATCTTGTGGTGCAATTTTGCTTTTTCTATGGGCACCGCCATTTAGTGATAACTTTGATGTGATTGTTAGAATGATATCGAGTCATGGACTGCAATAATTAATTATTATTTCTTTTTTGTTTTGTGTGATAATTTATCATTTTTTTTCCATGGAGAATCTGTTTTTAGATGTTTTGAACTGTTTATATTTATATTTAGGAAATTTACTTTTTTGTTTTGTGCATCTTTTATTTATATGATCCTCCTTTGATGTCAGTGAAGCGCTGAGATGCATCATGTGACAGCAACTGGCACTCCATCAGTGTCAGTGAAAGTCTGTTTGTGCTAAGGTACAAAAATATCTACAGTTGCATTTGCAAGATGGGATTCCGACCTTCATAGTGTTTGAATCTCCCCACAATCTTGTTTTCTTTTTAATAAAGTCTTGTCATTCTCTCACCCAATTGGAGAGTGAAGCTCACTTCTCTTACATGTAGTTGGCTTCTTAACAAGCAGGCTAAGCATTGGGTCTAGTTTTCGGTTTCGTCCCCTTTTCTGTCTCTGACTTTTAACTGTTTTATTGTCATGTTTTATTTACTGGTTATTTTGCTCTTCCCAGTATTGACCTCAGCCTTTCCTTCACTGATTTTCTGTCTGACATTTTCTCTCCCCGTCAATCCTCTTGCTCTCAAACATCCGTGGAGAGGTTGTGTCTGTATAGACAGGATGGCATCACAGGTCAAGGGAAATAAAGGTCAGCCCTTGGGACTTCCTGGTTGTCCAAATTTGTATTCACTAAAAGACTCAACATTCTATGTACTAATTGTTTGGATTACTTTATTAGATTCCTGTTCACCCAGTTATGACTTCAGATTGCTTTCCCTGACTGCCATCCATCCATCCATTATCCAACCCGCTATATTCTAACTATAGAGTGACGGAAGTTGGCTGGAGCCAATCCCAGCCAACACAGGGCACAAGGCAGGAAACAAACCCTTGGCAGGGTGGGTCCCAGGGTGGGTCCCAGCCCACCGCAGTCCCTGACTGCCTTGTCACCTAATTCCATTATTCAAAACAACTGCTACTATATGCAGTTGAAACACTTGGGCTATGCTAACTCTGTCAGCAGACTGGACTGCTTCATTAAAGCAATTGTTTATTGTTAAATAAAGAAAACATGTCCTGGACATGGATGGTAGATGAAAACCTTCATGAGACCATCACATACACACTGAACAGAATGGCTGCTGGATAGCAGGATGGCACTTAAGTAGTAGGGTTAATGCTGGCGCCTCATGGTTCCAGGGGATCATGGTCAATTTGATGTTTTCAGTTACACACACACGTATATATCTGTGTACAAAGTATTTTAACTGTTATTTTACGATACCTTCATTCAGAAGAAGAGCAACAGATGGGGGCACAATAGTTTGGCCTTCTGCTTGATTTTAATAACCACATTGGGCACTGTCTGTGTTGATTCTACACATTCTTTGTATGTTTTCTTCACACGCTAGTTTTCTCCTCTCATATTTCAAACATTATTTCATTTAACTAGTGGTTGAGTATGTGAACGTTCCATCCATTCTTATTTCATTTATTATGTCCAGTGCTGCTGAAAGAGGTTCAGCCTCCTCATTGTAATGCAGTAGACAAAGTACTGTAGATTCCAAAAATAAATGGCTAACATAACTTACAAAGTCGTTATATTAAATTGCATCTCTTACTTCGCCTTGAAGCAAACATGGCTCTCAATGGCCCTCCACATTCTTTCACATCACTTCTCAATGTTAAAGGCAAATGGGATCACAGGAACACCCCCTGCCCCCCCAGGCCCTTAACCCGAAAAGTGCTCCAGGGGTGCAAATAGAAAATTTCCCTTTAGGAATTAATAAAGAATATCAAGTCAAGTCAAAAATATAACTCTTATAATATGAATGCACAATATTAATTAAGAACATTAGAAGTGAAAAATAATACAAAAGTTATTGCCACACGATAAACAATTAAGTAATAAAAATAGTCTGAGCTACTGCATTGTACACATTTTCATTTTAAGTTACCTGACAAGTTTGCTTCCCCTAAACTTTCATCAACTATGACTGCTTAAGGAGATATACCATTAATTTAGTTTTAGGATTTTGTTCAGGTATGATAATATACAGTAATAAAGTGTACTTAATGGGCTGATGTTTGGAAATGAATGACATTATGTTTGCTTGTGCCTTCAAGTGTTATTTTACAGTTGTTTGTTCTGCTAATGTGAGTGTATGTGACCCTGTTTTCATTTCTATTCTCCATTTTAATAGTGTTATGTAATTGAGGAACAGACTGTCGAAAGGGTACTTTGGCAATTTTATCGTTATTTATGGCCAACTTCATGGGGCGCTCTGATTGGAATATGATTTGGACATTCTTGAGTGGAGTAGCTCTCCGATCTGAAAAATACCACAGGGTTGTCTTAATGTATGGGCACAATGGGCACTGGTTGGGGGCTCCAGGAGCACAGGGGCACACAACGTTTCTGATGCTTATGTATGTTTCTGTTTTGCTATCAATACAGGGAGACCAGCGCACTACTTTGCCTGGGGGCCTATGATGCTGGTAAGATGGCCCTGAACCAGAAGTTTAGAAATTAAGAAAAACGACTAGAATAACTGCAAAAACTACATTTTTGGAGGCTTAAATTTACTGTATTTGTTTCTTATGTTTTGTGTGATAATACCCTTAAACCTTAAAACATCCCCATTAAACCAAACATATAAACCAAATGTGTCTGATTTTAGCACAGTAAAATGTAACACATTTTAATATTTCAAATATCTGACACAAGTATTCTTATTTACAGCATTATGTACATCTAAATCATCAAATTTCTTATAAACACATTTGGGCAGCTTTTTTTTACATGTTATTCTATGCCATGCTCTTTTCATGCTGCATGGGAGGAGGTCATGCTGGTTGTCAGAGTAATGATGTAATCAGCTTCTTAATACTCAATTAACAGCTATTGCTCTGCAAATATGAAATAAGATGGTTTCTCAACTTCCATTGTACCTCCACATGCCATTTTCTCTATGCTTTAAATTCATGCTTTTTGATTTTTTTTATCCAACTAACTCAAGAATTGATTTAATTAGCCAAACAATTGAAGCAAAATTAATTATCATAAATTAAAATTAACATCATAGTGGCTATTTTTAATTACTCTGAAATTTAGAACAAGTCAGGCAAAGTCTGTTTGGTACATGGAACCTGTCTGGTATTCATCCTATACACGCTCTCTATTATATATTATATATATATTGTGGTCTATGGCTGGCTTGTCATCCCGGCCAATACCCCCAGGCTGCCAGATGGAGCCCTCCCTGCAGCATGGAGGTGCCACAAAGACCAGCAGGGAATCCTGGACAATGGAGTTTTCATCCACAGCCCTGCTGGATACCCCAGGGGCCGCTAGATGGAGCTGCAGGGAGGAGCAAAGAATATTATTTGCCCTATGCCCCGGAAGTACGTCCGAGTCACATGGACAAGGGGAATGATGTGCTTCCGGAGTGAAGAAAAAGAAGAGTTTTGATTTGACCAGGAAGTGCTAAGAAGTCACATGGATTGAGGGTTCAGAAACATTTCCGGGTCATGGATATTAAAAGGACTGTGGCAGCTCCATGTGACTATATATATGCAAATATATATATATATATATACTGTATTTGCATAGTTTACTGTCAAATAATGCAAAGAGTATGCAACATGAGTTTCACCCTGATTTGGGCTCATCAGGCATACACACTCCACTGCTCCCCTTGCGGGGGTCGAACCTCGGACGTCAGTGTCAGAGACGAAGTCCCTTTACGCTGCACCACGGTGTGTGGTTCATTTATTTGACAGCCTGTAGATCTTAGTAATTATACTCATTGCATTCGTAGTCTGAGTCCCGACCTATTTGTATGGGTGGTTACTCACAACTGAAAGAGGGCCCCATGGCAGATGTTTGCCGAATATCAGACCAACCACATGCGTTACCTGGTATAATACGGAATACTGAGCTTGCCAGCAGCAGCAAGCCAGCAGATGATCCGACCGCTTCTCCATAGCGTGCGTTCAGCCGCAAATCCCCCTTCACAATGCGAACAGCAGAGAGACAAAGTGGCAAAAGGACGGCTGCTGTACAGGCTTTTAAATAATCAATGCGCACCATGACAAGCAAAACACAGTTTGCCAGCAGCAGCAAAAAGCCAGCAGATGATCCGACGAAAACCCGCCTCCCCCCTCACAACGCAAGCAGTGTTATACATCCTGCAAGAAAGAGATTTAACCACACCGGAGCCAGAAATAAAGGACAAGTACTGTTTTTACAAAAGTTTTAAATTAAAAGTGAAAATAATGAGTATGTAACAATTTCCATGAAAATAACAATCTTTGTCCGGGGGTGAGCGAGCGAAGTGAGCGGGGGTGGAGCATCCTAGTATATATATAAAATACCGTTGTAGTCTATCAGTAAATTTCAATTACCTCTAAGGACTAGATGGCTTACCTGCCCCAAAGACAGTTGAAGTGTTCCACTATTATCTTTATCAACAGTTTTAAAGATCTCTGTTAAAAAAGAAAACAAAACAGTAGATGCTTTCATTTTGACTCATGTCAAGTGGCGTCTTAAACTTCAAAGCTAATGACAATGTGATTGACTTTTATGCCTTTCATACTGTATGTGAAACTTCTAATCAAATGACTTGCAGTTCTTAAAGAATCCCGAACGTGAAATCAATGTGACCTCAGAATGGTCAAGAGTGGGATCTACGGGCAGTGCTCTTGATATTAATAATCATTTATCATGACAAACATATTCTTTAGTAAGATAATCACCACCAATGTAATGATTACATAAATATGAAAATTATTTCAAGTAGAACAAACAAACAGAAGATAAAAACACAGTGCTTTAGCTATAGAGCCTTCATCTAGAACTTCTCAAAATGCAGAAATAAAAGAAAACATGCTGAGATAAGAGAAATGTGTGAATAATCAAAAATGAATGGAAAGAAAGTCAAGAAGAAAGAGTGGCGCCAAAGGGGATGGGAAGGACAACTTTTTAGCTTGTACATTTCTATGGTTGGTTCTACTCAACCTGTGATAGGGTTTCTTGAAGGATAATTTTTAAAACCTGAATATGACCTCTTTGATTTAATGCCATTTTTAATTGTAATTAGTTTGCAATAAAGAGCTTTTTTATTCACTGCCTCTTGACTAAATTATTATTATATATGCTTTTGGTTAAAAACTGTCTCATTCCATGTCTATGGTGATGATGACTATTAATGACTCTGAATTATTTAGCTGTTAGTGATTTTGCAACTCATCCTCAGTTAGATTCATCTCAAACCCATTACTGATAGGATAGGCTTTGGTTTCCCACAACCCTGTAATGGGCTAAGTGTGATCTAAAAATGAATGGAGGTACTGGTGATTCAATGCTGATTTGTGCAAGAATGAAACCTACAACTTCAAGCCACCAAATGGTCTCAACTACTCTGACGCATTGTCGCTCTAAGTGATTGAAGTCAAATAGGGAAAATAATAGCCAACAGAATTCAAGTAAATAGAAAAGACTGTGAAAATAGTGGGCAAAAAATGAGACTTACTGAAAAGCAGCTCCAGGCGGAAAAGACATCCCACAAAACGGTCAGCATTAAGAGTTAAGCATTCTTCAGCAAAATTTAGGACAACAGCATGAAGTACATCACTTCTCATCTGGAAACCTGAAATTATAAAAGATATGCTGTATGCTGGAGTAGGATAAGTA
Organism: Polypterus senegalus; assembly: GCF_016835505.1. Classification (NCBI taxonomy): domain Eukaryota; kingdom Metazoa; phylum Chordata; class Cladistia; order Polypteriformes; family Polypteridae; genus Polypterus; species Polypterus senegalus. The sequence continues at coordinate 22,162,356 of NC_053169.1, read as the reverse complement.
CAGTAGAATAAAAAGGAACGATATTTAGAAAGGCACTTTGAAATGCTGTGTTGTATACACTGAGTCATAACTGGTGCTTTAAGTGCTGCCCTGGGAAGCACTTTGACCTCTCAATATTTATATTCTGTATTGATTAATGCCTGGGGTTTGCACAGACTTCCAAGTGCTCACATTCATTTCTCACATGGACTTCAGCTTCTCAGCAGTCAAATTCAAGGTCAACTCTAAACTGGGCTTTCATTAGTAAAAGTAAAGTCAACATGTCCTGTAATGAAACCGAGTCCTACGGTGGGCTCCTCCCAGGTGAAGGAATGATCTCCGGCTGTATAAGTCTAAATATGCAAAGTTACAAATAATATGAGCAAGTGAATAGACAGATGTTTTTATCATGGAAACATGCTTGCAAAAGGCAGAGCCAGCCTTAGGGGTGTGCAGGGCCTAGGGCAGACCAACCCCACGTGGGGCCGGTTATGTCAAACACTGTTACTGGTATGTGTGGACTGTATAAAATTGCATGTGAATTTAATAAAAATAATGTTAACATACACCAGATTTTCTCATTATAGTATTCGGCTACATTTGTCCAAGATAACATGCAGACTTTATCAAAATATAATGATATAATCTATTAAAGGGTGGCACGGTGGCCAGTGGGTAGAGCTGCTGCCTCACAGTTAGCGGATCCGGGTTCGCTTCCCGGGTCCTCCCTACGTGTAGTTTGCATGTTCTCCTTGTGCCTGCGTGGGTTTCCTCCTGGTGCTCCGGATTCCTCCCACAGTCCAAAGACATGCAGGTTAGGTGCATTGGTGATTCTAAATTGTCCCTAGTGTGTGCTTCGTGTGTGTGCCCTGCGGTGGGTTGGCGCCCTGCCCAGGGTTTGTTTCCTGCCTTGAGCCCTGTGTTGGCTGGGATTGGCTCCAGCAGACCCCCGTGACCCTGTAGTTAGGATATAGCGTGTTGGATAATGAATGGATGGATGGATAATCTATTAAAAAAGTGTGCCATGATCTCATCCACTCATGGTGTAAACAGCGATATGGTTAAACCAGTAATAAATGCTGTGCATTCCACTACCAAACACTTCCTGCACTGTTTCAACTCGGCTTACTGTAGCAAACTGAACCAAAGACTCGACTAAGAAATGAAGGTAAGCTCTCCGAACATGAATGAGTCATAAGTGACAAGCCATCAGTTGTTCCCAATTCAAAACAGAAGCCAACCCAGCGACTAATGGGCTATACCTATTTTAAGAAGGAATTATACTGGTGACCCTTTTTGGGCGATGAAGGTGAACTATGGAAAGTTTTCAAAGACGTACATGTACAGAATTTGACCTTGAAGAGGGGTTTTAAAAGGGTTCCTCTTAGAAGCACCTCAAATATATATATATATATATATATATATATATATATATATATATATATATATATATATATATATATATATATATATATATATATATACATACACAGGAGAATATAACTTAACAAATCCACTCGAACAGGACATGCACACCTCAAAATTGGGGCCCCCTTAGGCACGGGGCCTGGAGTGGTCGCCCCACTTGCCCCCCCCCAAACGACTCTCTTGGCAGAAGGTTTAGTTAACATTGGAAAGGTGTGCACAGCAAAAGCAATCACATAGCAAAGAGGAAATTTGCGAAGCGTACACAAAAGAAACAATTCACTTCAGCTGCAATTCCGAAGACCAAATATAAAGATAAAAACTGGCTAGCCCTGTTGTCTCACTGATGCAAGATAATGAGTTTGAATCCTATGCCTGCTTATGGCCTGTTTAGAGTAGGTACTGCAAATTATTCTCCCCATATTTGAGTGGGCTTCTTCCAGGTTCTCCTCCCACACTCTCAAAGATATGCAGATTGGTTAACTGGCAACTCTAAATTGGCTCTGTCTGAAAGAGGGGGCATTGTGATGAACAGTCTAGGGCTAGTTGGTGCCTGACATTGTCCGAACTCACACAACACAGAAGTTAATTAAAGTGCATGAGAATGTTAGGTTGTGTAAGTGAGATATAAAAGTAAACTTAGGCAAGATACCACGAACACTCTTTTTTTTATTTATCAAAGCATTCAGTCATACCTGCTTCATGAAGTGATTCTCTTAACAGATAGGAAGGTATGGTGCCATTTTTATCAGTGTCATACTTTTTGAAAATGTCCTGAAATAAATAAATAAATAAAAACAACTTTGAAGTTTGATACATACTATGCTCATAATGAAAACAAAAGTTTTCTCTCAAATAACAACAAACAAATATCAAACTGGCTTTAGTATAATGTTGTAGGCCCCAGCCTGACAATCAGCTGTGTATGCAATGTTCAAATTTTTAACTTTGCTTTTAAACAAAGCAGCATTTAATAAATGTCCATGATACATTACCAGTGTAGTGCTTTTCCACAGACCATCCTGTTCTAAATCAGACAGTAAAGGTCATTCAGACTTGAAGGGAACCAATAAGCCCACACCCTGACACATAACAGAGAGGGCATATCTGTACTTGTCAGCACAGGTCGCCTGTACCAGCTAGAAAGAACAGCTTGCTCTGGCCAGTTAGAGGACACAAATTGTATCCAATCATGTTTCTTAGACAATAACTCTGCCCTGAGCTTAATAGGTGAAGGCAGTGAAAGATTCCAGCTTGAGTCCCCATGGCTTACTGAAGATCACCCATGACAGTCTGAAGAAAGTGCACCCTCTGTTATGTCATGCCTGGGACACCCTGCACCTCCTCTGTGCTATCAAAAGACAGCCTTACAGGCCACAAAGCTAGGATTGTCGCTGCATTTTGCCATGGGCTTTCCTCAGTTGCTGATTCTTAGAAATCACAGACCTTCTCCATACAATAACCTGCTTGGTATCCTTTAGTGTGATATATTTTCTTAATTTCTACTGGGGTGGGCACTAAAAGGGTCAGTTTTGACATTCTGTTTAATCTCTAATTAGAAGAGCTAAATACTGCACAAACCACACACATAATCTTTTCCATTGCTGTTGGGTAATCTGCATGCAGTAATTGACTAATTTTCAAAAAAGAACCATAACATCAAATATGGAGTTGTTGATGTTCAAGCTGATCATATCACAACGAGCAAAGGAATTCTTACAGATGTGCACGGCAGAATAGATGATACAATTCATATTGCCATTTTAAAGCTTGCAAACATTTCCACCCTAAGCTGCACTTCATTTCCTGAATGTTCTTTATGTATTACTGGAATTCAGTCAGCATAAACCAATTCTTGTATGAACGAGTTGTTCTTTACAGGGCACAGTCACTCACAGATCCACACTCATTCATCATTTAACACATTCTGATTTAATCATCTTCTCTTGCTAGACATACTGTATACTGTATACCTGAAATATCATTGCAAAGCATTTCTCACAGCACAGATGAGAACAAAATGAATATCATCAAGCTAAAGTGGAGTGTCATAATTTGATAATGTAAATACATTTTTTAAGAAGTAAATAATCATGTTTACCAAGTATTTCCGTATCTTCTCCCAAAGGACAGCAAATTCCGTAAGTCCAATTGTTCCGTTTCCATTTTTCTAAATATTATTAAAGAAAGCTGTGTAATAAATTATTAGTATTTACAAATTGCTGAAATCATATTAGAATAAAGGCAGATTCATCGATCTAAACATAAATTAAAAAAGATATTAATAATACTAGCATGTAACTTGTCAAACCCAGGAGCAAATGTCAGGTTTCTTCTGGTTATTTACTGTATTAAATGTCTGTTACAAACCATAATATGAAATTAAGAAGATGAGTCCCTTAGCCATGGACATGGAATTCTTACCCACTAAACTATATTTAGACTAATTGTTCTTGTGTGTTATTGCTTTCATTTGCACAACACACATTTTTCATTTAGTATTTACATAATCAACCTGGTATCTCCTCTGTGATACATCAGCTCTCCTACATTTGGATGATCAAAACATAGAAAGTCTTCTGTGGTCTGAGATGGCCAGTCACCTTCAGCTCTGAAGGGGCTGCCATATTTCATAGGGTTAATCTAGCAAGGGAAACAGTTGAGGGTCCCAAAGAAGGAGCCTCCAAGAAACACTCAAAATAGGCACCTAGTACCAATCTATGGACTATTTATATGTCCCTCCAGGACATTCTAATTTTGCTTCAGCCTTTGGCTCAGACACAGGAAGCAGAGAGTGATGGTGCGAGGAACCTCATCAGAACTGGCCGATGTTAAGAGTGGTGTTCCACAGGGGTCAGTGCTAGTGCGGCTGCTATTTTTAATATATATAAATGATTTAGATAGGAATAAAAGTAACAAGCTGGTTAAGTTTGCAGATGATACCAACATAGGTGGATTAGCAGATAATTTGGAATCCGTTATATCATTACAGAAGGACTTGGATAGCATACAGGCTTGGGCAGATTTGTGGCAGATGAAATTTAATGTCAGTAAATATAAAGTATTACACATAGGAAGTAAAAATATTAGGTTTGAATGCACAATGGGCATTCGGGCATCTCGGAAAATCGAGAGTACACCTTATGAGAAGGATTTAGGAGTCGTAATGGACTCTAAGCTATCAACTTCCCAACAGTGTTCAGAAGCTATTAAGAAAGCTAACAGAATGTCAGGTTATATAGCACGATGTGCGGAGTACAGGTCACAGGAGGGTCTGCTCAAGCTTAATAACAGACTGGTGAGGCCTCATCTGGAGTCTCCAAGCTACAAAAAGGACATAGCAGCACAAGAGAATGTCCAGAGAAGAGCGACTTGGCTGATTCAGGGCTACAGGGGTTGAATTATGAGGAAAGATTAAAAGAGCTGAGCCTTTACAATTTAAGCAAAAGAAGATTAAGAGGTGACATGATTGAAGTGTTTAAAATTATGAAGGGAATTAGTACAGTGGATCGAGACTTGTATTTTAAAATGAGTTCATCAAGAACACGGGGACACAGTTGGAAACTTGTTAAGGGTAAATTTCGCACAAACATTAGGAAGTTTTTCTTTACACAAAGAACGATAGACACTTGGAATAAGCTACCAAGTAGTGTGGTAGACAGTAAGACATTAGGGACTTTCAAAACTCGACTTGATGTTTTCTTGGAGGAAATAAGTGGACAAGACTGGCGAGCTTTGTTGGGCTGAATGGCCTGATCTCGTCTAGAGTGTTCTAATGTTCTAATGTTCTAATAGCAGCCTCTCCTCACCTCACTGAGTTAAATTTGTGTACTGTCTGTGTGCTATCCAAGTGCATCTGTAATAATTTAGATGATTGTACATTATCTACCTTTCCACCTAGTTTAGTATCATCTGCAAACGTAACCAGCTTATTGATTATATTATTGTCTAGATCCTCTGTGTGCATTGTATAATACTAGTAATGAGATCCATGTGTGAATAAAGGTAAAGGATACATCCAGAAGACTGATCATATTTCGACAAATGTCTATCTTGAAGCCACTACACTTGATGTCATTTCCTGCAACAAAGCAAAATATGATAATCTGAAAGCAAGTGTTCTCTTTTTGTTAAGCTTTAGGCTTTCATAGTTATCCCATAAATAAGAAAAACTTAAGATATGATCCCTTACTTTGTGCAATCTGTTTGTTCAAAAGCTGAAGGAGTTTGAATGCAGATATTGGAGAGTCCTTCAAGGGGGAAAAAACACTTAGATATGAGTTACTCAAAAACTGAGACACTCCTACATGACTTTGAACATGCACTGTTAATGAAATAATGATGTGTCATTCAGTGGAGGAGTAGTCTCTGTTTACCCCATTGCCCAAACTAGAGTAAAGCAGGCCACAAAGATTTATAGAAATAGATTATTCAGGCAAGCTTTTACTCTGAGCCACTTTGAGTAACGGATTTATGAAATGCAGAGGGTGAGTATCAGATTCTGGGTATAGATTCCAAATGTAGTAAGTGCTTTGAAAATAGAAGAACACAATATGTATTAACAGAGACTTTTTCATTATATACTAACATAGTCCTAATATAAATAGGTGGAGTGTTTAATAACCCAGGGCTGAAAAAACACACATTGTCCAATAAGAACATTCAGAATAATTTAAGCAGGCTATCCTACTGCTGGCCACCCATTATTTTTTTAACCCACTTCTCCTGTTGTAAGGGTACTAACACCAACATGAAAGCCAAAATTTTTTAATGAGAAATACCCAAGAGAAATGATGAGATCGAAAATAACACTGCCAAGGTCAAAATGGGAGATCAAAAAGAAAATGACTACATTCTAACCCAAAAAATCAAAGTCAAAGTACAGAGCAAAAGTCTTAACTTAGCTAAAATACCCAGACGTAACAAATCAATTCAATATCAGATAAGCTAGTGCTGCTAGAGGTGACGTTTATATAATCGTGCCGATGATTACATCATCTAAAGGTCCTGGTGCAAACTGGGACGTGTTACTATGGTAGCAACAGACATCAAATTTTCAAAATGGTGGTATCTGTCAGAGAAACTTTCCAAAATAAGTCTCCAAATGAAAAACAGATGTCAGAAATTGATTCTTTGGTTCAGAAAACCCCTGGAAAGATGTACAGTACAACTCATTTGAAAATCTTCTGGAAAGCTCAAGAAAAAGGAAATCTAAACGTGAATCACAACAATGGGACTTTGGGGAGCCAAAGTCTAACCCAACAAGGGCAAATTCTGAATGGGTTGCAGTCCATGGCAGGGCACACTCTCACACACCTGCATAGTCTTGCCATCCATTCAGACAAGTAAATTCACCAAAAACTTGTACTGTTTAGCAAGGCAGACAGCCAAGATGTTGTGAACAGGACCAGGAGACAGAAAATGGCTGAAACAAAGTTTAGAGACAGGCCAACTCAAGTATCAGGAAGTCAAAAAGATATTTCACCTAAAGCTCCTTGTTAACCAAAATTAAAGTCAAAAATATCTTGCCTAATAATTAAAGAAAACTCCCTGAACCACTTGTAAAGCTACTAGAAATCCAGATTCTTGGACAATGAAAGATGGCCAACGCCAACCTTTATTCTGTCAAACAAATGACATCATAGGTCATGAACTCCCACTTTCATGTGGTAGCAACGTGCATAGCAACTGCAAGCAAAACAGCTCAAAATGGTGCTGCCCATAAGTTAAACAAAACGTTGGCACACAAAGACTCAAAATATTTTTAATTTACTGAAAATTACCCCAGTTAAGAAAACCAATTACAAAAACTAATTCTGTACATACAGAAACCCTTAAAAACAAAATGAAAATCACAGAAATACATAGAATAATCATGGGGACAAATTATAAAACTGTTCATATTGATGACATAACTAATGAGCTGTCTTTAGGCTTAGAAAGAAAGCATCAGTTTAAAAACAAACTTAAGTTTAGTAACTAAAGATCCATCGGATCTGTCATCTTCATCACAATGATAACTAAAAATCATAGTAAGAAAAATAGAGCCAGTATTCTTAAAGTATAGTGTGTCACAGATGACCGGGGACACTGCCTGGCCAGGACGCCTGGATAGTCCCCGGGTTGGACAATACTTCTCCTCGGCCACGAGAGGGCAGCCGCCCGGGGCTATTTGGGGGCCACAGGGACGGAGTGGGAATACTCATTTGGAGAGAATGTGGCCACCGCCGGGGGCGCCCGGACTATTAGAGAAGTCTGGATGGCAGCACTTCCACCACACCAGGAAGTGCAGCCGGAAGTAATTCCAAGGTCACCCGGAAGGGTTTCCAGGTGCTTTCCTGACACTTCCACCACACCAGGAAATGACGTCAAAGGGGAGCACCTGGGGGTCATCCGGGTCATGATAAAAGGGGAAGCCTCCCTCCAGTAGAAGAGTTGGGAGGAAGGAGACGAAGCTTGTGAGGAGGAGAAGGAGGTCAAAAGAGAGAAAGAGAAAGAGAAAGAAGAAGAAGACGACAGTGGAGAGAGTTGGTGATTGAAGGCATTGTGGTGCGGAAAATCTAAATAAAGAAGTGTCTTTTGGACATTCTGGTGTCGGTCTGTCTGTGTCTGGGGGTACGCTTTCCACAAGTGATAAAGACCATAACATACACACCAGCAAGCAAAGTTTGTTTGGCTTTACCTGCATTCTCGGATGATTCAGTAATATGTGTGCAAACCTTTATGAAATGGCATCAGTGATTTCACACGTTGTGCACTCCCAATAAATTGTAGGAATTCGTTGTTGTTGTGAAAATATGTTATTAATGTTCTGTAAGGTTTTCTGATATGCTATTCATGTGTATCTTTGTCAAATATGACATCCAACAAATACAGTATTAAAATGTATTAAAATTATTATTTTTAAAGTTAGGCAAACCATAACAAGCCTAAAGACTAAGTTTTAAAAGCTTATATGAATTAGTTGATGGTTCATTTATAAGTTAACTGTAATGCCCAGTAAGAAAATAGTAAACATTTTTATGTAAGAACCACGAGAAACACAAGCTCAAAAAGCAAGCTGAGGTTGGAAACGATAGTCAATCCTGTCTTTCAAAAAGCCATGAACACAATCATGACAGAACGGAAAGCAACAGATCAGAATCTGGGAAGACAAAAAAACTCCTTTCATCAAAACCAAAATAAAATTAAAATGAAAAGTTAAAAAGGTAAAAGGAAGGATTTGTTAGATAGGAAAAATTTAAAACAGTCTTTCACATAGTGATTCAAGGCTTTTCTGTAAAACATCATTAAAACATGATCACTCAAGTCAACCTTTAAACCCTCAACCTAACGAGGTCATGAGGTCGCGATCCCTGTGAACACACCCCCAGCAACCAGCGGTCATATCATGGTAACAAGATACACAAAATGGCGGTACCCAAGGGAAAAGACAAAATGGCTTTACGGTTAAAAGTAAACAAAGCTTAAACTTTGTTAAGGTGCACAAAACACAAAAATCAAACCTCTCATTTAGAATCTGTGTGTTAAACACCACAGTCATTATATAATTAGCCAGGAACTCTACAAGAATTTGCACAAGAAATTTTTGAAAATCAGAGATCGTAACACTAATAAAGGCAGTGTCAACCATCTTAGCACATTCTTATAGCTCCATCTACTCCTCTAAAGAAATGTTTTCAATGTGACATTACTTCAGGTAAGCATGTTCACCCCCAACTACTCAGATATCAGACTAACACTGAAAGCTCTCTTCAATATGTATTATGTTGCATGGTCATCCTCTGATGAACTTTTGTGAGGAATTCCATTTGGTTCAAATACTTAGCAGGACACCTTTCAACTTCTGTTTCACAGGACTGTATTACAGTAATGCAGATGTTAACTTACTTTGCTCGCTTCTAGCTGTCTGGAATGGGAATCAACCATACTTGCTGTAATTTTAGGCTAGGAATAAATATAAAAATATGTTATTACTAGAGAAAGTTTTGTTCCCTAGTATTTCACCCAGGTCAATATATGAATACAGCACATACAAATGAAAAATGTTATATATCACAAAAACCTAAAGTGATTATTCTGAAAAATTGTATTTACATGTGAAAAGGAATCACACATATACCGATTTTGTAAATTCAAACTTGAATTAAAAAAATGTCTACAACCAATGCTTAACACATTATTGAAAAAAAAATTATACCTCATATATTACAGCACTGGTGGGAAGTTCCATACGACTAAAATAAAGCAAAAGAAAAAGTTTAAATACCATATCTGACTCAAAACACTTGAATATCTTGCACTTAATAATCATTAAATAAGCCATCCTTTCACTGAACAGGATTAATTAAATTGTACAGTAAATTCACTGAGAGTGGAATCCAATTTGAGCAACATCAGGCTCAAGATAGGATGGGTAGCAAATTCATTCTCCACACTTATAAAAATCAGGTCAATTTAGAATTACCAATTAGCTTAACCTGTGAAGGAAAACACTAACATGCAATCTCCATAAAGAAAGAGACCTGGAATGGCCAGGACTCAAACTTGGCCTACTGAAACTCTACAGCAGCAGTGCTAACCACTGTGTCACCACTAATCTATACATACTGTATAAAATGCTAAGGTCTGCCATCTGTCATGCGACAGCTCTCAATCTACAGTCTAGTACCTTGATCATGTTCTTGATTGAAAAACTTGATTCATCATGGCAATTAAAAAATTGGAGGTAGAGGCAACATCAGCAAACCTGCAACAAACTCGCCGTCCACCACTCCCTCCTTCACAGCTACTCAAACCCACCCCACCCTCCAAGCAGCCAGCATAGATCATGCAACCTTCAGCATCACATCAGAAGGTGCTAACAGCCCACCTGCTTCTCCGCCCCGTGTTTCTCATACCATCACTGTTGACCAGGCTAGAGGAGAACTCAGAGGGCTGCGTCCTAGGAAGGCAGCTGGCCCAGATAATGTGTGCCCAAGACTTCTAAGGGCCTGTGCTGCTAAACTGGCAGAACCCCTTCAGCACATTTTCAAAATGGCCTGCAGCTGGGTATGGAGGAATATTTCGGACAAAATGAAATAAATAAATGCGTAAATAAATAAAAGTACTGTGAAATGTGAGCATAAATAAATAAATGTGTCATGAAATGAGAGCCTTAATAAATAAATATGTCATGAAATGAGAGCATAAATAAATAAATGTGTCACGAAATATGTTTTTCGTTGCTTATTTATTTATTTCATTTTGTCCGTAACATTCCTGCAAAGTCAAAGTTGAGAGGGTGGGCTCTAACACGCCCTCTAGTTACTGATTGGTGAATCGATAGCACAAGAATTAATTAGAAAAATGCTTACTACTGCCGATTAAATGGATTCTGCCGAAGATATTAAGTATTTCAGAGAGAGAATTGAAGATTTATCAGAAGAAATTACAATGCTTCTTCAAGGTGTTCTATTGACTCAGCTGGAATGTCAAAGGATGGACGTCCAGAGCAGGGAACTGCATCACCTGAACTGGAGTGTAGTAGAGTCTGTTCCACCTGTTCTTCGATAATTTCAAAAACAGTTTCATCTATATCGGAGTCTAAAAGGGCCGCCAACATTGTAATTTCTTCCGATAAATCTTCAATTCTCTCTGAAATACGTAATATCTTCGGCAGAATCCATTTCATCGGCAGTAGTAAGCATTTTTCTAATTAACTCTTGTGCTATCGATTCACCAATCAGTAACTAGAGGGCGTGTTAGAGCCCACCCTCTCAACTTTGACGAGTGAAAGTGACAGTTTTATTTCAAGCCGTATTTCATGACGGTTTGCAGGAATGTTACGGACAAAATGAAATAAATAAATAAGCAATGAAAAACATATTTCGTGACACATTTATTTATTTATGCTCTCATTTCATGACATATTTATTTATTAAGGCTCTCATTTCATGACACATTTATTTATTTATGCTCACATTTCACAGTACTTTTATTTATTTACGCATTTATTTATTTCATTTTGTCCGAAATATTCCTCCATAGCTGGGAAGGGTCCACACTATGTGTAAGACCTCATGTCTCACCCTGGTTCCTAACAAATTGAGATCCAGTGAACTCAATGACTCAATGACTGCAGTCTGCCTAATGAGAGAAGGTGGGTGTGGATGATGCCATTCTCTGCCTTCTCCACTAGACCCACTCGCATCTGGACAAAGGATATAGTGCTGTGAGGACGTTTCCAGTGCTTTCAACACCATCCAGCCCCTTCTACTGAGGGAATAGCTGTCCAAGATGGGAGTGGACTCACACCTGGTGAACTAGATTACAGATTACCGCACAGGTAGACCTCAGTTTGTGAGACTGGAGAACTGTATATCACAGACTGTAATCAGTAGCACAGAAGCTCCACAGGGTACTGTTCTTTCCCCTTTCCTCTTCACCCTGTACACATTGGACTTCAGCTACTCAGGGACAACCCATGTACAGAAGTTCTCAAATGACACTGCTATTGTGGGATGTCTCAGGGGTGAACAGGTGGAGGAATACAGGGGTCTGGCAAATGACTTTATGGGATGGTGTCAATCAAATCAACTGCTGTTGAACACTTTCAAAACCAAGGAGGTGGTCGTGGACTACCATAAGTCAAGACCACTATGGAGACCAGTCTCCATTGACTGGGTGGATGGGGAGTGGGTCACAACCTATAAATAACTAGGAGTGTAGTTGGATGATAGACTGGACTGGTCAGAGAACACAAAGGCTCTGTTCAGGAAAGGGCAAAGCCGCTCTATTTTCTGAGGAAGCTTGGATCCTTTAAGACATGTAGGAAACTCCTGCAAATGTTCTTTCAGTCAGTGGTTGCCAGTACTCTCTTCTATGCTGTTGTGTGCTGGGTGTAGCTTGAAGAAGAGGGATGTTGATTGTATCAACAAGTTGATCAGGTGAGCATGATCTGTGGTTGGAATTGAAATGGCAGAGAGGAGGATGCTATGCAAGCTGCTATCTATTATGGACAACGAATATCACCCACTATACACCACCATAATTAAGCAGAGAAGTTTGTTTAGTGGTAGGCTGCTGTCACAGAACTGAAAAACAGACAGATAGAAGAGGTCTTTTGTCCCCAGAGCCACTGTGTAGTGTGTGCTTAGATGTTTGTATTTAACTTGGCATAATTAATTCATGAATATGTGAATTTCCTTCTGGATCAATAAAGTATCTATCTATCTGTCTATCTATCCATTCATCTATCTACCTTTGTATTGTGAGAAGAACACAGATACTCAGGAGATGCAAGCGTGTGGCTACACGTAGTGAGAGACAGAAAGGTTCAAATCCAGAATAATGAGAGAGACCAAGCAACCAAAACACAAGGGCAAACTGGAGAATTAAAAGTCAAAGACATAAGGAGAGTTCAAAAATTGAAACAATACCTAATACTTGGCCTACTTGCTAACTAAATAAATATACCAAAGTTTTGGTTTGTTTATCCAACTGAGGAATACAGAAACATGGAAATACTGCCATACTTGTACTGTCGCTATCTGTGATTGGAAAAGTGCTACAATCGTGATCAGGTGACTTGTCACCCATGTCATGTCAAAAACAAAATGAAACTTTACTAAAATTATTTAAAATGGTTAGACATCTCCATAAATAGATTCTCAATGCTAAAAAAAAATACAAAATATATGTATAATAAAGCACAATTACTACATAACTACATATACTATGTCACAATTGGGCTCCCTAAACAACAGGAACTGTTCACTTTTTAAGTTAAGGAATAAGACTGCAGTACAAGGACAAAACCCATATGGACAAATGAAAAATGTGGAAATTTCACATTTAAAAAGCCATCCCGTCAAAAACAATGTTAAGAGCATGAAGACAAGTCTCCCCAAATTAAGTGAGGTTTCTCAAGAACCTACCTGTGTACATAATGTGTTTCACAAAGCATGTAACATTTACAGAACATGCTGTTGCCTGAACCACTGGCATATTTTGAAAATCATGAAGTAAAATCAGGTCTAGGTTTTCAGTACATCAAAGACTTACAAAGCAAACAACATAATTAAAACATCTCTCTCTTTCTCTGGTTGCCCACCTTGCAACAGCCTTCTTCTCAAAAAAGAATCGCAGAATAAAGTTGCCATTCTTGTGTGGCTCTTGTGTAGATGGTATGATGACATAATCTCCTGGAGGGAGAGTAAACCGGTCACACTCCTCTCGGCTATCGATGAATACACTGCTGTTGGCAATGGGGTCTTGGTTTAGGAGGACATCATTTCCTAAGCGAATTCTTGTAAGGCCTTTGTACTGTATTAACACGGAAAAATGACAGTAACTTTCACATTTTAAAGAGATTAAAAAAAAGGAATATTCACAGTTTCTGCAAAAATGATTTAACAGTGGAGATTAAGTTAGCAATGGGGCCTCATTTATGAAACTTTGTGTGGATTTAAGCATGACAATATGCGTACACCAAAAAAAAATGTAAAATGCATATGCCAAAATAAAGTCTGATTTATAAAATCTGATGTACACACATTACTACGTAATATACCTTTTATAGATCACAATCACCTTATAAATATGTATACATGAGTGTGTCCTGAATGCTGCCTTGAAATATCCATATATGGAGGATGCTAATCAAACTCATACATATACAATCATGATGCTGCAGAACTTTACTGGCTGGTAAAGCAGCCTCACTCTCGTGTTCAAAGGTATCTAGCAACTGAGAGAACTAGATCATGATTATAACGCCTGTACTCTTGGGTCCAGGAAAGGTGTACGGAATCATCATCTGACAGAGTGGCACTATCAACTGGCACAAGTAATGACATATTTGCTGTTGCAATAAATAGTACAGGCCATATGAAAACCTGGTGTTTCTGCCAGTTACCTTACTAACTAACCAGCCACCATGTACTGCAACATCACATCTATCAAAGCTACTTTGCTGCAAAAGAAATAAATCACGGGTTGACCCAGGCCATTAAAGCCATAATGTTTGCCAGTCACATCTTGGATGCCTTGTTGCATTAATCGAATGTAACTTCTTGCTAGTTAACAAAAGCAGCTTCATTCTTGCTCAAGTGCCCTTATTGCAATAACAGTCATGTGCTCTGATTATGTTAGGAGAACCAGACACTGCTGCAGAATGCCTTTTTATGTTGGCAAAAACATATTTTTGTGTTGTTTAATGTATGTACACCCACAGCATACGAAAACTGAACATAGTGTATCGCCTGTCAGTTAATGGCTACCAGCACAGCAGGCATGATGGAGTGAAAAATGCGGAGATATTTTTGACTTGTCAGCCAGTTCCCAGAAGTGTCAACAGGTAGTCTAAACTGATGAAAAACCAAAAACAAAATGTTCTCAGTACAAATACATTGCATTGGCCCTTTAAAAGAAAACTAAAATAGAGTGTGTACATCGTATTCATCACTTTTGAGGTGTAATATATTTGTCACGTCAACACACATTACAGCATAATAACAGGCCAGTGATATGAATTATTATGTGTGTGACTTGCCATTTGGCTGTATTTCCATACTTGATCAAGGGTGTCCTCATTTCCCAGTTTCTCCAAAATGTTGTGTACACATGAGTCAGAATTACCTTACATATACACAGGCTGTCACATCAAGTTTTCTTTTATACAACACAGACTTTTGCATGGGAAGTTGCGTACGCATATTTCAAGCCTCTTTTTCTGCGTATGCAAGCTTTATAAATGAGGCCCCTGCTGTTTAGCTCCTTGCAACATTGTCCATAATGATAGCCTTATTTGAAATGATTTTAAAAGCTCTTAAAATTTCTCACTATAAAATGTAATATAAGATTAATGTAATATAAGATTCATTGAGAGTCTGAACATTTCGAGAAGTCCTTGCTCTGTTCACGCCAAAGCTGGATACCTTCTGTGCAAATCATGAAGGCTGAATGACCTGCTTCAATGAACAGGCATTTTGAAGAAGTCAAGTGACAGAGTGGCCACTTGAAGAGAGTGGTTAAAATTATTTCAAAAACAATACTGCTTTTTAGAGCATAGCTGCAATTTAGCTTAAAAAATGAAATGTGCTGAAAATGTTAAATTTACAGAAACTAGATTGAAACCTATTTGGGTTTACCAAATGATGTGAATCTCCTTCCTTCGGTTGCAACAAATTTCACTATTATTATATTAACTGAGAAATTAATATAATCATTTCTCAAGGAGGTGCAATATTCAAAGCCATTGTGCTGGACCTTTGAAGGAGCAGTGCTAACCATGCAATTCCATGCCACCTTCTTTTTCAAGGAGATATATTAAAGTTAACTGACCATGAGCATTGTTCTTCTAATTTTCTTTACTTTACCTTGGCAGGAACCTGAAAGATAAAAATAATAAATATATATATATATATATATATATATATATATATATATATATATATATATATATATATATATATATTGTATACCATTGTTAATTGTTTTACTTTTGACTTCATTATAATTTAATACACGATCACAGAACATTTTTTAGAGGTGCTTATACAGAAATCACCTAACGTGAATGGGAGAAGTACAGCAAATAAGAAGGAAAATGACTTGTTGAGACCATGTAAAGGTAGAAGACAAGCATGCACCTCCTGTGTAGCACTAGAATATTATGAAAAAAAAAGTTAAAACAATGAAAATAAAAGTATAAGCTGTGTTTCATAAAACAAACAATAGCAAAATGTGAACAAAAATAGATATTGTAAAAGTAAATCAAAATGAAAAACAAACCTTAGAAACAGAATTCTAATATTAAAAAAAAAACAAAATACACAAAAGCACACTAAAATACATGTTAATATAACACTTTGAAAAGTATTACTTGGGTCCATCCATCCATCCATTATCCAACCCGCTATACCCTAACTACAGGGTCATGGGGGTCTGCTGGAGCCAATCCCAGCCAACACAGGGCGCAAGGCAGAGGGCACAGGGCACACACACGCACCAAGCACACACTAGGGACAATTTAGAAACACCAATCTACCTAACCTGCATGTCTTTGGACTGTGGGAGGAAACCGTAGTACCCGGAGGAAACCCACACAGACACGGGGAGAACATGCAAATTCCACGCAGGGAGGACCTGGGAAGCAAACCCAGATCTCTTTACTGCGAGGCAGCAGCGCTGCCCACTGCACCACCGTGCTTCAGGGCTCATCTGATGGCAATTCTAGTCCTAGTCTAACTGCCTCTAATCTTCCTTTCTTTGCAGACTGGAAAACTAATGACCTCTAATGTCACTTCTGGTTTCTGACCTCCTAGACTCACCCCTTCCTCTTACTCAGCCTCATAACAGGCTCCACTGCCATCTGGAGGCAGTCAGCTGAAGACTCACTTTTGAGACGACCCATTGCATAATGGGGTCTTCTCCATTCATTATAGAGGGTCGCCTGTGGCACTCCAGTTCTTTACAGTCTTTCTTGTTGTCTTATTTGTACTATACATATATATAGTTCAAATAAGATAACAAAAACAATTGTTCTTGTGTCTGACTCTGATGTTTTTGTTACTAGGCCAAATTTGAAGCCTGTGACTTAGTTTTTGGGTAAGCCTTGGACTTGAATTTTGTGGAGCCCAGCACATTTGTAACAATTGTCAGGTTCTGGATATTTACTACCTCCTAACTACTGTAGGATCTGTTTTTGTACTATAGTGGAACAGTTTGATCATTTTAGGAAAGAAGTGTTAGGTTCAAAAATTCATTTGACTAGGAGACCATAAATACTGTCATTTTATTAATCATTTTTGAGGATCAAATAAGTGATGTAATATTCCAATGGAAATCCCTTATGGGTTTATAAGAGATTATAGGCTGGCATATTTTGCACTGTTTCAGACAACAGGACCACTGCAGTGTAAATGTCAAGTAATTATGGTTAAAAAATACCTGAAAAATTGCGAAGCCAATCGTATTCAAATCCTGGTCAATAATTCTGTTTCTTCTGGCATTTTTCTGCATCAGACCGACTACAAAGCTGCAACCTCTCACATTTCTGTCATTATCTTCTTCTAGGAGCGTGAAATAAAATTGGGGATTCATGCGAAATGTCGCTGTTGAAAGAGGAATTATAGTGATCAATAGCAAAACTGAACTGGTGACACAAATGTTTATTGGGAAGTTTAAAATTTGCATTTGTCTTTTCATAAGCAGAGTGACAGATGCAATATTTGCAAATATATAAAGAAGGCTCCGTAGACATCACTGCAAATGTACCTGTATATGAATACATGAGTTATGTGTCAATGAAAGATCAAGTCAAATGAGGGTCATTGCTAAGTAAATAATGAAAGTGTATAAGGAAAAGAGGCCAGTTCAGTTTAGAATAAAATATTATACAAGCATGCAAAAAAGAGTAAACTTTGTATGCTAGTAAACATTCTGAATGTCTCTTTTTCATATCTCTGGTTGTTTTGAATCTGATATACAAAAATATTTGGCATATAGTTTAGCTAAAATCCCCTGTAAAGGGAACCAGAGTTGTGACTTTGAGGACAGAGATATCTTAATTATGCAAGTGAGCACTTCAGGTTGTTTTCCCATGTCCAAAGTTATCAAAATAGAATGTTGCCTAGACGTTTAATAAAATATGAAAGTGAGTTCCTGTGGTTGACTAAACAACAAGCCAAAGAACTGCTCATTATAGACAGGGTAGTCTTTTCTACAACTAAAGAGCTGCAAAGTGGTTTTAAAAGAAACACCATTGACCTACAAAAAGTATAATAAAAGGACAAGTAGTGGAGACTGTTGAATGTTATAAAGATCTTAAAACAATCTTCAAACAATTGTAGACTTTATCAGAAAACAGAAGCAGTTTATCTAAAAGGACAACAGTGCCTCTAGTGTTTAAAGCTTGAATTCAAACATAATGCTTGTTTTGTATTAATTGTGTATCGAGTCCCATTTATTCTGGCAATATCCACACTCTTGAACACAATGTCGGTGTTGATGACATCACATGTCACACCTTCCAGTCCTGTGAACCTAGCCACGGGGTATTTTAGGATAGCAATGACAATCTTAAAATGTTGGCAGCTATAAAAAATCAAAATGGCAGTGTGATAATATCATGTCATTTTGTAATCCACTTATAAGTTTTAGCAAAAGTTAGACCTCTTATAACATTGCAAGATGCTGAGAAATTAGTTCAAGCTTTTGTTTTCAGTCGACTAGACTACTGTAACGCACTCCTCTCACGACCACCCAAAAAAGACATAAATCGTTTGCAACAAGTGCAGAATGCAGCTGCTAGAATCTTAACTTGGAAAAGAAAATCCGAGCACATCTTTCCAGTTTTGATGTCACTACACTGGTTACCTGTGTCATTTAGAATTGACTTTAAAATACTGCTAATGGTTTACAGAGCCTTAAATAATCTGCTTCATCTTATATCTCAGAATGACTTTCACCATACACTCCAAACTGTAACATTAGATCTTCAAATGAGTGTCTGCTTAGAAACCCAAGAGTTCAACTTAAAAGAAGTGGTGAGGTGGGTGGCCTTCTGCTGTTATGCACCTAAAATCTGGAATAACCTGCCAATAGGCATTCACCAGGCTAATACAGTGGAGCACTTTAAAACACTGCTAAAAACACATTACTTTAACATGACTTTCTCATTGCTTCATTTTGGTTTAATCCTGATACTTTGTATATTCAATTAATTATCATTATCATTCATGGTGGCTCAGAAATCCATACTAACCCCTACTTTCTCTGCTGTTCTTTTTTTGGTTTTCTGTGGTGGTGATCTGTGCCACCACCACTACCTGATCAAAGCACAATGATGTCCCTACATTGATGGATTAAAGGCCAGAAGTTCTTCAATGAGAACCCTAAATACAATGAGGACTGATTGAGGTCATTTATGTTAGGTAGAATGCCTAGACGGGGCTGGGTGGTTTCATGGCCTTGGAACCCCTGCAGATTTTTTTTTCTCCAGCTGTCTGGAGTTTTTTTTTTTTTTTTTCCTGTTAATTGGCACTGCCTAATTTTATTTTCTTATATATTTTGTCTTTTTTTTCTCTTTCTTCATCCTGTAAAGCACTTTGAGCTACATCATTTGTATGAAAATGTGCTATACTGTATAAATAAATATTGTTGTTGTTGTTGTTTAAACGTAGGCTCTGCTGGCTTGGTTTATATATCTTAAGGGAAGCAACAAAAAGAGGATAAATCATATAGAAAAATGGAATGGTAAGATAGCAAGGACCCATCAGTCAAATCCGGCAGATCTGTTTAATTAGCAAGTGTAGTAGCAATGTTGAACAGAAAAGATGGTGACTGAGAGAAAGAGAACTCTGTTGTAATAAGGCACGGTGCAGATGCAGTGTTAAGAAGCAGCCCCTATGTGGCTGAGACTAGGGGTTCTCTTATTAGCTCACGCTGTAAGGAGATCACTTCTGAGCCACAGAAGTGTGAATTAGAAATATTGTACGTCAACACTATCTTATATGTAAAGCTCAATGTGGGTGTTTATGTGTGTTTTATCTCTATACAATTCCAAACCCTTGGTCCAACAACATGTTGCACACATATCTCCTTCTGGCAGCAAGTGACACTTGACTACTTTAGAATCCAAACTTTTGACCCAGGGGTACCTTCTTTAGTTTTACTACAGCAAAAGGACAACACCTTTTCCCCAATTTTGAGTAGGATGGCAACATGCTACATTTTAGTCAGATATGCAAGTAAGAGATTTAAATTAATTTAGTTAAATAATTTCAATGAATTTAGTGTCTTCTGCTACCAAACAGAAGTTAGATCTTTCTGCCTTAAACTTACTTACTTACCTGGACAATACTGGGTGCTGTTGCTATGTAAAAATAAGTCTTGAGTGTGACTGCAAGCAGGCTGTTCTCAAGATATTTTACAAGAATGTGGATGGACCTAAGGCACTGTATGTGACTTGATGAGTTAATGTGCACTCTGGCCATGAGTGATTGCTTGGACTTCAGATATACATGCACGATTCAGGGATTAACATTATGTAAAAAGTGCTATTTAATGTTGAAGAGAAATTCAGCTAAGGCAGGGGAATTACCTTTATTGTCTATGCAACCTCCTGCAGTGGAGCCTATCCTCCAGACACCTTCAAACTGAGCTGTGGTCCACTGATGGACAGCACCACTGGCCTGGGTGTCAGGTGAAAGATTGCAGATTTCCAAACTTACAAAGTTTTTCATATAATCTGAAAATGACATCCTGGAAAGCATGAAAATGAAAAGCCAGAACTAACAATATGAATTTTCCTCCAATTTAAAGACACTTAAAAAAATAAAGACAACACATCATTCAAAAGAACATAATTGGGTCTGAATTGTTTTAATTTTTTTGCCATTTACAAAATGCTCTAAATGTTGTACCACAGGAAGGCTCGCCACAGGACACACAGGACAGGGAGATAAGGAGGAGTCTTAAACAAAAGTCCCTTGTGTCTAACCTAAAACATAATCTTAACTCATACTCCAAACTAAAAAAGAAAGGTAAAAAATTCAAGACCTAAAACACAGTAAGACACATTTTTTTTAAATCCTCCAACTCAATCAAGGGATTCAAGAAGCTGAACTTTTTATCTGCTAATCTGTAATGACACAAAACTGTCAAATTCTGTGAATAAATAAAAATGGCATCTCAAAAGTTGGCAAAATAACTAAAATTACTTTAAATCACCCGGATACAAAAAAAATAACATCAGTAACAACTTAATTGCCCTAAAAATATACAAAATTAATTTTTTTTTAATTTGCACCAGGGAATTGGGAAGGAGGTTACCCCATACGTATATATATATATATATATATATATATATATATACATATATTATATACAGTGGGTACGGAAAGTATTCAGACCCCCTTCAATTTTTCACTCTTTGTTATATTGCAGCCAATTAATTTTCACTCCTTCGTTATTTTAGCTGTGTGCTTAGGGTCATTGTCTTGTTGGAAGGTAAACCTTCAGTCTGAGGTCCTTAGCACTCTGGAGAAGGTTTTTGTCCAGGATATCCCTGTACTTGGCCGCATTCATCTTTCCCTCGATTGCAACCAGTCGTCCTGTCCCTGCAGCTGAAAAACACCACCACAGCATGATGCTGCCACCGCCATGCTTCACTGTGGGGACTGCATTGGACAAGTGATGAGCAGTGCCTCCACACATACCGCTTAGAATTAAGGCCAAAAAGTTCTGTCTTGGTCTCATCAGACCAGAGAATCTTATTTCTCACCATCTCAGAGTCCTTCAGGTGTCTTTTAGCAAACTCCATGCGGGCTGTCACATGTCTTTCCTCTCCTCAGTGTGTGGAGACAACCAGGCACTGCTCATCACTTGTCCAATACAGTCCCCACAGTGAAGCATGGCGGTGGCAGCATCATGCTGTGGGGGTGTTTTTCAGCTGCAGGGACAGGACGACTGGTTGCAATCGAGGGAAAGATGAATGCAGCCAAGTACAGGGATATCCTGGACAAAAACCTTCTCCAGAGTGCTAAGTACCTCAGACTGGGCCGAAGGTTTACCTTCCAACAAGACAATGACCCTAAGCACACAGCTAAAATAACGAAGGAGTGGCTTCACAACAACTCTGTGACTGTTCTTGAATGGCCCAGCCAGAGCCCTGACTTAAACCCAATTGAGCATCTCTGGAGAGACCTAAAAATGGCTGTCCACCAACGTTTACCATCCAACCTGACAGAACTGGAGAGGATCTGCAAGGAGGAATGGTAGAGGATCCCCAAATCCAGGTGTGAAAAACTTGTTGCATCTTTCCCAAGAAGACTCATGGCTGTATTAGCTCAAAAGGGTGCTTCTACTAAATACTGAGCAAAGGGTTTGAATACTTAGGACCATGTGATATTTCAGTTTTTCTTTTTTAATAAATCTGCAACAATTTCTAAATTCTTTTTTTTGTCTGTCAATATGGGGTGCTGTGTGTACATTACTGAGGAAAAAAATTAATTTAAACGATTTTAGCAAATGGCTGCAATATAACAAACAGTGAAAAATTGAGGGGGGTCTGAATACTTTCCGTACCCACTGTATATATCCTTCCTTTCCCCATTTACAGAACAGAGGAAGTCCTGCCTGGAAACTGATGATGTCACTTCTGGTCTCACCAGACTCCGGTTCTTCTGTTTCACACTACAGAAGAAGCTGATTTGTGCTTTCTGTTCAATAAAATAATGTATTTTTGTAAATTCTTCTTTATAATGGTAGTGAAGGATGTCAATATGCTACATTTTAGTCAGATATGCAAGTAAGAGATTTTTTGCATTTTATACACATGACAATACCTCTGCCACTACTATGTACATCTAATTCATTATGCAGTCTTGAACAGGTCAGCCTCCTTAGCATCCAAAAGAAAAACACAAAAATAAAACTGAAAACAAAAGTAATTTATTATGATCTTGAAAAATGTAAAGGGAGGTGCCTACTAAATAACAAAAATATGCATCATCATAGGTGAAAATAATCATATTCAACTTGCCAAAATTCTCCATCTTCTGCCTTGTAGTCCAGTTTTGACTGTACATCCGGGGAGACGTCATTCCATTCAGGGGCACTAAATGAAACCATCACATAAATCAGATGCAGGCATATTTCTCTTAAGCAAATCTTGGCATTTATCAAGAGTATATATATCACAGAAATCATGCATGTTTTATAAGAATACCACTGAAAGATAACTGGAAAAAATCATTCAAATTAATTATTTAAAAACTGCAGCTGTCCATTCATTGGTTTTCAAGTAGACCCCCATTTACTTGTCACTCCAGGCTCCATTCCACTCCACTTGGCCCCAGGGGTTTCTGATGCGAAGCAGTTGTTCTTTGCCATTCTTATAGTTTATCTGTTTAACACACAAAGAACAGAATATATTTAAATTCCATTAAAAGCTGAAAGCTACTGAAACTGCAACATTTTGTCAGAAGTTTCCAATGCAGAGTAGGTGAGCTAATCTTTACAAATTTAATTTTTAGCTTTTTTTTAGTCCTTTGTTATGGAGTCAACAATCATCATGTTGGGACTGCAGGCACTATATTAAAGAAAAGCAAACTGTTTTTTTGTAAGTTTGTGCCCAGGTGGACAACGATGACCTGTAATTGAACTCTCTGGACACAAATCAGTGCTAATGAGCAAAGCTATGAGAGATGCTGCTTTAATTCCATGTAAAATTGTGTCTATGCATGTTTTCTTTCAATGTTATCCACATTATAATATTAGATTAAAATGACAAAATATTCCATAACTGAAATATTAGATGGGAGAAATTCTTTTTCATAGAGAACTGCAGACATCAGAAAAAGCACATAAAGTACCCTGGACAAGATTAACTGTTTTTCCATGTACTTTTGTGATCAAAGCTTTCAGGCAGAGTTACCCATCACTAGAGTAACAAGCCAATTATCTGGGTGTAACATCACAAGGTACGGAAACCCCATGTGTGCCTTTTGGCATAAAGAATGGCACATCTGAAAAAAAAACAGACTCTCCATTCTATCAGAGAGACTCCATACACCTACATGTTAGTCTCGAGGAGCCAGATGGGATTTTTAAATGACAATGAGCTTGTTAAAAAGCTTGTAGAGATTAGCTACAGAATCTTCTAATGAAAAGGCTCCGTCCACAGGGGGTTCTGCCAAGTTTCTTCCAGTCCGTGCACTTTAAATGGCTGTGGTTACATTGTTCCACAAAAAAAAAACTCACATATTAGACAAATTCATAAAATAACTATGAAGAGGCAGGGAGGGAGTAAAAGAAACTGAGCCAAACACTTGACACTGACAGAAAATAAAAAGCTAAAATTACTGTTCTCAGTTCAGGAGCTCAGTAGCAGAAAGTAACTGAAGCTTAATGATTCATTTGTTTATTGTAATGAACTCAGCAACAGAAGAGACAGACAGACAGACACACACACACACACACACAGACCACTACAGGTATTTGGATCTGTGTGTTTGAGAAGTGCTTCTGTCTGCTATGGTGTCTTTCAGTCATTTTCACAATTTTATCACTGTATGGAATGAAAACGGCAAAAAAACTTTAAATAAGCATTGTGGTCTGTGTGTTAAAACACTGCAGCTATATTCTGATACGGCATATTTGCATTTCTAATTAGACAGGGATGGTAACAAGATTTCGAAAATTTCATCAACAGTCAGTCATTATCCAACCCGCTATATCCTAACACCGGGTCACGGGGGTCTGCTGGAGCCAATCCCAGCCAACACAGGGCACAAGGCAGGAACAAATCCTCAGGCAGGGTGCCAGCCCACTGCAGGGCACACACACACACACACCAGGGGCAGTTTAGGATCGTCAATGCACCTAACCTGCATGTCTTTGGACTGTGGGAGGAAACCGGAGTACCGGGTGCTCTGACATAACCTGAATTTCTACTGAATCAAAATTTATAAAAACCCGGAAGATAAAGAAATATGTCACTCATTTATAGCCAAAAATGCCAAGGCTCCTCTCAAATGACTTACCTCCTTCGCATCAAGGATGGGATATCCATGCCTCTTGATCAGATTCTGAGGAGTTCTTTCTTCTTTGTCATCTGGGCCAGAGTACTGCAAAACAATGCCGTAAAGAGACTGATTGTAAATGGTGAAATGTTTTATCTCAAAGTCAATGTAAACTCTCTGCTGCATTGAAAAGTGGTAAACATACAGAATACAATATGCACCATATCTGGGCTCAGGCCACGTCTCAGACCTTATCATACTGACTGAGTGTGTTATTTTGTCTTTTCGTATACAGAGCCTAATGGATCCTAAAGGCAGGACTGGATTCAGAAGGGCATTTTTTAATAACCAGAGACATCAAAAGTTAAAAGGAAAGATTGGGAAGCTTGGTGAGAGCACATCAATCTGTCTTATCAGAGGAATCCCTAAATTTTTTCTGGGTTTTTTTTGTGTCTTTTAGATGTGAATGAGTATATTCATTTTCTCTGTGGAAAAAAAATCTTTTTTGAAAGCATTAACACTTCCTTAAATTAATGTACTTTTGCAATGTTTAGTGTTTTTCATTCAACAGACATACAAGTATTTCTTCCTCACAGTAAAGAAATAAAGGATGACACAAAAATACAACGTGGCAGTCAGCATGCTGGCACCATTTATAGTACTGATCCAGTGAGTTTAAAGTAGTTAAATCAAAAGATGACTGCTAGAGCACAATAGTAGAAAATAATGCAACACTCAGCAATACAGCAAATACCAAGAAGGAAAAGAAAGTACACCCAACAGAATCAACATTATGGAGCTCTCCAAGCCGCCATCTCTTGCCAAAAAGAGAAGTAAACTCTTTGGAAACACATGTAAAGGTATGTTTAGAAACCTGTCATGTGTGCTTCTCTAACATGCTGTGATCCCTTTATTTCATACTAGACATTAAGCCTGTTACAATAATGGGCGCTAGAACAGTAGTGCATAAACATTAGTAGGAACAGTCTCTATTAAATGGCAAGGACCTTGACGTCATTCTGTTTGTTGTCTTAATTTTTATTTTTTTTGTCAAAAATATTTTTGCAAGAAGCCTAAAGTAAAATAATAATAAAAATAAAATAGAAACATATATGACAACACAGTAAGTATAATCAATAATGTCTTAGTGTAAAACAATCTGTAAGACACAATATCTGAAGAAGATATTTAGGTAAAATTTCCTATTTTTTTACCTCATGAAATTTTTCTATACAATTTCATTATAGACAACATTTCTTGTAAATATTCTGCCTGAGTTTGGCAACAGTTTGCTTTGTTCAGGACCATCTACAACCTTGACAACAACATCTGGAAAACTTCTAACTCTTGATAATGCAACATATAACTGACCGTGGCTGAATACTGGTTCTGGCAAGTAAATACCAACTATTTCTAAAGTTTGCTCTTCTGAGTCTTTCTCTTCTAGCATTTTTCTGACAGTCATTTTCTTTTTCTTCAATCGATCTATTTGCTCGTATTTTTCTTTGTTTTTCAGCCTTTCTTTTGTTGATGTTTACTTGTTGAGCTGACCGTTCTTCCAGGAGATGTTGCTTATATAGGATTTGATTGTCTGTGTCTTTTGTCCTACTTGATGTGTCCATTTTTTTGGGTGGCATGTTGATAGTAGATACGTCCGTAATATTTTCTCTTACAGTAATAATGGCTTGTATGTGGCTGTAATATGCGGCACTGTATTGCATGTCTTTAATTTTCTCTTTAATACTCGTTTGTATTTCCGTAAAATGCCTGCAATTTTCTCTGACAGTAATACTGGCTTTTATGTCCGTAATATGATTTTAATTTTCTGTCACAACATTGGGCAATCAGCAGAGTGTCCCCAGCAACTGATGTAATGTGTGGCGTGTAGCTGATAATCGTGCCCGTGGCGTCTCCCCAGTAAGTACTGTTTAGTTCCTCAGCAAGTATTTTAATCTGTGCTGGCGTGCAGCTGATTATTGTACGTGTGGCGTCTCCGCAGCAATGGATTTTATATGCGCGGCCGTGACTACCCAATCAGCACTCTCCCCAGCAATGTTGTCCTTTATTTCTTATCATGCGCCGTAGTGGCAAGGCTATTCACTGTGTGCGCAGCTTCCAGTGTGTGTGCTTTATTTACTTATCATGCACGGCAGCAGCTAGGCCATTCACTGTGTGCCCGGGTTCCAGTGTGTGTGTGTCCACAGTGCCGCACGCATGGATGGGGCACGGTGCGATGCACGGCGCGGCCCGCACATGCGCACTTCACCAAAAGACACACACGCACGGACACCTGGATGCACACAGGGGTTTTATTAAAGAGGATTAATGCTGTCAAATAAATTATTAGGGTTATTTAAAAACTGCAGTCTTTTCTGTAGTCCTATGGCATGCCAATCAATTAAATGTTACATTATTTTTATATTTTCTACATAGCACTTTTCATAAGAGCTGCTGCCTCTCGTAAGTAAACTAGGGTTCATGTCCCCCAGTATTCCCAGTGTAAAATGTATCTGTGTGGGCATCCTCCAGAGGCTCTGCTTTCCTTACATAGACCAAAGACATGTATGTTAGGTGAATTGGCAACACTAAATTGGCATATGTGTGTGTGTGCGTGTGTGTTCATACTACAATGGACTGTCCAGGGTTTGTTCTTGTCTTACACCATCTGCTAGCTGGGATAGGCTCCAGCACTCCCTGCAACCCTGTTTTGGATTAAGTGGGTTAGAAAATGACATACAGTAGCATGACTTTTCATAAAGAGTGGTACAAAGCTACCTGAGTTTGAAATCAGGCCCCGGCACTGTCTGTGTAGATAGATAGATAGATAGATAGATAGATAGATAGATAGATAGATAGATAGATAGATAGATAGATAGATAGATAGATAGATAGATAGATAGATAGATAGATAGATAGATAGATAGATAGATAGATAGATAGATAGATAGATAGATAGATAGATAGATAGATAGATAGATAGATAGATAGATAGATAGATAACTTTATTAATCCCAAGGGGAAATTCACATACTCCAGCAGCAGCATACTGATAAAAAACAATATTAAAGAGTGATAAAAATGCAGGTAAAACAGACAATAACTTTGTATGATGTTATCGTTTAGCCCCACGGGTGGAATTGAAGAGTCGCATAGTGTGGGGTCTCCTCAGTCTGTCGGTGGAGCAGGACAGTGACAGCAGTCTGTCACTGAAGCTGCTCCTCTGCCTGGAGATGACACTATTCAGTGGATGCAGTGGATTCTCCATGACTGACAGGAGCCTGCTCAGTGCCTGTCACTCTGCCACAGATGTTAAATTGTCCAGCTTCATTCCTACAATAGAGCCTGCCTTCTTAACAATTGTGTCCAGGTGTGAGGCGTCCTTCATCTTTATGCTGCCTCCCCAGCACACCACCACATAGAAGAGGGCACTCGCCACAACCGTCTGGTTTCTACCACATCCCAAAGACATTTGTGCTAGGTAAACTGAGGACTTGGAAACTGTGTGTTGTGTGATGGACTGGCAAAACAACCTTAACAGGACTGGTTCCAACTTTGTGGTTTATGCCCCTAGATAGGCACTCAAATGGATATATAAGCCTAGAAAATGAGTGATTCCACTTTTCACAAAGCAGTGAATGCCACAATTTGGGCCACTCAGGCCAACCCACTAATACGAATTAAACGTTCCAATCCATGTACTAAATGCATTACCTCCAGCAAAGGCTGACAAGAAGCCAATGCTTATGCTAGAATCATCAGGACGCAAGCCAGAAACCAACCCAGTTTCGGCATACTACTTGACTGCATTTCAGGCTCACTATTACTGGCTCAGTTTAAAGTTCCCAGTTAACTTAATGTGCACAACTTTGGAATAGTGGAAAAAAAAAACATGCAGATTGTTCCAGTAATAGAAGCTAGTCCTAAAAGAAATAAGCCAGTAGCGCTAGCCACAGTGACATCTGTAAAAATGGAAAAAAAAACACATTACAAGAAGAAAAAGAAAACTGAGCGTCAGTAATGGGTTATATTTTCAGGAAGAATTAGTGTCTTGAGTAGGAGCCCCATAGGTATCAAGTAATCAATTTGAACAAATTGTTAACAAATAAATTATCAACAAATTACATAACTCATTCAAACAGATTATTTTTATTTTATTCCCTGACTCTTATTTCAGTAGTATGGTGTAATAAGAATGTAAGTTTAATGTCACTGTGCTCTGTACAAAAATTATTTTATAAATACACTCACATGTATAGGCCAGGCCAAAGTTAGCACACAGGGGCTCTCAGCATTTAGGACTGCTAGGTAAGCATTTGAAGAGAGAAGGTACAATTACAAAAATGGGCATTGTACTATTTCTGTATGTTAGAGATGAAATCAAATCCTCTCCTTTCCATGTTTGGAACCTAAGTAAGGGCCTACATGTGGAGAAGACAGTATATAAAGACTTGGACAGCAGCCAAATACTTTGAAGCCGACGGACAGATGGGTGATATCGTCATCCGTCCCGAAAAATGACAGACTGTATATATCGAGATCCCACCTTGGTATTATCATGCTATTTGGCTTCCTTGTCTGCAATACAGCGTAAATCGTCAGCAAAGAAAGCTAAGCTATTTTCTCTTATGTGATTTTTACGGGCGTATCACTATGGGAGCGGTAGCGCCTTTTAATATCATATCTATATAGTTTTCGGTTACTTAAAACGCCGCAATTACAAAAGAACTTATTCCAACTAGGAAGCTATATTGACCCTAAAAAGAAACATATGGGGCCTTGTTCCATATTAATTCATTCAAACAGATTATTATTATTTTTCCATCTTGCAGTCCAGTTCTTATTACGGAGCCCTATAAAGTTTTTCTGGCATACAGTTCAGTGAACTATGAACTGCAAGGTGAGTGTTACCATCACTGAATCAGAAGAGGAATCTATTTGGAAGACCACTACAGTTGAAACAGTTCTTTTGAGGAGTCCTGAAATGAGTTTCAAATGCAGGAGAAGTTATGAGAATGGATTTATGGAATTTTCTCAGAGAAAAGTAATATTCCCGAGTCAGTGGTGGAAACGTTTATAGAAGAAAAGGTAAGTTTCAAATCTAGCTAAAAATGGAACTGAACAGCATAGAATAGACTAAAACTATTGGCTGGCTATACCTTTGTAGTTTGATTCACTAAACTACATGCCAGGAAAAATAAAAAGCTACTGAAATAAGAAAAAAAAAATCCATTCAAACTCATTTAGTTCAAGCTGATTTTTTTTTTTTTTTGCTTGACACTTATGGGGCTCTGTACTTCAGTTCTTATCTGAGTAAGGAAACAAAAGGAGCTTCACATTAAGAGATGCACAGCATATGCTGTATGCTCTGTAGGGTTTTGTACCATGTTAGCCATTATGAATGTAGAGATAAGTCAAGCAAAATGATACATTTTATTGGCTAACGAAAAAGTTTACAATATGCAAGCTTTCGAGGCAACTCAGGCCCCTTCTTCAGGCAAGATGTAATTGTTAACAAGCTTCTTACATCAAGATAGCATCCAAGAAGAGAGCCAGCATTAATAGCTTTGCAAATAATCTGAAAAAGATTTTCAGGTGCCTTATTCAGACTATAAATCTCTGAGATGCCACCAGTGAAATCCTCAAAGGCTTCAGTAAGAGAGCCTCCAGCCAGGCACTCATAGCAGCCGTTCACCCTGCAACAAAACAATAAATTGAGTATTAACATCTCAGCACATTATGGTATACACAGCAGAATCCACTTGGTTATGATCGTTTGAAATAGTTATTTAGGAATAAGAAAAGCCATTTGTACATCATCTTTTTCCAACCCAAGCTTAGTATTGTGATGTAGGAAGCACAGGAAGATTGTATGATACAGATGGGGAGAAGCAACATAAATAAAAAGTAACGAGGTCAACAGACATCTTAAGCAAAAGTACCAAGATGTTAATCAAAATTCAAGGTCAAAAATCTTAGAGCAAAGGTTAAAACCAGAAAATACAATAAGGAGGAATTAAAGAGGCAAACATTAGCATGCATGGGGTTACTTTTGTAACCTTGTGCTAAAATCATTTAAATTCATTTTTTCCCACAATAGAGATAGTAAAAACTGGATTCAAGTCATTTTTTGTGAATTTATTAAAAATAATATAACTTATTGATGTGTTTTCAGACCCTTTGCTATGAAGTCTGGCTCAGGTGCATGACATTCTACTTATTGTTGAGATGTTTCTACACTGCTTGGAGTCCACCTGTGGTCAATTTCATTCATTGACCTGATTAGGAAAGGCGCACACCGCACAGTTGAGCAAAAACCAATTCATGAGGCCAAAGCAATTGCCTGCAGAGCTTACAGATAGAATTAAGTGGAGATGCAGATCCGGGGAAGACTACAAAAAATCCTGCAGAATTAAAGGCTCCCTAAAGCACATTATTAAATAGAAGAAGTCTGGAACAACCAAAAGTCTTACTATAGCTGGCCACCCAGTGGTCACTGTGACTGAGCTCTGGAGAACCTGTTTGGAGATAGGAGAAACTTCCAGAAGGGCAACTATACCTGCAACCCTTCACTGATCTAAGCTTTTTGACAGAGCAACTTGACAGAAGCCTCTGCTAGGTAAAAGACACATGGATACCAGCTCGGAGTTTACCAAAATACACCTAAAGGACTCTTAGTCTGTGTGAAATAAGATTCTCTGGGCTGATGGAACCAAGGTTAGTGTCATGTCTGGAGGAAACCAAGAATCGCCTGTGTAATACCATTCCAGTGATGAAGCATGGCCAAAGCAGCATCAATTCTGTAGGGTTGTTTTTCAGTGTCAGAGACTGAGACACTAAACAGGGTTGAGGGAAGCCTGAATGGCGCAAAGTACGGAGATATATCCTTCATCAAAACCTGACCCAGAGTGCTCTGGACATCAGTCTAGGCCAAAGGTTCACTTTCCAATAGGATAATAACCAAAAACACAAAGGAAAGACACAACAGGAGAAGCGTAGGGACAACTGTAAAATGTTCTTCAGCTGGCCATCCAGACTCCAGACTTGAACCCAATCGAACATATCTAAAGAGAACTAAAACTAGATGTCCAACAACAGACTCCATCCAACCTGACAGAAACTGAGAGGATATGCAGAGTAAAAAGGCAGAAAATCTCCAAATTCAGGTGGATGAAGTTTGTCACTTCATGTCCAAGAAGACTGCAGGCTGCAATCACTGCCAAATAAGCTCCAACAAAGTACTGAGTTGATGGCTCTGAACACTTGTGTCAGTATGATATTTCAGTCTTTTACTTTCAATAAATTTGGAAAAATTTAAAAACTCCAGCCTTTGTTTTGTCATTCTGGGGTACTGAGTGGTTTTCGATCAGGGAGAAATTAATTTAAACAATTTTAGCATAAGGCTGCATCATAATAAAATGTGTAAACAGTGAAGAGGTCTAAATACTTTCTGAATCTACTATCTATTATCTATATCTATAATCTATTATCTATAATAATATTAATGAATGGATAATATATTGGGCAGCACAGTGGCACAGTGGGTAGCGTGGCTGGCTTGCAGTTAGGGGACCCGGGTTCGCTTCCTGGTTCCTCCCTAAAAGTGGAGTTTGCATGTTCTCCCCATGTCTGCGTGGGTTTCCTCCCACAGTCCAAAGACATGCAGGATAGGTGCATTGGCGGTCCTAAATTGTCCCTAGTGTGTGCTTGGTGGTTGTGTGTGTGGGGGCTGGCGCCCTGCCTGAGGTTTGTTTCCTGCCTTGCGCCCTGTGTTGGCTGGGATTGGCTCCTGTGACCCTGTAGTTGGGATATAGCGGGTTGAATAATGGATGAATAATATATTAGTCTAAGGTCAGCTCACAACAAAAAAACAAGTGACCAGTTTTTATACCTCTCAAAAAAAAAAATCCTTTAGGGGC
The DNA here is from genome assembly GCF_016835505.1 of Polypterus senegalus. Taxonomy (NCBI): domain Eukaryota; kingdom Metazoa; phylum Chordata; class Cladistia; order Polypteriformes; family Polypteridae; genus Polypterus; species Polypterus senegalus. Next base: position 22,129,526 of record NC_053169.1, on the reverse strand, counting down.
TGAAAACCATTAGAGAGAAAGGTCAACCAAGCACTGAGCATTTTACAGGGTCCTACAGTACAGGTCATTGCCAACAATTTTAAATATAGTCACCATGGTGGTACAGTGGTCAGTTGTGCTTATGTACTTGTGTCTCATAGCAAAGATTAATCTTACAAAAATGCCAAGGAGATGAAAGTACAGTATTCTAAAGTAAATTATTTTGTTAATAAAACAATAGTGACAAGGAAAGGAATGAATGCCACAGTGAAATACAAAGTGTCAAACAGACAAAGAGACAATAACAGAACTTTGGCTGCTTCACCAGGTCTCTACTTGGTTTGCACCCCTGTATACCTGGCAGTGTGCGCTATGCTTTTGCCAAACAAAATACAAAATAACCTTTTGGAAGTCCACCTTCCTCCATTTCTCATAAATGAACTCAGGTCTCTATTACTCAGACTATATGATCCCTTGTCCCAGGTGAATTACACTAAGCAGGTTTTTGTTTGATGTAAAACCCAGAGGACCTCCTTGCTGCCGTTAACATAGTCCTTTCTTTACTATACCACAATTTCTAGGTAATAGCTTAGAAAGTAATGAGTGCCAGAGCCATTTTAAAGTGGGTCCTGGACTCCTGTTCTGAACACTATACACTGACCTAGAACATTTATCCCATTATGGACGAAGAGAAGGAGGTTTGGAGCATGCGCTGATTAAGGTTTAAGGTTTCTTTATTTAGTCATGTTTGCACAAGAAAACATGAAATTTGCCTTCTCAGTTGCTTCTAATAACAGACAGAATGAAATAAAACAGACAAATAGAAACAAGAAAGGTTAAGGGAAGGCAGTTAGATAATGCATACTGTATTTACACCAAAAAAAAAGGTTACAGGATATATATCAAAACCTAATCATTATCTCTGATATTTCTTACTGAAAAGTCGTATGGCACTAGGAAGAAAGGAGTTTCTGGAGTGATTTGTGTGGGTTTTCAAAGCGACTATCCTGCTTGATTTACTGAAGTTTAGTTCTACATGTAATGGATGTCTGTCTTCAGTTGAGATGATTTACAGTTTCTTCAACATTGCCCTTTGACACACACTAGTCAAATCATCTACATCAGCCCCAATAACTTTAGCTGCATAATTCGGAATCTGCTGGAGCTTTTTTGAGTTTTGGTTTGTCAGACTATTAAACCAGGCAATGAAACTGAAAGTGATCACAGATTGGATCAGACTGCAATAGAAGGACGACATGAGGTCCTTGTCTACTTTAAATAGTTTGAGTTTATGGAGGAGAAATTACAGTGCGTTGCTGCACCCACCACACAACGAACCACCTGGATCAGGATCTGTGTGCAGTCGTGCAACACGTGACACCTCAGCACCACACTGAACAGTGTGAGTTTTATTACAGTGGCTGGAGTTCCAATCTTGCCACCAACCCCCGGGTTTTCCCTGCAGGTTGGAGGCTGGATGAGCTGGAAGCAGATTAACGTCATACGCAGGATGGAGCAATTGCAGTTCAAGGGGCTTGCTCAGGGACCCAAAGGAGTAGAGTCACTTCTGATGTTTATGGCATTCAAATTGTCAACCTTCTGATTGCCAGCACTGATCTCTAGCCTTAGAGCTACCACTCTATGATACAATTATATAAATAAATATAGACCCTAATGGTAGGAGAATGTAGTCTCAATCTTTATATTTTACTCTATGCATTTGTAGTTGTTTGTATTCAGCATAGTGCTTTTCAATTTTTTCTGTTCTGCTTTGTTTCTTCTAAATGTGTACAGTGCTGAGGGTTTATACAGTAAATGGAAGTGTGCGATATTAAAACAAGTTGAACACTAGGTCAGGGTGACACCATGGTCAGTATTGCTGTTTACTTCCCTGTGTCATGGATCCAGATTCATTTCTTAACCTGGTCTGTGTGTACATTCACTTTGTGTCCATTTTGGTTTTCTCTGGGTGCTGCAGTTATCTTCTGAAACCAAGATGTGTACAGGTGAGGGTGGTTACCTCTAAACCAACTCTGCATAGTTGAGTATGTGATGGTTCTTGTTTTGTGGCCACAACTGCTATGATAGGCTCCATGACATGAAAATCACCAAATAACTTGCGTTCTGCCTATGAAAGGCTATAAAATTTACTGTGACAGAAAATGTCTTTTTAGCTTTTACCTCTATGAAATTACTCATGGTATTTCAAACTAGTAGCTTAGTCAGTGAGACCTACTTAGCATAAGCCTTCTCAAGCAGGGCGCTCCAGAATTCATTTTGGCCAGGTGAATGATCAAACAGCAGCTGTCCATTCACTGTGGGCAGTTTATCATCAATGACCACGTCAATCCACTGTCCAAACTGCCAGAACTGAAAGACAGAAAATAATGGACTTTCATAACACCATATACACTGTAAGCTGGTTCAGATTGGTCTGGCTGTCATTGAAAGGTGTGCAGATTCAGATGTTTAATCTTACCAGATGATATGTGTCTCTGATTACTTTATTATCTAAACCTTTGTCAAGCAAGACGTTAAACAACAGGAGGTCTTTCTGTCTTTCTAACCATTTTCTAAACCTACTTTGGGAAATTGGATGTCATAGCCTGTTCTGCCAACATTCGAAGACTTGCACAACCATGCAGAGATGCACCTTTGATCACAACAAGCCAAGGTGAAGCCATCATCATCCACATACACACAGGGAAAATATGAAAACTCAACAAGAGAGAGTAAAATCTGACATATAATGTCAATAATGTTTTTTATTTTTATCCTACTAGGGGTCTCTGCCCCCTGCTCGCTTCACTTGCCCACCCCCAGGTTTGGTTTACTGGATATACAATTTAAAGAGATTGTTATTTTCATGGAAATTGTTACATATGCATTATTTTCACTTTTACTTTAAAAGTTCTGTAAAAACAATACTTGTCTTTTATTTCGCCCCGAGCGCGGTTACATCTCTTTCTCACGGGACGTATAACACTGCTCGCTTTGTGAAGGGAGGGTGGCTGAACACACACTAAGGAGAAGCGGTCGGATCATCTGCTGTCTGTCTGCTGCTGCTGCTGGCGAGCTGCATGTTCTGTTTGTCGCTTGTCATTGTTTTAAGAGCTGGGAGCACATGAAGTGTGTCTGCCAAAAGAATTTCAACTGCTAGGTTAGATATATGTGGACTTGTTTTAAATATTGTCTCACTGCCTCGCAAGACGTCACATTGTCTTCCGAGAAGATCACGTCTCGTCCCCCTAGTCTCCCTTTCAAGATTTTTTTTTTTTATAATAGAGAGACAATGTCTAATTTTAAAACTAGCTTTATGAGCAAGTCCTTACTTGAGGAGATTCACAACCTAGCAGATTAGCTGAGACCTTTTATTAGGGAGAAAGTTGACCAAGTGTGCCAGACTATGAGCCATCTCCCCGGAAAGGGACAAGTAAATGCAGAGGATGAAATAGGTTTGATTTTGTCTTTTAAATTGTACGAGTGGGCTTATGTGAAAGTACAATAAAAGTACAATGCATACAATTCAGGCATGAGAAATAAGGAACATGGGTGTTGTGGACCTTGCAAACTGAAGATAGGGTTGTCAGTCTGAGGTGTCACATTTTTCATAACACAAAAGAATAGTAAATAAAAAAAAAAAGGCTGAGACTATGGCTGAATTCTTGTACCTAGAAAGCCTTTGAACAGAGCTGGCACTGTCAGGCAACACATTATAATGTGAAATATGAACCTGTGCTAGAAGGTCGTCATGGAGTCATCAAATTTGTCATTCCCTTTAATCTGTTTTTAAAACCGGTGCAGGGTTAAATAACTTTATGTCATTTAGGTGGGTTTCTTCTTGTTTCTGGAGTTATAAAGTGATTTATTTCTTTACCATCAACCAATCAGTTTTAAAGGCAGTCTATGACTTCAAAACAGTGACAGTATGGCACACAAAGTCACACCATTTCAGTTCCATTCATAAGGCTGTGAAGCAAATCTGCTTACTTTAAAATTTAAAATGATTGATTTTTTTTCAGCTTCAGAGAGTTTTGCATGTGTGTTCATGAATAAAGAAAGAAGGGGTGTTTCTTTTTTTTCCGTTATAGAATTTTGTATGCCTTTTTGTGCAATCACTGTTTGCTCTAGGATGCCAGGGACTGGCAGAAGGTTAATCATTTGGCATGGAATAGCATCTTTTGATGAAGCTCCAGAAAAAACTGAACCCAAACAAAATCAGACCTACCCTGGAGGTCGGCACCAAACGATAGCTAACTCTGCCCCAACATTTGTTTGTCAAAATGTTAAACGACACCCACAACTCTACTATGAGTTCAGTGGAAACGGAATGATTTGCTAAACTCCATCCATGCTGAAGGTAAAACACCAAGCAAAATAAAATCTTTGCTCTTTCAGAAAGCACAGACCAACAATCAAATTTTTACATTAATATTAGAAATATGTCAAAGTTTCCTTTACCTGGAAGTGAAATATCCCTGCATAGTTGACCTGAAAGCTTTGTCCATCGGGAATAACATGTAGTAAGGCGTTCTTATTAGTGGTCAATGCTGCTATGGCAGCCAGCAGCCAGCAGTCAGCTAGAGTAGGAATAAACAGAAGACTACGTGGTTAACTCAAGCCGGGTTAATAGAAACAGTTCCTCAAACTCAGTTTTACATCAGCATTTGTGGCTGATGTAGACTGGTACTCGAAATGCCTACAGAATAAGCACCAGCAATACAACAGATGGGGCAGCATATACCTGCATGTTCCATGGCACTCATCCTTACAGCTGTCAGAGTCTTTAACTAATAGTAAAAGGCCTGAATACTTACCTGTTACCAACATCAAGGATGCAAACTTGTTTAACTACAGTTTACATATAGACTTCCATGTCAGTCTGTCTGTTATTTTCAGCTATTTGAAGTGAATAATGTCCACCATACCTTGATGGTAGTGCTGCTGCTACACTAACACATTTACTGGAGGAGGTCATCTTTGGATGTTAGTCTTCATCTACTTTTGAATCTTATACCATGAGGAGCTCTCTATATCCGTTCTGTAGAAATTTCTTGTCTTTTGTCCTTTTCTTTGGCCCTTTATAACTGTGATCACTCTTATCATCTTCTCACTCTTTGTTTTAAAGGCAAAGATCAAAATTAGTTCTCTGCAGTGCAGTGTTGTAGACAATGTGTGATATCTAGTGAATGAGAAGCATATATAACACATATGGTTGTGTGTAAGAGTCATCACTAGGCTTTGATGGACCAGTACTTGTCCAGGGGTCTCATTTAAAACACTTTGCATGGATTCAGGTGTGAAAATATGCACACACTAAAAACAAGAAAATGCCAAAAGAAAATCCAGGTTAAAAAACCTGACATGTGCCCCCTGCTCACTTTGCAAGGCCAAAACCCCATCCTCCCCGCACCCCTGGGCACACTACGCGCCAGCCACTTTGTATCTCCGCCGCTCACGTTGTGAAGGGGCTGGCTGAACACACGCTTTGGAGATTCAGACAGATCACCTGCTTCCTTACTGCTCCTCCTGCCGTGCTGTATGTTCTGCTCCTCGCACTGCGCGTCAATCATTTCAAAGCCTGTACAGCAGCTGTCCTTTGGTCTCACTGCTTTGTCTTGCGGGATGTTAAAGTGTCTCTCGCGGGATGTCCGGGCTGATTATTACTTTCCTTATTTTCTGAATTTGCACATAGATTATTATTGTTCTCTTGTGCATCTGTATTTGCCTTCTTTTCTCTCCAACGCTTTCGTGTCTCTTTTCGGCGCACTGCTCTTTCTTCTTCACTTAGTCGTTCAAGTGCCATCTAGAGAGTATAACATTTTTAAGAGCTGGGAGCACATGACGTGTGTCTGCCAAAAGCATTTCAACAACTGCAAGGTTAGATGTCCGTGAACTTGTTTAAAATTGTTTGTAAGTAGGGTGTGACGTGCAAAAGTTACTGTCTCATGGGTCTTGCTTCCTAAGGTTGTAATGTCTACTCTCGCATGATGCCAAAGTGTCTCACCGAGATGATCACGTCTCGACCCAAGATTTTTTTTATATAATAGATAGATGTGGACTATGCTAATCATCCTTATACATATGCAATCACGATACTGTAGATTTTCATTGGCTGGTAGAGAAGCCTCCCCCCTAACACATGGAGACACTGACACCTGCATTTGAGGGGGCCTGTGGTGCGCTCCACTGAGCACTGAAGTGCGAGTTCGGGCACCAGTGTCTGAACGGATAGCCACTATCATCTGCCACATGTAATGACATGATTGCTATTATAATAAATAGTACAGGCCATATGAAACACTAAGGGTTCAGCCAGTTACCTTATAAACAGACTAGCCATCAAAAACAGCACCGTCAGCAAGCGGTCTGCCAGCAGCACTTCACCTTGAAATAAATGAATCATGGTTTGACCAAGACTGCTGATCTGTGACATTTGTCAGTTCCATCTTGGCATGTGTATTACTGAAATGTCACTGCTTACAATTAACACATATGGATTCTTTCTTGCTAGGTGCCCTAAATCAGCCATCATCAGGGGCAAAAAAATCCTGCTTGTCTCTTAAAGCTCATTCCTTTTGTATATGGCCATTTGCACTGTGTAGTTTTCAAGCAGTGCCAAACAAGCCATGTTGTGTCAAACCATTAGGTTATGAATAGGCTGTTGAACATGATATTCAGAGTTTTCTGTATGCAGGGAATGAATCACCCCTGGGCTTTTTATTGTGCTTTGGTTTCTAATCCTGTGAAGTGACGACAGATAGGCAATGTAAACTGGTGAAAAAACAGAAGAGTTCTCCAGTGCAAATATGCAGCATTGGCCCGCTTGAAAGAGAATGAAAATAGAGTCTGTGCATCATTTTCATCACTTTTGAGCTTTAAAATGTCTGTCACAGCAATGCACAAAATAATAATGGCTCAGTTGTACGAATTACTATACGCACAAGTTGTCATTTAGCTGGTTTGGCTGCATTTCCCTACTTGATCAAAGGTGGCATTATTTCCCAGTTTCTCTGAAATGCTGCATGCAGATGGGTCGGAGCTGCCATAAATATACACAAGTTCTCCTGTCAGGTTTCCCTTTGATCAATCCTGACTTTTGCAGTTGGAATGGTGTGTATGCGTATTTCAGGATTCTATTTATGTGTTCTGGAGCCCGGCCAGGACGCCCAGGAGGACCAGAGGAGGGCTTGTGCCTCCTCCAGACCGTGAGGGGGCGTCCGTCCTGGTTATGTTGGTGGCCTCGGGTACAGGGCTTGGAAGCCCAGCCCTGTAGGGACCCGTGGCCACCGCCAGGCGGTGCCCGATGCCGGAAGATCCCGTGTGGTCCCCGGCTGGGGCTGGAGCCCGGCCGGGACGCCCAGGAGGACCAGAGGAGGGCTTGTGCCTCCTCCAGACCGCGAGGGGGCGATCGCCCTGGTTGTATTAGGGGCCCGTGGCCACCGCCAGGCGGCGCCCAGGTGCCTGAGGAACCCTGGAGCCCAGCACTTCAGCCACACCAGGAAGTGCTGGGGGGAAGACGACAGGGGACACCCAGACGGCTTCCGGGTGCGCAGCCAGCACTTCCGCCACACTGGGGTGTGGCTAAGACTGATTGCCGGGAAGCAGCTGGAGCCCATCCGGGTTCCCATTTAAGGGGCCGCCTCCCTCCAGTCAGAGGTGGATGTCGGGTGGAAGAGGACAGAGCTCGGGAGAGGACGGGAGGCGGTCGAAAGAGAGGCACAGTGACGGAGAGTGTGGCCTGGACCTTGGGGGATTGGTGCAGGAGGCACTGGGGTGTGAACACGAATTGTATGTAAATATTGTAAATAAACAGTGTGTGGTGGAACTTACGATGTCCGTCTGCCTGTGTCCGGGTCCCAGTCCACAGTGTACACAAGTTTTATAAATGTGACCCCTGGTGACTTGGCTTGCAGTATCTTTCAAAGCAATTACATGCAGAAACACATAAACAGACTAAGGTGAACAACAGAAACCTGAATTCTTAATAATGTGCAAGTAATGTTCTGCAGTTCTCCTTTGTGAAAACACTCTGACGTCATTTAACTGCGCAAAAGTGAGAGTTAAATGTTATCAATGGCCACTATGAATCAGAAAATAAGCATGATGGCTTTGATAATTCATGTGTTTTATAAATATGTATAGTAAAATCAATGCTATATTTATAGGTTTCTGTTACCAGATCTCATGCAGCATGAGCCCTGTAAACATTTGGCACACTGGTACATGTGCTTCTTGCATTACACCCAGTGCTGCTAGAATAAAAATAACACAGGTATTTTTACTTTAATAAGATAAATATTGCATTAGGATACTCATTACTTTAAAAAGTAATCAGACTAGGTAGCATATGTTACTTTTAATGCATTACCCTTCTGCTCTTGAGATTTTGTTGCTCAGTTAAGTACTGTGCCTTCAACTCATCAACACAAATTAGCGACTTCTAAAATGTTGAGACACATTATTTCAGCCAGGGGAAGGAATAAAAGCAATCACCTGAACGTTTGTCTCTGGAAATGTATTTTGTGGATGCTTCTACCCGTGGCTACTAAAAGTGTGTGTGAAGCAAATACATGTGCAGGCTGACAGTGTACAAAGGACATGTGCAGACTACAAAATCCTTAACAACTACCTACCCAGTTAAGGGTTTACATGACGGAAAAGTCTACCTCTGATAATCAGGTTTCTCATAGACCAATAACCTGATTTCTCTAATCAGAATAAGGGATTACATGGCATTTTAGAAATCAGGTTTTTGTGAATAATCGGGTTATCGAAGCTCATGAAAATGAGCTACTGTAATTGTTTTATTACTGATGCCTTTGTCTCTAGATAAGGTGACCATCCGTCCCCGCTTTCCGGGGACAGTCCCCGTATTTGGACAACTGTCCCCACTCAGAAACATGTCCCCGTTTTGTCCCCAGTTTAAGATTTCGTCCCTGGTTTCAGCTGGTTCACTTTTTTGAATGTATCTCATCACCAGGATAATTTGAACTCGGCGCGCATGCGCGGTGTTTTGACGGAGGTTATGCTTTACCGCATTCCTGCAACTCTGGCGAGAAATCACGTGATAAGCTTTCGCTTTGTATGTAGTCTATGCTCCTCTAGCGACCCATGTCCCCGGATTGGCCCAAAAAATTCTGGTCATCTTACTCTAGACTAAGGGTGGGAAAACTCTGCTAAGTGGTGACAGTCACTGTAACTTTTCTTTAGCAACTATCTGGTAAAAGAACTCAAATGGTGCTTTTGAAGTTTCATTCCAAATATTACGTAGAACGTTGTGTATCCACTTTGACGGCCTTTTTTGTGCATATACAAGTTTTATAAATCTGACCCAAGAGCTGTTTCTGGTAAGGCTCTCCCTGTTGCAGGGATAGGGTCTTGTACCCACCCCCAAACCTGAACTGGATTAAGCAGGTTTGGGAATGAATTTAGAGAAATGTAAATAAATCTCCAGTCACCATCGCCCTTGAACCTAACAGGCCTCACATCTACAAATTTTTTTAATTACCTGATCCTTAAATGACTATAAACCTAAATAATAATTAGTGACCTAAACAACAATTATTTAATCTAAAAAGAAAAAGTCTTAGAAAACGAGAACAACAGAACAATTTTCACAAGGACAGGCCATTTGGGATAAACAAAGATTATCAGTCCAAATTTGAATTACAATGAAATAAAATACTCAGCAATTTTGTGATATTTTGTGAGATTTTAGTCACATTTGTATTTTGATTTCATATTAGCATATTTGACCTTTATTTGCATAAATAAAGGTCCTGTTTACAAGCCTTGACCACAATGAGACAATTTTGAGTTAAAAAATCAAAATGTAAACCTTATTCTGCTGGTGTTTTCTTAATATTTCTTGTGATGATGGGTGACTGAATTCTTATGATGGCCACCACACAACTCTGAGTGCACAATTGAGGGGTCTGAAGATGAGTAAAGGAGCTGACAGACCATTTAAGCAGACCTTTTACTTTATTAGGAATCTGAAGAACTAATAATGACACATGTAATGAAAAATACCTGGAGTAAATTTAGATAGATAGATAGATAGATAGATAGATAGATAGATAGATAGATAGATAGATAGATAGATAGATAGATAGATAGATAGATAGATAGATAGATAGATAGATAGATAGATAGATAGATAGATAGATACATACTTTACCTGACAGGGAGAAAATTTTTTGTTAGTTGTGGGAATTACAACTCGAAGACACATGATATCCGATATGGTGTTCCACAAGGCTCTATCCTGGGTCCGCTGTTATTCTCAATCTACATGCTTCCGTTAGGTCAGATTATCTCAGGGCACAACGTGAGCTACCACAGCTATGCTGATGACACACAGCTGTACTTATCAATAGCTCCTGATGACCCCAATTCTATTGATTCACTAACAGAATGTCTGACTAGTATCTCAGAATAGATGAATAGTAATTTTCTCAAGTTAAATAAAGAGAAAACTGAAGTTTTGGTTATCAGCAATAATGGATACAATGAAGCTATTAGAAATAAACTGGATACATTAGGATTAAAAGTCAAGACGGAGGTAAAAAGCTTAGGGGTGATTGTTGACTGTAATCTGAATTTTAAATCACATATTAATCAGATCATTAGGACAGCATTTTTTCACTTAAGAAACATAAGTAAAGTTAGACCGCTTATATCACTGAAAGATGCTGAGAAATTAGTTCACGCGCTTGTTTTCAGTCGACTAGATTACTGTAACGCACTCCTCTCAGGACTACCCAAAAAAGATATAAATCGTTTGCAACTAGTGCAGAATGCAGCTGCTAGAATCCTAACTAGGAAAAGAAAATCCGAACACATTTCTCCAGTTTTAATGTCACTACACTGGTTACCTGTGTCATTCAGGATTGACTTTAAAATTCTGCTTATGGTTTAAAAAGCTTAAAATAATCTCGCCCCATCTTATATATCGGAATGTCTGACACCTTATATTCCAAATCGTAACTTCAGATCCTCAAATGAGTGTCTCCTTAGAATTCCAAGAACAAAACTTAAAAGAAGTGGTGAGGCGGCCTTCTGCTGCTATGCACCTAAAATCTGGAATAGCCTGCCAATAGGAATTCGCCAGGCTGATACAGTAGAGCACTTTAAAACACTGCTGAAAACATATTACTTTAACATGGCCTTTTATAACTTCATTTTAATCGTAATTTAACTTAATCCTGATACTCTATATGTTCAATCTCCTCAAAATAACTATTCATGGTGGCTCTAAAATCGGTACTGACCCCTACTCTCTTTTCTGTTTCTTTTTCCGGTTTCTTTGTGGTGGTGGCCTGCGCCACCACCACCTACTCAAAACTTCATGATGCTCAAACAATGATGGACGGATTAAAAGGCAGAAGTCTACGTGATCATCATCATCATCAAGCCCTTCCGTGAGAATCCTAAATCCAAAGAGGACTGTTTCATTTATATTAGGTAGAATGCCCAGAGGGGACTGGGCGGTCTCATGGTCTGGAATCCCTACAGATTTTATTTTTTCTCCAGCCGTCTGGAGTTTTTTTTGTTTTTTCTGTCCCCCCTGGCCATTGAACCTTACTCTTATTCGATGTAAATGTTGATTTATTTTGCATTATAATTGTGTCTTTCATTTTTCTAATCTTTAATATGTAAAGCACTTTGAGCTACTGTTTGTATGAAAATGTGCTATATAAATAAATGTTGTTGTTGTTGTTATTAATCCCAAGGGGAAATTCACATACTCCAGCAGCAGCATACTGATAAAAAACAATATTAAATTAAAGAGTGATAAATATGCAGATAAAACAGACAATAACTTTGTATAATGTTAATGTTTAGCCCACCGGGTGGAATTGTAGAGTCGCATAGTGTGGGGTCTCCTCAGTCTGTTAGTGGAGCAGGACGGTGACAGCAGTCTGTCGCTGAAGCTGCTCCTCTGTCTGGAGATGATCCTGTTCAGTGGATGCAGTGGATTCTCCACCATTGACAGGGGCCTGCTACGTGCCTGTCGCTCTGCCACAGTTGTCAAGCTGTCCAGCTCCATGCCTACAATAGAGCCTGCCTTCCTTACCAGTTTGTCCAGGAGTGAGGCATCCCTTTTCTTTATTCTGCCTCCCCAGCACACCACTGCGTAGAAGAGGGCGCTCGCCACAGCCGTCTGAGAGAGCATATGCAGCATCTTATTGCAGATGTTGAAGGGCGCCAGCCTTCTAAGGAAGTATAGTCAGCTCTGTCCTCTCTTGCACAGAGCATCAGTGTTGGCAGTCCAGTCCAATTTATCATCCAGCTGCACTCCCAGGTATTTATACGTCTGCACCCTCTGCATGCAGTCACCTCTGATGATCACGGGGTCCATGAGGGGCCTGGGTCTCCTAAAATCCACGACCAGTTCCTTGGTCTTGCTGGTGTTCAGGTGTAGGTGGTTTGAGTCGCACCATTTAACAAAGTCCTTGATTAGGTTCCTATACTCCTCCTCTTGCCCACTCCTGATGCCCACGATAGCAGTGTTGTCAGCGAACTTTTGCACATTTAAGCAACTTAGTCAAACGTGAATTCACCTACAGTTTGGTGTTCCTTCTAGCTGCTTTCTGTGGTTAGCTAAAAAAAAGCCAACAGCAACAGAGTTTGGAAATGATTATGTAATGGATGCCAGTATTTTTCTAGAATGGATTGCCAAGGACTATTAATTTCCTAAAAAAACAGAAGCAACTGATGCTATTTTTAATATAAAAAGCATAAATGTTTTCAGTGTACAAGCAAACAAACTGTTAATTTGTTAGAACATGGCGTATATAGAAAATATGTCATTTGTGCAATGCATTTGTGCAATGCACTACATACAACGTATATTGCCTTTACAAGTGGCAGAATATAGAACAAATTTTGTGCATTAATATATACTGTATATAGCGACAAGGTGCCTGACTTACAAAAGGTTGTCATGGACAATGTATTTAGTGAGACTGATACTTGAAAGCAGAAGTCCCCCTTGGGGTTACACTCTGTACTGATTGGTGCCTGGAGATTGGAACTGATAGGACCACCAAAACAAGAAGGAAAGTGGAAATAAGTAATGTGCCAAGGTAAACTAGTAAGAGGCTGGACACACTTCTGCCCACCTAATAGCAAAAACAGTTTTCTATCTAAAGACATGAGACAGACACCATGGAGGAGGACAGAAATGAGGCTGCTATTGTTAAGACACTTTGTAACAAGCATTTTGAGGAAAAAATGATAGCAGAATACTGGGAGATAAGCCATTGAAAAGAGAAAATTAATTCGAAGATCAGGTTAGGAGGCTTGAGAACAGGGAGGAGCAGAAACAATCAGTAACACTGGATAACAAACTTTAGGAATATTCTGCTATGCAAGAATAATTTCACATTGACTGTATCATGTAGGAATTTGGAGAAATATGACATTAACTGTTAGTGAAATTTAGTGTGTTTAATCACTTAATGATGCTGATGCATTTCATTAGTTCAACTGAGCTTTCATTTGCTACTCGTTTCAGTAGCCATCAATATTTGGCCAGCATTGATGGATTCCACTTGCCCTGATTCCACTTTTCCTATCACTGCAATTTCCTGATGAAACCTTTCACCATGTTCATGACTGACAAGATCAGCAGGAAAAACATGCAAAGCAGAAAATAAACCCTTAGCGAACATGTTTCACATCATGGTTTTGTAGGCTTGAAGCAAATTGTCTGCCAGCAGGACTTCGCTCAGTGCTTTGTAGATGCCAAGAAAATTCTCAGCAACATCCTTAAATGCCTTCCATGTGATTTCTTCTGTGTGTATGCATTTTCAGACACTATATTTGTTGGCTGTGAATATTTTCATTTGCTTAAACAACTGCTCTTTTGTGGGTGTGGACCTTAGTTGGTGTCATGCTTTCCATAACAGAAGTGTGATTCAAAAATTTTAAGCTTAACATCATTAAAAAAATGACAGAAAACCCACACCAATTTAAATTCTTAACGTAACTACTACAGGTGTTGCGAGATTTACAAAGCATTCTTGTGCCTCTCAGGTAAAATATCTTGTCTTACTCGTACAGTCACTCTTTCATATCCTACTTGACGTGTTTGTCAGTGTAACAGTGTGTCCTGCAGAGGTGGCTCTTCAGTCTGGGGAACATGTGGTGGTACACTGACCCTGAAGAACAGTGTGGGATGTCATTTATTTAACACCGCAGTTTCACAGAGAAACCATTGCAACTTGTGAAGTGTGAGAAGGGGTACTGCCGTGAAATATGAGGGATGGATGATAAAATTCCTTGCCTCTATTCCCTAATTCATTGTCACAAAAGCCAAAACAAATTGGCATAATATTCACATAGTATGTGGACATTTTCAGGCATATAATCAATATGAACTACTCCTTCAACATCAAAACAATTGTGCAAATGATGTTGCCAGCAGTAGCTTGGACCTTGAACTTCTTTAATGTTGGAGACTCCCCAAGCAATCATTGTTTCCAATGTTGTTTGGACTCCGGGTCATAGTGGTAGTTCCAAGTTTCAACCCCAGTTATTATACACTTTTTAAATTTCTCCTTAGTACAAATTCATTAGCTTGATGTACTCCTTGAATATTTGATGCAGTGGTGCTTCATTTCTGGAGTCCACAATCTGGACACTCAAAGTGCACTCACCTTACTCATGTTTAATGGTTCGTAAAGAATGGATTCAGTTGACCCATTTAGCAGACACCTCAGAGAAAAATGAATCCTCATTTTCTGTCTCACCCACAGTAACCCTTTGCGTCTCCATTACAATTTGCATTTCAGTGGCAATGCTTTCTTCTCTAAGTTTTTCTCCGTCAATAAAAATTGGACAGACCATGAATCGTCTTTATGAGACACCTTGCCACACCAGGCCATCCCTTAAATGTGGCATATGAAGCCGACAGGTCCTGATCCATACTGACTAGGTAAGAAGGAATCTCTAAAGGTTCATTGTTCTCTAGTGTTAGAAGCACAATGATACCGCAATAATTTTTAGATAGATAGATAGATACTTTATTAATCCCAAGGGGAAATTCACATACTCCAGCAGCAGCATACTGATAAAGAACAATATTAAGTTAAAGAGTGATAACAATGAAGGTATAACAGACAGACAATTTTGTATAATATTAAAGTGTATCCCCCCGGGTGGAATTGAAAAGTCGCATAGTGTGGGGTCTCCTCAGTCTGTCAGTGGAGCAGGACGGTGACAGCAGTCTGTCGCTGAAGCTGCTCCTCTGTCTGGAGATGATCCTGTTCAGTGGATGTAGTGGATTCTCCATGGTTGACATGAGCCTGCTCAGTGCCCGTCGCTCTGCCATGGATGTCAAACTGTCCTGCTGCATGTCTACAATAGAGTCTGCCTTCCTCACCAGTATGTCCAGGCGCGAGATGACCCTCTTTTTTATGCTGCCTCCCCGCCACACCACCGCGTAGAAGAGGGCACTCGCCACAACCGTCTAATAGAACATCTGCAGCATCTTATTGCAGATGTTGAAAGACGCCAGCCTTCTAAGGAAGTATAGTTGGCTCTGTCCTTTCTTACACAGAGCATCAGTATTGGCAGTCCAGTCCAATATATCCTCCAGCTGCACTCCCAGGTATTTATAGGTCCTCACCCTCTGCACACAGTCACCTCTGATGATCACGGGGTCCATGAGGGGCCTGGGCATCCTAAAATCCACCACCAGCTCCTTGGTTTTGCTGGTGTTCAGGTGTCCTTGATTAGGTTCCTATACTCCTCCTCCTGCCCACTCCTGATGCAGCCCACAATAGACAGTGTCGTCAGTAAACTTTTGCAGGTGGCAGGACTCCAAATTGTATTGGAAGTCTGATGTATATAGGCTGAACAGGACCGGAGAAAGTACAGTCCCCTGCGGCGCTCCTGTGTTGCTGACCACAATGTCAGACCAGCAGTTCTCAAGACGCACATACTGAGGTCTGTCTTTAAGACAGTTCATGATCCATGCTACCAGGTATGAATCTACTCCCATCTCAGTCAGCTTGTCCCTAAGGAGCAGAGGTTGTGATTTTTGGCAACCATGTTGACTTGTTTCTGAAATGTGAAAAATGCCCTATAGAGGATAAATACATAAGCTTTTAATTCACCTACTTTACAACACAGGAGATGATCTTTAGCCATGTATAAAATTGATATCTCACAACTTTCTGATCACCTCTCATATACGACAATTAAGTTATAAAATGCAAGTCTTTTGTTAAGTTTGTGCTTCTTTGATATCTTTGTGGGAGTTTAGTTTGTGGTTACTGAAGTATAAATTTAACTGCAAACCTAAAATCATAAAATAATATCAGTTTGAAGGCTACAAACAATTTTTAAAGATTTGTCTCAGAGAGCTGCGAGAGTTTTAACAAAGAATATAGAAAATCGAGAATTTCACATCGACATATATGCTCCATAGATGTACAGTATACAGTGCATGGTAAAGCATTCCCTTCCTTCGTTATCTCTCCTATCCATCAATCCATAATCTTTGAATATTACCATGTGAGAGGTGATGTAATAGGGACATTTCTAGGGCTTACCTTCACACTCCATTATGCTTTATATTACAGAATCTTCCAGATGATTCCCAGACACCAGACATATTGAATCTTTTAAACTTTTCATTTTTAGTCCAGTGACAACACATATTCTGGAACTAACTTTCAAAAACCCCTCATCATAGGAGACAGACATCATTTTATGACCAGACTCAGATTGGAAGGAACACCATTGGCCCTATGGTGTTATTTTTTATTAATTGTTTATCTAACTATGGCTTCATTAACTCTTAAATGAGGTACCTGTGGTACCTTAACCCATTTACAGTGTACATGTGCTAAGTCTAACTGTAAATGAATGAAGTGCTTGTCCATTTTAACATTTCTGTTCTGCATTTCAGTAGCATGGTGGCTCCTGGGCCCTGGGTCTAATTGTCATCCCAGGATTCCTTACATATTTTCAGTAAGTCCATGTGAGGCTAGTTGCTGTTAACTGGCATAGGTTGAGAACAAACATCTTCAATAGAAAGCAGTGCCAATATGAAACTGAAATTTAATAAACTTAAAGCACACTATCTCAAATAAATTAGTCAAACTAGGCGTGACGGCTCTGTGAAATGACGCAGGCTTAAAAATGCCTACAAAAATGCCTCTAACGCAAGGCAGTTAAATAGAACCTGAGGGAACGTTCGCCACCCAATCTGAATATGTTTCCATCATGCAACATGGGAAGGTAGACTCACATTTTGAAGTCAAAACAAAGAAACAAAGACATGCTGCCATCTTCAAAGTAAAATTAAGTGCTAACAATTACTAAACGTAGGCGGCGCGATGGTTAACCCTGCTGTATCATAGCCTTACAGATCAAATTCAACCAAGCCTGTGAACTGATGCAAGTCAGGATTCTTCCCAAAATTTGCTGGTTGCCATGCACATAGACCATTAATGGAATGCATCTGAAGTGCTTACAGGTAAGAGCTCTCAATCTGTGCTACCCATTCCATGTTCTACTTGGGCTCTTTACCATGATACATTTTTTATTGTAAAAACAAAACTCATCTGAATTATTTTCCCAAACATTTGGAAGACACATATTTAGGTGAGTTGGCTACTTGAAATAGCTTGTTGTGAGCATGACCAACGCCACACTATTTAGAAAACTTTACAGGCTTTACTAAAATCTGACAATTTTTCATCAGATGAAGACATACTTTCAGGCTCTTTTATATATCCTTTTTTGGCACTTTCATAATCCATTCTCTTACAAGCCAATATATAACATCATCAGAGACAAACATAAACTCACTCCACATCAGCCAATGGTCAGAAAGCAAAGCTTATAAATAAGTGAAAGTTGAAATCCCCAGAAATCACCCACTCAAATACAAAGTAACATAATTTCAAACCAAATTAATCTTTATTGTTAAGACTGTATATTTTACAGAACATGTCATTACAATCTGCTTTGCAAGACAAATAAATTGTAAAGTACTGTAATAACAAAGTATATGTCTTCATTTATGGGGAGCAAAAGCTGATAAATCTGATGATGACCAGAGAGAAGTGCATAGGATGAGTGAAGTTTGTATAGAAGAGTCAGTTCTAGAATAAAGTTAGATGAATAAACATGACCACTAATAGAGCTTCACAAAATAGAAGGCACTAAGCTAAATAATGAAACTCAAGTTTGTATAACAATCCTTTGGAGAAGTTAGTAGATTGGAGGTTGAGGATCCACATTGTGTGAGGCAAATAAGGCATAAATAACATACTGTCCTGTATATGGTGTTGTAATGAACACTGAAGTCAGTAGAAGGGTATTTAAGATAAAGCATTCATATACATGAAGCCAGTGTTATCAATGTGTTATATACTTTATATCTGGCTCAAATTCTAAGTACTGGCATAACACTTTGATCCTGTTGAAGTTTATTAAAGGAATACTTCACCCAAACAATGCTACTTAACCTGTGTAGGTTTCATGCAGAACTGAGATTAAAAACCTGCTGATATAATTGGCATCAACAGTGACCAACACTGAATAACAGCACACAATATAAAAAAAGTCCAAAAAGGCCCAACTGGAGTACTTGTGGACTACTTAGAAACTGTCTGTAACTCTTTTCTTTAACTTGTAATCTTTAGTTTTCCATGTCATTTAGTGCATTTTGAATTTTCAACAATTTTCCATTTCAGCCAACGAAAAAGCTGTTACTGTGCTGGACTCCTGACTAATGACTGAGGTGGGAAGTTACATCTTTAATTTCAAATGCTCAGGTGTGTCCCAGTTCATTTACAAGTAATATTTAAGCCAGTTTTCCTTTTCTGGCTGTAGTTCAAATCCTGTTTTTTTGTCATTTTTGTTAATTTCTGAATCATTTATTTATGCTAATGTTTCAATTGGTAATTAGATGGATTGTGTACTATGACTTGGTTAGGTTCCATGTGCTTTTTGGGTGTTCTCCAAAGAGGCTCGGTCACCTGCCAATCACCACAAGGAACTGCCTTCCACCCTATAAAATTAGAATATCTTCCATGGATCCCTGCACTACACTGTGAACTTTAGAGTGGGTGGGTTATTGTGCTTTTTGATATGCCAAACCTCAGATTCTAACAGTGCTTCTGAGAGTGAGAAAGAAAATCCTGACTATCAAGATGTCATTTTTCAAAATTAAGAGCACTGATCATCACAAATCAAGGTCTAGTGAGGAGTGAAGTTCTATTAGTTTTTACCTGAAGATCCTTTAAGAAGCAATCTCCAGAAGAGATCAGCCCAGCCAAAAATAAATTAGAAGCTCGAACAATGGCAACTCTACATACAGCGTCACTTGAAATTACATTTTTGAATTTGTATTTCAACTTCTAAGAGACCTACTGACAGTTTAAACAGAAGCAGCACCACCCATTCATTATATTAACCATTATTAAAGTATTTTATTAACTCAGACATTCTATTGTCTCTATAAATCAATTCAGACGTTGATCTGACTTACGCAGGGCTCCTTGGCAGGCATCTGTGCTGCTTATACCTCCGATAGTAAACTGGGGATTGGCACATATCTCCTGAAACAAATCATATAAAAATGAATTGTATCAGTTTTTGAATTTCACATCGATTACAGATACAGCTATTTCAAAAATATGCATTGCAGTTATTTTAAGCAGTATACTGCTAGATTACACATGGGCAGGTTGCTCTTAACATTATTGTTAATTTTAGTAATTTGATCAAAAACATTAACACAGCTCTACAAAAACTATATTCCATATAAAATCAAATAATCAAAGTACACAAGTACATAATTTATTAATATAAGTTATTTTACCACTCAATGGAAAAGATGAATTAATGGATTCTTCATAAAGAAAGCAGGTTTTCATGTTAACTTTTTATTGTAGTCCTGATATGCATCCACCTACAATGTTTTACCAGATGCTATTCAAACAAAGCTTGCATCACAGGCTGGCAGGGAAAGAAAGCCTAAGTCAAAAGCATTAGACCCAAAGGCAGAAACCAACTTTAGACTAAGCACCTGCCAATAAATGTGGGCCAGGGAAGGACATATTTCACATTTGATATATTTTATGACAGTCCCTACTGATAGATTATAGACAAAATTAAGATTTGTTGTACTTTCTAACCCCCCCACCTTCCTTCATTCCATGCACATCCATATTTGCCAATACGAGAAAAATTTATATCTTTGGAAATTGTGAAAAAAACTGGAATACCTGGGAAAAAACCCTACCAGAAAATAATAACTTCATACAGACCGCAACTGAGCTGTGATTCCGGCCTGTTGCCCTGACGTCACATGTGATGAAGACCATGGAGCGGCTGCTGCTTCACCACCTGAGGCCACAGGTCCGCCACGCCCTCGACCCTCTGCAGTTCGCATACCAGGAGAAGGTGGGAGCAGAGGATTCCATCATCTATATGCTACACCAATCCCTCTCCCACTTGGACAGAGGCACTGGTGCTGTAAGAATTATGTTTTTGGACTTCTCTAGCGCCTTCAACACCATCCAATCTCTGCTCCTTAGGGACAAGCTGACAGAGATGGGGGTAGATTCATACCTGGTGGCATGGATTGTGGACTATCTTACAGACAGACCTCAGTATGTGCGTCTCTGGAACTGCAGGTCTGACATTGTAGTCAGCAACACAGGAGCGCCACAGGGGACTGTGCTTTTTCCGGTCCTGTTCAGCCTAAATACATCAAACTTCCAATACAACTCAGAGTCCTGCCACGTGCAAAAGTTTGCTGACGACACTGCTATCGTGGGCTGCATCAGGAGTGGGCAGGAGGAGGAGTATAGGAACCTAATCAAGGACTTTGTTAAATGGTGCAACTCAAACCACCTACAACTGAACAGCAGCAAAACCAATCAGCTGGTGGTGGATTTTAGGAGGCCCAGGCCCCTCGTGGACCCTGTGATCATCAGAGGTGACTGTGTGCAGAGGGTACAGACCTATAAATACCTGGGAGTACAGCTGGATGATAAATTGGACTGGACTGCCAATACGATGCTCTATGCAAGAGAGGACAGAGCTGACTATACTTCCTTAGAAGACTGGCGTCCTTCAACATCTGCAATAAGATGCTGCAGATGTTCTATCAGACGGTTGTGGCGAGTGTCCTCTTCTACGCGGTGGTGTGCTGGGGAGGCAGCATAAAGAACAAGAATGTCTCATGCCTAAAAAACTGGCGAGGAAGGCAGGCTCTACTGTATACATGGAGCTGGACTGTTTGACATCCGTGGTAGAGTGACAGGCACTGAGCAGGCTCCTGTCAATGATGGAGAATCCACTGCATCCACTGAACTGTATCATCACCAGACAGAGGAGCAGCTTCAGCGACAGACTGCTGTCACCGTCCTGCTCCACTGACAGACTGAGGAGATTGTTCCTACCACACACTATGCAACTCTTCAATTCCACCCGGGGGGTAAACGTTAACATTACACAAAGTTATTGTCTGTTTTACCTTAATTGTTATCACTCTTTAATTTAATATTGTTCTTTATCAGTATGCTGCTGCTGGAGTATGTGAATTTCCCCTTGGGATTAATAAAGTATCTATCTATCTTTTTTTCCTGCAACTATAAAAAGAATACACAACACCTGGAGTTATAGAAGGCTGCCTTATATATTGCAAAATGTAACATTTTAAGCATTCCTTTGTGTTTGTGCAGATTTGCATGCTTTTCAAAGTATTTCATATTTTTGACATAATTGCATATTTTAAAGAAATAGCAAGTTATGACCAAGAGACAAAAAATGTTTCCTGAAAATCAACTTTAAAAACTGCTCTCAGCTTAATAGTGTCTTCACCTTTTTCTGGGTTGATGGGCAAAATTCAATTTGCATAACAGCTAATCATTTTCTGTATTTTCTCAAATATGAGGTATTTTTAGTTCATTTTCAACTTCAATGTATTTTTTTTGACATATATTATAAGGGCAAGTAAGCAGACAAGTTGAGGACTCAAAGTAATGTTGGGGTACCACCCTGGTAAACCCTTTTAATCAAAACAAAACGAGAGCCGACAAAGAGTTAAAATAAAAAAACAATAAATATTCAAAGGCTTTAGTGTTTGGGTAAGTGTTCAGGAACTCAGTCCTTCACTACTGTCAGCTTGGTATCTGACACCACCTTCCAGGAACGGGCCAGCTTTATGGGGCTAAGATGGGAAGGGGCAGAGCTTCCTTTAGGTGGTGTGGTGAGGTCAGTCAACCTCTTTGGCCATTTTTCCTTGGCTGCCAAGGAGGAAAGAGAAGATGATGTTAGCATCAGCACATCCTCTTGTCCCCCTTACTTCTTACCTCACCAGAGCCTGAAAAGTGGTCCCCAGACATGCAAATATGACTATATATATCATTGTCTGGCAACCGGTGCGCGCGCCGCGGAATTTTCTAGGGGCGCCGCGAAAACCTTTGTAAAATATTTAAAATTGCTGGTGTCTTTGAAGTTTTGGTTGATTAAAAAGATAATGTTTAAAAAAATATATTTTATGTTGGAAAAACAGATAACGGACCACTTTTGGAAATGAGGTTTAAGAAACGCGAGAGACTTCAAATGATCGACAAGGAAATGTGCGTCTGTCTTACGAAAATTGATCCTCGCATCAATCTCATATGTGCTGAAAAACAATCTCAACGTTCACATTAATTAAATTTAAGATTTATCCTTTGATTCCTTTATTAATAAAATGTCTCTCAAACTTGTAAAATTAACTGTTTTTATTGGCGATTGTCCATTGATTGTGTCGTCACGACTTTATTTATGGGCAGACCCTCAGGTGCGCCGCGAAAGAAAAGTTCTGGACTCGAAAAAGGTTGCCTTTCACTGATATATACTGTAGGTATATGGACACACCAAGCAAAAACAGCATTTTTGTGCTTAGCACTGATTCTGAATTAAAGTGCAATGTACAAATATAATATTGCACCAAAGACCATCTGTGTCTGCGTGTTGTGGTATATTTACAAATGGCATTTTAGAAATTTGTTATTAGAGTGAATGAAAATTACTAAACCTAGATTAGTTTAGAGAGCCTTCGGTGCAACTTCAAAAACAAAAAAACAGTGCCTTCAATTGTGACTCGCCACTTTGAATTTAAAAGACCTACATATTTTTTATGACTTAACTATGATTTCGGCAGTACAGCTTTGTTTCCACAAAATCTATGATTGCTTGTCTTTGAATGTGTACTTTCTTCTTTGTTATCACGAAGGCCACACAGCTCAGGTCACCTTTTTGGCCACACTAATCTGTCTAATATAGTTGGCAGACACTTTCCTAGCTCTCAGGCACACGTTAAAGATGATTGCACCATTATAATCCAGTCAAAACTAGCTCAGTTGGTCATTACCGCCGCCAGGATTTAATTCAGGGGGGTGCATAAAGAGATTTTTTTCTTTCTACGCTCCCCCCCGCAACAAAAACTTATATATATAAACTTGTATATGTATGTGCCCATTAAATACCTGCCAATACAGTCGCTATCTCTGAACAGTACAGAGCAGTCAGTTTTTGCATAGATAGATTAACC
This sequence comes from Polypterus senegalus, assembly GCF_016835505.1. NCBI lineage: Eukaryota > Metazoa > Chordata > Cladistia > Polypteriformes > Polypteridae > Polypterus > Polypterus senegalus. The sequence goes on along the minus strand of NC_053169.1, from coordinate 22,105,966 downwards.
ACTTAAGGCATGACCTAATTTTTAATTTTCTGACAAAAAATCATCGACTTTTTTTTGTTATCATATGATCACTGGAATATAGTTAAAAATGTTATTGATGTATTCAGTGGCATAGGTAGTGCTTTTTTCCTTAAGTTTTTAATGTAATTTTGTAAGCACTTACATACAGCTAGACCTCTTTTTACGCCGGTTAATAGTTCCGATTTCTGGGAGAACAGTACACTTTAGAGAAAAATATTTCAAATAAAAATTGTAGACATTGATAAGTTCTACAACTTTTATGATAAATATTTTTCTCTAAAGCGTACTGTTCTCCCATAAATCGGAACTATACACCGGCGTAAAAGAGATCTAGCTGTACACTATAAGAGGCTACGAAGTTTTATCCGGCTGTTTCCGAGGCACTCAAGATTGGCATGACACTTCCTGCAACAACCTGCAGTATTGAAAGATCTTTTAGCACATTACGGCGCGTCAAAACTTGGAACCGATCTACAATGAGTGACGATAGATTAAGTGGATTATGTATGCTTAGTGTACACAAAAAAAGAATAAATAATTGTCCAAAATTTATCGACAAAGTTGTAGACAAGTTTGGACAACAAAAAAGAAGGCTTGAGATGCTCTTTTAGAAACAAAGTGAATGATTGTTTATGTATAGTTGTAAAATGTAAACGTCTAATTGTAATTTAAAATTTAAAATAAAACTATTTTTTCGCGTTTTTCTTATTATTGAAAGATTTATTTTTTTTCTCCATTTCCTTTTTTTTCAAAAGCTAGGGGGGTGCACGTGCACCTACTTGCACCCCCCTGCCGGCGCCCATGCAGTTGGTCTATCCCCATTGACTTTAATGGAGTTTCCCAAGCTTGGCAAATATCGTGAACATTTCCATGATTTCAGGGAGCTCATGGCAAACCAAACTCAGCAATGTTCACTCATCACTAGTTATTAAACTATTAATCAAGTAAATATATATACTAGGGGGCTGTGCCCCTACTCGCTTTAATCGCCCATACCACAATCCCCACCCCGGGGGCACACCACGTTAGCCACTTTGTCTCTGGCGATTGCGTTGTGAAGAGGGGGGATTGAATGCATGCTAAGGAGAGGCGGACATATCAGCTGCTGGCTGTCTGCTGTTGCTACCGAGCTGTGTGATCTGCATATTGCCTGTAAAAGCCTGTAGAGCAGCTGTCCTGTTTTCTCACTTCCTTGTCTCGCGGGACGTTAAAGTGTCTCCGAGAAATTGTTTGTAAGTAGGGTGTGACGTGCAAGTAGTCTCGCGGGACTTCAAAGTGTCTCCCTGAGATGATCACATCTTGACCCAAACTTTTTTTTATATAATAGATAGATATATATATAGACATATATATATATATGTAATTAACCAAGTCAAATGTAAGAAATCTCATAAATGAATAGGAGTACATTATTCACCTAAATTTAGTGTCTGGTTGTTCAGTTAAAACTTTATAGGTTTAGGCAAGACCTATATCCGATATCAGTTGAAAATTATCAAAATTATCACCTTTGTATTTTGTTTACTTTTTGAAATATTCATAAAAATCACCCTTATTTGAAATGGCCGTTCAAAGACAAGCTCAGGTCAACTTACTTGGAATCATGCCCACTTCGTGAATTTTGGGACTGTATGCTCATGCATTCCTCTGTACTGTGCTTATTCTCAAGCCCTGAGCTATTTCTGACAGTCTGACAACAATGATCATTCAGCAAAGGTGGTAGGGCAGGGTTAATCAATTAGAAATTTAGTTGGGCCATGCTTTTTCAGCAGCTGGTAAGCGGCAAGTAAAAACACATTTTAAACCAACATAAAGAGTATACTGAAAAAGAAGTAATGTTTAGTCATTGTTTCCCTTTTAAATTTGGTCACATTTGACACAGGCACATCTCAAAGTGCATAAAAACAAAATAGTGTATAGTTTTAGCAATAACATTTGTTTTCTTTTTGAAATAAATAAATATTTTGGCTATATAATAATAACTTCTTTATTTTTACATGGTGTCCTTTTCTCTACTTAAAACACTTTGTACCCCGCAATGGAGGCAAACCCATGGTCTTTGTATTGTGAGGCATCAGCAACACAATTGCACCACTGCACATATGTGACCCAGTTATATCACAACATGCATTTAACAGAATCAAAAAGAACTATCAGTGCATAAAGCCTTAACAAGTGACAACAGTAACTAACACACATCAATACAATGTCTACTGCACACTGAGGCAACGCAGGTCCGTTTTATTGTGACGTGTCTTGCTACTGCATAGGCTGTGGGGGTGGAGTCTTGGGGGAAAGGACATTTTGGGGGTTCAGGGCACCCCCCTAAAAAGAGAGAGTGACAGGATCAGGGTGAGAGTGGAGTGAATGGTAAAAGAGCAGACAGAGATTCCCCCAGAGAAGCGGCTCCTTTGACAGGTCATCACAGTCTACTACCATCACTTGTAGACACACCACAATACCTTGCATTGTTGCATGTTGTTAGACTAAGCTGAGTGCTGCATTCATGATCTGTACTACTGCAAGAATTTCTGAAAGCTTGCAAAATGTGTTCTTTTTGCATTTTTCGCAGGACCACTGACTGGGCCACTTGGATGTTGCTTCCAGGACGCATGTTGCCTGCGGGCTGCCATTTGAATAGGCCGGCTCTAGGGCATCATGTTAAATTCCATTACATAGTGTTGCACCTGAAATGTTTACTACAAGATGTGGAGGGCTCTCCCTTCTGTCCTGTCCTTTCCTCTCCCTTTTACACAATCATTCACAATTTGTGCTTTATCCTATTTATATGTGACTCCTTTAGTAAACAGCACTACCACAAATCCTTTTACAAAGCAATTACAAGAAGAACAAATCAGCAGTAATCACTTAAAACCAGTACACATTACTCTCCTTTTTATGCACAAGGTGTTTATTTTCAGGATTAATCAAATTAACTGACATGTTGGCATCACTCCCAAGCACATCAGATACCCACAACCATATCCTTACTGTAAGAAGTTTACATATCTACAGTAATAGTGACAAAAAGAAGATCACAAAGTACTCACCCCTGGCCTTTTCCAAACCACACCCTTGGACCTGGGTGAACTAGGACCCAATTCATTAAATCCAAGAGAGCCTGCCACAGCAGGAAATGTATTATCTATAAAGAGTTTTCCTGCCTGAAGGCAATTTTTCTTTAGCAGATTATAGTCTTGATTCAGATACTTTACGGGTTGGTCAAACGTGCCAATTCCTGCAGCCAAATCCTTTTCTCTGGCTAGCAAAGTTGTTACACCTGACATTTTGAATGTTGCGCAAATGGACACACAAACAGAACCGTCTCCTGCTGAAATATGTCTCTAGGTGGGTTACTTTCTTCCTTATAAGGCATCACTGACGTAACAAAAAATATTGTGAAGGTGTGTGTTGAAGGGTGGAGTTGAACTTGAAAGACTTAACAAAAAAATACTTTAAGGCTCGCTCAAAGTGCTGACACCAACTGTGACAGGTTGATCAGCTGAGAAAGTATTGCAAGGAGGAAGAACAGTCATTAAGTATGACAATAGACACTAGAACGGGCCTGGCTAGGGCAGGTGTTTTAGAGAGTTGCCCATTCTGGTGACCAGACAGCTTATCCAAGAATTAGTTTAGGTAGACAGGAGAGGCCAGAGAATTTTTATCCAATTCATTTTTGCATTTGTGTTATATGCTTTTGTTTATTGTTTAGGGGCAAGGGAGGGTTAATGTAAATATTTGTATATTCGTGTCTTATATAGAGTAATTAGTCACTAACCCAGCCACAGGGGATGCACAAACCAGTGTGTTTTTTTGTGCCAGTCCCAAGCCCAGATAAATGGGAAGGGTTACGTCAGGAAGGGCATCCGGTGTAAAATTTTGCCAAATCAATATGCGGGCAACAATACAAATTTCCATACCGGATCGGTTGAGCCCTGGGTTAACAACAACCACCACCAGTACTGTTAGACAACAGGGTGCTGGCAGAAATTGGGCTACTGTTGGCCAAAGAAGAAGAGGAAGAAGGAGGAGAAGAAGAGGGGGGAGAGAAGTGTCCGGAGGCAGGAGGAGAGGAGGAAAGTAAAGAGAGTGGAAATGAGGGTAGGAACTTTGAATGTTGGCAGTATGGAATAAGTCTTGGTAGTGTAGTGGCCGGTTTGAGTAAGGGGTCGACCGTTACATTATTTTCCCCCATGTCCAGCACATATTTTGACCGTGCATATTTTAAAAGAGGCTGAAGTTAATGGTAAGCAGTGCCAGATTAACCACATGAACAATCAACTAAGGGTGAATACCCAGGAAAACTGAGCATATCTTTCACATATTTAGAAGTAGGGGCGAGTAGATTTAGACATTTCACTTGTTTGCCTTCAATTTTTGAGGGTTGTATAAATATATAAAGCCAACACTGATACCATAAAGTAACAATCACATAGGTTGACAATTAGCTTTTGTAATATTACACAGAACAAAATGAAAAAAGGACAGTGAAGAAGGTTGATTTACCAATACTGCTCATAGACACTTGCTGTTATGACTGATTGTGGAATGCACACATTTGTAAACTTTAGGTTGACTTTTATACAAAATACACTGCTCCCCTCTGGAGTCAGTCCCTGACATGGGTGGTTATGAAAGAGCTTCAAATATGCGAGCTGCACACTCCCAGGCTGTATGCACTTTTTAAGTTTCATTGTAATTGTCTTTTTCTAGGGATATTGTCATGAAGCCAGTGGAGTCTTAAATGTGAACAGACAACATTTTTACCTTGTGTTTACTCCGTGCAGCATATTAACCCTTTGAAGGATGAAAGGTTGTACTTGTGGTGCTCGCGAGTCGACTCCATAACCTGAATAGCAAAAAGGAAGCCCAGGTAAAATGACAAATGTATTTCTTAACAACAACAGCTAGATATGCATAGGTAAACCCTGAAGAAATAACTAGAACACACAATAAATTCAAAGTCTCTGTGGGCCATTTATTACAATAAATTCTCTACTCATGGGGTGGTTGGTAAACTTGCCCATACCGAAAGCTCCAAAGGTAACAAAACAAAGATAACACATGTAGTGTGCTGTAGGGCATCTCTTCTTGAAAAACACTCAATAGCAAATTGTGAAATATTTTTGATGAAGCTGAGCAAGTTATGACATCTTTGCTCTTTTGTCTTTGCCCCAAGAAAGTGGCATACTGCCAAACTCTAACTGTAAAGAATAAAGGTTAAAGTGCAATTTGACATTAAAGCTAAAGGAGAATAACCTGTAGTTGTAATGGAATCTGAAAACTGGAGGGAACTCCTTAATAATGAGACAGTGAACTTGTACCTGGGATTACACGCTCAACTTCTTTTTATGCCATGTTACTGACACCTATAATTTACTAATGAGACCGAATTTACAGCCTTAAGTGAAATTCCAATCACTGTGCCTTGATGAAACTTTAATAAACGAAAGTAGAACTCTTGCACTCAGAGGATACGATGTTGTTTAAAGTCAAGTTGTACTGAGCCAATAATAACACAATCAACACAAGGCTTACCCCGGCAAAAGATCCATCCATCCATCCATTTTACAACCCATTGAATCCGAACACAGGGTGACGGGGGTGTGCTGGAACCAATCACAGCCAACACAGGGCGCAAGGCAGGAACCAATCCCGGGCAGGGTGCCAACCCATCGCAGGACACACACACATCCACACTAGGGACAATTTAGAATCGCCAATCCACCTAACCTGCATGTCTTTGGACTGTGGGAGGAATCCCACGCAGACACGAGGAGAACATGCAAATTCCAAGCAGGGAGGACCCGGGAAGCGAGCGTCTCCTTACTGTGAGGCAGCAGAGGTACCACTGCGCCACCGTGCCGTCCCCAGCAAAAGATGTTCAGTAAAAAAAAAAAAAGACTATAGCTGGGGCTGTACATCCACAAAGTGAATCCAGTAGATTAAAACATTACAGCAGTTTTGACAAGAACAGATGAATAAAGCTCATCAGCCTTATTCAAGCAATTTCTCCAAAAAGACATCAAGTAGAGCTTGAAGGACCCCAAAGGCCTACATTACACCACCCTACTAGATAACTTACCCCAGGGATAGGTAACGTCAGACCTGGAGAGCTGCAGTGGCTACAAATTTTCATTCCAACCCAATTGTTTAATTAGAAACCAATCATTGCCAATATAAGGCCTAATTTAATTTATTGGCTTGTTAATCTGCAATGTTAGGTTCTTATATGGTAGATTTTTTCCTTTCCAAGGATATCTTCTAAATGATCTGAAGCCTGAAACGGATCATTTTCAATCTATTGCATTTTTTTCTTAAGTGATTTATTAAGCCAAATAGTCCAGGATCAATCCACACAGGTGTAAATGGAAACAAGTTAGATGGAGAACTATTGGCTCCTTTGTCATTTGGATCTTATTGCCATTAAGAAGCCATTAAAACAGTAAATGCAGCTGTTTAAGATTGAAATAAGCAATTAAGGGTGGGAACCTTAACATGTGAGACAACTAAAATAAAGCATCAAAATGTCACTTCAGCAAGAAGTGCTTCATCATCAATCATTCTCTTTAAGAAACAGGATTGGAACAAAAACCTGCAGCCACTGTGGCCCTCTAGGACCGACGTTGCCCACCCCGACTTACCCTATGTGACTTCCAGCTACTGTGTCTCTGATTTGGTTGAATTTTATTTCTTTATTGTATTTTATCCTTATCATGTAAAGCACTTTGAAATGCCTAATGGTATGAAATATGTTATATAAATAAGGTTGCTTTGCTTAATAAGGAAAACAAGCCAAACGATAAGTGCACTTAAAAATGCAAAAAAAAGAAATTCTTCTCAAAAAGCAGCCAAAAGAATCTGTGACAAACTGGAATTACTTGAAGCAGTTGATTCAGTTAGTTACTGGTAACAAGTCTCCTTTCATATAACATCCTTCTGTTCTTGACAGTTACGTGTTGCCTTTGGGGCAACTTTGGTATGTGCACAGCACAGCTCTTTTGATTCAAAAATATCAATAGGTTAGTTTTCCCAGCGGCTGTACATTTTGAGAAAGTAGGTATTTTGGAGTGCAAAACAGTCTTTCTTGAGAAAGTATCCTGAACTTAGAAATTTTTTAGGTTTTACTTTACAAATGAAGCTAAATTGTGTCCCTCTTTCTTGGTTTTCAGATGTATCAAGTGCTTTTTTAAATACTCTGAACAATGAAGATTTTTCTTCCTGCACAGTTTTGGATATATCTTCTGGATGTTGCCCTGCTGATAAAAAAATTCCAGTACATTTTTCCAACCTTGCACCATTTTATTGCAAACACATTTCTTTCTATCTGTTATATTATAAATATACATACAGTATATAGTATAACATGTATATCTATCTATTACATAAAAAAATCTTGTGTCAAGAGGTGATCATCTCAGAAAAACACTTTCATGTCACATGAGACTAGACATTACAACCTTAGAAAGCAAGACCCGTGAGATAGTGACTTTTGCACGTCACCTCACAGTTGTTGGAATGCTTTTGGCAGATACACGTCACGTGCTCCCAGCTCTTAAAAATGTTATACGCTCTAGATGGCACGTGAACGACTAAGGGAAGAGGAAAGAGCAGCGCATTGAAAAGAGACACGAAAGCATTGGAGAGAAAAGAGGGCAAAAACAGATGCACAAGAGAACAATAATAATAAAATTCAGAAAATAAAGAAAGTAATAATCAGCCCGGACATCCTGCAAGAGACACTTTAACATCTCGCAAGACAAAGCAGTGAGACCAAAGGACAACTGCTGTGTAGGCTTTGAAATGATCAACGCACAGCGCGACAAGTAGAACACGTAGCACGGCAGGAGGAGCAGTAAGCAAGCAGGTGATCCGTCCGAAGTGAAATGGCTGGCATGTGTCGTGCCCCAGGGTTAGGGGGATGGGGTGGGAAAAGCCCCCTAGTTCTAAATATATATAAAGTATATACAGAGAAAATGTATGCACACTTTAACAGTTGTTATCTCTGGACTTTTCCGAAGCTGAATGGAATTACGTCAACGATGTGTCGTATGACATTATCTCAGAAGATGTTGTTACTCACATGAATGAAGCCAGACACACTGGCCATGCTTTAAGAAGGAATTGAAACGTCATGCACATCAGTCGCACTGGACACTTTGGCCAATGTTGCTCAAGCAGTAATTCACCATAATCAAAAGTGTTTGGGCGTTCATTGTAATGATTTTGAGCACCTGTGGTAAAAGTAGCAGTCAAAAGTGATTTTAATTCACCCTTTGATATCTGCATATATTTAATATCACGTTTTTAATATAGGTTTTTATTTGGTTGAAGTGTGTATACATTTTTTGGCCCTCTCTGTAGGACAACAACATCAACAGAAATATCAGTGGTAATCTAAAAGGAGTAAAACTTCTACTAAGAATGGAGCTCAGATAGACTAAGTCCTGTTGTTTCATTTTTGCGATTGGGGCAGCCATTCTAAACAGGGGCAGATCTACAATGAAATTTAAACTTCCGGCCCCTAATTTTGAACTTGAACTTTAATTTTCATTCCTCCATAACACAAAAACTATAAGGCATTGAACATTTTTATTGACATCAGTGACTTTGAGATAATCCACTACAGCAATTTTTATCAAATTTCATATGTAGTGAGTAAATAAAAACAAAATTGTGGTGATCTATTGTGGAAGTTTTCTGTCAATGAAAAATATTGTAAAAGGGTTGAACAAGAAAGGTAAAGTATTATTATATAAAAGACATATGTTTCCACAAACTACTGATGCCAAGATTAAGGAAGGCATTTTTGTTGGTTCACAAATCAGACACGTTATTGATTATAAGGAGTTTGAAGATCTGCTACTGGGGCCATTGCATGGAACGCATTCAAGGACATTGTTGAGAATTTTCTTGGCAACTACAGAACACCAAATTATGTTCAGCTAGTTGACAACAAGCTTCAAGCATACCAAATTATGAATCACACTCACATTTGCTTGTATATGCACGCCCAGCCAGGCAACCCAACCAGTCCTGCAGCAAAGAACATTTGCACACCAGCACCCTGTCCCAAGCTGGCTGGCATGGTAAGCTGACCTGACTATTTATTTAAAAAGTCACCCTGTGCCACGGATCACTCATCAATGACAAAATGATCAATACAACTGTTACCTGTAACTTCTTATCTGTCTCACTGTCCATATTGTGCCTTGCATATTCAACATTTAGAACCTCTATGGCAGGCTGCTCCTTTACTCCTTTACTTCAACCCAGTTTACTACCAGTAGTGGACTTCACCACATGTCTTTTGTGCCCTTAAGTGACTCTGACCAGACAAGGAATGAACAAACCGATACTCGGCAACCCTTAGTAAGAAATGATTGGACATTAAGTTTAAGTTTTTACTCAAAAATTATATCCATCCATCCATCCATTTTCTAACCCGCTGAATCCGAATACAGGGTCACGGGGGTCTGCTGGAGCCAATCCCAGCCAACACAGGGTGCAAGGCAGGAAACAAACCCCAGGCAGGGTGCCAGCCCACCGCAGGGCACACACACACACACCATGCACACACTAGGGACAATTTAGAACCACCAATGCACCTAACCTGCATGTCTTTGGACCATCATCACCATCAACACTGGCACCCCTCAGGGCAGTGTGCTGAGCCCCCAGCTTTACTCTCTCTACACTCATGACTGCGTAGCTAAGTACATCTGTAACACTATCCTCAAGTTTGCTGATGATACCACTGTAATAGGTCTGATCAGCGAAGACGGTGAGATGGCCTACAAGTGGGAGGTCAGACTCGTGGCACAATGGTGTCAGGACAACAACCTCAGCCTCAACATTAGCAAAACTAAGGAGATGATTGCAGATTTCTGCAAACAGGCAATACAGCACAGCCCCATCTACATCGGAGGTGAGGCTGTGGAGCAGATCAGCAGCTTTAGGTTCCTCTGAGTCACCCTCAATGATAACCTTAAATGGTCAAGTCACACCGCAGCAGTAGTCAAGAAAGCCCAACAACGCCTCTACTTCCTCAGGAGACTGAGTAAAGCCCGGATGTGCCCCACAACCCTGTGCAGATTCTACAGGTGTACTGTGGAATCCATCCTGACAGGATGCATCACATTCTGGTACAGCAACTGCTCAGTTCACGACTGCAGAGCTCTGCAGTATGTGGTGAACACAGCACAGCAGATCACGGGCACACAGTTCCCTGCGCTCCATGACATCCACACTACACACTGTCTCAGGAAAGTGAACCGTATCAGGCGGGACCCCAGCCGCCCTGAACTGTCACATTTTTACCCTCCTCCAATCTGGGAAGTGACTAAAGTCCATTCAGACACATACCTCCAGGTTCAGGAACAGTTTCTACCAAACTGCAATCAGACTCAAGAGCAATCTGTAACCTAGTTCTGGTTATATAAGGAACCTTCATTACACCGCCTTGTATAACTAGTTAAACAAATAACCATCCATTCAGGGCATAGTGTCTTTAACACACACACAATTTGGAATCACCCATTAATCTAACTACCTTTAAAATGTACAAGAGAAACCAATACAGATATATATTGTAATATGTGTTGGTTTCTCTTGCACACACACATCCTCTTTAATAAAATCCCTGTATGCGTCCAGGTGTCCGTGTGTGTGTCTTCTGCTGAAGTGCGCATGCGCGGGGCCACACGTCACGTGTTCAGTCTCTTCCTGTGCATTCCCTGTGTGTGCAGAGTGAGAGACACACACAGGTGCGTGCGCGCGCGAGACAGACACACACACAGGCGCGTGACAGACACACACACACACACACACAGGCGCACACGAGACACACACACACACACAGGCGCGTGTGAGACACACACACACACAGGCGTGCGTGAGACACACACACACACACAGGCGCGCGAGAGACAGACACACACACACAGGCACGCGAGACAGACACACACACGCAGGTGCACGCGACACAGACAGACACACACACAGGCGCGCAAGAAACAGACACACACACACAGGTGCGCACAAGAGAGAGAGATAGACAGACACACACACACAGACACCGACACAGAGGCGTGTGCTTAAGAGAGACACACACGTGAGAGACAGACACACACGCAGGCCCACGCAAGACAGACAGACAGAGACACACAGGCGGCGCGAGACAGACACACACACACAGGCGCGAGACAGACACACACACACAGGCGCGAGAGAGAGACACACACAAAGACGCGCGCGAGAGAGACAGACAGACAGACAGACAGACACACACACACACACACAGACAGACACAGAGGCACACGCTTAAGAGAGACCCACACGCGAGAGACAGACATACACGCACACGCAGGCCCGCGAGAGAGACGCACACACACACAGGAGTGTGCGAGCATTGTTGCAACTTTTCTTGGTTGTTTATTAAATTACGGATTTTTCAAATGTTCATTTTTTTCCCTGTGCTTAAAACTCATTAAAAAAAGTGTTTTTAGTGAGCGGGTTGTAAGGCTATAGTGCAAACTCTTGCAGTGTTAGTTTTCTCTGTTGTTCAAGGTTTTCTTAGTGTTATTCAATGTTTTTACATTTAATTTACTATTATGCTGTGCATTCAATGGTATAACTAATTACATTTGTGCTTAAAAACTTAAAAAAATATATATTTACATACAGTTCATACAGTCTGCAACGGATTAATTGTATTTACTGTACATACAATCCTATAGGGGAAATTACTTCGGTTCACAACCAAATCGGGTTACAACCACGGTTTTTTGGCACACAAAAGGCACACAATACAGTGACGCATATTACAGCCACATACAAGGTCCCTTGCCATTTAATATAGACTGTTCCTACTAATGTTTATGCACTACTGTTCTAGCGCCCGTTATTGTAACGGGCTTAATGTCTAGTATATATATATTGTAATAAAGAGACAATACTCAGATAAAGGTTTGGGGTTTTTAGCCCTGTACACTGTAACAAAAAATCCATCTTTCATTTTACAAAACTCATAAGACATTGATAGGAGGGAGGACGGACAGTTTATACTGCTGGACCGGAAATTAAACTGTGGGATGCTGGGAGAATTGTGGTGGAGTATGGGAGTATGATGTCATCAATGGGGAAGCTGAGGGTAGAAGAGAACCCAGAAGCGTGTGTCTCTTAAAGTCATCTGGGCGATCTTTACGGTGGCAGTGTCTCGATCTTTCTGAGGAAGCAAAGAGAGAAGTTAGTATGCTGCCATTGCCCCCCAGCGGGACTTGTTGCGATCCAAAATGGATCGTTAAGCTGCTCCCCAAGCGCTCGTGCGTGACAGGACCCCCACCTTAGCCCAGACCCATCGGGTTGGGTGTCCCAAACCTAGAGGTCATGACCCCAAGAGAGTGCGTCAGCATTGGCTTGCAGATTACCTTGGCGATAAATGACAGTGAACTTGAATGGCTGCAGGTCCAAAAACCACCTGGGGCCTCATGTATAAACGGTGCGTACGCACAGAAATGTTGCGTAAGAACTTTGCCACGTTCAAATCGCGATGTATAAAACCTACACTTGGCGTAAAGCCACGCACTTTTCCACGGTACCTCATGCCTTGTCGTACGCAAGTTCTCCGCTCGGTTTTGCAAACTGGCGGCACCCAGCGTCAAAGCAATGGTACTGTTCTTGTGTGATTACTCATTATTTTCATGACGCGGCTTTATAAATACACAGAAACTAACCGCATATTGTTTATCAGTGTAATGCATCTGGTTGTAATTCGTAACAATATAATGATCCAGGGAACAGCCATAGTATTCCAAATACCATAACTGCTTTAGCGTTGTTACTCTCACTTCTTTTTCTTCTTCTTATTCTTCTTCTTCTTTCAGCTCATCCCGTTAAGAGTTGCCACAGCGGATCATCTTTTTCCATATTACTCTCACTGCACGACTCTGAGTATTTAGTGTATCTGAGTGTGAATCACAGCAGCAGCTGATCGGAAAGAGAATTATCGGTATACAGCTTTAAGGACACGCTGTCTCAGCCACTGCAAAACGTTTTAAAGCCTTTCCTGTACGGACCTCGCGGTTCAGAAACAGTTTAATCCCAAGAACTTTAAATGCACTCAATCAATTGCTCCTTGTAGAACTGTTTGTACTTATAAGTACAATCACCCCACTGTAAACTTGCACTACAGTTATAATATCTCACAACCTGGGCCACTTTATAAAGCGCGATTTACATATGATGCGATATCATTTTTAAGGTGAAATGCAGCAAAATATGTTTGTTAAATTATACACATAAAACTTTAACTTCATTTAAATAATCTATATTCTTCACTGGGAGTGTCGTGAAGGATAGAATAATTAAACATGTACTACGAAGATATTTCAATGTTCTTTAAACGTTTTGAAGAATCGGCGCTAAGCTTACAGATGGCTTAACGTCTATTACAGAGCTGATTGTATGGCGATCGGTTACTTGGGAAAAGAAAAGCAAGGACTCTTGGGGCGGCCACGCCAATATATATTGAATATAAAACAGAAAGAGAAAATAACAACACAGCTAAAAACGCAGCGACAAATTTCGACAAAAGATAAATGCTTGTCATGAGCACGAGGCTCATGAAACACATGTTTAATAATGTGCTTTAGCCCCTATCATCATGAAAATGACATCACGTATACATCTCAGTATTTTAGTTATTCAGAGAGCTGTAATATCACAAATGTAATGGACTCTGTGTCCAGTTGGAGGAAGAGAGCCAGTTTAAGAAGCAAGTAGTGATTCACACACATAGATCACATACGAGTAGAAGATCAAATACAAAACAAAGCATTTAACGTGCTACTTTAATTACGATGTGATTTGAGAAACTGTTTAATTAAATGATTTTAAGATGAAGTTTATAATGTTCTACTAAATGACAAAATAAACTACGTGATTAAAGTGGAAATGTCGAGATTGAAGTTGACATTTCGTGCTTTTTCCCCACCGTGTGCCTTTTTTCTCTGTACCCTAATAAACTTTCATATGACACTCAGACAGTGGGCTTACAACTCTTCTTTTCACGGCAACTTTGATATGTGACTTCTTTTTTATTTCCGGCACTGTGCGATTTTGTGAATGTGAGCTTTCAAGTTTCTCCAACACGCTATGTCACTCGATCAACTTCCTTTTGTTGATTATACCACGGTTTATTTGAACAAATAGTATGTTTTTCCTTTGCCTCCACTTGGTATTCGCTGAAATTCTTATATTTTCCCCGTGCTTTTCCCATTGTCTTTTCACAGAAGGCTGCGCTTAAGGGCGATTTATATTGATTTGCATATTCAAATAGGCGTAATTCTGGGAGGATTTGGGGCATTACATAATGCGTGCGCGTTAGTTTTCACGCTGGTCGGGATTTATGTAGCGGAAGAACGTGGAAGTTGGAGTACGCACAGATTCCTGAATCTAGATTTTTCTGTGCGTAAGCACATTTCAGCTTTTGTGCTTACGCCATGTTATAGTGCGAGTTCTACGCACGGCGTTATACATGAGGCCCCTGGTGACACGAGGATTCGAGTTCCGGTGAAGGGACATCCACTGGAGGGCGGCATGATCCATCACCAGGATGAATTCCCGTCACCCAACAGATAGTACCGCAGGGGGTGCAGTGAGTGTGTACACCTGATGAGCCCAGAATTAGGACGAAACACGTATCGCGTACTCTTTGCATTATTTGACAGTAAATTATTCAACCATTCTATGGTCTGCTTCTCGTAACTGAAATATTGCACCATGGCAGATGTTTGCCGACTTGCAGACCAACCACAAGCGTTACCTGGTAGGTAACCACCCATACAATCAGATTGTGATTCAGACTATGAATGTCATGAATATATATATATATACTGTATAGCATATATATATATATAGAGGCCTGCATGGGGCATACCAACCATCCAAACCCGACACAGGCAGACACCAGACATAAGTTTCAGCACAACACATTTTTATTTAAAGTGGGAAACTCTTTTCTTCAGTTTCCCACCTGGTGAACACAGTACAGCCCAATAAAGAAGCACACAGCACAGTAAGAAGGGTACAAGTGATGTCAGCAATCTTTCAAGCTGCAGTTGTCATACTGAGAACACAAAGGAGGAGAAATCACAGTGACAGCACCATCCCATAGCTTAGAGTGCCTGTAAATGCCCCCAAAACATCTGTGTATGACTATTTTCACACACGTATGCATGGGAGGCAGCTGATGAGCTTAAATAATTGTATTTGTCCTGAAGGATCAGGGGATGGTGCTGTCCACTACCACCTTCTTTCTTTCCTCCACTGCAGACCTACAGAAGGAAGTCCTGCCTGGAAGACCCCACTTCTGGTTCTGATCCATCTGGACACACCCCTTACTGTCAGCCCTCTATTTAAACTCCATTTTGACCATTTGTATTGAGTTCTGGTGTGAACTCAGTCTGCTTTTATTGCACTATTTCATTACGTATTTCAAATATACAGGGTAGATACCCCAAATGTTTATCTTGTGTACTGTGTTTATTCCACACCATATATATTTGTAATAAGAGAACACAAAAAAGGTAAATGGTTGAGGCACCAAATGATGATCTCCATATATTATGAAGTTTAGCAAACAATCTTTCATAAAAAGGATGTCTTTACAGACAGGAATCTTCGACCAGACTGGGAAGAGATGCCAGTGGTGCCAGTTATGAAAATGATGAGGTGGAAAACGTGGGTTCAGGTACCCAAAACTTGGAAGTGATGTCAAGCATTGTTTGCCTGTGTGTGTGTGTATCGCTATAACCTCACCAGGATGCCAATACACCAAAAAGAGAGCAGAAATTAATTATTAATTAATTAATAACGGCCAGAGAGTTTACAATGGGAGAAAAACATATTTAACAAGGTTTGGGACTTACTGACAGGTTATTTTTCAGACATGCCACCATTTGTTCCAGCTACTGGCCTCTTGCGTGTAGTATGCAGTGTTTACCGGACAGTGTTTTAAAGTTGATGCTAATGTTAAGTGCTTTCGCAGATGTCTGGGAATCCAGAAAGACAGACACAGGGGAGCCCATTTTGTTTAGTAGTAGACATACATTTATCTTTTTTCTCTTAGTAACTTCAAGGTTACCGTAGGTAGAATTGTGTTTTGTTATGTTAGTTAGTGATTGATTATGTTTATTTTGATTTTTGACGCTTTGTTTGAAGTGTGCAATTCCCTCTGCAGGACTGAAATGATGTCTCTCTGTGTGTATGCATGCTATATGGGAGAACTGAGTTGTCTTTATAAGTCTGGTTGTGCCCAGAGGAGGAGGAGGTTTTCGGATCGATCACAGAGATTTGAAAGACAGGGTTAGTGTGCAAAGTGAACCAGACATAGAGCGGGCTGATGGCTGAGCAGTTGGTTGCTGTTAATGTGCAGCTTGGTGTGTGGATGTGTTTGTGTGTGTCCTGCAGTGGGTTGGCACCCTGCCGAGGACTGGTTCCTGCCTTGTGCCCTGTGTTGGCTGGGATTGGCTCCAGCAGACCCCCGTGACCTTGTGTTCTGGTTCAGCAGGTTGGAAAATGGATGGATGGATATGTATAAGGAGTTAGAGTGGCATGCAAAAGTTTGGGCTCCCTTACTTAAAATGTCTGTTCCTGTGAATAGTTAATTGAGCAGAAGATGAACTGATCACCAAAAGGTATAAAGTTAAAGATGACATACTGTATTTCTTTTCAGCATTTTGTGCTAGATTGGTGTATTGTTTTTGTTTTGTGCAATTGTACAGTGAATAAAGGAAAGGAGCACCATGCAAAACCTTGAGCACCCCAAGATATTTGAGGTCTCAGATAACTTTTCCCAACATCTCAGACCTCCATTAGATCATTAGGCCTATGGTTTGTTCAGACATTATTAGGGAAACCTCAGGTGATGCAAATGTCAAAGCGTTAGAAATTCTCTGACTCCTCAAACCTAGTAAGCACAATCAGTAGCCATGTACTTTGATTGTATAGAAGGAGAAGTAAACCTCAGTTGGCAGGAGTTCCTTTGACTACAGCCCACACCTGCCAAACTTGACTTGAGAGGAGCTACAAATTAATTTTCATTTTTTTCATAAACAGGTTCAACAACAACAACAAGAAAAGATTTCCTAGAGAGTCTCTGCTTATCAGTGAATATATTGTAACAGATATGAGGAGCACTACTAAGTCTGACACCTACGCCTTCAGAATGGTTGTGTCTGTTGTGAAAGTTATGGAAAGTAAACTTCTGAGGATTCCCACACCTGTTGGCCTGAGTTTCTTCCCATGCTTGTCTAGAAACTTAGGAAGGCGAGTTTTGCCCACCACAACAGACAACAGGGTGCCACCTGTTCCATGCAGGACCTGTTAGCTGCCACCTGACCTTTGTATATTTGTGGCCACTCTGTTACTCCGGTAATTACAGTGTAATTACTTGAAAGGCACTGATTTAAAAATCCAGCACACTGTCATCTGGTCAATTACTGTATACTTACGAACAGTGTTAAGAATTTTTTGCTCTACTTTTGTGCGCTTATCTGTTGCCATGAGTCTGGAGGAGGCACAGGAAAGATCTATTTTATTTTTTTGTGGGTAAAGATTTTTATTGCCTATTATTTGGCTGAAGCAGTCAACCAAGACACTTCTTTTATTTTTTTCCAAATGGAGCACAGCAGATGAAGTGACATGCTCATGGTCACACAGTGTTAGTAGTGGGATTAGAACCCCCAATATCAGTTTTGATGTCCAAAGTCTTAACCACTAAGCCGCACTTTTTATGTTCGAATACATGTTCATTGTTTTATGGATGGTTCCAGCAGGCATACCAAAGTTACTCGGATTGTAGGGGTTGTGGAGTTCATTTTGACCTTTGATTTAGTTTTTATTCACTGCAATTTGCATTTAAGATGGAATCCCTGTGGTTTGCAGGCCACAGGAGGGAGTGGAATTTAGTGTTTCCAGTTAGTCGGGTGTCCTTCTCCTCCTTCCCTTTAAAGCGTCCCTGTTTCTCCTGCTATCTCAGATTATGGCTAATCAGATGATAGCCTCAGGAATTTCTAGAGCTTTAGTGTTAATACTAAGGGATGCAGCTTCCTTGATTAGCAGTTTCTCTTAAAATTTTTTATCATCTAGAATTATCCCATTGCTCCAGCACTGTGGAAGAAAGGAATGCTGCTCACTGATAGTAGTTATGCTCAGCAGGAGCTAGTTGTTTTAGGCATTTGATCAATTTTTATCATTTGTCTAGAACTATTATTCATTCTTTTTTTTTCCTGTTTTAAGAAATTCTATCAGTGAAATCACTGGCATCATTTTATGTTTTTGATGTTGTTATGATGATCCTCTTTACTAAGACTGAATATGAATATTGCACAGTACTTCATTTATCAGGGCTTCCAAAATTTAAGTTTATTTCTGAACACTTCTGAGACGATACTAGATATCAGATCTTGGCTGCATTTATAAGGTTTTAACTGGACAAGCAGGCACTAAATATAGGTGAATAATGTACTGATAATAACTTTTGAGAATTTCTAAAATTTACTTGGTTAATTTTCAGTATAATACTAGTTATATTGTTTACTTATTACTTTTTTGTTTACTTGTTTACTTTAGGTATAGAGTATAAAACAGAGCTTAAAGTCAGTAACATACATGAAAATGATAATTTATTTAAAAATGCAATATGTTTCTGTCATAATGGTTATTTTCTGAATAACATCAGGATGCGATATTTAAAAAAATGAGAATAAGGTCAAGATCTTTATGATGATTACCACAATTCTATTTTCAACAACTTGAGATGATGTCAGGTCTTAGAAAGGAAGCAACAGCTATCAATTCCACTTAGTACTGTACTTGATTAATGTGCAAATACAACCTGTTTTGTCATTTTTAAGTTTATGATTGATTAGCATGAAAAGCTCCAACTGTTACAAAAACAGTATATTAACACTTTGTTTAATTTAGGACAGTGTTCAAGATTGTGTTTTTGAGTTGATACAAGAGATCTGTTTTTGAAATACTTCTACAGTATATAGTGAAGAGCAAGGCTAAAAACCAGTACCTCTCTATATGAATACTGGTAATAATTTCAGAATAACTCTTAGAATGGGCTGGCACGGTGGCGCAGTGGTATTGCTGCTGCCTCACAGTTAGGAGACCCGGGTTTGCTTCCCGGATCTTCCCTGCGTGGAGTTTGCATGTTCTCCCCGTGTCTGCGTGGGTTCCCTCCCACAATCCAAAGACATGCAGGTTAGGTGCATTGGCGATCCTAAATTGTCCCTGGTGTGTGTGTGCGTGCCCTGTGGTGGGCTGGTGCCCTGCCCAGGGATTTGTTCCTGCCTTGCGCCCTGTGCTGGTTGGGATTGGCTCCAGAAGACCCCCGTGACCCTGTGTTAGGATATAGCAGGGTTGGATAATGACTGATTGGCTGACTGACTCTTAGAATATGTTAATGCACTAAAAAGCAGAAATGAATTATTAAACTGAATTGACACTGTGTCTGATTTTAAAACATGTCCAAACACTAATAAAATCACATTTAAAAAGAGCTAAATGCACTGAGCTAGTTTTGCTATTTTTTCATTCAGGCTAATTGCAAATCTGTAAAGGGCAGTTTGTAAATATACCACAACAAGCAGACAACATATGTTTTTTGCAAAATATTATATTTGTACATTGCACTTTAATTCAGAAATGGTTTCCAAGAAAGAAAAGGCTGTTTTTGCAAGGTGTGAATACAAAATTTAATGTTGACCTCAGTTTGTACAGTTCAGCCATATTTTCAATTAATTAATCTGATAGATACATCCATCCATTTTCCAAAACACTGAATCCGAACACAGGGTCACAGGGGTCTGCTGGAGCCAATCCCAGGGCACAAGGCAGGAACCAATCCCAAGCAGGGTGCCAACCCACCGCAGGACACATACAAACACACCAGGGCCAATTTAGAATCACCAATCCACCTAACCTGCATGTCTTTGGACTGTGGGAGGAAAGCGGAGTGCCCAGAGGAAACCCACACAGACACGGGGAGAACATGCAATCTCCACGCAGGGAGGACCCGGGAAGTGAACCCAAGTCTCCTAACTGCGAGGCAGCAGCTCTAACACTGCGCCACCGTGCCGTCCCCTGATAGGCATAGTTCATTTAAAATATCTACCTATCTATCTTTACAAGTGAAGTGCCATCACAAGCTCTCTGTGCCCAAAAGGCAGCTCCCACTCACAGTCCCTGGTATTTCTGCACTCTCAAGGCTTGATTTGATATTAGAGTCCAGATCTTCCATCCATTTTCTGTACTTCCTGTTTTATCTAAAATAGCAAGCGCTCAATTATCTCAAGGGGAATCTCACACCTGTCACCTACTGGCAATCAGCCTTTCATTGGTTACCTGCTTTTCCCTCCTTTCTCTTGTGTTGGCCTCCTTATGAATTTTCTTTCCGGACACTTGATAAAATGAAAGAGGAATTCCCATTCTGGTGTGCAGCGGGACCTTCCATTTGCCGGTGAGGGTTTTGTTACATTTATTACTTTGTTTTACTCTTCTCCTTTAATGCTCAGATTCCTGACCATTCCCTTCAAGTTCCAAGAAAATACAATCTGCCTTCAACGTGCATCGATGATAAATTACTCAGATTTGTTGACTTCAGGTGCTCAAAGTCAATGTGCCAGAATGCCAAAGCAGTACGATATTAAAAGTGCCTCTGAGTTTCGCTTTATTTTGTGTGTATTATTTTTTTAGCTTCATGTGTCTGTGTGTGTTTTCCATCAGGTTATCTGGCTTTTCCTCCCACATCTGAATGACTTTGCAGGTTGGGTTAACCAGCCCTGTAGGGGTGAGTGTGAGCATGGCTGAGTGTGTGAGTGGTGCTCATCAACATTGGTTTGTACCTTTTGCAGATAATTTTGGGGTAAGACTCATTCCCCAACCCACCTGAAAATGGAATTATACAGTTTTGATTATACAGTTTTAAAAGTTTGATTATTTTTCAGTTCTGTTCACATAAATTTCAACTGAAGATTGCAATTTTATTTTTTTAAACAGACATCATCTGACCATGGAACCAGTCAATCAGAATGTTAATTACTGTGTGCAAACACAAAGGCCAATAAATATTTTTAAACATGTACCATCCTTAGCCCCAAGGTTCAACAGACTTATAGCTATATAGGTCTCTTTGGAGAGAACACATTTAGCCGTTTAGGGGCTCATTTATATACTCAGCAAAAAAAGAAACGTCCTCTGACTTTCAACTGTTTTTACTTTCAGTAAACTTAATGTGTAAATATTTGTATGAACACTAAAAGAGTCAACACCATAAGACATAAACTAAAAATGTTTCACAATGTGTCCCTGAATGAAGGGAGGCTCAAATTCAAAAGTACCAGTCAGTATGTGGTGTGGCCACCAGCTGCTTGAAGTACTGCAGTGCATCTCCTCCTCATGGACTGGACCAGATTTGTCAGTTCTTGCTGTGAGATGTTACCCCACTCTTCCACCAAGGCACCTGCAAGTTTCTGGACATTTCTGGGGGGAATGGCCCTAGCCATCGATCCAAATCGACCCGCTCCAGGGTACAGGCCTCGGTGTAACGCTCATTCCTTCGACGATAAACACGAATCCGTCCATCACCCCTGGTGAGACAAAACCGTGACTCATCAGTGAAGAGCACTTTTTGTCACTCCTGTCTGGTCCAGCGAAGGTGGGTTTGTGCCCATAGGCGCCGTTGTTGCTGGTGATGTCTGGTAAGGACCTGCTCTACAACAGGCCTACAAGCCCTCAGTCCAGCCTCTCTCAGCCTATTGCGGACAGTCTGAGCATTGATGGAGGGATTGTGTGTTCCTGGTGTGACTCGGGCAGTTGTTGTGGCCATCCTGTACCTGTCACGCAGGTGTGATATTCGGATGTACCGATCCTGTGCAGGTGTTGTTACACGTGGTCTTCCACTGCGAGGATGATCAGCTGTCCTTCCTGTCTCCCTGTAGCGCTGTCTTAGGAGTCTCACAGTGCGGACATGGCAATTTATTGCCCTAGCCACATCAGCAGTCCTCATGCCTCCCTGCAGCATGCCTAATGCACGTTCACGCAGATGAGCAGGGACCCTGGGCATCTTTCTTTGGGTGTTTTTCACAGTCGGTAGACAAGTCTCTTTAGTGTCCTGCGTTTTTAGAACTGTGACCTTAAATGCCTACTTTCTGTAAGCTGTTACGGTCTTAACGACCATTCCACAGGTGCATGTTAATTAATTGATTATGGTTAATTGAACATGCATGGAAAACATTGTTTAAACCCTTTACAATGAAGATCTGTAAAGTTATTTGGATTTTTAAAACATTATTGCTGAAATACACAGTCCTGAAAAAGGGACGTTTCTTTTTTTGCTGAGTATATATGCCTGCCCTTGTGCCTAAAGAAGACTGGCCTGTTTTTCTGTATATTTTCTGCATATTGTGACACAAGTTAAATATATCTGAGTGAAACAATCTTAACTCAGATGCCCAATTATGCCTTAAGTTTGGATAAATTAAACATGTTGGTAATATTTATGCTTTGGAAATTTTCATTATTTTTATTCCAAAACCTTTGTACTTATTTTTGCAAGCATAAATGTATTCTAGGACCACCTCTGTGGGGTATTCTGGCCTGTGCGATGAAAGCTTATGTCCAAGCCATTCCAAAGTTTAAGATGAAATAATTTATGTAAAAAGATTCCACAGTTCCAAGGTTTTTTGCTTTCAAGAGCCTCTAAAGGAACTTCAACATACTCTTCAGCATAAGACCAAATCTTTAATAAAATCTTCAGACCATGCCATATTACACAGCTTTCCAGCGATTTTTAGTTGCAACCTTTGTGTACATAATCTTAGCGAGTCGGAAGCAGACCCTGTGCCCCTGTAAAGCTGGTTACGTAATGTGACATGCTCACTGACTCACTCCAACTACTGCCTGACTCACACCAATAAAACCAAACAGGGTTTATTTTGTTTTAAGTCATAGTGACTTAAAACAGGCCCTTACGTCAGCACCAATTTTGAAAGCTCCTAATTTTTCTTTTCCTTTCATTCTCCAGACCGACGCTTCGGACACAGGCCTGGGTGCCATGCTAGGCCAAAACGTTGATGGTGTTAAACACCCCGTTATGTACCTGAGCCGGAAACTGTTGGATCGGGAGAGCAGGTATGCAGCAGTGGAACAAGAGGCACTTGCGATTAAATGGGCGAATACACAGTTGAGATACTACCTGTTGGGTCGGGAATTCACTCTTGTGATGGATCATGCACCCTTACAGTGAATGGCCCTACACAAGGAGTCAAATCCTCGGGTCACCAGATGGTTTCTTGATCTTCAACTGTGTAAGTATTCGCTTATTCATTGTAAGGGCTCTCTTAAGACCAGGGAGGTGGCAGAGTGTGCTGACTGTCTCTCTCAGTCTCTTGCAGATCATTCCCGGGAAATCCCGCCAGGTTCTGGGGCCTCTGATGAAGTTACTTCCAGTTCTGGCACCTCTGATGACGTCAATTCACCTTTGAAGACATCACTTCCGGTCCAGGCATGGATGACATAATTTCCTCTTCTAGCCCTTAAAACCACTATCTTACCTCCACGTAATCTGTTCTGTTTTGTTATTATACGGGCGGCTGCCCCAAACCTTTGTGACTGTCTGGAGTAAATTTGTTACTATATATACAGTAATCCCTCCTCGATCGCAGGGGTTGCGTTCCAGAACCCCCCGCGATAGATGAAAATCCGCGAAGTAGAAACCATATGTTTGTATGGTTATTTTTATATATTTTAAGCCCTTATAAACTCTCCCACACTGTTAACATTATTAGAGCCCTCTAGACATGAAATAACACCCTTTAGTCAAAAGTTTAAACTGTGCTCCATGACAAGACAGAGATGACAGTTCTTTCTCACAATTAGGCCTAAAAGAATACAAATATATCTTCTCTTCAAAGGAGCGCAGTCAGGAGCAGAGAATGTCGGAGAGAGAGAGCGAGATAAAAGCAAGCAATCAAAAAATCAATACGTGCTTTTAAGTATACCGAAGCACCGCGATAAAGCGGCATTTTGTAGAGGAGCGTCCGTATCCTCTAGACAAACAGCCTCTGTGCAAACAGACCCTCTGCTCACACCCCCTCTGTCAGGCAGAGAGAGTGAGAGAGATAGAGAAAAGCAAACAATGAAGCACCGCGCGGGAAGCATATCTTATATCATTGAGGAGTTTTAGTTAATATGTAATACATGCTCTGATTGGGTAGCTTCTAAGCCATCCGCCAATAGCGTCCCTTGTATGAAATCAACTGGGCAAACAAACTGAGGAAGCATGTACCATAAATTAAAAGACCCATTGTCCGCAGAAATCCGCTAACCATCGAAAAATCCGTGATATATACAAAGTATTTAGATATGCTTACATTTACAATCTGCGATAGAGTGAAGACGCGAAAGTCGAAGCGCAATATAGCGAGGGATTACTGTATATATATATATATATATATATATATATATATATATATATATATATATGTATCAGTCATGCATGCAGATCTAGGGACCACCTTCCTGGATCTAGTGAGGTCAGCAGTTCCACCCCAGGATGTTTATATTGTTTATATTGCTTGGGGAACAATTTACGGGCTTAGATGATGACAATATTACCCAGGAACAACTGAGGGCACTATGCAATATCGGTATCTCTTCTTCTTTCCCCTCTGCAGAAAGGAAGATTGAAGTGCCACCATCTATGATGTCACCTGCGGAGCCAGCCCATTTGTGGCTGCCTCTCCTCCCAGACACCACCATAAACGGAAACACCGACATCTTGGGGCAGACTCAACCTGAACAATGGGAGTAGTCCGACCTTATATTAACACAGGTTTCCTTTAACGCCTTTTGCACTCCTTACAATATACGGGGTTTGCATTTAGATGTCCCAGACCTTTTATATAGTAATAAAGCGCAAAAAAAGCTCATATATACTGTATATTTAAACAACTGAAGAAGTTGTATCTATTATAAACATATGAAAATTAAATACTTCTGTAATATTTGGGAAAAAACAGATAATTATTAGCTGTTAAGCAAATGTAATTTTGCTTGTCAAGCCAGAAAAAGGTGAAAATTAATCTGAAAAATTATACAATGGGAAAGACACTATTAGGTTGCTGGCAGTTTTTAAAACTACTGTAGTTTTTTCATTAAAAACCAGAAATGTTTCTTTTTTTCTTGGTCATAACCTCTTATTTCATAAAAATGCACAATTATGTCTAAAATCTCTCTATTAAAAAAGTTTTCCATCGTGTCCATGTTATTCAGCCTTGACCACTCCCTTTCACACCACTCGCCCAATCACTGTGCATCCTCGCTCCGTACCACCCTGTGACACTCTCAGTGCTGCCAACTCACCCTTCAATGCAGTTGGTTATAATGGCAAGGCTAGAAAAGCAAATTATCTACTCCAAAACTTTTGATTGCAATAGAAAAAGAGCAGCAAGAGCTGATAATGAACATCAAAAAAGAGAAAATGAAGAAAAAAGAGCTGAATATAATAAAAATCAAGAACAAAGAGGATCATCCAATAAATGAAAAAGAGAAAAATACCCCAAACAATATGCAAACAGAAATGCAAAAAAGCAACGCTTATAAAATTTAAGTTAGAGGATAAAGTAATTCATAATATTTTTTTTGATGAAAGATTAATGTAATTTAATTTTGTATTTACTTTTTATTAATTTTTACTTATTTACTTCTACTTTTTACTATATTTTATTATTCATTCGTATTTAAAATTGTAATGAAAGACTCAAGTAGCTGATTTTCTGTCTATAATAACTAAGGACCAAATCATCTTCACCCCGTGCCCCACATACTCTTCTATATATCATCTCTTAAATACAATCACTTTCTGTAAGCAGCAGTGGAACCCACGGTATAAAAAAAAACAAAAAAATTTGGAAAGCATGTGAGTCTCAACAAACACAAAGGAATGCTGAAATTTAAATTAAATGTAATTATAGGAGAGTCTGCCAAACCAAAATTGCTTCTGCGGAATATGAGGCAGCCTTATATAACACTTAATTTTATTATTTTTTTACACTTGCAGGAAAAAACACATATTGAGCAAACATGCATTACAGAGCATATTCTTTTCTAATTATGCAACATAAAAGATTCTGGACAAAAAAATAGAAACACCTTGATTTCCAGACACTTAAAAAATTAAATGTGCGAGGATGTACTGTGCACAGTGATTGGGCGAGTGGTGTGAAAGGGAGTGGTCAAGGCTGAATAACATGGACACGATGGAAAACTTTTTTAATAGAGAGATTTTAGACATAATTGTGCATTTTTAGGAAATAAGAGGTTATGACCAAGAAAAAAAGAAACATTTCTGGTTTTTAATGAAAAAACTGCAGTAGTTTTAAAAACTGCCAGCAACCTAATAGTGTCTTTCCCATTGTATAGTTTGGCAGATTCATTTTCACCTTTTTCTGGCTTGACAATTAAATGTTGAGATAACAGAGAGATCACTGCACTTAACAACTGAATGAAGCCATGCATGTCACTGAACATTTTTGAAATTCTTCTCACAGACTCATTTCCCTCAATAACTATACCTTCACGGGCCTCTTTTTTCATAAATTAAGCCAAGTGCATCAGTTTCACTACTCAGCAAAAATGTAAAAAAATATAAAATGCTAAATGTAGGCAGCCATGTGATATAGACGTCACTGCTGCTGTCTCACAGGTCCACAGCACTGGTCCTGAATCACACTGTCTGTAAGAAGTTATCTTTTTCTGTTTTTTTGTTTTTTGTTTTTTTTTTTGTTTGTTTGTTTTTTCAGGTATTCTGTTTTTTTTATTCCCAAAATCTCCAAAGATGTCAGATAGCCTGTTGTGGACAAATTTAGATGTGTGAGGACTGAAGCAAGGTGGGGGGATGAGAAAGTACATGAATTATAATTTTGTCTATAATCAGTCAGTAGGGATTGTCATAAAATATAGTTCAGGGAGAGTTCAAACGTGTGATCTTGCATCCAGCCTACACTTACGTATTTTAAGATGAGGGAGGAACATAAGGTGAAGGACAAGAGTAAAGGAAGATGCACACAGGTAGATGATATCCTTTGCAGAAGAGTCAATCTGAAGGAGATTAAAGACTGCAAAGTGGTGTCAGGGGAAAGTGTAGTTAAGCAGCATAGAATGGTGGTCTGTAGGATGATGTTGGAGATCAAGAAGAGGAGGAGAGTGAGGGCAGAGCCAAGGATCAAGTGGTGGAAGTTGAAAAAGTTAGACGGCAAGGATAAGTTTTGGGAGGAGGTAAGATAGGCCCTAGGTGACAATGAAGAGTTACCAGGTAGCTGGGCAACTATAGCGGAAGTAGTAAGGGTGACAGCAGAAAGGGTGCTTGGCATGACATCTGGACAGAGGAAGGAGAAAAAGGATACCTGGTGGTGGAATGGGGAAGTACAGGAGAGTATACAGAGGAAGAGGATGGCAAAGAAGAAGTGGAGTAGTCAGAATGATGCAGAAAGTTAATAATAATTCTTTGCATTTATATAGCGCTTTTCGCACTACTCAAAGTGCTCAGCAATTGCAGGTTAAGGGTCTTGCTCAAGGGCCCAACAGAGCAGAGTCCCTTTGGGCATTTACAGGATTCAAACCGGCAACCTTCTGATTACCAGTGCAGATCACTAGCTTCAGAACCACCACTCCACCTGCAGTTGACAAAAAGTTGACAAGAGTACAAGGAGATAAGGCACAAGGTGAAGAAAGAGGTGGCGAAGGCTAAAGAAAAGGCGTATGATGAGTTTTAGGAGAGGCTGGACACTAAGGAGGGAGAAAAGGACTTGTGGGCTAGACAGAGGATGGTAAGGATGCAGGGAGTAGAGTTGGTGAAGTTGGATAAGTTTAAATACTTGGGATCAACAGTACAGAGTAATGGGGATTGTGGAAGAGAGATGATGAAGAGAGTGCAGGCAGGGTGGAATGGGTGGAGAAGAGTATTAGGAGTGATTTGTGATAGAAGAGTACCTGCTAGAGTGAAAGGGAAGGTCTTCATGGCAGTAGTGAGACCATCTGTGTTATATGGGTTGGAGACGGTGGCACTGACCAGAAAGCAGGAGACAGAGCTGGAGGTAGCAGAATTAAAGGTGTTAAGATTTGCATTGAAATGAGTACATTAGAGGGTCAGCTCAGGCTGGACAGTTTAAAGACAAAGTCAGAGGGGTGACATTGCATTGGTTTGGACATGTGCAGAGGAGAGATGCTGAGTATATTGGGAGAAGGATGTTAACGGCAGAACTGCCAGGCAAGAGGAAAAGAAGAAGGCCTAAGAGAACGTTTCTGGATGTGTTGAGAGAGGCCATGCAAGTGATGGGTGTAACAGAACAAGATGCAGAGGACAGAAAGATATGGAAAAAAAAGATCCGCTGTGGCGCCCCCTAACAGAAGCAGCCGAAACTGACATTGTGTGTAGCATTGCACTGTGGTAGAAATCAAAAACTGCTGAACAAATCAACATTATTAATTAAAGCAAGAAGCTTATCCTGTACTGGACAAGTTTGACAAAACCACTATGAGTCAGGAACCAGACAGAAGGAGACCTGTTCACTGCATCTTTAATATCTTTTCAGCAAATGCTAAAAAGAGAACATTCATCACAATAGTCTGTTAAAGAATTGTAAAAAAAAAAAATAAGGGGAGGGGTCTATTTTATAAACAACTGCATTTACATAACAGTGCTAATTAGTGCATATATTTACTCTGATTGGTTTATTGGCTTACATTCAAATAACTCTTCCAAGTAAAAGACTACACTCTTGTTCTCATATCTCTTAGTTTCAGCTATTACCCTTGAAGTCTCTGCATATGTGACAACTGTCCAGTACTATTCTTTACAGGACATCTGCTGAACTTTTAAAAATCTCCTAGTATATTCTTGTCTTTTATTTACTTATCCATTTCACTAATTCTCTTCATGTTTTTTGAAAACAAATACACTGCAAACCAAAACACTTCATGCACAAACTATGTTACCCTCAAATTTTTCTCTCATACAACTGCATGAGCATCAAATTTATTTTTAGCCAGGCTAATCTCTTCTGGAGATTGCGTCTTACAAGATCTCCTGGTAAAATCTGAGACACTTTTACTTCTCACTAGACCTTGATTCCTGCTGATTGGTGCTTTTAATTAATAAAAAAATCTCAATAGTAACATTTTATTGTCAATCTCAGAATCACTGGTTCAATCTGAAGTTTGGTTGGATCACTATGATTCGGGGCAGCACGGTGGCGCATTGGTACTGCTGCTGTCTCGCAGTAAGGAGACCCGGGTTTGCTTCCCAGGTCCTCCCTGCGTTGAGTTTGCATGTTCTCCCCGTGTATGCATGGGTTTCCTCCGGGTGCTCCGGTTTCCTCCCACAGTCCAAAGACATGCAGGTTAGGTGCATTGCCGATCCTAAATTGTCCCGTGTGTATGTGTGTACCCTGTGTTGGGCTGGCGTCCTGCCTTGTGGTGGCTGGGATTGGATCCAGCAGACCCCTGTGACCCTGTGTTAGAATATAGTGGGTTGTACAATGACTTACTGACACTATGATTTGCATTTCCACAAATTTCCTGCATGAAATATTAAAGCAATACACCACTTACATTTTTTGATGAAAAAATGTCAGATTTTAGAAAAGCACATTATTTCAGATTAGATTAGATAGATGGATAATGGATGGATGGATAGATACAGTACATTTTATTAATCCCATTCAAATGCATAAAGCAGCAGAAATATAAAATGCAAGACCAAAAACTCAAAGAATAAATTATACAGCCAATCAATCATTTGATTGATAAGAAAAAAAAAACTTAACAAGTACATTAGGTAGAAGCATTGAGTTGCCTGACAGCAGTGGGCAGAAAACACCACCAGTGCCACTTTTTAGCACACTGTGCTGGAATGAGCCTGTTGCTAAAAGTACTCCTAGAATGTGCCTCCTAGAGGGGAATTTTCATGATGGCATCCAATGTTGCCCCATCCTCTTTTCCACAACAGCTTCCAGCGTGTTTTTCCCTGTGATGGAGCAGGCTTTTCTGATAAGTTTGTTCAGGCAATATGCTGCTTTAGAGCTCAGGTTGGTTCCCCAGGAGACTGCAGGATAGAACGCCACACTGGCTACTATGGACAAGTAGAACATATCCAGCAGTTTGCTGAACACATCAAAAGACCCGAGTCTCCCAAGGAAGTCCACTCTGCTCTGGCCCTTCTCGTCCAGCACCACTGTGTTGTCCAACCAGACCAATTTGTTGTTTATGTGAATCCCCAGATACTTGTAGCTCTGCACCACTTTCACATTGTCCCTGGCTGAGCTGGCAGTGTAAATGTGGAGGCAGAAAATGAAGCAGATGAGAGCATGTGCAGCTTCAGCTAAGGAGCTGTGGGAGTGGAAGTGACATGAAAGGCAGATGAATAAACAGACGCCAGTTTCAGCCATGGAATAATCAGCTGACCTTTAAAGAATCACAACCACCATGGGAACTGACTCCATTCTGCTTTGTGTCCACCACCTGGGTAATTACATTACATTATGATTATATCATTAAGAGTTGTAACCACCACTGGGCGCCACTAAGACCCAAACTATAGCCTCATGTAATGCGCCGCACACTTTTTGGTTTAAATAAAAAATATTTATTAAACATCAGCACCTTCACAAATAATGAACCTCCCAAAGATCAGCCACAGTACCAATAAATCAACTAGTTTCTTCTTCCTTCCTTCCTCACATCGAGGAGTCAGAGTCAAGAGGCAACAGGCTCCTTTTCATGTCTGAACCGGGATCAGTAAGGGAGCACCTGGACTTGATTGTTTCTTAGAAAAAAATTAAAAACACAACATTAACCCTTGGTATAGCCAGTGTTACTGAATATTTAATCCTTTCCAATAGTTGCTAATAAAATAATTATTGCTTTTTAACCAGTATTGTTTATGCAAGTAGCAAGACAGGCAATTACAGTTATGTGATAAGTGATAAAACCTTAAGATAATTATATTTATATATTTTTATAGTATTATAACGTTAAGTTATAAGCATGCCACACAGAGATGCGTGAGCAACCTGAATAAACAATAAATGTACAATGTGTGTGTTGTTAAAGTTTGCATACAAGTTGATAAATATTTTGTATGTCTTTATTTGTAACTTAGACAAAGCAATGTAATATTAGTGTTACATTAGTGAGAAGCATTCATGTTTACCACCAGGACTAAGTCATGAAAGTGAATTTTACGATAGGGTTGGGCGAAGTGCCTCAAGCAAGTTTGGTACGTTTTTCTCTCCAGGACTCTCAGTCAACCCCCACAGGAAAGTCAGGCTGCCTAACAACAAATGGTTTGGGGGGTGGCAGGTGTGAAGCTGTTCTGTTCCCCCATTGGTCTGAAGTATGGCTGTTTGGAACTGTCTTGTATCAAAGGCCTTTAAGTACCATGACACCCTATTGGCTCCAGGGGTTGGAAGAAAACCTATAAATCTGCTTGCTTTACCTCCCTCTCTCTCTCTCTCTGACCAAACTGATGAAAGACCATCTCACAACATGAACTGAAAAGGACAACACAATGAAGAGCACAGCTCGGCAGCCATATTGAGACAGGCATGCAGCCTGTTCTGAAGAAAGCTGACCACAAAATGAGGACTTAACTAGAGACATTATAAGTAACTAACAAGTTTGTCTGCCGCCAGAAAACTACACATCACAGTTTATCAGGTTGTATGGTTGACAATATTCAAATGTACTTTGCATATTGTTATTATTTATGAATATTATTGATAATACATTATTTAAAGTGTAAATTAAATTCTTTTACTAAACCTAATTGCCTGAGGTTATACATGTAGAAGTGAAGGTGGGGAGAAGCCATATGGTACAATACGTTATAAACAGTGGTAAGTCTGGGAGATTGGAGGCATTCTGACAAAGGCTACATATTAATAATACAAAAGGGGAAAGTACAGTAAAATATTACTCTACCAAGACAAAACAGTGTGAAACATAAATCAAAGAGCTCTTAAGTGCCAGGCATTTTAATGAAATTTGTAGTTGTATCATTGTGGAATTTTGCCTTAATATACCTGCTTTATAGCTCCCTAAAAGTACAGTTTTATGTGCATGTGGATGACTGCTTTAAGCAAAGAGACTTACTCGCACAGCCTAAGAAGACCAAACAGTTACGCTGTTCCTGTGCCAATCACCAAAGCAGGTGCCCACCCATTTTGCTGCTTTTCACTTGAGTTATCCCTCGTCAGCTGTTAACCTTTATGGTAATGTGGCAGTCACCCACATCAGGTGCTCTTATCACTATACCTTGATTATATTATAAAGAAGATTCCAGAGTTTGTTATTTTGGTTCACCTATGCTATGGTTATTGTTAATTATGTTGTTTGCATGAGTGTATCACCCCACATGTACTGCTTTACCTGCACATGGATAGTTGCTTCAATCAAAGAGACCTAATAGCTCTGCACAAGCAAACCAAACGGTTGTCTTTAGACATAAGCTACATCCGTGCACAATCACCAAAGCAGATGTCCACTCTAAGCACTGCTTTCTTTTGAAGATATATCTTCTCACCCTAAGCCAATTTAGAGCAACTAGCCTCACATGCACATGCTGGAAATATGTAAGAAATCCTGGGACAACAGGATTCCACAGAAAACCAGAACAAAAATGACAAAATGAACAAGCACCTCCTCCATTTCCATTTAGATTTAGCACATGGTTGAAGCACTAAAGGTAGCCCCATTTAAGAGTCATTGAAGTTAGGCTTGAATTAATGAAGAAATAACAGTATGGTGCCAATGGTGCTCCTTCCATTCTGAGTCTGAGTTTTTGAATGTTATTTTGAGAAGATGTGGCATCACTGGACTTTATCCAGGTCTTTTTCCTCAGGTGTAAGAGGAAAACAGGTAAGTGACATGTGATAGATAGATAGATAGATAGATAGATAGATAGATAGATAGATAGATAGATAGATAGATAGATAGATAGATAGATAGATAGATAGATACTTTGAAAAGCATGCAAATCTGCACAAACACAAAGAAAGGAATGCTTAAAATGTAAAATTTTACAGTTTATAAGGCAGCCTTATATAACTCCAGGTGTTGTGTTTTCTTTTCTTGCAGGAAAAAAGATCGATAGATACTTTATTAATCCCAAGGGGAAATTCACATACTCCAATAGCAGTATACTGATAAAAAACAATATTAAATTAAAGAGTGATAAAAATGCAGGTAAAACAGACAATAACTTTGAATAATGTTAACGTTGACATGGGTGGAATTGAAGAGTCGCATTTGACACTCATTTGAAGATCTAAGGTTCCGATTTGGTGTATATGGTGAAAGGCATTCTGAAATATAGGATGGAGCGAGATTACTTAAGGCTTTGTAAACCATTAGCAGTATTTTAAAGTAAATTCTAAATGGCACGGGTAACCAATGTAGTGACATCAAAACTGGAGAGATGTGTTCAGATTTTCTTTTCCTAGTTAAGATTCTGACAGCTGCATTCTGCCATCCATCCTAACTACAGGGTCACTGTGCTCTGCTGGAGTCAATCCTAGCCAACACAGGGCGCAAGGCAGGAAACAAACCCTGGGCAGGGCGCCAGCCCACCACAGGCAGTCTGCATTTGTTGCAATCGATTTATGTCTTTTTTGTGCAGTCC
This sequence comes from Polypterus senegalus, assembly GCF_016835505.1. Classification (NCBI taxonomy): domain Eukaryota; kingdom Metazoa; phylum Chordata; class Cladistia; order Polypteriformes; family Polypteridae; genus Polypterus; species Polypterus senegalus. Next base: position 22,072,194 of record NC_053169.1, on the reverse strand, counting down.
TGAGAGAAGTGCATTATTGTAATCTAGCCAACCGAAAACAAAAGCATGAACTAATTTTTCTCGAAAAGTTACAAGGGATTTAACTTTTGCTATATTTCTTAAGTGAAAAAATGCTGTCCTAGTAATCTGAGTAATATGTGATTTAAAATTTAGGTCAAAGTCAATAGTTACCCCTAAATTCTTTACCTCCATCTTGACTTTTAAGCCTAATTGATCAAGTTTATTTCTAATACCCTCATTATATCCATTTTTACCAATCACTAAGATTTCTGTTTTCTCCTTATTTAGTGAGAACATTACTGCTCATCTTTCAGAAACACAAGTAAGGCATTGGGTCAGTGAATCAAGAGAGTCAGGGTCATCAGGCGCTATTGACAAATACAGCTGTGTGTCATCAGCATAGCTGTGGCAGCTTACGTTACGTCTTGAGATAATCTTACCTAATGGAAGTATGGAGATCGAAAAGAGCAGCGGACCCAGGAGAGATCCTTGTGGAACACCACATAGAATATCATGTGTCTTTGAACCATAATTACCACAACTAACAAAGAATTTTCTATCTATTAAGTAAGACTCAAACCAATTTAAGACACTGCCTGAGAGGCGATTTCTAAGAATATTGTGATCAATTATATCAAATGCGGCACTCAGATCTAAGAGGATGAGAACAGATAAACAGCCTCTGTCTGCATTAACCTGCTAGTCATTTACTACTTTAACGAGCACAGTTTCTGCATTGTGATTTGTTCTGAAATCCGACTGAAACTTGTGAAGAACAGAATGTGTATTCAGGTGATCATTTAGCTGCATAATGACTGCTTTTTCTAGGATTTTACTTAAGAAAAGCAAGTTAGAAATAGGTCTAAAATTTTCAAAAGCAGAGGAGTCAAGATTATTTTTCTTGAGTAGGGGTTTAACTACAGCAGTCTTAAGACAGTCTGGGAAGCCCCCCGTATCTAATGATGAATTTACTGTGTCAAGAATACTATCAATTAGCACACTGGATACTTTGAAAAAACTTGTTGGTATTGGGTTAAGGACGCAGGTGGAGGGTCTTAGTTGAGAAATAATTTTATATAAATCAGGTAAATCTACCCTGGTGAAAGAATTAAAACTTGTTTAAAATGGAATACCAGGGTTTAATAGGATTAGTATTGGGGAGATGTACTATATTATTTCTAATATCATTAATTTTGTGAAAATTATAGACAAAATGACAAACAAAGCGCAGGTAAACAGCATTAAACAGTATTGACGGAAACAGAGGTGTCGCTGCAGGACAGGCAAGGTAGGCAGCTACCTGGGCTCACGAACGTGTCTATTTTACATACTGTAGGTACTCAATGCAATAACAAATATATTGGAACTCTACTTGAAGCACAGAATTGACAAACGAAACAATTGGAAATCCTCAAAAGGAGAAGCCCAACCTCAGTAGCGAGAGTGTGATTGTCATGAATAATATTTTTTAGTAATGTTAAATGTAATGAGTGCCATTTTATAAATCATAAAGAGGGTGTGCATGTTTATAGGCAAAATGTGAATAAAAACAAGAACAAGAGGAAAAGAAGAAGTAGGACAGTGGAAAGTAGTAGAGAATATGTAATTTTGAACCAAATAACTTAATGGGGGGGTAGAGTTAAACTGCAGAATCAAGAGTACTGGGGTATCACACACACTCTACACAAAACTATGGAATGATTTATATCAGCAGAGGAAAATCGCTGATAACTTATCTGAGGAGCAAAAAAAGTAATCAAATCCATCAGTAACACAAACATTAAGGTTGGAAGAAAAGCCAAAATATGACTAGAAGAAGAACCCAATGGCCCAAAGGCAATCATCCAACCATTGGTGAAAACTTCAATGCAAGTGGCTCACATTGAAGCAGCAGAATTACAAACACACAGACACAACTTAAATCACTAATGAGCTCAGCACTAAGCGTAAATTCAAATGTTTGATTGTTGTGTGTTCGGACTGATGTACAGCTTAGGTTTTAAACTCGCAAACTTTGATTCTGAAAGGTACAGTCATAACTTTGAGACAGTTTTTTTTCTTTTTATTTTTATAAATGTGTAATTTTTATTTATTTGTATGTGCACCTTAAATTTTTTAAAATTTTATTTCATTTTTTTTTACTTATTTAGATTTTTTAATTTACTTTATTATTTTCTATTTTCTTTATAAATTTTGTATTGATTGTGTGCTTTTATCTCTACATATAATTTTTTACAGAATTAAAATAAAGTATTTGTGTTTGTTAAATTCTCCCTGTTGATCTTATTAATTTTGATGTTGCATTAAAATAATGGTAATAAATCTACAGTCCAAAGACATGCAGGTTAAGTGCATTGGCGATTCTACATTGTCCCTAGTGTGTGCTTGGTGTGTGCGCCCAGCAGTGGGCTGGCACCCTGCCCGAGGATTGTTTCCTGCCTTGCGCCCTGTGTTGGCTGGGATTGGCTCCAGCAGATCCCCGTGACCCTGCAGTTAGGCTATAAAAGGTTGGATAATGGATGGATGGATGGAAATCTATCTATCTACGTTCACACAGCTGGAGCGATTTTTATGAAACTCGGTACATGTGTTTCTCAGTGGTCGACTAAAAATACTGTAGGGTGAAATCAGCACTAACCCATCCCCTTCTGGGTAGGGTGGGCGGTGATCTTACGGTCTTGTATGCATATTATCATTTAGTTGACACTCAGAACGACCACCAGAGGGCGAACTGGAGGTGACTGCCAGCATTCTTTCAGTATGAGCACCAGCACCGAATGCCTGTTGCTTTTGAAATTAAATAAGAGTTCTATGTGTGCAAGTGTGTGTGTCTGTCCGGCCCAGAAATGAGACGTAGAGTAGGGGTGAAGGCTCCAGCTCCGAGGATACGCAAGCAAGCGAGGCCACCACACCAGCAAAAGGAAACCTCCTAAGAAAGACAGTCACTTAGCTACTAATGCACAAACGATGTGAGCACGTCGGCAGCACAAATCATCCTAGGAGAGAGATGCCCAGAGCAGTCCTGACGATTTCAATACTTTCTAGGATCCCGTGCTTTTAACAACATGGGCTTACACAGTTAGCATATACCAGGCGACTGCCAGCATTCTTTATGTTTAAGCAGCACAGCGCCCTTGCTGCTTTTCAGATTAGAGTTGGGCGGTTCTGAGCATCAACTGGATGATAACATACATACAAGACCGTAAAACAAGCACATTAATGAGTCTTCATTGTTTGTTAATTTTTTTTTTTTTAAAGTTGTGTTTTTTAAATTACAGTATATCTTTCTCAAACAATTAAAAAAACATTTTGTTTTCCTCCCGGGCAACGCTGGGTATTTCAGCTAGTTTTACCATATCGGGACTCAGGGGAGGGTGACTTGGAGAGCGTTATAGAGCGCTCTAGAATTGCCTCTGATGGAGGACAGCTTCTTATTAGGATTTCTTTTCGTGACTAATTTATTCAACTATGGTAAGCAATTTTAATATTTAGAGATATCGGTAAACGAATTTCATATATTTTAACATACAGTTTATTTTTAAGATATCTGAAACTCATTTTGAGAAATACCAAAATATGCTCTTTTATATTTAAAGATATCTCCAATACATTTTGAGATATCTCAAATGCATCCAAGATATCTTGGAATCATGTTAAATTTAAGTGGTTACTTCCAGAATAATCAGCACACATCATAAACACAAAACTAAAGCCTAATGAGATTGAATTACTTTGTCCTTTATTTATTGGAAATGTATTCAAATTTCATTTTTTATTTTTACTGTAGACAAATGTTTTGTTGCCATTGAACTCTAGAGTAAACTTTTTTCTCATCTATATTTAGGTGTAGTGATACAGATTTGAGGGGTGCAGGTAAAACTTTCTGCACCATCAGACCTGATATTATGCGTCTCAAATTAGGTGAACTTTCCCAGGCAATGCTATTTTTTTTTCTTCATTTCCTCAACATCAGAATTCAAGGAAAATAGAGAACTTCAGCCAACTTCAGTCAGAGGTAAAGTGTGGCAGGCTTTTAGGATTCCTACTGCCATCTAGTGTTCACACAGAAAATAACATTTAAAAGGAGCATTTCATACCATTTTTTGGTTTCCTACTGCCATCTAGTGCTCACACGGAAAATAACATTTAAAGGAGCATTTCATACTATTTTTTGAACATGCTTCATCTAATTCAAGATCATAGTGGTGCCACCACCTATCCACACAGCACTAGGTACAAGGCAGGAAAAGGCCGATATAACACATAACCTATGCACACAGGGTTAATCTGGATTCATAGATCAAGTTACAACATACATCTTGGGGGATGTGGGAGGGAAAATCACAGCATCTTTTGGAAAACGTACACTAGTACAGGAAGAACTCCACATGGACAGTGACCAGTTTGGGAGCTGAAACCTAGATACGGATCCATGAGGACCTAACATAATAATATAACATCCTCCTGGCCTCTTAATCCAACCATTACCATAAAATTCTGACTCTCATTTTATCCAGGTACTTAACAAGGCCAAAAATAACCCTTGATACAGTATCAATCCTTAGCAGTGTCACTATAGTGCATCCATCCCCCATGGGATTGGGAGGGTTAGAATAGCCAGTGTGGCATGCGGCTGAGGGTGGAGCCCAGCCAGGACGCCTGAGGGGACTGGAGGAGGGCTGGTGCCTCCTCCTGACCACGAGGGGGCGACCGCCCTGGTTTCATTGGTGGCCTCGTGTAGAGGGCTTGGAAACCCAACCCCGTAGGGGCCCGTGGCCACCGCCAGGTGACGCCCCGGTGCCTGAGGAACCCTGGGCCCAGGGGAAGAAGACAGGAGACACCTGGAGGGCTTCTGGGTGCACAGCCGGCACTTCCGCCACACAGGGGCGTGTCCAAGGAGGAGTGCCGGGAAACACCTGGAGCCCATCTGGGGTGGAATAAAAGGGGGCGTCTCCCTCCAGTCGAGAGCGGAAGTCGGGTGGAAGAGGACGGAGCTGGAGAGAGGACTGGAGGTGGCCAGAAGGAAGGCATTGAGTGACTGTGAGGCCTGGACTTTGGGGGATCGGTGCTGGAGGCACTGGGTTTGTGCACTGAACTGTTTACTGTATATAGTGTAAATAAACATGTGTTGGGTGCAAAACGATGTCCGCCTGTCTGTGTCCGGGTCCCGTTCCACACCAGTTAGAATAACCAGTTAACCCAATACATACAGTATCTCACAAAAGTGAGTACACCCCTCACATTTTTGTAAATATTTTATTATATCTTTTCATGGGACAACACTGAAGATATGATACTTTGACACAATGTAAAGTAGTCCGTGTACAGCTTGTATAACAGTGTGAATAAATAACTCAACACACAGCCATTAATGTCTAAACTGCTGGCAACAAAAGTGAGTACACCCCTAAGTGGAAAATGTCCAAATTATGCCCAATTAGCCATTTTCCCTAGCCTGTGTCATGTGACTCATTTGTGTCACAAGGTCTCAGGTGTGTTAAATTTGGTGTTATCGCTCTCACATTCTCTCATACTGGTCACTGGAAGTTCAACATGGCACCTCATGACAAAGAACTCTCTGAGGATCTGAAAAAAAGAATTGTTGCTCCACATAAAGATGGCCTTGGCTATTAGAAGATTGCCAACACCCTGAAACTGAGCTGCAGCACGGTGGCCAAGACCATACAGCGGTTTAACAGGACAGGTTCCACTCAGAACAGGCCTCGCCATGGTCGACCAAAGAAGTTGAGTGCACGTGTTCAGCGTCATATCCAGAGGTTGTCTTTTGAAAATAGATGTATGAGTGCTGCCAGCATTGCTGCAGAGATTGAAGGGGTGGGGGATCAGCCTGTCAGTGCTCAGACCATACACAGCACACTGTATCAAATTGGTCTGCATGGCTGTTGTCCCAGAAGGAAGCTTCTTCTAAAGATGATGCTCAAGAAAGCACGCAAACTGTTTGCTGAAGACAAGCAGATTAAGGACATGGATTACTGAAACCATGTGCTGTGGTCCAATGAGACCAAGATAAACTTATTTGGTTCAGATGGTGTCAAGCGTGTGTGGCGGCAACCAGGTGAGGAGTACAAAGACAAGTGTGTCTTGCCTACAGTGAAGCACTGTGGTGGGAATGTCATGGTTTGGGGCTGCATGAGTGCTGCCGACACTGGGGAGATACAGTTCATTGAGGGAACCATGAATGCCAAAATGTACTGTGACATACTGAAGCAGAGCATAATCCCCTCCCTTTGGAAACTGGGCCACAGGGCAGTATTCCAACATGATAACGACCCCAAACACACCTCCAAGACGACCACTGCCTTGCTAAAGAAACTGAGGGTAAAGGTGCTGGACTGGCCAAGTATGTCAATAGACCTAAACCATATTGAGCATCTGTGGGGCATCCTCAAAAGGAGCGCATGGTCTCTAACATCCACCAGCTCTGTGATGTCGTCATGGAGGAGTGGAAGAGGATTCCAGTGGCAACCTGTGAAGCTCTAGTGAACTCCATGTCCAAGAGAGTTAAGGCAGTGCTAAAAAATAATGGTGGCCACACAAAATATTGACACTTTGCGCACAATTTGGACATTTTTCACTTAGGGGTGTACTCACTTTTGTTGCCAGTGGTTTAGACATTTAGACATGGTTGTGTGTTGAGTTATTTTGAGGGGAAAGCAAATACACTGTTATACAAGCTGTACACTAACTACTTTACATTATATCAAAGGGTCATATCTTCAGTGATGTTCCATGAAAAGATATAATAAAATATTTACAAAAATGCAAGGGGTGTACTCACTTTTGCGAGATACTGTACATCTTTAGAGTGTAAGAGGAAAACTCACACTAGCAGAAAATCCCAAAATCCTCACAAGAAATCCCCACCCAACCACAGAGAGAACATGCAAACTATAATAAGACTGAAAAAAGTTAATAACATTAAAAGTGCTGATGTTTCAAGCCTTTAATCACTGACTGTAATGGCTATATCCTTCAAACATTTTCCCTGTTTTGCTATCTATCTATCTATCTATCTATCTATCTATCTATCTATCTATCTATCTATCTATCTATCTATCTATCTATCTATCTATCTATCTATTATATAGTGCCTTTCACTCTAAAAAGGCATCTATGATAAGCTGACATCAAATCCAGGGTTGCGTCCAACTGAAGAAGAATCCAGTTTCCAAAAATCCTCTATTAGTAAAGCAGATTCAGCAAAAAGCTTAATCATTTTGTTTAAACACTTAAACATCTAAACTTAAGACTCTTGTTCTGTTAAGGGAAAGACAGCTATTTGGCACATTATATTTTAAAGTGTGAGAATGTTATTAGTAAGTAACCTATGGTGTATACTGCAGATAAAAATAGCTTTAATATTGCAAGAATTTCACTAAACTCTGTAAACTTGATCTGCATCATACAGCAACCCTTGAATTTAAAGAAAATATTTCAGCTCAATGCAAAAATCTCTAGTGTCATCTAGTGTCACAAAATGGCAGTGCTACAAACAAGGCAGTCACTTCAAAAACATTCATTTATTGTCTACAAACAGGTGAAGCTCAGACCTGGCAGAACTCAAACATGCTGAGGTTACGGGCCAGCAGGGAAGAAAAAAAACAGAAATAAAAAAAAATAATAAGATGAAAACTATTTGTCTTAATTGTTTATTAAAAATCAAATAAATAATATAAATATTAAGGTAATAACAAGTAACTGGCTAAATCCTATAAACAGAAATGCATATAATAGAGCTGGTTGCATATTACTTAAGAAAGGCAAACAAGATCATCAAAGTATGGGTGGCCATCAACATAAAATAGAATTTATAAGTCTACTTCAAATAGAGATCAGCAACTTCATGGTGCAGAGATTTGGATCTAGACTGAAAACTGCTGAATTAGACATATAGCAAATACAGCTTTAATGTCGCCAACTCAAGTTTAGATTAAGAGGAACTTCACTATGTGAAGTCAATAAATTATTGATTTCACAAGTGGTGTTAAAAAAGGCATACCAGAACGCACAGTTTGTTGTCTTGATAGATAGATAGATAGATAGATAGATAGATAGATAGATAGATAGATAGATAGATAGATAGATAGATAGATAGCGAACATGTTTGAAGGATATAGCCATTACAGTCAGTGCTTAAAGGCTCAAAACATTTTTAATGTTATTAACTTTTTTCAGTCTTATTGTAGTTTGCATGTTCTCTCTGTGGTTGTGTGGGGATTATTTGTGGGGTTTTGGGGGTTTTCTGCTAGTGTGAGTTTTCCTCTTACATTCTAAAGATGTATGTATTGGGCTAACTGGTTATTCTAACTGGCTATTCTAACCCTCCCAACCCCATGGGGGATGGATGTGCTATAGTGGCACTGCTGAGGATTGATACTGTATCAAGGGTTATTTTTGGCCTTGTTAAGTACCTGGATAAAATGAGAGTGAGAATTTTAAGGTAATGGTTGGATTTAGAGGCCAGGAGGATGTTATATTATTATGTTAGACCCTCATGGATCCGTATCTGGGTTTCAGCTCCCAAACCTGGTCACTGTCCATGTGGAGGTCTTCCTGTACTAGTGTACATTTTCCAAAAGATGCTGTGATTTTCCCTTCCACATCCCCCAAGATGCATGTTGTAATTTGATCTATGAATCCAGATTAACCCTGTGTGCATAGGTTATGTGACTTTTAATCTTCAATCAAATTACAGCGTTTGTTAGAAATGGTGAAGTAATGGCTAGCACTGCTATCTCACAGCACCAGGGTCCTGTGTTCAGATGCTATGATGTCTCCTTTTGTTTGGTTTTCTTTTGGTGCTGTATTTTCTTCAAAAGCCCCTTTGGATTAACTCAGTGTAGGAGTGCATTCAAAGTGCCTTGTGAAGGGCTAGTATTCTCTCCAAGGTGAGTTCTTGCCTTGTGTCTGATGTTGTCAGGATAGTTTCTGCTCGCCCTGTTTCACAAAATACAGATTTAGAGAATGTATGCAATGACTCTAGAGGAGAGTTTCAAAAGAAGTTTTCTGAGAGCAAGAATGAGTCCATCTACAGTAATACAACAAAGATCTGGTCTCCCTTTTAAACACTAACAGCCTTTTTTGCATTTTCCAATACAATCAGACCTTAATCTAATCCTCAAGCATTTAACGCTAACTTGATTAGTTTAGATTTGATAAACTTTATTAATCCCAATGGGAAATGTAGACGCATGCAGCACCAGAAACACAAAAAACATAGATACTGGCTAATAAGACAAATAATATAATCAATAAATAGATTTGATAAAAAAAATATATGTCTATTGTGCAGAAATAGAAAAAAAGAACTTAAACAATTTATGTATTTGGTTTGGGACTTCAGGACTTTAATGTGACTTTAATGCTTCCACATTAAGTTGTCTGATATCAGCAAGGAGAAAAGTCCCCCTGAGGCACTTCTTGAACAACTAGGGTGGAATGACCCTGTGGCTAAAAGTGGTCCAGCAGAGAGCCTCCTGGAGGGGATGGACAGGATTTTTTATGTTGGCATCCAGTTTTGCTACCATCCCCTTGATAAAATGTGTTTCATGAATACAAGAGATGCAAATGAATTGTACACCTGCAGTGAAAACACATAAGCAAATGTGTGCTCCCATGTAAAGCAGAACAAACGTGAACTTGGACAGGTGTTTATAATGCCATCTCCCTGAGAAAAAAAGGTGTGCGTTTTGGATAACAGTGGAAACATCTGATGATATTTTGCCAATGACATGTTAAATTATTAGTTAACAGATACTGTGGAGAATTAGATAGATTTGACAGTTGAAATATTAGATAGTTAGATCATATTTGCTTCTCTTTAAAGGCCCTAGGTACATTGTAAACAAGCTTCCTGAATCTCCTAAAAAACAATGTCACTACTGTGTGTTTTGCTACAGTGTTCATGTTCTCTTTCATTTTAATATCACAGTATGTGATTCTCACTCCTTATTTTACTCGATAACATTCCTCCATAAGCAGCATGGTGTTTCATTGGGAGCCCTTCTGCCTCACAACAAGGAAGTCAGGGATCACATCCTGGATTCTCCCTATGTGGAGTTTGTATGTTCTCCCCATATCTGTGTGGGTTTCCTCCTGCTGCTCTGGTTTCCTCCCAAAGACATGCAGGTTAGGTGGTAAAGTGCTGCTAAATTAGCCCTGTGTGTGTGTGTGTTTGTGTTCACCCTGCGATGGATGAGCGTCCTGTCCAGAAAATTGTTCCTGTCTTGCACTCTGTTTTTGCTGCTTGCTTTGATAGGCTCCCACAACCCTGCTCAGGAGGGTTTGTAAGATGGGTGGATGGTTGGATATTCGTCTACATACAGTAGATGACAAACAACTAAGAAAAATGTTTTGGTTTACATCTCCTGCTAGAGTATTGAGGAGCTTTAATTATATAACTGAAAGTCACATTGACATAGACATCCTTATTTCATTTAATATTTAAAGGTTACAATTGTGGAGGGCAGCACGGTGGCACAGTGGTAGCGCTACTGCCTTGCAGTAAGGAGACCTGGGTTCGCTTCCTGGGTCCTCCCTGTGTGAAGTTTGCATGTTCTCCCCGTGTCTGCGTGGGTTTCCTCCGGGCACTCTAGTTTCCTCCTACAGTCCAAAGACATGCAGGTTAGGTGCATTGGCGATTCTAAATTGTGTTTGTGTGCCCTGCCTGGGATTTGTTCCTGTGTTGGCTGTGATTGGCTCCAGCAGACCCCCATGACCCTGTGCTCAGATATAGTGGGTTGTATAATGGATGAATGGATAGTTGTGGTTATTAATATTTATGTTTGCTTGTTTTTAGGCCACTTGAAATTTAATTGCTAGAAGAAGATACAAGATAAAGCAGTCATTAGAGGGTGGAGGGTTTAGCACAAAGACACTGGTGTCAACATCAACTTTGTTTTGTTAAGGTCAGTACAGAGGTTCCAGTGGCTGCATTTCAACTCATGAGTCCTCAGTTTGAATCCTGGCTCAGTCACTGCTTGTGCAGATTCTGCACCTTTCCTCCCAGAAGTGCGCTGATTTTCCTTTTACATTGCAAAGTTAATTGTATTGCTAAATGCAATGCCAATAATGTAATAAATTGTGTAATTGTGTAATGTAATGTTTGTGTATGTGAGAGTATGCCCTGCTATGGACTGGCACCACTTTCGGGGTTAATCTTTTCTTGCTTCTAACACAGTGAAGGTAAACTCCAGGAAGTGGGTAAGAGAATTTGAAAATAAATGGAGAGATGGGGAGCGGCATGGTGGCGCAGTGGTAGTGCTGCTGCCTCACAGTTAGGAGACCCAGGATCACTTCGCTGTGTGGAGTTTGCCTGTTCTCCCCATGTCTACGTGGGTTTCCTCCAGGTACTCCGGTTTCCTCCCACCGTCCAAAGACATGCAGGTTAGGTGCATTGGTGATTCTAAATTGGCCCTAGTGTGTGCTTTGTGTATGTGTATGTGTTTGTGTGTGTGTGTGTGTGTACACCCTGAGGTGGGCTGGCGCCCTGTCCAGGGTTTGTTTCCTGCCTTGCGCCCTGTATTGGCTGGGATTGGCTCCAGCAGACCCCCATGACCCTGTAGTTAGGATATAGCGGGTTGGATAATGGATGGATGGATGGAGAGAAGGGTGCATTATCAGGCAGCAAGCAGGCTTTCCAGTCAGTAAGGGCTGTTTCACAGATACACTCAGTTCTATCTGTGCCCACTGGTGGTTACTCATGTTTGATAAAAAAAAGTAGTGTTTGCGATGGTAATGTATTACAAAGATATGCAACTAATTTGTTACCCTGTGTGTTTAAACAGTTCTCTGTCTTTATGTGTACTAATTCCTTACTTAGTAATTTACAAAATGTATACATGCATTTTATCTGAGAACTTGTCACAGCACTCTGTGCCCACACTCACTGTAGAGAGTTAAACAAAAATAAAATGAATTGAATATGCACACAAATCCTATGCATTTTAAAATTCTACCCTTAAAAATAATTTTGTTTTCTTCCATGTGCTGTGAAATCCAGCTTTTTTGATGTCTATGGGAAAAAGGGAAAAGTCCATAAAAATGACAAAAGGCGTTACGTGAATATGCCCTGTGATGTGTCAAGCTATAGCCCTCCCATGTGAGCAAAACTGCTGCCAGTCACGCATCCTGTTATTTAGAACCTTCTGAAAATCTTTCTTTCATTAAGTGACTCCAAGGCACAGTGCGAGGAAGCCAGGCTTTTGATGTGGTACAGTGTCTTATAGCAGCAGCTTTTACATCCTGCTAAAAATGTGAACTGCATTGCTAAAGTTGCATTATGTTGCCTATTCTCTACATCTCAAGTGGGACAAAGTGTTAAAATAATGAAATAACAGAGCTTAGTGCAACATAGATAAGTTCCCCCTGCCATGGGGGAGTAGGTCCACTCTGGAATTTACCGGTTGCATCTTTGTCATGATCATTAATGGAAAAAACTAAAAAAAAGTATAGTGGGAAATTGTAGGCCAAAAATAAAAACAGATGTTTATCTCAAGCTCTGCACTGAACAGACAATGCATTGTGTGTCGCACACAAACCCTTAAAAATGAATAGAAGCCAATCTAATCAGATCTCATTCATTTTTTGAGGACCAGCATTCAGTCAGTACTCAGCTTTCAAACTAAACCCTTTATAAAGAAAAAGAAGGGAAGACTAACTAGAAAGATTTCATTTAGAATGTGGACAGTCATCCAAATCAGGTTTGTGCAAGGAAGGCTTTGGTTAGCCAAAAACCTCTAAGGTATAAAGTGGATTTTGAAAATGAATAGGGTGGCATGGCGCTGCTGCCTCGCAGTTAGAAGCTTTCTGGGTCCTCCCTGCATGGAGTTTGCATGTTCTCCCCATGTCTGCGTGGGTTTCCTCCAGGTGCTCCGGTTTGCTCCCATAGTCCAAAGACATGCAGGTTAGGTGCATTGGCAATTGTAGTGTGCTTGGTGTGTGGGTGTGTGTGTGTGCACGCCCTACGTTAGGCTGGCGTCCTGCCCAGGGTTTGTTTCCTGCCTTGTGCTCTGTGTTGGCTGGGATTGACTCCAGCAGACCCCCATGACCCTGTAGTTAGGATATAGCGGGTTGGATAATAATGGATGGATGGAAGGATGAAAATGAATAGTTGGCATCACATTTGATATTGACACAGTCATTATTCTGAGACTTCGCCAGGTGGGGACACCCTTAGGGAGCCAGAAGAGGTGATTGAAATGAGAAAAAAATGTAAAGACAAATAAAAAAATAATTCTGATAGGAAGAGAACTGAAACAAAGCCAGAACCCTATCAGAAGACAAGTTTCTGAGGGTTACCAGCTTGCGTGATATGCGCCTCGTAGCATAACAGCTTCAGCCACAGCTTAACGGTGGTCAAAAAAAGCAAGTCTCAGATTCACTGTGAAGAGGAGACTTTGATGGTGCGGGTTTGACAGGGCAAGTGGCAGTAACAAAGCCATTCTTTGAAGGGCAAAAAATAAGGCCTTGAAATACCGGCTGTGAGCTACTGAAGACTGGTAGAAAGTTTTATGGAGCGATGAATCAAAATTTTAAATCTTCAGTTCATCACGTATGGTGCTTGTATACAATCAAGTCGGTGAGAAAGGATGGTTCCTCGGTGTGTTTGTGAGATACAAAGCCCCCAAGCTCCTTACTCCTGGTTGCTGGATTATATGAACTGCTCTTCGAGATGAACATTCATTGGCTGTCAGCTCTCATATGCACAGTGCTCACCCCTATGATGTAAAACAAAATGAACCCTGTTTGGTTTTATTGGTGTGAGTCAGGTAGTAGTTGGAGTGAGTCAGTGAGCATGTCACATTATGTAACCAGCTTTACAGGGGCACAGGGTCTGCTTCCGACTCGCTAGATTATGTACACAAAGGTTGCAACTGAAAATCGCTGGAAAGCTGTGTAATATGACATGGTCTTAAGATTTTATTAGATTTGGTCTTAAGCTGAAGAGTACTTTGAAGTTCCTTTAGAGGCTCTTGAAAGCAAGAAAACCTTGGAACTGTGGTATCATTTTTCATAAATTATTTATTTCATTTTAAACTGTGGAATGGCTTTAAAATAAGCTTTCATCGCACAGGCCAGAGTACCCCACAGAGGTGGTCCTAGAATACATTTATACTTGCAAAAATAAGTACAAAGGCTTTGGAATAAAAAAAGTAACATTTCCAAAGCATAAATATTACCAACATGTTTAATTTATCTAAACTTAAGGTATAATTGGGCATCTGAATTAAGATTGTTTCACTCAGATATGTTTACCTTATGTCACAATATGCAGAAAATATGCAGAAAAACAGGCCAATCTTCTTTAGACACAAGGGCAGGCATATATAAATGAGCCCCTTAGGACCACCTAAACAGCCAGTCTGTTGAACCTTGGGGCTAAGGACGGTATATGTTTAAAAATATTTGTTGGCCTTTGTGTTTGTACACAGTAATTAACATTCTGGTTGAGTGATTCCATAATCAGATGATGTCTGCTTAAAAAAATAAAACTCCAAACTTCAGTCAAAATTCATGTGAACAGGACAGCTTATAATTATGAGAGATGCTGGTCTGTATGCACCTGCACATTACTTTGATTATTTTTGAAAGCTCTTGAACAGAGCTGAAAAATAGTCAAACTTCTAAAACTGTATAATTCCATTTCAGGTGGGTTGGGGAATGAATCTTACCCCAAAATTATCAGCAAAAGGTACAAACCAACGTTGATGAGCACCACTCACACACTCAGCCATGCTCACACTCACTCCTACAGGGCTGGTTAACCCAACTGGCAAAGTCATTCAGATGTGGGAGGAAAAACCAGATAACCTGATGGAAAACACACACAGACACATGAAGCTAAACAAAAAATAATACACACTAAATAAAGCCAAACTCAGAGGGACTTTTAATATGGTACTGCTTCGGCATTCTGGCACATGGACTTTGAGCACCTGAAGTCAACAATTCTAAGTAATTCATCATTGATGCACGTTGAAGGCAGACTGTATTTTCTTGGAACTTGAAGGGGATGGTCAGGAATCTGAGCATTAAAGGATAAGAGTAAAACAAAGTAATAAATGTAACAAAACCCTCACTGCAAATGGAAGGTCCCGCTGCACACCAGAATGGGAATTCCTCTTTCATTTTATCAAGTGTCCAGAAAGAAAATCCATTAAGGATGCCAACACAACAGAAAGGAGGGAAAAAGCGGGCAACCAATGAAAGGCCTGATTGAGAGTAGGTGGCAGGAGAGAGATTCTCTTTGAGATAATTGAGAGCTTGTTATTTTAGATAAAACAGGCAGTGCAGAAAATGGATGGAAGATCTGGTCTCTAATGTCAAATCAAGCCTTGAGAGTGCAGAAATACCAGGGACTGTGAGTGGGAGCTGCCTTTTGGGCATAGAGAGCTTGTGATGGTATATAAAGGTATATAAAGGTGTGTTGATGTAGATATAAAGGAGCCCCAGTAGTGTTTGTGTGTTGATGTAGATATAAAGGAGCCCCAGTAGTGTTTTTTGGCACACTTCTGTTGAATGACTCCTTAGTTGGCTGAAAGACCTCAGTGTTAATGTGTCAGAGGAGTTATGTGCAGCATTGATCATAATGGCACTTGGGTTTGTTTGCATTCTTTCCTTCGCTACTACCTCTGAGATGTTTAATAAGCTTGTTGATTCGGTGGGCCTCACTTCAATTAATGTTAATGGTCCTGTGTACCTCAGACTAGAAAATCGCACTGGCCATCAAGGAGTTGTACAATATGTGAAGGATGTCACTGCCCACATTATCGAAGTGTAATCTCTTAAGAAAAAAAAAAGTCTGCTCTCCTCTTTCTTGTATGTTGAGGTGAAAGTCAATAAGCATTTCCTTGGTTTTGCTAATACTGAGTTGCAGACAACTCTCAAAGTTCCTCACCTGACTCCTATACTCTTGTCTTATCCTCTTCTCAATAAACCCCATTAGTGCTGACTCATCTGAAAATATTTGTCAGAAAAAGGATCTAGTGTTATATTTATAGTTCAATGTGTTCAAAGTGAAAAGAAACGAAGACAGTAGTGATCCTAGTGGTGCTCCAGTGTTGCCCACACAATCCTTGAACCTTTTAAACGGCATTCTTCCAGACAGACAGCCCATTATCCAGAATATCACAGGCTCACCCACCTAAATACAGTACATCTGAGCTTACTCCTTAAAAGGAATGGATGGATGGTATAAAAGGCACTGGAGAAATCACAAAACATAATCCTCACAGTGATGCCAGCTTTGTGTAGATGCAAATAAGCCTTGTGGAGCAGATAGATAATTGTCTCTTCCACTACGATTTTTGTCTGATAGGCAAACTACAATGGGACCAAATGTTTTTTCACAAGAATATTTATATTGTCCAAGGATGTAAGGGCCACTGGCCTGTGGTCATTAGGTAAAGTGACATCTACTTTTTGAGAACAGGAAAAATACAGGATGTTTTCTACAGAAGCAGCACTTTATGGAGTCTGCGTGTGGTTTAATGTCTACTCTCTGCAAGTATTAAAGTTGGAAAGTGATATGGAACAAATAAAGGGTTACTGACCGAATGAAGGACAAGTCAGTAGAGACACAGACAGACAGAAAGTGAGGATGAGAGCACGTTTGCAATACCTTGGAGATGGGAAAGTGGGGAAGCCATCTACTCCTAACAGAGGAGGGGAATGATGCTTGCAAAGGTATGCTCACCAGGGTTACAAGGCTTCTGTTCTCTATACAGTCTTTGGTATTTTCTATTTTCCCTTATTTACCTCCTCTGCCCCAATAGTTTAATAAAATAAAACAGTATGATAATATTGTGGTTTTGGATGTATCAAACACCACAACAACAATAAGATTCTTAAAATGCATTAATGGCATGTTGGAATTTTTTCAAGTTATGGAGAAGCACTAGAAGCCACCCTCCACAGATACACATGCAACAAATTATAAATTAGCCCTGAGCATGAGAAGATATAAGAATGGCGGAGGCAACAGTATGCTATGAATCCCACAAAGACACAGGGGGCACATGAAAAGTCCGAGTAGGAAGGACACAGGGTGTAAACTCTACTCTCTTTGTTGCCAGACAGCAGCGCTACCACTGCATATGATATGCAATTTATGCTAATTGAAGTCCCTAAACTATCCTAGTATTAGATAATGTGAGCAGGGTTGTGTGTGTGTGTAAATGTACCTTGCAGTCAACCAGAATTGGTTTCAATCTTCCACTCAATGTTGTTGAATTATGCAGCAGCTTCCTTTGCCCTTGAACTAGATTACTGGGTTATAAAATGTTTGGATGAATGAGTTTAAAAATCCACTCTTTTCATGTAAGGGTTATCGTGAGCTACCAGAGCTTATCCAGGCAGGGTGATGGAGCTCCAATTACATACACATATTCGCACTCACAACAGGCCTTCAAGTATTTGGACTTAAAAGTGCTATATGGAATAAAGTTACTTTTTTCACGCCTCACAAGTGACTCATCATGTTACCTGGAGTGAGTTTTTTAACCTGCACATCATGAAAGAGTAAAAAGAGCTAATCAAGAACAAAATGCACTTTGAACAATAAGAGAAAACTCTAAAGCTCAACGGGTTTCAAGACGACAGTCACACAGGTTCATCTAGAAAAATGAGAAGATTTGAGTATCTGGGTTGTTTTATAGAAAGTAATGTGTTTTAATTACTGCATATGGTGACAAGTAAACCAGACTAGTAAGATCCTCATCCTTGTCCTCCAGCCTCAACTGCACCTCATGACAAACAGTTAACAGTCTTTTCATCTTCCATTTTAGGAGGGTTCTGAAGGGCACTCTAGTAGGTCAGCAGTGTGAGTCGGGCCTTGCCTTGGTCTGTGTGGCATCTGCGCATTCTTCTATGTCTGTGTGAAGGCATCCCAAAGATATGTGTGCTAGCTTACTGATTTAGTCTAAACTGTCCAAGTCCGGGGTGAGTTTGCTCTGCTACAGAGAGGCATTCCATCTATTGCTGCTTCAAGCCTTGCACCTAAAGCCTTGCTACCATGATCCTATACTGGAAAAAGTAGGTTCAGTAAATTGATGGATGAAAATACTTTTTAAATATGCTCTTCTTTAAAACATTTTATTTAAATGTAGTATTGGTGCCTGTGCTCCCCAATGCAAACATTCTCAGTATGCCCTTGGATCTATTAATAGCCCCAAACTGGCTTGCCACAAACTATATGGGCAGACAGAACAGAATGTCAGCTTGATGTCAATCTTGACCAAAGCAGACCCTCTGCGGCTTGTCACTCAAGATTTTCATGGTGGACGCCCATTTAAAGGTCACCCTGACTTCCACACAACTATTAGGAACCTTTCATCTGTTTTGTGCAAGGAACAGGATTTTAGATATCAGCCATCCTCTGTGTGACCACCATGAAGGATCCTGTTACCCAACCTGCTTTTACAAAGTCTCCATTTTACTGGATTCTTGTGGCGCCACATTCCAGACTTTTATGACTTTAAGTGTGAACAGGTTTGCGGAGAGTTTTCAGCACAATAAGTCAACAACTGGCATGCTTTTAAGATTCACTGCTGAAGAAGAAATGGTGAACTGCATCAGAAATATAAGCATTAAGACATACCAGCACCAAAATTTTTGATGTAGTTTGCATTCAGAGCCAATTGATTATTCTGGACAGCAAATTTTATTTGAAATTTGCTTCAAGATGAACATAAATATAATTTCTGATTGACTGTATCATGTAAGAGTTTGGAAAACGATGAACATAACTTTTATTGAATTGAGTGCATTTTAGTGCTTTAACAAAGCTGATGCATTGCCTTAGTTCGATCGAGCTAAAATTGTTTTGCTACTGATCTTCATTTGTACTCAGCCTCTGATACTTCCAGTTTGAGTGTTCAACAATAGTCGGCCAGCATTGACAGATTTTATACGCCCAGAAAATGAATCTTTATCAACATGTTGCACTTCATTGTTTTGTGTGCTTGGTGCATGTTGTCAACCATTTAGATGTAGGCTGGTGCTCTGTAGGTGGGAAGAAAATTCTCAACAATATCCTTAATTACCTTCCATTCAATCTCTTCCAGCCCCACTAGTAGATATTCAAACCACTTGTCAATGATGATGTGTTTGATTTATAGATCAACAAAATGCCTTTCTTAATCTGTGGAAACATCTGTCTCAAATATTAAAATCCTTCACCCTCCTTGTTCATTGCGTTCACAATGTTTTTCATTAGTCCAAGTTTTTTATGACATGGAGGCAAAAATATCTTTGTTGTGTCAACAAGTGGTTTATATGCCACACTTTTCTATTTAATGTAACAAGACTCTTTAGCATGGCTGTTCCATTTGCAGCACCTGGTCTGTCCAAGCTGGTTTTCTAATGGCAGTAGCTATATTACCAGTGATGTTTCAGTTGAAGTTGTTGTACTGTATATGTATACTTATTTATTTATTTGGCTGACACTTTTATCAAAGTGACTTACAACATTTGAGATATAATTGGTTACATTTGAATCACAGGCAGGTGAAATGACTTACTCATGGTTACACAGTGTTAGTAGTGGGATTTGAACCCAAAACCTCAGAGTTTGAATTTCTAGGTCCAAAGCCTTAACCACTATGTCACACTGCCCTGTGTGACTTTCTAACATGGTCTGGAGTATTTTTTTTAAACAGATATCATCTGATCTTAAAATTACTAAACAAAGATATTAAACTACTATGTACAAATACAAAAGGCAACAAATATTTAAAAATGTGTAGCATCCTTAGCTATTAAAATGCCTTCCATTACTTTGGGTGTCTGCTATGAGCGATTGCTCTGTCGAGGACTGTTTCCTGCCTTATACCCAGTGATCCCCAGATAGGCCCCATATAGACTTTCAGCTGGATTAAGCAGGCTTGTGAATCTATATTATGCTATTTATGTATTGTCCAAATAACTAAAAGGTCTAATTAGTACTGTGTATTATGAAAAAATACTGCCACGTATGTATGTTTCATGTAATATTTAATGCCAGCTTTGAGAATGGTCAATAACTCATTTCTTTATGACAGAGCTGACATTTGTTTCAGGCTGTTGCATTAAGGTTTGTTGGTATTAGCAGAAATATGTAGTGAAGTGACCTTAATGGAGATCTATTAATGTAGTAGACACCAAAAAGTCACTCACTATCAGCGCTAAAGTCAAGAATTTGCTTGTATGTTACAGTGACGACACCAGTTATTAATGAAATATTGCTACAGAACTGAGGCAATGAATTTCAGCAAAACAGCAAAGCTTTAACTGGAGTTTACACTTTTATCCAGTCAGCTTTTAGAACTTCTTAAGAACACATATTAGCACCAGTTGCCCATCCAATGCAATGTTTCATCTTACAGTACTTATTTTCAGTCACTAAGCCATAAACAACTGGCAGTTTTATGTACAGGTCATAATCAATAACTGATTTCAGTTCTGTTTGGAGCAAGGCAGATGCCAGCAAAAGACAAGATGTGAGGGCCTATGACAAGTATTGACTCCCTTGGAAGAGCTAAAAAGGAGTATGTTGTTTGTTTTGTGGCATAAAAAAGTGGACGAGTCACCCCGCAGGTCAGTCAGGAACATTTATTTGTATTAAAAAGTTACGTTTTATATTTGATCTTTAACTTTTGTAACTAAGCATTTCACTACAACTTTGCACTATTTGTATAATTGCATGTGACAAATAAAATTTGATTTGCTTTTTTAAGTGTCTGAATGGCATGGGAATTTGTTATTTTTTATTATTAAGTATTACTCCTTCCACTTTCCTTACCCTTGTGCATTTATTATTTTTTTAATAAATCACCTTATTTCATTTCACATGAGTTTACCTGGTGTTGTTCTGGATTCAGGATCTCACTACCATCCTGCTGATCACCAATATATCCCCTTACACCAAGATCAAATAGGATCCAAAAATGTAAAAAGGTGTGATTATTTGCTAAAAACATACATAAAGGTGAAAAAAAGGAAAACACAAGGCAAAATGAATGCTGTATGGAGTGCCAGTTCAGTGCAATTAAGGGATAATTTACAGATAACAGTTACCTAAACATACATATCTTTGGCATGACAAAAGAAAAATGAAAAAGCCAGAGAAAATCCACACAAACAGGGGGAAACAGTGACTGGACAGACCTTCCTTCACATCTAAATTACAGTCATATGAAAAAGTTTGGGAAACCCACTCAGCCTGCATAATAATTGACTCTACTTTCCACAAAAAAGATAACAGTGGTATGTCTTTCATTTTCTAGAAACATCTGAGTACTGCGGTGTTTTCCAAAACAAGGATTTTTAGTGAAGCAGTATTTAGTTGTATGAAATTAAATCAAATGTGAAAAACTGGCTGTGCAAAAATGTGGGTCCCCTTGTAATTGTGCTGATTTGAATGCTTGTCACTGCTCAATACTGATTACTTGCAACACCAAATTGGTTGGATGAGCTTGTTAAGCCTTGAACTTCATAGACAGGTGTGTCCAATCATGAGAAAAGGTATTTAAGGTGGTCAATTGCAAGTTGTGCTTCCCTTTGACTCTCCTCTGAGTGACAGACAGCATGGAATCCTCAAATCAACTCTCAAAAGATCTGAAAACAAAGATTGTTGAGTATCCTGGTTTAGGGGAAGGCTACAAAAAGCTATCTCAGAGGTTTAAACTGTCAATTTCAACTGTAAGGAATGGAATCAGGAAGTGGAAGGCCACAGGCACAGTTGCTGTTAAACCAACCCAGGTCTGGCAGGCCAAGAAAAGTACAGGAGCGGCATATGGCAGGATTGTGAGAATGGTTACAGACAACCCACCAATCACCTCCAAAGACCTGCAAGAACATCTCGCTGCAGATGGTGCATCTGTACATCGTTCTACAATTCAGCACAATTTGCACAAAGAACATATGTATGGCAGGATGATGAGAAAGAAGCCCTTTCTGCACTCAAACCACAAAAAAAGTCACTTGTTATATGCAACTGCTCATTTAGACAAGCCAGATTTATTTTGGAACAAAATGCTTTGGACTGATGAGGCAAAAATTGAGTTATTTGGTCCTAACAAAAAGCACAGGAAAACACCTGCTACATACAGTCAAATTTGGTGGAGGTTCCATCATGCTGTGGGGCCGTGTGGCTAGCTCAGGGACTGGGGCCCTTGTTACAGTTGAGGGTCGGATGAATTCAACCCAATATCAACAAATTCATCTGGATAATGTTCAAACATCAGTCACAAAGTTGAAGTTACGCAGGGTTTGGATATTCCAACAAGACAATGACCCAAAACACAGTTCGAAATCTACAAAGGCATTCATGCAGAAGGAGAAGTACACCTCCATCCAGAATCCAGACACTCATCAAAGGCTATAGGAGGTGTCTAGAGGCTGTTATATTTGCAAAATAAGGATCAACTAGGTTTTGATGTAATATCTCTGTTGAGCTGCCCAAATTTATGCACCTGTCTAATTTTGTTATGATTCATATTTTCTGTTAATCCAATAAACTTAATGTCACTGCTGAAATACTACTCTTTGCATAAGGCATGTAAAATATATAAAAAGGAAGTTGCTACTTTGAAAGCTCAGCCAATGATAAACAAAAATCCAAAGAATTAAGAGGGGTACCCAAACTTTTTCATAAGACTGTATTTAAAAAAGAGAACCTCTTACCTGCTTGAATGGACTACTTAACTATAATTCATCAAATGAAAAAAAGAACTAAAATATAAGCACTACATAATTAGGCTCAAATTAACTATAATAAAAAATACCCATTTAGTTCTTAAGCAAAAATATTTTGTATGAAATGAGTAAGAAGCAATTTTAAAAAGTGCTGAATTAAGGCAACTGAGAATGCCTTACGATAAAAAATAATTTATATTAACTTACATTATTTAGAAATAAAGAAGTCTCATCCCTCAATCAATTTTTATTTCTTATTCAGTATTTCAGAATTGACTGCACTTTCCTCCTTAGAAAAAAATTCCACTAATTGTGCCTTTTGTTTTCAAATGTGTAGGTTGTTTAATACTTGTCAAACATGAAAATCAAGAACCTAATTACTTTAACCAGTGATTTGGTTCTATTGTGTGTATACAGAACAAAAAATACAGTCAATGTTAGCTTGTTACATTTAAAGAGAACAACTGATAAAGTTTAGAGTAAATGGCTTTTTTTAAAAATTCTCCATCTGAGTAAAAATTACATTATGCATTAAAGCTACTCCCTGTACCATATAATAATATATCTTGAATAAAATATTAAAAGGGCTATAATGGAATGCACACATGGACTGGCTTCAATCCTGGAATTAATGGTGTATCTTACCCTTACCATTTCTTCCCCTAATATATTGGGTAGCAGCATCCCTCTGATATGGTTCTCATTTAGACACCCAGAGGAATGAATGGGAGTTGTAGTTACAGTTGGCAGCCATGTTGTGGTTTTCGGGTCATGTAGGAAGGGGCTGCTAGGGGTAGGCTCCCCTGTTAGAGGGAAGTTCCATGTGATGCCAGAGGTGCTTCCTACTCTCCATGCTGATGTGCTGTAAGTACTTCTGGGTCCAAGTTAAAAAGGAGCCCTTTACCTCACTTAGTCAAGCTAGAGCCAGGAGAGGAGAAGGAGGAAATAGTTCATCTTGGTGGAGTGGGAAAGAAAGAAAGAAAGAAAGAAAGAAAGAAAGAAAGAAAATAATCCTGGAGTTTATTGTGGAGAAACCGTCTTAAAAGTATTTCTCAAAATCAAAGATCTGTTGGGACTAAGATTCTCTAGACTTGTCTATTTGCAATTGTGTCAAGGTTTTGAGGCTTTGAAACACTCCCTAGTGGCCACAGGGCATTTTTACATTTCATGTTATAGCCATTTATTCATTTTCTGGTCCCATATTGGGTTGTGGGAAGTTTAAGCCTATCCCAGGGCCTTAACCACTCATTGATTAGACACCTGCTGAAAAACATAACCAAAAAAGGTTCAGCAAAACAACAACAACAACAACAACATTTATTTATATAGCACATTTTCATACAAAGTTGGCGGCACGGTGGCGCAGTGGCGCAGTGGTAGCGCTGCTGCCTCGCAGTTAGGAGACCCGGGTTCGCTTCCCGGGTCCTCCCTGCGTGGAGTTTGCATGTTGTCTGCATGGGTTTCCTCTGGGTTTCCTCCCACAATCCAAAGACATGCAGGTTAGGTGGATTGGCGATTCTAAATTGGCCCTAGTGTGTGCTTGGTGTGTTTGTGTGTGTCCTGTTTGGCACCCTGCCCAGGATTGGTTCCTGCCTTGTGCCCTGTGTTGGCTGGGATTGGCTCCAGCAGACCCCCGTGACCCTGTATTCGGATTCAGTGGGTTAGAAAATGGATGGACGGATGGATTTTCATACAAAAGAATGTAGCTCAAAGTGCTTTCCATAATGAAGAATAGAAAAATAAGAGACACAGTAAGAAAATAAAACAAGTCAACATTAATTAACATAGAATAAGTGTAAGGTCCAATGGCCAGGGGGGACAGAAAAAACAAAAGAAAACTCCAGACGGCCGGAGAAAAAAATAAAATAATATATAAAACAGGAGGTGGGAATTCTTGTAGTAAGTGGGATCTTGTTAAATATAGATATTTGTTTTTTTTTATTATTATTTTCTGCAGTTTTTTTCACCTTTGCAGTTGTTATTAATTTTATTATCATCTTTATGATGTTTCCATGATGCTATTTTGTATTATGATTTAGATAGCAAGTGCTACAATTTTGAGTGTTTTTGCATGGCAACAGCCAATGCTGTTTAAGGTCACTATGCCTGTGTAATTTGGGCATTTTTGAATGTTTATTCTGAAAGTTGGTCTCGGGTGTATGCATTGGGCTTCGTGCCTTTTTGACCTCATTCTATCTCTAATGTTCAGGCCTTTGTCAAACCTTTATCTTCGCTCTCACCTTACATTAGTGAAACCTGGACTAATGTATGTCTTTTCAACAAAATATAAAACCAGACATAACCACACTAGACACCGAATGGAGAAGAGTAAAGCCAAATGCATCAGTACATGATCCTCTAACATAAAGGTTAATTAGAAATTAAGGGCTGTGTGGGAACTTAGTCCAGGTCCTTATATTTTGGTAAGCAATCAGTTAGCCCAAACACCAGGCAAACAAGATAAAATAAGTATATAAATAATATAGTATATAATGATAATGTGCCAATGAGTCAAAATTGATTTAAAGAAACATGAAAACAGGAAATATAAATATCACATGTTGAAAAAAACCTTATAGACTTGATGCTAAAAAAAAATTGAACTATTTACCAAGGTCTTATTGATGGGCCATTATGACTATGTCTTTTATCTGTTCCTTGATAGAGAGACACGTACTCTTGCCTGAAACAACCTAGCTCCTAAAGTGTATATACAAATCTACAATGGTTAAAAAGGCATGAACAAATTAAAAGCCAAAAGACCAAACCAACAGAGACAGTGGGATGACTAAAATACACAGCCAAAACAAAAAGAAAAGGTTCATGTACTACCACAAAACAAAAGTTGTTTTTTTTTCATTAAGGGGTCAGGGGAGCAGGTGTAACCACTACAATGAATGTAAACACTAGTCAGTCCGATCTGTCATCAGTGCTGAAGCACTAACCCAAACAGTACTCAAAATTTTAAAACACTAAATTTGTTAATCCTAAAAACTAAATGAATTGTTCAACACATTACAAAAATTTGAGGTAGACCTGCAGACCTGGATATTTTTAAAATGGTTGGTGTTGAGTTTTACCTGTTGCGCCATGGCATTCTGCACCATGCATTTCCTGTTGTCCAAGCCTGGCAACACTGTAGCAACTGTCAACAGAGATCACCATTATGGAGGCACCTGTGGGAAAAAAAATATTGCTCAAAAAAATGCTGCTGAAATCTGTAAAATAAAAAAAAAATAAAAGTACAAAAAACATGAAGAGAAGTTAAATATCAAACTAAATTTTACTGTTAGTGTGGCATAGTGGTTAAGGTTTTACACCTCAGACACCATGTTTGTGGATTCAGATTATACTACTGGTACTGTGTTGTCATGAGCAAGTCACTTTACCTTCCTGTGCTCCGAGTGAAAAGCAAAAAAAAAACATAACACATTTTATTTTAAATGCTGTAAGTCACCTTGGATAAAGACATCCGTGAAAAAAGTAAATGTAATGTGAATGTTTAATATAATCAGAAGAGCCAACAATTACTTAACTTCACCACTTTTCTTTTACTGCCATGAGGGCACACCCAGGTGGATGTGTACCATGATATCTTATACATGTATGCATATGTTTGACTAAATACCCTAAGGTATCTGTCTGTCTGGTGGACTGATCATCAACAATAAAATAACCAGAAAACAAGACAAAAACATAAAAATACTGAAAAAAAACAAATAGAATTCTGCTATTCTGAAAATGATATGAATAAAAATGAGTAGAAAAAAAGGAGAATTCTTTCAGCTATGTAGTGACTCCCATAGTTGAGGATAAGAGTGTGTTCAAAATGAAAGCCAGGAAGCACTTCTTTGCATGAAGTTGTAGCGGTGCCACATAGTGTTTAAATGTCAGCGCTGTGTGTGTCTCGTTTTCATTGTCCCATTGACTGCGTTGTGTGTATCAGTTAATGTTGTCCCCGTAAAGGAGGACGGATGATGGGAGGAGTTCACAATCACTTACCTGGAAAACACCTGTATATCAATTAATCAATTACTGCCGTCACGGATTATTTAAGGAGAAGAGGAGGAGACGAAAAGAAAAGACCAGCACGAGGAGAGAGAAGGAGAACAACAACCAACAACCAACAACCAACAACCAACAACCAACAACCAACAACCAACAACCAACAACGCATTCACGATTTCAACCTGCCTGCCGTTTCATTCCATTGCGCTATCATCCAGTTTGTATTTCATTCATCCGGACTGCCTTTCAACCTGCTTACCGCTGAAGACCCCGGGGTCGAATCATCATTCGCCGCACGCCGAGGAAACACGGTGAGGTTATTCCAAACGCCGGGAAATACGAACATTACTATCGCCATTAATCAATACCCGTATTCAGGACATTTATTTCACGTGCCGGACTCAAGTTCATGATCATTCCGTTTGCCAGCCATTTGTCGTTTGTGTGGTGTGTGTTATATGTAACGTGGACAAGGGAGGGGATTTGTGTATATATATATATATATATATATATATTTGTCGGTTTTGCTGTGGGATTGTTGGGGTGTCGTAATATTTGAGTGTACATTTGTCTTGTGGCGTGTCTTGTCCCATTTAATACATTTATTCTTGTTTAATTTTACATTCTGCTTATTGTCTTTGCTTTTCAAACCGTCGATTGTGGGGAAAGTTAACCTGTGTAGGAGTACGGCTTGACAGGAAAAGGTTTCTCAGTCAATTATCCAGGCCACAGGTCTTGGAGGTGTAGCTGCCGGCTGGGAATAAGGGGTCGGCCGTTACAAAGTGGTGTAGAAATTTGGAATAAATTAACATAGCATGTAGTAGAAGCGTGCCCTGTGGTGGGCTGGCACCCTGCCCGGGGTTTGTTTCTTGACTTGCACCCTGTGTTGGCTGGGATTGGCTCCAGCAGACCCCGTGACCCTGTAGTTAGGATATAGCCGGTTGGATAATGGATGGATGGATGTAGTGGAAGCAAAGATCATCCACGTTTGAATGCACATAGAATTAGTCTGGACAATTTTGTCCATTTTCATCTTAGATTTTTTTTTAAATGTATCAATAATAATACTTTGCATTTATATAGCACTTTTCTCACTACTCAAAGCACTCAGCAATTGCAGATTAAGGGCCTTGCTCAAGGGCCCAACAGAGCAGAGTCCCTATTGGCATTTTACAGGATTTGAACCAGCAACCTTCTGATTGCCATTGCAGATCTCTAGCCTCAGAGCCACCACTCCGCCTATGTCTTCATGATGTCATCACGCTGGCATTTTGTTGTATGTCTAACAGGCACTGTCATTTTGAGTCACGATTTTGTGGTTTCACCCATATATAACAACCATCCATCCATCCATTATCTAACCCGCTATATCCTAACTACAGGGTCACGGGGTTCTGCTGGAGCCAATCCTAGCCATCACAGGGCGCAAGGCAGGAAACAAACCCCAGGTAGTGCACCAGCCCACCTCAGATATATATCATATAAAGCTGAATTCAAATTGCAAAATCCACACTGTTTAACTGATCTCCACAAACTTTGTACAGATTTCCAGTTTGTAAAGGAGAACACCACAAGCTACATTTCATTCCGAAATTTACTTGGTGCCCCCAGCCTAGGACCCATCACAAAGCCTTGCTCTTGCCAATCACATAGGGCTGGCGTTACTCCGTGTGAAATCATGATGTCAACATTGTGATGTGGGCACAATAGTCACAAAATTCCAAACTTTGGAGAAAAGCTTTTCATAAACAAACATTATGATAGCAATTTAGGTAGAGAAAAGCTACTAGACAGGGTTTGATCTTCAAGGTCTAAATTTTTGGAGTTCAAGTTTGAATTTTGCTTTTTGGGGTTTTGAATCCATTTGGTATTTTAATCTTGGCCTTTCAGTGCTTGTTCTTCTTAACAATAGGGGACTGGGCGGTCTCATGGTCTGGAATCCCTACAGATTTTATTTTTTCTCCAGCCGTCTGGAGTTTTTTTGTTTTTTCTGTCCCCCCTGGCCATTGAACCTTACTCTTATTCGATGTTAATTAATGTTGATTTATTTTGTTTTCTTATTGTGTCTTTTATTTTTCTATTCTTTATTATGTAAAGTACTTTGAGCTACTGTTTGTATGAATAAATGTTGTTGTTGTTGTTAATGAGTTCATTACATATGTTATTTAATAAATCACACGAAAATAAACATACCCTGAATAAAGGCAAAATTCATATTGGGAAAAGATGAAAGTTTTAATAGAGCCAATCTACCAAGTTTTAAAACCATTCAGCTTGGGGTTGTTCAGGTGGAAAAATATCAGAGATGCAGATATCAGAGCAAGTATTCTTCAGTAAGCCTCACACTGTGGCACTCCAAGAAAGTAGTGCAAACACCAGCTGAAAACACAGTTATGCTTGGACAGTTTTCCAGTATCACATCAAATGGACTATCTGTCAGTTTGTGAGACTCAAAGACTGTGTTTGTGACACTGACGCGAGCAACACTGGAACACCACAAGGAACAGTCCTCTCTCCTTTTCTCTTCACACTGTACACTTCAGACTATACATATAGAGTTAGACCAGGCCATATCACTTGCAGAAATTCTCAGATGATTCTGCACTTATGTGGTGCATTAATAAAGAAGATGAGAAAGAGTATAGAAGTTAGGTGGAGAACTGGTTACTGACTTTCACTGCACCGAAGAGCCTCTATATCTGGTCACTGTTCAGAGAGTGAATAGAGAGTTGGTACACTCCATCAAGTACTTGGAGATCCACATCAATGACAAGTTGGACTGGTCTCTTAACACAGAGAAATTATATGAAAAAGGGCTGACCTGGCTCTTTTTCCTTAGAAAACTGCATTCCTTTAATGCGGGCAGTGACAACCTTCACATCTTCTACAACTTTGTGATGGCCAGTGCAATTTTATATGCTGTGATGAGCTGAGCCAGTAACATCACTTCAGGAGAGGACTAATAAAGCAACATTTTAATTAAGAAGGTAGACTCAATTATGGGACTCACTCTGGACCCCCAGGAGGTAATAATCTCGGTAGCATTTTGAATAACTCTCTGCCACACTAACAGACAGTACTTTCAGCCAATTAAATGTTCAGCAGATGCGTGTCAAGAAATGCAACTGGGGCTCCTTTATACCAATAGCAATATGCGTCCACAATGCCTCACTGTCACTATAACTGTCAAGTCAAAACCTTTTCTTCTTTTACATTTTCTTCCTTTTTATTCATTCTGGTGTATGATCAGGCCATACTGTGTATATACATATATTTAAAAAATTGGCTTGACTAAATATTTGCACGTTAAACTGATTTAGAAAGATATTTCATAAATTAATAAATTGTGGAATCTATTAAATTTTAATTACATTTGCTTACAGTTTCGTGCTTGAATGTGACGTGATTGAAACATTTTAATTATATTTTAATAGTGCTTATGAATGCAAATAAAAATAACTTCACATGTAAAACATCTTCCTGAGTTGAATTTAGCAGACCTGTGTTGTGAATCCTAAAGTTCTTGTCAAATTCCTCGTTGTTCAGAAGCTGTCGTCTGATGTACAGAAGGCAATGCCACACGCGCGCTCCCCGGGTGACTAGTGCAGACCTGTACGCAGACCACGCCTCGATTTATGTGTGTGTGTGTTTGTGCTTTCGTGTGTATTTTGCAGGGCGTGAAAGAGCTTGACATTGGGCTCATCTGAAGTCTGTTTGTCGCCACGCCTTTTCAGGTTGAACCTAAATTCTCGGAGTAACAAGGAACACAACAGTAGGTCCACTATGACAGGGATGGCTTCGCAACTCGCAAAAAACAGGGCACGGGCAGCGGGGATTGGGTCCAACGAGCAGGCGGTGAAGTACCTCAATCAGGACTTCGACTTGCTCCGGAGTCAGTATCTTGGGGCCGGGAGGCTGTTTGTGGATGAAACCTTCCCTGCTGCTCCCGAATCCCTAGGTTTTAAAGAACTTGGAGCGAATTCTTCCAAAACCCGAGGAGTGGTATGGAAAAGACCAAAAGTAAGTACTGCGTAGAAAAAAAGTATTGCATGTTGCGCAACAGCGGGAGACTGCGCGTAATGCAGATGTTTCAACTGCGTTCTAAAAAGAAGAAAAGAAAAGTGGAAGGAGGGATGAAGCCTGTGTGAATGTCAGTTATAATTGTATGATAATGACTTCAACATTGCAAGCGTACCCACTAAATATGCACAATGGATGTTCATAACGTTTGCTGATCTGTCGTGAGAATAATTCCATTTTCGGGACAGGAGGAGCAATGGCTTGGAAGATCCTCGTCGGTCTGCACGGACTCGTACCGATTCGTTTTTATAGACTTTTACTGAAGTTGAAATTGTTTTAAAGTGGCCGCTTTGTGAAGTAATAGGCCGTGGAGTATAACGAGGACTAAAAACTAATGATTATGTGAATTATTGTTATAGTTTAATTGCTTCCGTTTGCGCACATTTATTTTGGTCCTAAGCTTCGCCTTTTTTAAAATGAAGTGACATACAGCGAATATTCATACTGTATCTGGTTACAGAATCTCTATAGGGGGCGCTATTGTTAGAAAACGCGGCAGAGTGCGGTTTTCATTTTCGGCTGTTACTATCGCATACCACTGATGTGTACAAGTTTCGTTCGTAAATGCGAAATAATACATGTAATTCACGTCTTCAAGATGCCGTTGATTTTTAGAGCTGCACAATTAATTTTAACTTGAAGAACGTTTTTTGAACTTTTCTTGTTTTTTTAATTGTTTCTACAAATTATGCCTCCGCCCCAAAGAGGAAAGAAAATGGGTGGGCGGATATTATTTTTAACTCCTTCTCGTCAGACAGTTAAAAAATCATTGATGGATAGATAAATCACCAGGAAAGCAGTGGTGTATCTAAAACGGTTATATTTATGCTATAGTGCATCCAGTTAAGTTACTTTAACTGAAATAAAGTTTGATCTGTTTAGAGAATAATAAACGACACTGTTAAAATAACAGTTCTTTAATGAGAGTACACTGGGTTGTGAGATGCCTTGTAGAACCACTGCTTGACAAAAAATTGTTTAATTCTAAGAAAGGTTCTTTTGATATGGAATTGGTTCTTTGGGGTTTGAAAAGGTTCCTAATATAGGGCCAAAACAGAACTCTTTTTATGTTATAGTAAGAAATGTTACAGGATGGAAACAAATCAAGGAAGAAGGATCTAAGCCAGTGTTATTGTATACAGCAAGATTCTTTTTAACATCAGTAACCATTTATATTTAACACATCTGTTATGTTATTTATGGGGCCAGCTACAAATTTAAATAAAAGATTCTTTCTGAAATCTTCATATGGATCATTCTTCTAGAAAACTAAAATGGTTCCCCTATGGCATTGTTCTGAAGAACCGTTTTGCCATCTTTATTTTTAAGAGTACATTTATTGCTTTCATCTACCCAGTCATTATCAGACCTGTATAGCACAACATATCTGGAGCTGCAGCGTGGCCCAGCAGTATTGCGGGCAAAACCAGGAACCATCCGTGGACTGAATGCTTGTACATCACAGGCGCACTTACACACAGACTCACATGCACGCAAATTGGACCTACATTTTTAATAACTGTTGTTCAAAACTGGCTTTTAAGAGCAATAGGAGAGAGGAACCATTTTCAGGAGAAGCTTTTCTTTACTCAAGATACTTGTGGGAGCCTGAAACAAATTACAGAGACATGGAATTGAAGTAGAAACCTTGGCAACTTTCAAGTGGTACCTGAGTAAAATTATTAAGAATCTGAGCTATTAACTAAACAAGCTTGATGGACAGAATGGTTTTGTCTTGTTTGTCAAATTTCTTATGTTTCATTGTTCACAGAATAATGAACTGTGATGGAGATGACTGAAAGCCCAATATCAAACAGGTGCCTAAGCCTTGATAATACAAGAGCTAAATGACAATATGAGTTCCAGGGCCTTGATTATGAGTTTGTTTACTTACTATTATGTTTGTTGAGTAGCCATGCTGCTAGTCTACATTTCAAGGACATGTCTTTGGTGTCTTTTATGTGTGGTAACTGAATGGCTTTCCATCTAAGTGCTACCAAAATATGCCATGACAGCCTGTGACTCTGATTTGGAATAAGAAAGTTCATGTAATGGATAGATGATTGAGATTAATTTAACATCAATCATTGTGTTCAGGATAACATAGATTCACATTCATTAATTTACTCAAACTTAGATTCTTGGGTTTGAATCCCAAGCTGTGATGTATGCACAGTCTCCCAGTGTCTTTCTGGGGTTTTCTTTGAGTTCCACATCCACAAACCTCCCCATAGACGTGCTACTCAGGTAAATTTGAAGCAGTTGGTCCTATGTAAGTGTTTGTGTTTGAGGAGGGTCTTAAGATGCATTGGTTACCTGTGAAGGGTAGATTCCAGCCTTGTGAATGCTAAATGGATAGGTTCCCACCGCTCACTCCCCTAACTTAGATTAATCCTGTTTGAGAATGTTATACTGTATGTTATCAAGCATTCAGCCATACATGATGCAACCTCTGGATATCTATCTATCTATCTAAATCTCCTCGATAATTATAACCAATAATTAAATGGAACAATAGCATTAGTAGTGTTATCCAAACTTCACACCTTTTGTCCTGAGGAGATAGCATTACAATATAAAAATAAATATAATATATAATTCTGCGGTGGGCTGGCGCCCTGCCCAGGGTTTGTTTCCTGCCTTGCGCCCTGTGTTGGCTGGGATTGGGTCCAGCAGACCCCCGTGACCCTGTAGTTTGGATATAGCGGGTTGGATAATGAATAGATAATGTATAATTAAAATGACTCATTCTTGCTCTTAGAAAATTTCTTTTGAAAGACTGAACAGGGCTCTCCTCTAGAGTCAATCCATTCTCATGCTCGTAATTTTGCAATTTATTCATTATTTATTTAGCAATCTCATTTTATTTTTCATTTGTATTTCTATAGGATTTCTGCAAGTATTTGGTCTTCTCCACATTTAGAGGATATCCTACTACATGTGAGTGAGTGTGGGTGCATGCTTGACCATGAAATGGTCTGGTGTCCTGCCTAGGTGTGTTTTTCCTGCCTAGGGCATTTTGTTGCTAGGAAAGACAATTCAGTGGTATGCTTACAGCAAGCGTGTTGTTGCTCAAGAAAATAGGTTTGACAAACAAAAGGAGAATATTCAGTCGATCAAGGTAATTTAGTTAGCTAACAACTAAGTTGTCTTAATATGTTGTACAAATACTTTTTAAAGGTTTCATGGTTTCTGGTTCACCCACATCACTGTGTAGTTTTTTGCAGATTCCCACAACAAATCATTGCATGATGAAATGCTTTCTGCCTCCAGTCTTAGCATGGTAGAAATACATCCAGAATATAATGCCAGTACAGAAAATGGCATGCTCATGCACCCTTTTATTCCATGCCAGTTCCCCCAACACAAGCATCACATGTGTGAGGAAATCAAAGAAAATATATGCAGGCACAGGGCGAGCACACAGTACATACTCCACAAATACAGTGACTGGACTAGGAATCAAATGTGGGTTTCATGAAGCTATGAGGCAGCATCTGACCTAGAGCGTGGAATTAGTTAGATTTGGTAACTGGGACTGGTGATCACACTTTTTCTTTTGGTTGGTTAAGGCTGCACCTTTTCACTCTTATGTGTTTTTTATGCTTAAAATTTCAAATATCACACAACTGTAGATGTTCTTGAGATGTGTCCCTCAAGTTTCTTTCTGTTTTTCTGGACCAAATCTTTGACTGCACTTATCCTATTCTGTTCCAGCTGAGACCCATACATAGTCTGTTTCACAGCCTGGTGTTCTGTGACTACACTGTCTGTTCAGGTTTTGAATTTTGGGACTTTTGAAAATGTTTGTTTAATAAGTTTAAGCTAATATCTCTGGCATGAGAGGCCAGAACGAGAAATTCTACTTTGTCACTGAAATACATTTTGTATAGGTTTTACCATTATTGCATCCATAGGCGTTTTGACCTTGGATTCTGTTGGATGGTCTAGCAGTACTAGGAAATGTAACATCATAGTAACTATGAAGCAGCAGTGTTGCCCACTGCATTACCCTGCTTGCCAAATCCATTTCAGGCATCCATCCATCAATTTTCTAACTTGATAACAAAAATCACTTAATCTTTATATAACAGACTTGCATCAAGGAGGATCATACTGCAGCAGTTGTTAGTACTGCTGTCTTACAAGTCCAGTGTCCTGAGTTACATTGCTGGCCTGGGCACTGCCTGTGTGGAGTTTACATGTTCTTTCAATGTCTGCTTGGGTTTTCCTCCTACATTTAAAGACAAGCAGGTTAGGTTAATTGATTACTCTAAACTGAACTAGTATGAGTGATTGTTGGTGTGTGTGTGAGTGTTGCCCTGTGATGAACTGGCCCCAGTTTAGGGTTGTTTCCCACTTTCAATTTTTATAGTATTCTTTACATA
Organism: Polypterus senegalus; assembly: GCF_016835505.1. Classification (NCBI taxonomy): domain Eukaryota; kingdom Metazoa; phylum Chordata; class Cladistia; order Polypteriformes; family Polypteridae; genus Polypterus; species Polypterus senegalus. Next base: position 22,037,023 of record NC_053169.1, on the reverse strand, counting down.
CTGTAAGCCTGATTCTGATTACAGGTCAGGACTTGAAGTTAAAGTGCCAGGCCTGACTGTAGTCCTGCTATGGCTGAGGCTTGTAAATCCACTGAACTTGTAGCCTTGTATGAACTTGTATGTAGTCCTGTTAGAAATAACACCTCTAACTCTGTTGCTTTGAAGAACCTGTGAAGGCCAGAATCTTTAAGTGTAGGGTGCATGGTAGTTCTATAGGGTTTTGTCTGTCTTTACACATTTTGGTAGTCCTTGTTTGTACCTCGACTGCACTGCTGTCACTTCTAACGCTATTTTTAGGAAAAGTGAGGGTTCTCTAACTGCCCCACCATTGTTTCTACATAAAACAGGTTGAACATGCCTGTCTAACCTTTATAGGGTTGGGTTTCTCTTGAGTAACAAAATTTTACATGTGGAATTAAAGGAGAACCAGTTTTCTTCTTTGACACACCCTGATTTCAATGACAAGGCTTTCCAGTCCGAAGTGTTTTTCAGATTTTTCTGACACCTACTTGAAAAAATATTTAAAGTAAAATAAAGATGTGTTTTTATTGTTTTGTTTTCACCAAGATTTATTTATCCATAATTTTTCAAAATTTGTTTTCTTCTACAGCAAAGTTATAAGAAGCTAGAACCTATACCAAGCACAATCAGACATAAGCCAAGTCCTTTTCATATTGTTGATGGCAGCCCATCAAAGAGCACTAACATGCAAACACACCAGATCAATGTAGAGTCACCAGTTAGTCTAACTTCACATTACTGGGATGTGGGAGGAAACTGGAGTCCCTAGAAAAAACCCATAATGTAACAGGAGAGGAATGTAGCAACACCACATGGACACGAAAAAAGCCTGGGAGAAGGATTAAATAAAAAAAAGTAGCCCAAAATTCCTTTAAGATATACTCCACCCGAAAATGATATTCTTTTAACAATGCTTAACCCCCATGTAGCTTGTAGTTGTGGCTGGGGAACATTTTTAATTACTTTTTTGTGAAGAAAGTACATAAGAAAGATTCTAATAGAATAGGATCTAATAGTGACCAATTATAGGCAGCCTCAAACAACGTGCAAGACGTCCATGGGAAAAAAAAAAATCCTCACATAACTCGTGTTACATAATCTACACATTCATTATCCATACTTAAAATGTGCAGAATGCATGCATTTTGGGTAAAATATAATTAATGTACTACTTACTTAGGAAAATCACAGCATACAGTTTAAACAAGAAAAGAACATTCCCATAATACTGTGATTTCGAATTGAAGGCATTAGTATTTAGCAGTGAAGAAAAGATCAGAGGTGCATTTTCAATTTAGAAGCACTGACTGATTTTAAGCATGCAAGTGGATTATGCGCTACAAGTTATGTGAGATTTTTTTTTCTTATTACCATGGATATTTTCCATGGACATTTTTCACATTATTTGATATTGTAAAGTGTTGGTCACTGTTGGGTCCCATTTTATTAGAATCTTTATTATGTACTTTCTGCACGAAAACATGACATTAAATAGTAAATAAAAACATTGAGTTTGTCAAAAAGATCAACAAGCGGGTCACATTGCAAATGATACTGTTTGTGCATTTGGTAGATGCTATAATTATATGTTGCCAAATAATTCCACCACTTTATGATCAAAAATCATCAATATGGGCAAATCGCAACTAAGACAAACTAAGCTTTGTCACATGTTATGCTGTAACTAGAGTAACTCCCCGCTTTTCTGTACAGTATGTTATAAGTAGCCATTTGATATTCCTTAGATGTGTTACAGTGTTATTGAAATAGTATGTAGAAATGTCAAGGAGGACCCCAGACTACCTCCTGTGTGATGGAAAAAAAAACACACCATTCTCAATCAAAATCACATGTGCACCCCATCCCTCCTTGTGTTTGTGTGTGTTCATGGAGCTCTGGTGTCCTCCCACAAGCCAAACACCTTTTGATAGATTATTGGGGTCTTCTAAATTCCCCATTGTGAGCATGTGTGTGTCTACTGAATGACTGGATTCCTGGCTTCCATAATCTACAATATGGTGCATCAAACTAGATGACTAGAAGAATTTAGAATTGAATTCCTTAATCTGAAAGTAAATGGTATTAATTTATTTAATGAATTTCTGAAAAAGCCGTATTTCCCCTGGATACAAATAAAGTTCTGTATATTTATCTGTCTAACGTCCAGTCTTTCATAATGGGCATAGTAGCTATAGCATAAAAAATTCTATACTTAGGGTGATAAAGAATATATTTACATACATGCTATTTGATTTTTTCCTGAAGAGAAGTTAAAGCAGACAACGACAATTTGTGTGCATGCCAAGCCCCTTTGGGAGTGTCCATATACTCCTCAGGTTATTACTGAGTAACCAAGCAAGAATTTCATGGCACCCATAATGAAATACTGTGGAAGATAAGGCAAAAAGTGAGCCAGTAAGGAGACACCTTTAGCCAAAGTGAAAGGTTCTTCATGTTGAAACATTCGTTCTTACTATTCTGCCTGGTCATGTCTGTTCTTTATTTACAGATGCACATTAGAAGCTTGTGGTTTAAAACAAAACTTGTCGATTTTCATTTCTGCAGACATGTGGTTTGTCTTGACACGCACCATTTACCAGTGCAGCCTTGAATTGCTCATCTTCACTTGTTTATTTGCTTGTTTAGTCTATGCTTCAGATGTATTAATCCATCCACTCATTTTCAGTCATTTTAATTCTACATTAATATTCCAGCATGAGCTCAATTTAAAAGACCTTGCAGATTTTGTAAATATTAGAGACCTAGAGAGGTACAGGGTTGGCTCAATAGATAACATCATTGCCTTGCAACACAGCAGTCGTAAATCAAAATTGCTGTAAGTCTTGAACAAGTTGAAATGTTCTCCCTTTGCTGGAGTGTGTTGCCATAGAATCAAGGCTTTCCCTCCACTCCCTCAGTTAAAAACATTTTGTATAAATTACTGCTGTTTTTTTTTACATACAGGGTGACTTGCTGAACCTTGGGCTAATTGTTTCTAAGACACTGGACTTTAAAGCATGTGCTCACGGGTTTAGTCCATGTTCCTGAATCACAAATAAATAGTTTAAAACAAGGCAACGATCACTTTGTACATTTTTGGAAAACATCTTAAGAAGGTCCTCATTATTGGAAGGTGCTGTATAAAAATTATGTTTGCATGGAAAAGTGCTTAATTGGGTACCTTTCTTCTTACATCCCAAAGGCATACAGATTGAGATGACTGGCAGCTCTAAACTGTCTCGCTGTGAAGCACGTATGTGATAGACAAGCGTGCTATTCAATGATTGGTACTGCCTTATGTGCTGCCAGGATCATCTCTAAGCATGGGATGGAAAGAGAAAAGTATATATGGGTGAATAATAGCTGTGTCATTATGTAGCTGTCTCTGCTGAAAGCATGGGTTAATTTCATATTAAACAATACAAAGAGAAAAAGTAAACTATTTCAGCTAAGGAGCCTTTTGTTCAGCTGGAAGAGAAAGAAAGAAATTGATGGAGATTGTGAAGGCAATTGAAAAGAATTCAAATATGCCTCTTTACCCGACTGGCGGTGCCTCTTTTTCATGAGCGTTGTCCCCTGCTGCTTGGTGATACTATCTGACACATAAACCAGAACTCAGTTCACGGTTAAGCAGGATATTTCAAACAGACCTCCATTTCACCCTTGATTTTAGATTTTCCTTCATGTTATTTAGATTTTACAATTTTTCTATTTCTAGCTCTCTGTCTGCTTTGACTCAATACTTCTTTGACATATCTTTTTCTTCCTTTTCTTTTATCCATGTTATTGTAAGGAATGACTGCCCTTCTTTAACAATCCTTTTTTATCTAGCTGCTACCTGTCTGCCAACTAGTGTGTGTTCTGCTACATCCTCCCTTCTTGCCTGTGTTGCCTCTCTTCTGTTTATGGATCCACTTTAAATAAGGCTGCCAACATTTACTGCTGAGTCTAGTGATTAATTAGAGGCAAAACTAATGCTTGATAGTGAGGATTCTATTAAAGTATATGGCCAAAACTTTCTGGGTGCTTGAACATCACATTTATACAAAATGGACTTGTCCCTCTGTTACAGCTATAACTCTCCACTCTTCTAGGAAAGCTTTTTACAAGGATTTGGAGTGCATCTGTGAGAACTTATGCCCATTCAATCAAAAAAGCATTTGTGAGGTCAGGTACTGATGTTGGAAAAGCAGGCCTGGTTCACAAATGGCAGTCAGATTTATCCCAGATGTACTCCATAGGGTTGAGGACACCCTCTGTGTAGGCCACTCATGTTCCTCACTATCTTTGTGGGCCTGGCTTCCTGCACAGTGGCACAGAAATACAGGAACACAAAAGGACCTTCCCCAAACGGTTGCCACAAAGTTGGAAGTTAACAATTGTCTATAAATTTAAAGAGTTATTATTTTTAAAATGTCTTTGCATTTTGTAGCATGAATAGTGTGATTCACTGAAACCAATGGGCCAGGGCCAGGCCCAAACCCTGAAAATCAGCCCCAGACACTTATTCATCCTCCACTAAACTGTACAGTAGGCACTATGCAGTCCAGAAGGTAGCATTCTCTTAGCATCCACCAAACCTGAATTGCTGATGTTAACAGTTTAGAGCTCTCTTTTAAGTGATGTAGCAGGAGATAGGACATTTTTTCATGTTTCAGCAATTAGCAGCCACAGACTGTGAATTTATGTGGTGTTCCAATTCATGGCTTAGCTGTTGTTGCCCCTCAACAATTCTAGCTCAAAATAATAGCACTATAATAGCACTTACAGTTGACAAGGGCAGATCTAGCAGTGCAGAAATTGTAAGTATGGACTTGTGACAAAGGTGGCATCCTATGACAGTACCACATTTATAAAGTCACTGAGTTTTTCAGTATGATCCGTTCTACTGCCAATGTCTAAAAGGGACATTTATTTGTTTTTAAATATGTTAACATGGATGTGGCTGAAACACCTGAATTTATTCATTTGGATGTGTGTCCACAAACACGTGGCCATATAGTGTATCCAATGCCCTAAAAAATGTTTCAGTTTTGCAAAAATGGTGTCAGTCTAAATGATGAAGAAAATTGATGAAAATCCTGCCTAACTGTTGACTGCTCTGATAATGATGTTAAGCCTACACTGTTTTCTCTGCCAAGGCATTTTTAAATTTGAGTGATTTCTATATTTACGGTGACAGTATGATAAATTGAAGGACTGTGTGCAGGAGAGATATTGTTAGCAGATTTCCGCACTGCATTCAGAGCTGTTCAGCCACATCTGCCAATTGAGACCTCAATAGAACTCGGGGCTGATTCAGACTTATTCTGTGGTTGTACGATTTAATTTTGACTTGCAGCCAGCAAGTGAGATGAAAAGATACTTGTTCAACATTAAAAGCTTTTAATACAGAAGCCCTGCAATGATGTATTCAGTGCACATGCATGCCAAACTTCATCTTTGACCCACGTGTTTTATAAATATACTGGTAATAATAACACTCCTAGGGTTTTTACACTCTGACACTACCTCACAGGAATATTTTGATAGATGAAACATTAAACTGTATTAAATATTACAATGATTTCTTTTTCAAAATTTCAGTAGAAGAAAAATGGTTATCCTAGCTATTGAAATACATGGAAAAGTAGTTAAGGCAGCATCTGGACAGTTAAACATCTGTGGCAGAGCGATGGGCGCTGAGCAAGCTCCTGTTAATCATGGAGAATCCACTGCATCCACTGAACAGTGTCATCTCCAGGCAGAGGAGCAGCTTCAGTGCCAGACTGCTGTCACCGTCCTGCTCCACTGACAGACTGAGGAGATCGTTCCACCCCCACACTGTTCAATTCCACCCGGGGGGGTCATTATTATTATTCAAAGTTATTGTCAGTTTTTTACATGCATTTTTATTACTCTTTAATTTAATATTGTTTTTTGTATCAGTATACTGCTGCTGGATTATGTGAATTTCCCCTTGGGATTAATAAAGTATCTATCTATCTATCTATCTATCTATGATTAATCCAGGTGAGTAATGAATTGGAGACTTTATGATGGTTTACATTTCTAGGCAATACTTGGGACACAAAAGAATGTTTTCCGCACATAGATAAAATTGTTACATATGACTAGCCTGGCAGTAAAGGGTGATAAACAGCATCAGAACAACTTGTACAGAAGAATCAGTCATAGAATAAGAACACAGGTATTGCTGTGAGCAAAGCTGGATTATCCGGTGTAATTTGACCCTCACAGTCAGCCAGTGCCATATTTGACTTAATAATTCAAATAATCAAACGTCTGCCTATAACAAACACTACTGGATAGATAGTATCTTGAAAGATTTTTTAGTATCTCCTCTGTGTCTAAACATAAGGTATGTGAAGAACATTGTGAACATGTTAAGCACATTGCTGTAGACTTAATTTTGAAAAAAAGGTTCCATATTGAAGATCTATGACTTCATGTCATATACACCAGCAGATCTGTTTGCCTGAACTTTCTGGTTAAAGTTTTGCTGACTTCAGCCTTTCATTTTCAGAAAGGAGCAGCCTCACCTAAAAGTTAGGAGTGTCTCAGGGCAGCACCACATACCATTGCAGGACTCAAATGTGAAAACACCTACACAAGGACAATTTGAGTTGCCTGATTTGTCCATTTTTGGGATATAGGAGAATGCTAGACTTGGAAACATTCCACCTGAGCAAAATAGTCAATGCAAACTCCACACAGGCATTGACCAGGCATTGATTTGAATCAAGGACTAATTAGCCTTGAGGCAGTAGTGCTACACAGGAACTATGTGCTGACCTGACCAGCTTTGCAAAAAAAACAACAAAACAGTAAATGTTATCATGTTGTGAGCTACTGTGTGAGTGTGGCATGTGCTGTCATTAATCTATTTACTCCATAGCAGCAAAACTCACAGAAAGCATGGCCCTCCTAATCTTTGTTGTCCTCCCATTATTTCATCAGTCTATCCACATATTCTCTGAAACTGCCTTTTAAATATTGAGCTAACCCAGGCAGCAGTTGTCACAAGATAGGAATTAGCCACTGTTAAGACACTAGTCCTTCACCGAGCACACTCATTCATTGTAGACCAATTATGAGTCACCATTTAACCTAACATGCTCATCTAGTGGACACATAGAGAGTATTTAGGCAGTATTCAGAGAAATGCAGTCTGACACATGGAGTAATTATAAACTTCACAGAAGATTTTAGTGTTAATCAAACCAAGTTCCTGAAAGTGCTGTGATCAGGTTAACCTTAGAATATACGACTTCAGACCTGTGATGCACAATTGCCGAGCAGTGAACACCATGTTGCCTTTGTTTTTTATATAGCAATATAAGACATTTTACCAAGTTTGCCCGATAAGCTAATAGTTTAGTATAACACTGCATGCAGCTAACAGGGCTACTAAAATACTGTCATTAAATAACATGTTCACTTAATTTTTAGCTATAAAATCATTTCACTGTAAAAAAAAATTAAACTAGAGTAAGGTTGATGCGTGATATTGCACAGGTTAAAACATGCAAACACAAAGGCAGTTGTTAAAACCACCGGATTCACCATTAGAACAGTTGAATTTGGTGGTTCTGGAAATCTGTAGAAGTTATGCAATCAAAATTGCAGTGCATTTGTCTTTAGGAAAACTGTTATTTTTAAATTTTGCTAAGTAGCTTTTATTTAGATTATTTTTGTTATGGAAAACGCATACAGTGTATATATAAATATTTGTTTTTAAGAATCATTTTGCACTTCTCCTCGACCTGATATAGTACTTCTTTTCTTGTTTTTGTTTCCATCTAAATTATTTTTTTCCATCCTTCATCAGATCCATATCTTAAAAGTTTTCATCCTGTTTATTTTGTCCATTCTCATTGTCTACGACTCACATGCATAGTGCTGCCAAAGTCTGGATGTAACTCATTATTATTAGTTTTTTTTTAAAGTTTTTATCAAAGTGTTACGTTGTTTTTTTTCTTTCTGAATATTTCTCTGATCATTCCAGTTCGAACTCTGACTTCTTTAGAACAACATCCATTTTACATGATAAAGCCAACTAACAAGCAAAATTCTTCTAGTTTCTCAGTTTCAATAGTAATATTTAATTGTCCTCCTCCTCCTTTTGAAACCTTTAGTCTTTTTCATCTTTGACTTCATTGCAAATATTTTTGCTGCTTTGTTGAGTTTACAGACAGTCCAAACACATGCAGTATTAAGCCAACGCCATACTATGCAACTTCAAGTCATGGGGTATGTCAGATTTGCCATCTGCATTTAATAATCTTGTTGCCGAATCATGTCAGTTTACACAACTGAAAATCACTCAGTGCGCTCGCCCTTTTTTTGTGACAGCCAATAAAGTGCTGATTAACAGAGTCTGTACTGTCTGAGGAGCATCTTGAACCCAACAGTATTGATAAAGTAACTGGATGAGCTGAGCAGATGAGGACAAAGCATACACAAAGCAAGTGTATGGTGCTTCAATATTAAATAAATAAATAAATAATCCATAAAATGAAGTGTTCAGTGGAGGTTAAAATCCAGTAAGTAAAGAATCCATAAAAACAACGTTAAAACACAGGAAGCTGTCTTTAAAATCCCTGAGCCCCAATGCGGTTCTTTAAAAGCTGGCCACCTCCTTGACTTAACCCAAAACAGGTTCTTGCAGCCAAGGAGGCACCTATCCAGCAGTTCAGCCTACCTCCAGCGCTGCTCCTAAGCTCTGGCCCTTCTAGCCCTATTTGGTTTGTTACATTATACGACTGATTTCATGGGAGTACGTGGCCGCATGCCTCTGACACACTAAGATCATGTAAGTGAAGCCTATGACTGAAAGTTGCTGGAAAAGTCACATAATGTGACATGGCCTTTAGTTGGATGGGTGATGTTAAATTTGCTTCTGATGTGTGTGTGTTCACCTCATCTGGTGATTTGATTGTGCCCTAGTAGGGATATGATCTGGCCTTGCACCTGATGCTTGCTGGGACAGAAACTTCCCTCAACCCTTCTCTAGATAAGCATGTTTGGAAGATAAATGGAAAGATGGATCAACTGTATTTGAGAAGGAAGATATAAAGAACTAAGAAACTATATTTGTGCCTTTTTCTTATTCTTCTGTAGGAACTGTGCTCCAATCCCCAATTTATTGTTGGAGGAGCAACCAGGACCGACATCTGCCAGGGAGCCCTGGGTAAGTGGCATTTTTTTTTACATCTGATTAAGGGTTTCTTTCAGACTATTAATATTAGCAAGTTGTTTATTTTTTATTGCTAGCCCAGGAAATATATATTGTTAATACATAACCTAACATTCCTAATAGTAGTTAATCCAATTCAAGGTCTTGGGCTGCTGGAGTTCATACTGGTAGTGCAGTGTGCAAGACAGTAAATGGCCCAAGACCAGATGTCTGTTTATCTCAGGACTCATTCATGCATACACTGTTACAATTAGGACAATTTAGAGTCATTAAATAATTTTACATGCATGTGGGGAGAAAAACAAAGTACCCAGAGGAAAACCGACACAGATATGGGGCATGTCCCTTTAAATGGAACACTATGAATGATCTATTTAGTGTTGGTTTGTTTCTTGTGCATGAAATAAATAAAGCCCACCAGGTGCTCTGCAGTTGGATAAAGTATCCCTATGGCAAAACTTTGTAAAAACTTAATGAAGGCCTTTCTCGTGAGATGAATGACTATTTCATCACTGCAGGGCATTGCAGTGTTGTTGAAAATTTCAAAAATCCCAAGCTGTATTCATTAGTGATAAGCTAAGTGAAGCTCGAATGCTGGTATCATTAGATATTAACTGCAGCACACATCATGATTTAACTGGCAGGGAATTATTATCAGTGTTTACACCATGTAAAATACTTTAGACAAAGTGAAAAATTAACAGAACCAGTCCAATCTTCTTTTTTTAATTTATGAAAAAAATTTTGTATCACTTGGGTGTTGTACCATGGTAGCCATTATGGATGTAATGAGAAGTCAAGCAAAATTACACCTTTTATTGGCTAACTAAAAAGATCACAATATTCAAGTTTTCAATACAACTGAAGCTCCTTCTTCAAGCAAGACTCAGGCCTCTTCTTCAGGCAAAAGTAGAAATGGGCCTCATTTGCCTCAAAAGTTTGCATATTGTAATCTTTTTAGTTAGCCAATAAAAGGTGTCATTTTTCTTGACTTCTCATTACATAAAAAAAAATCTAATACTATAGTTGCCCCCTTTTTGGAAGCTCTGCCTACCTGTTTTCATGGATTATTTCCCCAGTACATTGTAAGGGTGTTAGGTGTACCTTCTACTCTGTGAATTTTGAACAATATTAAAGAAGAAAATGCATAATACTTAGACTGACCTCAGGCCATCATATAATTCCACTACAACGATGGACTCTAGCCAGCAGTACAGTGCAGTGTATATGTGTGTGTCGGGGTTCTGTGGTTATCTTAAGGCCAGGTTTACCAAAAGCTTTTTTTCTTTCCTCTACTTACCTTACCTTACCTTACCTTACTTTACTAGCTTTAAAGGTATACTCAATCCAGACATGACATTTTTCATCAATGTTACTTACCCCATGTAGTTTACAGTGATGGCCGAGAAAAAATTTAATCTCATGCAGAATGGAAATAACAAAGTTTCTGATAGAATAGTGTCCCTGGTGACTAATGCTAGACAACAGAAAACAATATAAAGAATGCCTCCCCTCATTATTCATTGGTCAGGAGTCCAGCACATTAGCAGTTTATTAATTGGTTAATATTGTCATTCACTTACTATTAACATTGCAAAGGGCAGTGAGAAATATAACAACTAAAGTTTAAAAGTTATAGAGAAGTGAGTGAAAACATTATCAGGAAGAGAATTTGACTCAGACTTGTGCATATCCGAGATGCTTCAACAAGCAGAAGGCAGTTTTCACAGACTGCCACTAAATAATCCTGAGGTACTTTAGCTGTGGTTCATTGCTATTGTGACAGATAGGGGGCGCTCTCGCTCCCTTGAACCCTTGTCCATGACTTCAGACACCAGGTAAAAGTCCAAATGTTCACTTTATTCAAATGCCACAGTGTACAAAGCACCCTCTCCTCCACAATACTCATTAAATAATCACAGATAACAATAATAAACAATCCTCCACTCCGAGATGCGTTGCCACCCTTCCACCCAGCTCAGCTTGGCGTCTGGGAGCTCCCATAGTCCTTTTATATCTCCTGACCTGGAAGTGTTCTCCATCCCCAGTCCATGTGACTCTCAATCACTTCCGGGTCAGGTACAAGTTCTTTTCTTCATCCAGGAAGCACGTCATTCCTCTTGTCCACGTGTGCTTCTAGGCGTAGGGAAAATACTCGTTATTCCTCCCTGCAGCATCCCCTAGTGGTCCCCACAGCATTCAGCAGGGCTGCGTATAAAAACTACATTGTCCATTATGCCCTGCTGGTCTTCTGGGGACCTCCATACTGCAAGGAGGGCTCCACCTGGCGGCTTGGGGTTATTAAACGGCCGGCCATCCACCACAGTATTCCCCTCCCAGCGACGAATTATAATTCGGAGCGGCCTGCCCCGAGAGGGAAGTCTTCCTCCAAGAGGACGTTCCGGTTGAGCCTTGATTGATCCGAATATCTTGTTCCCTGGAGAATCTAGGGGGAATATTAGTCCACATTGACAGCTTGTCCCCCTCTCTCCAAGGACAGTTTCGCCAAATGTGGCCCAACCTTCGGCACCTGTAACACTGCCTCTGTCCTCCTGGCATTCTCCCCCTGCGGGACTGAAAACAATTAGGAAATGTTAGGGCCGCCCCTTTTCTTGCTGGGAGAGAAACCCCCGCCGCCTCTAACGGTGCTCTTTCTTGTTTTTCTTTCTTATTAGGAGACCCCCGTTTTATTTTCGGGATCTCCTGTTTGATCTGGGGCTTGTCCAAAGTCTGAGTCTCTCTATTAAGTAAAGAGAGACCCTTTACTGTCTGCACCCCTTTAGATTTAAAGATGACCGGTGGCGGCGTCTTTAGGACCGCCTCGCTCCGGGAGCCAGCACTATCCAGCTGCTCCGACTCGATCGATCCTTCCTCCGACCGGTCCGTCATCATTCCACCCTCACTTGTAAGGCACCCTGTGTACTGGCACCCACTACTTATTAAACGCGGGCCCGGATCACACCGCGTCCCTCTATTATGTACGATACGGTTCTCGCTTACCTGTATCGCCGCATTATTCATCTCGGGAGGCTCCCCACCAAATCGCCGCACGTAGGCCCTCACCTTCTCTAATGGCTCTCTGGCTGCTGCTCCCAACTCCTCAATGATATTTTCAGTGGTCTTCAGGACCTGTAAGAAACTATTTATGGGCTCGACTAAACATTCGAGTTCCCGCATGTCAATATTATTGTTTACTTCGGTCGGCAGGAGACTTACTTCCCTGTTCGTCTTACCTGTCGACCAGGAGCCAATGAGCACGTCCGCTTCTGGCACGTGCTCTGGAGTGTCTCGCGGAGGCTTCTGGGATTTGGAGTCCTTAGAGAGTCGGGTTGCCTCTTTCGGCAGGCTGTGATCTGTTCTATTTAATTTTGTAACATCCCAACTAGCCATTTCCCGACCCTCCTTACCTTTTTGTGGGGTGAGCGATGCCTCGCTCACCTCCCGCTCCTTCGAATGTCCAAGTCCCTTACTTCGGACTCGAAGGCGCAAACAGCGGGACACGGACCTCCTCCTTCCCAGCAATCAGCGGGTTTCTTGCTGTGTCCCTCATCGGCTACCGTCATGTGGAAGTCGTCTCCTAGGTGCTCTGGCTTCGACAGGACCAGGCTGTCGTCTTCGGGGCAGTTTCCTTTTTCCCTCGGAGCCTCCAGGTGATCATCTCCGAGGTACATGCACGGAAAAAAGTGAGTTATAATAAACGGATTTTCAGTAATGTTCCCGGCACGTACCTCAGAGCGATCGTTGGTTCCTGGAGGTTTCTCCGGACTTGTAAGGCCGCTCCGTGACTCCTCCCGAGCGTCAGCCATTGCACCCAAGGCTCTCGTGCTGGCGTTGTCGCTCTGCTTGCCCTTCCTCTTTCCCATTTTGGACTTGGATTTTTCAGGGTTTGGCGATGTTGTGGTGAGTCCTGATGCTGTTGTCTTCTCGGGGTTCTCTGCCCACAGACAATTTGTATACAGGTTCTCCGCAATAGACGCTGGACTATTCTGCCGACTACGCCACTGTGACAGATAGGGGGCGCTCTCGCTCCCTTGAACCCTTGTCCACGACTCCAGACACCAGATAAAAGTTCAAATGTTGACTTCATTCAAATGCCACAGTGCACAAAGCACCCTCTCCTCCACTATATTCATACAATAATAATCACTAATCACAAATACAATCCTCCACTCCCAGACGCGTTGCCACCCTTCCACCCAGCTCAGCTCGCCGTCTAAGAGCTCCCATAGTCCTTTTATATCTCCTGACCCGGAAGTGTTCTCCATCCCCAGTCCATGTGACTCTCAATCACTTCCGGGTCAGGTACAAGTTCTTTTCTTCAGAGGGGACTGGGCTGCCCAGAGGGGACTGGGCGGTATCATGGTCTGGAATCCCTACAGATTTTATTTTTTCTCCAGCCGTCTGGAGTTTTTGTTTTTCTGTCCCCCCTGGCCATTGAACCTTACTCTTATTCGATGTTAATGTTGATTTATTTTTTATAATTATGTCTTTCATTTTTCTATTCTTTAATATGTAAAGCACTTTGAGCTACTGTTTGTATGAAAATGTGCTATATAAATAAATGTTGTTGTTGTTGTTGTTCACCCCGGAAGCACGTCATTCCTCTTGTCCACGTGTGCTTCCGGGCGTAGGGAAAATACTCATTATTCCTCCCTGCAGCATTCCCTAGTGGTCCCCACGGCATCCAGCAGGGCTGCGTATAAAAACTACATTGTCCATGATGACCTGCTGGTCTTCTGGGGACCTCCATACTGCAAGGAGGGCTCCACCTGGCAGCTTGGGGGTATTGGCCAGGATAAACGGCCGGCCATCCACCACACTATGAATATAACAGTAACAATGGAAGGCAAGTCTATACACTTCACTTTGCATATTAAATTTTTGTTCACAGTACCATTTTCTGGAAATTGTTTATTTTACAATATTACATTAAAAATACATGTGTTTGGATTATGAGTCATGAATAATGCAAGATTTTCTTAAGGATTTTTTCATAGTGTTTGCTCTTGTAGACCATTGGTAACAATAGACACCTATTCTATCTGAAAGTTGGTTATCTCCTGTCATCGACCAAAGAGAAATATGTTAAGTCCAAATAGAATGTTGGTGTGCCAACCTAGCCACCCCATTTACTGAAATGATAAAGTCAAACAAAAATAACAGGTGCACAATGGGCATGAAAGGAACAAAACGGCAGAGTCAGCCATTGGCTGGAGATATAAGACTGTGAAGAGCAGTCATGCTATAGGATCGCAGTTACATCAGCGAGCTGGTCATACCCAGAATGAGATGCCTCTTTCTAGGACCACCCTGTTCTTATAGCCGTTGGCTGAGAAGGGGCAATGTCAGTTGCCCTCATTAGGTGTCTTTTTGGAGCTGTGAGTGGAAAAAGAAACAAGGCAGTCATCGATTGTGCCCCCAGGGTGGAAATTCTTATCTTAGACTAGCCCAGAGTGTGACCCTCTAACACGGATGCATGACACTCTGTTCTACATGAAAATAACAAATCTAAAAATTTCATATACAAATATATATATATATAGAGAGAGAGAGAGAGAGAGAGAGGGACACAGTGGTTAGCACTGCCGACTCTCCTTTCTAGTATTCAAATTCCCGCCTATTACCTCTGCATGTTTTCAATGTATCTGCAAGTACTTTACAAAGGTATGCTGCTATCCTTCCAAATCAATAAGACATTTATTACTATCTATTATTTTGTAAGTGATCAGTGGATGACTATAATGCTCTCATAGTCAATTTGTGCCTTGCACCCTGAGCTAGGATTAGCTCCAGTTCTTCAGAGATCCATTATCAAAAATAGGTAATGCAGTTGAGGGTCATGGGACAATAGGTGAGAAAAAACCCTGCTCAGGATACCAGGAAAAAACATTCAATTCATTGTTATATAGCACCAGAGAGGAAGACAGCAGTTCTATAAATTTAAATGAATAGACAAATGTATGCACATTTACATATGCATAGGTGTACATAGTGTATATTAAGTATGCATTAATAAATAAAAAATGAATTTGTATTGGTTGTCAGTCCATAGTATCAGTTATATTAAAAACTACTCTCAAATGCTGGTAAACAATTCATTATCGTTTATTCTAACCATTCATCCATTTATTCACACAGTCAATCAGTCAGTCAGTCATTTTCCAATCCGCTTTATCCTAAAAGAGGGTCACGGGGGTCTGCTGGAGCCAATCCCAGCCAACACAGGGCGTAAGGCAGGAACAAATCCTGGGCAGTGTGCCAGCCCACCACAGATTCATCCATTTATGCATCGTCAAAAACACTTAATCTGTATTATGGTTACTAAATTCATACTACTCTTGTACTTTGGCTTGAAGTTGCCGGTTGTTTTTCTTGATATAAGCAACTAGTGGTGTACTGGCTAAAACAGTGAACTTTAAAACCTAACATGGCCTGTACAGTTGTTGTTGCTGCCTCAGTGTGACCCCGGCCAACTCATTTAACCTGTCTGAGCTTCTCCTGTAATAAAAAATATCTGTAAACAATTCCAATGTAAACAGGTCTTGAAAAAAGCATCAGCAAAAAAAATAACCTGGTAGATTTCAGCAATCCTTTAAGAAAGTTAAGCACAATGGCTAAGATCTCTCATTATCCTGCTAAAGCTTTCTCTGTACTTGACTAGAAAAGTACAAGTCAAGTCAAGTATGGACTGGTACAGTGTGTTGCCACACCCATCACATGACAAAACAGCTCGGGATCCCGATTGGCAACCTCCCAGGCAGACACTCGGTCCAGTCCCACCCTTCGGAAATGTTATGTGGGTGACCCCTTGGCCTGGTAGAGTCACTCGGGTCCCCAACAATGAAGATCCTATGAGCTGGATCACCATCGGGGAATCACACCACATGGCCATAGTGCCGTAACTGACGTTCCCTCACAAGGCAGGTAATGTGCCTCATTCGGGACTCCGTAAGAAACTGCTAATTTAACACAAAGTCAAAAAAACGGTATCCAAGGATTTTCCGGAGAGACACAGTACCAAAGGAGTCCAGTCTTCATCTCAGGTCACTGGATAGCATCCATGTCACAAAAATGCTTACAGTTGCTCTTAAATTCTGAGAGTCTCCACACTTGTGCTTAGTGCCTGGAATGTGTTCAGACTACTCACTGAAACAATTAGTACCCCTGAACTGACTTAACCTGCAAGACAAGTCTTCATTCTTAATAGTTATGCTTATTTATTTCCAGGCTAAGTCTTCCTTTACAGAATATCCTGGAGACAAGGTGTCTTCTTATGGTATTGTTTAACAAACAAAATGCAATACTTGATGTCAATAATCCAGCAATACAAACACAGCCATGACTTATGCTGCCCATCCATCCATCCATTATCCACCGCTTATACGAGGTCAGGTTGCGGAGGCAGCAGCCTAAGCAGGGAAGCCCAGACCTCCCTTTCCCCAGCCACCTCCTCCAGCTCCTCTGGGAAGACCCCGAGGGACTCCCAGGCCAGCCGGGAGATATAATCCCTCCAGCATGTCCTGGGTCAGCCCCGTGTCTTTCTCCCATGTGGGGCATGTCCGGAACACCACCCCAGGGAGGCGTCCAGGGGGCTTCCTGACCAGATGCCCGAACCGCCTCAACTGACTCCTCTCAATGGGAGGAACAGCGACTCTACTCCGAGTCTCTCCCGGATAACAACTCACCCTGTCTCTAAGGGAAAGTCCAGCAACTCTGCGGAGAGAACTCATTTCGGCCGCTTGTATCCACAATCTTGCTCTTTCAGTCACTACCCAAAGCTCGTGGCCCTAGGTGAGGGTAGGAACGTAGATCGACTGGTAAATCGACAGCCTTGCCTTTTGGCTCAGCTCTCTTCACCACGATGGACCGTTGCAGAGCCCGCATTACTGCGGATGCCGCACTGATCCGTCTGTCAACCTCCCGCTCCATTCTTCCCTCACTCGTGAACAAGACCCCAAGATACTTGAACTCCTCTACTTGAGGCAGTAATGTGTTTCCAACGCATGGCCTCGGATTGAGAGGTGCTGACTCTCATCCCCGCTGCTTCACACTCGTCTGCGAACCACTCCAGTGAGAGCTGGAGGTACCTGTCCGATGAAGCCAACAGAACCACATCATCCGCAAATTGAAGAGACGAGATTCTGAGGTCACCGAACCAGACCCCCTCTGCTCCTTGGCTGCACCTAGAAGTTCTGGTCATAAAACTTATGAACAGAATCGGTGACAAAGGGCAGCCCTGGCGGAGTCCAAACTCAACAGGAAACGACTCTGACTTATTACCGGAAATGCGGACCAAGCTCCTGCTCCTGTTTGCCAGAACCTTCTTGGTGCCGACCGAAAGTCGTTTTCCATGGCTTCCCCAAACTCCTCCCATGACCGAGCTTTTGTCTCTGCAACAGCCGATGCTGCCACACGCTTGGCCTGCTGGTACCCTTCAGCTGCCTCTGGAGTCCCACTGGTCAGCCACACCCAATAGGACTCTTTCTTCAACTTGACAGCCTCTCAAACCTTAAGTGTCCACCACCGGGTTCGTGGATTGCCGCCAAGAGAGGCACCGACAACCTTGCAGCCACAGCTCCATTCTGCTGGTTCGACAATGGAGGCTCGGAACATGGCCCTTTTAGACTCAAAGTCCTTTGCCTCTCCTGGAATGAGGTTGAAGTTCTGCCAGAGGTGGCAGTTAAAGATCTTTCTGACCGAGTCCTCCGCCAGACGTTCCCAGTAGACCCTCATTATACGTTTGGGTCTCTCTGGTCTGTCCGGCAGCCTCTCCCGCCATCTGATCCAACTTACCACCAGATAGTGATCAGTTGACAGCTCAGCACCTCTCTTCATCCGAGTGTCCAAGACATAAGGTCTCAGATCCGATGACACGATTACAAAGTCAATCATCAAACTACGAACTTGGGCATCCTGGCGCCAAGTGCACTTATGGACACTCTTATGCTCGAACATGGTATTCGTTATGGACAATCCATGACCAGCACAGAACTCCAACAACAGAACATCACTCGTGGGCCCACCACAAACAAGAGAGGCCATAGGGGTCGGGTGCAATGTGATATGGGTGGTGGCAGAAGGCGGGAACTCTGACGTTCCAACCATCGGTTGCCAAAACTGGCTCTTGGGACATGGAATGTTACTTCTCTGGCGGGGAAGGAACCTGAATTGGTGCGAGAGGTTGAGAGGTACTGGCTAGATATAGTCAGGCTCACCTCTATGCACGGTCTGGGCTCTGGAACCATTCCTCTTGAGAGAGGCTGGACTTTGTTCCACTCTGGAGTTGCTGTGGGTGAAAGGCGTCGAGCAGGAGTGGGCTTGCTTATGAACCCACAGCTCGAGGCCTGCACAACGGGGTTCTCCCCGTTGGACAAGAGGGTTGCTTCCCTGCGCCTTTGAGTTGGGGGAAGGACTCTGACTGTTGTTTGCGCTTATGTGCCGAACGACAGTTCAGAGTACCCGGCCTTCTTGGAGTCCCTGGAAGAAGCGCTGTGAGGCGCAGCACCTGGGGACTCTATCGTCCTGCTGGGAGACTTAAACAATCACTTCAGCAACGACCGTGAAACCTGCAGAGGTGTGATTGGGAGAATTGGTCTCCATGATCTAAACTTATGCTGCCCCATTACCCCAATTGACACACTAAATAACACAAAGCTATATTCATAGCAAATAATTCAATTTTTTCCCTCTCTGACTTACAACAGCTTTGCTTAGTACTGTCAGGATCTGGCTCTGTGAAACCATGTAAAAGAAAATATAGGCTCAGAAAATGGATGGATGGATAAAATGGATCATTACGCCATTTCCATTAAACAATGGTAATAAGTTCTGACAGTCCAGTCTTTTGTGGAATTCAGTGGCTATTAATAAATCTACTTTAAAGGCAAATGCAAAACTGACATAATTCTAAGGCTGCACTTTAGAATTCACCTATCCATCTAGCCATCCATTTTTTAACTCAGCTTACCCTGGACAGTCATGCAAAAGAAGCTCACAGGTTTTAATGAGAGTTATGATTACCTACTCAAGTCTCTAATTAGCTTATCGAATTTACCACCTCAATTGATTGTTCTTTATTTTCTTATCTTATTTCCTTCTCTATAGCCATTTTTTTATTCTTTCCATCTACTTCTGATTTTTCAAATATATTTTTGTTTTTAGTCAGTCGGTCAGTCATTGTTCAACCCGCTATATCCTAACACAGGGTCACGGGGGTCTGCTGGAGCCAATCCCAGCCAGCACAGGGCGCAAGGCAGGAATAAACCCTGGGGGGTGCCAGCCCACTGCAGGATTTTTGTTGTTATTTATGTTTTTCTTTTTCACTTATTTCTGGCTTCACTTGCAGCAGTTTAATGTTCCATACGGCATATTGGTGTCCCACTTACAGTATGGCCATCATTTCCAGAATGTATTGTTATCTCACAAAGATTTTATACACTTGAATTACATTTTCTGATATGATACAACCATGTTCTTGGTATTGTGGAGGGTCTTACATGTGCTCAAAGAGTACCAAAAGCCATTTGGGATTAACAGCAGTTAGTAACTGGACAACACTGAACAGAGACAGTGGCTGTTACAATTTTCTGCAGGGCTATCAACACTCTGATGAGACAATGCCTCCAAAAACTAGGTCTCAAGGCTCCAGCGAGGCCTACAGAACAGGAAACAAAAATCAAGAATCTAGGATCAGCCCAGACCTAAACTTAGGAAGCAGGCTTCATGCCCTACATAGGGCAAAATGTAGCTAAAGCTGAAAAACGCATTATAATTTCACAAAGTGAGAGGGCAACAAACATACTTTCTTAATAAGTCTAGAGTTTACAAAATCATTCAAAGAAAATCTGATAAAAATCATCAAGAGGCATTAAATGGTATTCCATTCCAAATGGTATTCAATTTTAAAGCTTTGTGTTTCCTTTATTTATGTTTATTTAGTGTTTTATGCTGATATTATTTGTATCCAATGTTGTATCTGCCGTGGTGTTCATTTTGAGCAAGGGAAAGGTGCTATATAAATAAAATGTGTTATTATTATTATTATTACCATAAGTTCCTAAATTATATTCAAAAGATTATATTCAAAATATAACAAAACAAATAAATAAAGGGAATAGAAACTTGACCATGAAATCCAAGTTGTTCCATAATAGTGGTGAGTTTGCTGTTATAGAATGCCTTTTCATTTATGAATCTAGTCATTATTATTATCATCACTGATCGTCATACAACTTTCATGTTTCCTTTCAAAGTCTTCTTTAGAGGGAGCTCCTGGAATATCTTCCAATCATCTCTCACCTGTACTACCACTACCACCTAACTAGCAGAACGTCACCAATTTAAATCCTAAACAGGTCCAATGTAATATCTAAATTTGCACTCACTATATCAGCATCGTACATCCCTATTACACATTTTTCGTGATCATAGATTGGACTCACCGCATGCACACTACCACACCACTACATCTTATATGCCCCCACTTCTGACAATCTACGCGTCTGACTGAATTTCTGTCAACACCTTTACTCACATTGCATGGTCATGCACCTACCGTACCTCTCCAGTACCTCCTGCCTCTTTACTGTCAACCATCACCTGCATTTAATTTGAAGACTTTTAGTTCCAGGCTAGCTTTCCTTTTCAGTATCTTCTTCTTTTGCTCCTCAGTTTATTATTTTTCCCTGATATTCACCAAATGGACTGGTGATAGGGTCATTTTCAAGAGAGACGCGTTAGCTGACAAAGTCTAAGCAAGTAAAAATGCTAGTATATGATAAAGCCGTGTCAGGGATGTGGATCTAAAAAAGAAAGGGTAATCACACAGGAACAGTAGCACTGCTTTGACGCTGGGTGCTGCGGGTTTGCAAACGGAGAACTACCATGAAAATGTGCATGGGTTTACACCAAGTTTAGGTTTTATACATCTCGATTTGGGGCGGCACGGTGGCGCAGTGGTAGCACTGCTGCCTCGCAGTTAGGAGATCCGGGTTCGCTTCCCGGGTCCTCCCTGCGTGGAGTTTGCATGTTCGGGGCAATTGCAGATTAAGGGCCTTGCTCAAGGGCCCTTAACCTGCAATTGCTCTGTCCTGGGTATGACGTTAATCTGTACCACTATATAAAACAACCCCATTTACACATCAGATAAGACCATGGAAAAACATGGCTGGGAGTTCAATATCTTCTTTAATACTTTCAGGCCCTAAACTGGAATATACAGGTTCAGAAATGGTGGGATGGGTCATATAATAATGTCAGAGGACATAAGGACATTAATTTGTTTTTCTTTTCTTATAACTATCTCTTTGAAATCTTGTAAAGTACTTTGACCTATATTCTTTGTATGAAAATGTGCTATAAAAATAAATGTTGCTGTGTGGAGGGTAAACATAATAAATAATAATTTTTACATTTATATAGCACTTTTTTCACTACTCAAAGCGCCTGTGCATTGAGGACCCAGCAAAACCCACAATCTCTTTACTGTGAGGTTGCAGTGCTACCACTGCGTCACCTCCATGAATTCATGACATAGATGTGTTGTAGTTTAGGACAGACCTGTACATGCATTATTGACTTACTTTAAGCATGAACAATATGTTAAATGCTGAAATCTTACTTCTCTTCCTTTTTCACTAGTTCACATTTCACATACTAATGCAAGTCAAATAAGGTTGGTGTGGTCCATATCAACAGTATCTCATTTTTTCTGCATTTCTTTTTTATGTATTCTTGCCGTGGTTTGTATTACTGTCTTACAGCTCCTAAAACATTGGTTCAACTCGCATGCTGTCTCCATGTCATTCCTCGGATTTTTTAAAAATGCATGTATTAGGTAAATTAAAAACCCAAAACTGGGGTGGTATGAGTGAGAGTGTCCTGTGATTAGCTGGTGTATCATCTGAGGATGGCTTCTGCTTTAAACCTCATGCTGCCACAAAAGGTTCCAGATCCCCAAGATTTTGAAATGAACTAAGTGAATTTGAGAAATATGTGGATGTGGCTCTTGTGTCCTGCTATACGCTGGCATCCCAAAAAGAATACTGTCTTGAACCAATAACAATGAAAATAGGCATCAATTCCCTGCAACTTTAAACTGAAATCAGAAAATGGGTAGATTGTTGGTTCTTAACTATTGTCTAATTTCAGCACACCACAAGCCATAGGTCATAATATGACTGTTATATTTAGTAAATAAAAGGCTGTGTTTAGGGAAGAGTGCACACATTTCCACAATTGTAAATGCAATCCCATATCTTCTTGTGAAAGAGCTTATTTGTTCTAATATGCCTTCATGTATAGCTGTAAGGTAATGACCTATAAATTATAACCATTATGGAGGCTTATGTCTGGCTGAATATTCAGCAGGAATTTCATTTTTTTTTCTTTACTTACATAATTATGCTTAGTTTGATGCTGTATTTTGACATTAGGGTAATAGGATTTACAGGTGTTGTTGGATCAAATGGGTAGGTCTCATCAAATTTGTTCTAATGTCCAATATCATATTAACACTGGAATTACCAGAGCCTGCGAAAAAACTCGTAGATCCGTCCCATCTTAAAACGCTTCGCACCTCTCCGTCAGCGTCTTTTGTCCTGTAAATGTGTGGATAAGCAGCAAACAGCAAGCAGCCTGCTATCACATCCCCTACCCCGCACAGTTTTCTCAGTTCAAGTCTGTTTACCTGCGTGTCAGTTGATTAGAGTTGTATAGAGTGAGAAGTCAAGCAAAATGACAACTTTTATAAATACTATATCGTTATTTGGAACACATTTCATGTGTGTTCCGTGTCTACAACGATCTATGTAAACACATCGTTAAAACAGAAACATTTTTCATGTTTTGGTAATAATTGACAAAATGTGGATGTGAAGTGTATAATGTGTGAAGCCTGAATTCCAAATATCAAAGAAACACTTTCACAAAAGGTACAAATATAACAGAACAAATGCGCTTTTATTTAAAAATATAACTGCAAAAAAACAACCCGCGTTAGGGTATGACATTGACACCCATTTGCTACGACTGCTTTGGTGGTGCAACGGTATCAACTGTTGACTGGTAATCCAAGCTTCACGGGTTCGATCCCGGACTAGTCCGTTTTGAGAAGTGAGCTGCTCATATTCTTACTATTTTAGAATAAAAACATACATTTGTTTCCAGTCTGTAACAGCCAGTGTAATTTATGATACTTGTAAAGGTTAGCTTTGTTTTTTTTTTTATTCAGTTTTATTTTCTCAGCCTCGTTCACGATCCTAACTAACCCCCCATCCCCCCCGCATTTGACACTGCTATTTTCACATAGACGCGCTATAACAGAGGTAAACTCAAATCATGACGACGGTTCTACATCGGATCAAGAATGCACTTTTGCCATTGCTCTACTTTGTATATGTACATGGGAAGCTCTGCACTCGTGACTTTACCCTGTAGGAAGTAAGTAAATAAATAAAGGTAAATAGGTAAATAGCATTCGATCTGGCTTTTATGTAAGTAACATATAAATGTTAATGTTTTGGGCACATGCACTGTTCCTTTGTATGTAAGAGTTAATTGTACAGTATAAAGCTGTATAGTGTTGTATTCATTGTCTGCTGTTTGCATTATATTACAATAACTAGGCTATGGAAGACCTGGAAAAGGCACATAAAAATTTAACACTAGAATTACCAAAGCTTACGAAATACCCACCTTAAATCTGCTTGCACCTCTCTGTCAGTGTCTTTTGTCTTGTAAATGTTTCATTAAGCCCAAGCAGCAAGCAGCCTGCTATACCATCCCTCGACCGCTGCAGAAATGGCAAAAACCTCTCCAAACTGAAGTCTTGGGAGTCAGGTTCCTAGAGCTGTATAGGTTTAAAAAATATATTGTTATTTAGAACACATACATTTCAGATAAGTAAATAAATCAAGGTAAATAACATTCGATCTGGCTTTTATATAAGTAACATATAAATGTTTCTTATGCAAAGACCATCACAAAACATAATCACAAACAGGACTTTGCATGATACCTTGGCAAGCTCTGTAAGCCATGCTGTTTCTTTGAAGGACAGGTGTGGGACAGACTGCTTGGCAGGATGATGCCGGACCTCGTCGTGCATCGAAACAGTGCTGTCTTTCGCCTTTAAGCCTGGTACAGCTGCATTGTTCTTATATGTGAGTGGATGTTTCTTGCGGGGAGGGCTTCTGTTCTCTTTCTCCGATCTGGATTCACCTCTGTTACAGCTCATCTCTAGCGTGAACGCGACTGAGAGAATACAACTGAATTAAAAAAATGCTAACCTTTACAAGTACCATACATTTACACCAGCTGTTACAGACTCAAATCAAATGTATATTTTTATTGTATAATAGTAATAATAAGAGCAGCACACTACTCAAAACGTTTATTTTGGGACACGTGAAGACTCAAACCCGCGACTTTCTGAATAGGAGTCAGTAGTTTTACACAGCTGTACTACCAAAGAAGAACAACAAGCCACACTAACCCAATTTCTTTTTCTTCGATTAAAGTCTTGAATAAAAGTGCACTTGCTCTGTTATACTTGTACATTTTGTGAAAGTGCTTATTTGATATTTGGACTTCAGTCTTTACACATTATACACTTCATGTCAAAATTTTGTCGTTAGCACTAAAACATGGAAAAAGTTTGCCTTTTAGGTATGTGTTCAACATTTCTGTCATCCTACACTTACATAAACAGTAGATCTTTGTAGACATGGAACACACATGAAATGCATGTGTTCCAAATAACAATATATTTTTTAGCCTACACAGCCCTAGGTACCTGACTCCCTGATAAACAAGGCTTCAGTTGGGAGAGGTTTTTGTCATTTCTGCAGCGGTGGGGGGGATGGTATAGCTGGGCTGCTTGCTGCTTGGAGTTATCCACACATTTACAAGACAAAAGACGCTGACGGAGAGGTGCAAGCTGATTTAAGGTGGGCCGGATTTATACGTTTTTTCATAAGCTTTGGTAATTCTAGTGTTAACATGAACATAGTGACACAGACGGAAACTTGTTTAGGGTAAATTTCAAACAGGCATTAGAAACTTTTTCTTTACACAGAAAACTATATAAATAATAAAAACATGGAATAAGTCACCAAGGAGAGTGGTAGGATTAGAACTTCAAAGACATTAAAACCTCAACTAAATGTTTTTTGAGAAATTAAGTGAATGGGATGGTTAAACGTTTTTTGGGGAAAATGGCCTGTTTTCATGTAAATTTTCCAAGCTTTAAACTTAAATTTGAACTTAAATCCACAATCTCTCCAGAGAGTCCACATAGATTTCTGAAGTACTTGCAAGGACTAGACAGACAACATAATTAAACTAAGATCTCTGGAGCTATGAGACATCAGAAAAAAACACTGCCAACATATTACTTTTGATAAATTTTGCTTTTATGCAGAGATAGTATTGTTCTTTTGCATACAGACACTCTTAACACACCCAAGTCAATTTAGAGTCACCAGCTAATTTAACCTGCACACAGTGCTAATAATATAGTGTAGCTGAAGTTTTGTAAAATATACAATTAATTAACATATTTTTGCATCAATTCAGATGCATTAGTGCTATAATAAGATTTTTTCCCCTTTAAATCCTCAACACAAAATCAATAAATACTATATGACCAAGAATAAAATGACATATATTTTATTAGGTTTTTCTTAATGTGCTGTTATTAGTCTGCCAGTTTGCAGAAAAAGAAATTGTATGAATTAGTGTATTTTGAATTGAAGGCTGTGAGTGTAAGATGGGTGTTTGTTCACACCAACCTGCTGATACAGATGACTCAGGCGCTTAAAATGTGAAGGTCTGTGAATGGTGTAACAGCTTTCTAGGCATGGAGGACACACCTAGCAATTAGTCAGTTCTGAATAAACAGGTAGGCAAGACTTCCTGTATTTTTAGCAAAGAATTAAATGATAAATAAGTAACACATTAAGCAGGTTTTTCCTTCTAACAATGGTAAACATATAATAAGTGTTTAAGAAGCTATCATTATTTTAGCTGAACAAATCTGCAAGCAGAAATGTTAAAACATTATACTGGCTGGCTAGAAACCAGTTTAACTAAAGGGAGACTGACTTGTGACTGTGCAACAGAATTCCTGTGCCTGCCTGCCAGCCAGTCCCAGAAAGACTTTGAATGAACTGCACCAGTTGCTCTTTCAGCACAGATGACAGGTGCTACATGAAGTGTCCTTTATTCCTTCTATGTCAATATCAAGCAGTCCGGTTGGCTGAGCACAGATACAGCAGTACCTTTTACCGGAAGGAAGGAGGACAAAAAAATTTAAGTGAAGGTTGGGCGGAATCGGCTGCATTTATTAAAGATATGTTGGAGAGATGGCGGAAACATACCAATGATGTGCTCAGCTGTCCTTGCATTCCTCTACGGCATCTTACAATTATTAATGCTGAAGTTCTCAATCCACACAGTAATAGACACACTTTCTATAACACTCCTGTAAAATGTGGTAAAGGTGAAGGAAGGGAGGGTCACTTTCCTCAGCCGTCTCATACATACATTTATTTCTAGAGTTGAGATGTACTGAACACATGATTATGGATATGTGACACAATAATTCAGTGATGGGGATAGAACCAGCATCCTTGCTGTTTGTTTGTGACCCAAAGCATTCAGTGGTAGGCTGTTTTGTCTAGCAAATGAAAATCAATTTAAGTAGCACAGTGGACCAGGTTACTTTGACTATTTCCACTGCACTTTTTTAGAAGGCTTGGTGTTCAAACTGGCATTCATTTATTTATTTTATGCTTATGCCATCACTTTACAGCAGGGAGTTAGAACCAATTCTTGCAGGACACTCTCACACAATACCACATATAATGTGGTTTTGTGGCTTAGGCATTGCTTACAAAACAAGGATTTTATTTCAGTTCTTGCCTCTGCCTTAGATTTAAAAAATACAAGAAAGCAATCGTACTTAAGTTCTGTTTTTGTAAACTACCCAGGGAAAACATTCAGAATAATATATAAAATAAAGGATGTTTGTGATGCTTTGCATAATAGATTAATTCAGAATCCCCAATTGGCCTAGCATTGATGTATTTGGGAAGAGGTAGGAAATCCAGGTAAATGGGAAAAATCATGCAAACTCAAGACCCTGGAGCTGTAAGAAGCATGCCATTGTGCCAGCCTCACATTGAAATGCAGACATTCTTTACATTCAGGGGATGCCCATGAAAATCAAACCATATCTCTCTATTAAAAAAAAAATAATAATCTTGAAACGAGACAAGACTTTTTCCAGAGATAATTTCAAGTCCCGCGAGATGAGACTTTCTGTCAAGAGATTTAAACAAGCCCATGATCCAATAACCTCTCATTCGTGTTGCCATCTGGGAAACGTAGCGTTTATTCCCAATAAAGAGGCGTATTCGCAAGAAGTAAAACATTTGTTATTTGATGAAAGTGAAATAAACAAACACTACAGGCACAATATCAGAATCTACTGTACAATAATCTTTTCACGTTTGCATCATTCAATGCTCAAAACGTAGATTTACATGATTCAGGACCATACGCTATGAGAATCTGTGGTCCCGCAAAAATTAAAGCAACTGCAAGTTTAATTTCAAAGAAACCACAATTCAGTCAAGTTTATGTTTATGATAATTGAGAAGCGATGCAACATAGAATCAAAAGAGTTAAACAACTGGACGTATTAGAAATTCTAAAGCCAATAATGGATACAAATCCATACGTCCAAAGTATCGCACTTTACAGGAAATTTATCTGAAAAACATAAAAAAGTTTTTGTGGATTTCTATATGAATCCGAAAGATCACGCTTGCATATATAATAAACCAACATGTGAGAAATTGTCAGTGATAATAGTTTAGAAAGACGGGGAAATCAAAGACAGAGTTGATATTCGTGTTTATCCAAAAGCACAGCACGATTTGTGGCAAGCGGCAGATCCGGGAAATGACTAGCACGTAAGGCCTGCACGGGGGTTTGCGAGCAAAGTAAGCAAGGGGCAGAGCCCACTAGTCACTTTTAAAGGAATTCTTATAGTCTTTTATAACATAACAAATAGTACGCACTCTATTCATCTATTATCCAACCCACTACATCTTAATACAGGGCACAAGCCCACCACAGGACACACACACACACCAAGCACAATTTAGGATCACCAATGCACCTAACCTGCATGTCTTTGGACTGTGGGAGGAAACCAGAGCACACCCACGCAGACACAGGGAGAACATGCAATCTCCACACAGGGAGGACCCGGGAAGCAAACCCAGGTCTCCTTACTGCAAGGCAGCAGCGCTACCACTGCACTACCATGCCACCCTATGATATGCACTTTTACCATAAAAGTGTTAGCTTTTTTTTAAGTAAATTTCTTTAGCAAATTTAGGAAGTCACTTTTCACTTAACTTCTCAATATCTGAAACATGAGAAAAGAAATTTCATCTCCTTCTCGTTCTCTCTCTCTCTGCTTTGCTGAAAGTGACCACACAGTCTGTTTCTTTGTGTCCAGATTTTGGTAAACAAGTGGTCAATCAATCAACATTTATTTATATACCACATATTCATACAAAAAAAATGTAGCTCAAAGTGCTTTACAAAATGAATAGAAAAATAGAAGACACAATAAAAAATAAACATAAGTCAACATTAATTAACATAGAATAAGTAAGGTCCGATGGCCAAGGTGGACAGAAAAAACAAAAAAAAAACTCCAAAGGCTGGAGAAAAAAAATAAAATCTGTACGGGTTCCAGACCATGAGACTGCCCAGTCCCCTCTGGGCAATCTACCTAACATAAGTCAAACAGTCCTCTTTGTATTTAGGGTTTTATGGCAGGACCTGATGATGATGGTCACGTAGATTCTGGCTTTCAGTCCATCAATGTTGGTGCAATATGATGCTTTGAGTTGGTGGTGGTGGCGCAGGCCGCCACCACAAAGTAACCGGAAAAAGAAACAGAAGAGAGAGTTGGGGTCAGTACGGATTTTAGAGCCACTATGATTAGTTATTATGATGAAGTGGTGATTAAGTCTTTATGTCATAAATGTTTCTCTTTAGGATTTTTTAAATTTTATTTTCATAAGGTGTAATACACTTTCATACTCTGTCTGTAGTGTGTGATAATCTTCTATTATACTTCTTTTCCTTTTGAGTGATCCAACAAGCTTCTTTCGCGTACATTCAAAGTGACTTTGTTGCTTCTATTTTTATTTCCTTAAATGTTCTGTTACCCTTTTGCAAAATATATCAGCAGGTTGTAAAAAAAAAATTGAGCCACATGAGTACAATAAATCTCATGAAGGCTCTGGTTTTGTTCAGTGAAGCCACACCCTTTTCCTGCTGTTGGCCGATCTGTCTTAAAGAAACATGTCACAATATTTACACGCCTTTATCACGCACAATAAAACTGCAACAAAAGACTTCTGAAAACACTTCTGTGGATAAGAGAATGACGTATTAATAGCTTTCAATAATAATAGGGCAGTATGGCGGCAGTGATTAATGCTCAAGAGACTTGGATTTAAATCCCATCCTACTTTTGGCATGGTCATTGTCCATATGTCTCTATACATTGGCTTGCAGGTTGTTCAAGATGCCAGGCACCTATTTGTTGAGTAATTGAAAATAATAACTGTATGTGTGTTTGCCTGACAGTGAACTGGCATCCTACCCAAAACTGGTTCCCGCCTTGCACCCACTTTAGCTTCAATAGTCTACAGCTGCCAGTAAACCTGTATTTGAATAGCCAGGATCAAAAATAAGCATAATAAGGAGGCATTTGGCAGACTGATTGGTGCATGAGGGATCCAGGTTCATCTCCATCCTAGTCACTGTGTGGTGTTTTTTCCACAAGCTTTCTTCTGGGTGTTGTGTTTTTCTGCAGTATGCTAAAAATGTGTTTGTCAGGTGCCCTGTGATGAACTGGCATCCAATCTGGACTTGGTCCCTGCTTTGAAACTGGAATGTTGAATCACCATAAGCCTATAATAAAAATTAGGCTCACAAAATGATTGAATGCTAATATAATAATAATAGTAGTAATAATAATAATATAAAATTGGAGCTGCCAGCACAACTATTGGTAGACAATCAGTGTCCCTGCAACTCTCTGTGCTACCAAGCTTGTTGTAAATGAAAAAAAGAAGACCAATAATAACAGTGTTTCAAAGGAAAAGCAGAAGCGACTCTTTTAACATTGAGTTGTACAGTTGGAGAATACAGCTTAATTAGGACCTGCAGGCAAGGCGGCGCCACATCTATGACTCACTGCTGGCCTGTTCTGCTGTGGCTTGCCATTGTGCATTCCTGCTCCGCCTTCAAGCCAGTTTCTAAGTTGGTCTAATTTACAAGCCCAATGTTCTGAGTGGAGAAACAAAACTTCTGTAATTTGAGTACAACCTGATATTTAAAAAAATCTTTGTCCTCCCCCAAGACTTTGTCTACCATGATGGCCCAATTCTTACTGTATGTAACTTAATGTGATGCAACATTTTCAAACACACTCGACCCAACTCACAATCACAATGGGCTGGAGGTTATCTGGGCAGCACTGGACAGGTCCCACTCCATCACAGACAGTAAGGCTGCCCTGAACCAGTCTAAAGTGGATGTGCTCTGCCAAAAACAGGGATTAGGAAACACACTGAACACCAGGCTGCCAGGAGTCAGAATGAGGATGCAGCTTTTTGTTAAGAATAATTCATGTCTTCAGTAAAGGGTTAAATCGAGAAAAGACACACATTTTTTCGGGCATTGTTTATCAGTAAAGATGAATTTTCATGGTTTCTTAAGTGTTCCTCAAAACAACCCTGAACTGCGCCAGATGAGAACCTTTAGATTAGTACTTCACTATTTTAAAAAGCTACCTTTGCTGTTTTCTTCTCAGTGAAAATTATAAGGGTCTTTAAAGGACATGGGTGTGCTGCTAATCAAATATAAATCTGGGAGATTCTCAACACAAGCTAACAACTATTATCATTTCACCCACTTGTTCATTATATTTACCTGCATTATCCAGGTCAGGATCAGAGGGATTATTAATATACAAGCTGTGCCACCCATCTAAAATGGTTTAAAATCTAAGTAACAAATGTAGCCTCAGAGTTAACGTTTGCAGTGCACCATGTAATGTATATGTCTCTGTCATATGCCCTTTGGTACGGGATTTGCAAAATGGGATTTGTTAATGTTTATCATGTGCTATCTATTGGAATGAGAAATACAATTAATTTTTTTACTACAAATGTTTGAAATGCACCACCTTTTGAAATAACAGAAATAGCAACTAGACGGACACACAGACAGACACACACACTTATCCTTTTAGCATGGATTAGCAAAATGTTCAATATAAGTTCACATTTGTAACATTTTTAGACTCATTTAATTCAATTTTAAGCCAAACTCAATACCAGTCACACTGACAGCAAGGTAGCAATCAGCCCTGGACTGGGCACCCAGGCCCTCTTTCACACATATTCATACTGACCTTGTGTTTCAGCATATCTTTTTTACATGTGTACAGAGCAATATTTTCAACATAAAAAAGTGACACATTAGCAACACTACTGAATTTATGATGTTAATTAAGGCAAAATAATTGTGTATCTCTGATCAGTACGTTAAACGTAATATATTAAATGAATTAACATCTATCAGTTTCCTTAAACCACTTAGTTCTTTGCAAGGTACCATCATCATATTAATAAAAAATCTGTTAGTGGTCTCGCCTTCTTCTTATACTGCACAGAAAACTGCTCTGTTGTCTCTGAAACTAAACATCATCATTACACGACAGTTTCCCTCTAAACATGAAACTTTTTCAGAAAAAATGACTTGTCTTTTCCTGAACAACATTCATTCATTTGTTCATTAATTTCTAAACCTGTGTATTTCAATAGAGGATTACTGAGAATTGAATTGTATCTCAGCAGCAGTAAACCCAATCCATATCAAGACTCAGATTAGCGCCATCACTTAATCAAACCGGCACATCTTTGGGATTTGGAAAGAAACTGATGTATAGAGAGAAAATCCAGATGAACACCGGGAGAACACGCAAACTTCTTTTAGATACTGACAAGATGTATATTTCAGCTTAGACAGGAATCCAGGCCATGTCAGTGCATAGTGAGTCACTCATAAAAAGCAAATAATTATCATTTAACCTAATCTGCACATCTTTAGGCTATGAAAGGAGAAAAATGGAGTACCTACAGAAAATATGTGTGAGCGATTAGAAAATATGTAAATTCCACACAGTTCCTTCAACGGTGAGGTGGTAGCCCTAAGCAATTTTCTGATATTTGTAATAAACATCAGTTTTTATATATATATATATATATATATATATATATATATATATATATATATATATATATATATATATATATATATATGTGCCTCCTCCAGACCGCGAGGGTCCCGTCCTGGTTCTGTTGGGGCCACGGGTTGAGGGCATGGAAGCCCTTCCTGTAGGGGCCCGTGGTCACCGCCAGGCGGCGCCCGATGCCGGTTTATCCCGCGCGTTGCCGGTCGGGCTGGAGCCCGCCGGACGCTTGAGGACCGGAGGAGGGCGAGTGCCTCCTCCAGACAGAGTGGGGCGTCCGTCCTGGTTAGGCAGGGGCCTCGGGTACAGGGCTTTGAAGCCCAGCCCTGTAGGGACCCGTGGCCACCGCCAGGCGGCGCCCCGATGCCTAATTATCCCGGGAGCCCGGCACTTCCGCCACACCAGGAAGTGCCGGGGGGAAGACTTTGTGTGGCACCCGGAGAGCTGCCAGGAAGACAGCCGATACTTCCGCCACGCTGGGGCGTGGCTAAGGACGGAACACCTGGAGCTCATCCGGGAGCCTTATTTAAGGGGCCGCCTCCCTCCAGTCATTGGTGGAAGTCGGGAGGAAGCGGACTGAGCTGGAGAGCGAGGACAGGAGGCGGCCAGGAAGCAAGGCACAGAACTGTGGGCCCTGGACTTGGGGGAATCAGTGCAGAAGGCACTGGGGTTTTGTGAGTGCACGTGACTGTTTATATTGTTGTACATAGTGTAAATAAAGTGTGTTGGGTGCAAAATATGATGTCCGTCTGTCTGTGCCGGGGCCAGCGTTCACAATATATAAATATAAAATTTATTTTTTTCAGCTAATTTACTTTTTAAATGACATGGGTTTTTATAGCTGCTGTAGTCACCTCTCACATCCAAAAGACAATATGCTTAAGTAAACTGCACAATCTAAATTAGCCTACCATCAGTGTGTCCCCTACAATGGACACACAGCACATCCTAGGTTTAGTACTATTGTATTACTATAAGCACTTGTGCTTAAATGACTTGTGGGTCCCTGTGATACAGAAGTTCAGAAATTAATGGATTAATGGTTTTCATCATTCAGGGCTCCCACTGGCGAGTGCTGCTAATATCTGAATCTGTTTGTGAGAAGTCCCCATTTGTATTATCCAGGTATTCCTGTTTACTCTTTCGACCTGAAGATGTGCGTGTTAGTCCAAATGGTGAGCCAGTTAAAGCCAACATTTACTGAGATGAACTGGCATCTTGTGCAATGTTTGATTCTGCCTTGTTCCCAGTATAGCTAGAATGGGTTTGAGCCACTGAACAACTGCAAAATGCAGGTTCTGAAATGGATAAATTCAAATGGATATTTGTTTTATACTATTATTCAACAGAAAAGCCAATTTAGGGTCATGGGGGTCACAAACTATCCCTGCATCAATGAACACAAGGCAGAAATCCATCATAAAGCTCACTAACATACTGTAGGCCTCCACAATAAGGAATTATCATTTAACTTAATGCAGCATGCATGATTTTGTGGAGAAAACCCACATAGGCATGCAAACTCCACACATGAGGCAGCAGTTATTAATCTATTAAACTGTATATTTTATTAATTGACTGTATCATTTAACTTACTATTAATTTGTCCTTCGCTTCTTGTGATTTATGTCCTTGTGCTTTTGCTTTTTTTTTTTTTTTACATGACCATGTATCCACTAACGTGAGATATGAATTGTTTATTAGAAGATATTGAAAAGCAGATTTGCCAGGCAAATCAATACGCTCTGTTTTGTATGAAACCCACAGTGTTTAGAAGAAAGGCCTGGACATTACAGGGTTTTCATACTATCTCTATTTTGGGCTATAGTTTATGTAAAGTGAGATATGAAATTTTGTCAGAATGAAAAGAACTTATAGTACAAGATCCTTTGTAATGACACTCAGCACAGTTTAGTAAACATGCTGTACATTGTTTAGTGTCATTTGTCAAGTGACAAAGAGTTAAACTGTACTTATGAAACCTTGACAAGCTTGTAATTTTCAGTAATTAAATATTGCAGCACCACAATGGATGGGACCCCGTTTGGGACAAGCTCCAGTCCCCAATAACCATGTAATGAAATAAATGAGTTTAAAAATGAAATGTCATGTGCTAGCTATGGGCCGCATGGAGGTCCAGTATTCAGTACTGACATCACACAGGTCTCAGTCACTGTATGGAGATTGAATGTTCTCCTTGTGTGTATGTGGGCTTTTCTCCAGGTAGAACAGATTTCTTTCCACTTCCCAAGGATGTGTGTGCAGTTAATAGTTAAATGTAAATTGGCCCAGTGCTTGTGAGTATTTTCTGCAATTGAATGATATTTAATATAAGGACAGTTCCTGCATTGCTTTGCTCATAACGCTATAGGCTTCTTCCCTTTGTGTCTCCAAACTAGATTAACCTGATACAGTAACTACTTAAATGGACAATGTACCTATTATGTTCATTGCAAGCAACTTACAAGTTTAATTTAAATACAAATAAATTTAGACTAAGGTGGGTGCCATCTTTGTGCCCTACTGTTCTGGAGGACCCTGGCTACCCTGTCACTCTGACTTGGTTTAAGCAATTTTTAGAATGAATGGATGGATTAATGATAACCCCAGGATATCACTGTGGCCTAATTGTTATAGTATTAGGGTTTAATCTACAAGTAAGCTGAATCGGTTCACACCACAACTAACACGGCCCATTTCCACTGTGGTTGGTTCTAGTAGTGTGGCTTTGGTTTCATATTTTAGAGGACTGCATTATTTTTAAAGATTTCAGAAGCTAAGTTCCTTCCATACCTCTCTGATTTTCAATTTGGCATGTGTGTGATTTTTATTTAAAGATTAGATCTCTCCAGTGACCACCACCATAAAGGAGAAAGCAGAATGTATCGTTTGCCTTTTTTAAAAGAAAATGGGGAGCATCTTTAAGTTAAATTCAGCATTTAATCATATTTATTTGCAGGAACTTTGGTAGTGCAATGAGGCAGGAATCTCCCATAATGGTTTAGATGACAGATGAAACATGCTTTTGTGTCATACTTTTATGCAGGTCTGTGCTGTTCTTTTCCACTCTTTCTCAAAATACAATGAGAGAAAGATACAACATGTTTATAATTCCTACAGACTAGGGACATCATAAAAAATTTGACAGTTTTTACTAGAGTTGCAGCTAACAGATAGTCAACAAATATATTGAAGCGACGTATCACCTCATCCATTCTCTTTCTGTGTACACCTTTTGTTTTGAAATTGAATTTGGATTAGATAGATCTACATTTTTCAGATTCTCTCTTAGCAGCAAAAACAATGCCTCTTTAGCAGCATGGCACACTCCCTGGATAAATCCAGATCAAGTGCTACCATTTAACTATACACTAATTTGTATCCAACCTAAACATGCAAGCTCCATAAGTATTGATTTCACCCCCTTGGGTTTCCTTTGACTGATCACCACTGAGTGAATTTATTTAAACAGTAAATAGGAATGACCTATGCATTATGTTTTCAGCCCTCCTTAATGCAGCTCAGGGCTGAGGTGGAGAGCTGGAGTTAATCCTATACCAGCTTCATAAGGTGTGAGGTAGGAATCAACCCTGGATGGGGTACTTGTCCATCCCTTTGCACAAATGTCAATGTACTATATTTATGCCTTGAAACAAATTAAGAGTTTTGGTCAATGGGTTTCTACTAGGCTATGGTTTGACAGAGTGTCTATACTTACTTCAAAGACAATGCAAATGACACCTCATCATACTGATCTGAATCCATAAGTAAATTATTTGATCCAGTTCAGCACTTGAATAATGTACATACTAGTACCTCGTGACCTGGAGAAATTCAACTTGCTGCTTCTCCATCTTCATTAAATATATGTAAATATTGTATTGAAATGGCTGTTCACTCTAATAAGGCTCTTCATAGAGTTAACAAGAGTACTGCGGGGCCACATGTCGGCACAGTGGCTGGCACTCCTGCCTCACAGCTTCAGAGTTTAGGGTATTGATCCTAGTACAGGCCTTCATAAATAGGTGCTTATTAGGTTAACTGGTGACTCAGTGTGTGTTCAATGAGACTGACGCTCTGTCTAAGGTTGGTCCCTGCATTTGTAGCTATCTTATATACTGTAAATGAACTGAACTGAAATCAGCAAGGCAGTTTATAAATGGATCAAAAATTTACTGACAAAAAATGGTCAGTGTCACACAGACATTCTTCTCAAAAATGTAAGGGAGAAATGTTTAAACCCATTTTTATTGATATAGCACATTTAGGAGTTACTATGACAGGGCAAACAAGAATAAAATATAGTGTCAAATAGAAACAGTGATCAGTACAGTAAAAAGCACATTAAGAAACACAAAACATGACCGCAACAATGACAAAGCAGCCAGGAGAAGTGTGATAGTAACATAGCATACTGAAATAGTCTCAAAACATTCCGTAACCTGCTTAATCTAATTGCTAATT
Organism: Polypterus senegalus; assembly: GCF_016835505.1. NCBI lineage: Eukaryota > Metazoa > Chordata > Cladistia > Polypteriformes > Polypteridae > Polypterus > Polypterus senegalus. Next base: position 21,999,989 of record NC_053169.1, on the reverse strand, counting down.
GTCCCTAAGGGACAAGTCCAGAATGGGACATCTCAGGTCACAAACTGTGGAAGTATACATGAATAATTTAAAATATCAAGCTATACAGATACTAGCTTAAAAGCAGATTGCTAACTGGTGATCTTTGCTCTAAAGATTTTTTTTGGCTTCCCACTAGTAGCAAGAGAAAAAAGACCTCAGAAAATAAAGGATAAAACTTATTATCTATTAGTAAAGTAAAGTCACTACATTTACTGTTCCTGGATTAAAAAAGACATTATCTTTGCCATCGAAAACTATCCTGAAGTGAGCTAATATTTAACAATCCTCTCCACTTTATTCTCCAGGTGACTGTTGGCTCTTGGCTGCTATTGCCTCTTTGACACTTGATGAGGATGTCATGGCCCGGGTTGTACCAAGTGACCAGAGCTTTCAAGATAAATATGCTGGAATCTTTCACTTCCAGGTAAAATTATCCATCATGTCAAGCTCTTCCTATGTGCCGTATTTTATTGGAGCTAAACTGCAGGATATGTGCAGCTCTGTATAGAGCATTGAGTGCTACTGCTGCTGCTTCATTGCTCCAAGAGACTGGGTATAAACCTCAGCTTGGTCATTATCAGTAGGTAGTTTGGATGATCTCTTGTGATTCTAAATGTAACCCTATCACTCCCAGAGATGAGCAGGATAAGATGAAACGTAGTTCTAAATTGGCAAATATGACTTTGTGTTTGTGTGAATACAATCTGTCCAAGGTTGGCTTCTACCTTGAGCTCAGCACTGCCAATTGAATTCTGACATCTTCTGATTCTGAAGTGAATAAGCAAAATTAGAACATGGATGAATGAACAAACATCTGAGTGTCCAGTGAGCAGAGCACTATTAAATATACTGAACTGAAGTGCCATATAGTATTTAGTTCAGAACATGTGAGCCTTCCTTATAAATATCTAAAGCGGATAGGACTCCCAGGATTAATGGCCTGTAGTTTGTTCTAGAGAAATTTTCAACACACACTATAAGAAATAATGTCTTTTTTCCAGATTTAGATAAATACACAATTTGAAATCAAATAACTGTTTATCCAAGTTGGGTGTTATTGTTAGTTTATTATTTCGATCCATCCATTTTCTTAAGGCAGGAACAATCCCCAGACAGGGTGTCTGTCCATTGCAAGGTAAACACACACACACACACGCACACACAAACATATATATATCAGGGGACAGTTAAGCATCACCACTCCACCTAAACTGCATGTCTTTGGACTATGTGTAGAAACCAGAGAACCTGGAGGTCTCCTAATTACGATTCAACAATACTACCAATGGTAAACACTAAAATTTGTTGTTTACACTTGGAGAACAAGCAGGATAAGTGTCTTACTTCAAGCCACATAGTAAGATGGAACGACTTTTTAAGAAATGACAAAAATAATTTCTTGCATTATGTATACATTAGACAGATACACTATGAGAGAGAACAAATAAGTCTGTTTTGCAAATTGTCCTTATTTTATTACAAAGCCTGGCCCACTTCTGCTCTGAGTGCACAGTGCTATCACACAAGGTGATAAATAATGTGTGGCTGAAACATTTAGATTTTCTTCAACATTAAAACCATTAGTAAAGACACTGCTCTCGTTTCCCTGAGTCCTTTTGGTATTTACATGGATGTTGCATTTTCTGTCCTAAGGACATGTAAGTTAAAATGAATGGCAGCTTTAAACTGACACAGAATGAGGGAGTGTGGATTTATTTACGGAGACAGCATACTCTCCATGGTTGTTTTCTGTTTTCTTAAGTCCAAAGCAGTTGGGACAGGCTCTAGCTCCTACAACTCCCAAATGAGACAAAGCAACTTCATGAAATGGAGGAATGTGATTAATTTATGTTACACACATTACTTATGTTACAAGATTAAATACTCATTTTTTTGTTCTGTAGTTGTTGACACATATCCATATTTTCATCATTATTCTCTCCTGCGTTTATCAATTTGGTGGGAGTGGGACTTTATCCCAGAAGCATCAGGCACAAGGCAATAACTGCAATGCCAGCTCACTGCAGGGCACACACTCTCATTCACATTAGGACAGTGTAGTCACCAGTTAACTTAACATGCTAGATCTATGAGATCCAAGATAAAATAATGGTGTACAGCAAAAGAAGAACAATACTGCAAACAACGCAAAGACAGTGTCCACAATTGGATTGGAATCTAGGCCTCTGGAGTTATAACATAGCAATACTAAGTTACTGCACCCTTGTCCCATCTCTTTACAGTGAAGTAATATTTTGAAATCTCAATGATTTTGTGTTATGTGTCATGCAATGTTCCAAAATGCTTCAATATCTTGTATTGATAATTTAAAGTAGTATTTTATCTCAATGTTTTTAATGTCCTAAATGCAGTCCTTCTTTAATGACTCTTGATGTTCTGATTCCTTTATTTTCTTCTTTCTTGTTTTAGTTCTGGCAGTTCGGCGAGTGGGTGGATGTCGTAATTGATGACAGGCTGCCCACTAAGGATGGAGAACTGCTGTTTGTACACTCAGCAGAGAAAAACGAGTTCTGGAGTGCCCTTCTTGAGAAGGCATATGCCAAGTATGTCGGACACAACTGAATTTTTAGAAACTGATAGTAGAAGTCTAACAGTATGAATGGAAAACAACAACACAAGTAGACTTTCATCACTACAGACTAATATCAAAGAAATTGTCTCATCTGACTCATTAAGGCATCCTCTCCACTTACAAGGGATTTTGATGTTGAAAAAAATCAAAGCATTTCAGCACACATACACATCATCTTGTGTCATAGCACTGTGTATTCAGATCAAACAGGAGCCAGGATTCATAGTCATGTTATAAAACACCAAGTCAAAAACAGTTGTTTACCTATAGTAACTAAAAATAAATGGCTCTGTTGAGAATTTAGCGCTGGGGCCTCTCTAACCACTGCCCCATAAACATTCATTCTTACCTTTCAGAGATCACACGAAGTGCTTTATAAATGTTATCGTCATAAAAAACCTTTATAAGTCTTGACAAAATATAATTTAAAACAACATGAAAGCTTTTATTCACTATCTGAATCTGCCTTTTCTATTACAGGGTAACATTAACTAGAGCCCTTTGCTTGGCCAGGTTTAAAGAACATGGCCTTGCCCACACTAGTAGTGGGTCATTTCAGAATGACTAATTAACCTAAAGTGAACATTACTGGGATGAAGCTGGAAGCCAGAACACCAGGAGAAAATCATTGCATAGGGAAAAGTTTAAAATTTTATATACTGTATACAAACATTTATCTGTGTGGTGTGTTTTCGTGTATGTATCATCCCCTGCCTCATTGACAAGTGTACTAAGCTCACTTTTGTCTCTAATTTTGTTTTGTCTCTTGATTAACCATTGCAGTGTACCATCCAACAGTGTTCCCTGACTTTTATCCGATGCTACTAGAAAAGACTCTATTGATGAATTTTATTTTTAAATGGACCCTGTGGTGGTGTACTTGTTGAAAGGCATAATATAAAATTAAGATTATTTAATCAGGTCAGATACCATGATTGCTATTGCTCCCATATATGGACATGTTTGATGTATATAATGAAATGTATAAGGAGAGTCTTTGGTGCCCAGCATATAATCTTTTTACATAAAGCACTCATTTTTTGCAATAAAACATTACAGGACAGAATTTTATTAAGTGGAATGAAATGGAAAAATAATGTGTTAGTGAAAAAATTAGATTCTCTTTTCCCAATTATACTGCAGCTGAGGCACAACCATGCTTAAAATCATTATTTCTGTAGAGTAAATCTACTGGAGTCATTTATTTCAGAACTTCAACATTCTTACAACATTTTTCAGTACTAATAATTGTCAGATTTAATTGGGTTTACACGATTTATTTGAGTTACCTGATCCACAGACTGACTGTCTGACAAACAGACAGACATCACTACAAAAGTGGTCAGATCATGTTCAGGAATGCCTAAAACATATAAACATATATAAATTTTATTCTTCTCCAGTTTGGCTACAACTGGGGTACAAATGTGTGCAGAAAATACAAAATATTTATCTTTGCAGAACAGAACCTACTGGAGCATTGTTGTCAAAAATCAAAACGCTTCAAGCATTTTACAATGATAGTAGCTGGACCAAGTTCCAGTCAGACTGAAGGATTCATTTTTGAAAAACATGTCCCCACATTCATATCCTCCCAGACACATACACACATACACACACTGGCCAAATATCAGTCATAAAGGGGTCAAATCATGTTTAGAGATGCTTTAAACATGTTCATCTATTGAAAACACAAAGTCAACATTTTGACCCTTCACAGTATTATTCCTGTATAATTTATATATCCATGGTATATACAGGTAAGGAGTAAATGAGTAGGAAAAGCAAAATGGTGGCTTCATAGCTTAATTTTATCCATTCCCATTAATTGACAATCTGTCTTTCAGGGTAAACGGTTGCTATGAGGCTCTGTCTGGTGGTTCAACCACTGAAGGCTTTGAAGATTTTACTGGTGGTATTTCAGAGATGTTCGAGCTGCACAAACCCCCCAAAAACCTCTTTTTGATCATCAAGAAAGCCTTAGACCGGGGATCTCTTCTGGGATGCTCTATTGATGTAATTTTTTCCACCTCTTTCCTATGTTTCCGATTCTTTAAAATGATGAGTTTAACTGAAAACATTTGGACTTTAGAGTTTGGAGTGACCAATAAAAACCAAGGCTGACTTTTGAACTTGCTCATTCAGTTGCAAAAATGTATACTTTTCCATTATTTTAATTTTGCATATACAGTATTTCACTTTTAACAAATCATCACTGCTAGGACACGCTGGAGTAGCTGTTAAAATTGTTTTCTCCCTGCAGATCACCAGTGCTTCTGAAACAGAGGCAGTCACCTTTCAGAAGCTGGTAAAGGGCCATGCCTACTCACTGACTGGAGCAACAGAGGTAAAGTTCAAATTCACTGTACTAAATTTTCTTCTTTTTAAATATGAAAGGGCAGTTTTAGCTGAGATGGTAAGCAGTTCTTCCGGTAGACAAGCAGACCTCAAGTTAAAATGGAGTTGAGTCAAAGAAAACACTGTGGACTAAATGTGATTGTTACCCCTCCCTGTAAATGTAAGTCAATATGACACGGGCATGGTGTAGCACATTGGCAGAGCAGTACCATAGATCCATGAACATGGATTTAGTTCCCAGCCTTGAAACAGTCTGTCAGGTAATTTCTCACTCTTCACATATAGGTGTTTTCCAAGGAAACCTGATTCCTCCCATAGTGTGGTGTGATAGGATAACAGTTCATTTTATATTGATCCAATGTAAGTGTTTCTACCTTTGTAATGTCCTGGTGTCTTATCAAAGACTGGTTGCTGCTTCATACCAGGATATTGTTTTGAACAGGCAGTTTGAAAAAAACAGACTGTGAGATTAAAGGCCAATCAATACTTTTCACACAAGTTAGGTATCTCTTGTCCCATTCAAGGGTTGGATTCTGACCTGTTGTTGCTGCTGCGGTCTGTGACCTGGAAAAAGCAGGTACAGAAATCGGGTGTCCATCACAGTATGAGGTTGCTTTGTGGCACAGTGGGATGCGCTGGCTGGTTACAATGTCTATTGAGTATGTATACTTTCCACATGTCAGCAAGGATCTAGTTAAATGGCAGATCCAAAATGCTCTAGAACATGCTCTGTGATGAACTGGAATTTATACAGACCTGATTTCTGCTTTAAGATAAGATTTGGTGCCTATGTAACAGAGAGTCAAAATATGTCTAGTTTTTAATTCATTCCAAAGCTGATTTTAACATTTTTATATTTTTTTAGGTAAATTATCGAGGCCGCACTGAACAGTTGGTTCGAATAAGAAACCCATGGGGACAGGTGGAGTGGACTGGAGCATGGAGTGACAAGTAGGCATTGAAAAAGGGAAACTAATGCTGACAGCTGACAAAGGTTTGCTGGGGTAAAGATGGTATCATATTGGTGCTAGACAAATAGTTTGCCATATATTGAAGCAAATACACACAGTCTTTCCATTTAATTTGCACATCACTGTGACCAAATGGGGGAACCATGCACGAAAGATGTATTTAGTGCTACTGAAGTAATTTCTCTGAGGGCACCCTAATGAGATGGAGATTTACAAATATACTTGTAGGTGTTCCAATGCAAAAGGGCAACATTTGGACCCAGATGTCTATTGCAGGGGCAGGAAACCCAACAGATACAAAAGGTGCCTGACCAACAAAGTGGGTGAGGCCATGACTGACTGGTGGGAGGTCTGTGAAATTCTCTGAGATTGGCAGAGAGTAGCAAGGCGATCCTATGTGAAAAAGATGGGATCCTGCTGCTCAGTGTGGTAAAAAATGCAACGGGAGCCTGGTATAGTGCAGACTACTGAGATATGTGAAACTACACTGGGAACTAAACAGAAAGTTTTTATTACTTTCATATGACACATCGACTACTTTCAATTTTCTTGATTTCCTCCCTGATGTCTCAGTGTAATGCGATTCAAGAAAACACTGGCATTTAGAAAAGGCACTGTAACATGAGCTTCCACGAGGAGTCACTGCATCTCAGAATAAATATGGCAGAAAAGCTTATAATATTATAAAAAATACAATGGTTTAATATATATATTTACAAGGAAGAATTAAAGTAACATCAAAAAACACAAATAAAACTCCCACTGGACTTGTCTGACACACATTTTATCAGTCTCTACTAGGCGGATGTGTTCTACCACACTGTCCACCATTAAACACACTACCACCAACTTTTTCTTTCACTTCTGGCTTCCAGGTGAACCTTCCATTTGGTTGAGCTCCCAACTCCAGACTCAAAACTATGCAGCAGATACCCGTACTAAATTCTAGGGATATCAAGGCAGAGTGCCCACTATTGGACCTTCATAAAATAGACCTAAGACCAGTCTCTCTCTCTTAACTAGGAAGAGCTGGTGGTAGTTTATGGACAGCCTGCCTCCTTTTACATAAAGCAGAGACACATCAGCCAGTTGAGGGGCTGACCAGCTGCCACCTACTTTACTGGAGAAATAATGTGAGCTTACAGTCAGTCCACAAGAAATTCTCTCTCTCTCTCTCTCTTTTAAATTAGGTAATCCAAGACAATTCATGTTCAGGAGACTATCGGTCAACCTCATTACTGCAAAAAGTGTCATCCGTAATGTTCAAAATATAGAGGCACCATATAGTGCAAATAAAATGATGGCATCAAAACAGATCATTCATACATACAATAAACAAATGAAGCAAAAATGCAGTTTTGGGATTAAAAGTACCTACTATCAAAATACAGAACAGTGTACTGCTGAAAGAGAGCAATCATTTGAATGTGGAAGAAGTATGAAAGTAAAACAATTTCAGTTCACTTTCAGAGGGGTAATGCTGGAGGAAATTATCTACAAAAAATGATCTACAAAATAAAGGTGCTTTACCATTTATTAAAATGTTACAGCTAAGGGATATTCATGAATATCTTGGTAGATAGATATAGGATGAAAAATCTTCAGACCTTAATGAATGTTCACCTGGAAATCTTAGTTGTTTTGCAGATCTATACAAGTTAAACAAAAGGTTGTAAATGTTAACAGCATAAGAAATTCTGAGTGATTTTTTTGTATCTGACAGGAAGCAAATATAGATTGGCAATCTAAGGTAAAATGTGATGGCAGCATTTGATCTGGGTCATGACACAACTGGGTTAACACTGACTTTGTGGTTTTTTTCTGCCTACACTGGCATGTTATAGGAGTTCTGAAGCTCCAAGAATATATCTCTTTCTAATTAACTTCATGGGACCCATGCTGGGCCATCCTCATGCTGTCTTTGCTCCTAGCAAACCTTTGCAGTTATCAGGCATGTATACTTTTTCACCCCGTAATTTTATAGTAGTTGGATATGACATATTAATTAAATATTCTGCCATTAAAATATTGTAGCTCAGTTATAGTGTCATTTTCATTTTCTGCTAATTTGTTTATAGTTTTCCTCTGCAAGGAACTGGTAGCTCTCCTTGTTCACTCTCTGTCCTTTTCTACCACAGCTCATCTGAATGGAGCGCTGTAGAGCCATCCCAACGGCAAAACATTAAAGCTGACGATGGAGAGTTTTGGTGGGTTTGACTTCATCCTTAAAATGAACTGTCTGCTGTGCTGTGTGGATGGATATTTTGCAGCAGCATGCTTGTAGTTATCTAAGAAATTAGCTGGTATAAACTCACAATGGGGTCATAAAAAGTTGATAATAATTCTCACACTGTAAGTAAATGGAATAGCCCAACCACGTCTGGTTCCTGGCTTGTTTCAGATGCTGTAGAATTAGCTTTATGCCCCAGTGGCCAACTATTTTAGAAGATGGGAAAAATTTTTCTTCCAAGACCCTAAAGCACAGGGAAATGTGGCACCCTCTTATTATATCAAAAATTGTAAAAGTTGTGAACAGTGAAGTGGTAGATTTAGGTGTACTCCCTGATTTCCAAATCATTGCAATATTAACAATTCATTGAGTGCTTTAGAACAAGATCATTTAAGCCGTTTTTGTTCAACTTTTGGATTAGGTAATTAAAGCTTAATGCCTCAAGTCATCGATTCTTTATATTGTAGAGAACTTATAGCATCAAAGTTAAGTACCAGGTGTTCATAATATACTACAATCATTGGCACAAGTGAGGTTTGGCAGTGTAGTATGTTTGGTAGGGTTAAAGGGCATCCATTTGGTCAAGGCCACCCAAACTCTGGCATTGATTATTCCAAAAGAGCATGGACTCAGAATTTTATTTTATCCATGAGTGGAGTTAAGCAGTTACTTCTGGGATTTTCTGTTTGTATGATTTCCATTACACTGAAGCTGAAGTTTAAGGATCTCTTAGTTACTGTTATTTAATCAGATATATGTGCTCATATATTCAAATATACTTAACATTCTGCAACTTTTTTGCATTTGTAAAACTGTGCAAGTACTAAGAAGAGTGCTATATAATGATAAAGTGAACTGAACTGAAATAAAGGTATGAAAATTGCTTCATTATAATGAATAAACATCTTTTTTCCTTTGTGGTCAGGATGTCCTTTACTGATTTTATGAGGCATTATTCACGCTTGGAGATTTGCAATTTAACTCCAGACACACTAACCAGTGATGAAATTAAAAATTGGAGTGTGTGCCATTATGATGGCAGCTGGAGGAGAGGCTCAACAGCTGGTGGCTGCAGGAACAACCCATGTAAGATCCTTTTGAGTCTTGTTTTGGTATGTTTGTAACTGTTACAGGTTTATACATAATGAGTTTTGCTATTATGGTGATACATAAAATCATATTTCAAAGTTTTGTCATTATGGATGATACTGAATTCACTACATATAACATAGGAAAGATATCGTGAGTTAATAAAAAGTTTCTCTTTGAATGTTCAATGGATGTACACATTTTTGGCATCCATGGGATTTTTACCACTTTTGGAATGATGTCTGTTTTACTGTGCAATAAGAAACAATTTTGCGAATGAGGTACACAAGATCTTTGGAAAAAAAATGTTTCACTCTGTCTCAATTAAATTTGGCATTTATTATCATTGCTAAATGCTATGAGCCTATATTTTGAGCAAAATCACTGCAGTAGTTTTTTTTTCTGCAGACATAATGATGTTATTTTTATGAACATGTTTGTGCCCCAAGTGCAGCAACAATATACAATTCTTCCATTTCATTCCCCATAAAAGGTATTGCCTTGAAATATTTTGCTGCTAAATTCTCAGCTTTTATAGAAAATGTTATGTGCAGCACAATTTACCTTTTTGATAAATCCACTGTTTAATCAGTGAAAACAACACCTATTTTAAGTATCTTCAAAAATACTTTTTTTTTTCATTTGAGTCACCAACAGGCAGTGAGTGTCTTCTGAAAGGTGTGTGAACCACTCACAACATTCCTTTCCTCTAAAAAAATATTGAAAGAGGAACCTGCAAATTGCTGATTAACTGTGATCTAGACAGTGACAGTAGACAGTGTGGCATAGTGGTTAAGGCTTTGGACTTCTGGTACTGGCACTGTGTGACCATAAGCAAGTCACTGTACCTGCCTGTGCTCCAACTGGAAAAACAAAAGAAATGTATCTCAAATGTTGTAAGTCACCTTGGATAAAGGTGCCAGCCAAATAATAATAATCTAATACCAAAAGCACAGTGTGCCTTATGAAATATATCATTTAAGGATAGAAAAGCTGGTATAGTACATCAGAAGCATTCTGCAAACATACTGAACAAAAGCTACATTGATGAAGAAAGTTTGGGAACCCTTCAGAATTTTCTCTATTTCTGCACTAATATGACCTAAAATGTAATCAGATTTTTACACCAAAAACAAGATAAAGGGGAACCCAATTATTCAAAAATAACACAAAACATTATACTTATTCTTTTATTTATTAAGCAAAATGATCCAGTGTTGCATATTTGTGTGTTTAAAAGGATCTGAATCTTTGCTTTCAGCAACTGGTGTGACCCCCTTGTGTACAAATAAACGTTTCTGGTACACACTGATCAGTCCTGCACATCAGCTTGGAGGAATTTTAGCTCATTCCTCTTTGTAGAACTGCTTCAAATCAGGGATATTGGTGGACTTCTTAACATGAGCAGTTTGTTTTATGTGCTTTCACAACGTTTCTGTAGGGTTAAGTTCAGGACTTTGTCCATTCCAAAATATTAAGTTTCTTCTACTTGTGTGTTTAGGGTCATTGTTTGACTGAGTTGCCTACCTTTCTCTTGAGTTGAAGTTAACAATTCATAGTTCCATCAATGACAGCAAGCTGTCCTGGTCCAGAGGAAGCAAAATAGGCCCAATTCATGATACTGCCACCATCATGTTTCCCAGATGGTTCTTATGCTGGAATGCAGTGTTTGCTTTTTTGTCAAATGGGACACTTATCATTCAAGTCAAAACATTCTATTTTAGACTCATTTGCCCATAGAACATACTTCCAATAGCCTTCTTATTTTTCCACATGGTCTTCAGCAAACTTTAAATGGGCAGCAATGTTCTTCTTGGAGAGTAGTGGCTTACTTCTTGCAACCCAGTAATGCACACTATTGACATTCAGTGTTCTTCTGATGGTAGACTCAAGAACAATGACATCAGCCAAGGCAAGAGAGGACTTAAAATCCATACAAGTTATACTGTTTTTTGTGACTTCCTGGAGTTATCTTTGTTGGTCAACCAGTCCTGGTGAGGGTAACAATTGCGTTGAATTTCCTCCAGTTGTACACATCTGCCTGACAGGGGACTGGTGGAGTCCAAACTCTTACAAAATGGTTTTGTAATCTTTTCTAGCCTGGTGAGCATCAACAGTTTTTTTTCCTAAGGTCCTCAGAATTTCCTTTGATCGAGGCATAACACACTTCCACAAACCTCAGACTTTGATAGCTTAAGATCCAGACTTATGCCCTTTATATAAGTCAGGGCCTCCCAAACTCAAACCTTATTGTCATCCCATTCATTGACGCACCCAACGCTAATTTCCTCTTTAAATGAACTGGTAATTCTAAAGGTTCACATACTTTTTCACACACACATACATGCCACTGGATCATTTTATCAATAAATAAATGAACAAGTATACTAATTTTGTGATATTTATTGAGTTGAGTTCTCTTTACCTAGTTTTAGGACTTTGTAAAACTCTGATCATGTTTTGGGTCATATTTATGTAGAAACAGAGAAAACTCTAAAGGAGTTCACAAATTTCATCATCTTTTCCCACTGCTATGTGGGTCAATGTTTTAAAGGTTTTGGCATGATTTTTATGGCTAGATGGCTTTCTAGCACTACTGTATATAAAGCTAAACGTAAAATACACTTAGGATAAAGGCATGCCTATTGTTTGTTGAAGAATGATGAAGAGGACCAGAGTGCTCTTTACTCCCTCCACTTCCCCTACAGCATGCAAGGTAAGCCTAGCCAAAGGTCAGCAGGGATCTAAAACTAAGCAATACAGGCTGAGGTGGACAGACAGTCTGGCACAACTTGGTTTTATAACTCATAATAAATACAGGACACTTTTTGTAATCTAACATCTTTTACTTACCATCTTTGATAAATCACTAGTTTTATCAAGAAAATAAAATCTCAGTTTTATTGACTGCACTGTGTTTAAACTTTTTTAACCATTTAGATTTTCTGTTTATTCACATTTTGTTGTGAATAATTGTGTTGCTAACAAGGCTTACTTTTATACAACCTGAGCACACTGCTGATAGAAAAGTCAGTTCCGTTCCTTACCCATAATAAAGGAACAATTAAGGGTGTAACTTACATGTGGGCCTGCCTGGCTAAATCCAGCCAAAAGAAAACCCTTGGAAGACATGCCATGGACAGTTTGGTCTGATTAGAGACACATAATCTTGAAGAACAAGCAGAGCAACCTTTACTCTAAAACTATATTAAATAAATACTGCTCACTGTAGTAAAACCTTACATCTTTTTCTGGACTTGAATGGAATTAGAAAAAATATCAGAAAAAATTTAAATCAAAAGTGTAAAAATTATTTTCTCAAATTAAGTAATGTCTTCTAATCATCTTCCTGAAGCAGCTTTTTGTTTAGAAGCCCTTTTGATTGTGTCCTGTCAGATACATTCTGGATGAACCCCCAGTATGTGATTAAGCTAGAAGAGGAGGATGATGAACACCATGGCAATAATTCAGGATGCAGCTTCATAGTGGGCCTCATTCAGAAGAACCGCAGAAGAATGAGGAAGATGGGTGAGGATATGCACACGATTGGCTTTGCCATCTATGAGGTAGGAATATAAATATCTGTACGATTTTGAGGCTGCTTATGTAATGTTTGTGGCACAACAGGCTTTGCATTTGTGATACATCTTTACACTACTTAGTTTCATCTGTGGCATTCATCTACCCATTTTGTGAACGTTTTCTAATGTAAGACTTTTTTGATGCAAGTTTATTACTGACATACTCACTTGTAGTTGTTTAATTTAATGCACCCAATCAACTGCACAAACTATCTGTGTACTGTTGTATGCACAATGACGTTCTGTGAGAACATCCATGTAAATCATGGTCAAAGTTCCAGGCAGTAGAAACTACAGTATTAAAAGTTCCAATGCCAACATTTCTACTACACAGATAGTAGAATTTTCTATTTTTGCAATGATACATTGAACTCTGCATACTTTATAAATCCAGTCATTACAGGAACAAAGCAAAATCTACCTCTTCAACACAATTTACAAGTCTGCTAAATAATTAATTTGAGGTTATATGGTAAGCAGAGGAAATAATTCTTTTAAACCTAAGGACTGATGTGCAGCATTTTTGAATTGGCAGGTGACATTGCCCCCTTACAATGTTTTGACACCCTGATATATTTCCCTGCTGGGGTGTCTTCCATGAGAAGTTACCCCTGTGTTACACTAAACTGGTGCACACTGATTTAATGTCATCCCAATGATTACTACCACATATGCGATACTTGTAGAATAAGCTTTGTCTCTCTGCATCCCTTTATGGTAAAATAAGGTTTAGAAAATGCAACACTTGGCTGTTTCATATGCAAATATCTGCAGACCACCTAAATTATGAGACAGATTTAGTGTTTTAAGGCTTTTCTTCCACCTGTACAGCAATGGCTCTAATGTAAATCTCACAGTAAGACTGGAAAATTTGCTAAATTAAATGTAAAAAACAAGCATCTAGGATAATGACAGCAGATGACTGTTTTGGGGAAAACAATCAACTTTAAAAACGCTGAACGTGTCCTTTTTGATTAGAAAACACACCTTGACCTTCACTTAAAATCAACAGAAACAGAAGAAAACTGCCACCCAGGTAACATATTTAGAAACAGTACAGGGCATGCTGATGATACTGTTTACAGATTCACAAGTAAATTACAAGATCAGAGGCATGTGTGAAGAAAGCCAGAGACTAACATCCCAGGAAATTTGATCCAGTAATTTCTCCTTTTGAATTTTCTTGGTCTGCTTTTATTTGAACAAAGCAGAAAATTTGCTGGCTCAAGTATGTTATCAATTCGATGTACTGGTTTTGCTACAGGTTGTCTAATCAAAAATTTGGGCAGCAGTATGTAAAAGTATAAAAATAGCTTTAAGGAAATGAGAAATATTCTGAAATAAGGTTTTCAGGTCTTCTGCTGTTTACGTTTATTCTTGAGCACTTTGGACATTTTTCCAAACTTTTCTTAACTTAAAATTGAGGTTTTTTTAATGTTCTTTTCTTTGCAGCCCTGATAACCTTAGGTAGTGTGCTGGTTTCTATTATGGTGCTAGCACAGTACATGCATTAGTTGTTTACACAAGAGACCCCTTCTGATTTAATGGTACATGGTTACAAATTCCACCCTAAGAAGATATGAATGTATGTATTCAACAGTAGAAGAACTGGAACCAGAATTTGAGGGTTATTAATAATATATGAGGATCCACCTCCAGAAATTGCATAGTAGTTCTTATACACACTCAGGCAAATACTGAAAAAACAAAACACCTCAACAGAGTTAAAATGACAATTAGATGAGCAAGGTAAAGAGTGAAAAGGCATATAAGGGACAGACAGCATGTGAGAAGAGGGGCTGGCACAGAATTCAGTATAGCATTAACAAAAAGCTGATTTTTTTTTACGCTGTTATTCAATTTTCTACTTAATCTGAAAGAAATTTTTTTTTTTTTTTCCTTTTTTCTATTTCAGGTCCCCAAACAGGTATGCATCAACGATGGGAAGTAAACAGTTGCAGTGTCTCCTGAGCCCGAATCCAACCTGAAAAGATTATTATCCAGGATAACATAAGAAACAGCAGTGAAATAATATTCCCTGAAATTCCATCAATGCTACTTCCATGAATATGGATACACAGTGTCTGTGGCACATGTAGTATGTCATCTAGGACATTTTAGTGTAGCTGGACCAAATTAATGCTTTTCCAAGGGATACAGAGTATTGATCTCTATTTAAGCAACTTTCAAATATAATTTACCTGGTGGAATAAAACAGGTCTTAGGTTATAAAACAGACAGCATAGACATTCTGGAACAGCAAGATAACAGGGGCTCAAGATATATATGAGTAGACTTGCTCACTGATAGCCACTGGTGTAATCTTCCCCTGGAGGTTTGCCAAGCCTCTAAGGTAGCTTTTAGGGTGGCTGCTCTTTCAAGACATCAGGTTCACAATAACCCCATGCTGTCACAGACTGCTGCAACTTTGTAGTTTTGGCTGGATGGTCAGGTATGATATGCTACAGAATCCTCAGAAAGTATTAGGATTCTCTAAGTGTGTCACTGTCTTTCTCTTACTCTAATGTCCTCAATGAATTTAACTTATGAGCAATGTTTATACTAACAGGCCATAATGTTCCCCGCCTATCTATATTAGTTTGGAGAAATACTGTCCTACTACCACCGTAGGTTTCTCTTTCTTACTGAGATCTCATTCCTTACCCCTTTCTTGCACCCCCCTTTTGCCAGCCAGGCAACCTCATATAATGCCAAAATAATACAGAAATTAAGAATACAATTAAAAGAGAAAGCCACTCTTGTTAGCCTGGGTTCTACGGCAAAAAACATGCCTGAGGAAGACAAAAGGAAACCTGTCCATTGCCTGGGACAAAGATTTACTCACACTAGGCCAATAATCCTACACACCCTTATTTAGCATGTGAGAGAAAACTAGAAAACCCAGATGTATGTGAAGAATGTATAAACTACACATTGACAGTCCCCAGTGTGGGATTCAAACCCAGTCTGTGAAGATTTGCACCTTATCCAATATTGGCTACATTACTGTGTGATTGGCCAAAACCAGAGAGATGACATACATACATAAATACATAATAAAGCAACACTAAAAATAATCAGTGCTCTGTAACTTTGGTACTTCACTGAGTAGTCCTTTTCAGTTAAATACATCATAATATTATTGTAACACTCCAGGCACCTAGGTTGAAATAGGAAACAATTAACTGTTTATGTAGTGCTTGCATGTTCTCCCTATATTTATTTGCATTCTCTCCAGGTACTCTGACTCTCCTCTGACATTCAAGTTAAGTTAATGGACAACTCTAAATTATTTCAGTTGGAGTGACTTTAAGTGTGTGTGTTGTACCATTACCCAGTTCAGGAAAAGTTCTTGCCTTGCACAGGATGCTGTTGAGATAGGTGCTGTTTCTATAACAGCGCTTCCGGATTGGGGGTGCCAGAATCCATCGAGGAAGAAAAATGAAAAACATTATTTGAACAAAATCTTAATTTATCTATCCATTCCTAAATTATTAAATGGGCAGGCTATTTCGTATCAGTGCAATACGCTGCTTGTTAAAACGGATGACTTCCACTCTTAAAAGCACTTAATGCTCCGTGGGTATTATGAACTATCGTATCTGTTCAAGTTCTATTTAAATTTTAAATATAAGTAAGCTTTATTTAGTCGACAGAAATATCTTTGGTAGGAATGTAAGTTAAATTTAGTCATCATTGCATAAATTTTTCTTTGCATAAATTTTTCTTCACCATAGAAATTTAAAGACTAAGTTCAACTTACATTCCTACCAAAGATATTTCTGTCGACTAAATAGAACCTACTTATATCCAAATAGAACTTGAAAAGATATATTTTTCGAATCTGATCGCGCATTTTAGATCGACTTGACGCGCACTACATCGAGCCCGCGAGCTATTGTGGTCTCGCCCTGCCTGCCTCAATAAGTCACCGTCGCTTCGCTCTTACTTTTTTACCGTTCATTTAATCATGGCTAGTCGCGAAAAAATTAGAAAATGGAAGGAGGATTACACTGAGTATGGCTTTACCAAAACAATTATTAATGGAGAATAAAGTATCCATTATTCATAAAGCTTCAATTGGTGATCTGTTTTTCTGCGTTTAACCTCATATTTTTTCATACTTCTCAAACCAAGGGGGTGCGAAATCGGCCTCGTCCGTCACAAGGGGTGCGAGAGTAAAATGAATCGGGAAGCGCTGTTCTATAAGAACCTGCTAATGATAAAAGGGTGCAGAATATGAATGGATGAATTACATACTGTAGAGTTAATTTAAAATGCTGTTGAAAAATTCAAGAGAGTGACCAGAAATTAGGGCTAACTCCAAGTGGCAGATTTAGGATACAAATTATCATATTCTTTACCGCTGTTCTCCCATTATACTTGTTCCATAAAATATTCTTTCTCATTTTTAAAAAATTATACTTTTTCAGTTTCTTTTGGGTGTCTTTTTTTTATCCTAATAGTTCCATGGTCAACTGAACGTCCATTTAGACAAGAACTTCTTCCTGACTCATGCCCAGACTGCCCGATCCGAGACCTTCATTAACATGCGAGAAATAAGCAACCGTTTCAAGCTGCCTCCTGGAGAGTACTTAGTCGTTCCTTCCACTTTTGATGCTAACAAAGATGGAGACTTCTGTTTACGTGTCTTCTCAGAAAAGCAGTCCACTGCAGTGTAAGTTGCATCTTTAAATGTTTTCAAAAGAAATTATATACATTATAGTGCATGCAGCCATGAGTAAATTTGATTCCGAAGTAATGCTGTAGCTACATATATTCAGTGTAATTATTATTATTATATTTAGCAGGTGTCTTTATACCCAGAGTGACTTTAAAAATTAGAATAATTTCAAGTACAAGAGATTTACTTTACAACATGGCAAAGACATATGCACTATATAAATTTACATTGAATTTAATTAAATAATCACACTGATAAATACTTAAAAAAGTAAAACAAAAAAAATAACCAAGAAGACTAATTTCACAAACAACCCTATTATAACTATAAATATGCCCTTGAGGACTGAATATTACTAGTGAATAGTTTTTAGAAAATGTGGCAACTGGGCAATGTACTAAATTATTTTTTCTTGGTTTTAATTAACGTGCAGTAATATGATGGATACAGTATGTGTTATGTTTGAATGGTAAATAGTACTTTCTTTTAAAGCTTATAAAAGACATTTGCTAGGGCCAGTTCACAAGAAGTTTTAACAATCATTAATGTACAAAGGGCTAAACCAAAGTCAACCAAAGAAACTAAGATCAAAACAACATATTTTCATTAAAGTGTTTGTTTTCTCCAGCACATCTGTCATAAAGTCATTATTAAAATGTAATAAAGTGTGTAGAAATCACACTAAAACTTGATGATGCATAAAACTGGGCGTAAACAGTTCCACACACTTCCCCTTTATAAACCCCAATTAATGTGATTTTTAACACACATGCACACATCTACAGCCCCACCCCTACTCCTCCCAGAATTTCACGTATTTGAATACACTATTCAGTATAAATAGCCCCTTCCGTTCAGTGTTTTATTAAAAGACAATGGTAAAAGCACATGTAAAAAAGAAGAATTTCACCAACTGCGAAGTGGAGGCAAAGAAAAAAAGCAGTGGTATGAGAAACATAAAGGAAGCTGATGGGATGGCACAAAAGTTCAATTTCAGAAAATTGCACAGTGCCAGAAATAAAAAAAAGAAGTGGTCATATGCCAAAGTCGACATGAAAGGCGAGTGTCTGAGTGTCATACAGAAGAAGCATATTTGGACCACAGAGGGAAAAAAATAAAAACACAGTGAAGAAAAAATCTATGTTGAGATTAAAGTCGAAATGTTGACTTTAAACTCAAAATTTCCACTTCAATCTTGTAGTTGGGTGGAACGGTGGCGCAGTGGTAGCTGCCTTACAGTTAGGAGACCCGGGTTCGCTTCCCGGGTCCTCCCTACGTGGAGTTTGCATGTTCTCCCCGTGTCTGCGTGGGTTTCCTCTGGGTACTCCGGTTTCCTCCCACAGTCCAAAGACATGCAGGTTAGGTGCACTGGCAATTCTAAATTGTCCCTAGTGTGTGCTTGGTATGTGTGTGTGTGCCCTGCGGTGGGCTGGCGCCCTGCCCGGGGTTTGTTTCCTGCCTTGTGCCCTGTGTTGGCTGGGATTGGCTCCAGCAGACCCCTGATATAGCGGGTTGGATGGATCTTGTAGTTTATTTTTTGATTCAAGTAGAATGCCATACACTTCATCTTGAAATCTATGTTTAATTTACTAGAGTTTCTCAAATCCTATCGTAACTAAAGTAACATGTTAAATGCATCATATTCTATGTGTTCCCTGACCCAGTCATCAATCACTATGTGCGTCTTAAAACGGCTTTCTTTTACGCCAACAGGAGCATGCAGGCAGTGATGGCCACACAGAATACATTTCATTCATGATATTAGAGATCTCTGAAAATTTTAGAATACTAAGATGTATACTTTACAGTCATGTGAAAACATTAGGACACCCTTTGAAAGCATGTGGTTTTTTGTAACATTTTTAATAAATGGTTATTTCATCTCCGTTTCAACAATACAGAGAGATTAAAGTAATCCAACTAAACAAAGAAAACTGAGAAAAGTCTTTTCAAGATCTTCTGTAAATGTCATTCTACAAAAATGCCTATTCTAACTGAGGAAAAAGATAGGACACCCTTGCCCCTAATAGCGAGTGTTACCTCCTTTGGCTGAAATAACTGCAGTGAGACGGTTCTTGTAGCCATCTACCAGTCTTCGACATCGGTCTGAGGAAATTTTACCCCACTCCTCAATGCAGAACTTTTTCAGCTGTGAGATGTTTGAGGGGTTTCTTGCACGTACAGCCCTTTTCAAGTCACCCCACAGCATCTCAATGGGATTCAAATCTGGACTTTGACTTGGCCATTCCAGGACTCTCCATTTCTTCTTTTTCAGCCAATCTTTGGTTGATTTACTAGTATGTTTTGGGTCATTGTCATGTTGCATGGTCCAGTTCCGCTTCAGCTTTAATTTTCTAACTGATGGTCTCACATGTTCTTCAAGCACCTTCTGATACACAGTAGAATTCATCGTGGATTCTATGATGGTGAGCTGACCAGGTCCTGCTGCAGCAAAGCAGCCCCAAACCATGACACTTCCACCTCCATGCTTCACAGTTGGTATGAGGTTCTTTTCTTGGAATGCTGTGTTTGGTTTACGCCAAACATGTCCTCTGCTGTTGTGTCCAAATAATTCAATTTTGGACTCATCTGTCCAAAGAACATTATTCCAGAAGTCCTGGTCTTTGTCAACTTTATCTCTGGCAAATGTCAGTCTGGCCTCGATGTTTCTCTTGGAAAGCAAAGGTTTCCTCCTTGCACACCTCCCATGCAAGTTAAACTTGTACAGTCTCTTTCTGATTGTAGAGGCATGTACTTCTACATCAACAGTAGCCAGAGCCTGCTGTAGTTCTCGAGATGACACTTTAGGGTTTTGGAGACCTCTTTTAGCATCTTGCGGTCTGCTCTTGGGGTGAACTTGCTGGGGCGACCAGTCCTGGGCATGTTGGCAGTTGTTTTGAAAGCCCTCCACTTGTAGACTATCTTCCGGACAGTGGAATGGCTGATTTCAAAATCTTTTGAGATCTTTTAAATCCCTTCCCAGACTCATAGGCTGCTACAATCTTTTCTGAAGTCCTCTGACAGCTCTTTTGTTCTCACCATGGTGCTCACTCTCACTTCAACAGTCAGGAGCACACCAAACTAAATGTCTGAGGTTTAAATAGGGCAAGCCTCATTCAACATGCAGAGTAACGATCTACTAATTATGTGCACCTGGTGTGATATACCTGTGTGAGATCTGAGCCAATTTAAGAGGGAATACATGTGAGGGTGTCCTATCTTTTTCCTCCGTTAGAATAGGCATTTTTGTAGAATGACATTTACAGAAGATCTTGAAAAGACTTTTCTTCAGTTTTCTTTGTTTAGTTGGATTACTTTAATCTCTCTGTATTGTTGAAACGGAGATGAAATAACCATTTATTAAAAATGTTACAAAAAACCACATGCTTTCAAAGGGTGTCCTAATGTTTTCACATGACTGTATATCATTTTCATGAACAAATGCATTAAAGCATGTATTAAACATGTGGGAGCACAGTGGCACAGCAGTAGCGATCAGCTGGTGTCCCATCCAAGGATTGTTCCTGCCTCCTGCAAGATGCTTGCTGGGATGTGTGCGACCCAGGATGGAAAAGTAGCAGTACTGTCTCTGTCAAACATACCAATCCCCACTTCCTGTCCTTACATTTTCTTTCTCCACATAACCAATTGGTACATAATAAGCTTCTCTACAAAATGTAAAACCAGCTATAAGCTCATTACACAGATTCTTCAAAAATTTTAAGGAACACTGAAAAATCTTTGTTATACATGTTTAATTATTCCATCCATCCAGGGTCACACCAGTCCCAGTAAGCATAGTGTGTGAGGCAGGAACAATCCTTGGACAGAGTGCCACCTCATTGCTATGGCTGCGGGACTGTTCCCCCACATGTTTAATTATTAATAGTATACATTATTTAAATGAAGTTAAATTATGTATATTACATTTTACAGATAGATTGTTAATGCATTTCATCGTAAAAATGACACCAAGTATACACCCTAGTATTCTAACAGCACATAGCTCCAAAAGGAAAGCTCTTGAAAATCTAAATTAACTTAGAAGCCAATCATAATCATCTGCAAATATGCGCTGTCTTCTATTTAGTTAAATTTAATTCTTTTTTTGTCATCGTATGGTACAATGAGATTCAATATGAAACTCCTCCATTAACTTATTTTCCTATAAAATAATAATATGATTAAAAAATGAAAAATAAACTATATGAAAGCATAACTACAATATACTGTGCATGTATATACAGGGAAGGTAATTGTAATTATAAGCACCTGATAGACTGATTGAGTTCATTTATAGCTCTTGTGATGAAGCTGTTTCTGAGCCTCGAGGTCCATGCAGGAAAGACTCTGAAGCATTTGCCAGATGGGAGAAGTTTAAATAGAGTGTGCGCGTGGGTGAGTGGAATCCATGCAGATGCTGGTGGCCTTCCTTGAGGAAGCATGTGCCATAAATGTCCTTCAGGGCTGGAAGCGGTATCCCGATAATCCTCTGCGCTCTTGACACAATTCGCTGTAGAGCTTTCTGATCACTGATCAGTGATGGCGTCATCTCACCTATACTCTTTCTCTACATTCCAGCCTTTCTTCCTTCCCCTGATGGAAACATTGCCACTGCCTTAACTCCTCACCACTGCCTTAACTCCTCACTTCAAGTTCCTCACTTTTAAGCTTTTGTCAGGAAATACTGTACCTGGTGGGCCACTGGTTCTACATGCCATGCAGAAGTCCTCAGGCTGAATGTCTACAGCATCTTCTATTGATTACAGCTTTTTCTGACAATCATGGACTATAAAAAGGTGAACTCCAGATAGGCTACCCTCCTACAATAACTTAAAGAAGCCCATTTGTATTCAATAATGATTCCATAACAACTGCCAGTGACTTGTGAAGCTCCACATAAACTAGTAGAAAGTTTCCTGCTGCCTTCAAAATACTTCATACTCTTAAAGCTCCCTAAATTCATCAAGCAGCACCTTTCAGGTTCAAACCTTGGTCACTACCTGTGCTAATATCACAGCTTGCTGTTTCATTCGCTTACATGGTTTGCCTCAACTTATGCATGACAGGATGAAAAAGTAATTTCTATAGACTTTTCAGATCAATGATGGCTGCAGTTGTGGATGTGGTAGTAATGTGTCATTTTAACATTGTTAGTTTCAGCTGTATGCTGTTGCTTATTCTTAGAAAGGTTCTGAGACATTCCAGTATGAATTTCAATTTATATTTATATTTATTTATTTATATATAAAAAAACAGGGCTTCAATTACTATGATGCTTTTACTCTGCACTTAATTATCACCAAAAGTTAACAGTTGCTTAATCCTTGTTTTTGGTTTGGCTATAGCAACTGCAATTTGAGATTCAGCAGACAAAAAACTGCCTCTCATTTTCACTTAAATTTCATTCCAGGTTCTCAGTTCATGAGTTGCAGTGTATTTCAAATTTTAGATGGGGAGCAGCACATGGTTCTTTTTCTTGAGTGGTCGTGTAAGGTTGTAGATTATGACAAGGGCGTTACGTTGTGCCTTTGTTGTGCACTGGGACCAGAGCTGTATAAATGTATGCTGTGTACATGATTGCAAAGCTTGGATAATAACATAAGAGGTTGCCTTAAATCAGCTGATTATTCATCCATCCATTTTCCAACCCGTTATATCCTAACTACAGGGTCATGGGGGTCTGCTGGAGCCAATCCCAGCCAACACAGGGCGTAA
This sequence comes from Polypterus senegalus, assembly GCF_016835505.1. Taxonomy (NCBI): domain Eukaryota; kingdom Metazoa; phylum Chordata; class Cladistia; order Polypteriformes; family Polypteridae; genus Polypterus; species Polypterus senegalus. The sequence continues at coordinate 21,976,744 of NC_053169.1, read as the reverse complement.
GGCAGAAAACAAACCCTGGGCAGTGCACCAGCCCACACGTACACATCAAACACATACTAGGGACAATTTAGGATCACCAATGCACCTAACCTGCATGTCTTTGAACTGTGGGAGGAAACTGGAGTACCCGGAGGAAACACACGCAGACACGGGGAGAACATGCAAACTCCACGCTTTGAGGACCCAGGAAATGAACCCGGGTCTCCTAACTGTGAGGCAGCAGCGCTACCCACTGCACCACCGTACCGCCCTCAGCTGATTACGATAATGTCAAATAGCTGATTTGTAATGTTTAGCAATTTACAGAACTCCAAGGTACCTGTTGATAGTTTCAAGGATCTACTGTAATCTCAAATTGAGATTTAAAGTTTCTAAAAATGCTGTTTTTAGGCAAACTAGGTAACTTTGCCATGTATATAACAGATATTAGGCTGCATAAGTAACTGAAAATTATTTTTCAGGGCCTGCGATGATCCTATTGATGCCAAGCTTGATGATCAGGTAAATGGAAAGAAAAAAATGCTTAATTTATTACCAGATATTCACTGAAATTATTTGAGATTCTCTGCACACTTGTTTTTTTATTAATCATATAGAAAATGTTGCCAATCTGCCGGCTGCATTTCTTCTTTAATAGCAGAAGATGCCATCTTTTTCAGTCTTTAACTGATGTAACTAAATGTTTAACTTTTTGTAGAAGCATAAGGGACATGCCAGCCCTTTTAAAAATAAGCAAAAATATTTACTACAACAATGGGTTTTATAAAACATAACAAAGGAGGAATACATTTAAAATATAAAGTAGTAGAGAAGGAAAACAAAGTCCTGCAGTTCTACTGAGACTAAAACTTAACATGTTTTGCTGGTGACTTCCCACTTTCCCAACTCCCAACACTAGCTAAAGGTTGCCTCTTGTTTTCTTTCTCTTTCTCCCTTTCCTCGTATCTATGGGCCCTCTAGTGAGTCTTTCCTACAATCAATTTCAGGGTTTGGGATACATTTTGAGGAGCAGTTTAAGTTTTTTTTGCCAGGGAGAGGAACAACTAATACAGCCTCTCCATTGAGACAGCTAATAAAGTATCATTGAGAAAAACAGAAAAGGTTTGCATATTGGGTTTATTAATTTGGAGAAGTCTTATGATAAAGTGCCACGTAAAGAGGTCTAGTGGTGCATGACAAAGTAAGGTGTATCAGAGAAGTATGTGAGGATTTCCAGGATATTATGAGGCAGTGAGGTGTTCGGGGTAACAGACAAGATTTCAATTAGAGTAGATCAGCACCAGGGGTCTTCTTTAACACTAGAATTACCAGAGCCTACGAAAAAACTCATAGATCCGTCCCACCTTAAATTGCTTTGCATCTCTTCGTCAGTGTCTTTTGTCCTGTAAATGTGTGGATAAGCAGCAAGCAGCCTGCTATCACATCCCTCCACCCTGCACAGTTTTCTCAGCTCAAGTCAGTTTACCTGCATGTCAGTTGCTTAGAGTTGTCGAATGTTATTTACCTTGATTTATTTACTTACTTCCTACAGTGTAAAGTCACAAGTAGAATGCAGAGCTTCCCATGTACATATACAAAATACAGCGATGGCAAAAGTGCATTCTTGATCCGATGTAGAACCGTCGTCATGATTTGAGTTTACCTCTGTTATACTGCGTCTATGTGAAAACAGCAGTGTCAAGTGCCATGGGATCGTGAATGCGGCTGATAGAATAAAACTATATAAAAAAAAAATCAAAGCTAACCTTTACAAGTATCATAAAATACACCGGCTGTTACAGACTGGAATCAAATGTTTTTATTCTAAATTAGTAAGAATACAAGCAGCTCACTTCTCAAAACTGACTCGTCCGGGATTGAACCCGTGAAGTTTTGATTACCAGTCAGCAGTTGACACTGTTGCGCCACCGAATCGGTTGTAGCAAATACGTGTCAATGTTGCATCCTAATGCGGGTTCTTTTTCTGCAGTTATATTTTTGAATAAAAGCGCATTTGTTCTGTTATATTTGTAGCATTTGTGAAAGTGTTTCTTTGATATTTGGAATTCAGGCTTCACACATTATACACTTCATGTCTACATTTTGTCAATTATTACTAAAACATGAAAAATGTTTCTGTTTTAACAATGTGTTTACATAGATCGTTGTAGACACAGAACACACATGAAATGCAAGTGTTCCAAATAACCATATAGTATTTATAAAAGGTGTCATTTTTGGATTCAGATGTTAGACTGCAGGAAGAGCTATTGATAGGAGTGGATAAATTTAAATATCTAGGATCAGTGGTAGCCCAGGATGGAAAACTATATGCAGAGATAACCTATAGAGTGCAGTGTGGATGGAACAATTGTAGTAAGGTATCAGGAGCATTCTGTGATCAAAGAATTAAGGTGAAGGTTAAACATGAGGTTTTTAAGACAGTGTTAAGACTAGCAATGATGTATGGAGCTGAGATATTGGCAGTAAAAGGAGCTCAGGAGAAGAAGTTAGACGTGGCAAAAATGAGAATGTTGAGATACATGTGTGGAGTTATAAAAAAAGGGCAGAATAAGAAATTACACAATCAGTGATACAACAAAAGTGGGAGAGATATCTATGATGGTAAAGGAAAATAGTTTGAAGTGGTATGGACATGTGATGAGGAGACACAGTGAATATGTGGGCAAATGAGTAATGGGATTGGAAGTACAGGGGAAGAGAAAATGAGGGAGGCCAAAGCAGAGGTGGATGGATAAAGTAAAAGAAGGAAAAGGGCTTGACTAGTGAGGAGGTGAAGGACAGAGCTGGTTGGAGAAGGCTGATCAAGCACATTGAACCCACTTAGAAGTGCGAAAATATGAAGAGCAAGAAGAAGAAGAAAACATACAAGAAGAAACCATTCAGTTAACTCAAGTTCTTTTAGGTATTGAATGATAACACTGCCCGGTACCTAATCAGGAAATTTTAAATTTGTTGAGATTTCCACTCCATCAGAAAAGCATGGTAGCCTTTTTTGGTATCCCCAAATCTGTCTGAGAATTTTCTTATTGATTTCTATCTTAAATGCTCTTCTTCTACTTTCCAGTGTCCTCAAATACATGATTCATTATTTAACTGAATAAATCTGCTAGATCAATATTAATTTTCTCTTGTAAAATGCAAAAGATCTGGATTAGCTTACTATAGCGATAGACCTTACTAAAAAGGAAAGAGGTTAAGATCCCTTAGCCTATCAGAAGAGGACAAGCTCGTTAGTTCTGGAAAGACAATGGTAGCTGCCCTTTTCTGCACAGCTTCTAGTGTTGCTCCTTTTTGTGGTGTTTGTAACTGACCAAATTCAATCTTACTATAAGGTTATACAATATTAGCCTTATATTCCTTGATTTGTATCAAACTCTATGATCAGTTTCAACAATGGTTTACTTGCTGCAATCTAGTGCCTTGAGGGAATAATGCTGATTTTACTCAGTTCCTATCACCTCTCTCTACTTGTGATTTTGTAGGAGATTTGTAGGAAATATTTTTAAGTCATGGACAGGGCACATTTCCTTTTAGGCCAGTTACTGGGGGCCAAACCTCTTTTTGCCATTTCCATCACCAAGGCCTTTTTAACTCTAGCAACCACTCACAAATTCTAATCAGGTCTATTTTAAAAGTTTCAGCCACAGTAATTAAAGGAAGGCAGTACATTCCACTTGACTGATTTTCATTTCTAATTCTTTTTCCAATTAGGATCTTGTCCCAATGAGTGAAATTGATGTACAGTTCAAGAATCTGTTTTCCAGGCTGGCAGGGGAGGTAATGTGTGCAAATACTGACAGTCAAAATACCTCCATAAAGTGAGATTTAAATCTCTCAGATAAATATATGCTATATAATGGAACAATGTAAGTTAACTTAGTACTTTTTACAAGACATTTATTCAGTGTGATCATTCACTTTAGTTTTTTGTTTTCTTTTTCAATATTTTGTTTCTTTCTTTTTACTGCATTTTAATTTTTGTGACCTAAATTATAATATCTAACACTATATTCAACCAGCCTTTGTATTTTAATTACCAAACTACACTCAGTGTTGTCAACTTTTATTGGAACTTTTTTCATTAATGTATAGCTTAGTCAAGTGTTTTTTGTTCTCAATTTTTACAGGACATGGAAATCTCTCCACATGAACTCAAAACTATACTAAACAATATTGTATCAAAGCGTAAGTTTTTACTTGTTTTAAACAAAGCTGACTTGTGAAATAGTATCAATATATATTTTCCTGCCAAGTCCAATTTTCACAATATTCAATTCAGCTTTATTCTTTGTTTATTCATTCATAATGCCTTCTACGGTGAACAAACAGCTATAAAGATGTATTAATATTATAACAAACAAAAAAAAAACAAAGCCAAAAAACACCAACAAAAACCTTACTACATAAACATGTCTAACATATATTTACTCATAAAGACACTCATTACAATTTTAAAAAAATCATTATGACGATTAAGGTTTTTAAAGCTTTAAAACCCAGAAGACAACAGAGGAAAAAAAGTGCAGAATATACATGAGAAAGGAGAGGTGAAATTATTAACAGTGAATAGCACAGGCCAGCGCATCAAATTCTGATGCAATATTACTGAAACAAGATGATGTTTCTGTAGCCTAATGTTAAGTACCACCTTTTATACCCACTTAATCCATTAGACTGCACCTTATATTAAAATAAAAACAAAATTTAAAAAGTGTAGTAACTGCCATAGAAAAGGACTGCATGTTTTCAGTCAGTCATTGGGCATATTTTATTCACACCATGTGTCCACCCATCCATTTGCTAAACCTACTTAATCCAATGTAAGGGATTTGCAAAACAAATCTGTTAGTACACTAATCCTGCTTTTGTGATGTGATGAAATATTGCAAACTATTTTTTATGAAAACATTCACGTGGTACACAATGTTGATTTCTTTGGAGATAAGTATTGTTTTGGGTATTAACTACACGATATGAATTAGATTAGATTACATTAGATTAGATTATATAAACCTGATTAATTCTAAAGGAAAATTCAGATGCATACAGCATCAGAAACTTAAACAAGGATACAGAATCTCAGGACAAATCATGCAGCCAATCAATCAATAAATAAATATTGTTCAGATATTTCAAAATGAGTTTAAAGAGTACATCCAGAGGAAACACTAAATTGCCTCATAGCATTTGGGCAAAGAAAAAAAAAACAAAAACAGTGGCACTTCTTAGCACACTGTGAAGGTGAAGGTTAAACATGAGGTTTTTAAAGTGATCGAAGATAGGGGATAGAGGGGATTTTTCAAGATGACATTCAACTTTGCCATCATCCTCTTTTCCACTACAGCTTCCAGTGTGTCCAAACATTGTCCTGTGATAGAGCAGGCATTCTAGATAAATATGTTCATGCATTGTGCTTCTTTTGAGCTCAAGTTGTTTTCCCAGGAGACTGCAGCGTAGAACAACATACTGGCTTCTGTGGCCTGCTGCATGCATCAGATATTCTGCCTCATAGCTCCAGGAGTCTAGGGTAGTTTCTGAATCCTTTCAGTCTAGTTGAGGAGTTTCCCTGTTCTCCCTATTCCATCTGTGGATGTTACTATAGTCAAAATGATCTGTTATCCAGTCCTGATTCTTGCCTTGCACAATATGCTAGCAGAACAGATTCCCATACCTGGCAGGTTAAGTAGATGGATGGACAGATGGATAAACCCTCTGACACAGACATGTCAGTCAGCTATCAGATTATGTACATTTTGACTTTTCCCAATTTTGTATCAGATTATAAAATCAAAGCAATTGTTATTTTTTTTTCCTTTCTGAGTTATACATCATTGTTTTACAACACTATTATGTTTTACAGGCACTGACATCAAAACAGATGGGTTCTGTTTGGACACCTGCAGAACTATGGTCAATCTTATGGATGTATCCTAAATTTTGGTCTGGTATTTTAAATTATATTGCTTACTTTTTGGGTATATATATATATATTTCTAGTGATAACAAAAAAACTTGATAAAGAATATGGATTCATAATGTAACTAAGCTGAATCAATTCAATTAATATGATTTAAGAAATGACTATTTAACCTATTACTCTTATCATAAGAAAATGAAATTAATTCAGCAGTTCACATTCTGAAGTTAAAAATGGCTTTCCTAAAAAACGTTTTTGATTACAGGCACAAAAAAAGAATAAAGACACAATAGCATGCCAGTCCAGTGCATAACCCACAAATTACTCTCTGGTTGTGAAAGTACCTACTAAGAATCATTACACTGGTCTGCACAAACATTCTCTGCTGTATTGCTTGATCAGGGCAGGTGATGTGAAAAGTGATAGTTACAGTTTATCAATCAATCACTAGAAACACATGGAGGTTAACACCTTTAAAAACGACATGGACAACAATCTGTGAGAGTTCAAAGTAAAATTCAGAAACCATTTATACATGAAGAGAATCATCACATTTTCTCTGCTTTTAGTGGAGCATGCCCAATGTGTTGTTATTGCTATATGAAAGATCCAACTCACTTTTACAAGTGTAATGATAAATTTAACAAATGTCCAGGTTAGCACTGAAACAAAAAAGGTTGGGTAAAAGTGTTAGTATGGTAGAAGCTTTAGAGGAAACACAACTTAAGGCTAAAAAACTGGGAGCTAACTGAGAAGAAATAGAAAATAAGATAAGAAAATAATTATAATCGAAATTAGTAGCAAATAAAATTACATTTCTGAAGTCTCTGGTTTGAACAGAAAGTGGGAAGTGAAACAGGAATATCTGCCAGTTGCAGATGATAAAAAATGTGTTTGTAAGTGTGATGGACAATAAGGATGTAACGAATGAACTGCTGGTTCAGGATCACTATGTTGATTGCAAAAGATGGACAGGATGTGGTGGGCATGTACAGTTGAAAAATAGTTCAGGGAATATTTTTATTGAAAGCTAGGGATCAAGAATGCTTAAATATTTATTATCAGTGCCAGAAATGCTTATTTGAATGTCAACTAGGTGGACAACTACAGGAATGGCTTTTATGCAATCACACATCACATCTTTGCTACCACTGCCATATTTCTTTAAGCTCATCTATAGGGACTGAAGACATAAGGATAAGTTGGGATCTGGGATGACTGAGCATATTGTCAATGGTTTTAATGGTGTTTTTGTTTATTTTAGTCTCTATGCATTGTTTTGTTTCAGCATCATTTGTTGGCGAAACTGGTGTGCCATATGTATCTTTGCTATGCAGTTCTTTCTTTAGTGTAAAGGCAGGATGTGTTAGATTTTGAGTAAAAGTAAACAAATGCAAATTAGAAAAGAAAGAAATTTAAAAAATCAAAAGATACAAAAACTGGGATTTTTGTATTTCTTTTCTGATATCCTACAAGACTTTAAATGTGATCCCTCATTAACTAAAGAAAACAAATGAGGTTGACATTGCTCTAAACACTAGTTGTTACTTTCCATTAGTGTCAAAAACTACACACAGAGCATTTAAGTAAGTTGGTAGAAAAGAAAAACATGTTGACATAAAACTTTGCAGTTACAGCAATGCAACAACGTATCAACCTTAACGCATAAAAAGACATCTGGAAACGGTAAACTTGGACTGCAGGAATTTGCAACATTGTGGAAGAAAATCCAGAAATACCTGGTGAGGAATTTCTTGTTTCTGTTATTTTAATTCTGACTTAATTAATTCACTAAAAAAAATGTCCCTTTTCCAAAAACTAAACATGTTCACTAAATAAAGTAAAGTGTTCTCTGAAAGCAGGTGGCTACGTTATTGTAAAAGCTCTGTCAACCTATCCATCAATCCAGTTTTGCACAGGTTTGGTCTCACTACAGAGTTATGGGAAATTGATGCCTGTTCCTGCACCATGGGGCATAAGGCAAGAATGAATTTAGGATGAGTCCAAAAGTTGAAAGCATGTCAAACTTATATATTCATCAACACTTGATTATCCATCCATCCAGTAGCTGTATTCACTTTGTATTATATAAGGGAGCTGAGCACCAATGTCTGTCCCAGCAGTATCTGTTGTAGGATGGTAACTAATACTGGGCAAGGCATACTCTCCAGCATCATAGGCTTTTTGCTAAGAAATTCTTGTTACCTTTGATGAATTCCTTTCCAGTCCCCCCAAATTGTAATCCCACAGCTTCTCATCCCTCCACAACCTCCTTCTACTTACAATGACATTAGGATAGACTCTTCATCTAGCCGATTTTCTCTTCTATGTGCTGCCTGTTCTGTGTCACTTTACCACTTCTTTTGTCACCATAATCTATCATACTATGAACATAATTTCTCTGTCTTATTGCTTATCATTGTTAGTCTTAGATAATTTGTTTCAAACACTAAGTAAACAATTTAGATGCATAATGGTCTAATAACATATAAAGCTATGACCATCATCCAAAAATCACTGAAATTCATTTTGCAGGAAATCTATAAGAAAAATGATCTGGACCATTCTGGTACCATGAGCACACCAGAAATGCGGGGAGCTTTAAGAGATGCAGGTACTGTATTTATTGTAAAACTGTTGCCAAAGAAAGGTAATACTGTCTTATAGGCTCTTGATATAACACAAGACACATCTCACATATTGTAGATTAATTTTCATGTCTGGCATTAGGCCTACTCTATTACCAATGAGGATTGTATACATCTTGGTTTTTAATATACAAAAGCTAAATTAAATAAGCTATATTAAATGCTCACTTCAGACCAACCAACTTTGAGTTTATCATTTTGCGGAGTTGTGGTATTTATTGATATGTTTTTGTAGATTTAAATAAAACTCAGGAAAAAGATTCTGCTACAACAGAACAAATGGTGTAAGTTCTCTGCAGTGTGGGTTTAAGATTGTTGGTTTAAATCCCATTACTGATGCTGTGTGACCATCAGTATCTCACTGTTGTTAGTCGCCTTGATTAAACAAGTCAGCCAAATAATACAATAAATAATAATTTGTCACACTTATTGAGTATTTTTTTTCCCCCACACTTTAGGTTTTACCTTGAACAAACGTATGCATGAAGTTATTATTGCACGATATGCAGAAGCAGACCTAACCATGGATTTTGACAGCTTTGTTCTTTCTTTAATTCGCCTTGAGCATATGTTTAGTAAGTAAAACTTCACCAAAATCTAATTTTTAAAAGATTCAGTCATGTATACTCAACATTGTTGACATCATGTCACAATGATGGTGCTTTACTGTTTACCAAAAGGAACCAAAAAAGGGATATTGACCATGGCAGTTTGAAACAAAAATCTGTCATATTTATATTCTTAAAGTCCACCTTGAAGAATCTAAAATATATCTTAAATGTGATGATCTTGATAAGTAAATTTCACATGCACAAGTCTGAATATTACCGTTCTACCCATCTTTTACTTAGTCTAAATACGTTTTTAATTGTGCATTCACTCTTCTAAACATTTAAATCAAAAAAGTCTGGATACTTTTAGATTTTAATCAAAAACAATTAATTGACGTGATTATATTTCTCTCATTGTATTTTTTACTATTGTCTCATGTTACCTTTTACTGTTGTCCCATTTCCATTATATTTTTTTCTTAAAATGTGAAAGAGTACACATCAATGAGATCTCCCTAAAGAAAAACTGTACTGCACTATAAAGTTACTATAGTTGTCCCTTTGAGTTAAAACTACACTTACCAGAGGCGTTTCAAAGGAAACTTTGGAAAAAAAGAGCATGACCGTTATGCAGAATTATAGTGAGTACTACATTTGACACACAGCAAATGTCCTGTTCACCTTAATTCTAATGTGCAGTTTTTTTGGGAATACTTGGTTCACTAAAGTTATATCGATTTTAAAGGGACTTAAAACTCTTTAATAAAAACAGTGAAATTAAATATTAAAGTAAAACCTGCAAAATTAATTTTATGGCCATGAGAAAAGGTAGAAAGCTGTGAGATGTATAGGAGGAATGATGACATGTGTGCTCTCCTTAAACAGGTCCTCAATTCAACACAATTTAAGCATGTTAGGGCTTTTGAAATCAGAATGAACTGTATAAAGATTATTTTCAAACTGCAATGTCTTGTATAATTTCCCAAATGATAAAAACGTAGGCCAGTGGAATATTGTGGAATTTCCTGCTCTACTGTAGATATGAATATTTACAATATTCAGTGTTACAATATGTGGTTTTAATGTTTTAAAAAATGTGGCACCCATGTGCACTTCCAGGTAGACAGCAGCAGTGGGCTTGGAAGGTATAAAGATACTGAGAGACCATAGAAATAGAGGGAAAAACAAGAGCTGAAAAAAAGACAGCATTAAAAAACAGGAGCAATTTGATAAAAGAAAAGGTGTGTTTGGGGGCTTACTCAACTGCTTTGAAAGCTAGAATATTTTCATTTTTTTATTTACTTATGAAAGAGACATATCTCACATTTTTGTCTCTTTTTTTATTTTTGTAACAAAAACTCAGGTTAAAATAACTGTAATAATAAAATGTAATTCCATGTATTAGTATAGTACACATGATACATTTTTGTTTGGTAATAGCCCTTTACAACATCATGTTGTTGAAAACTTAAGCCCAAGTAGGTTTGTGGCAGCTGAAATGGAATTTCACAGACACCGGATTTCATCTTAGGTAATGTAAAAATTGCACTTTTTGTGTATAACCTCCCTCTGACACACTAACACTAAGGGCTTTCAGTCAACAAATTATTCAGCATAAGTGTGTCATGAAACGCTACTGGGGTTCCTTTATACCAACAGCAATATGCCCACATAATGCCTCACATGACTGTGACATCCAAGTCAGAACTTTTCTTTCTTTTATAGTCATTCTGGTGTGTGTTCAGACCAAAGTGTGTGTGTATTTATTTATTTAAAGATCTTCAGTAAAAGGCCAAATTTTCCGATGGGGACAAATAAAGCTACATCTATCTATCTATTTTTATTTATTGGTTGTAAATGTTTTATGGCTATATGTAGTTTATATTTCCTAAGCATAAGCATTTTTAAATAAGTATCCATTGGAGAATTAAAATTTGTTGATTCAAGTTAAAATTGTTGGCTGCAATGGAATATATATAATAGCAGGTCACTGTGTTGCTTTGCCTATAAATGATATAGTGTCAGTTATATATTGAAGTACTATAATCTGCAACTAATGCAGCCATGAGGATGTTTTTTGGTGTAACATAAAAAGCGGGTATATGTGTATTCACTCTGTGTTTACAGAACCATGCTTGCATAGTTCCTCTCCTATTTTATTAGTTTCTAGATAAGTTAAAGTGACTTTTTGCTTTCCTTGCATTTTTTTACTTTTCTGGTAACAAATATCATGTTGCTTACTTGGCATGATTCAAGCAGCATGACAAGTGAGTCGGTGCAATCAAGTTACTGCTTATACAGTATAGGCTGCATCAGGTATAAGCCTCTGTTATCTGGGGTACTCGGCAGGCATTTCACTAAACTTTATTGGGAATCTGTTTTGCTATAAGGAGCAGCAACTGGATAAATTAAAAAGGAAACTATACAAAATAGACACACTGAAATAACCTCTCTCAAGGTAAATTTGAAACAGTAAACCAATTTGTAAAATTCACACAGAATGTTTCTCTCTCTTAATATAGATGACTTTGAAAATTCTGTAATACATTCCATTGTGAGTTTCTGAAATTTTTAAAATGTGTACAGTATGATCTATTCAAGATATTTCACATAAAATGTATCTTCTTTGTGTTTCTTTGAAGAATAACTGCATTGTATTCAGTCCACTGGCAGCAAAGTTGTTTCATGAGGACATAGATAATTTTCTATGATGCTAAAATGTTAAAAATGTCATTGATACCAAAATTGTGTTTTATCGTAGGAATCTTTCAACAGCTGGACAGTGCAAAGACTGGAACTGTGGAGCTAAACTTTTTCCAGGTAAAGTTATGACCTCTTAAATTAGAATTTTCTCTTATACTACCACTATAGTGATAATCAAGACTCTCAACTTTTAGCTGAAATTAAGGATTCAGACTTATTTCACTGGACTTGTGACACAGCAGTTCTTATAACTTTACATAAAATCCACTACACCTGTAAAAGGGAAGACTGAAAAAAGACAACAGCTCCTTCACTAAATCACCATTTTGATATCTTCCATTCAGTCAGACTTGCATAATTTTATCCATCTACACCTTCAGCGCTCAGAGATTTTCAGCTGCTCTTTGTTCACAAAAGAGAGTTAGACAGCTTTGTACTATGACAAGGGATTTGCTATTTAAGCTAAAATGTATTCCACTGAGCTTGACTTAAATCAGATTTTAAGATTCTTCTAAACTTCCAGACTGTTATCGGTAATCCAGACCGATGCAACAAGAGATATTTTCTCAGGAAATAAAAGCTACTTTAAATGTTTATACTGTCATTTTTCAATGCCTTCTACTTCCATTTCTGTAATTTGAGTGGACATTGTGTAGACTGCTTCACAGTCCTATATATTTAACTTCAATTGCTAACCAGGGGCTCTTCCATTGATCATTTTCCATTGGTTTCCATCCCGATGTTATGCAGATTTAAACACTAAATTGACCCAGTGTGTGTCACTGTGTGAAATGTACTGTTGTGAATTTGCGCCTTATCCAGGTTTTCTCCTGCCTCCTCTTTTCTGCTGCTTTTTACTCTGTAGTGGAAGAAGTGGATTCGGTTAATGAATGGTTGTTGCAAATTAAATTTGTTGCTTGCCACAGTCAATACTTATGCAGCATATCTCCTACATTTTGGCTGCAAATTTTAAGGTCTCCCATGCTTGTGAAAGGTTTCTGTTATTGTGCTGTATAAAGGGTGTTATATCAAATATGACTGTTTAATTGATTGTAATAAGTAGAAACAGGGTTTTACAAAAAATATTTTCTTAGGCCTGTTCATGAGATTCTCAGAGCTTCTTAATCTAATTCATGGTTAGGCAACGGTGGGCATCACCCAGAAACAACCTCTGGGTGAGGTGCCAGTCCTTCGCAGGTTCATGCACATCTGCCTGCTTTAGAACTGCTCAATAACCTAACTCATACAATACTGGAATGTAAGAGGACCGTTCTAAAAACTAAAGTATGTTAATTTTTTCCCATTTTTCTTTTGTTACAGTGGATCAGCCTTACATTGATCTAGAGGACTAATCAGGGGAACTGCTGATACAAATTTAATTTGAGAATAAAGCAACATTTTTTAGATCCCAACATAACCACTACTTTTAAACATGCATATGTGACAGTGCGTGGGAATGTAATTTGGTTTGCATTATATTACTGTTTGTTTTGTTTTGTTGTTTTTTTTTTTTTAAATGGGCTGAAGTAATAAACATTATTTTTTTGGGTGATAATCATTTCGATTTTTGCTCCTAAACATTTTTGCATTTATTGATTATGCCAATATCCACATTTATGTACTTTGGGTAGTCCTTATGCTTACTTAAGGAATATTCTGTTTTCTTATCACTTCTTCGCTATTGTGAAAGGTGCATAGCAATAGTGTTGCCATATCTGCTATTATAAGAAACTAGACAGATCAGCACCAGTGCAGCATCTCAGCTCTTTAATGTCAGGTTTGATTCTTAGTTCAAGTGTCTTGCAATTGAAGTTTGCATGCTTCACCCATCCAGATACCTGAGTTTTTTGTTTATACTTTATTTTACTCTAATAGACCAAAGTCAGTTTGACTAGAAGTGCTAAATTGTTCTTTGGTTTATGGGTGCCTTTTTATATCACCCAGTACTGTACTGTATCAACATATTATAATTATAAAGAGAGAAATGTACAATAAAAGAAGAATTAAACCTTCTGGTCTATTGAAATGGTGCTCAACCCCTTTAGTCTGTTCTATATGTTCCTAAAATAATGTAATACTAAATGTTTAATTAAATAAAAGTACACTGAACAAAATGATTTGTTTTTACACAGACCACCCTTGGTCTGTCATTGTTTTCTTCCTTCCACTAACTGTCATGTGCGATTTGTGTGTGTTAGAAGGCAAGTATCAACAATAATATCAAAGATGTGCTTATGATGGTGTTGATGCCCAGCTAAAAAGATGCAGTTGTCATACTGAACTTGAAATTAAATGTTATCTCCTCATTTTACACAATTCAGTTATATCATTTAGCTTAAACCCTTAATGTGCTATTCAGAACTAGGACATTTTAAAGGGCTTACATTATAAGAAATAACAGCTGTCTAGAATTATAATTTTGTGAAACATTGTCAAATCAGTTTGTTTATTATTTGCTCTTTTACTGAGTGAAAACAACAATGTGAGAAAGACAAATTTAAGTAGGGCAGTAGAAAGAAGAAAATGGCTAGCATGATTTTTTCATCCTGTCAATACATTGATGTTTTTATTTATTTTGTAATTAATTAATTTGAAAATGTATTCAATCGTGTTCAGAGTACAAAATACAGTGACATGCAACAATACAACTCCAAGGAATTCTGCAATATACTCATAGATTGTTTTTGATATTAAAAAACATAGTAGACAATGTATGACCTTCAGGCAAAAAGATTTCAAGATCCCATAGTAACTCAACTATTACCAAAAGTGCAGAAATAATGAGCAATTGTTCATAAATAATGTTATTTTGGGAGGTCAGCTTCTTCATTTTGGTGAGAACAAAAAGGTACAGTGTTATTTTTTCAGTTCATCTATTCTTTCTATATTAAATGTGTTCAGCTTTCCTGGAAGTGCTCAGTGTATTATTTCCTTCCACACTGTCATATTTTTTTCACATTTGAAAAAATGAATATACAGTATAAGCTAATGCACTTTTCCAAGTATACAACAAATGGTGTAACATGTTATGGGGAATTCTTGTGTTTTAATTTAATAAAGCAAAAAAGTCAACATACTTATCAAAAAATATTAGGTTTGACCATATACAGACCACAAAAAGTATCAAATTACTAGAAAACAAATGAAACCTGTCTTTAATATTCACTATAGTAGTGTTACACCTATTTTGTGTTGGAACAAGTTGCTGCGGGCGGCACTGTGGGTAGCACTGCTGCCTCGCAGTTAGGAGACCTGGGTTCACTTCCTGGTCCCTCCCTGCGTGGAGTTTGCATGTTCTCCCCGTGTCTGCGTGGGTTTCTTCCGGATACTCCGGTATCCTCCTACAGTCCAAAGACATGGAGGTTAGGTGCATTGGCGATCCTAAATTGTCCCTAGTGCGTGCTTGGTGTGTGTGTGTGCACCCTGCGGAGGGCTAGCTCCCTGTCCGGGGTTTGTTTCCTGCCTTGCACCCTGTGTTGGCTGGGATTGGCTCCAGCAGACCCCCATGACCTTGTAGTTAGGATATAGTGGGTTGGATAATCGATGGATGGACAAGTTGCTGCCACATATTACTTGAGTGAACTTCCTTGATATTATGCCTGCTCCAATGACGTTTCTCAGTTCGGTGTCAACAGAACATACATCCTAAGGGCTCAAAACAAATCTGGCATACTACCTTGTGTTGGCAGTTTACACCCTGTCATATACAGGGTCACTTCAGTTACAAGTACAAACTTAATGTGCATAATACAAACTGTACTAGGCATGTTCCTTACCTACTGATTACCCCTGTTTGGCAGGCTAGGCCAACTGTTACATGAGCTGCCCTTCAACTGTATTGGAGAGTTTAGCGCCAAAACCCTGTTAAAAGTCTTAGGGGATATGAAACTCCAATACAAGGCTAGGAAGTTGCCATTCTAGAGTGATAGACTTTCTTTCATTTTGGAGCTTCTCTTAGGCATTCTCCTTAGAATAGGAAGGCCATGGGTTATTTGAACAGAAATTAAAATATTTGTTATGTATCTGTTCATCTATGCCAGACCTACCCATAACTTTCTATACAGCTCTTGCTACACACACTTGCCACCCATGCCCCCATCCTACATATATAAAACTTTATCTTGTTCCCTGTTCCTAAACCGGGAAGGAAATTTAATGAAAGCCCTACTATATCTGTCTCTCTCTCTTTCTCCTTTACTGCATTTACTTGTACCCCTAACATAGTCTCACTGACTTTCATTCTTTGGGGAAGACAGTCACCTCTTCTCAGCAGAACGTGAGGTTGCATCTTGCTTTGGCACTTTGGAAGCCGTATTATCTTTGCAGGAACCTGGAAAATATCTGCATAACTTAATGCAACACTTTCTGTTTGTGTCTGTAATAACTCCCACTGGATGCATCCAAAGTTATTATTTTTCTACAAGTCCTTTTAGTATCCCAAATTTCTTGGTTCCTTCAGTTTGTAATGAATTATAACTGATACAAAACAAGCCTACATGTTGCTTTTCTTGCTTCTGTTACCAATTTCTTTGTGAGATGGGCATTCTGTTACATTTTTCAAAACAAGGTCATATAATCAGATATATCTAAATAAATTATTCATAATAAGGTAAGGCTAGTTCATGCCACTGAAAGGAAATAATGTATTAAAACAACCAAGACAGGGTATGATTTATAATTCTGTTTGAAACAGGCTGATGTCAAAGTGTAGAAGGCAAAAACCTAATCTCTTAAAAAAAGTATTCAGGACTATTACACACTGTACATTTGTTACAATAAAATGTTTAAAGGTAATGATCAGTCATGAAACATGATGGCATGCTTTGAGTTTTCTTACCTTCATCAACACCATGAAATCGCAAATAGGTTTTCCTTACCCCTAATACATCAAGGCTACTTTATACATGCATTAATGTGTTACATTTGTCTCTTACCAGTATCAATAATATATATTTCTACTTATTATGATTAATTATTTTAGCAAACATACATGGCCATTCTAGGAAACACTTTAGAGGAGTATCTGTTTAACAGTATATGACTAAATTACTGCATATTTTCTCCCTGAAGTATTGGTCTCAGTTGCATAAAAACTGGCATACAAAACGGGTTACATGAAAGACTGAAACAATTCAGTAAATCAGAGCAAAGGAGGAATATATTGGTTCAGAATATGTGATACATGGGGGTCATTAGTATCCAATAAGAACCTTATAGTAGACAATCTAATCAGCTATGCATCATTCAGCATTGAGTCATACAGGTGCCACTATGTGGCTTCTGAAATTTGGCAAGTTCTCCATTATGGAAGGTGATAGTGCCAATGTCACACAGGCGTTCCTGAGTAGATGACCTGGGTGCATTTCTCGAAAGGAACTATATTGGGAATTTTGTCCTCAAGTCAAAGTGTACAGCTGCTGACAGCTCTCCACTGCTTCACATTTCTGTCCTGCTGACCATCAGTGATGCACATGGCCTACGCAAGACTTCTTTGTCCAAATCTGTGCATTTAGGGACCAGATTACTATTACCCCATGCACGCAAAAAGACCTGATGTTGTTGGCCCAAGTCCTGCTATTGACACTGTGTGACCATGAGCAATTAACTTCCACTGCCTGTGCTCCAACTGGAAAAACAAAAGAAATGTAACCAGTTGTGTGTTAAATCTTGTAAGCTGCCTTGGACAAAGGTGTCAGCCAAATTACTAAATAATAATAATAACAATAATAATAATGTAATGACTTGTATGACACTAAAATACCTGTTGATAAGGGTTTGCAGTCTTAAATGTTCATGTGGTATGCAGCCGACCATCACAGACTTTTACAGACTTTGTGGCCTAGGAGTAGTCATGATGATTGTGTCCAGTGTCCAATGACAAGGGAGATAATGGGTATCTTTTTTGGGAATATCTGCCAACATCAGTATTGAATCTTCTCCAAAAAGTGTGGCTGGGGAGAGCCTCTTTTTTGAAGGGTTGTTTTTTTTCCCAAACACTGTTTGCCATTGTTCTTTGTCAAGGAAACTACGTCAGATTTTGTGCCCTTTTATAGATTTTCAACTAACAGGTTAAATTTATTTTACCTATTAGTCAAAATTTTAATTTAAGCTGTGCTGTTTGAATGTTAATTGATTTTTCTATTTTTTTTTTTCTTTTAACATTTACACATGTCTGGTGTGACAATATATATTTAAAAGCTAAAATAAGTGGGATCAATGTTCCTGTTATCAACAGCCTGCTTTTACTGACATGGACACTTTGGAGGAGTCCAACACAGAAGTACTTTAAACTCATTAAATGTCGAATAATAAAGGCCCTCAGGAAACAATCGTAAAACTCGCTCATTCTTTACCTGCGATATTCATTATTCACTAAAATTGGTCGTTTTCAAGAAACGCACCCCTGCTTGACAATATCAGTAAACAGGGCACTGATCTCCTTGATGTACCGTATTACTGCGCTATTAAACCAGCACCAGCAAGAAGCTGGTAGTGATTTGGGTAACATTAGGCCACCCATTGCTTTGACAGTGTGCGCTCCTGTTTGCACCGTATTAACGTGCAAATTTAATGATCATCAGTCCCAAAGAAAAAGAAATACTACTCAAGTTGACCTAAAGGTAGTCCAGTTTGCTAAGTCTGACAACACTTAAAAGATGGGTACAATTCTTAACAAATTGTTACAACTGGATAGATAGCACATGACATAAAAAATAAATTGCAGTTTTATGGCGTACAGTCGTAACATGGTTGTAATTAACAAAACAGAATAAATTAAGGTTTGCTGTTTGCTAATTTAGCTTTTAAAATGTGACCAGCTATATTGTTATCACTATTGCCCAGTTCTTTTTAAATGACACTTTTTTAATTTTGATGCACTGGTAATGTGCTTCTATTTACTTTTTAAAACTATAAAAACTTTGGAGTTATTTCATTTTAAACACCCAGTTCCAAACATGTATAATGTAAACTTAAATTTGTAAAAAAAAATGCAAGAACATTTAATTTATAGACACAATAAAATAAAATTCATGTTAATAAAAAATGTACATCTGTAACAATCTTTTGTCTCTAATAAATACTTTCTGATATGATAAAATCTGTTTCACTATTAAATAATAACGGACACCTATCAGTTACATGATTAACTCCAATTTTTAAAAATAGCCGGATGGCCATTATTAGAATAGAGGTGAACAAAACAAAAAATTGTAAAATATGAACTTTAAAGTCAGGGTTGAATAAGTACCTATTTAAAATTTCCATCTCTTGGGTATGGTAAATAAAATTCCCTGTAACGAATTCAAGAAGTTCGAATCATATCTGCCATGACGCAATTTTTTATGATGCTGAGATACACATAACTGGTCAATAGTCACAGTAATTTGCTTTGGTGTTTGTGAAAGTTAGTCAGGGAAAAGTGGCAGGAAAACCTGGCGACCATCTCTTTTCTGCTTCAGGACAATGTTTCTTGCCTTCATGACTCTGTGGTTTGGGCACAACAATTACACTTTTGCCTAGTCTATTAAAAAGGCAAGAGGTGGCCCTGCTACTATCAGTGATAGCCAAAAAACAGACATGTGGCAAGCAAGATGCCTCAAAATGACAAAAACCTAAGAAGCATGATTTATGGGATCAAATTTAAGAGGGAAAGCACCATACATGAGGTTGAGACACACCAGGATACCAAGGAAAGGAATAAGAAGAACACTGAAGGTACACAGAATACATTTAAAAACAACTCTTGCCCTATTAATTGTAGTCGACAGGTAAGCAACGCTAATAAAATTACACATTATTTGAAGTTAAAACAAATAAAAAGAAGCATGCCTTCTTTTGTATAATTGTGCTGCATATTAAAGACTCAATTAGTTTTACAACCAGTACAATTGATATTTTTAAAACACACACCAGACCTAACTAATCCAGATTCTG
Organism: Polypterus senegalus; assembly: GCF_016835505.1. Taxonomy (NCBI): domain Eukaryota; kingdom Metazoa; phylum Chordata; class Cladistia; order Polypteriformes; family Polypteridae; genus Polypterus; species Polypterus senegalus. The sequence goes on along the minus strand of NC_053169.1, from coordinate 21,956,987 downwards.
GGTCTGTTTTTGCTGGATACAGTTTGCAGCAGTACCTGTATCAAGGCAGCATTGGGAATAAGGCAGACAACCACCTGGAAGAATACACCTGTTCATCACTGGATCCACTTACACAGCAGAATGGCCAATTCACCTAACCAACACGTCTTTGGTGATGTGGGAGAACAAGCGTAATAGACGGAGAAAATTTCATCTGCATGGGGAGAACATGTAAAGTTCACACATCATTCAAACACACGACGATGGGTCCATGAATCTACAGGGCAAACGACAGCGGTACATCCACACATTTTCATATTACCTTTGGCCTGTATTTGTATTTGATATAGCGCCTAACTAGAGTTCAAGAACCCCCCTAGGCGCTTTACAACACAACAGTCATTCACCCACACATTCATACGCTGGTGATGATAAGCTACTATGTAGCCACAGGTGCCCTGGGGCACACTGACAGAAGTGAGGCTGCCGAACACTGGCGCCACCAATCCTTCCGACCTCCACTAGCAGGCAAGGTAGGTTAAGTGTCTTGCCCAAGGACACAACATGTGGGAGCCAGGATCGAACCTGCGACCCTCCGATTGCTGGACAACCCGCTCTACCGACTGAGCTACTGCTGCCCCTAATGCCCCTTTAATGCCTAAACAGTGTCAAATACTATCATGTGATGGATGGGTCAACTAATATATAAGTGTGCAAAGGTAAACGTGTGTACATGATGTATGAGCACAAGCCTGTGGCCATTCCACCTGTCAAGCTCGTCATAACTAACTTGTCCCAGTATCTCACCCAGACCTAGCCTGTAACGTCACAGTTTTCGCGGGTCTTGTTCAGAAAGCGGACGCCACTTAAGACGGCCTTCCCTCTCGCCCAAACACTAACATTAGATAGATAGATAGATAGATAGATATTTTATTAATCCCCAAGGGGAAATTCACATACTCCAGCAGCAGCATACTGATAAAACAATATTAATTAAATTGTGATAAAAATGCAGTGCAAGTTAAAAAATGCAAGGAGGAGAGTGCAAGGCAGGTATAACAGACAATATCATTGTATAACTTTAACGTTTACCCCCCGATTGGAATTGAAGAGTCGCATTGTGTGGGGGAGGAACGACCTCCTCAGTCTTTCAGTGGAGCAGGACAGTGACAGGAGTCTGTCGGTCAATAAAATACGTCCCTGATGTTAAGTCAATATTCCAGGGCTAAAGCGATAACAGAAATGTGAAACCTACTTAAATATCGCATCTTAATTATTGTGAAACAACCAAGTGGCGTCCGCTTTCTGTACAAGACCCTCCACTGCAATGCGGACAGACCACAATCCCAGAACTGACCTCGGACACAGCATCGTTCATTCGAGTCAGGGTCGGCTTGCAGGTAACGGTGGTTTGATGCACTTTCTTTGGTTTGGCAGGGTTAGAAGAGGAGTGGTGGTAATACATTAACGAGTTTTAAAAATGAAAATACAAATTTCCATTGTAATGTCTGCTTACTAAACCGAATAATAATTGTAATAAAAAGTTACTTGCAGTCCAAAACATGCACCTTCCTAACACACCCGGGGAAGCTCACACGGTTATCTCGAGTTGTACCTCGCGCGACCTTGCGTCACGTGCCCTCCTCTGTCCAGCCTCTCGTCCAATAATAATCCAAAGAGCCAGCAGAGTGAAGGAAAGCGCGCGTGTGGTCGCAGTGATTTATGGTACACGGAAGTGGACGGAAGAAACCTGAAATGGGCAACTGTTGCCTTTCTTTAATCATACGATATATTTTTTCGTTGTTGTTGTGTGGTGGTGTATCACTTTTCCAAGCCGCTTTCTCCAATTTCTATAACCGATTTCTGTCTGCGCTACAGAAACACACCTTAGGGTTTTGCGTAGTCTCACATCCGTTAGATGTTTTCTTTTTTATTTAAAGTGCACAGATACTGTCTGGCTAATAAAATACTAAGCAGGTTCATTGATATAAGCAATGCTCGGATGTTCTATAAATTAGCTTCAGAATTTATTGAACGCTACTTTTCTCGTTTTGTATGTGCCAGGCTGCCAGCTCTTTTTGGACAGATGTTTTCTTACGGCGTTCTCACACCTAGTTCGTCTGGACCAGCTTTTTTGAGCTGTGGTACGGTTTCTACCGAATGTCCGGTTCGTTTATAAATGTGAACACGCCAGTCGTACTCGGGTGCGGACCGAACGACCCGGGCCGAGACCCTTTAGTTCCAATTAGGTATTAATGAGATGGATGGATTAACCATTAATTACCTCATTAGGGCATCAAGGGAAGGGGGGTATACCACAGAAAGTTTCAATTGTCGGATTTACCATGGAAACCGTGGTGCAAAACTGCAAAATAAATATTGTTTCCAATCTTGCTCGCTTGTTTTGTTTAATTTCGAAATATATATATATATATTTACGATTTATTATTGTTTATATTTTGAATTAAATGTATATGGGGCACCACAATCTTAGGGCAGCACAGTGGCACAACAGCTGCCTCTCAGTAAGGAGACCTGATTTCGCTTCCCGGGTCCTCCCTGTGTCTGTGTGGGTTTCCTCCCACAGTTCAAAGACATGCAGGTTAGGTGCATTGGCGATCCTAAATTGTCTGTAGTTGGTGTGTGCCCAGTGATGGGCAGGGGTCTGTTCACATACATAGGTAACGGGACAGAGGATCAAACCCCATAATGTTACGACATTAAAGTAAGGCGGCCATACAGGGTGTCCTCACAATGTGATTTATTTTCTGGCATGATGTGATTACACTAAACTTTGATATACTGTATACAGTAAATGTTACTCATATATTTCAAAATGAACATTAACGAATATTTATAGGAGTTAAGACAGTAGACGTGATATCAGGTAATCATAATTGAGGTTACGTTTATATAGCTACATTGGAGTAAATATACTGCTCAAAAGAATTAAAGGAACACTTTTTAATCAGAGTATAGCATAAAGTCAATGAAACTTATGGGATATTAATCTGGTCAGTTAAGTAGCAGAGGGGGTTGTTAATCAGTTTCAGCTGCTGTGGTGTTAATGAATATAACAACAGATGCACTAGAGGGGCAACAATGAGATGACCCCCAAAACAGGAATGGTTTAACAGGTGGAGGCCACTGACATTTTTCCCTCCTCATCTTTTCTGACTGTTTCTTCACTAGTTTTGCATTTGGCTACAGTCAGTGTCACTACTGGTAGCATGAGGCGATACCTGGACCCTACAGAGGTTGCACAGGTAGTCCAACTTCTCCAGGATGGCACATCAATACGTGTCATTGCCAGAAGGTTTGCTGTGTCTCCCTGCACAGTCTCAAGGCCATGGAGGAGATTCAAGGAGACAAGCAGTTACTCTAGGAGAGCTGGAGAGGGCCATAGAAGGTCCATAACCCATCAGCAGGACCAGTATCTGCTCCTTTGGGCAAGGAGGAACAGGATGAGCACTTCCAGAGCCCTACAAAATGACCTCCAGCAGGCCACTGGTGTGAATGTCTCTGACCAAACAACCAGAAAGACTTCATGAGGGTGACCCAAGGGCCCCATGTCCTCTAATGGGCCCTGAGCTCACTGCCCAGCAGCATGCAGCTCGATTGGCATTCGCCATAGAATACCAGAATTGGCAGATGCACCGCTGGTGCCCTGTGCTTTTTACATGAGAGCAGGTTCACCCTGAGCACGTGACAGAAGTGAAAGGGTCTGGAGAAGCCATGGAGAACATTATGCTGCCTGTAACATCATTCAGCATGAGCAGTTTGGTGGTGGGTTAATGATTGTCTGGGGAGGCATATCCATGGAGGGTCACACAGACCGCTACAGGCTTGACAAAGGCACCTAGGCTGCCATTAGGTATCAGGATGAAATCCTTGGACCCATTGTCAGACCCTATGCTGGTACAGTGGCTCCTGGTGCACGACAATTCCTGGCCTCATGTGGTGAGAGTATGCAGGCAGTTCCTGGAGGATGAAGGAATTGATACCATTGACTGGCCACCACACTTTCCTGACCTAAATCCAATAGAACACCTCTGGGACATTATGTTTTGGTCCATCCAATGCACCTCAGACTGTCCAGGAGCTCAGTGATGCCCTGGTCCAGATCTGGGAGGAGATCCCCCACAACACCATCTGTCATCTCATTAGAAGCATGCACCGATGTTGTCAGGCATGTATACAAGAACACAGGGGCCATACAAAGTGCTGCGTACAATTTTGAGTTGCTGCAATTAAATTTTGGCAAAATGGACTAGCCTGCCACATAATTTTTTCACTCTGATTTTTGGGGCGTCTTTGAATTCAGGGCTCTGTAGGTTGATCATTTTCATTTCCATCAAACGATGTGGCATCCTTTTGTTCCTAACACATTACCCAGTCTATATCAGTATAGATATCCAGGAGGATTTTTTTTCCCATTGAGATCTGATGTGTTTTCAAAGTGTTCCTTTAATTTTTTTGAGCAGTTTACGTAACATCATACAGTCTTCAAATTAAAGGTGCCAGAGTTTTAGTTTAGAGCAATACCAAAAGTCCCATCTACATGAAGGTTCCAGAGAGAACCTTTATTTGTTTAGATCTGTAAAAGGCTCCATACAGTAAATAACCAATAGATGATAACTGATTTGTGAAATACCAATCAGTTCATGATTTTAGAAGGACTTTTGCTGCATTCAGTAACACAGGCTAAATCCATGTGTTTATAATATGTTAGTGTTCAGCTGTTTAGCCTACCATTCATTAAAGATTTTTGTTTTTTTTTCTTCATATTAGGAAGTTTTTCAAAGCGCAAAGAACCAACTTCATACTGTATGTAGAGAACCTTTCCCATAATGAAATGATGCTTTGTCAAGTATTGGTTCTATAAGGATCCATACACCCTAGTAAAGAAAAATAAAATGCCACTAAAGAACTGTGATTTTTAAGAGTGTACAGTTAAATTAAACTTACTGCCACAACCTAACCTAACCTGCTCTGCATGTGTACCACGGGACTTGCTTCCAAAGAATGTAAGTATAACGTGACTTGTCCGTCTCACGGAACATGAAAGTGTCTTTGTCTCTCTTCCAAAGATCACGTCTTGTACCAAGATTTTTTTTTATAATAGATGGATATGATCTCTACCATTTATGACTACTGCATTAGTTACTTATACTAAGTTTTTGCTTGATAGATGTGTTCTTTATTGCTGTGTATTTAATGTTACATCATGGTCTCCCTGTAAAATCTGCTGGCAAACAATATTTTCCACCTGGGACAATAAAATTAAATTGAATTGAAAAAAATTAACTTAATTCAATTGAATTTGAATTTTTTATTCTGTATATTAAAAAATAAGAAATGTACACCTGATATCATTTATATTTGTGTTCTATCATATATTCTTTGAATTTACAAAGACTTTAATACTTTTTTTGAAAGGTGTATATTAAAAAGTGTGCAGTCACATTTATTTACTGTTGGTTTAGCACAATTGAACTGAAGAAACCTGAATCAGGAGGCATTTTGCCCTTCTCTACTCCTGTATGCCATGAAAACGTAAGATGTAACATAATGCAAAGAAGACTCTCAAGTGGTTCCAGAGAATGAAAACAGTTGGAATGGCCCAGTCAATGATCAGAATTGAACTCAATAGAGCACTGCTCCCAAAACTTGGTCCTGGGGACCCACTGTAGTTGCAGGTTATGTTCCAACCAGCTTCTGTTTTTAATTGGACTGCTGGCCTAATTAAGTGAACTGTTATTTCCCAAGTTCAGTGTTTTGGGAACAATATAGAAACTAGAAAACTTAAGTTTGGTAAAAAAAAAAAATACATTAAAATATACTAAGCAGTTATATGGGAATAATGTATTTTGCTGTTTTTAACAATTTTTACATCTTGATTATCATTCTTCTTTTCCAGTTATTCTAATCGTTTAATTAATTCATAATTTACTAATTAGTGGGTCTGACGCTAAAGTAGATGTAGCCCTTTATGATTCAATGTTGTTTGCCTGGGTGTCTGCTCAGCTCGTTTTTAATTGTCATTAATAAGATACAATGAAGGGGGAAAACTGCACAGAGAAAGGGCAAAATAAAATTTAATCAACAAAAGAGAGTTAAGCATTTAAATCTATAGCAAAAGCAGAAATATTTTTAAATGTCTTATAAATGTAAGAGGGAGGCACGGTGGTGCTGCTGCCTCGCAGTTAGGAGACCTGGGTTCGCTTCCCGGGTCCTCCCTGCGTGGAGTTTGCATGTTCTCCCCGTGTCTGCGTGGGTTTCCTCCGGGCGCTCCGGTTTCCTCCCACAATCCAAAGACATGCAGGTTAGGTGGATTGGCGGTTCTAAATTGGCCCTAGTGTGTGCTTGGCGTGTGGGTGTGTTTGTGTGTGTCCTGCGGTGGGTTGGCACCCTGCCCAGGATTGGTTCCTGCCTTGTGCCCTGTGTTGGCTGGGATTGGCTCCAGCAGACCCCCGTGACCCTGTATTCGGATTCAGCGGGTTAGAAAGTGGATGGATGGATTATAAATGTAAGAATCACACCACTGCACTTTTCTGAATGTAGAATAGCAGAAAAAAATACTAGCTGATTAAATGAGATCAGTGTTATTTAGTGTTGTCACTGATTATGACTCTGGTTGGAACAAAAACCTGCAGCCACAGTGGGTCCCCATGACTGAGTTTGGGAAACACTGCAATAGAGCATTTGTGGAAGGAACTGAAGATCAAGATTCACCTGCAGGCCCCATGGAATCAGGAAGATTTAAAGATTGTCTGTGTAGATGACAAAAATTCCACCTGAACACATTGAGAGATTGTGTTTAATGTCCTAAAAGTGTCTTGAAGCTGTCATTGCAAATAAAGCATTCTCCAACCAAAATGAAAATTTCAGTTAACGTATTGAATACATTTTTCTGTGTCACTCCACATTATCACATGTAACTTTTTTGTCGGTTGGAATATTATGATTTCTTTGGCTGTGTTGTTTTATTGGATTATTACCAATGTATGGTCTACATATAATGCACAGCTGCATCGGAAATATGTTTAAAGAGAAAATTGTTGACATGTTGAAAACCTATTTCCCCGACTGTAAAATAGGGTTAGAAAATGGATGGCTGCTTCAACCAACAACAAATTTCAGGGACACTTCTGTTTTGCCTGCTTAACCACATACAACCGCATATGGTAAGTGACTGAAATTGACTGGCTTGGTGTTTTGCACCTAGGCCAAGCACCGTCTATCTGGCATTTTTATGTTCCTTACATGTTTCTGAGTTATCATCAGGTACTCCAAAGTTCAGTTATTGTTAAAATAGTACAATGAACCAGGGTGGATTCTTTCACACATTTGATCTGGCTGCTAGCGGTCCTTTAATAAATGAGATCTACAGAAATAAAGGAGGAATAATACCACTTCAACAAGTATGCAGTGTATAAACCATTTTCTTTGGTACATTGTTTTTCACGGCAATACATTACTTTAGCTGTACAATCCTTACCTATGTGGTGAAAAACTCTTTCGAATGACAGTAAAGATGAACTTAATTTTATATTAAGCTGAAAACGAGATTTTTGGCTGCCCCTTCAATCAACGGTAAACAAATGTGGCCATAGGCAGTAATCCCTGAAGATGATTGGTTACTGAAGTTGCAGCCGCTTCTCCGCCTACATTACAGTGTTTGTCAGATACCACGCCCATATTCTAATATTTCGGGGCTGCTGGAAGGCTGGTATGAACCCGCGGCGACGTTCTGCAGCGAGGCAAGACTTGGTGCGCGTGCGCAAGTGAGCACCTACTAGACGTTCTTCAAATTTGTCAAGTGGCGGAAAAAAAAATCACGAATTGAGCTTATTGAAGGGACATCACCACTCGAAGGTACGGCTTCATTATTAGAGAGCAGATAAGAAACAAGGAAAATACTTTTTTCTTTACTGTTGACGCAGTTGCTGTGATTTATACAACGGTTAAAGCTCTTTCAAATGTGTGGTTTTCATTAAAATTGAATACATATACACATTAATTGGAAAAGTAATTATTTTAGCCGTCCTGTGGTTTATGAGGTTCGCTTTGGCGATTAAGTTTGTGTCATTGTTGAAATGGAAGCTCGTAATTATGATGGAAGCCACGCCTTAGTTGCATTTTCAGAAACAGAAAAGAAAGGTAACGGGACTTTCGGAGTGACAATAAGGCTCTATAAAGTGACGACTCCGGGCCAGCAATTGGTAGCTGTCGAAGGACAGCAAAGCAGCATTTTTTAAAGTCGCAGCATAGATTCGCCGACATGCATAGCTTAAGATGAAAACTGGGCTCAGGAATACGATATGTACTGCTGGATGGGCTGGGGGCGCTGTGATCCGCGGTGTGTAACGAAAATTCATTTTTGACGTTACGTGGAAAAGAACCACAGAAATCAGAGACGTATTTGTAATTTTGTAACTCTACTAAAAGACAAAATCTTTAAAAAGTGATGAACCCCCGAGACGTCAGAAACTCGACATCCACTGTTTCGTTGGGGGCTGCTGTATCCGAGCTTTGTGCTTTTTGTTTCTGTAATTATGTTATTGCTTGAAAATGGCTTGAGGCGAACTTCCTGACAGCCCACCACAAAGGAGTGGTTCCAGAGGTTACGGGATCATCTGTTTAGCTTTTTAAAAATATTTAACCACATTTAAAAAAAACAGAGTCGTGCTGCTTCACTCTGCACCCTCAAGAATAAAATAAATTGGGGGAAAATGAAGAAGAAAATGACAAGCATTTGTCAGCTGTCACACATTCGTTGGTTATGATCAGCGGTAAAGGATAAAGAGGATACTTAAAGGGGGGGTGTAAGGATTTCTTGAAGTAAAGAGCACTACTGAGTTGCATCTGAATGCGCTTTTGACGGAAAATCTATAATGCCACGTGAGTTCCTTTTTCCCTGACTCATCCAGTAAAAGGCCCTTTTTAAGTTCTAATCCCATGCAACTCTGCCTTGTCATACCTTTCAGCTGTTAGCCAGCCTGTCTCCATGCCTTTCTTTCTGTTAGTAAGTACTGTCTCTGGAATGCATGCGGTGTTGTTTGCCAATAATTCCACATTTGCTGTGCTTCTTTATCCAAGTATCTACTATGATCCCAAATTACACTTATTCTTGTTACTACTGCCACAAAATAACTGGCTTTGGTGTCCATCATAGGTCAAATGGAGCTATTGTCTGGTTGCCAACAAATCAAACATCTTAACAACAGTGGTCTATTAAGATAAAGGATCATTTCACGTTTATAAGTGCAGAAACAATGAGAAGCTCTGCTAACAAGCTGAGCCAACACACACAAGCTCTAAATTGAGCACTGTCAGCTGCTTCTCCCTCTCACTGTCCACACTAATTAAATGTATGTCCTGTTGTCTGCTAATCAAAAAAGGTTTGTTTTCATACTGTCTCATTAGGATTATAAGCACAAACACATTTTGCAGAAGAAATATTAATTTCTTTAGATCTTTAAAAAAGGGCATGACATGTCATGCATACAGTATGCAGTGGCAAGAAAAAGTATGTGAATCCTTTGGAAGAAATGGAATTTATGTATAAAATTTCTTAAAATTTGTCTTACAATAATGAACAAACACAATCTGTTTTAGTAAATAACATGTGAATTATTTTATTGTTCTTATATGTATTGGATACATCATTTAAACATTCACAGGTGTGTGAACTCCTAGGCTGATGACCTCAACAAAAGCTAATTGGAGTCAGGAGTTACCAAACCTGGAGTCAAACCAATGAAATAATATTGGAGGTGTGGCTTAGAGATACTTTGACCTTTAAAAAAAGACATTTTCAGTTTGTCATTCACAAGAAACAGTTGATAATGTGAAGCATGCCTTGCAAAAAAGAGATTTCAGAAGATCTGTGAGCAAGGATTGTTGATTACAAAGTCATTTCAAAGACCGATCAGTCCACAGTCAGACAAACTGTGCATAAATGAAGACAATTTAGTACCGTGGTTACTCTCCCAGTAGAAATGACTTGAAAGGCACCACACAGAATGGTCAGTGAAGTAAAAAAAGCACCCATGAGTAACAGCTAAATGCTTGAAGTAATTATTGGAACAGGTTAACATCTCTGTTCATGAGTGTACCAGACATACAACATTGGCACTTACAATTGTGGGGATCGAAAGGATAGATCAGAACTAGCTTGCTCTCTTTCTTTCCTCCCCCAGACCCCCCACCTCCCAATTTTGTCTCCCCGAGTGAGGCTAGACCACACTTCATTAAGTCCCAGTCCTCTAACATGGCTAGAGACAGGGCATGCCCAGAACACTTGCGTAACATTAATCGTATTCGCCCCTCCCTCACTCCCCACACCACTGCTATCCTTGTTCATAGCCTGGTCACCTCTTGTCTGGATTATTGCAATTCCCATTTCTTTGGTCTTTCTTGTAAATCTCTTTATAAGCTTCAACTGGTCCAGAATTCAGCTGCCCGCATCATTACTAGAACCCCCTCTATTCACCATATCACTCCCATCTTGCAGCAGCTTCACTGGCTTCCAGTTAAGTTCCGCATTCAATTCAAAATTCTTCTGTTAACTTTTAAGGCTATCCACAACCTTGCCCCTCCATATCTGTCTGACCTCCTCCATGTTGCCAGTCCCTCCTTTACCCTTAGATCTTCTTCCTCCATCCACTTGACCATCCCCTTCATCTGTCTTACCACCATGGGAAGCAGAGCTTTCAGTTGCTCTGCTTCCTAGTTTTAGAACTCAATACCATACAATACAATACAATACAATTAATTTTTTGTATAGCCCAACATCACACAAGAAGTGCCACAATGGGCTTTAACAGCCCCCCAGCCTTGACTCTCTAAGAAGACAAGAAAAAACCCCCAAAAAAAACTCTTGTAGGGAAAAAAAATGGAAGAAACCTTGGGAAAGGCAGTTCAAAGAGAGACCCCTTTCCTGGTAGGTTGGGCGTGCAGTGGGTGTCAAAAAGAAGGGGATCAATACAATACAGTATAATACACAGAACACCATCTGAGCTTAGAAATATTTAATCATTCTCACTTTACAAATCTAAACTTAAAACTCATTTGTTTAAGACTGCTGTGGTGGGCTGGCGCCCTGCCCGGGGTTTGTTTCCTGCCTTGCGCCCTGTGTTGGCTGGGATTGGCTACAGCAGACTCCCGTGACCCTGTAGTTAGGATATAGCGGGTTGGATAATGGATGGATGGATGGATGTTTAAGACTGCATTTTCTCTTTGATTACAATTGCTCTGTTTGATTTTAATTTTTGTATTTTAGTTTTGTTTATAATGTGTGTTTTATCTATTGTTCAGTGTCCTTGAGTGTTTAGAAAGGTGCCAACGAATAAATAAAATGTATTATTATTATTATTATTAAAACAATCCCCCAAGAAGCAGTGTATAAGGAACAGAGTAGAGATATCTATCGGCAGTACAGTCCAAATAATATAAACCTAGAATATAATCTTGAACAGGCTCGAAAAAATAATCCCAGGTTATGTTGTTAAACAGTACCGATGGAGATGCAGATAACGTATGATAGTGCAATCCTAATACAATAAACCAATTGTGTGATGTTAAATATATATATATAATGTATACATACAGTATACATATACATACATATGCATATACAGGTATGTTAAATATATTTATATACATATATATATTTAATTACACACATACAAATATAATTATAATTGTAATTAAAATGTTAAAGTAGCAGGGAAGGAAATAAAATGTATAATTACAGCAAAAGTCTCACTGCAAATAGGCAAAATTGCAGGTAAAGTCTTCTTTGCATTGCCAGGACATGATGTGAATCACAATCATATTTCAAAAAGTGTCAGGATCAATTTTTTTAGCTCTTTTTCTGCTTCATCTGGAGAACTAGAAATGTGGAACTTGCCTTAAATGTCCAATCTCAGTTTAGCAGGATACAAGAGGCTGTATCTAAGTTTGGCTTTGAATAAGCACTGTTTAATTCTGTAAAATGCAGCACATTTAGCAGCTGGTGAAGATGAAAAATCAGCGAAAATGCGAATGTGTTTATTTTCAAATATAATCTCTTGTTTCAGTCTGAGAAACACCACCAGATTCATGTTAGTCTGTAATTCTTTGAAACGCACAATGATGCCTCAAGGTTTTGAGGCTTTCGATACACGTATGCAGTAAGCTGCTGATTTGAAGTCCTCTCCAATTATTTGAGAGAATAGTTCAGTGATGAATTTCACTGGGTTTGGGCTTACTCACCATTTTCAGGAAGACCTTCAATTCTGATATTATTTCTTCTATATCTGTCTTCCTCCACAGCTAGTTTGTCTCCAAGCACTTTACATTTGGATTTAGTAGTAGTTGCTTTTATGTCAGCAGCAGAAGCCAAATGTTCAACTATTTCAATACAAGTCATAAGCATTGAACAGACATGGTGTTCATGACATGACTTCAAGGTGGGAGCCACTGCTCCCAATAAAGAACATCTGCATGTCTAATATATGCCAAATACCATCTTGACACTGCATTGTGCCATTGGAAAAATATTTTGTGTACTGATAAAACTAACAGCTGTTTGAGAAGAATGCACAGCAGTATGTATGGGGTGAAAAGGGCATCGCATGCCAACAAGAAAACATCATCCCAAATGTAAAGTATGATAGAATTAGCATTATGATTTGGGGCTTTTTTGCTGACTCAGGGCCTAGACAGCTTGTCATCATCAAGGGAAAAATTATTTCCCAAGTACATCAAAGACTCCTATATGATAATGTCAGAATGTCTATCGAGCAGCTGAAGCTCAGTAAAAGCTGGGTGATGCAGTTTGACAATGACCCTTAACATCAAATTAAATATACAGAAAAGCTCCATAAAAAGAAAATCCTGCTTTTTGAGCCATCCAATCAGAACCAAGACCTTAACAAAAAAGAGATGGTGTGGAATCACAGCTATAGAGCTTTTCACAACAGACATTCAAAGAATAACAGCAATGAAGAATGGTCCAAAATTACCCTTGAACAGTGTGCAGGTCTGATCTGCAGCTAACTAAAATGCTTCTTTGAGGTTACTGCTGTCAATTGAGGTTTGACCAGTTATTAAATCCATGGGTTCACATGCTTTTTCCACAGAACACAATGAATGTTTGATGGGTGAGTTCAATAAAGACATGAAAGATTAATGTTGAATGTGTTATTAGACTAAGCATATTGTGTTTGTCAATAGTTGTGATTTTAATGAAGGTCAGATCACATTTTATGACAAATTAATGCAGAAGACCAGGGGCTTCATGCATAACACCGTGCAAAGAATTCACACTATAACATGACATATGGACAAGAGCGGAAATGTACGTACGCACAAAAAAATCCAGATGCATAAATCTGTGCGAACGCCAACTTCCACGTTCTTCCGCTACATAAAACTCGGTCAGTATGAAAAGTAACGCACATGTACACGCCTGCTGTCCCGCCCCGTCTCCTCCCAGAATTATGCCTCTTTGAATATGCAAATCAATATAAATAGCCCTTAAGCTCAGCGTTCTGTGAAAAGGCAATGGCAAAAGCACGGGGGGATATAGAAGAATTTCAGCAAATACCAAGTGGAGGCAAGGAAAAACGTACTATTTGTTGGTTTAAACAGTGGTATAAACAACAAAAGGAAGTTGATCGAGTGACACAGAGTATCGGAGAAACTCGAAAGCTCATGTTCACAAAGTCGCACAGTGCCTGAAATAAAAAAGAAGTTGTCAGATATCAAAGTCTCTGTGAAATGGCGAGGCGTAGCCCACTGTCTGAGTGTCATATGTAAGCTTATTAATGTACAGAGAAAAAAAATAGGCACACAATGGGGAAAAAAGCATGAAATGTCAACTTTAATCTCTAAATTTCCACTTCAATCACATAGTTTATTTTGTCATTAAAGTAGAACATCATGAACTTCATCTTAAAATCGTTTAATTTAGTAGTTTCTCAAATCCCATCATAACTAATGTAACACGTTAAATGCTTTGTTTTGTATTTGATCTTCTTTGTGCTCTATGTGTGTGAATCACTACATGCTTCTTAAACGGGCTTTCTCTTCCTCTGACAGGACATAGAATCCATTACATTCGTGATATTACAGCTCTCTGAATAATTAAAATACTGAGATGTATATTTGATATCATTTTCATGATGATAGGAGTTAAAGTATGTTATTAAACATGGGAACATGGTGGCACAGTGATTGTTCATGTCTCACGTAAGATGCTTGCTGCACCATGCATGCACCTTTGATGACATAATTTATTGCAGCAGTACTGTCTCTTTCAAACGTACTAACCTCCAATTCCTGTCCTTCCTTTTCTTTCTCCAAGTAACCAATTGCCACACAATCAGCTCTTTAATAGACGTTAAGCCATCTGTAAGCTTAGGAAGCCGATTCTTCAAAGCTTTTAAGGAACATTGAAATATCTTCATAGTACATGTGTAATTATTCTATCCATCTATCCTTCCAGTGTCACACCAGCACCAGCAAGAATACAGCACGAGGCAGGAACAATCGTGAACGGAGCGCCAGCTCCTTGCTAGCCCTGTGACAATGTGTCCTCACATGTTTATTTATTCACAATATAGATTATTTAAATGAAGTTAAAATTTTATCTGTATAATATAATAAACATATTTTGCTGCATTTCATCTTAAAAATTATATTGTCATCATATGTAAATTATAAAGTGGCTCAGGTTGTGCAATATTATAACTGTATCGCAAGTTTACAGTGAGGTAATTGTACTTATAAGTACAGACAGTTCTACAAGGAGCACTTGATGGACTGATGGAGTGCATTTAGAGTTCTTGGGATGAAACTGTTTCTGAACTGCGAGGAAAGACTCTGAAGCGTTTGCCGTGTGAGAGCAGTTCAATAGACAGCATGGCTGAGGCAGCATGTGCTTGATGCTGTATACCTATAATTCTCTTGTCGATCAGCTGCTGTACAGCTATGATTCACACTCAGATACAGTGATATAAATACTCCGAGTGGTGCAGTGAGAGTAATATGGAAAAAGATGATCCGCTGTGGCAACCCCTAACAGGAGCAGTTAAAAGAAGAAGAAAAAGGGTGCAGGGAGAGGAACAAAGCTAAAGCAGCTATGGTATTTAGAATAGTTTGACCATTCTTTGGACCATTATATTGTTACAGGTTAATTACAATCAGATGCATTAAACTAATAAACAGTATGCAGTTAATTTCAGTGTATTTACAGTATAAAGCCGCATCAGCGATGTGGATCTAAAAAAGAAAGGGAAACCACACTGGAACAGTAACACTGCTTTGACGCTGGGTGCCGCCAGTTTGCAAAACCTAGCAGAGAACTTGCGTACTCCAAATTTGGAGCTACCGTGGAAATGTATGTGGCTTTACGCCAAGTTTAGGTTTTATACATCGCGATTTGAAAATGGAAACGGGTTTATGCAACATTTTTGTGCATATGCACCATTTATACATGAGGCCCCAGGTCATTCCAAATCTTCACATACTTTTTCTTGCCACTATATGTGCACTAACAGGATATGAATGGAGTAAAATGTTGCTAGTAGAATAGGTACTTAAACAGAGTTTCTGAAATGTAAAAATAGATAAGAATTTTTCAAACAAGAAAAATACATCTAAAGAAAAGCATTTAGCTAATGTATTGTTACAAATTACATATTCTATCTCATTCATCTCAGAGCTCAACCTTAGTCACTGAGAGCAGCAGTGGCTTCATATTTTAATTTCTGCTTTTACCAGGACTTCTGTTTCACTTAAACAGGCTGTTATTTTACTATGTATGCATTCATTTTGTGGGCAGCCCAATTGCACAGTGGTGGCACTGCTGCCTTGTCATATGGAGACCAGGGTTAGCATCTGTGGTCGCCCCTGTGTGGAGTTTGTATGTTCTCCCCGTGTCTGCATGGCCTTCCTCCAGATTCTCTAGTTTGCTTCAACAGTCCAAAGACGTGCAAGTGATTTGGCAATGCTAAATTGGCCGTAATGGGTGTTGGGTGTGTTTATATGAGTATGCCTGTGGTGTTATGGGTCCACAGCTCGCTGAGCAAAGGCCGTTTGTTTTTAAATAAATAATCACCGCACTCGAGGCGGCTTCATGAGGGGGCGTAGTGGTCGTAGCAAGCCGCGGGGCGATCTGCGGTGTGGGCGTTTCTCACCGTGTGCACAGGTGAGGAACTGCCCACATCCGTGATTGTTCCCGTGGCTAATGTGCTGCAGCTGCTATGGCCCCTCGCAATATAAAGAAGCGTGAGTCAGTTGGGAGAGGAAGGAAAAGAAAAAAATCAGAGAAGAGAGAAAAAGATCGGGAAAAGAGAGAAAGAAAAGGACGGAGGTTACAGGGAGTAAGAGAGGAAGCAGGTCTGTGCGAGAGAGAGAGACACACGGAGTGTGTGGTGAGCAACCGAGCGCTCGCGGGCAGCAGCGAGGGCCTGGGTGTTAGGCCTACACCCAGGCGTTGGAGTTGGAAGTTGCTCCCGCTGAGCGAGCAGGTAGTGGGAGTGACCAGGGGAAGGCGACTGGCCGCAGAAGGCCGGAAAGGCAGCAGGAGTCGCGAGGCTTGGTGTTACAGTCCTTGGTGTGAGCGTCCTGGAGACTAAGGAGTCCAAGTCTCAGGCCTGGGATGAGTGCCAGACCAAAGCCAGGATCGGGAGGTCTCCAGACCTGTGTGTGAGTTGAAAAGGGCAGCTGCAGAGAGCGTCTCACCTGCTGCAAAGCCTAGTCGGGAGAAGCAGGTGAGATGCTAGCGGAGAACAGCACGGTGCTTATTGTTGCTTTTAGAAGACTGCTTCCTAAGGAACATTTTAACCTAGTTTTTAAAGGATTGTTCTATTTATTGTTTTTTTTAATCTCCACATTTCTTTTATGGATTATTTATTTATTTGAACTTTGAATCACTGCACTATTTATTGAACACTGTTTTTGTTGACTCTTTTAATAAAAGCACTTTGCACATTTATGCCATGCCCTTGCTCAATTGTCTAGCTCATCGGTGACATTACCGACGGTGTTAGGTTCAAGGGCTACCGAACAGCGATGGGAGCATGGAGCAGAACCCGCATCGTCACAATGCCCTGCTATGGACTGGCACCCTGTCCATTGTTTCTGCTTTGCACCATATGCTGGCTGGGATATGTTTCAGTACCCCTACCCCGTGACCATGGTCTGGATTAAAAAAGTTAGAAAAATGACATGACCTTCATTGTGTCAACTGTAGCATCATTTCTGCTTATTTCATCAATAATAAGAAACAGGTACAGTAATTAAAGCCTTTTGAATTAAGAGACCAAGTCTAGTCATACTAGAGATGAATGGATGGATGTTCGATAGTTAATTAAAACCAATCATGAAGATTACAGTCCATGATCTCAGCACTTCTCTGTCTTTTCCTTGTTGACATATTCAGATCTGTGAAAATCTGCATCAGTCTCTCTTCCATGCTGAGCCTGAATAAAGGAACTGAACTCTCTTTGCAGTGTATGTTTAACCCCTGCTTTGCTTTCTGTTTATCCCCTGACTGTGCGGCTAGACATAAGAACATAAAAGTCTGATGAACAAGAGGAGGCATTTCTGTTCATCGGGCTCATTTGGTTAGCTAATAGTTCTGCCATCCCAATATCTCATCCAAAAACTTCTTAACATTTGTGAAAGGTCCCACTTAACCATATGACTGCAAGGTAGTTTGTTCCAGATTCCCTGAAATCTTTGTATGAAGCAGCGCATCATGGCTTCAGTCTTAAATACACTTGTCTTTAACTTCCACCCATATCTCCATATACATGGTTCCACTCTTATTCAGTTCTAATTTGATCTTCTTGCTGCTACTAATACTACAGTACTAAGGCAACATGTTCACTAGCAACCTATGAGTCTGCTCCTAGGGGCAGAGGTAAATGACCCGGTAGTCTGCTGCCATGTTAGTAAGTTCTCTTTTAACATCAGAAAATATAAAGAATTGGTTGTCGATCTTAGGAAAGAGGACCTCATTCTTTGCCAAAAAAACACCTACTAGTCTTGAATTGATGGAGCATGCATTTACATGGCTCTCAAATCTTATAGCTGTCAGCGCTTCATTCAAGAATTTACAGGCAGGGCTTTCCTGCATATCAAACAATGTGTAAAATCAATATGGGGTTCTACTTTAAGATCTCTTGTCTTCACTCCTTTTTGTTTCCCATTATTGCACTTAAACTTTCAGTACAGACAGCAACAGTTTACCTGATTCAGCCTGTACAAATACATGGATTCATCAGTATTTCCTGGTGAGTACACGTTTCTTCATGCTTACTACAATTCCCATTATGTCACAAATAGAAGTAGCTGATCTGACTCAATTATATCTGTTGATTAGGATTTTCACTCTGCAAGGAACATTCAGTCTACTAACCGTTAATGTCTTAGGCCATGACAATGATGTGTCACACAATTCTAGCTTCAGAAAGCATTCAATCTGGAAAGCAAATTTATCACCATATACAACCTTAGTCACTGCAGCAGCAATGGGAGAAAGGAGGCTCTTAAAAGTTGTGTGAGGCTGTTGGCACCTATAATACCCTTTCTGCTTTATCCAGAGTTTTATTTTCCTTAGTTTTGATTTCCTGCTGATCATTTAACTCGTCTTCTCTACTAAGGAAAAACTTGAATGTTTTCTTAACGTGTGTGGGTTGCTTGGTTTCTAAATGTCGCTTCTGTTTTAACAGATTCCAGGCTGTCATGGGTGCGGACTTCTGACCAGAAAACTCACTGTTGATAGATCTCACCTTCAGTAGCCAATCACATAAATCTGTACTGCAGAAAATTAGCTGGATATTTTCATTTTTTCACTCTCTCTTCTAATGAGTTCTTATTCTTATCACAATACCTCTGACTTCACAATTTGCCACTCCCAGTTGATCTGCTATGACACTTAAAGGTGAAATGTTATCTTCCTGTTGATTTGGTCATCATCTTTACAATGTCTGTGTATTGATATTAAAAAGTGCTATGGAGATTATGTGCTGTTACATTCTACTACCATTAGTAGTTGGCGTGAAATTCTTACTTAAATGTCCTACCAACATGTAGTGTCTTGAGATCAGAAGTGATTCTCAAACAAAATTACACATCTGGGGAAAACCTGTAAAAATGTGTGAAGTGAATAACAATGAAATCCTGCACTGCAAAGGCTACACCCATAGGGCTTTTTCTTAAAGCACCTGCCCACAATTTCTCAGGTCCGTGCATTTTAAACCATCATCAGGGTTTCAGGGAAAGGTCAAAAGATACTGAATAAAAGACTTGCCACTGAGAGAAAATAAAAAGTTAAAACTGCTGTTGTCAATCCTGTAGCTCAGTAGTACAAGGCAACTGAAGTTTAAAAATTAATTTGCACATCATAATGTGCGCTGTGATAGTAGAGACAGACAGATGCATGCAAACACACATAGACCACCTCAGCTACGGGGCTCCACATGTCTCTGTCTGTTATGGTATCTTTCTGTCATTTTAGCGATGACATCACTATACGACATAACAACAGCAAACAGAGTTTAGATACGCGTTGTGGTCTAAGGATATACAGCGTGTTAAAATGATTAGTCAGTAACGTTAAATGTCTTTAGTTATTCGTTTAGACATGCAATCAGAAGATGGATGCTGTGCAACCTTCTTACTGATTTTATTGGTGTTGTTAGGCAGATTTGTTGATTTGGCTGTTTTGAGTACTGAAATCTGCATCTCCTGGGGCTCTTTGTTATCAGCTGTCTTAACGGCAGTCATTTTGATGGAGTGTGACATACCGTTTAGTTCAAATGCATATTTTGCAGTTCATTTCTTCACATGCATACCTGGCAATTCTTTCAAGCTTACCTCAACTCCTACACTATCGTTGTAAAACAGCACTTTCAACAACATATCATTCACATTTACTGAGGCTGTTGAATTTCAATGTATTATCTGGTGTTACAGAAAGATTTGTTGCTAGGTTATGTTTATTTTTAAACAGGTTATGTTTATTTTTATTTATATGTCTAATAGGGTATTATTAGGAGCTGTTTCAACTACAGATGATCTATACTAATAAAAGGCAAAGCCCTTACTGACTCACTCACTCACTCACTCACTCACTCACTCACTCATCACTAATTCTCCAACTTCCCGTGTAGGTAGAAGGCTGAAATTTGGCAGGCTTAATCCTTACAGCTTATTTACAAAAGTTAAGTTTCATTTCAAAATTCTACACGTAACAGTCATAACAGTCGACAACGTCCGCCATGTTGATCTTTCTTATTTATGGCCCCATCTTCACGAAATTTTGGCTTCCCTGCGCTAACGGAAACTGATGTACTTACTTATTTCAGTGGTATGACGCCACTGTCGGCCGCCATATTGAACTTTCCAACGTCACTAATTCTCCAACTTCCCTTGTAGGTAGAAGGCTGAAATTTGGCAGGTTCGTTCCTTACAGCTTACTTACAAAAGTTAAGCAAGTTTCATTTCGAAATTCTACACGTAACGGTCATAATGGTCGACAACGTCCTCCATGTTGAACTTTCTTATTTATGGCCCCATCTTCACGAAATTTGGTAGGCGGCTTCCCTGCGCTAACTGAAACCAATGTACGTACTTATTTCAGTGCTAAGATGCCACTGTCAGCCGCCATATTGAACTTTTCAACGGTCTTTGTTACTTATGGGCCCATCTTCAAGAAATTTGGTACGCGGGTTCCCAACGCTAACTGAATCCTACTTATGTACATATATACGTCCATAGCCTGCAGCTCAGTCACCGTGTGAGGCAGCGTTGGGTCCCCCATCCCAACGCCTCCCACGTTGTTGGCTGCATGCCTATATAAGGCCGTCCTTCGCTCCGCTCTCTACATTCCCTTCCATGCTTTGCCACGGGATTCACGTCTCCCTGCTGATAACTACAGCCTTTTTATTTAATCCACGGCTTCTCTGCTGTTTTATTGTTCGTTTATTACGATTATAGTTATTGTGTAGGTATTTTAGACTTACTTTACATTGTTCAGATACCCAATTCCTTTATCATTCCAACCGTACCCCCATTAACATGTCTATCGAGATGACCACCATCAGTCAAGGAACTGTCACTTACCGAGTGGTTTCCATGCCTGGAGATGGCACCTACCTTTTCCATTCTCTTTGTTACATATTGCACGGCCATATCAGGCTCACTCTTGATATCCGGAGGAACATTGTGTCTTATGTATTGAATGACTGGGACAGGTTCAAGGTGTGGACTGATGACGGTACAGGAGATAATTATACTACACAGGAGCACTAGAAGAGTGAAATGCTTAAGCCCTTCATATGGTTCTGCATGTGAGTTGGTGGCTGCTGCTGAATTGTTCAGTTGTCGCTTTCAAGTGTACTGAAATGGCCAAATATTTTACACCTTTCGACAACCACCAATGCCTCTTAAACATCTTAGATTCACAGGTGATGATTTCAGTAGTGGATACTTTGTTTATGAATGTTTAAACTCTCAAAAGCTGGATGTGAAGTTATTGATGAAACCGGTTGTATGCTTACAACGCTTGACAGATGCCGAATGTCACTTCAACAAATACTGCAAATACTGTCATAATTGAAACAAACCATGAAGTTCAAACCGATTATGACAGCAGCAATCCAACCTGTGAGATTTCAGACAAGATTACTTTTCACATGGCCAACTGTACGTTGCATGCTCAAGAGTAACATCAGAGCACAGCTTGGTCATATTACAACCAGAGGGCCGAACTGACAATGTGGTATACAAAGAGATCCTTAACAAATAATTATTGGTATATTTTCCCTCAGTTTAAAAAGGTTTAATTTTCTTCTTAATAAAAATTTTAAGGCAGTACTTCGCCGCTGCGGGTATTTTGCTAGTTCATTATAAAGAGAAGCACCTGTGATCTTTGCAGTTCAAAATCACAGCCCCTATTTTGAGCGCCACCTTCATGAGTCATTGGATATTTTTGAAATGTAACGTAAGTGAGACGTCTAATTGTTCTCAACCAGTTTTAAGTAAAATGCACTCATGGTTGTTACCAGACATGTGTATTATACCAACATGCAACACATGGCCACTTTCAATATACCTATAGTACACTTTTATATAGGTGTCGTGCCCCCTTTGGAGCCTGACAAATTTCCCTTGTGCTCCCCGCACTAGGAGAACTGTTGTGATAGGATGTATTGTAGAGGTTGTTAAACAAGCAGTAGTTAAACCCTGAAACTATTCTTTAAATTGGTTTGCTCAAGAATTGCTTGTCTTTCACAAGTTTTTTCATTTATATAAGCAAAGTTTGGATGCCTTCTCACATATGGGTTACCCTTTAGGCTGGGGATATACTTAACGCTATGCGATGCATGAGCTTGAGGATGCTGCTGCTGCTACACAAGCAGTGTACTGACTATACCTGTTCACATACTTTAAGTAAATCTGGAGGATTTCACCAGGTGTCAGTGCGAGAAATCATCATGGCCAGAAAAAAACATCCAGTTTTGCACTGTTGCAGTGTTGTGAGCTGAGGGAAGAAAGATGTTAAAGATAAAAATGCTTTGCATTCTGATGCTGTTGTGAAGGTGCAAAAAAACTTGACACAGATCCTTAAATGTATCGTGTCATTACAATAGGAAATATGCTATGCTTGTATTGCCTGTGCGAGAAATGGATGAAAAAAGCACCATGAACACATTTGCATGTCAGCATTTAAGTCTGATGATTTGCTTCACCACATTGAACTATTCATCAACTATCGAAGCACATAGATTTATCCTGTTGGAGCAGCCATCACATATTGATAGTAAACAAAGATGCTGATGTCACGTACCAAAACTTGTACATACACGCCACCCATATTTTGGCTGGTGACGCAAATCCCGCACGCATCACATTAGTTTCTGATGACATGCTCAGAAGAGGCATCAAAAGAGCACTGGAAATGTGTAGCAGCCATCATGCCTGTGCATTCACGTTCTCAATGTATAAACTGGCTCTTAAAGGATATGTTTGGTATTTTTCAAGTCAAAGTTATTCCTTCACAAACATGACCTATATATGTTTGCCATGTGAAATTGTGTTTTACAGTTAAGCATTTTCTATAAGTTTTAAAAAACATTTTGCTCACACTGGTGTTTTATAATAGAGGCTAATGAGCACAGAGCACCTCCGGAAAATGAAAGCTTAAAGTTACTGAATATGTCCACTTTGATGGGCAAAAGTTTTGCTACAGTATAAGAAAACATGCATTCCGTGTTTCCAATAAATGTTTGGGACAAATAAAAGGATCTGGGAATAATCATTTTATCCCATATTCCTAGTACTATTTTTCTTGAGATAAGGATACGTTTCCAACTTGTTTACTGTATGTGATAGTAGTGGCCTTCATGGGAAGAGTTCTCACATAAATAAGGAGTTAAATCAACATGTCATTAAGCACATGGCACGAACAGTTTAGTGTGATTTGGTCTTTTTAGGGGAACCATGCATCTCAGGGTGAAAGGTTATTGTGGAGGAGGACAAGCACTGAAGGAGCATGCATAGGTGGTATTCTTTGAAAAATGGCTGAATCTCATGATATTGGTGTTTTTTTGTTCAAAAATGACATGTACAAGCAATTTTACAACGTGTGTGTTATCTCAAGAGATGGATCAATGCTCGATAACTGTCTTGTCTTGAGAAATGGACATATTCAGTAGAAGTTTAAGCTTTTATTTTCCGACTATGCTTCTTGTCCCATAGCCTCCGTTGTAAAATGTCAGGGAGGGCAAAATATTTTTTAAAATGTATAGAAAATGCTTAACCTTAGAATGCAATTTCACGTAGCAAATACTAATATACCATATTTGTGAAGAAGCAAGTTTGGTTTGAAAAATACCAAACTTAGTCTTTAAGGCTAACGTTCACACTATAAAGTTTTCGTTTAAAAATTGTGTATTTAAATGAAAATAATCTCCATCCACACTAGCATTTTCATGTCATTTCTGGAAATATCTCTTTCTAGACTAAAATGACTGAAAATGCAGTGATATGGTCATCTGCCTACACAGGGCATGCATGCAGCATAGACATCTTACCAAAACCAGTGATCCTTAGAGGGCTAGTAATGCTGTCAGCCATGGACTTTGTCTCACGACTGTAACAACTGGTAAATTATTTTCCTTTTGCACATGAGTGCAGCATTCAAACTGTACAAAATGCAATTTAGATGTTTTACAGGTAAATAACACAACAAGTGCCATGGAAAGCAAATCCTATATGCCTGCTATGTTGGAATATGCTTTTCTTCCATGATGGGTGACCAATCTGGGAATGAAATATTGCAGTGTTCAGAATCCAATCCGGGAAGGGCTACATAATAAGCATAAACAAATCAGCATGATTTCACCCAATCTCACTACAATGCCGAGGCTAGATTTTTAGAAGCATACAACTCTAGAGGGCCTTTTCAAAAGTGTTTGTTTACAAGGGTTAAAAACGCCAGGCTGGTGTGGATGAAAGGCAAAAACGGAGACTAATGTCTACATTTTAATCCAAAAATGTAGTAGTGTGGATTAGGAGTAAGTCATCAAATGCCATGCCATGCCATACCTGTCTCATGTGCCTAGCAACAGAGCATCATAACAACCACTTCTACAAAATGGTGACAGTTGTTACATTATCAATAAGAACATTCAATTTAGCAAAACAAATTGTCCCTAGTGTGTGCTTGGTGTGTGGGTGTTTGTGTGTGTGCGCCCTGCGGTGGGTTGGCACCCTGTCCGGGGTTTGTTTCCTTGCCTTGCGCCCGGTGTTGGCTGGATTGGCTCCAGCAGACCCCCGTGACCCTGTAGTTAGGATATAGCGGGTTGGATAATGGATGGATGGATATTTTGTTTCTTGAATCCTGACAGGAGCTGTGACATTGCAGTTCTAACCATTTTGCCACTGTGCTGGCCAGGATAGATAACATATACAGTATAAAAGAGTATAATTACATTTTTTGTAATTTAAAGTTCATGTGATGGACTTCATTCAGTCACTAAGAACCCTTTTATCTATTAGAGAAATGTTAAGTTTTTCCTTTGTGTTGTCCCCTGGTTTGCTGTACTCATCATCATATTCTGTTAACATGTTCCCCCATCTCTGTGACTCATTCCAGGCTAAAGTGCATGGGGTCAGAACTGTTGCTGTTGGAGGATTCTGTTTTTCTCTTGTGGAGGCAGACACACATTCCACATTCCTGCAGGGCAACATCCTGAAAGTAAACACGCGGCAGTGTCTCCCTCATCTATTAGGTCTGGCACTCAGACAAGAATGTAACTGATTGGTCAGGTCTCCATTTATAGAGAAGAGCTGATTCAGGCAGCTTGTTTGAGCTCAGTGTGTAAGCACATTACTTTGAGGAAGTAAGAGAATTTCTCATAGTGTGTTGTCCCCTTATTTCCTCAACACCACCCCATAATAGCTCTCAATATTTTAATATCTCTAAAAAGCTAAAGAATATGTGCGTATCAGCAAGGGAAATTGGTTTATTCAAGAAAGCTCAGTTTTTATTGACCAGTGTTACCAGTACATTGGAATCTTAATTGTTTTTATTTTATAATAAAATGTACTTAAAAATTACATTACGTATATTAAGCAACATAATATTAATAATGTATAAAACAAGTGATGTATGTGCCTCTGCCTTTTTATTTTGAACTAGCTGTGCTACCCCTCTAAAACGGGTTGAAATCTAAGTAATCAATGTAGACCTCAGCGTTAACGTTCTACTAGAATGTGTTTTGCAATGCACGTGGCAATGAAATGCATTGTATCTCTCTGTGACGATGCGGGTTCTGCTCCAGGATCCCGTCTCAAGTTTGGGAGCTCTTGAACCCGACACCATCTGTAATGTAACTGGATGAGCTAGACAGTGAAGACAACGAAGCAAGGGGATGGTGCAAAATGCGCAAAGTGGTTTTATTTAAAACAAAACCAAAAACAGTGTCCAAATAAATAGTGCAGTGTTGCAGTCATTAAATGAATAATCCATTAAAACAGGTAAAAATCCCAGACGACTAAAACAAGGCTAAAACAAGACTAAAGTCCTGCTGACAACATTGGGGTCACACCAGCCAAGCTCTGCTCCTTCCCAGTCTCTCCAGCTCACCCAAGGTATATTCAGCAGGAGAGACTTCAGCCACTGCGGTCCACATTCTACCAACCCCCGTCATGGCTGCCTCCACCGGGGTCTGTCTGACCGCTTGGGGTCGGTTGTCCTCCAGTCTTCCTTCTGGCACTCGGTCATCCCTTGGATTTGGCGAACTTTTCCCCGATCGTACCCACTCTATTAAAAGCCTCAGTGGGAGCGATCCTGTTCCATGAGTGCCGACCACTCACTCAATCTGGGACCCCTGACCGCACTGACCTCTCTCTTTCACAGCGGGCTGTCTCGACCACTCTTTCCCCCAATGATGCTCTCTCGTTCTATGCCTCTTCATTTCTTTTACAATTCTTTTTTTTTCCGTCCACCTCGCACTTCTGCTATTTATTACAGGGGGCTCACGTGTGGCGATTACCAGCTCCTGGCTTCAATTATAGATGCGGACGATTCCTCACTTGTGCACATAACCAAGGAAATGCCCACCTCACGCAGCATCCATGAACCGCTCCGGCCACACTATCTCTTTAAGCCGCAAGTGTGGAAATTATCTATTTAAAAACTGGCCTTTTCGATCCTTCATTTGAAGGAATGAAAAATATAATGCATATGTCTCTGTTTTATGCAGTTTGTTATTGAAATTGTAAAAAAATAGTGTTAATGTTTGTGATGAGCCATCTGTTGGAATGACAAATGCAATACATTTATTGCTACAATTTTTTTGTGATGCACTATCTGTTGGAATGATAGAGACATAACAACCAGACAGACACACAGACACTTGTCCTTTTATTAAGGCTAGCTAGTTGAAGTACCTGGCACTGAGATAAATAAATGGGGAAAAACTGTCATTTGCAAATTAAACCTGGCAAAAGACAACCCAAGATGAGAATAAAACACATCCTCTTAGACAAAAATTATGATCTAGCTAGACAATTGAATTTTGATCCAAATTAATTATTTGTTTTATTTTTACAAAAAAGGAATTAAAATTGTGCATTTCAACAACAACAAAGTGAATCAATTATTAATTGACGTCGGGTTGCTAAATACTAATGAGGCACAACCCGAGTTGCCTTCAAAGATGAGAGTTATTTGTCAATAATACAACTGATGTTTTTAATGATTAATGGGACGTGTCTACCATTGTTGATTGGCAAAAGTGTAGAAAATGCTGTACCTGTAGTCTTACATGAGATCCTGCTTTGGATGGCACAAACATTTGTGTTCTCTAATGACAATGTCCTCCCATCAGGCCCAGTACACACCCGCTGCCTGATGGGAATTGTAGTTCCTGTGTCGGTGCTGGCTTTTGGCCTGCCACCCTCCTGATACGCCATGTAGCCTATATTTTAAATGTGACCAATTGCAATAAAAACTTGCAAAACCTGTAAAACATTGTGAAAATTGGGAATTAGCAGCCGAACAAACCACTTATCATTTAGTTTATATAGATAGGTACTATGATCAGAGTTTGTACATACCAATTGAGGACAGAAGCTGCCTTTGACCCTGATGATTGATTCTGCAGTATTATCTGCCTGATCAAAAAGAAAGAAGTTGAAATTTTAGTGAGTTTCTGAGACAGATCTTTCTTGTTTTTCAAATCTATTCTTAATTTTGATTTTCATTATTAGGATTACCGAGAATGGCAGTTAATTTAGTGGTCTTACAATACCCATTACATCCAGACATTACAGCCATCTAAGCTTCAAAAAGATGAATGTAAACAAAATCATTTCTATTTATGGTTTAGTTATCTGAAATTTTCTGTATGTAAAAAACAACTGAGTGGGAATGTGTTTTGTTACATTTTGATGTAAAAAATATTTTTTTTCGATTGTGTCCCCCATCAAAAGCAGGAACCCAAAAACAAGGCTGACACACAAGGACATTAAAATATAAGAATAAAATAAGTTTAACAAACACGATGAGACATTGAGGCCTTCACACCTGTCTGGTTAGCTAATGATTAAGTTGTGTTTATGTATTCTGTGGCTGAGAAGGGTTTTATTTGTGTTTACTATAAGCATATATTTGGCATATGCCTTAACCCAAGGTGAGTGACAAGACCAGGATGCATTACCGTCGCTTCTGATATTTTTTTCCTATATAGTGTGATGATGACTTATTGAGGGTCACACAGTGAGTCAGAGTTGGGAATCGAACAGCACTCTGGTAATTTAAAGGAAAAAGATGGACACAGACAGGCAAACATCGTTGTTACACCCAACACACGTTTATTAACAATCCTATTATTTACAATCGTGCACACACACCCCAAAGTCCCCAAAAGTCCAGGCCAACTATCAAATGCCTCACTCTCTTCAGGCCACCTCCTTGCCTCTCCAAGACCTTGTCGTTCTCCTCACCCGACTCCAGGCCCCGAACAGGGCCTTCCCAGTGTGGCGAAAGTGCTGGCCATGCACTTGGAAGCACTCCGGGTGTCCTTGATCCTCTTCCACCCTGCACTTCCGGATGTGGCGGAATTGCTGAGGTCCAGGGCTGCATAGGCATTGGGGCACCCCCTGGCGGTGACCAAGGGCTCCTATAGCATGTGTGTCTGTCCAGCCCGAAAGTGAGGTGGAGTCGGGGTAAGGGCTTCACCTCCAAGGAAACAGAAAACTCGTTTAGCCGCTAATAACACAAGCGGGGCCAGCATGTCAGCAAAACGAAACCTCAGAAGTAAGACAAAGCTGCTTAGCCTCTAACATCAGTGAAATGGTATCCCTTTTACTTTTCCTTCCACCGCTAATTCACAAGCGATGCGAGGACGTCTGCAAAATGAATCCTCCTAGGAGAGAGACGCCCAGAGTAGTTCCTTTCAATTACCTGTCATCTGTACATTTCAGTTTTTTATCTGACGATTTCTATAGTTTTTAGGACCCCAGACTTTTTACAGCCCGGCCTTACACGGCTAGTATATATATATGTATATGCACATATATATATATATATATATATATATATATATATATATATATATATATATATATATATATATATATATATATATACGTGCTGCTCAAAAAAGTTAAAGGAGGTCTTTTTAATCCGAGTATAGCATCAAGTCACTGTAACTTGTGGGCTATTGATCTGGTCAGTTAAATAGCAGAGAGGCTTATTAATCAGTTTCAGCTGCTTTGGTGTTAATGAAATTAACAACAGGTGACCTAGGGGGCAACAATGAGACGACCCCCAAAACAGGAATTGTTTAACAGCCACTGACATTTTTCCCTACTCATCTGTTTTTTCACTTGTTTTCCATTTGGCTACGGTCAGTGCCACTACTGGTAGCATAAGGCGATACCTGGACCCTACAGAGCTGGCACAGTTAGACCAACTTCTCCAGGATAGCACATCAATACGTGTCATTGCCAGAAGGTTTTCTGTGTCTCCCAGCACAGTTCAAGGGCATGGAGGAGATTCCAGGAGAGAGGCAGTTACTCTAGGTGAGCTGGACAGGGCCGTAGCAGGTCCTTAACCCATAAGCAGGACCGGTATCTGCTCCTTTGGGCAAGGAGGAACAGGATGAGCACTGCCTGAGCCTACAAAATGACCTCCAGCAGGCAGGCTACTGGTGTGAATGTCTCTGACCAAACAATCAGAAACAGACTTCATGAGGGTGGCCTGAGGGCCCGACATCCTCTAGTGGGCCCTGTGCACACTGCCCGACACCGTGGAGATCAATTGGCATTTGTCAAAGAATACCACGTCCACCACTGGCACCCTGTGTTTTTCACAGGTGAGAGCAAGTTCACCCTGAGCACATGTGACAAATGTGAAAGGGTCTGGACAAGCCGTGGAGAATGTTATTTTGTCTTTTTGTCTGTAACATCGTTCAGCATGACCGGTTTGATGGTGGGTCAGGTATAGTCTGTGGAGGCATATCCATGGAGGGACACACAGACCTCTACAGGCTCGACAATGGCACCTTGACTGCCTTTAGGTATTGGGATGAAATCCTTGGATCCATTGTCAGACCCTATGCTGGTGCAGTGGCTCCTGGGTTCCTCCTGGTGCACAACAATGCCTGGCCTCATGTGGCGAGAGTATGCAGGCAGTTCCTGGAGGATGAAGGAATTGATACCATTGACTGGCCCCCACACTTACTCACCTGACCTCAATCCAATAGAACACCTCTGGGTGTGAAATTATGTTTCAGTCCATCAGACGCCACCAGGTTGCATCTCAGCCTGTCCAGGCGCTAAGTGATGCCCTGGTCCAAATCTGGGAGGAGAACCCCCTGGACACCATCCATCATCTCATTAGGCGCATGACCCCCTCGGACGTTGTCAGGCATGCATACAAGCACGTGGGGGCCACACAAACTACTAAGTATGATTTGGAGTTGCTGCAATGAAATTTCTACAAACCACACTAGCCTGCCGCATCATTTTTTCACTTTGATTTTCAGGGTGTCTTTGAATTCAGCCCTCTTTAGGTTGATTATTTTCATTTTCATCAAACAATGTGCCATCCCTTTGTTCCTAACACATTACACAGTCCATATCAGTATAGATATCCAGCAGGATATTTTTTCCCATTGAGATCTGATGTGTTTTCAAAGTGTTCCTTTAATTTATTTTAGCAGTTCATATATATCTGACCATCCATTCATTATCCAACCCACTATATCCTAACTACAGAGTCATATATATATATATATATATATATATATATATATTGTGGTGGCTGGGATTGACTCCAACAGACCCCTGTGCCCCTGCATGGTGGGTTGGATAATGGACAGATGGATATATATATATATATATATATATACAGTATGTGTATATTGTAATGGATGGCGGCCATTTATCCCGCCAATACCCCAAGCCGCCAGGTGGAGCCCTCCTTGCAGCGTGGAGGTCCCCAGAAGACCAGCAGGGCATCATGGACATTGGAGTTTTATGCAAAGCCCTGCTGGATGCCGTGGGGCCACAGGAGGGAGCTGCAGGGAGGACCGAGGGCTTTTAGTGCCCTGTGACCCGGAGGTTCGTCACAGGAAGAGCGACGGACTTCGGGTTGAAGAAAGGGACTATTTACCCTGACCCGGAAGGGAAAAGGACTTGTGGACTATTGGGCAGAAACACTTCCGGGTCAGGAGGTATAAAAGGACTATGGGAACTCCCAGACAACGAGCTGAGCTGGGTGGAAGGGTGGCAACGCGTCTGGGAGCTGGAGGATTGGTTTATTGTTGTATTATTGTTGTTAATGAGTATTGTGGAGGAGAGTGTGCTTTGTACACTGTGGCAAGAAAATAAAGTCAACTTGAGGACTTTTACCTGGTGTCTGGAGTCGTGGACAGGGGTTCAAGGGAGCGAGGCGGCCCCCTATCGTTCACAGTGGCGTAGTCGGCAGGATACTCTAGCGTCGTTTGCAGAGGACCTGAATCAAATATTTCTGTGGATAACAAACCCGAGAAGACTGCGGAATCAGGAATCGCCACAGCATCGCCAAAACCCGAAAAAAACGAGTCCAAAATGGGAAAAAGAAGGGCAAGCAAAGCGACAACGCCAGCGGGAGTGCCGTAGGTGCAATGGCCGACGCTCGGGAGGAGTTAAGGAGAGGCCTTACAAGTCCGGAGAAACCTCCAGGAAGCAACGATCCCTCTAAGGTACGTGCCGGGAACGACTTTAAAAATCCTTTTATTGTTTCTCACCTTGTCCCGTGCATGTACCTTGGAGATGACCACCTGGAGGCTCCGAGGGAAAAGGAGACTGCCCCGAAGACGACGGCCTTCTCTTGTCGAAGCCAGAGCACCTAGAAATCGACTTCCGCATGATGGCAGCCGACGAGGGACACGGTAGCAAACCCGGTGCATCCTGGGAAGGAGGAGCTCCGCGTCCTGCTGTTTGCACCTTCGAGCCCGAAGAAACGGACTTGGTCTTTCCGAAGGGGAAGGGGGAGGCGAGCGAGGCATCGCTCAAACCACAAGAAGGTAAGGAGGGTCGGGAAGTAGCTGATCGGGATGTCGCTAAAGTATTAAAGACAGACCGCAGTTTGCGAAGAAGGCAACTCGACCCTCCGAGAACTCCAAATCCCAGAAGCCTCCGAGACCCGTCAGAGCACGTGCCTGAAGCGGGCGTGCTCATTGGCTCCCGGTCGGCAGGTAACACGAATGAGGAAATGAGTGTACTGCCGGTCGAAATGAATAATTATTTAAACTTACGGGAGCTCGAAAAACTAATCGAGCCCGTAGCGAGTATTTTGCAGGTCCTGACGACCATTGAAAAGATCGTCGGGATTTGGGAGCGGCAGCCAGAGAGCCGTTGGAGAAGGTGAGGGCCTACGTGCGGCGATTTGGTGAGGAGCCTCCCGTAATGAATG
This sequence comes from Polypterus senegalus, assembly GCF_016835505.1. Classification (NCBI taxonomy): domain Eukaryota; kingdom Metazoa; phylum Chordata; class Cladistia; order Polypteriformes; family Polypteridae; genus Polypterus; species Polypterus senegalus. Next base: position 21,924,532 of record NC_053169.1, on the reverse strand, counting down.
ATGCGGCGATACAGGTGAGCGAGACCCGTATCGTATATAATAGAGGGACGCGTGTGATCCGGGCCCGCATTTAATAAGTAGCGGTGCCAATACACGGCGTACCCTACAAGAGAGGTCGGTACGTTAACCGAGTGGTCGGCGGAAGGGCTAATCGATCCGGGGCAGCTAGACAGTGCTGACTCCCGGAGCGAGGCAGCCCTGAAGATGCCGCCGGTAATTTATAAATCAAGAGGGGTGCAGACAGTAAAGGGGCTCTCTTCTTGTAATAGAGAGACCCAGACTGTATATAAGCCCCAGATTAAACAGGAGGGCTCTAAGATAAAACGGGGGTCTCCTGACAAGAAAGGGAAAGAGTCAAAAGAGAAAAAGCACCAGTAGAGGCGGCAGGGGTTTCTCTCCCAGCAAAAGGGGCGGACCTAACAGTTCCTTATTGTTTTCAGTCCCGTAGGGGAAGAATACCAGGAGGACAGAGGCAATGTTACGGGTGCCGAAGGTTGGGCCATATTTGGCGGAACTGTCCTTGGAGAGAGGGGGACAAGATGTCAATTTGGAATAATATTCCCCTAGGTTCTCCAGGGACCAAGATGTTCGCTTTAATCAAGGCTCAACCAGGACGTCCTCTTGGAGGAAGACTTCCCTCTCGGGGCAGGCCGCTCCGCATAATAATTCGTCGCTGGGGAATACTGTAATGGATGGCCGCCATTTATCCCGCCAATACCCCAAGCCGCCAGGTGGAGCCCTCCTTGCAGCGTGGAGGTCCCCAGAAGACCAGCAGGGCATCATGGACATTGGAGTTTTATGCAAAGCCCTGCTGGATGCCGTGGGGCCACAGGAGGGAGCTGCAGGGAGGACCGAGGGCTTTTCGTGCCCTGTGACCCGGAGGTTCGTCACAGGAAGAGCGACGGACTTCGGGTTGAAGAAAGGGACTATTTACCCTGACCCGGAAGGAAAAGGACTTGTGGACTATTGGGCAGAAACACTTCCGGGTCAGGAGGTATAAAGGACTATGGGAACTCCCAGACAACGAGCTGAGCTGGGTGGAAGGGTGGCAACGCGTCTGGGAGCTGGAGGATTGGTTTATTGTTGTATTATTGTTGTTAATGAGTATTGTGGAGGAGAGTGTGCTTTGTACACTGTGGCAAGAAAATAAAGTCAACTTGAGGACTTTTACCTGGTGTCTGGAGTCGTGGACAGGGGTTCAAGGGAGCGAGGCGCCTATCGCTCACAATATACAGTATATATATATATATATATATATATATATATATATATATATATATATATATATATATACAGTATGTGTATATATATATATATATATATATATATATATATATATATATATATATATATATATATATATATATATATATATATATAGTGTAGACACTATATCATGTGGATATTTATTGTCAAACCTTCTTTAGACCACTATTACAACACTCATTTCTTTGTCTTTCTCAATATACTCACTGCAGGTGACGACTCTACATGTTAGCAACATCCAACCCTTCATACAAAACACATGGGATCCCCTCTCTAACCATGAAATTCACTAATGTTTCATTATGCGTTTAGTTTGCTTATTGTGAGCACTCAGAAGATGACAAAATTGATTTAAGGGATATCCCCTGGGAGTTAATAGCATTGCAAATTGACTTTTCCCAGCTGTCAGCTGACTGTTATTTATTGTCCATAGCAGCCTCTATATGTAATTGATTCTTGCACTATGAATGAATGCATACCATGCTAAATCATTCTAAAATCTTGCCACTTGTTAAATATCTTAATATTTTTTCTTCTTTTTCCTTCTGATTATAGAGTGAAGAAGAAATGCAGTATGGTTCAATATTGTATATCAAAATATCATGCATTGAAATTCCTATGGCATGATTTATTACAATCACAACATAGTATGTTTTAGACCTTTATATCCTAACAACGTTCATGTATCAGATATTGGAAAAATTCCATAATACACAGTTCAGATGTTTACTGAAAATTATACTCCAGATAGCAAATTTCAGTCCTGACTTTAAGTGTAAAATTAGTATTAGAAAAAGATGTGCCTCTTAAAGTCATTCACTTTCCATACCAGCCTAATGTAATGAAAGGGTGCAAGGAACCCAGAATCTGCCCTTTCGATAAGCACTGTCTGGAAGTGTAGAAAACCTGCTAGGAATGTTTGCCCATAACACTCACATCAGCTGCACATAATTAGGGTATAGAAAAGGCAAAGGTGAGTACAAAGGATTTGCCTAAAAAGGAAATTCAAGGCAAACACGTCCTAATCAACAATCAAATAGCCAAATTCACTAACCTGAAGGAAAATGTAATCTCCTATATATTGAAACAGTATGATCTGTGTGTGTGTGTGTGTGTGTGTGTGTGTGTGTGTGTGTGTGTGTGTGTGTGTGTGTGTGTGTGTGTGAGGTCCCTGCAATCATTCTGATTGGTCAGTTTGGCTTTGGTGCCTCAGTGGAAGAGATGACAATGTGATACTTTAGGGGTATGAAAACAATCTTTTTTTTTTTTTTTTTTATAAAAACAGAAGTTAAAATGGGTCATTTCAACAACAACAACAAAGTAAATCACTTGCCGAGCAACACTGGGTCACCAAATACTGATGAGGCACAACCTGAGTTGCCTTCAAAGATGGAAATTATTTGTGAATTATATGAATCACATTTTCACAGCGAGTAATGGGGTCTTGCCTAACATTGGTGGTACTCAAAAAGAGGACAGGAGGCAAACATGACAGAGTCTGAGAAGCAGAATATACAGAAATACGTTGACCAGAGGAAGCACTGGGCAAGAAAGACTAAGACACATGAGAACACAGAGGAAAGGCTTAGGAGGAACACTGAGGGTCATATATCAAATTTTTTTCAGTTTATCCTATTAGCTGTCTTTAACAGGTAAGCAGAGCTGGTAAAACTATATAATTCCCAAGAAAACAAAACTCACAAGAAAGATCTCTACTCCAAAAATTCCAGTGACACACTACTGGGACATTCTCTACAATTCCAATATAAAGGTGGAGGCCAGTGCCAAAGTAGTGACATCATGGTGGCCCCACCTTGTGGGGTTTCACCCACCAAATTACAAGGAATAGATCCAAACTTAAACACACCAGGGGTTCAACAACCTGTTTCAAAGTAGGTCATCCCCCTTTGCCGTACTTCAATGTGACAGAGAGCTCTATAATTTAATATACCATCATTGGGGGTACAGCAGTGCTTTGTCCCCCTTGAATCTGATCAGTAATCTGATGTGATTCATTTTATGGGGAAGAGCTGTGTTCTTGAAGATAGTTCATTTAATCTACATGGTTTTGAGTGGACAGTGAGGCTATTTATGGGACCCCATGCAACGCATCCTCCGCATTAACCCTATTTGTGCCCCTGAACACATCCATCCATTATCCAACTCGTTATATCCTAACTACAAAGTCACAGGGGAGCCAGTCCCAGCCAACACCGGGCGCAAGGCAGGAAACAAACCCCGGGCAGGGTGCCAGCCCACCGCAGGGCACACACACCCACACACCAAGCACACACTAGGGACAATTTAGGATCGCCAATGCACCTAACCTGCATGTGTTTGGACTGTGGGAGGAAACCCACGCAGACATTGGGAGAACATGCAAACTCCACGCAGGGAGGCCGGGTCTCCTAACTGCAAGGCAGCAGCGTTACCTACTGCGCCACCGTGCCGCTCCCTGAATACACAATACATAAATACTAAAATAATAATCACATGAAAAGTAATAATTCACAAACAATAGCAATAGAAAGTAGGCGAGTAAACTTTATTTTTATAGCACCTTTCAAAGACATTAAGTCACAAAGTGCTTCACATATTCAATAAATATGTACATACACACATATATACCTATATAAAACCAATAATTAAAGAACTCATAAAAATTGCAAAAACCACATAGTTAGAAGATCTAAAATACATAAAGCCTACAATTAACCAAATACCTGTTTAAAATAGATATGTCTTTAGCTTTCTTTTAGGATTATTTTTAGTGTTCTTGGAGCACAGGGTCAGAGGAAGGGTCCTGGAGATAATTAGTAGACCCTGAGCAGAGGACCTAAGAGATCGACTTGGAGAGTAAAGATAGAGAAGTTCCACCACATATTTGGGAGACTGGTGATGCATAGAAAGATATGTAAGAAAAGGAGATTTACAATAAACTCTGAAATTAATATGGAAGCCAAAGTAATGCCATTAAAAAGGAAGAAATAATTGACCTTCCGTGCAATCTTGTTAAAAGCCTTGCAATAGCATTTTGGACTGATTGAAGGCGGTCCAACAATGACTTTTTCAGATAAATAAAAGTTCCATTACAAAAGTCCAAACAAGAGGAAATAAAAGTGTGGATAAGCATCTCTATCTTAGCCCTAGACACAATAGTACTCAGCTTTGCAACATTTCTTAAATGAAAAAAGCAATTAAAACAGAAAAAAAAACTAATTGCCAATCCTGAATTGGCTCTAGTATGTGCTTGGTGTGTGTGTGTGTGTGAGAGTGTGTGTGCCCTATGATGCACTGGTGCCCTATCCAGGGTTTGCTCCCCACCTTGTGGCCTTTGCCAAGTGGGATAGGCTGCAGAAAACCCCAGCAACCCCGTGCAGGACAAACTGGGCTAGAAAATGACTGACTGAAAAAAAAACCCTTGCTCTAACATAACACCGATACTCTGTAACCCTCGGTAGGAATAAGAACAACAACAACATTTATTTATATAGCACATTTTCATACAAAAAGTAGCTCAAAGTGCTTTACATAATGAAGAAAAGAAAAATAAAAGACAAAATAAGAAATTAAAATAAGACAGCATTAGTTAACATAGAAAAGGAGTAAGGTCCGATGGCCAGGGTGGACAGAAAAAACAAAAAAAAAACTCCAGATGGCTGGAGAGAAAAAATAAAATCTGCAGGGGTTCCAGACCATGGAGGGCCCAGATAAGTACATGGAGTGGACAGCTACAGAATCAATCGTGTTGGAATTGTGCAGCGTGTGTAGTCTGCGTGTTCTTTCAGTGTCACAACATGTAGACCAGGCAGTGAGCACAATAGGGATATTTAAGATTTTTTTTTTCATTATTTTCCATAGCTTAATAATTCTTGACAGTTACTGCATCAGCTTAAAATCTGAAAAGAAAAAATGTGAAAAATATAAAAGTAAAAACAGTATGTGTTTCATTTTTAGTTCAGTTCCGTGTATTGTATTGTAAGACTGAGTGTTTTCTGTTAATGTTAAGTTACATAAAATACACATTAGTGCCAAATCTGTTTATACCGAGGGTACACGTTTATTCTGCAGTGTAACTGCTGAAACTCTCTGCCGGTGACTGACTAACAGGGACCTTGGGGATCTTAACGATGGATTAACGGAGGAAGGCTCTGCACCTTTAACCACTTTATTTTTTTTTTCTGGCCATAATCACAATGTTATGAAAAAGGCAGAGTTCAATGTGTAGTATAAATAATGAGATTGAAATGAATTGAATGACATAGTTGAATTTCATGCAGAGAGCACCACTGCACAAGTCAAAAGTGCATCCTGGTGAAAACCACTTGTGAGATTTGAAACATTCATGCGCTATGTTTTGGTCTGATCGAATTGTGTTTATCAGTGTTGTACTGATGTAATCTCAGGGGGATATGAGGCAGGAAGTGAAGGTAAATTGCATTGTTTTTCGTAGAATCCCACGGAGGTCTTTTAAATGCTTTCTTTCTGTGGGCAGTTAAAAAGAAGCTGGCGGGCTTGACATCAGGGTAGACTGAAACTGCTAATAATACGCATTGCTCCTCACTGACTCCGCCCCCTTTCCCCCTCTCCTCTCCGTTATCAGCTTCAGCATGTTGGTGTCTGGAGGGATTGCAGCCCGGGTGTACAAGGACAGGCTGAAGGCGGAAGGCATGGGCTCCAACGACAAGGCACTGAAATTTTTGAACCAGGACTACGACGCCCTGAAGCAGCAATGTGTGGAGAGTGGCATTCTTTTTGAAGATCCCATGTTCCCTGCTGCTGCGACGTCTTTGGGATTTAAAGAGCTCGGGCCCCACTCGTCCAAAACTCGGGGAGTCACTTGGAAACGACCGACGGTAAGTAAGCTTGGCCCCGCCTGCCTGCCTGCCTGCATGCTGACAGTCAGTGGGCTTTGCTCGCTGTGCCGCACAACTGCATTGTGAATACGTAAGTGAGCGGACAGATTTCCGAGGGCAGCCATCCACACCCCTGGCAGTTGTGTCTTACTTGTGAAGTCAGTCTGTGCCACCTGTAGTCCTCAAAGCGGATTACTACAATTGTGTTGTCGTTTTTCTTGTCAGCTTTACTTTGTTGCTTTGCTTAAGCTTTTCATCGCCGCTTCATTTCGCATCCAATAATACATTACAAAAATGTGTATTAGTTTTACTGTTTAACTTTGAATAACGGAAAATGACTTTGAATATACGAAAGTTTACGTCAGTTTACATATGTGTACTAATTAATGTATGTGTTTTTTTTACTCGGTTTCCTATCATATTATTCCACCTACCATTTCTGATCAGTATACTATCCTGTGCAGTGCGTCAAAATTGTTATGAGACGTTTCAGTCATCACAGACACCTATTTTTGTAGGTTTTATTTTATTGCTTAAAGAAAAAATATACATAATTAGCAGTTGGGTTTTAAAATCTATAATTGCTATCTTTTAACAGTGTATTTGCCTTCGTGTTTACTTAAGGAAGCCAGGTCAAGTCATGTTTCTTATCTTTTTAGTATTGTGACTACTTCCGCTTAATTATAATATTTTGTAGTTTCATTGCACAAGTATTAGTATACTAATAAAATATTTATTTTAATAACCACATTTATTTCAATAGCACATGTTCTTACAAGCAATGTAGCGCAAAGTGCTTTAGACGATGTCAAAGAAAATGTTGCAAGAAAAAAACAAAACTAATTAGAACAGATAAGAATATGAATGAAAAACGCATCGGCATTGAAACGTCCAGGCGTTACTTTCAAGTAAATGTCACTTTAATGATACTGCAGGAAATCGCTCAACGGAAGATTTTACAATACTATGTAGTTGATTTGTATTGTATGGTAATACAGTATCAAGTACACGTCATTTCATTTTCTAACCTGCTCAATCCAGAGGAGCCTATCCTAGCCAGCATGGGGCAGGAACAAACCCAGGACAAGGTGCCTGTCCATTGCAGAATAAGTGTTATCTTGTATAATATTTATGATGTGCATAAATGAATGTAGATTAAAATGAAGAGGAAACAGAATGAAGTGGACAGCTTACATAATGTTTAATTTGAAACTAAACACATTAGGTCTAATGAAGCAACCGAGCTGCATAGACAAGATAGATCGGTACAGGTGTTTACGTAATGCCTCTGTGTGCATCAGCCTTTACAGATCTAGGTGTGTGTTTGTGTGTGTGTTTGCATTCATTTCTTTCTCTTAATCTTCCAGTGTGTGCTTTGGTAAGGCAAAGATACTAGATATAGATAGATGGATAGATACTTTATTAATTCCCAGGGGGAAATTCACATACTCCAGTAGCAGCATACTGATAAAAACTATATTAATTAAAGAGCAATAAAAGCGCAGTGCAAGTTAAAAAATGCAAGGTGGAGAGTGTAAGGCAGGTACAACAATCTTGTGTAGTGTTAACGTTTACCCCACCTGGGTGGAACTGAAGAGTTGCATAGTGTTGGGGAGGAACGATCTCCTCAGTCTGTCAGTGGAGCAGGATGGTGACAGCAGTCTGTTGCTGAAGCTGCTCCTCTGTCTGGAGATGATACAGTTCAGTGGATGCAGTGGATTCTCCATGATTGACAGGAGCCTGCTCAGCGCCTGTTGCTCTGCCACAGATGTCAAACTGTCCAGCTCTGTGCCTAAAATAGAGCCTGCCTTCCTCACCAGATTGTCCAGGCGTGAGGCGTCCCTTTTCTTTATGCTGCCTCCCAGCACACCACCGCGTAGAAGAGGGCACTCGCCAGAACCGTCTGATAGAACATCTGCAGCATCTTATTGCAGATGTTGAAGGACGCCAGTCTTCTATAGTCGGCTCTGTCCTCTCTTGCACAGAGCATCAGTATTGGCAGTCCAGTCCAATTTATCATCCAGCTGAACTCCCGGGTATTTATAGGTCTGTACCCTCTGCACACAGTCACCTTTGATAATCACGGGGTCCGAGAGGTTCCTGGGCCTTCTAAAATCCACCACCAGCTCCTTGGTTTTGCTGGAGTTCAGGTGTAAGTGGTTTGAGTCGCACCATTTAACAAAGTCCTTGATTAGGTTCCTATACTCCTCCTCCTGCCCACTCCTGATGCAGCCCATGATAGCAGTGTCATCTGCAAATGTTTGCACGTGGCAGGACTCCGAGTTGTATTGGAAGTTTGATGTATATAGGATGAACAGGACCGGAGAAAGCACAGTCCCCTGCGGCGCTCCAGTGCTGCTGACCACAATGTCAGACCTGCAGTTCTCAAGACGCACATACTGTCCGCTGTCTTCACTTATAAATTTATTTGAGCATGTGCTTGCGTATGCCTTCATGTGTGCATACATGTATAGTTAAATAAATGATGTCCCTCAAAAACTAGTTAAAAGCCTGGAAATCATCTTTATAAATGATATAATTTATATACTTAAGATCCGGTGGCACAGTGGGTAGCGCTGCTGCATCGCAGTTTGGAGACCTGGGTTTGCTTCCCTGGTCCTCCCTGCGTGAAGTTTGCATGTTCTCCCCGTGTCTGCGTGGGTTTCCTCATGGTGCTCCAGTTTCCTCCCACAGTCCAAAGACATGCAGGTTAGGTGCATTGGCGATCCGAAATTGTCCCTAGTGGGTGTGTGTGTGTGCGTGCGTGCCTGGCGTCCTGCCCGGGGTTTGTTTCCCGCCTTGCGCCCTGTGTTGGCCGGGATTGGCTCCAGCAGACCCCCTTGACCCTGTGCTAGGATATAGCGGGTTGGATAATGGATGGATATAATTCAGATCAGGGGTCACAGGGAAACTGGAACCTATGCCAGCATGCATTGGGTGCAAGGTAGGAATAATCAAAATCAATACTAAAAGGTACAGGTAGCCAGTATAGTGATGCATGTGCTCAGATTTTCTTTTTCTGGGTAAGATTCTTGCTACTGTATCCTGAGCAAACTGCAACCAAGTCATGTCTTTCTTAGATAGTCCTGTTAGGAGTGTATTACAGATTGCAAATGTTAAAATTAATGAAGGGTGGCTTCGGAACAGAGAAATTAACACTTGAATCATGGCTACAAAGAGCTAAGTTTTGATGGTGATACAAGAATACTTTACCCAGGTTTTCAGAAGGATCAGAAATCCCATAAAACATCTTAGAAGACAGAAACACCACATTAAGCACAGAACAATCCAAAGAATGACCAGCACATTCACCCTGCTATATTAAGCCAGCATGTTATACCAAGTCACGACAGCACACAAAATGACTTTGATGTTTCCATTCCCAAGAGTTAGCTGTAGCTACACTTATTAACCTGGCGGGTTTCTGAAAGGAAGCATAATTTCCACCATATGCCGATTTTTGTTCATGATTGCACATGCTGTCTGTTTCATTCATGCTCCTCTGGTAGTAACTTGGATTTACAAAAAAAAAAACTGTAAATACAACACGTTCAAATTTTAACCAAGGGCATTGTTTTAAAAGATCAAGCATTTTAAATTTTTTTTTTTATCATTCATCATAGTTAACACATAAAATAGCTAAAAGAAGCTAACTTTCAGAGGTGTTATTTCTGACGACATAGCTAGTAGACTATAACAAGTATTTGCATTTAGTTTATATTTGTTTAGTGCTCTTCATTGAGTGCAGGTGCAGTGCTGTGTACAGGCCCGAGGAGAGGGGGTGCAGCCGGTACATCGCTCCCAGGCCTATGAAGCACAAGGGGGCCCATGAAGCCCAACACGTCCCATAATTTTTATTATAATTTGAACATTATTTAGTTCATTTAATTTTTATTTTATTTTTTTTATTTTGCAAGCCTGTTTAGTTTCAAAAATAGTAGAATTGGTAAGACTCGGTATTGAGTCTGATCTAGCAAAACTGATTAATTATGATTATGTAATTCAGAGTTTCGCCAGAAAAAGGCCAGGAAAGCACCTATGTTCAGCAGACAATAAATGCGATTATAAACGTCTTTTACTATTACAAATATATTACTTTACTATTACATTTATACCTATACATACTTATCTAAATGTATCAATGTAATCTATGATTGTTAGAAATAAATAATAATATACACACATACATGTGTGTAGAATTTTGAATAAGGGCCCACACACCTTCTTTGCACCGGGGCCCGGATTTTCTCTCGGCGGCCCTGGGTCTGTGACAAGTTCTCGGGGAAAATGCAAGTACTGTGTATAGATTTTACAAATTACTAAATACAGAACTAGAAAACATAAGGACATAGATTTGTTTAAACACACAGAAAACAAAGTAGAAACTGATTAACATAAATAAAAACAAACAATATGTGTCCATTAATTAATTGTTGAACTATGGCCAATTGACAGCGAAGGAGAGAAAAACAAAAACTTCAGTCAGCAGCAAAAATGAACTTCTGGGTGAACCATGATCAGTTGTAAGAGAAAAAAGTCAGTCACAGTCGTCAAGAACTACGCCAATTAGTACAGAATAAAACTATAAATAATTAAGCAGTCAGAATGAAAAATATTAAATGAATGAAGCTCATTGTCTCATCCCTTTAGAAGTTAGTTTCTTTTTCACTTTTGTTTTTATGTCCGTGGGTCAGTGTAGGGACATTAGAAGTGGCTGGATTATAAAGACATACAATAAATCCAACAGATTGCAGATCTAAATGTGACTGGCTAATCCATGTGCCTTTCCAGAATCTTTGTTAATATGCTTGAAAATTCTCAGTCTCTTTGATCCATCCTTGTGGTGCAAACTTAAATGAGACTATTCACACCAGAGACTGACAAAAGAAAACTCATTATGCATTTAATTTTTCCCTGCAAGTCTTTCAAATACAAAGTAAAGAACAAGATTTAAAGCTTAACCATGCCTGCTACTGCAGTTTGTATTAATTTAATAAATATTAAAATTTGTCTATATTAAGATTTAGACTTTATAATCCAAGCTCTTTACTTTCTCGTATAGGGAAAGTTTCGGAATTGTCCAAAAATTCGATTTCAAGATTTTGATAAATCTCGATGTTTTAGATCTCCCTGAGTCCAAAAATACCATTTTTGGTGTGTGTGTGTAAACTTGATAACTTTAGTACGCTTTCAGTTAGGTCAACCAAATTTTGCATACAAGTATTAGGTACAAAACATAGATTTCTATCAACTTTTTAGCTATTTCTGCTAACCAAAAGTGTTACTTTTTTATTCATGCAGCTGCAGAGCACGATTTATTCAACTTTATGTTTATAATAATTGTTCAATATATTATTAATTTTATTTGATTTGTTGTTGATGATTCTTTAATGTACATAATATAAAAATATATTATCATTGTTTTACAGTTTACTCCTCAAATATCCATCTCCATATATTAGTATACGAGAAAGTCTAGGGGAGATCACTTCCGATTTTTTTTTTTCTTAGGCCTTCACCGAAGGCTTGAAAGGTCTGGACAGGTCGCTTCTTCTAAATGTAACAGTAGTCTTTATGATTAGAAGTAGAATGGTTAGAAATAGTGTCTCTCTGTCAAATATCCAGAGTAGACATGCCATACTAGGCACTATATATGTGGCATTGGCTTGTTTTCTCACATCCCAGAGATGTGTAGTTTAGGTTCCTTTGTGACTCTGAACCAGCTCAGTGCGCATGTACTCTATGGACGAGCATAAGTTATGTTACCAGATTGGCTGCTGCCCCTCTGACCCTGAAGTGCATGGTCAGTTAACAATGGACAAATGAATATCCCAAAAACATCTAAGGTTGATTTGTTGTTCTAGAACAGGGGTGGGCAATGTCGGTCCTGGAGAGCCGCAGTGGCTGCAGGTTTTTGTTCCAGCCCAGTTTCTTAATGAGAAGTCAATTATTGCTGATGACGCACTTATTGCTTAAGTGACATTTTGATACTTCATTCTCACTTGTTAAGGTTCTCCACCCTTAATTCCTTATTTCAATCTTAAACTGCTGCATTCAGTATTTTAATGGCTCCTTATTAGCAATAAGATGTAAATGACAAAGCAGCCAGCAGTTCTCCAGCTAGCTTTTTTCCAATTACATCTGTGTGTGTTCATCATTCACTGTATGATTTAATAAAACACTTAATAGAAAAATGTGACAGACTGAAAATTATCTGTTTAGGCTTCAAATCATTTGGAGGATATACTTGGAAATGACAAAAATCTACGATATAAGAGACTTACATTACACAGACTAACAAGCCATGAAATAAAATAAGGTCTGAGATTGGCAAGGATTGGTTTCTAATTAAGCAGTTGGGTTAGAATGAAAACCTGCAGCCACTGCGGCTCTCCAGGGTCGACATTGCCCACCCCTGCTCTAAAATGACATTATATAAGTGATTGTGCTCTGTGATGGACTGAGGCCATGTCTAGGCTTGACATTTTTTGTCTTACACCCAATTCTGCCAGGATAGGTCCCATCCCTTTGCAGTCGTTAAATGGAAGAAATGGACTGAAAACAGATGGCTAATAGCAGTAGATTGTAGGTGTGTCAAAATGACTTTATAGTCTGGCAAATTATTTGTTTATGGTGCTGTACTTGTTCTTGTATTAATATTTAAAGTAGATTTCAAAGAAATGGTTCTTGCTAATTCAAAGGCTTGTTTTGCACTGAAGTCATTACTCTTTGCTTTGCTGCACTCCCAGTAATTACTGCAGAAGCTTATTGGCTCAGATTCAGGATATCCTGCTCTGTGCCTCTTGTTATTTGTGTTGCTTTATTTATGCCATTATTGGGGGTGAATAAGGTTATAAACATCACTTATAAGAGCAATAAAACATCTATATAAGCATTTTATGTATTTCTGAACTGCAGTTGATATATATTTTTATAGTGACTGAAACATATTTCATTCCTTGTTTTGCCAAATTTAACATACTGTAGTACTTTGTACAACAGATTAAATACACTTGTAAAAGTGGAGGGGATGTTTTTTTTATTTTAAACCTATTATACAAAGTGGCATATCTTTCATCCATCCATCCATTATCCAACCCACTACATCCTAACTACAGGGTCACAGGGGTCACAGCCAATCCCAGCCAACACAGAGCACAAGGCAGGAAACAAACCCCAGGCAGGGCGCCATACCACCGCAGGCATATCTTTCAATTGAAAATATTTAATTATTTTGAAGAAAAATGTATCAAAAATGAGTAGGAAAACCCCACTATTAGGATACAGTAAATTATCCATTGTCCATGGCAGCCTAAAACATTTGAGGTAGAATTGGTTAAACTTCCATTCTTTTTTTCCCAGTTGGAGCAGAGGCAAGTGAAATGATGTGCTCATCGTCACAATATGTTGCCATGAACCAAATGATTACTTTTGGGAGTAGAAGTTCACCACTGCTTTCAGATCATGTTAAATAAATTTTTGCCACTGTCATTTTTTTGGTAGTAATTGTCCTCCTCAGGTGGAGCAGGGGAATTTGTGACATATAAATTCATTATAGTGGTTTCTCATAAGCCTTAGCTTAGAATTTAATAATGTACTTGCCATTAGAAGAAGGTCATTGTCCCTCTTGTCTGTCACAAAAGGCGACTGATGGAGACTGGCATCAAGAAGGGCATCTCCAATAAAATTTCTGCTCCAGTTACCTATTTGTGCAGAAACCATCCAGACAGTCTGAACCCAGTAAAATGAGATAGAAAGACAGAAATGCAAAGACCACTTTTCTCCAGAATGCACATTTGTACAGTAATATGAAGCAATATGAGGTAAAAATCGTATTGATCTACAGTGCTAATTATAGTCTATGAAAGGTTGGCATTACATTTCTAAAAGTAAATTGTTTTCAAATGTCAGCAGTTTAAAAGCAAAAGGATGCTGTTTCTGCTCACACAAATCTACCACAATGTTTTTATTCACCCTCTTTCATTTTCAGAGGTGTTAAGAGGATGGCAGTCTTTTACTATAGGTCTTCAAGACAGGAAATAAGCATTATTTTCTACGTCCACTTTTCTGTATCTGTCTGTTGCTTACAGAACTTCACTGGGTGTGGTTAGATAGATTATCAGGTTATCAGTTCCTGAAAGGAATTGGAGGGTTACAGTAACAGACCTAAAAAGACACAGATATACATATAACAGGAATTATCTGTAAGTATATTAACAAGGAGTAGGTATTTGCTAAATTTTAAAGTGATTAGGATTGCGCATACTGAATGCATCAGTTACAGTTTCACAGAACAGGATGTCAGTCATTGGCACAGTACATTGCACACTGAGTCATTGTAGTGCCAGTTTACACATTTTTGAATATGTTCTGCTTAGTCTGCAGTGCTTGGCAACAACTTGCATTTGAGAGCATGCAATTGATTGTCCAGGGGTCAACTAACCATTGAAAGCTCCATGGTCACAACAGAAATGGTGGACAAATGTAAAAGATTTCAGACTTGTTAAGAGAGGGGTGGTTGTTTGAATGTGCTGCATAGATGGTTAATTGAGGCAGACATGTGCTCCTGCAACACTGGTTAAAAAATACAGCGCTTTTCTTTTTATTTAAGTTCAAGCTAAAAGTTGTCTGTTTTACCCATTTCATCTTTAGGTATGTTTTATTTTGTGAATGCATTGTAAATCACCTAGTGGAGCCATAGGAATAACCGTGTATTTGAGGCAGAAGCTATAGAGACACAGGCTTTCCTTTTTCCATGCTACACGCAGCAGAAGACCAGTTTGTACAATTTGAGCAAAACCCTGTGACCCTGTAGTTAGGATATAGCGGGTTGGATAATGGATGGATGGATGATTGATGGATAGGCTCCAGCCTCCTACCACCCTGAATTTGATTAAGTGAGGGTTAGGATGTTATGGTAGTTTATGCAATGTCTAGCTTCAATATATACGGCATCTTTCACAAAGCATGCCATCACAAGATGAAGTTTACCTTTCACTATAATAAAATGACATATGTGGAAAAGTATTTGCAATTCTTTCACCACTAAAACAAAAGGCTGTTGCTATATATTATATTAGGCCATTTACATTTTTTACAGTTTCTTGAGGTTGTGTGGATCCCACAGGCAGAGGCGCTGCAAAGTTGTTTTCTGCCTTCCATCCGTCCATTATCCAACCCACTATATCTTAACTACAGGGTCATTGGAGCCAATCCCAGCCAACACAGGGCACAAGGCAGGAAACAAACCCCGGGCAGGGCGCCAGCCCACCACAGGGTGTGCACACACACACACTAGGGACAATATAGAATCACCAATGCACCTAACCTGCATGTCTCTGGACTGTGGGAGGAAACCATAGCACCCGGAGGAAACCCATGCAGGGATGACCCGGGAAGTGAACCCGGGTCTCCTAACTGCGAGGCAGCAGCGCTACCCACTGCGCCACCATGCCGCCGTTTTCTGCCTTATGTTGGCTAATACAGTGGATATGGAAAGTATTCAGACCCCCTTCAATTTTTCACTCTTTGTTATATTGCAGCCATCTGCTAAAATCATTTAAATTAATTTTTTCCCTCATTAATGTACACACAGCACCCCATATTGACAGACAAAAAAAAGAATTTTTGAAATTGTTGCAGATTTATTAAAAAAGAAAAACTGAAATATCACATGGTCCTAAGTATTCAGACCCTGTATTTAGTAGAAGGACCCTTTTGAGCTAATACAGCCATGAGTCTTCTTGGGAAAGATGCAACAAGTTTTTCACACCTGGATTTGGGGATCCTCTGCCATTCCTCCTTGCAGATCCTCTCCAGTTCTGTCAGGTTGGATGGTAAACGTTGGTGGACAGCCATTTTTAGGTCTCTCCAGAGATGCTCAATTGGGTTTAAGTCAGGGCTCTGGCTGGGCCATTCAAGAACAGTCACAGAGTTGTTGTGAAGCCACTCTTTCGTTATTTTAGCTGTGTGCTTAGGGTCATTGTCTTGTTAGAAGGTAAACCTTTGGCCCAGTCTGAGGTCCTTAGCACTTTGGAGAAGGATATCCCTGTACTTGGCCACATTCATCTTTCCCTCGATTGCAACCAGTCGTCCTGTCCCTGCAGCTGAAAAACACCCCCACAGCATGATGCTGCCACCGCCATGCTTCACTGTGGGGACTGTATTGGACAAGTGATGAGCAGTGCCTGGTTTGTGCAAAAATAAATAACATACTCTTGCAAAAGGCAATATGCGATGACAAAAAAAGTAGCAACCTTTTCACTTAACTTACTTTCATACACAGTAACATCACTCACTAAACTGATAGGACAATGGCCCATTTTATTTAAGCTCCAAATATCTACTTTACAGTATGTATGTGGACCCCTTGTGTTAAAAGGATAACTTAAAGGGCAGAGTTTCCTTCCGTCTGCTTTCAGAAGCAAGTGTCAGAAGAAAAATGTCAAACTGGCTTAGAAAACATATCACAGAATGCTAACTAAAATCATAGCTATTGCCAAGATTTCAAAAATAAGAGCCACTATTCAGTGCTGCTTATATTAAATAAAGGAAGTCTTTTCAAATACTTGTTGCAATATTTTATTGTATTGATATTCATTCTGTTTCTCTGGTAGACTCTCCCACTTTCTTTCAAGTATTCACTTGAGTTTGGATCACAGAAGCTTCATATGGCTTCACTAGTAAAAGTACTGCCACTTTTACTTAATAAATTTGCAACTTTCCTACAATACCTAAAGGTTGATTTTCAATAAAGACAGCAACAGCATTGCATTTTCTACATTTAGTAAAGTAGGCTTACTATATGTTTAACTGAGAATATCAAGTTTAATGTGGATTATAGTTCACCTTGTGTTATTTCAGTGAGTTTTAGTCATGCACTGTATTAGAGAAAGAATATAATTTATAAAGACAATTCCAGACTTTTCAATATTCAGATTAATTATATGATACTAATTATTTTCAATAGTATAATTCTCTTCATTAAGTGTAAGTGATTAAGGAGTTATTTACTTATGTACTATAACACTTAATATTCATAGCTTTATTTGTTAAAAGGATGTGGTTGTTGACAGTTCACTTTTCTGTTGTGCAGGAACTTACTGATAGTCCTCAGTTCATTGTTGGTGGTGCTACAAGAACCGACATCTGCCAAGGAGCACTGGGTAAGTCTGCTCTACTAGTAAGCTTCTCCTGCTGTTTTTTCTTCATTACTGTATAGTACGACATGTCAGGCTACAGACCCACAGAGGAGAAATGGCCACTCTACATATCTGATTAATCATTTACTTGGTATTAAAACAGTTGGTGGATTTTTTAGTTACACAATAATAAAAACTAAACGGTTGGCACAACTTCCTTGAAGTAAAATGAGCATCTGTTACACTGAGAGTTAATGAAGGAGAGGTGAAAGCAGAAGGGTAAATAAGTGATTAGAGACTCACCTTTGTTTCTGTGTTTTAGTGAATTTGAGTTTTTTTTTGTAGAATTAGATTTTTTTTAGAATTAGAAGTCCTTATTGTCATTATACCAGGTATAATTAAGTTACAGAGCAGCTACTCCTTTCAGTTGCAATGAAAAAAATCAATTGAACATTTAAACAAGAAACAGTAAAGTGTTACATATAAAAACCACTAAATAAAAAAAATGTAAAGAATACTAATTAATAGTTGCCTATTGCTGGGCAACAAATGTGGTATTATAAAACAATAATATTTTTGATCATGCAGGTACAACAATTGAATTACCAATGATATGATTATTACAGGGCAGCACGGTGGTGCAGTAGGTAGTGCTGCTGCCTCACAGGAGACCCGGGTTCACTTCCCGGGTCCTCCCTGCATGGAGTTTGCATGTTCTTCCCGTGTCTGCGTGGGTTTCCTCCCACAGTCTAGAGACATGCAGGTTAGGTGCATTGGTGATTCTAAATTGTCCCTGGTGTGTGCTTGGTGTGTGGGTGTGTGTACGTGTCCTGCGGTGGGCTGGCGCCCTGCCCGGGGCGTGTTTCCTGCCTTGCACCCTGTGTTGGCTGGGATTGGCTCCAGCAGACCCCGTGACCCTGTAGTTAGGATATAGCGGGATGGATGGATGATTATTACACAAAGAATACTAATAACATAAGATACTGCACATAGGACAAATATTGCGCAATTAATTGCCAATGATATGAATATTACACAAAAAAAACTAATGCAGATATTGCACATAGGACAGACAGAGCAAAAATTTTTGCTGGACTGTGATTATTTCACAAAGGATTGCACATCCAAGTAAAGGTAAACAGGGGAGGAGTAAGAAAGAAAAGGAGAGAGAAAAGAGAGAGACACAGAGAGAGATGGTCAGTGCATGTTGAAAGAAACTGTCCCTGAGTCGGTTTGTCTGCTTTTATGCATATCCTTCCTGAAAATAAAAAAATATATATTTTTATTTGCATACTATGCTAAATTATACCAAATTAATGCGAGTGTTAAGTGTGAATGTTTTTTTTTTCTTATGTTATTTTTGCATAAAGAAGAGAGCGTTTTATTATTACTGAGTAACACTGAGAATGAGATTCATAGTAACAATTTCTTTTAAGGGTAAAAGTAATTTTTTTAGTAACATTAATTCAATTAAATTATCAATTTTCTTGGATAGCACCTTCTCAGGAAGGGTGGTGCCTTTGTCTCAGATTGTCTTGCTCTCAGGTTTTCCTGGCCTAGAGGAGCTGCTGTTGAATTGCCGTGCCTGCCACGTTTTGTGGGTGTTTCCTCTAACAATCTGAAGATTGTGCTGCTATGTGTGTGTAAAGCTGCTTCCGTTTTTTGTGGGTGGATTAAGTTTCTCTTTGCCTTGCAGTCATCTCAAGCACCATTCATACTGCATCTTCTGCATGTGGCTGTGTTGGGGCAGGATTTAGCTACTCCTAACATTTGCGGACATTTTTTGTTTTATGCTTTTGCTTCTGGAGTAACAGAGCAGAAGTACAGACTGTCAACATAAAAAAACAACAAAAGATGAAGAGCTGGGGTCCCTAAGGATCCCCCGTTTTAACATCCAAAAAAAAAAAATGTAAGCAAAACAAGGTGCAAATGTCCAAAATCACAGAAAAAAATAGACCAAGCTTGCCAGGTTCAGCTTAGCTGTCTTGAGGTCCGTCTGGTAGCTAGGTTCACACTGAACAACCACCGCTGGTCAAATTCCTCTTTAGATTTAGATGAGAATTGGAATCAGTTTTATTTACTAATACTTATTGTACAGGAATTAAATTTGGTGGCTTTGGAGATGCTTATCCTACTTTATATAAACAGCTGCAAAATAGTGCAGTTATAAAGGAGATGTGCAAATGATGTGAAAATAAAAGTGAGTGTTTACTGTGTATGCACGTAGCGCAATGGTAGCTCTGCTGCTTGTCAGTAAGGAGATCGTGGGTTTGCATCCCAGGTCCTCCCTGCATGGAGAGCGCTTTTGAGTAGTGAGAAAAGCACTAATGTATATAAATGTAAAAAAATATTTTTATTATTCACTCACACCTTCCCAAATGAAATAACATACGAATAAGCAAGGGAAGTGGGCTAAATTACTGGTTTGTGCGGGCTATGGCTCCACAAAAGAAACTTTTTAGCTGTCTGTTAGCTTTAGTTTCAACTGACTTAAAGTATTTACTAGAGGAGAGTTTTTGGAACAAGTGATGACCTGGATGAGATGAGTCAGGGGTGATCCTTTTTGTAATGTCCCCCTTACTGGGGTTCAAATGCTATTTTTATGTCTATTTTGTTCCTTGTTTATGTTTACACTGTTGATTATTTAGTTTATTCATGTTGTCGCAAAAATCTAAAAGAAAGACTCAGAAAGGTTTGGGGTAGCCATCCCAAAGGTGGTTTAAAGGTTTGTACTAATGTGTACAGTTTGGAGTCCAGAAAAGAACTGAGGGGATGGAGGAAAGGTGGCAGCTTTAAAGGCCAGTATAGGAAGTGACATCAAAGGGGCAGGAACCAGGAATGACATCATCAGGGCCAGGTGGAATTTCCCGTAAATGTTCTATAGAAAAGCGAGAAAAGGAGTCCGTGCACTCCGCAACCTCCCGGTCTGGCTCAGAATTCCTCTCATTCAAGCCCTTTAGCTGCCTCCCATGCACATGTATTTGACAATGTTTATGCGTTTTATATCACGTTCCTTGTTTTGTGGGTGGTGGTCCCCCAAGAGGCAGGTCCACCTGCCTATCATTGCAAGGCACTTACCTCAGCCCTATGAAGGTGGAGGCAACACATAGTCCTTTGTGGTTCATTTGAATGTGCACAAGGGTGGTGGATTTCTTGGATTTGTGATTTTTCTTGTGTTTTGTGTATTACAGGATTTTTGACTTCTGTGCTCTATTTTTTTTACCATTGTTTGAATTTGTGATTTTGGACTTGTTTTTCTTGGATTGCCAATCCATTTTTACTCTTTGTGCTCCATGGTGCTTACATTCTGTTCAGAGCATTTCTAATGAATACATTTTTTATTTTACAAAAATCCTTTTGTTGTCCCTGTTACTAGCTGGGTTTGATGTTTTTGGGACTTTGTGCTTAGAAATATTTGAGAATCACAACACTTTTGACATGGCTTATAACACTAGATGTGTGTAGGTTTGCAACAGAGGAAACAGCAAAGCTAACTCTATTCCCTGTAGACATGATCACACTTTAAATCAAGACTTTGTAGATCTGCACTAGGATGGGTTGGTGGTATTGAGTGCCAAACTATTTTTAACACACCAAGACAAAAGACAAGTCACCTCCTTTGTTTATGCTGTTTCATTTATTTTAGCAATTAGGAGGAAATTTGCAATAATGTGATATCATTAGTTGACTTAAAGATTTTTGCTAAAGGGTCAGTGAATCTATATTGGTGTACAGGGAACAGAGTAGAGGAGAAAGCACATAGCCTTGAGGGGCACCTGTGCTGATATAAGGACAGTCTGACAGGTGGGAGTTCTTCCAAACAAGCTGTTTCCCGTTTGTTAAAAAACTGCAAATCAGTTTACAGAGGTAAGCAATCAGTTCAGTTTGTAGAAGTTTATTTAACAACAGTTTATATGGCAAAGAGGACAGAAGGGGCATCCGAAGATCTTCCTGTGGATGTTTGTCCATTCTAGATATTGGGAAAGTGGCGAGTTCCTTTTTCACACCCTTAACCTTTCCCTTATTCTTCCCTCTGCAAGAACCTGTTGGACATTCCTGATGCTCACACATCTGACAACATAAACGCAGTGCAAAACAGTAACAAAACAAAGTGCAAACCAATGCACAAGTACAAGACTCGGTATGCTCTGTATACATTTGCTCTAAAGTGTCGCCTTACAAATATTGCAATGAAGCTCCACTACCATGGTAGACTAAGCCTGTTGTGTGGTTTTAGACGTTGTGTAATGGAGAGGATGGGCAGTGTTAGTCATGGCAAAATAATGAACATAACTTGATAATTATTGTATCCCCAGAATCAATGCTTTTGAAGTACATTTTCCTTTAAAGAGGGCAATTTTTGGTTGCAAGTATTTTAATTTTATCTTTATAACACCTTCTTCCTGAGCATCATATATTGAACTAGCATTATCTTCAAAGCAGTCTGCTAGATGGAAAAGAGGCCAGCCAGCATATACAATTGAAAGTTAACTCCTGAAGGTTTACTTTCTGAAACAGCTGGTAGGGCATGACATCATCTCCACCCTAATTCTAATTTTACAGAAAGCAGCTGCCGGTGTTAGACATGTATGGAATGATACATACTGTATATTGGTTGGTTTGCATTGACCTATTGAGGTATTTCTACTATATTTACTGTAAGAAGCAGAAACAAGCACATCCAAATTTAATGAGAAAGTGTATCTTTTATGACTATATCTGTTTTACCTCTGAGAGTATTATGCCTCTAGCCATGTTACAGTGTCTGACCTTGTAGCAACACTGCCATTTTGCTGCCTTTCGTGAATTTTACAATTGAAAGAGAAGTGGGGGAAACAAAAAAGAATTTGTACATAAACAGCATTATAAAATCCTATAAATAGTCAGTTATTAAACTTTGCAGATTCTGATTGCCTCTCCAGTATTCTTGATTCCTTTAACTAGTGCTTTTTTGACAATGCGAAAGGTTCTAAATCGGTAATTTCGTCTTTTCATTGTTCATTTTACATAAAAGCTGTGTTATTTCAACTGTCACTGTGTGAAAGGGAAATTGCTCCCTAACTTAATTAAAGGGATAACTTGATTTAACTGACTGAACCCAGCTATGCTAGATTGCAGCCAACCCAGTTCATTACGAATCCTGAATATTTTGAAAGTAACATCAGGTTGCCACAATCAAAGGAAATTCTTGTGTAACTTGATTAGTGGAGCCCTGCAGATACAGAAGTCACACATCAAACCAGGGCTAGATTTGGTCTTGGAGCTCCACAGCAGCTGCAAATCTTTGTTTTAACTAGTTAATCAATCAGGACTCAGTTACCGGGCTTCCTAATCTGATTGAGCTTGCCACTAAGAAGCACACACTATTTCTGTTTCTTACACAATAATCCTAATAATTCTTTCCATAATTATGTGTAAATGAAACTCTACTGTTGTCTATATTTTCAAAAAAAATTGAAATGTGTTGTACCGTCCATGGTATTAGTAATTGTTCTCTTTACATTTTGCCAAAGGCAGTGTGGAATTTTTAACTCTTAGTAATAAGTGATATGATTCTTTAACGTCACACTCACTTCTTGGTTAATAAAAACAGTGATACGCAGCGTTTATAGACACCTTAGCAGGTCTGCCTGCTGAAAGGTACATGCGTTGCCATGGGTGGTGCTGAGAAATTCTGGCTAGGGTTGTGCAGTTATACCGATACAGAAAATGTACCAAAAACCCCAATTTTTAAAATGGTACTCTATCTGCATCTTGTTAATTTCAATGCGGTTAATGGTAGTTTGGAAGAACCCTGCACTCAGTCATTTATTAGTATGAATGTAAACCCTGCTCTTCAATGAAATATACATATTACATCTAGCTTGATTCACCACAGGGAACACTCCAATTTCCCACACCCTTTGCTTTTAGATCATATACAATAACATACACTCACCATAGAATCCAAGAGGAGCTTGCTCTTTGTATTGATTTGCTGAGTGCATCAAGTCAGGGAGGCGTGTGATTATGTGGTGGAGCAGGAAGGCTGCTGTGTGATGGGTTGGGTTTGAAGTTAGCCATTTTTTTGCTTCTGTACTATTTTAACACTGGTACCGAGGTCCGATAGCTGCCATCGATTCCGAAGCTTTACACTGTTTTTATCTGCAGCAGTCTGAGTGAAGCTTTAGTTTTACTATTGTTATACAAAGTCATTTGTTAGTGTTTATTGGTGTCATTGGAAATTAATTTTAAATATAATAATATTTTTGTAACTGTCGTGTGTGTGTGTACACGTATGCAGTGGTGATTTAAGAACCAACAAATTTGTTTTAATGTCTCTCCATTTATAAAAAAAAAAATCTTGGAAGGCTCGGAAGGAGACGATACGTGATCTTCTCAGAAAACAATTTGACGTCCCGCGAGAGACACTTTAACGTCATGTGAGACAAAGCAGTGAGACAAAAGGACAGCTGCTGTACAGGCTTTTAAATGATCGACACGCAGCGCAACAAGCAGAACACGCAGCTTGGCAGCAGCAGGAGAAAGACAACAGCAGCTGATCAGACCGCATCTCCTCAGCGTGCGATCGGCAACCCCCCTCACAACAACGCGAGTGACAGAGACGTGAAATGGCTGGAGTGTAGCACGCCCGGGGGGGATGGGAGGGGGTGGGCAGGGGGCAAAGCCCCCTAGATAGATAGATAGATAGATAAATACTTTATTAATCCCAAGGGGAAATTCACATAGTATTATTCATATAATTATTTATATATTTTATTTATTGGCCGATATTATTACTTTGTGTAATGATTGGTTTCAATGCTTGTGGTGAAGTTTACTTGCAAGCACTGGTTATTTTTATTTTTTTTTAATTTATTCTATTAATTAGTTTGCCAATCAAGGTGACACTGAATGAGACTTTGTTTTGTATTCCTTGAACATTTAAGTAAGGTGTCTGCTCGGTTATTAAGACTCTGTTCTGTTCTGTTGTTGAGCATAAAGAAGCACATAGACCTGAGTGAATATAGTACACTGTAATTTACACTACTGATTACTTCTTCTTTAAAAACGTTGTTACTCCTACACAGGGCCGGATTTAGATGAAAAGAGGCCCTAGGCTATTCCACTTATGAGGCCCTTTCACCTCCCATTTTTAAGTTTGTTCAAATTGCTAACAATTTCAATGTAGGCCCCTCTTGATCTTGAGGCCTTAGGCTGAAGCCTAGTTAGCCTATAGGAAAATCCGGCCCTACTCCTACATAATTAAGAGGAATAAAACTATTAATAAAATTAGTACAAAGCTGCATTTCTTCTAAAAGCTGTGACAATACATAATTACTACCACTTGCTAATGTACCAACTTAACAAACTGATCGATATTGTAAACCTTTTACAAAAATGTGTTACATGCTGAGGCCTACTAGTGTCCTTACAAATTGACAGCAGATGAGACTTCCTATTAATCAAAAGATGAAGCCCCTTTATAAGAAACTGGGTAAAATGATAAAGAGCAGCTAGTAGATTTTAACAATTTTGAGAACTTCATCCATCCATCCATTATCCAACCTGCCATATCCTAACTATAGGGTCACGGGGGGTCTGCTGGAGCCAATCCCAGCCAACACAGGGCGCCAGGCAGGAAACAAAAATCGGGCAGGGTGCCTGCCCACCGCAGGGCACACACACACACACACACACTAGGGACATTTTAGAATCGCCAATGCACCTAACCTGCATGTCTTTGGACTGTGGGAGGAAACCAGAGCACCTGGAGGAAACCCACGCAGACACTGGGAGAACATGCAAACTCCACGCAGGGAGGACCCGGGAAATGAACCTGGGTCTCCTAACATCAAGGCAGCAGCGCTACCACTGCTCTAGTTATGTACTTCTCAATTTACTTTGTACATTATAATTACAATATTCACATTTACGCTCTTCCCATGTCACAAATGTGCACATTAAGTTAATCGGAGTTTACAAACTGGTGTCACTGTCATTGTCACTCTGGGCTTGTGTCTGTATGAGCGGGCCATGTAATGGATTGGTGCCTTGTCTGGGGCTTGTTTTCTGCTCAGCACCTCATGCAGCTGGGATAGGCTTTGTCCATCTGTGACCTTATAAAGAGAGTATGAGAATGGTGTGTATTGTGATGCTAAAGAAGATTGCTAAGTAGTACTATTAATATGAAGCCTAGGTTTCCTAGGTAAACAGCCTCATATCATAGTGTTTGTTACTTAACCACTGAGTTCAGTTCAGATGTTCACCCCGCAATGACATTCTACTTCAACGTCTTCCATGGTACAAATAGAATATTCTAGTATACTGTTAAAAGTGTCTTACGGCCATGTCATACGATTTTTCCAGCTATTTTTAGCAGCAGATTTCATTTATAAGAAAGAAAGTCAGAGGCAGTTGGCAGTGTGCCCCCGTGAAGCTGGCTGCATAACGTGACATATCCAGCGGCTCAGTACAAACATCCTACAGCTCACCCTGTCTTTAGTCTTAGGGATGCGACAGACAATGAATGCTCCTCTGGAAGTACAATGCCTATAACACAGCAACAAGGAATAAGGAATGTGGGTGTTTTAGACTTCATGTCTCGTGTTTTATGTACCACGACAGAATGGAAAAAAGAAAAAGTGGCATGACTGAAACTCTCTGTACTTGTTAAGCATTATACAACACCAGCTTGGTCAGGCTTCACATTATTAGCCTGTCAGAAAAAGGGGCAAATTCGCGATATTTTAATAATGTGAAACTATGCTGGAAAGTCGCCACAGAGTTGCATAATTCGACATCCTCACCAATTACCGGTCATGTAATCTGACATCCTTAGGCGAAGCAATCAGAAACTGCCTTTGCTAGAAATTACGTAATGTGATTTCGGATTATGAGCAGAATTTTAAAGAGTAGAGAAACTTCAGAAGCAGTCAGAAACCCGAATGCAGTGTCCACTCATTTTCTTATTCAGTTTAGGCTCATGGTGAGCACTGAGCACAAGGTGAAAATCCAACTCTGGACGAGGCACCAGGCAATCGCAAGGTACATTTACATATGCAGAGTAAAATTCATGCCTTTCTTGTTAATTTAGAGTCATCAGCCACATTATCTGTTAACTTGCTTGAAATCAGCTGCTTAAACTCAAAACAGCAAACATTCCTGTGTCATCAATGTGAGTTTTAAAAGAAATGTTCAAAAAGCAGAAGGATGGTTAGACTTGGAGCTGCCTGTTATCTGTACGCATACAGTCTGCTATTTAGTAGCTGTCAGGGTGTGGCCGTCTGAAGTTACAGTTATATATAATGTCTGTATGCCTTCACAAGTTTGCATATGAGTCACTCATAAAACAGTGAGCCGTTAAAAAAGTCTTGTAGGAGTGTAAATGGCACTTGTGCCACTTTAACTTTTTTGTTTTTTAGTCTAGAATACCTTACTAATTGCAATCCATAGGGTAAAATTATTTAATTTTGCTCTTAAAGGTTCTTATGAATTAATTATTTATTTAATAGATTTAAGCATCTGTCTTTTTAATTTTTAAAGAACATACCTCTTCTCATGCCACATGTCACTATGTCTGCCAATTAGACTGCTGGAACTGGCCTTCCTCATTGTCGATGAGCTAACAGCCAAGGCCACACCATCTGTGAAAATGCTGAATCTTTGGCCAGACCTGTATTTTTAATCACTTGATCTGTCTTTAGATATGACCAGACACTTTCTCCACCACTAACAAGGGATAGTTTGATCTTCCCTATTTCAAATAAACACATAATACAAAATGCATTTTTAAAATATATGCAATAAAGTATACTAGTGAAAGTATTTTATGTGTTATCATGCACAATGATTATAGCTGATTAAATGCCTGCCTGATGCAGTACCTTGTTTTTAACCCTGGTATCGGAAATGTTCTGTCTAAAGCAGGAAATTGCCACTTGTACGGAGTAACAAGATTTATTATTTATCTTGTATTGATTACTGCGTTTTAAAGTTCAGTTTGCCTTAACACATGCATCAGAGGTCAGCATATTTAGTTATGTTATATGCAAGGTTTCAAATTGACTTTTTCAATTGCCAACACTTCCTGACTTAAGGAGATTACGACATCAGAAAAAAAATATCAGGTTGAAATATCTAATTCAATTTAATTTACTTGAAAACAAAATGTTTGATAGAGAGGTAAAAGACACATAGGATCAGTACATCTTTTCTTTAAAGTACCTCATTTCCTGTGATCAGCAAGAAAAAATTTGAACTATGACTCATTAGAATATGCAGTACTAGTCAGTTATGGTAAATTAATAATAATTATAATAATAACAATAATAATCAACAGAGCGATGGGCGTTGAGCAGGCTCCTGTCAATCATGGAGAATCCACTGCATCCACTGAACAGGATCATCTCCAGACAGAGGAGCAGCTTCAGCAACAGACTGCTGTCACCGTCCTGCTCCACTGACAGACTGAGGAGATCGTTCCTCCGCCACACTATGCGACTCTTCAATTCCACCCTTAAACATTAACCTTATACAAAATTATTGTCTGTCTGTTATGCCTTCATTGTTATCACTCTTTAATTTAATGTTGTTTTTTATTAGTATGCTGCTGCTGGAGTATGTGAATTTCCCCTTGGGAATAATAAAGTATCTATCTATCTATCTATCTATCTATCTATCTATCTATCTATCTATCTATCTATCTATCTATCTATCTATCTATCTATCTCATTTAGTAACTTGCTTAATCCAGTTCAGGGTTACAGTGAAAGACAAGAGTGTCAGACCATTTGTAGGGTCCACACAAACACACACATGCTGAGAGTCACTTGTATTTAATTCAGAATTGCTAATTAACCTAACCTGCACGTCTTTAGGGATGTGCGAAGACAACCAGAATACTCGAAGGAAACGTCAAAGAGACAACATGCTCATTTTATTGTGTTTTAATATGCAGCTTCTCATGTTACATTTCTGCAGTGCATTCCAGTTTCTCCTGAAGGATTTCACTTTATTTTCAGGCCGCCAGCTGTGATGACTGCATTACATGCATAATTTAACATTGAGGTAAAGTGAAGTAACTTCCGTAGTGTTAGTGTTTCAGACCCAGTTCCTAAGCAGCAAATATGCACTGAACATACAGTGGAATTTGACATTATGAACAAGACCGAGAATTCTAACAGCGACTTAAATTGTTGTCGCCTATCATGCTTTAAATACTTAACCAGGTTAAATGGTCAAACAACACATATGCAGATCCAGTTTAGGGATTCCACTGAAAAACAAAGGGAATGTATAACTGACCCTTAACCAAGGTTTTTATTTTATTTATTGTTGCTTCCAATTTTATGTGAAAACATTTGGAAATGTGACATATCTTTACTTAGATATTTCAGAGTAGGTTTAGTGTTGTTTCTGGAGGCATTTCAGTTGTTTGATGCTGTGGTATATAGGTGAAGGAAGTGTAAGTAGTTAGGCCGGATGTTGGTAAGACAAGACCACATGCTAGACTTTTGTGCAGCTACTACAGCTGTGCCTGAAGAAGCATGGGCAGAATACTCAGGAAACCAGAATTTGTCATTTCCTCAGACAGATTTAACCAACTAATATCTTATTTTCAGTAAGACAATGGTATGTGCTCATCTTTTATAATAATACATTCTAAACCAGTTTGTGGTCCTAGGAGGCCTTTGCCTACTTGGTAGCACTAGGCATGAGGGTAAAAAAAAAAACAGCCCTGAACAGGATGGCAGTCTTTTTGCAGGGGACACTCACTCACGCACACAGCAACACTCACAGTCATACCGGGTTAATTTCGAATCCGCTCTTAACCTCATCTGAATGGCTAAAAAATATAAATGAGAAAACCTTAAGGCTTACTTGCTTCTAAATTTGCAATTACTAACAAAAATAGTAGACTGGCTGTACAAAATATTACATCTAAAATCTTAGCTTAACTATTGTTTTGTATATTCCTTTTATTTTATTAAGTACTAGCAGACCACGTGCGCTTCGCTGCAGTCGCTGTAGCTGGAATAATTATGTATCTACATGTGACTTATAGAGCTTCTTTATATACAACATTTTTGGTAGTACGAGTCTTACTAAACACTAAAATACAAAAACGAAGTAGAAAGTAACAGGAAACCACAACACCGGCACATTGCGTCTACTAAACACTAAGTAGAAACACTAAAGGAAAAAATAGTATTCAGTAAGTACTGCGTCTAGTAAACAGTAAATCAGTAAAGGAGAGAAGACTAAACACTAAGGAGAAAGAACGGCAAGAGCGCGTCAGCTGCAGAGCTCAGTGGAGCGAAATGAAGCGAATGAAATGACGTGACTGGGCGGGGAGATGATCACGTGACTCCCCACCCGCCTTAACGATCCATCCCTCCACAAACACAGCCTCTCGGATCCCAACTCTCCTTTATATGTATAGATAATGAATATATTAATATTTTTTTAAGATATAAATAAACACTGTACAAAATAATTAAAAGGGGTTAAAAATCAGGTAGAGAACAATGATTTGAGGTTTATTAAATGACATATTGTGTTTAAAGTGTGGTAATAATGAGTGCTGGTTTGCTAAAGAAAGCAAAATGTAATTTACGCAACTTGTAAATCCTTTTGAGAGTTCAGCTTTTTATCTTTATCTCTCTTTCTGGTGACAGGTGACTGCTGGCTCTTGGCTGCAATCGCATCTCTCACACTCAATGATAAGTTACTGCATCGTGTAGTTCCCCATGGGCAGACATTTGAAGGAGACTATGGTGGAATATTTCACTTTCAGGTACAGAGATGTTATCTTCACATTACTTAAAGACATTTATATCCCCTCTGGCCATATTTTGAAATGTAATTTTGTTTTTATTTTTCAGTTCTGGCAATTTGGAGAATGGGTAGATGTGGTTATTGATGACAGATTGCCGGTAAAGGATGGAGAGCTGGTGTTTGTCCACTCTGCAGAAGGGAATGAGTTCTGGAGTGCCTTGGTAGAAAAGGCTTATGCCAAGTATGTATTATGGGTAAAAATTCTGGGAGTCAGTCTTTATACCACACAGTAGCATTAAAAGCATGCACTACTGTAAAGAAGTTTACAGAGTAACAGATGTTAATAAATGAGCTGTTGTTGTTTTGAATCCTTCAGAATGTTGTACGTCTAATTTTCAGAAGATTTCTGAGCATTTTTAACATTAACATTTTTATCATTCTGGTGGTGACACTACTCTAACACTATTTTAAGAATGGCTGGTTTTCATGGTCATTTTGTGGAGTTTCTGATGGCTTTGGCTGCCTTGTTTACTGTTGCCATGTGACTTACCTTGTCATCACGCTCCGCCAATATAAGATGGCAGCATGCAGCAACTAATTTCCTAGTGTTCTGAAAAAGAAAAAAAAGAATGAAAGAATTACACTGGTTAGCAGGAAGAAAAACAAGCTGCAGTACAGTTTTTTGAAAAAGTTTCACACAAAAAAATGAGATTAAAATTTTTCTCTTTCATCACAACAAACTACATAGGGTAAGTAACCTCTTTTTTTATAGCAGTATTCTTTTAGTGCTCCTTTCATACTGCTGATAATAGGAAACAGACAGACTACTGTTAAAATAAGCTGAAATGGATAACTGACTGAATAATTTGCAGGACCACAGTTGAAATAAAGAAGTTAAATTATAATAGTGACAATAGATTTGTGCAGGAATCATGCGTCAAAGTAATTTTATGCCATCCAATAGTAATTCAGTCCACTACAGAGCCAACCTTTTAAACATTTAGGGATAAGTCCTCAGGATATCCAGAATTTCAAAAATGAGATAAGGATTTTATTGAATATGACAGCTTATTAAGTGCCTCTTATTTATTCCTGATTGATTGTTAAAAAAAAGCCAGTCCATATGAACATACTTTTAAGTAAGGCCAAAGTGACAAAGAGCCAAGAAATTTAAGAAAAGGAATATTCAACAAGATAAACAAAGGTCTGAGCTAAAAAAATCAAAACAAGCAAGTACCCAAGACCTACTTTTAGTTAGAAATGTCAAAAAATGAATAGCCGAAGCCCTGAACTAGTTAAAGATCCTTTCCATAACTATATTAGAATTGCACATCATCGCTGATTCAATGAAATTATTAAAAAACATACATATCATGTACTGTGTAGTGCTATCTTTTATAATGATGGTGCAATGACTTTGTAAGCCATAATTACTATAAACAAAACTGCCATGACCATGGAAAACAACCACAAAATGGCTGCAGTTGTTAAACTGTTGGAACACAAAATTATGTGAAACAACTGATAAAAATAAACAAAGCATAATAAATAAGTAAACATACAAAAGTCACAGAATTCATATTTCTAGTGTCAGGAAAACATTCATTCTACAGTATATTGCTGTTAAATAAGGCCTGGTAAATAGAAACAGTCAAAACATTGTCAGTGCCAGTCTTGGTGTTATTATGGACTGTACATTTACAGTAGGTATTTAAATGTCTTCTGGTTATTTACTTTGAACCTGTACGTGCTGAAGAACACTACATACAGCTAGAATAAACTAAAATAATATGAGACAGAGTGACATTACAAAAACTATGGAAGCTGGTTTTCTCACCACAGAATAACTTGACCATTACCTAAACGTTACTTTAAGAATTTGACATGCAGAACTGTAAAGCTAAGACTTTTCTTAATATTTTATTTTATTACCTATGAAATGTAAACGTATGTGCTTTAATGTAATCACTGAAATGTTGAATTGCCTTTTTGTCTTTACAGGTTGAATGGGTCTTATGAGGCGCTTTCTGGAGGCAGTACAACTGAAGGTTTTGAGGATTTTACAGGTGGTGTCTCAGAGATGTATGAATTACGCCGTGCACCAAAAGATCTTTTCAAAATTATTCAGAAAGCCCTGGATAGGGGCTCTCTGATGGGCTGCTCAATTGATGTGAGTGAAGTTTTTTACTGTCAGTAACATTTTATGTTTAACGTTGATAAAGGAAGCATCTAATGCGTCATTAAATTCATTCTGAGTAAAACATAATACACAGTGACGGGACTAATTTCTTTCATCTGTGATCCTTGACAGAGATACAGGGCCAGAAACCCTGAATATTTAGTCCAGTGCCTGGTCAACACAAGTATAAGAGTCCCAGTTACACCATGTTAGTCTGCCTTGTACTGCAACTCACAGACTGCAAACATGCTGTTGGCCTCCTAATCATTATACACAAACATTCTGTTGCATGAGCAGCAATGAAGTAGATAGTTTAGACCAGTGGTTCCCAAACTCGGTCCTAGGGACCCTCTGTGGCTGCAGGTTTTTGTTCCAGCCAGATTCACAATCGGTGATAATAATCGATAACAACTGGTCTCATTTAATTACCTGGTCTTTTTTACTCTTCTCTTATTCTGTATTCAGAAAAACACAACAGTGTGGTTTTTACATTTATAAGACATTTAGAAATATTTCTATTTTTTGTCTAAAGCTATAAATGCTTTAACTCTCTTTTGTTGTTTTCCTATTATTTTCCCTTTTTCCTGTGTAGTTTGCTCCCTTCATTTAACCCTAATAGTGACAATTAACAACCAGCACAGCAGTCACCCAGGATGATGAAAGCAGCAACGACTGCAGAGTCAGACCCGCTAATTAGTAAATAATCAATTAAATAACCAAAACACACAGAATGACAATTACATTGAAAATACTGTTAATGACTAAAAAAAATACATATTCCCATATAACTGCTTATTACTTTTTAATAAAAATCTACCAAACTTGGTATGTAATTTCTACATTGACTCCAAAACACAGAAACTGGGAAATGATGACTCACTTAATTAGACTAAGAGTTCAATGAAAAACAGAAGGTGGTTGGAACAAAAACCTACACGGTGGGTCCCCAGGACCGAGTTTGGGAACCACTGGTTTAGCAATATTTAAACCAGTGGGGCAAATAGTCATCCAAGAGCTTCTGACTCTTATCACTTTTGTAGGCTCCCTATATTTTGTATCCATATGCAAGGCATGTAACAGCAGCTGTGCCCTGTAAGCCTCCCATCTATTGAACCCTTTTTAGGGTGAATATCACTTTGCAAGCTTGACATAGTTTCACAATATGAAGACAGTTTTGACAGAGCTGGGCATCTTGTGCTATTAAAATGTAACTGAAGGCAAGAACACAAATATTAATTGAACACAGTTCAGTTGAGTAAAGTAAGTGACTTAGCCTGCTGAGCCAAAACGATTGTTTGTTTAGCCCAGCCACCCTCCTTCAATGTCATGACTTACTGCTTAGTAACCAGGTTCGACCCCTTCTATAAAGTACAATATGAAAACAATCTTAAAAATTAAAATGCCTCAAAAAACTCGTTCTTTTCCTAATTGCAGTACTTTTTTGTTTTACAGATCACTAGTGCCTTTGATATGGAGTCTGTGACATTCAAAAAGCTGGTAAAAGGCCATGCTTACTCAGTGACAGGAGTTAAAGAGGTCAGTGAAATATTAAAGATGTCTTTATGAGTTTTAAATAAAATTACTTTTTGTGTACTTTAAATACAGGTGCATCGCAATAAATTAGAATAACATCAAAAAGTTAATTTATTTCAGTAATTCAACTCAAAAAGTGAAAGTCATATATTATATAGATTCATTACACACATGGTGATATATTTCAAGTGTTTATTTCTTTTCATTTTGCCGATTATGGCCTACAGGTATAAAAAAAAAACAAAATTCAGTATCTCAAAAAATTAGAATATTGTGAAAAAGTTCGATATTGTAGACTCATGGTATCACATTCCACTCTGCTAATTAACCCAAAACACCTCCAAAGGTGTCCTGAGCCTTTATTAAATGGTCTGTCCATCTGGTTCAGTAGGCCACACAATCATGGTGAAGACTGCTGACTTGACAGTTGTCCAGAAGACAGTCATTGACACCCTCCTTAATGAAAGTTGAGTGGAAGGAAAAAATGTGGCAGAAAAAGGTGCACAAGCAACAGGGATAACCACAGCCTTGAGAGGATTTCAAGAATTTGTGGGCTACAACTGTCACAGCATTCCCTGTGTCAAGCCACTCCTGAATCAGAGACAACGTCAGAAGCGTCTTACCTGGGCTAGGGAAAAAATGGACTGGACTGGACTGTTGCTCAGTGGTCCAAAGTCCTCTTTTCAGATGAAAGTAAATTTTGCATTTCATTTGGAAGTCAAGGTCCCAGAGTCTGGAGGAAGAGTGGAGTGACACAGAATCCAAGTTGCTTGAAGTCCAGTGTGAAGTTTCTACAGTCAGTGATGATTTGGGGAGCCATGTCATCTGCTGCTGTTGGTCCACTGTGTTTTATCAAGTCCAAAGTCAGCCAGAATAGCCATCTACCAGGACATTTTAGAGCACTTCATGGGACATTTTAGAGCACTTCATGCTTCCCTCTGTGGTCAAGCTTTCCTGCAGGACTAGCCACCTGCCCACACTGCCAAAAGTACCAATACCTGGTTTAATGACCGTAGTATCTCTGTGCTTGATTGGCCAGCAAACTCGCCTGACCTAAGCCTGATACAGAGAAAGATGAGAGACACCAGACCCAACAATGCAGATGAGCTGAAGGCCGCTATCAAAGCATCCTGGGCTTCCATAACACCACAGACTTATCGCCTCTATGCCACGCTGCATTGATGCAGTGATTTATGCAAAAGGAGACCCCCCAAGTATTGAGTGTGTACATGGAGATACTTTTTAGTAGGCCAACATTTCTGTATTAAAAATCCATTTTTTATTGGTCTTATGTAATATTCTAATTTTCTGAGTTACTGAATTTTGAGTTTTCATTACTTGTAAGCCATAATCCACAACATGAAAAGAAATAAATGCTTTAAATATATCACTCTGTGTGTACTGAATCTATATAAAATATGAGTTTCACTTTCTGAATTGAATTACTGAAATAAATTAACTTTTCGATGATATTCTAATTTATTGAGATACACCTGTACATTGGTTTCAGCAGCTCTGATGCAAACATTTCAATAGTACAAATTCAGTGAATTGTCAAAACATTTCTATGTATATCTTGAAAGACTCCAATTAGTTCTTACTATGATGAAAGATGGACGCCATGGAATAAAGAATAATCAATAAACGATACCTGTGATACAATGACTGGTGTATGTTAACAGTTCTGAGACCATCAAATTACCTAATGAAGAGCAATAGACCAAAGTTTCTCAGAGGATCTCTTATCTTCATTTCAGATATTTAGATTTATACATAATACAGGATTACAGGCATAATTGACTTTATTCAGAAAAAAACAGTCAATTATAAGTTTAGCTATCTACATATAATGTTAATGATTATTTGTATATTTTGTAAATGCAGTGTTGGACTGTGTTTAGTAAATGACTGATAGGAAATTTACTATTTTATGGACTGACTTGTTGATAGTGACTGATCAATTGTAAAAAAAGCAAGAAGAATACTGCACAGGAGCACGGTCTTATTTTGTAGGTAAACTATCGTGGAGGTATAGAGCGACTGATTCGCATCAGGAACCCATGGGGTCAGGTGGAATGGACTGGGGCTTGGAGTGACAGGTATGTTGTTGTTTTTATTGAGTTTTCCAAAGCTACCTTTATATATCTTTTTTTTTTATACTTTTTGCAGATTGCAAAAGAGGTCAACATAATCTAGTAAACATCAGTCTTGGGGGCTATTTGAAAACAAGTGTTTCAGGAAAAGGGGACAAAATTGGTAATCAGAGGTGAAGAACTCAGAACAAAATACAAGCGAGTTATAATTCATTGGTTACAAAAACCTAACAGCTACGTTAGACTGAAATTCAACATACAAAAGAGTCTTAATACACTTCTAAAACAACTTTGAGGGAGTCTGAATTTCAAATGGACTTGTGCAACTCATATCACCAGCTAGGAGCTACACAATGAAAAGAGGCTGGATTGAGAAACCAACCATTCATTAGCAAACTTGAGTTGTCAAGAATGAGCATAGAACCTTACAACTGTCTCCACATACTGTATACTGTATAGGTTTTGACACATTGACTACTTACTCTGTACGGAAGCACCAAGATTTTTAATCTAATCCAGGGAGCCAATATAGTGATCTTAAAAGAGGAGTGATGTGTGCCCGCCTCGGCTGGTTTAACAGAAGACATGGCGCTGCATTTTGAACGATCTGCAGTGGCTTGGTGACACATACCAGCTGAGAACTGCAGTGGTGACAAGATCAAAGCCAGAGCCAGGAGTACGTGCTCCATCCGATGCCATCTGATCTTGTGGATATTGTATTGAGTAAATTTCTAAACTTGCTTAAGCAAACTCAGGCTATTATAATTGAAACATTTGTAACTAAATCCACAAGGAGATTTAACACTTGTTTTGCTGTTTGGCTTTGTAAATTACACTATTAATAAACAAAGCCTATGTGTACAGAGGCATCATTATACATGTCAGTGCTCAGTACAGAACTGCTTTAATGGGCCCCTCCTCAGCCTCACAATGCATTAGCTATATTTGGTTCAAGTCATTATTGATTCCTGCCTTCTGTAGCCCCACACGGTTATTGCTGATGCTCATGCAGATATTGTTACTGATGGCGCCCTTACATAAACAATACATATCTGCCCTTGCTTATGTGTGTTAACTTGATGGTTCAATGAAGTGATTACAGTCATGTGCCAACTTATGGACAATCAAATTGAGGCCATTCACCTTTTCCGCCAAGTGTCATAGGAAAACAATAAGGTAATAATAGGGCTTTTGTTTATCGTGTGTTTGTGGCAGTGTTGCCAGCTCTAGAATGATACGTACTCCATAGAAGCAGTGAGAGAAGCAGAGGTGTAGCTGCAGGGCACCAGTCTCTCATCTTCCTTCCTGTATTGATGATGCTATCAACAAATGGCCACAAACTAGTAATACTGTAAGTAAAAAAAATACATATTATTGCTCTCACAGAATACCAGTCTTCTAGACACTGAGTGGTCGCGCCATGCAGCATTTTTTTTTTAAAGTAACGCTTCATGCAGCTGGCATGTCCTTTTTGTTTTAGATCTCT
Source organism: Polypterus senegalus (assembly GCF_016835505.1). Lineage (NCBI taxonomy): Eukaryota > Metazoa > Chordata > Cladistia > Polypteriformes > Polypteridae > Polypterus > Polypterus senegalus. The sequence goes on along the minus strand of NC_053169.1, from coordinate 21,887,219 downwards.
GCAGATGGTTTCTACTTTATTATTCATTCAAGAAGATAGCATTGCCTTGTAAATAGTAATACATCGTTCATTATTGTTATTATTTCACAGGGTCTCATACTGTTTATTTTCTGACCCTTGAAGGGCCCTTCAAGATTTTTGTTTTGATCCAACCACTGCTGCTCCAACAGGATAGTTATGGATTTAGCCCGCACTGCCTTCCCTAAACGGACCCAGTGTGCAGTCGCAGAGGCTCAAAGATCGGTTTGTGCTACTCCAGTACTGACAGTTAAAGTATGCATACTGATGACTCACACCAGAGCCACAGGGCCTCAGTTGCAATGACCTGTACACTTTGTGAAAGACATACAGCCAATTCAACATAAGTCCAAATGGCCGGTACAAAACAGAGACGTAAGTTGGCGCATAACTGTAGTGGTCATTGAATATTGTGTATCAAAGATATGTTTTTTTTCTTTTCTAAATTGGATGCGTGGTAAGCATCTTAAAATTTCATTGTCTTTTAACTTAATGCCACACGAGATTTGATTCCTGGAAATGTTACTGTATCTTTTTTAATGCATCTTGCTTCTTTTTATCAGTGCTTCTGAATGGAATCATGTTGATCCTTCTGAAAGGGAAGATCTCCAATTAAAAATGGAAGATGGAGAATTTTGGTGAGCATTCTACAAAAGGATTTTTTTGTTGAAAGCTTGTTTTAAATTAACCTAACAGTAAAGTTGAATTTAGGTTTAGTTTTTGTTTCCTCTGCAAGGAATGTACTTTTACAGTATATTTTGTACTCGAGGTGGAGATGCACACCTTCACCAGAGCTATGTTTTTATCCTGGAAAGTTCTGGAGAATCTCTGGTATCTTTGAAAAATGTGTCCATCCTTATGAGTCTTTACAATGTGGTAAAAAAAATGTGTACATGTTTTGGCTTTTTTGTTGTCACAAGTGCTGTCATCCAGAGATGATGAGAAATGTTCTCTCAACTAAGGAACACTCTAGTGTTACTTAACATTAAACTTCTGTCTTTAAAAGTTTCTCCAGAACAAAGGCTGCTATATTTCTGATCATATTTCAAGAATATAGGTCTTCTGTTGTTACATGATTAATCTTCAGTTCCTGAAAATGTAAATGATAGTCATCAAGGTTATCTGTGCAACCTTAGCTGACCAAGATCCTCAAACTTCAGATCTTCATACAGTAAGGATAAAATGTGCTGTTTGTGAGCGACTTTCACAAATCTGAGCTGTCCTCCATCTCTTATTTGTTATTAGAGGCTATTGTGAAATATAGCTAGATTTCCAATAGAGAAAAATAAATGTATAAAGATTTTTTTATCTTTAAGTTATCAACAACTACTAATAATAATTTATTTTATAACATATTTTCTATTTTTTGAATGCTTTTTGAAATCTTACATCTGAATCTATGCAATAGATCCACTCACTAGTCATTTTAAGTCAAGCTTATTGTCATATACGTACTACAATGAAATTCTTACTTGTACAACTCCTCAGAACAGTTGATAAAAATACAATGCCAAAAAAGTGCAAATAAATAAAACATATAAATATAGTAAGTACTTAATATAGTCCTGATTTGTGGTATTGAAAATTGAGAGTGGAGCCAATGAATTTTAAAGGCCCATTATATATACATATATTTTTTTTGTGCTGTGGAGTGCAGTCCCTGAAGTTGCACAATAAACATCATAGGAGCGCCACTGTAAAGATCGTTGCATAAGACACAAGATTTGCAGGTATCTAAAACAAATTTGTGTGTGGGTTTGTATAGTAGTGCTATGTAAACTTCATAATTTCTGACTTTGGGCTTCTGTTTCTTTAATTTTTGGCTTACGATTTTTCATTAGATGAAAGAGAGGCTTGATTGTTTGTTACGATTTTTGACTAACTTAACGTTTTCATTCATTCAGTTTGCCTTTCTAAGTGTGAGGCTCAAGAAACAAGTATTATATATACCATGTTTGTTATGTTGTAGTATTTGTTCTTGTAATTGAATGTTCAGCAACCTCACAACTTGTGGGTTGAAGCTATCCCTGAGTCTACCGTTACCGCTAGCTGTTAGTGTTCTTGTTTTGTTAACCGAGTTTGAGTAGTGCCTATTTCTTTGCTCCTCCACGATGTGTGCCTGTGTTGAGGATTATAACAAGGTGCTAAATTTCTGGGCTCCCCTGGAAGCTAATCCCAAACTTTATGGAGAGATTATTCTTCAGCGCTTGTTTGAAGCCAATCCAGATGTTCAGAAGCTGTTCCCCAAGTTTGCTGCCCTTTCCAAGGAGCAACTGCAGAACAATCCTGACCTCCAGACCCATGGGGGAATTGTTGTCTGCAAGCTGACAGAATTTCTGAAAAAGAAACAGGAACACAAGGAACTTGTGAGTGATCTGGCAAAAAGTCATGCCCAGCAGCACAAGATCCCTCGGGTCAACTTTCAGATCATCAGTGAAGTCATTGTCATAGTGGCAGCAGAGAAGATTAATGGCTTTGGTCCTGATGCTCAAACAGCAATGAAGAATTTGCTGAAGGAGTTTCAAACTGAAATGGGAGCTTGCTATGATGAGCTAGGATTTGATAGATGATCATATTTTGTGTAATCTTAATCAGATGCTTTTTTTGAGCTCCTGTATGAATAAAACTACAAAAGTGAAGGAATGCCTGGCGTTTTCTATTTAACTAACTGATTCCAGAGGCTGTATCTATTCTCTAGAGTGTTTAGAAGCTAAAATCCTCCTTTCTAGACAGAAGGTGGTCATTAACACCAAGATTTCTACCCCAATGGTACAACAATGTGTAGACCATTTGGACTTAGGTTCAATGTCTAAATGACAACTACAACAACTCTGATCCAAAGTGAGGACTGAATGATCTCTGAGGTTCTCTCTCTGCCTTTGGTTTGATAACTTCAGTAAAGTGGTGTTGCTACTGTACCATCTGTCCACTCCATCCTGAACTAAAGGATATGGATGGTTTCACATAACCCTGATTGGCATCTTGAATTTTAAAATTCAAGGAAAAAGCCGTCTAGCTCCAACATTCATTGTGCCTCAGAATGTACGTGCTAACCCACCTTGTCTGAGTGAGGGTTTTTACTGCTCCGTTTGTTTCCTTTCCCACCTCCAACTGGGGTTATTTTAGATTTTTTTTTTTTTTGTCCAGACTCTACAGGCCAACTTAAGTGGGCTAGATGCTTGTGCTATGGCAATGTGCATTTGGCTAAATTATTGCCAAGATCTAGTATTGGAACAGTCTAGGCATTGGGCTAGCAGTGGATTTGCTGTATATATGCCACTTAATGCTGCTGCAGTGGGTGTGGTTAGAGCTAATAAAGGGGCACAAACTTATGAATTAACAGAAGTGGCTAACTTGTTTAGTATGGTGGTGACCATTCTAGGAATAACTTTTTTTTTATATATATATGTATAAAACCTGATGCTGCTGGTTTGTAAAACATGCTCTGGCAGGTAATGCTATTTTCTTTTTTGTAGTAAGTACTGTGGGTGTCATTTTGTACAACCCATGATGCAGGTGGTTAAAGTCAATATTGTGATCACAAGGGCTATTGGAAAGCCAAGGTTCTGTATTGTCTATGTTTAATGGATTTCCTGTAATGAAACATTGGCTTCTCACTGAAAAAAAAAAATGCCCAGAGGGGACTGGGCGGTCTCATGGCCTGGAATCCCTGCAGATTTTATTTTTTTCTCTGGCCGTCTGGAGTTTTTTTTGTTTTTTCTGTACCCCCTGGCCATTGGACCTTACTCTTATTCTATGTTGATTAATGTTGACTTGTTTTATTTTCTTACTGTGTCTCTTATTTTTCTATTCTTCATTATGTAAAGCACTTTGAGCTACATTCTTTTGTATGAAAATGTGCTATATAAATAAATGTTGTTGTTGTTGTTATGAGTGCCAGTGGTCCTGTACCGTATGCCAGAGGAGTGAGAAAAAGCGGGTGTGCAGGATTACTGAGGTCTTTATTAATCCTGTTATACATGTCTTGAACAGAAGGCAACTGGGTACAGGTCATATTCTCTGCTACCAGAGCTCACGCTCTGCAGGGCTTTATGTTCTTGAGCTGAACACGTGATAAACCAGCATGTAACGCATGTAGTGTGGATGTACTTCACTGTGCACAGGAAGACCTCAGGAATTAACTTCATTGGCATGAATGTCAGTCAGTCATTGTCCAACCCGCTATTTCCTAACTACAGGGTCACGGGGGTCTGCTGGAGCCAATCCCAGCCAACACAGGGCGCAAGGTAGGAACAAATCCCGGGCAGGGCACACACACACACAATTTTGGATCGCCATTGCATCTAACCTGCATGTCTTTGGACGCTGGGAGAAAACTAGAGCACCCGGAGGAAACCCATGCAGACATGGGGAGAACATGCAAACTCCACGCAGAGAGGACCCGGGAAGCGAGCCCAGGTCTCCTTACTGCGAGGCAGCAGCGCTACCACTGCGCCACCGTGCTTCCCTTTAGTATGTTGAATAATTTAAGCATTGCAAAATGTAGTAAATGCATCTTCTAACTTTGAAAATGACAATATGTTTTGACAGGATTTCTTATTTATTCATTTGTTCTTCATCCCTCTGACAGGAATGATGGCATGGTTTATATGTTTGAGTTTGGCTGCTTCCTTCTCTATTTAATCTGTTGTCCTAAAAATGTTTAAAAGTCTAAAATAAAGGTGGGCCATAATTGGCTAAAATGTTATCTGAGATTTTATAATTGTCAGTTGGGGTTATATCTTCTCAATTTAAAAGTTAATAGCATAACATGCCATTATGAAAATTCTGGTTTCTGCATTTATGGTGCCCATAATAGTTCTTTATTGCATGTATATTTCTAGTCATGTTAAATTTTATCAACTGTTACAACTTAAACATATTGATGTGAATATTGTACCCACCTGGCTGTTTTCTGAAGACTAATGAATGTATCATAATTTATTCCAAATGCATTCATTTGTATCCATACAGGATGGCTTTCAAAGAATTTCTGACACAGTATTCAAGGCTTGAGATCTGTAACCTAACGCCTGATGCTTTAACAGAAGACGCTCTTAGCTACTGGAACACAATCAAATTTGATGGCGGCTGGAGGCGAGGCAGCACAGCAGGAGGCTGCAGAAATAACCCCAGTAAGAAGAAAATGATAAAGAATAAATATCAAATCCTTTATAAAGTTTCATATTAACTATTGCACAGCACATTTTGCATGTTAAACTAATATTCAAAAATAGAATAAAGGTAAACTGGGATTGTTCTGATTCAGTTTGTTCACTATTATTATCTTGCAAAGGGGTGTAATGCATTGGAAGTGCATTAATTGTTTTTTTTTTCCCTAAAACTGTTTCTCTTAATAATACCTTTGTTGTGTTATTTCCCAGTATGTACTACGTAACTTCTCAAATACTATTGCTTTTTTTATCACTAAAACATTACTTATTATAATTTAGTAGCAGTGTCTGCACATTGTGATTTTCTCATCTGGAAACAAGTAGAAAGAGATTCAGCAAGGGTATCCTAATGTCCTAAATATGAAATCTTAGTATTATAAGTGCAGCACACAAAATGGCCAAAGTATTATGGGGCATTCAAAATATAGCAACCAAATGGGCCACAATTCTACTCCATCTACCCAGAAAAGGCACATTGTAGGGCAGACAGAGTTTGAATTTTCCAGGCTGGATTTGGCATATATTGGGCAAAATGAGCTTTGGATTTAAATGTTACAAAATATATATGTAAAGTCACTAAATATAATCAAAATGATCACCCAAGAGGGGGGATTACTGTAGAAAGATGAGTGAGAGAAAAAAAACTTATTGAAAGGAGTTTCATTTGCAAAAATCAGAAAATATAATAAAATGCAAAAAAGAAGCAATCTGAAAGTTAACAACTTTCAGTACAAAATATTAAATCAAAAACCTTAGACAGAAGCCCCATGTATAATGCCTTCCATAGAATTCACACTAAAACATGGCATACGGATAAAACCAGAAATGTGCATACACTCAAAAAAATTCAAATACATAAAACTGTGAGTAATCAAAGTTCTACGCACTTTCCCTTTATAAATCCCAATCAACATGAACAACATGATTTTTAACACAAGTGCACAAGCCTGCAGCACCACCCCAGAATTTTGTCTATTTGAATATCCATCCATTATCCAACCTGCTATATCCCAGGGCGAAAGGCAGGAAACAAACCCCGGGCAGGGCGTCAGCCCACCGCAGGGCAGACACACACACCCACGGGACAATTTAGGATCGCCAATGCACCTAACCTGCATGTCTTTGGACTTTGGGAGGAAACCCATGCAGACTCGGGAAGAACATGCAAACTCCACGCTAGGAGGACCCGGCAAGTGAACCCGGGTCTCCTTACTGCGAGGCAGCAGCGCTATCCACTGCGCCACAGTGCCGCCGTCTATTTGAATATGCAAATCAATATAAATAGCCCCTTCCTTTCAGTGTTTTGTTAAAAGACAATAGCAAAAGCACATGTAAAAAGTGAAGAATTTCAGTGAATGCGAAATGGAGGTCCTGCTCAGTGAAGTGGAGGCAGGGAAAACCTACCTGACCTTTGGTGGCTTAAGCAGGGCAATAAGCAACAGAAGGAAATTGATGGAGTAGCACCGCATGATGGAGGCATTCAAAAATTTAAGTTTAGAAAGTCTCACGGTGCCTGAAATAAAAAAGAGGTGGTCAGACATCAAAGTCAACATGAAATGACAAATCACAGCCCACCATCTGAGTGTCAATACCACTGGAGGAGGTAGCAGAATTCCAGGGCTCACACCGTTTCCGCAGTTATTGGCCTAGACACTGATAGCCAGCATTTTAACATCGCTCAGTCAGTGGGTTGGCGAGTGGGGTGAGAAGCCATGCCTTTAGCTGGTACCTGCTGTCACTTAAGTAGTCGTGTTATATGGTTTCATCATACAGAGAACTTGCAATTTTGATCAAAGGGGAGATGCACTTTTGCATCATAGATAATTTGCACGTAAATAGAGTGGAAATGCTTTATATTTAAATAAGAAAATTAATTCTCTGAAGGTGCCTTTATAGCAACGTGCATACAGTCGACCACTGTGATTACATTTGGAAAACCTGACTTTGCTGCGAATTGTGCATTGATGTTTGCCTGTTCAACCACAGTGTAAGGAAATCTTATATATAATAATAATAATACATTTTATTTATTTGTAGGCGCCTTTCTAAACACTCAAGGACACCGAACAACAGATAAAACACACATTTTAAACAAAACTAAAATACAAAAATATCTAGATAATAAATGGATAATATCAACACATACACTTGGCAAAGCATGACTCAGTGATGACTGAGAAATACCCAATCGGTCAGCTACTTCACGTTGAAAAGCTCCTGTCGTTAAAAACCTGAGGGTGGACAGAACTTGCAGAGGTGCAGGTAGAGCACAATGCCTCAAAGTCTAACTTTATAAAGCCAGTCCTAGTTCAGCACGCAGCTTCAAGAGGATATCTCTTGGAAATGTAAATCGACAGATGGCAGTCTTTATCATTGGACAAGAAATCAGTATGATCTCTACGCACTTACACAAATATAATGAAAATAGGACACATTTTTGTCCATTTCTTTTTTTTAGCATAGTTCAAGTAGTAATTTCATCAGCATTTGAAAGAAACAATGGAAATGAGAATTTGCTGGAAAATGCAATTTTAAGGTTTCAAATTGGATGGGTGGATGGAAGATCTTCTGTAGCATTAACAGGTTGACCTTTAAAATGGCAGAAGAGAATGGATTTAGTAACACTATGAGTCTTATATATCACTTTATTAAAATATTTAAATATCTGTCTGTAAAGAGGGATTGTTGATGATTTGGCTCGTGTGCAGCCCCCACAAGAGTAAGGGGATTTGGGTGGCCACCTTCTTTGACTAGAAGAAATGGAAAATAGATGGATGGATGTAAATATTTATGAAGTGTATTGGGGAAGAGTGTGTTTGAATATTTAATGACACATCAGTGTTCTTATGTTTGAGAATGTACTGATGAATTTTAAATAGCCACAAGTTGCTGTTTAAAAAACAGGTGTTTATGTCAATAGGAAGATATTTCTTTATTATTTTATTTTTTTCCGTAGACACGTTTTGGATTAACCCTCAGTACAAAATCACATTGCTGGAGGAAGATGATGACCCTGATGATAATGAACTTGCTTGTAGCTTTCTAGTTGCCTTGATGCAAAAAGACAGGCGAAGGTATAGACGCCAAGGACAGGATATGCACACCATTGGATTTGCTGTTTATGAAGTGAGTTGTGGTCCATTAAATTAATATTTAACTGCATTATAAAACACTGCTGCTTCAGGAATCCCATATAAAGATTATTTGCATAACATTATTCAATTTAACCCATAAAAATTATAGCAGAATTATTATCGGCAGTATATGCTTCAGGGGAGATGTATTTGCTTGGTATGTATGCTGTATGGCCAAATGTTTGATCAGCTGAGCAGAAATTTCCGAAATTGACTTTTGGAAAAGGTGGCATCCTATGACATTGCCAGTTTTAAAGTCACTGAGCTCTTCAGTATGACTCATTCTACTGCCAGTGTGTGTCAATGGAGATTACATGGCTATGTTCTTGATCTAATGAACCTGTTAACAAGGGTCCGGGTAAACCCGCAGAGCCCAGTGATTTGGAGGGATGTCCACATACCTTTGGCCATATTGTGTATATCCAGGTGCTTGCTGCAGGAATAGATACACTTTTCCAAGTGTTGTTTGTTAGGATTGTAATTAAAATAACAGTAAAATAAGGCCAGCATGGATAATTGTACATTTTACTTTTAAGCTGTTGCCCTAAAACAGTAAAACTTCTTAGCTGAAAGACTAAGCTATTATAACGTTGTTTTTGTTCATGGTAATCTTAAACTCTGCCTAGGGGCTCTAAGTTAGTGCGTTCCATTAGTTTTAATTACAGTCAATTCACATTGTTGTAAAAAAAAAAAAAAAGTGAAGAATCTGGATGCGTGATTTACTAATTTATTAATGTTTGTGTGTTTCTTTTACCCTTTCACAGGTTCCTGACGAGGTATGTACATAACATCATCTACAATATTTAAACTCATACAGGTCAGAGCCTCCATTCTTACAATTACTAACACAAAATGCTTTTCTTTATGTGCCTAATAAGAGCCTTTCTTGAGACATTAACCTTTACATTACATTCAGTTTTATATTTTTATGCAGATGGATTCCTATTGATATTTCGCTATTTTTAAGGAAGCAGTCCACAAACAGCAAACTGCAGATAAACAATACAAATAAATAAGCAGATAATGACAACAGTACTAGATCAAGGAATCATATAAAACATGCACAAATTTCCATTTTTAAGGATTTAACAATACTTGTTTTAAGAAATATTATTGTTCAACACCAAATTTAGCTGTTCTTTTCCAAATAAAAGAGCAAAACAGGTAAAAGCTATTTTTCTGAACCCCATTAATGATGATAGATTAAACAATGTTACATTGAATGTAAGTTATAATTAGATTTATACAACTTGAAGTCTGCAAAGTTCATGTAGGATTTTTGCAATTCAAATGTTATAAATAGAAGTAAGTAAACCACATAAAGCAAACAAGCCTTTGAAATCCTACTGGCAGTAAAGACACATAAGAGATGTGTCCATACTCTGTGATGGACAGCATGTGACACGTGTTGTTAGGGCTGTATGTAATAACTGTCACCATAGTCAAGCATTGGTAAAAGTAGCAAAGGGAGTGTCTGCTGTTCATTTTGTGAATTTGCTTCATGCAATTCAGGGTTTTGGGGAATCTGGAGCCAATTCTAACAGCAACATAATGGATGGCAGCCATATTTGATTGAAAGTTTTCAAATGTTTGTTTCAGTTTGTAGAACAATATTGTTAGTGCTGATTCCTTCTAAAATTAACAATATTTCTACTTTTTCTATTGAATAATAAGATATATTCTAATTGCATATATGTGTCTTTCAGTACAAGGGTTGCCAGAATGTCCACTTGAAGAAGGACTTCTTCCTGACACATGGCTCTTGTGCTCGCTCAGAAACATTCATCAACTTAAGGGAGGTGAGCACGCGCTTGCGTCTGCCCCCAGGCGAGTACATAATTGTTCCATCTACATTTGAACCAAGCAAGGAAGCTGACTTCGTCCTGAGGGTGTTCACAGAGAAGCAGTCTGAGACAGAGTAAGTATGAATTGTGATCACAATAAAACTAAAATATTAACTAAACGTTAACTAACACAAGGCGGAGTGGTGGCGCTGAGACTAAGAATCTGCACTGGTATCTGAAAGGTTGTCGGTTCAAAATCTCATCACTGCCAGAAGGGATCCTACTCTCTTGGGCCCTTGATTAAAGCCGTTAACCTGAAATTTGCTCCAGGGGCGCGTTACAATGGCTGACCCTGCACTCTGACCTCCAAAGGTCATGAATACCTAAAATTGTATCAAAAACTCACATACACAAAAATAACTTATTGGATACAGGAAACCTAGATATTGAAGCATTGATTCTGTGAGGAAAATGGAGTTTGGTTACGCAGGGAGGAACACTAATGGGAAATGGGGTTGGTTGCATGACTGGCCCTCCACTTTCACCCTTCAAGACTCAGTAAGAATTTTCCACTGTTTCACCTATGGAAATCTTGTTACGACTTTTACTTCCTCTTCAGTCAAGTTTGTATTCTAGTTGCTTTTCCTGATGTCACGAATGACGTCAGCAGGGCTGATCTTAGGACCTCTCTAAACCATTCAGTCAGAAGTAACAACAGGTGGTGTGTACAAAGGGTAGGGACTTAATCAATGTGAGTTTACTGGGGATTCCACATTTGTGGGGAACAATTGCAAGCCCCAGTCTCCATCACAAATGGGGTTCAATGGCTTACCCACTGCTCTTTCTTACTTGTCGCTCATGCACGATAGGCCTTTCATCATTTTTATTTCTGCTACACATGGCTATGAATATGACCCCCTAATGTCGGTCCCTGCCCCATCCCGTGGCCTGCAGCGAGAACCTTATCCATGAATAGGCAAAATTAGACAATGGGAGTCGCGAAATGGGTTACACTTTTCTAATAGCGGATAAACAAATCTGCAGGAAGGATTTACTGTGTTATTTTATTAAATATTAATGTCCTCTTAAATGTAATATTTAAATGCTTGCATAATGGGTTAGAGTGGACAAAAACGAATATGTATACTGTTAATGACATTTTGATCTCTAAATTTGTCAACTGCAGCTAATAAGCTTGTGTTTTTCTTTTTCTTTTTACAGAGAACTAGATGAACAGGTCACAGCTGATCTAGAGGATGAGGTTGGTAAACTGATTACAAAACTAACATGAAAGCGTTTATATATCTCTCTGTTATAATAAAAAAAATCTTGGGTCGAGACGTGATCTTCTCGTAAAGACATTTTGACATCCCGCGAGATTAGACTTTACAACCTTTGGAAGCAAGACCTGTGAGATGGTCACTTTTGCACGTCCCGGCTTACTTACAAATAATTTAAAACAAGATCACGGACATCTAACCTCTCAGTTGTTGGAATGCTTTTGGCAGACACACTTCATGTGCTCCCAGCTCTTAAATACATTCTAGATGGCACGTCAACGACTAAGTGAAGAAGAAAGAGCAGCTATTTGCAAATTCAGAGAATAAGGAAAGTAATAATCAGCCTGGACCAAGTGGAATTGAAAACCTCGTAGGTCCAATTGGGGTCAGAAATAAAAGACTTCATAAAGATGTTCAAAAACTTTGGTGCGATACACATGCAGAGCAAGTTACAGATTATGAAAGTTGTAAAATTCGAAAGTATCAAAAAAAAAGACAGTAAAGATCGCATTAGCACATACAAATGGAAGTTATTACTTGGTGAAATAACGGAACAGATCGAATATACAGTATGGACATAAGTGATATGTCAGAAGTATGTAGATATTGTAAGGCTTTAAACTTTACGTCAGAGACTTGTAGATTGTCTAATTCGTGTTGCCATCAGGAAAAAGTAGTGTTGCCTCCCAATGAAGAGGTGTACAGTGCATCCAGAAATTATTCACAGCACATCACTTTTTCCACATTTTGTTATGTTACAGCCTTATTCCAAAATGGATTAAATTCATTTTTTTCCTCAGAATTCTACACACAGCACCCCATAATGACAACGTGAAAAAAGTTTACTTGAGGTTTCTGCAAATTTATTAAAAATAAAAAAATTGAGAAATCCCATGTACAGTACATAAGTATTCACAGCCTTTGCTCAATACTTTGTCGATGCACCTTTGGCAGCAATTCCAGCCTCAAGTCTTTTTGAATATGATGCCACAAGCTTGGCACACCTATCCTTGGCCAGTTTCGCCCATTCCTCTTTGCAGCACCTCTCAAGCTCCATCAGGTTGGATGGGAAACGTCGGTGCACAGCCATTTTAAGATTTCTCCAGAGATGTTCAATCAGATTCAAGTCTGGGTTCTGGCTGGGCCACTGAAGGACATTCACAGAGTTGTCCTGAAGCCACTCCTTGGGGGAGAAAAAAATAATATCACATCACATTTGTCATATAATCCCCATGTCATTTATCCAGTCATCTGATCAAAGCTCATACTTTTGTTGCTAAGGTATTTCCGGAAAAATCAACACATGTCATAAACAGGAAACTAGAGCATCATGGGTTTGCCTTTTTGAACTGAAGATCCACCTCTGCCCTTAATTAATTGATCAAAAGTCCTGTCTTCAGTTAAAAAAAAGTGACGCCTGGGAAGATTCCTTGAAACAGTTAACAGTTTCGGTGAAGTACTATTTTTGTCACATTTGAGAATACAGTGAAGTGAATTAAAATATGACACGTTCTCTTTCAGGAGGAAATGACAGAGGATGATGTTGAAGACTCCTTTAAAGCCATGTTCCAGCAGTTAGCTGGAGAGGTACTTTACAGTTTTCAATATTTTGAGTGTGCTTTTGTCTAAATCACTGGTTCTCAGGTTCAGTCCTGTGGGACTGGAAGCTTTCATCTGAATCAACTTCTGCTTTTAACGCGACTCCCACATTAATTAAGCAAGCTCTTATTTCACACATTTTGTGTTTTGCTTTCCTTGCAGAAGGTCCAAACCTGTGTTTGCTAAATTTGTATTGAAAGGTAGCAAACAATTATGTATGTATTGTTAGCAGGTGCACCCCTGCTGGAAATCAGTCAGTTAGTCAGTCATTGTCTAACCTGCTCTGTCCCCTAAGGTGGGGTTGCCAGAGCCTGTCCCAGCTAGCATAGGACGCAAAGCAGGAACAAACCTTGGACAGTGCACCATTGAGGGTAATGTGTATTCATTATCTCGATGACATTATTAGAAGTAGGCTTAAGCATGCATCCTACAGTTCTTCTTTTCCACAATGTCACATAAAAGTTTGAAGTGCATGCCAGAAAAGAGCCTGTGGAGCACCCAAAGCTACCCAAAGTGAATTTGGTGGGTTAAATACACTCTTGTGTATCCAGTAAACTATGCAAGTTGTACATTTTGTTTGCACAGGGAAACCAAAGTAAAAGTTTTTTGTTTTTTTTTTAATTTCAGGACATGGAGATCAGCGTGCATGAACTTAGAACCATTCTCAACAGAGTTGTGGGCCGACGTAAGTATTTAAGAAAATGATAGCTTGTCTTTTTTTTGTAAAGTAATTTTATAACAAACTGTACAGTAGGTTGGAATTTTTAATCCCAGCCACTGAAAGAGTTTCATTCATTCACATCGGTGGCACATACTGTATATCTTTTTATAGCTAGAGAAACCGCACATGCCTGACATTTGAGCCGTTTCTTACTTATTTCATTTTACTCGTTACTGTACTACAATGTGACACTTCAAAAGTAGCACAGCATTCCTGTGGGGCAGTGAGTCCTGGATTACACCTGTGTCATCTGGTTTTAGGTCCGGCCAGTTTGTTACTCGCAAGTTTGCAACTCAATTCCTAGCTTAACTAACCTCAGAATTTATCCATCCATCTATTATCCAACCTGCTTTATCCTAACACAGGGTCACAGGGGTCTGCTGGAGCCAATCCCATGCCAACACAGGGCGCAAGGCAGGAAACAAACCCTGGGCAGGGCACACACACCAAGCACACACTAGGGACAATTTTAGGATCGCCAATCCACCTAACCTGCATGTCTTTGGACTGTGGGAGGAAACCGGAGCATCCGGAGGAAGCCCACACAGACACGGGGAGAACATGCAAACTCCACACAGGGAGGACCCAGAAAGCGAACCCGGGTCTCCTTACTGCGAGGCAGCAGCACTACTCACTGCGCCACCATGCCGCCCACCTCAGAATTTAAATTTCTATATTTACAAACTAAATGTAAAACCAACAAAATGCCCCTGTAAATGGATGCTGAAATTAGCAGAACAAGTTTGCCACTGTTTAATACACTGGTTAGAGCCAAAACCAGAAGGTGCAGCCTGGCATTCCAAGACCAAGTTGAGGAAATACTGCTCTGTAGTGTCAAATTCATAATTATTTTTTATTAGTTATGCCTTTAATAGAGAGGATTATAAGAAAAATAATTGGTCTAGAAGCTATGTAGAAATGAACAGCCAAGTCTATCCTGGAACTAAAGAATATCCTGCACAGTCAGGCCAAGGGAAGTACCTCTCTTTAGTCCTGAGCAGAGAGAGCTGCATGAGGGCCTAATCCAGGCGACAGTGTTATGAAAGGCATCAGTAGAAACAATCCAGCAGAGTCTTTTCATTTAAAAAGTGAATTACTTACATAATGTTCACCAAATGGAGAATAAGGGGAAGTACATCTTACATGCAAACCATGCAGCACTTATCACACAAAGTGTTCTGGGAGTCTTCAACAATTTGCTGAATTGTGTGATTGAAGTGAAAACTTTTAAAAATGATCTGGATGAGATACTGGGACAGCGTAGCCCTCTAAGTAACCAGATGAGTCAGACGGACTGAATGGCCTCCTCTCATACATCATCCTCTTCTTACTTCATTCCAGACAAGGATTTAAAGACTGACGGCTTCAGCATGGAGTCCTGCAGAAGTATGGTCAACCTTATGGATGTATCCTTTGGCAAAGTGAAACATCATCACTACTGTTGAGAAGCCTGTTTTTAATATATTAATATATAGAGAGAGACAACTCTATAGGGGCATGTCAGGCAATACACAGTATATAATATATTTATTATATATAAGCATGTTTTTAACAATATTGGAAAATTCACTTTAAAATTTTAAGGATAAATATTTTACTTCATCAGAGCTCTTTGTAAGCAAAGATGCAATGTCCAGGTTGATGCAGCTCAGTAATTCATTTGAACACAATCTGGGTGTTTCCTGTTAGTTCTTGGGTGTTGAATTTAATTCCTACCGGAGGCACTTAACAGCAATAGTTTAATTTTCTTCATACCTTTTCCCAGTCTTTCAGTTTGATCCAATACTCTAAAACAAAATTTCATATCCAAGCTTTGTAACCCCAGCCCTGCTGAGCATTTGCGAGCTTCACCAAGATAATATTTGTTAATAATAAATTCAATCAAGAGCAATATAGATCAGCAGCCAACATTTAACACTGGGCTTTCAGCCACTACAAGGAAAAATGTGATTGCCAGTGCCAATGTAAAGTTTATTTTATTGATATAACTTTGTCATTTTCATTGAATTTGACTTGGTGAAGCTTATACAAATAAAAGTTTAGTGCATGCTTAAAATTTAAGAAAAACAGCGACCACCATTCTCAAACAACCTCTAGACAAACAGTTTCACATAAACACACTCAGGCTGATTCAGATTAATGCGGAAAACTCTTAAGGGCAGCGTATGACTGCTTTACATTCATAAATGGGTCTCCCTTATGTACACACCTGCAGGGTATCATGACAATCGCAGTTCCAATGGCCAGCCCTGCTGGGTCTCATGGGGGCCACCCAGAGGGAGCTCATTTTAGCGAGGTTTCCCCTGACCTGGAAGTACTTCCTCTATGCATTGTGGTAGCACCAGAAGTTCCCGGTAATCAACAAGTTAAGTCTTCCAGTTGTAGTCTTGTGTTTTAAACATGTATTTTTGCTGAAATATTGTTCAATAAACCACTTCCAGAAAAGACACTTGAAATGGAATTATTCTGCTCAACCAGATACAGTCATATGAAAATGTTTGGGAACCCCTCTTAATTCTTTGGATTTTTGTTTATCATTGGCTGAACTTCCTTTTAATATCTGACATGCCTTATGGAAACAGTAGGATTTCAGCAGTGACATTTAAGTTTATTGGATTAACAGAAAATATGCAATATGCATCATAATAAAATTAGACAGGTGCATAAATTTGGTCACCCAACAGAGATATGACATCAGTACTTAGTTGATCCTCCTTTTGCACATATAACAGCCTCTAGACGCTTCCTATATCCTTTGATGAGTGTCTGGATTCTAAAAGAAGGTATTTCTGACCCCATTCTTCCATACAAAATCTCTCCAGTTCAGTTAAATTTGATGGCTGCCAAGCACAGGCAGCCTTCTTTAAATCATTCCATAGATTTGCGATAATATTTAAGTCAGGGGACTGTGACGGCCATTCCAGAACATTGTACTTCTCCATCTGCATGAATTCCTTTGTAGATTTCGAACTGTGTTTCAGGTCATTGTCTTGTTGGAATATCCAACCCCTGCGTAACTTCAACTTTGTGACTGATGCTTGAACATTATCCTGAAGAATTTGTTGAATTTGGGTTGAATTCATCCGACCCTCGACTTTAACAAGGGCCCCAGTCCCTGGACTAGCCACACAGCCCCACAGCATGATGGAACCTCCACCAAATCTGACAGTAGGTAGCAGGTGTTTTTCTTGGAATGTGATGTTCTTCTTCCGCCATGCAAAGGGCTTTTTGTTATGACCAAATAACTCAATTTGTGTCTCATCAGTCCAAAGCACTTTGTTCCAAAATTAATCTGGCTTGTCTAAATGAGCATTTGCATACAACAAGAGAATCTGTTTGTGGCGTGAGTGCAAAAAGGGCTTCTTTGACATCACCCTGCCATACAGATATTCTTTGTGCAAAATGCGCTGAACTGTAGAACGATGTACAGATACACCATCTGCAGCGAGATGTTCTTGCAGGTCTTTGGAGGTGATCTGTAGGTTGTCTGTAACCATTCTCACAATCCTGCTCATATGCCGCTCCTGTATTTTTCTTGGCCTGCCAGACCTGCTGGGTTTAACAGCAACTGTGCCTGTGGCCTTCCATTTCCTGATTCCATTCCTTGCAGTTGAAACTGACAGTTTAAACCTCTGAGATGGCTTTTTGTAGCCTTCTCCTAAACCATGAGACTGAACAATCATTGTTTTCGGATCTTTTGACAGTTGCTTTGAGGATCCCATGTTGTCTGGCACTCTTCAGAGGAGAGTCAAAGGGAAAAACAACTTGCAGTTGACCACCTTAAATACCTTTTACCACCACTGTCCATGAAGTTCAAGGCTTAACAAACTCATCCAGCCAAGTAATCGGCATTGAGCAGTGACAGGCATTCAAATCAGCAAAATTACAAGGGGACTCACCTTTTTGCACAGCCAGTTTTTCACATTTCATTTAATTTCATACAACTAAATACTGTTTCACTAAAAATCTTTGTTTGGAAAACATCCCAGTACTCTGATGTTCCTAGGAAATGAAAGACATACCAATGTTATCTTTTTTGTTGAAAATGGAGTAAATTATTACGTAGGCTGAGAGGGGGTTCCCAAACTTTTTCTTATAACTGTAAATCAGCATGGCATCTCTTGACCATTTATGGGGCGTGGGGAATGGCAAGGGCACAGCCAGCACCTTTCAAACAACAGTAATTGAAGCCAGTTGTTCAGTTTAGTATGTATAACTACCCGTGGATGGTTTCTTCTGATTTAATTGATGATAATAGTCCATCCCATTTCTAAAAGTATTCTTTTAATTTTGCAGGACAACAAAGATTTTGCTTTCTGAACATTTTTGGGGCGTATCTGGCAGATTTTGGCCTGCTGATCACAAAAGTCACCTTTGCATTTTCCTATTGCCTACTGTTTTAATGCAGTCACATATTTTTGTAATTTCTCTCATAAGTGTATACATATTCAGTACAACAACTACTACTGGAGCATGTGTGCTGATCAAAAAATGTGGCAATGATACTAGGAATGGAGCTGAAATACACCAAATGCTGTCGTTTCATTTGTGAAAGTTATAGCCGTGCTGAAGAGCCTCATTACATTAAAAAGAACTGGCTGCACTGTAAGGGCAGAAACAAAGAAACGAACCAACAATGATATTTTTGCCCCCTCTTCATATAAAACATAGACCGATGAAACATTTTTTGAAAGCGATGAACAAGGAAGGTGTAGGATTTTTGGTATTAGAGACCAATGTTTCTACCAATAGCTGATGACAAGTTTAAGAAAGGCATGTTTGTTAGTCCACAAATTGGACACAAATCATTGTTGACAGGTGACTTGCTGTTCTTTTAGTTTGGGCAGGTGAAATCACATGGAAGGCATTCAAGGATGTTGTTAAGGTTTTTTTTGATTACTACAGAGCACCAGAGTAGATCCAGCTGGTTAAAAACATACAGTACATCAAACATACCAACCATAAAGTTCAACATGTTGCTAATATTCATGTTCTACATTCACTCTTGGACTTCTTCCCTGCTAATCTTGGTGTAGTTAATGATGAACAGAGAGAAAGGTTTCACCAGGGCATTGCAACGATAGAAAATCTTTTAGGACAAGTGGAATCTGTCAATACTGGCTGACTATTGAAACTTGAAGCATCAGATGCTGAGTACAAATGAAAATCAGCAACAAAACATGTTTAGTTCAATTGAACGAATGCATTGTGTCAGCACCATTAAGTGATTAAACACACTACATTCAATAAAAGTTAATTTCATGTTTCCCAACATTCCTATGTAATTCAGTCAATCTGAAAATATATTTGTGTTCAGCTTGAAGCCATCTATCAGAATTACCAAAAAACATTCAGTAAGCAAAATGTTTGAAAACAATTGTCGTGCAGAGTTTAATATGGTTCAACATTACTGATTATTTGAGTGTAAACATAATGTTAATTAACCCTTAACAAATGTAAAATACATTTCTTTGTTAGCCCATTTTTTGCATAACGCGGATGTCTATTTTAGACTGGAAATAATGGTCCGTTCATGCATACAGGGTGGTCCAGATCTAATTATGCAATTATGAAAAGGCGGACATATCACACCCGCTGTTCGACTGACAACCGTCTCCTTGCCATTTTGGAATGCAGGGCAGGTGCTGCCATCTATCGGCAACAAAAATAATTTTTTGTGAATTCTCTATGTAATAAACTTAAGAGTTATAGCGTGGGTGGCACGGTGGCGCAGTGGGTAGTGCTGCTGCTTCGCAGTTAGGAGACCCGGGTTCACTATATTCCCGGGTCCTCCCTGCGTGGAGTTTGCATGTTCTCCCCGTGTCTGCGTGGGTTTCCTCTGGGCGCTCTGGTTTCTTCCCACAGTCCAAAGACATGCAGGTTAGGTGCAATCTCTAGTTGATGGGTGTGGGTGTGCCCTGCGGTGGGCTGGCACCCTGTCCGGGGTTTGTTTCCTGCCTTGCGCCCTGTGTTGGCTGAGATTGGCTCCAGCAGACCCCCGTGACCCTGTAGTTAGGATATAGCGGGTTGGATAATGGATGGATGGATGGATAATGGATGGATGGATGGATGGATGGAAGTTATAGCGTAATGAAAATTGCATAATTAGATCTAGACCACCCTATACATACATTTGTATCACAAGTTTAGCTGAGTGTTGAAATACCAATGGATGAGGTAAGGTCATGTTGACCCTTTTCTACATTTGAACCTCTCTAGGTAAGAATGTTACATCATTACACTGAATTACTAAATGAAGTGTAAATTAACTGATATCCACTTTGATGTCACAGAAGGCAGATCAGCTACATTTAACTTTATTTAGCCTTGGCATTCTTGCAAAAATTTCCTTAACCAGTTTATTCTCAGAAAGATGGCAGTGCTCGTTTGGGATTGGTGGAATTTCAGATTCTTTGGAACAAGATCAGAAAATGGCTGGTAAGTTCCCATTGACAGTCTTGTCAGAAAAATCACATCCTGTCATTGTTGAGTGCTGTGTTATACTATGCCGTTTACTAGAATAGCATTTTGATTGAAATCTATTTGCAAAATTATTTATTGGCACCCATTTACTTTACCTTAAGTCAGAACCTGGCAACAGTAAATACTTTGACTTTTGAAGCCCGTCCTATGGCAGTAGTACATTGGATTTGTGCATTGTGACACTTGCTTGTCAATTATTAAGCCAGTTCCAAAAGTACAGCGAGGCAGATGTGGATGGTTGCTCTCATGTCAAATTTACTTATTTTTGAAAGGCACTGGATTTATTGTATTAGGAAATGAACTGGAATACCTGATGGAAGAGATTTTTACTGCAATTACTGTTGGTCAGATACGTGCCCCTGAGTTTACTATATGGTCACTTTGCTGGCTAGTCAGAAAAGAAAGGCATTCATATATCTGAAGTACACAGTATTGCAAAAAACCTACTGCTGCACCAGGCTTCCATAGACAGCTGTCATCCCTTGGTATCCAGTAGACAATATAGATTAGAACAGGCATTTCAGCCCATTCAGTGGCCTGGCTTCGGTATAAAACCCATCACCTGTGTACCACAAAACACTCTACCCTGGTCTCTCTTGCTCAGTTTCACATACCTGTTCTTCTTTCTAATGACCCTTTCGTAAATGTCTCCCTAAATTTCAAAGTCATCTGGAATGTTGACAGGACTTTTAGACCTCCAGATACGGAGTTGCCTGCCCATCAGTGCTTTCTAGACAAACTAACAGTCTTGCTATCCACCAAGTGTGCAAGGCCAGTTCAAAATGTCTGCTCCAATTGTACAGCAGACTTGTCTCTTTTTTGTGACTTTGCTGCCCCCTTTTGGCCAGTAGCAGCTGCCACGGCCTCCCTCTGATCCACAGAGAGTCCTCTTTTTCTCTGTCGGTCTCTTAGTTGTTATTATCTGACCACAATACTCTAAGGGGGTTTCTTTGTCTTTGTGATTGTAGACATCTCTGTAGCCCATCACAGACCCTTTCTCTGTCTTGTACAAGTTTAGTGTCTCCTGTAGAGTAAATGTAGTTTATCTGGCTGCCATGATTAAGTTTATGTGTAAGGTGCAACATTTTTATTCCTTAAGTGGAAAGGACACAATTAACTAGTATTTAGTGGGAAAATAATACAACGTTCTAAAACCCGTAATTCAGTTAAAGTTCTCTGTGGCACCATACCCTATGCCAGCATCATGTGGCACCCTGCAGGAACAAGCCAGGGATGGAGCACTAGACCATTACAGCTCTGGTAAAGTACGACTTCAGTTAGTTAGAATGATTTATATTCTGATTTGAGACAGTTTAAGGGCTGATACCATAACAGTGCTAAATGCTCAATGATGTTGCTGTGGGGAGAACTGAAAGAAAAAAAACTCTGGATTTGTTTTTCTTTTTTGTTTTAATTCCAGGGTATCTTCAGGCAGTATGACTTGGACAAATCAGGAACCATGAGTTCTTATGAAATGCGTCTTGCTCTTGAATCTGCAGGTAACTGTCACCACCTTTTGCAGTTTATTAGGATGCAATTCTACAAAGGAAAAAAACTTCAGTTTGTACAGAAAGAGGTTCAGCTTTGCTAGGTTTTAATGGTTCAGTCATGAACTTCAACAATAATTCTACAATTTTGACTTGGAATCAGTAAAGTATCAATGGTCATCATGTATTAAAAAATTTTGTTGGGCGCTTGACGAGACTGCAAATGTTTTCAAAATTTAAAAAAAAGAAAGGCACATTTTCTAGGGTTTTTAAGTTGTCGGCATTCAGCATCAAGGAGTTTTTTGCTTTGGTTCCTAACAACGTTCATGATTGCTGACAATCGTCATATCATCAATCTGTCTATCATAGCACAGTTTGATCATTTATACTGTGCCATCTATCTGTAACAACAACCTTCACTGATCCTTTTATCATTGATGTCTTTATCTGTTCTCCTGTCTGTCTATCTGTTGTGGTAGTTCAGCCTCAGCACAGACAGACACAGACATGATGTTCCAAAAAATACACTCTTTACTAATAAAAGTCCAGCACACAACACAGTGTCCCTGCACCAAACACCTTTCTTCCGGTCTTTTCTCACCTCTCCGGACTTCTCCTACCGCCTTTCCACCTCTCCTCATGAGTGTTGCCTTCTTCCTCCTGACTTGGCTCCCTCACTTGGAGGAGGCGGCCTCTTTTATAATCACCCGGATGTGCTCCAGGTGCTCTCTGATGATTTTCCAGTGGCACTTCCTGGTGTGGCGGAAGTGCTGCATGAGCACCCGGAAGCACTTTGGGTGTCCCTGGAATCTCTTCCGACAGCACTTCTGGGTGTGGTGGAAGTGCTGACACCCAGGGCTCTGCAATCCTCGGGGCGTCTCCCTGTGGTGGCCACGGGACCCAATGGGGTTGAGCTTCCATGATCCATTCTTGTGGCCCAAGGGAGGTATAATCCCTCTCCTGGTCCTTCTAGGCATCCCAGCTGGGCATGGGTCCTGGCCGTCCGCCACACTGTCTGTGTAATATAGTACCCTCTGTCTGTCTATCTATCCATTATATAGTTTCTTTCATATCTATCTTTCTACAGTATCACACAGTGTCTTTCATACTTATCCTTCTATAATACAGGTGCTGGTCATAAAATTAGAATATCATGACAAAGTTGATTTATTTCAGTAATTCCATTCAAAAAGTGAAACTTGTATATTAGATTCATTCATCACACACAGACTGATGTATTTCAAATGTTTATTTTTTTTAATTTTGATGATTATAACTGACAACTAATGAAAGTCCCAAATTCAGTATCTCGGAAAATTAGAATATCAATTAAGACCAATGCAAAAAAAGGATTTTTAGAAATGTTGGCCAACTGAAAGGTATGAACATGAAAAGTATGAGCATGTACAGCACTCAATATTTAGTTGGGGCTCCTTTGGCCTGGATTACTGCAGCAATGTGGCGTGGCATGGAGTTGATCAGTCTGTGGCACTGCTCAGGTGTTATGAGAGCCCATGTTGCTCTGATAGTGGCCTTCAGCTCTTCTGAATTGTTGGGTCTGGCGTATTGCATCTTCCTCTTCACAATACCCCATAGATTTTCTATGGGGTTAAGGTCAGGCGAGTTTGCTGGCCAATCAAGAACAGGGATACCATGGTCCTTAAACCAGGTACTGGTAGCTTTGGCACTGTGTGCAGGTGGCAGGTCCTGTTGGAGTTCGTCAGCAGAAGGTAGCATGAAGTGCTCTAAAACTTCCTGGTAGACGGCTGCATTGACCTTGGACCTCAGAAAACACAATGGACCAACACCAGCAGATGACATGGCACCCCAAACCATCACTGACTATGGAAACTTTACACTGGACCTCAAGCAACGTGGATTCTGTGCCTCTCCTCTCTTCCTCCAGACCTTGATTTCCAAAGGAAATGCAAAATTTACTTTCATCAGAGAACATAACTTTGGACCACTCAGCAGCAGTCCAGTCCTTTTTGTCTTTAGCCCAGGCGAGACGCTTCTGACGCTGTCTCTTGTTCAAGAGTGGCTTGACACCAGGAATGTGACAGCTGAAGCCCATGTCTTACATACGTCTGTGCCTGGTGGTTCTTGAAGCACTGACTCCAGCTGCAGTCCACTCTTTGTGAATCTCCCCCACAGTTTTGTTTCACAATCCTCTCCAGGGTGTGGTTATCTCTATTGCTTGTACACTTTTTCTACCACATCTTGTCCTTCCCTTCGCCTCTCTATTAATGTGCTTGGACACAGAGCTCTGTGAACAGCCAGCCTCTTTAGCAATGACCTTTTGTGTCTTGCCCTCCTTGTGCAAGGTGTCAATGGTCGTCTTTTGGACAACTGTCAAGTCAGCAGTCTTCCCCATGATTGTGTAGCCTACAGAACTCGACTGAGAGACCATTTAAAGGCTTTTGCAGGTGTTTTGAGTTAATTAGCTGATTAGAGTGTGGCACCAGGTGTCTTCAATATTGAACCTTTTCACAATATTCTAATTTTCAGAGATACTGAATTTGGGACTTTCATTAGTTGTCAGTTATAATCATCAAAATTAAAAGAAATAAACATTTGAAATACATCAGTCTGTGTGTAATGAATGAATCTAATATACAAGTTTCACTTTTTGAATAGAATTACTGAAATACATCAACTTTGTCATGATATTCTAATTTTATGACCAGCACCTGTAGAACACATTTCATATCTATTATATAGTGCCTCACATCTCTCTATCTAGTTATCATAGAGTGCTGTTCACGTTTATCTATTTATCAATCACATAGTGCCCTTCTATCTATCTATCTATCATATAGTGCAGGGGTGCCCAATGCGTCGATTGCGATCGACCGGTAGATCGCGTTGCATTCAAAAAAGATTTTTTTTTAAATGTTAGTCTATCATATATCCTCCCTATGGAATTTGCCACTTGATTGACATACAGGACGGCCAGTCTGAGATCTCTTCTCTTCTAACACACTGCTCATCCCGCACGCACAATCAAACGAGCGAGCTACTGCAAAACTCTGGCTATGATCTAGTTAGCCTTCCAATTTATATCGACTAAAGATAGGATTTAAAAAAGTTGTTTGGGGAGAGTATGGGCTGGATGTGGAATTGGAAGAGGATTTTTTTTCTCTCACAATGTCACAATCGAAGTGTGTTTGTCTGATCTGTCAATCTGTCATTGCTATTCCAAAGAAGGAAAATGTGGAAAGGCACTTTCGAACTGTTCATAAAAACTGCGAAACTGACGTCCTTCCAAAAAGCAATCTGAGAAAGAGAAAGGAGAGGGAACTAAAATCGCAGTTAATCGGACAGCACTCGGCTGAATTCAAAAGCTCCTTGACTGCGCTACTTATTTATGCGAGTCAGCCTTTTCCCACATGACGATTATTAAATCCAAATACTGTAGTGACCATAAATGTATTGAATTATTGTGCCATAAAGGTTATTCAGTTATGCAAGGTACGACAACATACATTTTATGTATAAAGTATATTCAGTGTATATATACAGTATATATATATATATATATAGTACAGGCCAAAAGTTTGGACACACCTCCTCATTCAATGTGTTTTCTTTATTTTCATGACCATTTCCAGCACTCCATCACTCTCCTTCTTGGTCAAATAGCCCTTACACAGCCTGGAGGTGTGTTTGGGGTCATTGTCCTGTTGAAAAATCAATGATCGTCCAACTAACCTGACTTCTGCACAACACAACTGCTGGTCCCAACCCCATTGATAAAGCAAGAAATTCCACTAAATAACCCTGATAAGGCACACCTGTGAAGTGAAAACCATTTCAGGTGACTACCTGTTGAAGCTCATCGAGAGAAGGCCAAGAGTGTGCAAAGCAGTAATCAGAGCAAAGGGTGGCTATTTTGAAGAAACTAGAATATAAAACATGTTTTATTTTGAAGAAACTAGAATATAAAACATGTTTTCAGTTATTTCACCTTTTTTGTTAAGTACATAACTCCACATGTGTTCATTCATAGTTTTGATGCCTTCAGTGAGAATCTACCAATGTAAACGGTCATGAAAATAAAGAAAACACATTGAATGAGGAGGTGTGGCCAAACTTTTGGCCTGTACTGTATGTATATATATATATATATATATATATATATATATATATATATATATATATATAATTTTAATGTAGGTGGATCATTTCGACCTGGTCATTTTAAAAGTAGCTTGTAAGCCAAAAAAGTGTGGGCACCCCTGATATAGGGCCTTTCCTATCTCTCTATCTCTCTCTCTCTGTCTCTCTCAGTGGTTCTGTCCTGGAGACCCCAGTCTGTTGTTGCAGGTTTTCCTTCCTGCCACCTTCTCTTTGTAATTGGACTCTTAGCCTAATTAAGTGGGTTGTTATTTTCCAAGTCCTGTGTTTTTGGCACAATGTAGAAATTAATAAACTATTGACATGCAGACTTTTCTTTGTATTCATTGCTTACATTATTTTAATTAATACTTTTTAACTTTCAGTGTACCATTCTTTATTATTTTAATGTTTTTCTCTTTTTTCAGGTTTCAAACTAAACAATAAAATAAACCAGGTTCTTGTTGCAAGGTATGCAGATAAGGACATGATTGATTTTGACAATTTTATCAGCTGCATAGTGAAACTGGAAGTCATGTTTAGTAAGTAATGTTTTTCTTTACTTTATGCGTCTGTCGCCATTCATTGTGTATTTAAGACTTCTGTTGATGAGATCTGATCAGCTATAATTAAACACAAAGGATGTAGAGCCATTAAGTACCACTTTCAGTTTACTGACACTTTTTCATAGTTTCTAAAATTTATGAACAAAGATGAGATGGAGCAACATAAACTCTACTTAAAATAAATGATTGTGGGTGAAGTATTTGGCACAGAAAACTGAGACTTCTTCGCCCTTTCCATTTTTAAATGTTTTTTCTGTTTAAAAATATCCATAATTTATATCAGAGTGTCGACAACATAAGGAAATGAGCAGTTATCAGCCTGGATGGGCTTTTCAGGATTTAATTTGTCTGCACGAGATGTGAGCACTGCTCACAAAATGATTGGCAGAGTTGGAATGCAAAGCCAAAACACTCCTAAGTTACTGGGAACTACGGAATAATGGAATGGCGGGTGAGACGTAACAAGCCTAGCAAAAGAGAGCTGCTGAGACCGAAGGGACCCCCTAGAGCCGGGCCGACAATAACTCAGACCCAGGAGGGCCGCAGGGACTACAGCTTTTCATTCCAGCCACTTTCTTAATTAGTGATGAAATCATTTTGTGAATGGGACACACTTTTGTCTGTTTACATGACTTGCTTTTTAAGATTCAGTGTGGAACATGGAGGTGAAGATTTTTGGGATGTTATGAAGGTTGAGTGATTAGAGTTGGGGAATATGTGTTCTCTACTAAAACAAACTTTCAGTGGCCATGAAGAAGAGGTCTGTCCTTCATCGTGTGTTCACTGTCATGGCATACATTGAATCTAAGTCTCTGACAGATGAAAAGAAGATTTTACTTGAAGTTTAACGTTCATCAGTGAGTAAGGAGTTCCTTCTTAACTTTAGAAATACTAAGAAATAGTCAAAGGTAGAGACAGGCTATAGAGCAGGGGTCTCCAACTCCAGTCCTGGAGAGCTACTGTGGCTGCAGGTTTTCATTCTAACTCTTTTCTTAATTAGTGACCAGTTTTTACTGCTAATTAACTATTTCCCTTTATTTTAATTGACTTTTCTTGAGACTTTGACCACTGAATTGATTCTTTTTTCCTTAAACGGCACCTAAACCTAAATTTGATGTGAAGTGAGCCAACAGAGGAGCAAGTAAGTTGGGGCCTCAAACTCCAACCAACTTCACTTCATTCAGTTTCTTAATTTGAAGCTAATTCTTGTTGCTAATTAAACCCGTTATTTAATTCCAGGGCGCTTATTCTGCCATGGCAGACATTTCCAAAACTGTTGATTTTCTTTTTTAAGAGCGCCGTCAAGATGTTTTATGGACCTGAACAGATCAACATTACTGAGGCCTTCACCTTTCTTGATTTCCAGTTATTGTGTGATGGACGCAGGTTGTTGTTTATGTGTTGGTACATTTTGTGTCTTAATATTGTTTGGTTGCTAATTAAGGAAAAAAGAAATAATTAAGTGGCCTGAGTCTTAAGTTGGGCATCAATTAACATTAAGGCAAAGTGTTAATTAGCAGCAAAATCTGGTCACTAATTAAGAAAAGGGTTAGAATGAAAACCTGCAGCCACAGTAGCTCTCCGGGACTGGAGTTAGAGACCCCTGCTATAGACATTCAGCACGATGTCAGCCAGTAGCATTAAACAACAGCATTACAATTATTCATCAAGATTTGCTGTATAAAGTCCAATCCGTGCGTATGTTTTTAGGAATGTGTCGATCTATTTGCAAACTAATTTAGAACAACATATTATTAATGGTAGAGCTCATTAGAAAAAGGTCAGTCAGTCAGTAAGTCATTTGCTAACCCACTTAGTCCTGAACATAGTTGTGGGGGTCTGCCAGAGCCTATCCCACCTAGCATAGGGAGCAAGGCAGAAACAAACCCTGGACAGGACGCCAGTCCATCACTGGGTGAAAACGCATGCACGCACACACACCAATCACACGCTGGGGGCAATTAAGTGTCGCCAATGCACGTAACCCGCATGTTTCTGGACAGTGGGAGGAAACCCACACAGACACGGGGAGAACATGCAAATGCCACGTAGGGAGGACCCGGGACGTGAACCCTGGCCTCCTTACTGCGCCACCATGCCATCCCTTTCGAAAAACGTTATTTGAAAATAATGTTATGTCAGGCAAAGTCAGTAAACTGCATCAGTTTGTTTTTTTGACTACTTTATTCCTTAGGCAGTGCCATGAATCAATGAACTTAATTTAGTGATCATTTATACTGTCTTTTTACTAGGGTGCCATTATGAATGTAGAGAAAAGCCAAGCAAAATGACCCCTTTTATTGGCTAACTAAAAAGATTACAATATGCAAGCTTTCGAGGCAACTCAGGCCCCTTCTTCAGGCAAAATAAACTGGTCAAAAAATTAAAGGAACACTTTGAAAACACATCAGATCTCAATGGGAAAAAGAAATCCTCCTGGATATCTATACTGATATAGACTGGGTAATGTGTTAGGAACGAAAGGATGCCACATCGTTTGATGGAAATGAAAATGATCAACCTACAGAGCCCTGAATTCAAAGACGCCCCAAAAATCAGAGTGAAAAAGTTATGTGGCAGGCTAGTCCATTTTGCCAAAATTTAATTGCAGCAACTCAAAATTGTACGCAGCACTTTGTATGGCCCCGTGTTCTTGTATACATGCCTGACAACATCGGTGCATGCTTCTAATGAGATGACAGATGGTGTTGTGGGGGATCTCCTCCCAGATCTGGACCAGGGCATGACTGAGCTCCTGGACAGTCTGAGATGCAACCTGGTGGCATTGGATGGACCAAAACATAATGTCCCAGAGGTGTTCTATTGGATTTAGGTCAGGAAAGTGTGGTGGCCAGTCAATGGTATCAATTCCTTCATCCTCCAGGAACTGCCTGCATACTCTCACCACATGAGGCCAGGAATTGTCGTGCACCAGGAGCCACTGTACCAGCATAGGGTCTGACAATGGGTCTAAGGATTTCATCCTGATACCTAATGGCAGCCAAGGTGCCTTTGTCAAGCCTGTAGCGGTCTGTGTGACCCTCCATGGATATGCCTCCCCAGACAATCATTAACCCACCACCAAACTGCTCATGCTGAATGATGTTACAGGCAGCATAATGTTCTCCATGGCTTCTCCAGACCCTTTCACTTCTGTCACGTGCTCAGGGTGAACCTGCTCTCATCTGTAAGGCACAGGGCACCAGTGGTGCATCTGCCAATTCTGGTATTCTATAGCGAATGCCAATCGAGCTGCATGCTGCTGGGCAGTGAGCTCAGGGCCCATTAGAGGACATGGGGCCCTTGGGTCACCCTCATGAAGTCTTTCTGGTTGTTTGGTCAGAGACATTCACACCAGTGGCCTGCTGGAGGTCATTTTGTAGGGCTCTGGCAGTGCTCATCCTGTTCCTCCTTGCCCAAAGGAGCAGATACTGGTCCTGCTGATGGGTTATGGACCTTCTATGGCCCTCTCCAGCTCTCCTAGAGTAAACTGCTTGTCTCCTAGAATCTCCTCCATGCCCTTGAGACTGTGCAGGGAGACACAGCAAACCTTCTGGCAATGACACGTATTGATGTGCCATCCTGGAGAAGTTGGACTACCTGTGTAACCTCTGTAGGGTCCAGGTATCGCCTCATGCTACCAGTAGTGACACTGACTGTAGCCAAATGCAAAACTAGTGAAGAAACAGTCAGAAAAGATGAGGAGGGAAAAATGTCAGTGGCCTCCACCTGTTAAACCATTCCTGTTTTGGGGCCATCTCATTGTTGCCCCTCTAGTGCATCTGTTGTTAATTTCATTAACACCACAGCAGCTGAAACTGATTAACAACCCCCTCTGCTACTTAACTGACCAGATTAATATCCCATAAGTTTCATTGACTTTATGCTATACTCTGATTAAAAAGTGTTCCTTTAATTCTTTTGAGCAGTATATAATACAGAAACTGGAGTTCCCTGTGTTTATATACGCACTAAGACCAGTAACAACATTGGTAAATCTTTAAATGAGAAATCTTAAATGTAAAAAATTAATAGATTCATTAAGGCTAGGGTTAATTTAACAAGAGAGAGAAGAACAATGTATGGTCAAGATCTTTGGTTTAACGTAGCAACACAGATGTTCCTGTGGCGGCCCACTTCAACAGCCATGGACACCGTGAGAGGGACGTTAAAGTCACAGTGCTTATGGGCAACTTCAGAACACAGCAAGAGAGAAAAGAATGGGAAGTCAAACTCATGTTAAAATTTAATACATTACAACATGGCTTGAACAGAGACAAGAGTTTTATAACCAGGTATGAGGACTGTTTGCATCTCTCAGACTGACACAGACAACCTGACCACAGACCCACATTGTTTTGAAAAACTCATCACAAACTTCAAAGGACTTTGTTGGACAGTTATCTTATCTAAAGATCTTGACCGTACATTGTTCTTCTCTCTCTTGTTAAATGAACCCGAGTCTGAAGGAATCTATTAATTTTTTACATTTAAGAATTCTCATTTTTAAAAACTGTCACATACTTGAAAGAAAACAAAAGTGATTACTGTTTTTTTTTATTATTATATGGCCATTGTTTGTCTATTTATGACGATAATCCTCTTCTTGGGTGCCAGTATGGTATCCATTTTCTTATTTGGGTCCTCCAATTAAAATGTCTTAAGAGATAACGGCCAAGCTGTCCCAATATCTCGTCCAGATGCCTTATAAAGGTTGTCAAGGCTTCAGCCGCTTCACTAGCAAGATGGTGTGTCACAGCTACTACTGTGCCTCCGTAAATATTGAGATTAAAATACATAAGTAATTGGATAAAAGCATCCTCCTCTTACTCTGTGCGGTTACAGCAGCATTTCGCTGAAAATAAAAGTCAAATTTCCTGGTAAACACCAGCGCTTTGTTAAGCAGCCTTCTGGTAAATCTCCAGCTTGCTGAGTGATCAGCCTTGTGGCGCCTCGCCTTTTATTAAACTGCAGACTCCCTTCCCTTGGCAGATGGTGGACAAACACAGACGTTAAATACAAAATGACACAATAAAGGGAAAAACAAACCATCAGGTTCGAGGGTTTTATTAGTCTAAAGTGCGTTGAGGACGTGAGGCACATCTGACTCTTCGATTTTAAAATTTATGAAGTTAGAATTTGTTTTTACTTCTGCATGAGACATTCCACTTGTGTCTTCCTTTATAAATACTTGGCTGAAATATTTATTCAGCTCATTTGCTATTTCCTTCTCCTTTTCAATGATTTCTCCATTCGTGTCCTTAAGATTTTTGAATTTCTCTTCAGTTCAGTTCTTTGTCTTCTCTTGTGTTAATTCCATGTGCTTCTTTATCACATCCTCGTGGTGCAGAATTTATTTTGTTCACAGCAGATGTTGTGTCGTAATAAAAATACAAGGACTGGTTGTTACTATGGGGGTGGCACAGTGATCAGCTCTGCGGCCTCACCGCTCCACCATCTTGGGTTCAAGTTCTACCCAATGCATGTCCTGCGTAGAGTTTGCACATATGCACAGATATCTTGAAGTAGCCCAGTATCCTTCCACATTTGAAGGTTAGGTTGCTTATCAGGTCTGCTTTAACCCTGCTTGAGGGCGAGTGTGTCCAATAATGGGTCAGCCATGTTCAGAATAGTGGTTGGATAAACTCCAGCCTGCTGTGACCCTTAACCAGAAGGTCCTGATTGGAATACGAATGAACAAATGAACATTAGAACACTCTAGACGAGAACAGGCCATTCAGACCAACAAAGCTCACCAGGCCTGTCCACTTGTTTCTTCTAAAAAAACATCAAGTCGAGTTTTGAAAGTCCCTAACGTCTTACTGTCTACCACACTACTTGGTCGCTTATTCCAAGTGTCTATCGTTCTTTGTGTAAAGAAAAACTTCCTAAAATTTGTGTGAAATTTATTTACCCTTAAGTTTCCAACTGTGCCCCCATGTTCTTGATGAACTCATTTTAAAATAACGGTCTTGATCCACTATACTAATTCCCTTCATAATTTTAAACACTTCAATCATGTCACCTCTTAATCTTCTTTTGCCTAAAATGTAAAGGCTCAGCTCTTTTAATCTTTCCTCACAATTCAACCCCTGTAGCCCTGGAATCAGCCTAGTCGCTCTTCTCTGGACCTTTTCTTGTGCTGTTATGTCCTTTTTGTAACCTGGAGACCAAAACTGCACACAGAACTCCAGATGAGGCCTCACCAGTGTGTTATAAAAGTTGAGCAGAACCTCCTGTGACTTGTACTCCACACACCAAGGCGCTATATAACCTGACATTCTGTTAGCCTTCTTAATGGCTTCTGAACACTGTTAGGAAGTTGATAGCTTGGAGTCCACTACCACTCCTAAATCCTTCTCATAAGGTGTACTCTCGATTTCCGACCGCCCATTGTGTATTCAAACCTAACATTTTTACTTCCTATGTGTAATACTTTACATTTACTGACATTAAATTTCATCTGCCACAAATCTGCCCAAGCCTGTATGCTATCCAAGTCCTTTTGTAATGATATAACGGATTCCAAATTATCTGCTAATCCACCTATCTTGGTATTATCTGCAAACTTAACCAGCTTGTTACTTATATTCCTATCTAAATCATTTATATGTATTAAAAATATCAGCGGCCCTAGCACTGATCCCTGCTGGTCACCACTCTTAACATCGGCCAGTTCTGATGAGGTTCCTCGCGCCATCACCCTCTGCTTCCTGTGTTTCAGCCAATTCTGCACCCATCTAAAAACATCACCCTGAACTCCCACTTCTTTTAACTTGATGCCCATCCTCTCATGTGGCACCTTATCAAATGCTTTCTGAAAGTCCAGATAAATAATATCATAAGCTCCACTTTGATCGTATCCTTTTGTTACCTCCTCATAGAATTCCAGCATGTCAGTAAAACACGACCTCCCTCTTCTGAACCCGACCCATGCTGACTGTTCAGAAAATCTCCTGTCCTTGCCAGGTGTTGCTCAATCTTATCCTTAATAATTCTGTCCATTCATTTTCCTGTGATGCATGTTAAGCTTACTAGCCTATAATAATTCTTTACATTTATACAGCGCTTTTCTCACTGCTCGAAGCACTCAGCAATTGCAGGTTAAGGGCCTTGCTCAATGGCCCATCAGAGCAGAGTCCCTTTTGACATTTACAGGATTCGAACTGGCAACCTTCCGATTGCCAGTGTAGATCCCTAGTCACCCTTTTTATATAATGGGATGATATTTGCCATTGTTCTTCGGAATCTCTCCAGTGCACAGTGACTTCCTAAAAATGTGTGTCCCTGAACATACTGAATGTTGTAATCAAAGTATGTATCAAATGCTAAGGCTTCTATTAATCCCAGGTAGTTTATAACATAACATAACTCTTAAGCCCACTAAGTCCAGTTCACGGTTGTATGGGATTCGGGTCTTTGTCATCTCTATGGTAGCAAACGAGGAACCAACACTGAATGGGGCGCACTTTCACCTGGCCAGTTTGTAATATCTATGACCATCATGCTCACCAGAAATATTAAAACCATTAGATGTGATTTAACTGTTACAATAAACTGGAACCTTCAACCAACATCCTCAACCCCCTCTTAATTCTGTTCAGGGTTATGGTGGGCCGGGACCTAACCTGGATACATCAGGCACAAGGTAGGAAACAGCCCTTGACCGTCCCAGTTACACACACGTCAATTTGGCATTATCAGTGGAAATCCTGCAAAGGAGTTGATATTGGTCCCATTTATTAGGCAGTGGTTTATACTGTAAGTCTAATAATGCATTTCTGTGTATTTGCATGATAGAAACCTTTCAATTATCCAATCGATTGACCACTGATGTAAACCGTACAATTTTTACTCCACATGACTTGATTGGTGATCGGTTAATTGGCCAACCTCAGCAAATAGCTTTTCTTCAGTCCCTTTTTTTTTGTAAGCTTTACGGTGATTTTGTTGTCATGATCCTTTAATCAATGTGCTCTGTACCTGACGAAGTGCACGTGTCTTTTTTGGGACCAGAATGCCCCATAAACTGAGAGCAGCCAGGCAGATTATGAAAGGAAAGGGAATATCAGAATATTGGGATTTTCCTTTAAAGAAGGTAGAGAAAGAAACTGAGAAAAGAGAACGTAAGGGATCATCGTGTGCTTGGAGGGGGAACGGCAGACATGTGTGGAGTGTAAGGAAAGAGAGGTGCGTCTTCAGTAGGAATCGAAAGAGAAGCTGCCTAAATGAGTTCAAACCATTTCATTTTGTTCAGTAAAATAAAATGTCTCAGTCTGGGTAATGAACGAGTTTGTGTTCAGTACAGCAGCTCATATTTAACTTAACTTAACTGCCATCGTAACTTAGTAAACAGTAGGCCCGTTAGCTTGATTTGTGTATTTTGCATGTAAATTCATTAAGCAGATGTAAAGAGATCAGAAAGAGCTGGAGAACCAGCAGGTGTTCCCCAAATAATCAAAAGAGCTTTTAAAAACAAAATTAAAAAGCATGCCATACTGCAGAGACGTCTTTTCAGACACAAGTCTTCTATTAGATGGCCAGAAAATGTTGGTCAAGCTGTCTTCAGGTGGAAGATGCGGGTTCGTTGGGGACACGGGGGCAGAATCGGGAAGTCATGGATGTTCATCTGTCAATCTTCCACTCTGAAGGGGGAGGAAGAGGAGGGGCATTATGGGACAGCGCCAACCCATGACCCCGCGTGGAATTACTATTTGATGAGCCCTTAAGTTGTCACCCAGACACACGTGTGACATTTGTATTTGCTTGATAAACATCTTAGGAATATTAAAATTGTGCCTTTTAATTATAAGAAGTATTATTTTCTTTTATGTCATATGTATCATGGATACTTATTTTGTGTTTTATTAATTTAAAAAGTACATATTTTAAGAGGCATGTGCTTATTTTAGCGTTTTATGGTTACTGAACAATAGGCCTCTATATTATAATAAAATAAATCTTGGGGCGAGATTCAGACTTTTTTTTCAGAGAGATTTAACTAAGCCCGGGGCCGGAAATAAAAGACAAAGAGTAGATGACAAAGTAGAACATCGTAAAGAATTCAAAAACGTTGGCGTGATACACACGCAGAGCAGGTTAGAGATAATGGAAGTACTCAAATTTGAAAGTCTCCAAAAACTGATAGTAAAGATCGCATTAGCGCAAACAAATGGAAATTATTACTCAGTCAAATAACGGAACAGCGAAAAAAGAGATTGAACAAATTATGCGGATTTAAACTTTAAGTCGGAGACTTGTAGATCGTCTAATTTGTGTTGCCATCAGGAAAGTGGTGTTTCTTCCCAATGGCGATGCGTATCCGTGAGAATTAAAAGATTTGTTGTTTAGTGAAAGAGAAATCCACATACGTGAGCGGCAGAGACACAAAGTGGCCGGCGGGTTGGCAAGCGAAGCGAGCAGGCGGGGAAGCCCCCTAGTTTTCTTGATTTAAATTGTTCAATTATAAAAACACTTTAATATAAAAGGCTTCTACTCACCTGGTTATACAGGAGCTTAGTGGGGGTAAAAAAAACATGTTAAAAGGATAACGAAAAACTGAGTATGCAAAATTGGTTATTATATGTCTGTTAGTGTCAGACTGCTGCCCCGTGGTTTTGTCTTTGCACACTTATATGACTCGTAAGCCATTTTGGATAGAAATGTCATCTCTAGAAATAAAAGTAAATTATAATATTGACACCGCAACCTTAACAGGACAAGCGGGGGCCATAGGATGACATGAGACGAGATGAGGTAATACTGACAGAAAGAAATAACCTGTAAAATATGATGGCCGGGGTAAAATGAGCTTAGAAATTCCGAGACTGTAGAAACGGACGAAGACGATTAAGAGGGGACGCACTAGCCGCAGATTAGAATGGCGTTCTTGTTTCATTAACCACTATTATGTTACATGTATTTACAGTATGGATACATGTGTGACTAAACTGTTGATCTGTCACTTTTAGGATTTTTTAAGCACATTGACACGGATGGAACTGGCACTGCTGAAATGACCTTAACAGAGGTGAGTAGTGGGACCAGAGCCCATGCCAGGAAAGAGGGAACTAATCCTGTAACAAACTGGACTGGGAGAGAAAAAGATTAATACCACGGTTGAGGCGGCACAGGGTCTCAGTGCCCAAGCGTCCCTGGTTCAGATAAAATGTGACCGCTTCTTAGGGGGTAAATCCTTTTTTTAGGCACTGTACCTGTTTGTTAATCCACTCACCCACCAGCAATATTTATTTATATTTAAATGTATGGCCATGCCACATGAATCCTGTTATCCATATCTGCTCACTCAGACACGCAGGCTGCAATTAAGGTGATTGGACTTGTCTAGATCATCTCGGGGTGGCCTTTCATGTTGGGTGGGTCAAGTTAACTTCTGTAAACCCGTCAGTGTTGTGGTGGTGTAGCTTTTCTGTTATACTGCACCACCAGGCCTGATCAGGGCGTGGGGATCACTTTATATTTACGTTTATTTATTTGGCCAACACTTTTATCCAAAGCAACTTACAACACTTGAGATACAACTGGTTCAATTTTTTTCGTTTTTCCCACTTGGAGCCCAGGCAGGTGAAGTGATTTGCTCAGGGTCACCCAACCTCACGGGTTGAAGTCCAAAGCCTTAACCACTCTGCCACACTGCCTTTGTGGTGCAAATGCAACTTATGATTAATCTTATGATCTACACTAATATTTAAAGGTGTTTTTTTTTTTTTTCTTTTTTCAAACTCTGGTGCAAATTCCATGAAGGTCCAGTTTGTTTAGGTACATGTGAACACCACAAGCGTGGACCAAAACAACTGGCCCGAGACTCTTTGCCAAGGGTGGTCTCTGCGCAGTGCCAAGCAAACCCTGGAGAGGTTCACATGAGCTCTGAACGTCATACGACACGGGACTGATTTAACTACATGAAGTGCTGTGCATTATGTGGGACATTTTGTGTGTCATGGTAGTCATGCTGAGCATCTGAGAATCTCATTCATAGCACAAGGAGTCAGTCCGGGGTTAATGTGGAGCATTAAAAACAAAAAAGAGATCAAACAATATGCACACAATTCCTCGCTCAATCTGAGCAGCAGTAGATTCAGTCTCCGAGCCTCACACACACACACACACACACACACACTGCAGCTCAGCAGGTTTGGTAGAAATGTTCTTGTGTTTGGGACAATCAGAGCGCATACAAAAGTGGCAAGAAACAAACAGCAGTGCATTGTGAGACCGCCGATCAAACGTTCTAATCTTATATGATTACACCAAACGCACAAGTGAGGCACACATTCATTGACGTGTTAGTCAAGCATTTCAAGATAGATAGATAGATAGATATGAAAGGCACTATATAATAGATAGATAGATAGATATGAGAGGCACTATATAATAGATAGATAGATAGATATGAGAGGCACTATATAATAGATAGATAGATAGATAGATATGAGAGGCACTATATAATAGATAGATATGAAAGGCACTATATAATAGATAGATAGATAGATATGAGAGGCACTATATAATAGATAGATAGATATGAGAGGCACTATATAATAGATAGATAGATACTTTATTAATCCCAAGGGGAAATTCACATACTCCAGCAGCAGCATACTGATAAAGAACAATATTAAATTAAAGAGTAATAACAATGCAGGTATAACAGACAATAACTTTGTATAATGTTAACGTTTACCCCCCGGGTGGAATTGAAAAGTCGCATAGTGTGGCGTCTCCTCAGTCTGTCAGTGGAGCAGGACGGTGATCGGCAGTCTGTCGCTGAAGCTGCTGCTCTGTCTGGAGATGATCCTGTTCAGTGGATTCTCCATGACTGACAGGAGTCTGCTCAGCGCCTGTCGCTCTGCCACAGATTAAACAAACAAATGTTAAACATTTATAACAAATCTGTGCGAAAATCAAGACTGTAGACATGTGATTAGAGATCAACTAAATTGAGGTTACTAGAAAATACATCCCATCATGCGGTTATTTGAAGATTTTGTGACTGAAGCTGAAGCACATCGGCGTAGGCCGTCAGCAGAGCTCGACTTCTGTTTGAAGCGTGTCCTTCAGTGCAGAAACTCAGAAGTGCATCATTTTCAAGTAATAATAATTCATTTCTTTTATACGGCACTTTACATTTCTAGTAAACCACAAAGTGCCACATAAAAAAATTTAAACAAAGACACAACAAGATGAAACAATAATTAGAGGCAATTTTTGTTAATATGCTTTCCTAAATAGAAGAGTCTTTAACTGCTTTTTAAAAAACAGCCACAATCTGCTGTGTTCTCCGGTTCTCTGGTAGGCCATTCCAGAGCCGTGGAGCAGCGACTGCAAAGGCTCAGTCACCCATTGTATGAAGTTTGGCGGGGGGGTGAAGGCGGTACGCATTTGCAAGACGAAGTAGTCTTCCAGTTAATAATTATGGAAAATACAGTGGGGCCCCAATACCCGCTTGGATATTCTTTTTCAGAAGAAAAAATGTTTCTGCCCAATGAAAGAAATCCGGGGTGGTCATTGCCATGTTTGGAAGTTCTCAATGAGACACACAAACAAACTAACTGGGATTTAAAACAAATGTCCGCCAATTTGGAGCAAAGCAAACGGCCTAGTAGTGTGAATACGTCTTTAAATTTTAAAGAAATGCTCGGCGGTAGACCGACCACCCAGCCAGAGTTGGTACTGCCTTCTGCCCAGCATGTCTCAGACAAACTAACTGGGATAAGCAGACTTGGGAGAGTACTGATTGAATACATAAGTACAGTAGGACCTTGGCTCACGACCATAATTTGTTCCAAAACTCTGGTCGTGAACCAAAGCAACTTCCCCCATAGGACGTTTTAATTAATCCATTCAAGACCATACAAACTGTATGTAAATATATATTTTTTAAAGATTTTTAAGCACAAATATAGTTAATCACACCATGGAATGTACAGCGTAATAGTAAACTAAATGTAAAAACATTCAATAACAGAGAAAACTAACACTGCAAGAGTTTGCGCTACAGTATAGCGCTACGAACCGCCAGCTAAAAGCACTTTTTAAAAGAGTTTTAAGCACAGGGAAAAAAAATGAACATTTGAAAAAATCCGTAATTTAATAAACAACCAAGAAAAGTAACATTGCAACAACGCACGCTACGAACAGATCGCTGGAAACAGAAGTGCAAACAAAATCAAGCCCAGTGCGTTCTTTAACTGCCTTCCTACCTTAATGCGTCGAGCTCTCTCTCTCACGCTGCCTGTGTGTCTCTCTCGCACTGTGTGTGTGTGTGTGTGTGTGTGTGTGTCTCTCGCACTACCTGTGTGTGTGTGTCGCGCTCTCTCGCTGTCTGTCTTGCTCGCTGCACAGGGAGAGACTGAACACGTACAAACTGAAAGGGAAACTGGCTTGTTCGTATATCGAGTGCGTGGTCGTGAACCGAAGCAAAAGTTTGGTGAACTTTTTGGTCGTAAACCGAGTTGTTCATGTACCGAGGTTCCACTGTAAGTAAGCGAGTGAGTGAGTGAATTAATGCTTTTACGAATGTTCCCTCGCAACTTTCAGTTAAAAACAAACGTTTGTTTTTTTTCTTGTTTCAGTGGCTGATGATGACTATGTGTGGTTAGAGAAGAAAAAGCAGAGAAGAAACGAACCGCCTGTCCACCCTGCAAGTGCCTCCCTGCTACGCCACGTCACTCCTGTACCTTGCTACTAACCCAAAGTAATCTGCGTAACCTTTAAACTTGACAAACGGGACTTGAAGTTGGGGCCTTATGTTTTCTACAGACAATTCAGGGCGAATGTGATTGTTTTGCTGCCAGTAAATTTGCCTTTCCTTGTAATCCTCGGATGTATGATACTTTTTCGACGCATGGTGCTGCAGCAGGCCTCATGTTTGACCACACAGAGCTAGCCACCTGTAAGCCATATTTTAATGAGTCCCACACAACCTGTCCAGTCAGTTTGTATTTTCAGACTAAAGACTCCCCTCCATACACTGTAGAAGGTGCAGCAGTAAGTGGTATCCCCCCATATTAGTCGTCATGTAGCATCCTTGAATTTGAAATCAAGTACCTCTTTTGCATGTTGTAGCTGCCTGCACTTGAACCCAAACCATATGTAGCGAAACTGTAGTGAGGACCTGGGGTCCCAGTGCCGTACGGCCATCCGCACTTGACCACACATCACACTCGGGAGGACGAGCTGCCAGTGCATTTGTGTGTGTGTATAAAGACTAGGGCTGAATTATTCTGCAAAAAAAGTGGCATTCGTTCAGTAGCATTAGTAGAACACGTCAGTTACTTCAGGGAACTCCAGCGGGGAGAATACTGAAATGTCCAGTCCGGCACTTGATTTTATTTTATTTTATTTTAAACCCTCACAGTGTTTTCAGCCTCTTAGAGTTTTTATTATTTTGAAGAAGTTCACACTAAATACAAAAAGGCAGTATTTTTTTTCTTACTCAGAAATATGCAGAACAAGTATTGCCAGCTGTATTACGTCCATAAATTGTTGTCATTATCGTCATTCTTTTGCCAGCAATAAACGGGAGGCCTAACCCCAAATATGTGACGATTTCAGCTTTTATGCACCCTAATCTGAATTACCGTGTGGGGCAACTTTGACAGACGCAGGCCTAACTGAGCTCCTCGATCCCATTCGCCGACTGAAGTCGAGAGTTGAACGTCCCGACTTCCTACTACTCAGTAACTTTTTCTACATGTCTGTGGTTACCTGCGTGAAGATTAACATTCAAACCTTTGTTTAAACGTCACCCTTTGCTAGTTCCCGTCGGTTCTTGTGGACTCGTTTTCAAGGGGAAACCTTGGCTTAATCGGCCCACTTCTCCAAAAAATTTGGAGGTGACGCATCGATGGGTACAATAATGGATCACGTCTCAAAATCATTTTTTGCAATGTAAGAAGTATTGTTGAAAAACGCTACACGGCGAAAGCATCAGAACTGGGCAAACAGTAGAAAACGTTTGTACGGGAGTTCCTTCATAA
Organism: Polypterus senegalus; assembly: GCF_016835505.1. Lineage (NCBI taxonomy): Eukaryota > Metazoa > Chordata > Cladistia > Polypteriformes > Polypteridae > Polypterus > Polypterus senegalus. The sequence continues at coordinate 21,845,855 of NC_053169.1, read as the reverse complement.
TTACCAAGGTAAGTTTAACCTTCCTAAGCCAGTGTGCGAGCGTTTTCATCGAACTTGTTTCGGGTTTTTTTTCGACAAATGTCAGTGAATTGAACTATAGAATAAACAAAGCAGATAAGCGGTAATCGTATAAAATAACCGTGTTTGACCAGTGTTTACCTGGCGACCATTTATCTTTACGTTGCTTCCAAACGTTTTGATCACGTTTGTTGTTTGTGAGTTTTTACCTTCCTGCACGCAGACATACAGCATTAAAACTTAATGATTCATATTTAGGGTTGCCAGATTAGAAAATTACAAATATGGGACACTCTTCAAATCTCTCTCGATATTACTATATATATATATATATATATACTCAGCAAAAAAGAAACGTCCTCTGACTTTCAAGTGTTTTTACTTTCAGTAAACTTAACGTGTAAATATTTGTATGAACACTAAAAGAGTCAACACCATAAGACATAAACTAAAAATGTTTCACAATGTGTCCCTGAATGAAGGGAGGCTCAAAATCAAAAGTACCAGTCAGTATGTGGTGTGGCCACCAGCTGCTTGAAGTACTGCAGTGCATCTCCTCCTCATGGACTGGACCAGATTTGTCAGTTCTTGCTGTGAGATGTTACCCCACTCTTCCACCAAGACACCTGCAAGTTCCTGGACATTTCTGGGGGGAATGGCCCTAGCCCTCACCCTGCGATCCAACAGGTCCCAGACGTGCTCAATGGGATTGAGATCCGGCTTTTCCACTGCGAGGATGATCAGCTGTCCTTCCTGTCTCCCTGTAGTGCTGTCTTAGGAGTCTCACAGTGCGGACATGGCAATTTATTGCCCTAGCCACATCAGCAGTCCTCATGCCTCCCTGCAGCATGCCTAATGCACGCTTCACGCAGATGAGCAGGGACACTGGGCATCTTTCTTTGGGTGTCTTTCACAGTCGGTAGACAAGTCTCTTTAGTGTCCTGCTTTTAGAACTGTGACCTTAAATGCCTACTTTCTGTAAGCTGTTAAGGTCTTAACGACTATTCCACAGGTGCATGTTAATTAATTGATTATGGTTAATTGAACATGCATGGAAAACATTGTTTAAACCCTTTACAATGAAGATCTGTAAAGTTATTTGGATTTTTAAAACATTATTGTTGAAATACACAGTCCTGGAAAAAGGGAAAGTTTCTTTTTTTGCTGTATATATATATATATATATATATATATATATATATATATATATATATATATATATATATATATATATATATATATATGTATAAATGCTCCCTACACACCCAGACCAATATATTATATAAAAGTAGAGACATCAGTTAAAACCATAAAGCAAGGATTTTAATGGTTTATGAGGAAAACAAAAGTAAAATCATTTGAAAATTATTTACTGAAAGTGCAATTACATACACACCACAGTTTGCTTCAAAACAGCTTCTGCCTTGTTTGATAAATGTCCATTCTCTGGAATATTCACGAAATTTACACTCACGTTTTGGCATCTTAAGATGGATGGATGAGTTTTTAAGTTAAGAAAAGAGGGCCGTGACAAGTAGGACCAACACACTTTGTCGACAGTCGCTGTATGTTGTAATGCTGATCCAAAACTGCACAGCAGCGCGGCTGGACAGCAAAACGGTAAGAGTGTCGATGTCCTCAGCCAACCGCAGCAACTGAACGAGTTGCAAACAGGCAGCAAACACTCATTTCCTCGTTACATTTGAGTTATTTTCATCAAGAAAATCTGAGAAAAGTCAGTCAGTCAGTCATTACCTAACCAGCTATATCCTAACACGGGGTCACGGGAGTCCGCTGGAGCCAATCGCAGCCAACACAGGGCGCAAGGCAGGAACAAATTGTGGGCAGGGCGCCAACCCACTGCAGGACACACATTGTCCCTCACACCATGCACACACACACACACACACACAAGGGCCAGTTTAGAATCGCCAGTCCACCTAACCTGCATGTCATTGGACTGTGGGAGGAACTCCACGCAGGGGGGACACCAGGGAAGCGAACCCGGGTCTCCTAACTGCCGGTGCTATCACTGCGCCACCTTGCTGCCCCGAGAACAGAAAGTATACTTACTTATAAAGTTACAACTAAGTACCGTAAGAAGGTAGTAAAAATATATTTTTATTACGAAATTTGGAAATGAACTAAATACGGGACAAAATGATCAAATATGGGACATGTCCCGTATATAAGGGACGTCTGGCACCCCAATTCATATTGTTAGTCAGAACAAAATAATAAAGTTAGATATGCTGACCAGGAACGATTGGTCTTTGCCATCAGCGCACACTCTCGCGTTAACTCCAGGACAAGCATTTGCGATTTCTGTGTCAATGCGACCCCGAAGCAGTACCGTATGCGCCGGCTACAAACAGAGGTGCTGCCATGATGAGGTCCTTTCTGTCTTTCAATTCCATGGATCCATTTTGCTTATCAGTGAAAAAGTAGCTGAAACTCAGGCAGGCATATGTTTGAGTAGAATTTGAACACAAAGGGACACGACGGAGGCTCTTCTTCTGCGATTCTGCCCTTGTTTAGGATAACCGGATGAAAGTGAACCCCCCCACAGGAGAAAATACAGAAGTGTGAAAAGTGCGAGTCGTGTACTGTGAGCAACATAAAGAAACGTAAGGGGTCCTCAAAACCTGAAGGATAATGACCCCCAAGAATACGGCACTCTGTATAGAGCTGCTTACGTTCCGACAGCTTGTAGTGCGTGTCCAGATCATTCACATGATTCAATAGAAATTTATAATTACAGTTTATTATTTCTGTTTGACTTTTTTAAAACTTCAGTGTTTCATTTGGCTGCTTTTTAATGAACATTTTCTGTTGTTCGCTCCCTCTATTGTATATGAGTGAGTGAGGATTAGTAAAAACAAAAAGTGCCAGAACAAAGGACAATAAAAGTTTAAGAAAGAGCCACGACTTCACTTGTCATTTCTACTCTTGGGATCATCGTCTCCTGAAACAGCCAGAAAAAGAAGAAAATGCCTCAAAAGATTTCAAACCTTCAAGATGAGGAAAGTGCAGCACGAGTACTTTTCAAGTATCAACTCTGTTGGGATTTACAGACAGACACAAATAGAGAAATGATTTTGTATTGAATTGAAGTAAAAGCCCAATCATTTTCTATTCACCCCACTTTACATTTCCAGCACAACCCTGACCAGGTAGGTGTAGGCTGAACATGGCCACTAAATCGGAGCGGTTTGGTGCCACCTAGTGGTGCTTCTCCCGGTCAGCTGCTCTGTCTCGTCTCTCCTGTCGCTGGCACGGTGTTTGGTTGCCATAGTAACAGTCCACCATCTTGTTTATCGTGTCAGACCACGTGGGTGGAGTATCGACTTGTAGACAGTCGCTCGCTGTAAGGTAACGATCACAGAATAAGCTCATCACTCCGCTCGGCTTGTTTTAATGTTTTCTTCTGAACAAAATAAAGGAGAAAAATTAATAAGGATGGTGACCACACATTTAAAAACTCTGAATGACACAATAAAATAAAAACAGCAGTGTTCATGTTAAAAAAAACAAACTGCCATCATACACTTCAGTATTTGTTGCTTCAGGTAGACATTTCCTGTAATTTTCTAATAATGTACATATTGTATTTGGCTAATATCTGTTATGGTGGTGGACAACAATCAGAGTGACGTGTTTGGTCCTTCACCACCAATAGCAGCGTCTTCCACCCACTCAGTGGTCCTGGAGGATAGAACTTTACCAGAGCAGCAGCGCTGCGTCCCACCCCAAACCTGTGGCTGATCCGGACAGCCAGACCACGGCGGATCAGACTCCTACAATGAGGCCATACTGGTGTTGGAAACGAGCAGAAAGCATCACCCGTCCACCACAGGGGTCAATCCAGGGCCGTTTGAAGGAATTTGGGGGCCCCAAGCAAAATGGACATGGAAGCCCCCCGCACGCACGCACGCAAAGGAACCACAGCACAGCCATACATATTTCTGCTAGCCTACCTGCTGCAAAATTGCACCATTTGTACAAGACAAGTAGAGCAATTTTATGTGTGTAATTTATCACTTACCACTGTCTTGTTTTTTCTTATCCTCCTCTTCCTTTCTCTTCTTTCTTTTTTGGCTTCCTGAAGCATAATTCCGCTTCATGACTGCCGAGGAAGTTTTGTATTTTGCCGGCAGCAGAGATCGCGTGGTTGGCTGGCTGCTGTCAGCGAGGGGGGCCCCCTTGAGGGGGGTCCCGATAACAGTGTCAATTGCACTTTACTGCATTCACTATCAATGGGGCGCTCACACAGTTTGTCGCTGCATTTTATTCTTGACCAGTCGTTGTCTTGGGGTCCCAGGCCAGCTCGGGGCCCCAAGCAATTGCTTGGTTTGCCTGCCTTGTCGCGACGGGCCTGGGTCACTCACTCAGAACTGTGGTCTTCAGTACAGCAGATCTGGGCCGCAGTGGCTGTAAGGCAGCATTATTAACCATTTTATAATACTGCATAAATATTCTATTGGCGGCAGCGCACAAATATCTTAAACAGATGAAAATGCAAAGCAATAAAAAAAATAAACACGCTCAGCACTCGTACTCTGGTGCTGTGAGCCATTACCGTAGCTTCAATCTCACTGAAGGACGGTCTCATAGTACGTAACGCATGCCTGCTCTCATACCACGAAGGAAAAAAAAAAAAAAAAGTACGGCAAGAAGAAGATGAACTAGTGGACTAAGGGGTCCGTCCAGCGGTGAGCTGGTGGGATGACAGTGTCACGCAACTGGCTGGCTATCAAACAGTATATATGTTCTCATCAATATGTGAAATTAGGCATTGTGTAGAATACCTAGGAGATTTCTAGAATGCTGAAAATTGGGACATGGAAGAATGAAACAGTTAAAATTTCAAATATTCCCTAGGCATTATGTGCAATGCCGAAAGGCAAACCGGCAAGTACAATACAATACAATACAGTTTATTTTTGTATAGCCCAAAATCACACAGGAAGTGCCGCAATGGGCTTTAACAGGCCCTGCCTTTTGACAGCCCCCCAGCCTTGACTCTCTGAGAAGACAAGGAAAAACTCCCAATAAAAACCTTGTAGGGAAAATGGAAGAAACCTCGGGAAAGGCAGTTCAAAGAGAGACCCCTTTCCAGGTAGGATGGGCGTGCAGTGGGTGTCAAAAGTAGGGGGTCAATACAATACAATATACACAACAGAACAATTCCTTAAGACAGCATAATAATAAAAATTTTAGAAGTATGGTTTAACAGTAGATGATATGACATAATTAGGTTTGGATATTTTTAGAGTCCTGGAGACCTCATCCATCTAGCTGCCTCCCCATTTGGCCATGCCACGGCTGAAACATTGCTCCGATGAAAGGACCCTCTTTCCCATGATTCCTGTGATCCTCCATCAGGGATGACTTTACCATAGGCAGGCAAACAACTTGGCAGGTGGGCCGTGGCACCAATGGCCACATTTGGGTACCGAGAAAAGAAACAGAATAGGTGAGGGTTAGTATTCAAATATAATTATCATGTTACTTATGTTATAGTGCTAATGACTAACAACAGAGATGCAGTCTGTACAGTTAATCAGCAGCTCTAGTCAGGATATGCTAAACTGAAGTAGTGAGTCTTCAGCCGGGATTTAAAGGCTGAGACCGAGGGGCATCTCTTATGGAAGCAGGAAGACCATTCCACAGTTTAGGGGCCCTGTAACTAAAAGCTCGACCTCCCACTGTTATTTTATTAATCCTTGGAATCCTAAGCAGACCGGCATCTTGAGATCTTTATGTGCTCAGGTTTGTAAGTCATGATAAGTTCAGACAAGTAAGCGGACCTTGGCCATTTAATGCTTTATATGTTAAAAGGAGGATTTTGAAATCTGCCCTAAATTTAACTGGGAGCCAGTGTAAGATTTAAGAACTGGGTTATGTGTTCATATTTTCTTGTTCTTGTAATAATTCTTGCAGCGCATTTTGGATTAACTGGAGGCTGTATAGAGAACAGTTTGAACAGCCAGTGAACACCGCATTGCAGTAGTCAATCCTACTAGAGATAAATGCATGAATTAATTTCTCACAATCCTGTTTATTTAGAAAGCGCCTTAATTTCCTAATATTTTTAAGATGGAAAAAACAGGTTTTGGACGACTTTGTAATATGTGCTTTAAATGACATGCTAGAGTCAAAGATAACTCCTAGATTGCGGGCTGATTCAGTAAAATTAATTGGGATTCCAACTGAGTTAAATGACGACAAAATATTGCTGTGATCAGCGTCATTCCCTCCAACAATTAACATCTCTGTTTTATCTGTATTTAAAGACAAGTAGTTCTCATTCATCCATTCCTTTAATTCACTAACACAACTAATTAAAGACAACATCGGAGAAACTTCATTTGATTTAAATGAGAGGTATAACTGGGTGTCATCTGCATACGAGTGAAAATTAACATGATGTTTCCTAATGAGAGATCCCAGTGGAAGCATGTAAAGTGAAAACAGTAAAGGTCCCAGTACTGAGCCCTGCGGGACACCATATTCAACTTCTGTGTATAATGATGGAGTCCTGTCTGCACATTTCTGTACATACTGGAATCGATTTGATAAATAAGAATTGAACCAAGCGAGCACGGGGCCTGTAAGTCCAACATCGTTTTCTAGCCTGTGCAGTAAAATAGAATGGTCAATGGTGTCAAACGCTGCACTTAAGTCCAACAACATAATTACAGTGGAATTTCCTTCATCAGAGGATATCAGAATGTCATTTACAACCCGTGTTAGTGCCGTTTCTGTACTATGGCCAGTGCGAAAGCCAGACTGGAATTTCTCAAATAGATTGTATTTCTGTATGCCTGGGGAAACTCCAAGTAACACAGTTATTTCATGCTTTGCCTAAAAACATCACACATTCTATCGAATGGCTTGCCATTCTACACAATACCCGCTTTTTGCACACACATATATAGCGTATAAAGGTGCAATGGGTGGCAAAGTGGCCCATCACAACTGCAGATGGTGACTAACGAGGGGTTATGTGACCTCATATATCCAATTCAGCATTACCTGGTGATTCCAAATTGAGTGAGTGTGTGTGTGAGAGAGAGAGTTTGCCCAATGTGAGACTGGCATGACCGGTTCCTGCCTCTTCCTAGTGGTGCCAAGATGGGCTCCAGCCCCTATGATGCTGCACCGAGTGTTCAGCCAGTAGATTCTTCTTGACACTTGACAGATTGCCGCCCATTCTGGAGGTTTACCAACATTTTGTGACCCCACAGAAGCCTGTGGTCGTGTGCAGTGGAGGGGAAGGCAGATGTCTGAAAAGGTTGAAAGTGTGCCCTCTAGTGGACACCTAAATTGTGTGCCTACAGCTTTTCAGCAGCTTATTCTGGATTCCCAACACAAGCTTCATTGCTAAATCTTTTTCGGCGGAGTCAACAAATGACAACTCCAGAAATTTTTATTTTGAAATTTGACATTGAAAACGAACAGGCAGGAAGTCATGTCTGTTACAAACTATGTGGAAAAAATGAAGAAGTTTAGAAACTTACCTGAAAATTTATGAATGAAAACAAGCTCGCCCTCAACAGTAAGTGGAATTTGGGAGATGTCGTACTAGCCTGGCCCACTGAACAGAATTTGGAAATGCGAATGACAGCGATTTAAAGAAACAGAAATGTTCTTTTAGAACTTTAGAAAGAATTGTGTGTGGAGTTTGCATGTTCTCCCCGTGTCTGCGTGGATTTCCTCCCACAGTCCAAAGACATGCCGGTTAGGTGCATTGGCGACCCTAAATTGTCCCTAGTGTGCCCTGCAGTGGGCTGGCACCCTGCCCAGGGTTTGTTCCTGCCTTGCACCCTGCGCTGGCTGGGATTGGCACCAGCAGACCCCCGTAACCCAGTGTTAGGATATAGCGGTTGGATAATGGATGGATAGATGAGAACAGACCGTTCAGCCCACTAAGCTCACCAGTCCTATTCACTCAATTCTTCTAAAATAACCTCCCTAAAGTCCTGCTGCCTACCACCGACTTGTTCGCTTATTCCAAGTGTCTGTGGTTCTCTGTGTAAAGAAAAACTTTCTAATGTTCGTGTGAAATTTACCCTTAACAAGTTTCCTATTTTAAAGTCACAGTCTCGGTCCACTGCACTAATTAATTCCCCTTTATAATTTTAAACACTTCAGTCAGGTCTCCTCTTAATCTCCTTTTGTTTAAACTGAAAAGGCTCAGCTCTTTTTAATTTTCCCTCATAACTCATCCATTTTCTGGATTGATTAAAGCCAAACTGCTTTCAGAAGGAGAAAAACATAAAACTCCAGCCTGGGTTTGGTTTTCTTACCTTACACGACGCCAGCCTCCGTTCCCCACAGAATTGTCATTTCATGAACTGCAAGCTCCAGACGACGACTTGAGAGTCTTCACTCCATCCATTCTCTCGGAATGACCCATCCATCCATTTTCTGGACTCACTCTTACACGAATGGTTGAATCCAGACTGGCAGCACTGGGCACAACTAAGGGGCCCGCTTTGGAGGAGACGCCACTCCTGGGCTGAGCACACCAACACGGGTACCCACGCTGAAATGTCTGGGAGCGACCCTGGTGCACCTTTACGACAAGCCTGTGATGGGCACATTACTCAAGGAGATGTGGGAGCCTCCGTATTAATAAAATACTTTTACATAAAAAGAAAAGAAAAACACACTCTGCAGTCTTTCAGGGCATCGGGTAGTCGATAAGCTTTGTGCAGGCGACGTTGGGTTCAAAGAGCACAGACAAGCGTGTCAGATGCAGACAGCACTGGATTTGACGAGGATCTTGGTGGGATTTTGAATTCTGGTTTTACAATAATTGGATAAAATGAGAGCCATTAATGATCGAGAGCCGGAAAAAAAGTGTGTAGCCGTTTGGATGAAAGCGTACTTACGGAGTGTAGTGTCGGGTAACTAAATACAGCTGTAAGAAACATCATCCAATGAAGGACCAAACGCAACCAGGTCTCCGAGGTTCTGTGTGTGGCCGGGGCAAAGAGATGCCACTTCAAGGGCGGGGCGGGGCGGGGGTGGAGTCTATCCCTAGGGCAGAGACTTGTGGGTAAATTCACTTCACTCAGACTCTCAAGTCCACTCTACGGTTTTCCACTCCTCTTGTTCAGTTATTCAGATCTCTTGGTATTGCGTCAGGCAGGAGTGGCACTCTGCCCAGGGATTGTTCCTTCCTTGTGCCCAGTGTGTACTGGGATAGACTTCAGCTTTCATACAGCCCTACTCTGGAGAAGTGGATTTGGAAAATGGGTGGTTGTATCAGCCACTTCTATTCTCAAGCCCTCTCTGACTCCTAATGTGTTCCACTTGGCCGCTGCGCTTGCTGACTGGGCACTGAATAACGCGATCAATCAGGACCTCCTTGCATCTTCTGTTGCTTCCTGCACTGCAATGTGAATACTGTGATAGTCTTGTCATAGATAGATAGATAGAAATGAAAGGCACTATATAATAGATAGATAGATAAGGCACTATATGATAGATAGATAGATAGATAGATAGATAGATAGATAGATAGATAGATAGATAGATAGATAGATAGATAAAGGCACTATATGATAGATAGATAGATAGATAGATAGATACTTTATTAATCCCAAGGGGAAATTCACATAATTGTCTTCTTAGGATACCCAGGACAGCAAAAAAAGAATAAATAGCAAAAGTGGGAAGCACGTCAGCATAGGTTCATACAGTCATCGTTGTTACAGCCCAACGAAATTCTTACTTGTGTGTGCTAATCAACATCGGCATCAACCCATCGCCCCTCTGGCACCATTAGTGAGTTGACCCACTTTGGGATGAGGTGGGTAGGAGCTTCAAGGCAAACACATGCAGGTTACAATGATTTGTGACTGCAAATGCATGCCCTGCCATCACCCACAGCCCTGAACAGAAATGAACAGTTTGGGGTAATAGATAAAGGGAGAGTCGAGCCAGTAAACCGATTCAAATCCAAATCGAGCAGGACCTCCATATGCTGAAAAGAACACTAAAGGGGACGAGCCCCCCGAAACAAGCAGGAGCTGAAGATGGCTGCTTTAGAGGCTTGGCAGAGCCTCACGGAGAAGATCCTCAGCACCTGCTGGTTGATGTCCGGGAATCACAAACTTCAAGCAGTCGTGGCATGCCAAGGATATGCGATCAAGTCTTCAACATGACGGATTTCGTAGACCTGCCATTGCTGTGTCCAAACATGACGGTGTCCTGAAACGGGAGGACTGCGTAGGATAGCGTTGTGTGACCGAGAGGTATGCAAACCCCCTTAAATGAAAATCTGCAGTGTGCACTTTAATCACAACGACTGAGTTATTCAATTTGTAATTTTAAACAGTGGAGCAGAGAGGGAAATCACAGAAAATGGGTCTTTGTTCTAAACACCATGGAGTTACTAGCGGGGCCGACAATGAAGCTGGCGCAGCCTGTCAGTGTTGCTTACCCACGCTACTCATTACTAGGACACAAAAAGGCAAATTAATAAGAAAATAGCAAAAGAGAGTTAAGCATTTAAAACTACAGCAAAAACAAATATTTCACAATGTTTTATACACAAAACAAAAAAAAAAAATCCCAGTGCTGTGCGTTGCTGAATGTGGAGTCACAACAGAGAAAAGACGACCCGCTAGTTAAAGGAGATCAGTTAGAAAACTCGCTGGAACAAAAACCTGCGGCCAAGGGGGAAAAGATTAGGGAGCTCTGTGCTGGTCCAGCGTATCCCATCACACGACGAAACAGCTTAGGATCCTGGGTGGCAGCCCCCCAGTCCAGTCCACCCTCCGGAAATGACCCTCTATCTACTGCAGCCAGGTGTTATGTGGCCGTCCCCTTGGCCTGGTCCATCTGCAGGGATACTCAACAACGAGGATAACCGGACCACCCTCGGGGGAATCGCGCCACATGGCCGTAGTGCCGTAACGGACGCTCCCTCACAATGCAGGTGATGGGCCTCATTCGAGACTCCGTGAGCAACACAAAGTCAAGGATTCTCCGTAGAGACACCGGACTGAAGGAGTCCAGTCTTCGTCTCAGGTCACTGGATAGCGTCCATGTCTCACAACCATATAGCAAGACAGGAAGCACCAGGTCTCTGAAGACTTGGACCTTCGTCCTTTTGTAGAGATATCGGGAGTGTCGCACGCCCCTTTACTGCAACCTCATGACCCCCCAATGCTCTCCCAATCCATCTACTGACTTCATAGGAAGAGTCACCAGAGACATGAATGTCACTGCCAAGGCAAGTAAACCTCTCGATGAGGTCGACAGTCCCTCTGCAGACAGACATACTGCTGATGGCCGTGCCCATGAGGTCATTAAAGGCCTGGCTCTTGGTTTTTATTCAGGACACTCGCCAGCCCAGACACTCAGACTCCTCACTCAAGTCTCTCGAGCGCCCCGATCAGAGCCTCCATCGACTCCACGAATATCACAGCATCGTCAGCAAAGTCAAGATCTGTGAATGTCTCTTCACCAACAGATGCCCTACAGCCACTGGACCCCATGACCCTGCCCAACGCCCAGTCCATGCCAGCACTAAACAGAGTAGGATTAAGAACAGACCCCTGACGAATCCCAGAATCAACTGGGAAAAACACAGGTGGGGCACTCAGGACTAAATCTGAGAAGTCCTGAATTTAACTTTTTAAGTCAAAGGGGTGATATTTTAACGTAGTTAAGCACACTAGTTACATCCCAGTTTGATTTCTTACCTGGCTACTGCCTTTGTGTAATGTGGGCATTCCCTCTCTCTTATTGACATGGGGGGCTTTCTTAGATCTCCACCTACATCTCAAAGATAAGCGTATTAGGTTAACTAATACTACAAATATCATCTTGTAGGTTTATGGACCAGCCTTCACCTACCAGGGAGGTCACTGAATCCCAAAAATCGCCCCAGCGTTAGCTTGTGTACCCCGTCCTGCTTTGGCCACAATGCGGTCAGATTAGGTGTGGGATCCTCACAATGCTGAGTGACACAAGCAGGTTCTAAAAAATGTGTCTCCATATGGAGCACCTCATAGCTTTAAGAACATGGACTCAATTTCAAAATTGGCTCAGTCTTCCCCCCCACTTCCAAAGACATTGTGAATAGGGGATGGCTGGGCGGGCCAGCAGGCACACATAATGGATAGAGAACATCAGCAGATGGCCATTCCAGCCATCGATTCCTAATGGAAGAACAGGGGATGACCACCTCCCATGTGCCATGTGTTTCCCCAAGTACAATTGGGGGGCAGCAATCCTGTGGTGTAGCTCCTGTTTGGACACCCGCAGGGCAACATGGGAGGGGGGCAAGTGAGGTCCTTGGTGGGTGCTTTTGGAAGGAGATTCCACCCGAGCTGGAAGTGCCTCCTCAGCACAGAGCCGACACACCCCTGCTCTTAAATGGAGCCCTCCGCCTTACTCAGGCAAGTCTGATTAGGGAGCGTAGGAGGACAAAGCTTACCTGGTAGGAGGAAGAAAACAAAAGTATTGTGTATTCTGGACTGTGGAAGAAGCAACCCATATTGGATATATTATGCAAAAAATAAAAGGACATTTGTGCCTGGCACTGTGGCCGTGCAGTTAAGTTTGGGGTCTCTGTGTTGCCCCTTAGTGAACACAACGGATGTTTGGGCCAACTGGCCGATCTACACTGGCACCTTGAGGGTACTCATTGATGGACCCTGCCTTGTTCCTGATGCGGGGGACACGGACCCCCAACGACACTAAACTACCTTAAGCAGGTGCAGAAGATGGACAAACCGCCACTGAGCCAGCTGTGCTCCTGGAGGTTCGCATTGCACGTTGGTTTCCACACCGTGACATCGTATTCAAATCAAGGCGTCACACTATAAGCTTAAATCGGTGTTGATTTTTTGATCTCACCACCAAAACGTCTATTTACGTTGAAGTAAAAGGTCGAAAAAAATTCTCTACTACATAACTGAACACCTAAGTCTATAAAAACGTTTAATGACACAATCACAAAAATTAGCAAAACCACGCAACGTCTTTTTTTTTTTAATTGGGATTCTTTACACTTTGCGAGTTGTGCAACTGAAAGGCGACGCGATGCGCCCACTGCTCTCATTTACCTCGACCCCGGCGTTTGTCCAGACAGCCGTGACGCCGCGCTGTCATGTCATTCTTACTGGAGGGCAATTTAAATATAAACGCACACCAAACTCCACGAGTCCAGTCTGCCAGCATTTCCGTGTAAACGTCCAAGTCAACTCTGCTCCTTCGCCTTGGGGTCGCCGCTCTCCACCAGTCCCAGCAGAACGGCGTCCGCCTCCAGCAGCGTGGTGTCGGTATGCGCGCCCAGGAAGCGGGAGGTGAGCTCCAGGTCGAGCAGCCGCAGCCGCACTCGCACGCCCCGCTGGTACTTCTCTGGCTCTCCCGCTGGTCTTTTACACACGCAGTGAAACTTGCCCCCAAAATCGATATACAAATCGTCCTCGACGACGTGAAAGATCTTCCCCAGCACGATTTTATCCTTGGCAGGTCCCATCTGCACTAGCGGTGAGCGCCGCAGGAGGGACGCGAATGACTCGCGTGTCTTGACCGAGGGCTTCTGTTTCTGCTGCAGGTCGCGATGAAGTTCGAATGCCGCCGCAAACCCACTGGGTTTTCTCTCCTCGGATTGAACCGCCTCGGCTGTCTGCCCGGGACCGGGCTCTTCGCTGACACCGCTACTGCAGAGCCGCCTGAAACTCAACAGAAAAGGACGGAGTGACGACCGGCCCGCTTCAAAACGAACGGGCATCGCTTTGTACAGCGCAGCCATTTTCTCTTCCTGACCTCTGAACTCGGAAGTAAAGGAAGTTTCTTCTTCATGTTTTATTGGCGGCGGGCAAACCAACTGAAAAGGTGCTTTACCGCTACCTACTGATTGGAGTGAGTAGAAGAGTCAGGATAATGAACGCAATGCCTACCATTTACATACACATACAGTATACATACAGTACACAACCTCCTCTGTTAAATTAACATCCAACCGGTCTAAATTAATCGCCTTATATAAACCAAAAAGTTTCAAGTATTTGTGTTATGAACCATCTGAACTCACCTGTTTTTTTGGCTCCAAATATAACGTGCCGTTGGACGAGTCTTGATGTCTAGTTATGCAAGACATCGACATTTTTGCCCACCCCCCTCCATTTTTGGCCCTCTAGGTCACAAAAAAAACCGAATTTCTAGTTCATGTTGGTCGTTTTTTATGTTTCAAATGAGACCCTGATGATAAACCAATTGGCAGGGCCAGCATGTAGAATTTGCTGCCCAATTAACTCTTGAAACTCAGCCCCATTGTTTTGGACCCACCAAACAATAATGCATTTTTTTAAAATCTGCATAACATCATTCAGTTCCTTATTTCAATAATTAATGTGAAGTGCTTTACTATTAAAATGTTGTGTTCCATACCCCAATGTTTATCACAACACCCACAACCAAACCTTTCTTGAACATCAGGATTGAGTTGTGTACAATTTGGTGGCATACAGTATAATTTCCTCCATACGTGTGTGCCACGGCAGGTCACAGCCCCAGAACTCAAGTGAGATGGGCTGAAGGGTCGGTCACGTGTCATAATTCTCATTTTGGACACTGTGAATTGCTCTCGATGGGATTTTTATGGGCATTTGCAGTGTTCATGCTTTTTTTATCATCAGCTTCACCACACCACATCATGATCTGCATTGAGTTAGCATGCCCTCCACATATACATCTGCACCTCTTTGAAGCCACCTGGTTTCCCCCAGGTCCTTTGACTTGTTCCCACATCCTAAGGTTAGATTAGTATGAGTTCATAAATGAGGCCATTGTGAGTGAGGGCTCCCTGTGCTTGCCGGGCTGCTGGTGCCGCCTGGGTCCTGATATTCTTGGCAGAGACAAAGTAAGTGAACAGAGTCATGGATGGACGATAAGAAGTCCCGGATTTATAGGACAATACTGATTTGCATTTTAACATTTTCATTGGGCATTTAAAACAGGCTGATTATGATAGGTTTAAATATTTACAGCTGTGCTAAGCAATAAAAAAACCTCACACTTGTTCCATTCCATTTGAACTAGGGTGGTGCTGAGGTGTCACCCATTGCATGGCTGCACTGTTCCTAATTTGGGATCTGGAGTTGGTTTGTCATGTGCTGGGTGTGGCAATGCGCTGTTTCAGCGTGTGCTCCTAACCTGTACCTAGAGAGCTAACACATAACATCTTCAGAGCACCATCTATTGGAATGCACTTTGTAACACATTCATCGTAATGAAACAAAATGTGTCTGTGAACACTTCCTTCTGTCCAGTTGCTGTCTCTGTTATTCCAACAGATGGCTCATCACAAACATCTATTTCATTTGTTGCCGAGTTTTTCATGATGAGAAGGTGGCAGCTTCTAGGTATAGCAGTGACTGAACATGCCACTGGACAGTGACAACTTGTTGCATGTTGATGACAGCATGCATAGAAGAATTTCACCAGACACTGACAGTAATTCACCTTAATAAAAAGGACAAGGGTCTGTGTATTTGGGGGTCCTTCCAGTTGGTATGTCTCTGTTATTCCAACAGAGGGCATACCATCAAACATAGTAGTAGTAATAGTGCATAATATTTGTCATTCAAACAGAGGGCACTAACTGCCATTTAATACTTAATTAAGACGAGAGCAAGCAAGTTTAAGAGAACGGTCACAGCAAATCAGGTGCAGGGCCGTCTTAATGTATAGGCACAATGGGCACTGGCAAGGGGATGCAGGAGCCTATGGACCTTACAATGTTTCCAATGCCTACGTTATGTTTTGCTGTCAAAAACAGGGGCCCAAGCACACTGCTTTGCCCAGGGGCCTATGATGCTGGTAAGATGGCTCTGGGTGAGGTGGGCTTCCAAGGGAAGGAGGTGTGCTGTTCTCTCAGGCTCACAGCTCTTTAGTGAACTGTAACTTTATACAAAATGTAACAAATTGCATGTTTATACAAATTATTAATATTACAGATACAAAAGAAATTCACACAAAACAATAAACATGACCCAGTCCAGGTTCATACATGTATAGGATGATGAAATGAAAATCCTAAGTAACAGCCTCCTGACCGTTATATAAAGTTTTGTCTTACCGTGATGGCAATGTACAGAAAATGAAGATTTGCAGACGTCCCCAGACATAAAAACAAACAATGGACACAGAACATAAACATTAATCCAGGGAAAAGTCCAATCTGATGGGTGTAAGTGTAGTGTTGAAACAAAAGGACAAAGGGAATCATAAATTCATTGGTTAACCAGTTAGGCTTCATCTTATTTCACTCCCCCCAGTGTATTCTTGAAGTTGCAGTCCATTTAAGTAGCGCCGATTCAGTGAGGTCTGCGGTTTTCCTTAGTAGGTTGCAAAACTCACAGACTAATTTTCATCATTTATTTATGACAAACCTACAACGAGGTGGATCTGCAAATTGCAAGGACCGACCTGTATTATTACGTTGCATTGTTTGTTTTTCTCATTATACTTTCTTGCTTTTTGTTTTCATTATTATGTCCAGATATAATTATGCAATATTCATTACATTATAACTTAAGGTTATTACATACAAAAGCACCCGCAAAATCCAGGACCAGAGAAGTGTGCGAACTGATGACATGAAGAACCGTCTTCACGCCGAACTGGAATCGCCCCCGCATAAATCAGTCATCCAGCCGATCTGGATCTTCATAATTAGATCTGGACCACCCTGTATCTGTAATCTGGCTTGGATAAGAAAAACACTTGACAAGTGCGTCGTTCACAGAGAAAGGGATGTCTAGAAAATGCGATGCGTCTCCTAGTCAAACACCGCTTAGTTATTGTCCCAAATCATAAGCCATGAAAATGTATAACATGCGGGCATCACTGGTGGACCCCAGACACAGAGAAGCACCACAACTGTGCAGCTACTCATTCCTGGGGCTTTTTAATTTCAGGCCTCCTTCAAACTGCTTCAGGCTCTGACAGCACTTGCAAAACTAGAATACCGAGACCACCACAGCTAATGCTGCATTCTCCTGCGGTAAGACGGACAAGAAATGCAAGTCAGAAATTTCACATGAACATCCTCTAAAGGTAGGGTTCCAAAACGCAGAATTCAAATCGAACAGTGCTACCCAATTTCGCCAAGTTGTGACAAAGACACCGACTTTTCCCCTCAGTCTAACCAGCGACAAACCAAAAAAAAAAAAAACCTTTAAAGGAGACGGTCCTTTATTTTTGTGCACCTGTAATGTGTTTAAAAATATAAATCTATTGGGTAAAATATGGTGGCCGGCTATTTGTTTTGCTTCATTTTCGCCTTTCCAGACTTGGCAAAAAGAGCTGGGTTGATCTGGTCCTTACTAAGCCCTCTGACTGAGAAGAGCCTGGCGGCCCTCTCCTGCAGAGACCCTCCACATTTCAGTCCAAGTGTCGTTAACTCCATCTTGAGTCTCTCCAGTCCCAAGGATTCCAGGTCTGAGACGGAGCTTATTGTCATTAGGTCCAGGGGGGCATCAGTCTAAAACAGAAATTAAAATAGAATATGTAAATGTAATTTTTACTCTGCAACTTTTACTCAAATCACCAAATATTACATTTCAGAAAATTAATCTGAAGCCATATAATAAAGCACTTCAGACTCATTTTAGCAGCGACATAATGCTATTCCACTATTCAACTGGCAAAATTTAAAAAAACTGTGCCAACCCTGATCTTAAACTATGCACTGAGAAAAAGACATTTAAATCCACATAAGTAAAGGTATGAATGTTTTATAGTTTTGAAAAATAGAGACTCCAAGGTGCAAAGGAAAAAAAAAAAATATATGGGCTAGCGGCGCATGCCTCTTTCATACTAACACGCCAGTCTCCAGCTTGTGTCAATGTTGATTTCATTTCATTGCTCAATCCACCTTTATGAAACTAATTAGCCTCGCTTGACTGAAGCGAGTGCCACCATAGCCAGTCATCAGCTTTATCTCCACCTACTGCAGTGATATCAGCCAGTTACCTTTGGTGAAAAAGGTAAATTAGCAGTTCAATGTAACACATAGTTGGTTTATCCAATCCTCCCAACAAATCAAAATGCACACAATCCTGCCACATGCTCAGAGCTGTGGTATCCAAGGAAGACATGCTGCACATCCTACGACATCTGGAGAGAACATCTCGGCTAACTGCTACACTGTGAACTTGTCTAGGATATCCAAAAAGCCTCACTGTGGATATGTATAGTGTAAGATGACTCTTTAATACAAGACAAGTATAAACTTGTATTAGTAGTGTCATGATTAAGCTGTGTTGTGATTATTTTGTCACTGTTGAGACGGCACAGTAAGAGGTACGACTTTCTGGAATGAGATTCTTAGCAATGGCCCACTCTTCTGGGTAGCTACTTGAAACAACAGGAACACACTGAAGGGCGCAACAAAAAAAATGAGTGTTAAACACCTAGCAGTTACTTACCACCATTTTCAAAATATCTTCAGGCCCTGTGCTGGTAGCAACTGCACTTTTATCACTTTGATATACTGAAGCAGCCTTGCTTATGATCTGAGTGAGAGAAAAAAAGGAAAAACATCCATGATCTTAAACTGGTTAAAGCCAGCTATTAAAGTGCATCTACCATATCTGACCAATACTCACCTCAGGCAGGGATGCGGAAGCTTCTTCCTTTTTCTGACTACTCTGAACCTGGCTGACTTGGTCCTCATCTTTCTCCTCCTGCACAACCGGTGACTCGCTTTTTACAACATGTTGCAGTTCTTCATCAGGCTGTGTTTCTTCTGTTATTGTTTCAGGCGAGTCTTTGTTTTCTGTTTTACTTTCCAAGTAGTTCTCTGCCAAGGAGCTACATGGCATGCTTGATGTTTCAGCCTCACTTTCATTTTTAAGTGAACACTCACTTTCTGTTCCATTACTTTCTGGGCTTGTTTCTCCCAGACTTGCCCTACATTTTGAGGGAAATTCTTCATTGTCACTGCCGAGGCTATCATCTGAACCTGCAGAATCCTCAAGGCCATCAAGTCCTGTCCTGAGAAATATTAATGAAAGATGTGAAATATCCACCGACAAGAATAAGTACAAACATATTATAGAAAGATTTTAAGTCATGGAAAAAATTTAATTCTCAGTTAGAGGATCTGTGTAGAAGTTTGTCAAAACCTGGCAGGATCTAATCAATAATATTTTAGAATAAGCTCTTAAAGCACTGAGGAAATAGAATATCTTCCTTTTTTTATCTGTCTATTAAACTTATCAATTTATGCATTTTGACCAGCTTTAAGTTTTACTTCGTTGGCCATGCTCTCTCGGGGTGGGGGTTTGGTTGATTTGTTTTCAATCCTATTTTTCATAAAAATTGATCTGTATGTAATGATTACAATAAAATCAATACAATTAAAGAAACAGATTAGCTTTTAAACTTTCAAAAATAGAATTTGAAACAATGCTTTTCATATAAACCCTTTCAACTTATAAGAAATATTTTTAAGATCTCAAAAAGGACCAACTTTCCATTAAGCACATTTTAATTCACATTCAAATTCCTCTGTATGAGTGTCTCCTATATGGAGCACTTTACATTAGGTAGCCACAGAACTGGGTATAAATCTCACAAATGAACACACTTAAACATAGATACAGAAACATAACTCTGAAAGAACCATGTTGAACATAATTTATGTATTAGCCTTTGTATATTAATTAATTATTGGAGATTTACAAGTGATAACCTAAAACAATGCTTTAAAAGGTTAAAAAAAAATTGCATCATTTGGGTCATCCACACACTGTTATTAACATTTTAATAAGCAATTTATTATAACACTTTCCCCACTTCTCCAAATAAATGCTTACCAAGAACATTTATTCTTGCTTGGTTTCTCTGTTTTGTCGAGGTTTGGCTTCTTTCTGCTTGGTCCTTCTTCTGCCATTACTAAACGACTAGAGGATGCTTGCATGCCTACAATCAGATGGTTTTAAAAAACAAAACTAAAAATCAATCCATCGAAAAACGTGACAATTGTTCAAATTACATAATGCTGAATTGCTATGTGATTATTTGCAACTTCTTGGCGTTTAATTTACTACAGTACCAAGTCTGGAACAGGAAAAAAAAAAATCAGATTATCGCAACTAGGAAAACACAGTCAGTCAGTCAATCGTAACTGAGGCTCATACAAAGAAACATAATTCACCGGAAACATGTGGGCATGTAAACTGGCAAGCAGCTCTGGGAAAGAAGAGGTTCAACGTAATAATTTAGAGTGAGCACGCTCAACTTCAGCATTTTGCTTTCGTTTTACTTGCTACATGAATACCACTTAACAACTTATTTATTTTTTTCTAGCAAAAATTAGAAATGTTTTTAAGTCTGCCTGAGCATACCCATATATAAACAAAAGCACCAGTGGCCTGTGATTATATTCATTTTCAATGCACTGCTAAATATGCCAAATAAAATGTGCTATAAAACTGCACAGGCTTACTCAGAACAACTGTCCCCTTCCAACTTACCCTTAGTGTATCTTTAGTAGCCTAAACTATGAATATAACTGCAACAAGGAGGCAATGTGAAGATATAGCTTGTGTATATACAGTTGCTATGAGGCAGATATTTATTTTGGTAATAAACTGCTCTCAATGTTAAGACCATTAATTTACATCCAACTACCAAGTTCATTTGAAGGAAAACGGCCTTGACCGATTAAAAACTCACAGTTTAAGGCACAGAAATCATCCAGTACATGTAAACCATGGTTTTGATCATCTGATGGATATTTCACCTTGTAATTTCAGCAACATTCAAACATTATTGATTTTAAAATAATCTGAAAAGTTTTGTTTTTTGTTAAAAACAGACCCATGAAAAGATTTTTATATTGATAAACAACTTGGTTTAGAAGGTGTTATGCAAGTGCCCGTTTTGCATCACAGTTTGCAATTCTGATTTAAAATTATTCTGTAAGTTGTGAAACAACTGAAAAAAGTGATTTAATATAGGTTCTATTCAAATTTGTGTGTACAAGTTGATATGTAAAAGGATTACACAAGGACAGGTTTAACAAATGAAATTAGGTGTTCTCAAGTCATGTTTACCTTAAAGATGGCACTTGATTTCAAAACCACCCTGACTGCATAGACCCATAAGTAGCATCGCTGGTTATGGTGTGGGGCCACGTTAGACAATAGCATGCTGAATGGCTTCCAATATTAACAATAATGTTCGGGGTGTGTGTGTGTGTGGTTGTGTGTTGGGCTGTAAGGAGTCAAGACTTAAAAACCAATATCCAGAACACTCCTTGCGCAAAGTGCATCACAAGACAATACATTTGGAAAGTGACTTGTGTGTAAACTAGGATGTTTCAGTTTTACATAGAATCTTATTAATGTTGGAATGCTGCCAGTGTTAATTTCATTTTTGCAAATTATTGTTACTAGCACAAAGCCACCATGTATTTGCATTTATCTCATATGCAATAATTTAAATTGTTGCCGATTGACCATTAAAAATTAGTAATGTTTTATTAATGACTGGAAATTTTCACTTACTTGCAAATGAATAGTTTGTCAAAATAAAAAACGATGTCTAATTTTTGCTTTTACACTACCTGAAATGTAACAGCTTGAGTGGATGCTACATCCAGTTTGTCTCAAAGATTATACATAGAATGCAAAACAAAGTGCACAATTATGCACATAATTGCCAACTAACTTTCTTACATTACAACATTCTCTCTGCAACTGGCATCTTGTAATTGCAAAAAACAGAGCAACATTAACAACACAATTTCAACTGCTAAACAAAAGTAACTGATCGCTAAGCAATCCACAAATGTATCACAAGAGACTGCTAAGCAAATTCAAAGACTAAAATTTTCTCACTGTATGCGACACAGTCATTTTATTAAGTGTCCAACTATGAACCACCAAGATGCTGTAATGATGGCCTAAAATAAGAATGAAAGAAATGTACTAGAAAGCACAGAATATTCTAACAATTCATATTGTATCATAAACCCTGAAATTTAAGTCTGGGTGAATCACTATAAATTTGAAGACTTCATGGTAGATACTTTATAAATCATTGTAAATATCTGCACCAAAGTCTATTTTTAATGTCATAATATTACTGTCCGATCCGGCTTGTGTGTCATATTATATACATGCAACTTTAACAGGCAAAAAATGGTTATAGTCTGTGGGATTAAAAAGAAAGAAATACAAAATAATACCTTGTCGAACATGCAACCTAAATATTTCTAATAATTGTAATCCCTAACAAGTTTTGGATTTTTCTGTACTAAAATACAGACTTTCGGTATACAGCAAAATACAAATGGCAAACAACCACAGGACAGCAACTGTAATATTTTTTAATAGAAACTAAATAATTATTCTGATTAAGATTAACACTACTTGCACACTGAAGCCTCTACGTTTGGGGTTGAAGAATTTTTAAGAAATTAAGTCCGCAGAACAATATAGTAGGGGTGTTTTGAAATTTTATTAAAGGGTAAACTAGCTAAATTTGAGAAACTTATCAATACAATATTTTATAAAGGAATCAACTAACAAAGCTATGCAGAATTTGTTAAAAATATGTAGGTGTATTGTGTATGTAAATATTATGCAGTTTCAAAACTCAAAGGACTACAATCTAAACTAAACAAACAATGAATACACGTTTACCCTTTAGCACAGAGTCCTCTAGTCTCTCTGACAAATCATGACACTGTTGTTGGTAGCTGGAATCTGTGAAGTAATGTTTGGGGTCTGCCAATTTGCGTTTCAAACGTTCAAGTCTTCTTTGTTCCTTCTCAGCCTCTCTCTCGGCTTGTTTTTTGAGCCACTCTGCCATCCTAGAACAAAAAGCAACTTTTTGTAGCACTGACTAGAGAAAGAAAACCTGAAACACTTTTACATTATTCTGCAAGTTTGAAATCTGGATATGCTGAACATTATTTGGAGTCCATCAAATTAAGAGCTTATTACATTCGGACAGCCCTGAAGTAGTAGCCACTTCTAATATTTACAAAAAAAAAAAAAAAACTCCATCTTAATGGTTTTAGTTACACTATAAATTTTAAATAAGGTGAATTATAACTCAGGTTAATATAATTTGTAAATTGTGTAAACAAAATGTCACTGCCAAGAGTGACAACACAAGCAACCTTTTGATTACCTCAAGAACAGCAACACTACTGAATTCAGGAGGGGAGCTGTGACAACTTTTGACATGAAATAAAACTCAAAAGAAAAAACAATTTAAAACTAATCTACAAGTATCAACTCATTCACCAACAGATGCCCAAGATTAAACACTTAAAATGTGTTGACATGCCTTCCAGATATTTTTTGACCAGATTCTGCCACCCTTTTTTAGGTGTCCTGGACATCAAATTTTTCACCTCAAACCTTGTTTATAATATTGACTCAAAAGGCATGCCAAATTTTTTGCTTTTTAAAAAGTTAAGCCAGTTTGCTAAATGCCTTCGCATTTCCTTGACAAAAATCTGAAATTTGAGATGTTTAAGGTTTGTAAACAAGCTATTCTAAATGCTACTGAAAGTCCAATAAAGTCAACGATGGGTCAAAACTTACCTGAAAGAAATAGCAAGGTAAAAATTTTTTAGAAGCAGCTTAAATTATGGGATTTTCATTTATTTTACTTTTTCGTTTTGAGGAAATTTAGGGAACATCAAAGAATAATAAACAGAATACATTTAGATTGTTTTTATTTATTTCAAACACAAAAACCAGTCATATTTGACCAGAAGACTTAAGGGTTAAATCAATTTTTCACATACAACAGATTTATGGTCAAGCTCTACAAATGAACCATATAGAAGCTTCAAATTTATACTATAGAGACACTTAAGAGTTGGGGGCTTAAAGAAGAGCATCTAGTGTGCATGTGCCACCTTACCGATTGCTGAACTAACATATTTGCTGTTCATTATTGTAAATTAACTTTTCTGTTATGTTTATTTATGCTTATGATAAGTTTTTTTTTCATACCAAGAGACCAAGTGTAAAGAATTCAGACACCCCCTTACCATAGAGTACAAAAAAATATATAAATAAAAAATTCAGGACATTTCAGGTTATCTGCTGAAATATAGTTTGTGCAAACCTACAATTATAAAGCATATTGGCTAAAAATACATTATACTTAAACACAAACTAGAATTTTGAAATTACCATTTCAGGAGCAGCAAAACTGAACAAAGCAATTTAACATAGCATTTAGTCAGAGTTATCACAAACTGGAGCTGCTACAAATCCCACCATTCTTGAGCTACTGCCCAGAATATCAACATAAATCAGTCATGACAGTAAGATGCACCGTACTACAATAAAACAGAGTAAGCTAGCAGAAACAAAGCTGGTGCATTAATTTAATTTCTTACTTACTCTTTCTCGTGATTAACATCCCGGAGACGCCTACCACTGAGATCACGACAAGCTTCCCTATTGGTGGTCTTCTCAATCTGGGCACCTAAGGCTCTAAGCATTGATCCAAACCCTGGAACAAGGAGATAAAGAATCTATTTGTTTATTCATTTTCACAACCAGTTTATTCCGATACATGTTCACTGGGGACTGGAATCTTTCCTAACAGCAATGAACTCGAGGCAGGAAAACACAATTATGTGATGGTTAATTTAAAACTCATCAGGATTACACAACTACTAAAACTTTTTTTTTTTTTTCCAAAAATAAAGGACATTTCAGAATAATGCAACTTTTTATCTCTTTCCATTAACCATCTGTACATTACTTTTTAATAATAAAACCACAAGATCTGAATCTGGACTGAAAAAAAGTTTAAACATTATAACTTGCATACTATTAGCTCACCTCCTTTTCCACCAAATATTCGAGGCTCCAGAGAATATACTTGTCCTCTCCGGACCTGTTCATCTTCTGCTGCAAGTTTTCCATTGCGCTTAATATAAAAATCCGAATCTGGAATAACCTGCAAAATTAAAACTTTGAATCAAAAAAAGTCATACCTTATGTCTTAGTCTGTACACAGAACTTAATTTTAAAGTTTATATTTTCATAAAATGATCTCAGAAGTAATACCCCATTAAATTTTAAAAAACAGTCAAAAATGTCAATAAAGACCCCATAAACTTAAAAAAGGAACTTAAATAGACCTTCAAAGTGCATACTCTTTGATTGTTTAGGACTCCAACAGATTAAGGTAAGTTATATGGAAGGAATGAAACTTAAAATTCTCATTTCCCAGGTACCATCACACAAGAAAGAAGAATCTTGGGGCGGTATATCATATTTACAGCTGTACAGAAACTTTTCAAAATTTTCTTTTTCACCAAGATATGACCACTAACTCAACTCACCCTACCACAAACATTTCACATGTGTAGAAAACGTAGGGCCCAATGATTTCCGCAATGTGGAAAGCATGGACGGAATCACAGAATTGACGCATTAAAAACGGATTTTAGATTTAAAAGCGGAAATGTGTGGAATTTAGAGAATGAAGGGGTGACTGTTACAAAACTTCCCAATACTGTAAATTAAACGATTGAATAATATGTAGTTCTATCATCCAGATACTATTTTCTAATTTGTTGTTTTGCGATCAAATGCAATTCTTCGTAGAAATTCAGGTCGAGCCTCGATCTGTTTGTGTGTTTCCTGTATGTTTTCTCGTTAAGGGCACATGAACTAGTCAGCTGTATGAGACAGAAATGTTGAAGTGAGCAGTATTAGATACTCTATGTTAAAAAAATAAAAAAAATAAATAAAATTTAAGAAACAAGAGCTTAACTGCAAAATTGAAGGCACAACAATATCCCGGTGACTTTTACGAACTTTTCTACAAGTTTTGCCAACATACCATAGGCTGGACACAAGATACTTTGGCGAGTCAGACATTAGGCTCTAAAAAAAAAAAAAAGACAAAGATGTGCCCTTTCTTTATTAAGCATTGTAAACAAAGAGGCACGCTTCCAGAAAATGAGCAGTCTTCAAACTCATTTGTCCCATGTCTTTCAACAACATATAGACGCCGTTCTTCGATAGATTCAGGCCAATAAAATGTATGTTGTAGTTGATGAAACCACCGGTAGCCAAGAACACATAGTTCTCAGAATATTGATATGTGATTAAACATTTGGCTGTATGGTAATTCTTTTATGTAGGCAGTTCTAACTGTACATGAAAATTATATTTAACCGGTATTAAGTGTTTCCCATAGAAAAATGTTATTAGTGAACGGCACTGGTTGTTAACGAGATCCCTTTTAATAAAGAACAATGTTCTTGGATTTAATGAATGTTTTGCCTCGTGGTGACGAGGCACACAAGGTCCACATTTGACTCTTCCATTAAACACTCGGCACCTACAAACCTGGGCAGAAGAGCAGGCTTCTCGAACCCTTAAAAGCGGGTCTCTCTTTTTAATTCCCGGATTTAGCATCTTGTAGATTAATTAAATTACAAAGCAAAAGCAAACTATTTTTAAGATATGCCGTAGATGAAGCTACAGATGTAATGATGCATGTTTTCAATCTGAAAACATTTAACTTTTAATAATAATTTGAAATAATTTGCATAATTACAGGTACTGGAGACCAGTACTTTTTGGCAGATATCTTTATGAAGAGCTGCAACTTTTCCACCTTTTCGCAGGCAGCACTTCAGTCCCTTCACAACCACCAGCTAAATCTTAATGAAAATTTAGCAGCATACAGCATCATGGAGGATCTGGGTTCCTACCTGATGAATTACAGTTTACAAAAAAAAAAAAAATCAAATCTGAATCAAGGAAAAATAAAACCGTGAAAACTGAAAACCAAAAAAAAAAAAAAAATTTGTGAGAAAATAAAACGGATTCCATAGGGCCCTAGAAATGGGGTTACCCAGAGGATGCTCATAAAAACAAAAAGGGTAAACTGAAAATACCACATAAAAGTGAGCCAGGCTAAGAGCTGAACCAGAGTTTCTGAAGTTTTGTTGTAACAGGACTAATCACTACACAGCAAATGCATATGAAGGAGGATGAGGTTATAGCATGCACTGACACAGTGCATTGCCACACCCACCACACATATGTCTTAATAATAATTCTTTACATTTATATAGCGATTTCTCACTACTCAAAGCGCTTTACAGATTCTACACAGGGAGGATCTAGGACATAAACCCCATGTTTTCCTTACTGCGAGGCAAGAGCGCCACCACTCTGCCACCTATGTGGGAGAATCATGGCAGCTGAGAATATATGAATGAAGTAGGACTTAAGACAACTACTAACATGATTAACACACAAGTGTTTTCTTTTCTTTTGGCGTGTCTGCATGTGTTGTGCATAGCACCTATTGAGAAAGCTGAGCTCTGTCTGTCTGCATGAAACTACTCAGTCACCATAGACCAATTTTGTTGAGCATACTTCGTGTTCAAAGAAATGTGTCAGACACTTTCATTCAGATATCTTAAAGAAATTGCACTGAACAAAAAGTTTTAGAATTTTCCAATGAAAAGCACTGGCAAATTTACAAACCTGAAAATGTTAAAACTGAGGAATGTTCTGCACGACTTCAACAAGGAAATAGTTTACCTGTTCAAAATTTAACCTTGAGAGCGGCTGCTTGAACTTGTTATATAATTTTGTATACTGTCATCTTTTACTCGTCTGACAGTTGCTCGGATGCCCAATGCAAGTTGAGTGAAATGCAGGACAGACTGCACACGTTGAAACACCTCACAACAGAAGCACCATTCTCCTGCTGCTTTAGATAAGTTAACTAATAGAGTACAAAAAAAATAATAAATGGAAGGGGAAAGCAATTATGCAAGCATACATAAGACTGAGCTGATTAAACAATATTATCTGCTTATTATTGTAAAAAACTGACATCATCCTGCAGCTAAATGGTTTTTGAACACATTAATAACATGGGAAAGGTGCAACTGCCCTAACTGATACAAACAAAGGACAGGTTTAAAAATGGACAGTCATCTGGCAGTGGAAGGTTTCAGTAGCTCAAGCACATGATGGTCTCCAATTTAATATGTGCTGCTACAAGAAGCCAACATAACCAACGTAATGATGTGAAGACAGCAGTGATGTGCTAGCCTGAAATGCTGCTGTGATGTGAATCATCTGCAGCAGCTTGGTGGCACATGCCAGTACTCTTGCCATGACCAAATTGCAGTAGTCCTGTTGTGATAAGACCAATGCCTGGACCAGGAGATGCGATACATACTCAGATATAGTCCAAGCTTGCAAATACTGTATAAAGTTAACCTGCAACACACATAAACCATTTCAATATGATCAGTGCAGGACAGACATCCCCACCTCAAGGTTGCGTACTGACTTGGCAGGCGTTCGTGATAATGAGCTGAACTGAATAGTGATGGGGTGCAGAGAAAACGGTCAAGCTAGGATAACAAGGTGGGCAATCTCTGGCAGGTTGAGCTGGAGAAGGTGTTCATTCGTCCAGCTTGCAATATCAGTGTGACATGCAGCGATTTTAGCGGATAACAAGTGGTACGCCAGAGGGAACAACGGGTGCAACTGGGTATCATCTGTGTAAGAGCCATTTGTTATTTAGTAATGTTATGTTAAATAGATAGAAGTATTTTCCTAGTTAGGCGGAGTGGTGGTTCTGAGGCTAGAGATCTGCACTGGCAATCGGAAGGTTGCCGGTTCGAATCACGTAAATGCCAATACACACAAGCTAAAATGAAATGGAATCTTCAAATTATTGCTTGTCCCTGTAACTATAGAGTGTCCCAGTTTATGATCTGCCTTGCAAATTGTAAGGCATGGACACCAAACATCTTTCATATCATATCCCATTGACCGTATTAAATGTGCCGCACGCATTGAACACACTGAATGCAACAGGTAAAGCATAGGCGAGTCTGCAATTGAAAAATAATGCAACCTACTTTCAGTATAGAGAGTAACTTAAGTTTAACAAGAAAAAGCTAAGCTTGTACAAGAAAAACATTTTCATGTTTACTTTTTATCCTGCGTGTGTAATAACTTTTTTCTCTATTCTTGTATGAATTATTTTGCTTTGACTTTGCACGGAGCCTTTTTAAAACGAACTTTACTGGACTGAGAAATTTCCTTTGTTACTCGTTTGCCAAGTCAGTAGCAGCTCGATTTTGGGAAACTGGAAAAGACGCAGCTACTATCAGCATTGGACTGCTAAGAGAAATAAAAGGGACTGGACGATAAGAGCTGGGAAGAGGGGCGGTTTTTAGAGGCGTTTTGGCGATTTACCGGATTACAAAGATAGTATGCCCGACACTAGAGTAGCTACACCCTTTTAACACTGAAAGTAATTTGTCCTGAACTCTAAAATCCCGCAGAAAAAAAAAAGTGAACAGGACAAATGACAGAGTTAAGAATGTAAGGCTATGGCATAAAAATATTACTTTTTTTTTTATAAATGTAAACACTACCACACTACTGTGATTTTCTGAATTCAAAACAAGACAAGAAAAAAGACGAGGTGACTAAAGAAAGGTATAATTTAAAAGAAAAACAAGTCTCTGTTTGAATAAACGTGCGAGCCACTTGCACAACATATTCCAGCAACATGCGTACTGCAAGAAAACCACCGTGAAAAGCGGGTATCTAACGGAGCACTAAAAAGAAAAGGCCGATAATCACTCGATTTCAGTCACTTCTTGTAAAATAAAGTCATAACCCCGTTACTCACTTGATTCTGGTCGACGCACCGTATTAAATCTCGCACCGAACTACCCTCCGACACGTGAATACAATGAAGCTGGTTAAATAGATCCCTTAAAAACAAATCCATCTTAATGTATTTCTTTAACAAACACACGATTACGACAACAAGGAGGAAGTGGCGGTAGAACCTCTCCACACCGGAAGTAAATAACAAACGCACAGATCCGCGCACGTGACGTAATCTGAGAGTCCCGCCTTTATAGAAAAAGATGGAAGTGGTTGTCGCTACCCAATCTCGAAGCTTCGAAAATAGTGACATCTGCTGGGTTACAGATATCATAGCAACCTTGAGCTCGGCACTACGTACTTCTGCTGTTAAGGAGGAGGAGGTTAGATAGATAGATAGATAGATAGATAGATAGATAGATAGATAGATAGATAGATAGATAGATAGATAGATACTTTATTAATCCCAAGGGGAAATTCACATAATCCAGCAGCAGTATACTGATACAAAGAAACAATATAGGAGCATGCACTGATATACAGTGCCTCACCCACCACACGACAAACCAACTCAGGATCCAGATTAGCACCCGAGTGCAGCCATGCAACGGGTGATACCTCAGCACCACACTAGTTCAGATGGAGTGGAACAGTGCCCCTAAAAATTAGTAAAATACCTGTAAAGTTATCTATTTTTCATAAATAGTTTTTTTTTTTGAGTTGGCTTTTGATTTACAAACATAATTTTTCTCCACATAGTTTTTTTTTTCCTCTGGAACAATCAACAAATTGCTCACAAAGGTAAATCAGCATTCTTCGATAAATTGTTTAAGAAAAATATTTTGTTGATTCACCAGTTATTTGATAATAATCAAATAATGGCCTGTTCCGATTTTTGCGCAAAAATACAGGGAAAACATAAGGATTGGTGGCAGGATTGGCACTGCAACCGCTGTAAAACGCCCCGCACTGTTCAGTGTGGCACTGAGGTGCCACCCGTTGTATGCATGGCTGCCCTGGGATCTCAATCCGGGTGCTTCACCGAATGGAGGGGTGCGGCAATGCGCTGTAATCAGTACACGCTCCCAACCTATCCACTCGTCTTTCAGTAAGAGTGTGTGTCTCTATCCCGGGTATTTTTTTTCTCCTAAAAGCTGTCACACCATTGCAAACACCTTCTTATTTAGATACATTTTCATTATCAATAAATGTAGGGAAAAGCCAAGCAAAATGACACCTTTTATTGGCTAACTAAAAAGATTACAATATGCAAGCTTTCGAGGCAACTCAGGCCCCTTCTTCAGGCAAGATGTAATCAATTGTAATCAAGATTTCATCTTGCCTGAAGAAGGGGCCTGAGTTGCCTCAAGCTTGCATATTGTCAATCTTTTAGTTAGCCAATAAAAGGTGTCATTTTGCTTGGCTTTTCTCTACATTCATAATGGCTAACACGGTACAACAACCTAGTACTACATTATCAATAAATGAATTTAACATATTGGACAACAGCTGTAGTAATAAATTTATAAGGCAATCGCTAATTCAATAAACTAACCCTCCTGTGAAAATGTAGTGGTTAGCTCCACAACAGAAACACTGTCGCCCAATATGGACCTTTTTTGTAAGTTTGTTATCAATAACAAAATCAGAGTACTGTATTGCATTTTGAATATTGCGCAGATATTACCGAGTTACAGTTTTTCTCGATTGGTTTGGCTCATTTCTTGAAACCGAGATGACATTCTCAAAATAACATGGACAGATCTCCAAACCACCTTGCAAATGTTCACAACAGAATGGCATTTCTCATTGATTTCATCAAATTGCAAATGCCTTAGTACATGTCTCAAGTGTCTCAGTGCATCTTTGCAAATGGTTAAGTACAAGTAGCCTGCAGTTAGCACAATAAGCCCACATTTAGCACATTTTCCAAATAAATAGATCTTGCTGATCTAAACTGATTAGTTGATTCTCAGTCTAATGGTTGTTCTCTCCAAAACATGTCAGCATGATTTCATCGTGTAAGTCATCATATGCACAATAGTCTGTTCAATTGTCAAAATTAGTCAAGAACATAATACCATGAACACCATATATGAATTTCTTGGAACATTTGATAAATTCATGACAGTAATTGACAATCAGGTGAAATTAGAACTTGACCAACGAAGGAGGAGTTTCCCACATCTCAGATGACCAACCAAACAGTTTGTTTAGTTACCTGACAGGTGCTGTCTATTGTTGTGAATGCTGCCAAACGTGTATATATAGAGCTTGGCTAGGGCCAGTACCATTTGAACATGGAGGTACCTCACCAAGTAAATCAAGAAGGGCAACCTCCTGCTCGAGGAAGAAGAAGAAGAAGAAGAAGAAGAAGAAGAAGAAGGAGGAGGAGTGAGGATGCGTGGTGGTGGAATAGGGGGAAGAGGCCGAGGAGCACGAAGACACCATGCTGTCCCGGATGAGATTCGGGCCACAATTGTAGACCATGTGGTTAACCATCGCCTGACAATGGCAGAGGCTGGGCGCCGAGTGCAGCCTAATGTGCCTCGCTCTACTGTCTCCTCCATCATCCAAACCTTTCGAGGGGAAAACAGGTATGTACTCAGTCAATGATGGAGTCATTACAGTATACAGTACTGTGCATACTGTAAAGCAAGACATGTATAAACTCTTCATTCCGTGTGTGTGTGTAGGCCTACAGTACTGTAATATATTACCTCAATGTGATGTTGCAATATGATGTTACAGTACAGTAACTCATTCTGTAACAAATACGGCATACATTACAATTGTCATACAGTGTTGTCCTTTGACTTCTACGTCTAGGATTGGACGACAACCTCACATGGGTGGCAGAAGAAAACTTCTCAATGAACAACAAGAACAAGAGATCTGTAACATGGTGATTGCAAATAATGCTCTCACTTTGAGACAGATCCGTGATGCAATCCTTCAAGACAATGCCATATTCCAAAATGTCAACTCTATCAGCATCTCCACAATAGACCGGGTATTGAAGAAGCATCAGATGACCATGAAGCAGATTTACAGGGTACCATTTGAGAGGAATTCTGACAGAGTGAAAGAGCTGCGGTACCAGTATGTGCATGTAAGTCAGTTATTGGTTGTCTATTATAGTAACATTACAGTAAGCAGTGGTTCCCAATTTGTTTGGTTTTCAGTATCCTCTTTACCTTTAGAATCCAGCTTTATCTGACTACAGCATTTTGCCTAAAAACTGCAACAGTGTTTCTCCCTCTTTGTGTCAAATACTCCCTGCAGTGCCTCTGCATAGGCCTGTACCCCAGGTTTGGAACCACTGGAGTAGTGGCCAGTAGCAGGCTATATTGAACTTGTGGAGGAGAACATAGAACAATCCCATGTAATTTTC
Organism: Polypterus senegalus; assembly: GCF_016835505.1. NCBI lineage: Eukaryota > Metazoa > Chordata > Cladistia > Polypteriformes > Polypteridae > Polypterus > Polypterus senegalus. Next base: position 21,812,747 of record NC_053169.1, on the reverse strand, counting down.
TATTTCTGTTGTGTATGACTCCTCTATATGACTGATTTGATTTTTTTTACTCTATTGTAGAGAATAATGGCATTGGAAGGGAATGAAACATCTCACATCCTTGTATTTGTCGATGAGGCTGGTTTCAACCTGGCCAAGGGCCGCAGACGTGGCCGTAACATCATTGGTCAGCGGGCCACGGTGGATGTCCCAGGCCAGCGAGGGGGCAATTTAACAATGTGTGCTGCCATATCTGAGAATGGTGTGGCCACACACATCCCCAGTTTAGGCCCATATAACACTCAAAAGCTCCTCATTTTCTTGGACCGTCTTTATACACATCTGGTCCCAGAAAATGAGAGAGGTCTCGAAGGGCCTCACCTACCACACTATGTGATCGTGTGGGACAATGTAAATTTCCACCGTGGGCGCTCATCAGGGCCTGGTTCACCCCCCATCCAAGGATGCTCATGGAGCTACTACCACCATACTCTCCTTTCCTTAATCCCATTGAGGAATTTTTTTCCGCTTGGAGGTGGAAAGTCTATGAACATCAGGCTCAAGACCAGAGATCCCTGCTCCATGCAATGGATGCTGCATGTGAGGACATTACAGGGGATCAGTGTAGGGGATGGTTGAGACATTCGCCGTTTCTTCCCTCGCTGCATCGCAAGGGAAAATATCCGCTGATGTGGATGAGAATCTATGGCCAAACAGAGAGCAGCGCGTGGATGGCCAGGAGGATGAGGATGGTGGCCAGGAGAGGGACGGTGACGACAACAACCAGTGAAAGTTACCTTAGTTGTGAAACTTTATTTACTGTAAGCCCTACTGTAGGCTAGATATAATTTTTCTTGTTTTTTGTTTGTGTTTATATTTCGTACATGTACAGAATACTGTATACATTTTTATGTACTCTAATGTATGGAAGTTACTTTATGTGTGTCAATAAAAATGATTACAATTTCCTTGGAAGTAGGAGTGCAGTGTGTCTGATGTCAAACTTTGGAGGCTGCTCTTACTGTAAAATCCTTTTTTCAGTTTTATACATAATTGTATTCTGTTGGCTAGACCTCTGCCATAGTGACAAAACATCTAGGCATTTTGACTTGCAGTGCTTGCACGATGCCAAAGGGACGATGCATTTTGGGGGCACTAACTATTTAAATGGGAAAGGAATTTAGTTTTGACACATGGGTAAACTATTTTGGGAGAGATACGAGCTTTTGCAGGTGATCCATGGTGTTGTGCTAAACCATCCAGGTTATTTTGGAAAAACGCACTAAGTGAATGCAAATGAGCCAACGCAATTGAGAAAGATCTTTGACATTTTGATGGTACTGACTCTTTATATGGGAAAGGAATCTATTTTGAAGCATGTATGAACAGTTTTGGGAAAGATATGACCTTTTGCTAGTGAGCTGTAATGTTGCGCAGAACTGTAAGACTGTTTGGCCAAATGATCTTATAGTTTTAAGAATGTAATTTCTGTTTCAAGAAATGAGCCAAACCAATCGAGAAAAACTGTAATAAAATGCTATGTAAGTTTCTTGATATAAGTGATGCTTGTGAGTTCTGCAAAGGAACTACAAGGTCTATTGGACATTTATTCTTTCATTGTGTCTTTGTCAGCTCTTTTTGGTTAGATCTTTTTCTAGACTTGAAGAAAAGAATTAGTAGAGAGATGGCCCTTAAAAACTTGCTACATACTGTTATGTTTTGATAATGCCTCCTTTAGCTCAGGTGAACACTGTATAATTAACTTAATTATTATACTAGCTAAAGGTTATATACATAAGGTGAGACTCTCCAGAAGGATACCATCATCTACTGTATGCCATTTGTATACACTTATGTATTACATTGTACAATCACATTAATAGGGATAGATAGATAGATAGATATGAAAGAGACTATTAGATAGATAGATAGATAGATAGATATACCTTTACTTGTCCCCAGGGGAAAATTTGGCTTTTCACATAAATAAATATATAAATAGGTACATTAAACAAACAAACAATAAATAAATAACACTCTTTGGTTTAAACACACACTAGAATTTGTCTGATTTCTAGTGGCTACTATTACATATATATATATATAGTATATATGTTGGGAAAGTAAAAAGGAGAAATGAAAATCAATGAATTGCTTAACTCCTCTTTTTCAAGAAGCCTTTGGTTACTTTTCCTGTGAAGTTTCCATGTTCTTGTGATTTACACTTATGAATCTGGTTTTCTCCCACAGTCCAAAGAAACACAGACTATTATTACACTGCCCTGGAGTCAGAAGAAAGCCACATTTACTGTATGTGCACTCGATAAAGGCCAGTTCTTGTCCTCTGCACCTGGCCGCACAGGATAAGCTGATCACATAAGTAACTGGTATCGTTTGCTTATGACCTGTTTCACCTAGAAGTTCAGACACATTTCACCACTGCGAGGCATTCCTGCACTAACTGTCACTTTGTTCAAGTATGCATCTTCTCTCAGTTGCTAAGGTTAGGACATGGTAACAAGACGCTGACGCTGACACAAAGACAAGATCAAATGTTAACTGAGACAAAGGCAGATTTCTCCTCCCCTTTTACCTCCTTCTTTCAGGCTTAGTGTGTTTGTCACTTAACCGTAGCAACTGACATTAGGGCAGGCACAAGCCTGCACGCTGGCTTCCCGACCACTTGCTTTGCTCAGTTAAGGTACTCTGAGGACCTGCCAGAATGAAGAAACTACCGCAGTGGGCTCATCCATTTGCCATTATCTACTTCCTAGGTGTCTCCAATGCCATGAGCTTCACCACTCTGCTCCTACTGATTCCTTCCAATTTCTCTGGCTGGCTGAAGTTTGTCGCATTGGCCCTTGGATGGTACATATGGATTAATGTCATGGTCAACTGGATCCTTTGTGCGTTCACGTCCAACTCCTACAAGCCAAGTGAGAATCTTACTGCGAGCCCGGGAAGTTCGACTAAACATTGTGCAGTTTGCCAACATGACATTCCGCCTAGAGCTCACCACTGCCAAGTCTGCCAACAGTGCGTGCTGAAAAGGGACCACCACTGCGCCTTCATAGGGAACTGTGTGGGATATTACAACCACAAAAATTTCCTAGTGCTGTTATTTTGGGTGGCTTGGGGAAACGTCTACATAACTCTAAACCTACTGATTTATTTTGCTTCAATTGATGGGGTACTGTTCTCTTGGAATCATATCCTGCCAGTGGCATTTGTGCGTTATTGTTATGGGTCAGTCCTGGGAGACCAGCTTCTGCTCATACTGATGCTCTATCTATCTGTGAGTAAGCTGCTGTCCTGCTATTTCATGTATGCTTGGCAGTTTACTATAACCTGTGATGGCCAGGTGACATATGAAGCTCTAAATAAGATCTCTATGTATGACTATGGCTTACCTAACAATCTCAAAGCCGTGTTTGGAGACAACTGGGCCCTACGATTTATTATTCCTCTTCCATGCCAGATGCCAGGAAATGGGAGAGACTGGGAGATGGGCAAAAATAAAACACAAAAGATGGTTTAAAAGAGTTGAGACAAGCTGGTAAAAGAACAAGAGACTGAGATAAAATGTCACTGCTTTGAAGGCCAAATGAAGTTACTTAAAAAAGCATGTGTGCAGTGCCTTTGTTGATCCACATTCCTGGACTCTTCATTCAGACTGTTTAGTGAAGTGGACACAAATAAATGATGGTTAAGTTGCTGGACGGGAAAACAAAGATCTCAGGTTCATATCCTACCACAGGTTCATAGTGGGACCCTAAAGGACCTTCTTGGACTCAATGAATGTGTTTACCAATTTGTTGCCTTTTATGATGTCTGTAATGTGCTTTGGGATGGTGATAGCCTTTAAGATGGATTAATAAAGTATCTATCTATCTATCTAAGATGTTATATAGAATAAAGTGTAAGCTTCTGCTAAATTGCTGTTTTTACATTCAAAATCTTAGTACAGACAGGTACAGACAGATAGATATGAAAAAAGAACACTTCTAACTTGACTAAAGATAAAAAGAGTAGTCACAGTCACAGTGAGGCATTATAATGTGTGAAGGATGGGGGGCGTCACTGAGCCTCAAACCCTGGATACAACTGACATGAACGCTCACAGGTTCAAATATAATGATTTTGACTGTGTCTGGATACCTTACACAATAGAGTATATGTGGGGATGGTGTATTCTTCGTCTTTCTTCTCTTTCTCCTCACCAATTGTTGTTCACGGCCTCCCGACTCCCTCAGGTGAGGTGGATGTACTTCCAGTGTTTTAGCATTGTCTGTGGAAAGTTAGAACTAATTTTCTTGTCTTAAAATTGTAGTTTTCTTTTATTGTTTTTGTTAAAGGCTTTGTACATTCTAAAACTACGTAATATATAAAAGATATAAATCACACTAGGTCTAAAGACCAAAATTTTTATACACAGATTAAAAAAAGATCAACCTAAGGATAGAAGAATATCAAAAATATTTAAGTTACACAATGATGAAAATCCTTCTAAAGACATGTTTACACTTTGTCTGCATGCACTATAAAGTTCTGGTGAATTTAAATCAGTCGAGTTCCCCCTCCGATTTACTGTGTGACCATACACAAAGGTACAGTAAAGTACTGCAATAATTATGGATGCAGGCTGATCAAGAAACAAGTACAGTGTTGGTCTACCTAGCCCTTATGGGGTTTGGCTTGTGTTTCCTGTACTGGAAAAGGCTGAATCAAAAAATGGATAGATGAATAGGCAGAGGCTTGAGTATACTGAGGTCTATTGGCTTTGTGGAAAAGAGGTAACTAAACCAAAAATGTTAATAGCACAATGCATGTCACAACGTTATAGATCTGTAGATAACAAACAGTCACAAGATTTTCTTTCAGGTTTCATCAGTGGCAGAGTCAAATTATTAACACTAAATAAAGTTATTTTATTTAATAAAAGACTGAACAGCAAGACTCAAACTACTAGAATGTTTGTAACTAGGCCAAAAGAAAAGTCCAAGCCACCATACTTTTCCTTAGTCAAAACCAAAGGATTCTATATTTATTAGTTAATGATTTTCATTCAAATTCAGACATGTAATTTGTGTGAAACATGTGCTTATATAAGATGGCTGTCATGAAATTACACTCTGACATGTGCATGAGCTCACTGTGTAGACATTCTTGATGAGCCACCACAAACCTAAAAGTATCTAGAATTTACCTGATTCAACCCTGTAAAATTGATACCTGTTTTAATAAACTCAGCAGGGTGTCAAAATGGTTATGAGTAGTACCTCACTGACGATGCATCCTTGGTTTAAATCTTAGCCCCAGTCACTGTGTGTATGGAATTTATCTGCGTATTTTTTTCTTGTAGTACTCCAATATTTTTACAAACATGTAAATCAACAGCTGTGAGGTTTTGAACATCTTTGTAAATGATGACAACAGTTTAACCACATATTATCATACTGGAATGTCCTGTTTTTGACAGTACCTGTGAAAGAGAGGACAACATGGCTGTCCACTCTGTGCATATATTGTTGAATGAGCAGAGGCGGCCTTAGGAGTACGCGGGACCTTGGGCGAGTGTCATATGCGGGGCCGGGAGCCATAAGTGCAGGCTATATACCGTACCACCACGCTCACGGGCTTGTCCGCCTCTAATGCTGTACGCCTTATTATTGTTAAAAAAACAATAAGAAATTCACCACGTGCCATATTTCAGTCTATAACAGATTTGAATGTCTCACTGAGGCCCTGCGTATTTGTATGATGAGCTGATGATGACAAATGAATCTCCTATCGCGAGGCCCCCCTCGGGCGTGGGTCCTGGGGCAATTGCCCTAGTCGGCTCCCCCAAAGGCCGCCTCTGGAATGAGCACAGTGCGCTTAATAATAACCAAACCATATATCTGCCGACACTTTGATTCTTGGAGTTTGTGATGTAGATCTTTTGACAACGGGATTTGGTGAAGCTCCTACTGTACACCCACTCATTGCCTGTCTTTCTGCCAAACAAACATGTATCATCAATGAAGATGAACCGGCACTGTTGTGCTACTCAACAGAGTCTATCTCCATAACCGAGAATCCTTTGTTATTTGTCCTCACGTGTCCTGAAGTTATCACTTTGAGACTATGGAGCGTTGGTTAACACCACACAGGTGGGGCTTAATGCCATGCCTAACCTCCTTTTGGAGGGTGCTAGGGTGAGTCTTTCCCTTTATCTACCCTCTTGTGCCACAAAAATTGCACAGTGGAGACATCACATCCAAATCCCTGTGCAGCATCTCAGATAGTCATGCTATCCCCACCTATGGCAATGATCCAGCTGCTATTAAGGTTTAATGAACATTGTAACAGAAGTGTTCCTACCCACTATCACAACTCAAAAAAAAAAAAACAAAAAAAAAAAACCACCCTTCAATTAATGTATTTCTCATATGGACAAAATGAGAGTCCTCCCTTATAACATACGTCACAACTTGAACATTTCTACAGATGTTGTTCTTTACCTTTCAAGTTACATGAGTACAAATATGCATCATGGATGTCAAAAATGATTTAAGGTGGTTTGCAATACTGCATCTTTTTAAATATGGTGAATTCTGCTTTTTATTAATTGTGTAAAGATGTTGGCATTTGTCGATGCATCCTAATAAGCCCCAACAAGAGCAGTTTTTCAAACCAAATAGTCAGGACCAACAGCCTGCCTCCTTCCTGATGACTCACAGCTTTATTGCTTATATAGTTAAAATTAACAGTGCTGATTACAAAGAATACTTAAATACATTTTTAAATCAAAAATATATATTCTCTTTTAATAGTCACACCACCTGCAAAAGAAAGACAATTTTTCAACTTCAATTTCACTTCTAACAGTTACAGCACAGTTTATCTCAAACAAGAAGTATTTGAATGTGCAAGCTGTCTTTAGCTGATGCCACTTTATTAATTATACCTTAGATCATGTTTCATGATAGAAGCATATCTGGCTATCATATAAATGTCTGAGCAATGGCCAGCACTTTAGAGTATTCTCCTTCAAGTCGACGCAGATTAGAAGGTATAGGTGTTTTGATCCTTGTCCCAGTTGGGTTTCCATTATCTTCAATTAGCACAACATTATTGGAATCAAACCGAGGTGTCATGGTGTGGCCTGGCATTTTCTGGCCAACAATAAGAGCCTTTTTCTTCTGTCCCTTAATGGCCAGTAAAATTTTGTCACCCACTTTGCCCACACCATTTTTGGTATACACATGAATGCATTTAGGTGGCCGATGATATGGAGTACTGCCAAGTGCACTGTTGTCCACCACACGAACCCGAGTCAATTTCTGTATAGCTGTACAGGCTGCAGAAATCCTATTAAAAAAAGAAAGAAATTATCTTTCAGATTCACAGATAAAAAACAACAGTGTTGAAATTTTAAAATCTGCAAACTTCTTTAGCATACAGTTGTGCTTGAAAGTTTGTGAACCCTTTAGAATTTTCTTATTTCTGCATAAATATGACCTAAAACATCATCAGATTTTCACTCATGTCCTAAAAGTAGATAAATAGAAACCAGTTAAACAAATGAGACAAAAATATTATACTTGGTCATTTATTTATTAAGGAAAATTATCAAATATTACATATTTGTAAGTGGCAAAAGTATGTGAATCTCTAGGATTAGCAGTTAGATTGAAGGTGAAATTCGAGTCCGGTGTTTTCAATCAATGGGATGACAATCAGGTGTGAGAGGGCACCCTGTGTTATGGAGTTTGCAGGTTCTCCCAGTGTCTGTGTGGGTTTCCTCTGTGTGCTCCAGCTTCCTCCCATTGTCTATAGACATACAGGTTAGGTGGATTGGCAATGCTAAATTAGCCCTAGTGAGAATGTGTGGAGTATGCGAGTATGCGTGTATGCGTGTATGTGTGTGTGTGTGTGTGTGTTCCCCTGCGATGGACTAGTGACCTGTCCAAGGATTTGTTCCTGCATTGTGCCCTGTGTTTGCTGGGAAAGACCCCAGCCCCTGGCAAACCTGCTCAGGATTAAGCAGGCTTAGTAAATGGTATGGCATGAATATTTTCTGGTACAAATATCCACAAAAAGTGTCAATGTCTGTACAAAACAAAATAATTTTAAACTAAAATGCCAAAATAATACCTGAATGAATGTTTCACAATATTTGTAAATGGTTGGGTCAACAGCAGCCCTGAAGCTTTCACCAGCATTTTCATACAAACCTGAAAGAAATAAAAGTCAAAGATTAACAGCCAATAAAACTATAGTTCTTCAAAAGATATCCTTTCTAAGGATAGAGTTAAGCTTCCTGTGAAAATGCCAGGACAGAGGTTTAACTCATGTAAGAGATAAGAACCTAGTTCACTTTGAAAATTAGAGTAATCAATCAGAGAGCTAGTGATGGTGAAATGTGACACGATTAAGCAATAACTCAGCAGTTTAATCTTGCTAATGCTTCTTTTTCAAAGAAACCACTACAAACCACGATAAACTACAGGGAGATTTCCCTTGTCCACCAGGGACACTTAAAAGTCTCAAGAATAACTATGTTAATAAGCATTTTCCACAGGTCTACAATAAACATATAAAAAATGTACACTTATTTGACATTTTCAATAACTTCTTAATTCTCTAAATTTTGTAAAATGTTTTTCTGTGAAGACTTTAAGCACACATTTCTTCCCCAAATAAAACTAATTGTTTCATATTAGACATATATAAACAAAAGAACTGTGTGTGTGTGCAAGTGTGTGTGTCTATGGAGTGATCTGCTCTGCTCACGCTCAACCACAGCCACTAGATGGCGCCTGCATACATTTTAAGTTTTTTCAGCGCTTGCATGCACCTCAGTTCTTACCATGAAAGGTGTGTGTGTGTGTGTATACAGTATGGAGCAGTCCACTCTGCTCATGTTCATCTACTGTACAGCTACAAGAGTTAATGTGAATTCTATGGAAAATATATATCCAACCTCTGCTCCTTAGGGACAAGCTGACAGAGATGGGAGTAGATTCATACCTGATAGCATGGATCGTGGACTATCTTACAGACAGACCTCACTCAGTATGTACGTCTCTGGAACTGCAGATCTGACATTGTGGTCAGCAGCACAGGAGCGCCACAGGGGACTTTACTTTCTCCAGTCTTGTTCAGCCTATATACATCGGACTTCCAATACAACTCGGAATCCTGCCACGTGCAAAAGTTCGCTGACGACACTGCTATCGTGGGCTGCATCAGGAGTGGGCAGGAGGAGGAATATGGGAACCTAATCAAGGACTTTGTTAAATAGTGTGACTCAAACCACCTATAACTGAACACCAGCAAAACCAAGGAGCTGGTGGTGGATTTTAGGAGGACCAGACCCCTCATAGACCCCATGACCATCAGAGGTGGCTGCGTGCAGAGGGTGCAGACCTTTAAATACCTGGGAGTGCAGCTGGATGATAAATTGGACTGGACTGCCAATACTGATGCTCTGTGCAAGAGAGGACAGAGCTGACTATACTTCCTTAGAAGGCTGTCATCTTTCAACATCTGCAATAAGATGCTGTAGATGTTCTATCAGACGGTTGTGGTGAGTACCCTCTTCTACGCGGTGATGTGCTGGGGAGGCAGCAATAAGAAGGACACCTCATACCTGGACAAAGTGGTGAGGAAGGCAGGCTCTATTGTAGGCACAGAGTTGAACAGTTTGACATCTGTGGCAGAGCGACGGGTGCTGAGCAGACTCCTGTCAATCATGGAGAATCCACTGCATCCACTGAACAGGATCATCTCCAGACAAAGGAGCAGCTTCAGCGACAGCCTGCTGTCACCGTCCTGCTCCACTGACAGACTGAGGAGAGCGTTCCTCCCCCACAATATACGACTCTTCAGTTCCACCCGGGGGGGGTAAACGTTAACATTATACAAAGTTATTGTCTGTTATACCTGCACTTTTATCACTCTTTAATTTAATATATATTTTTTTTTTTATCAGTATGCTGCTGCTGGAGTATGTGAATTTCCCTTGGGATTAATAAAGTATCGATCTATGCTTATACAAGTGTGACTTGCACTTGGTGAGATGGCGCATGCATGCACTTTTACATTCACTTCTCACCCTGTACTGTATGGTCACACAACAAGCTGCCATACATTTGCCCGAGACAGGTTCCAGCCTGTCCCGCTCAATTTGTGCCACAGCTGCACTTGACTACACGTCTGTCTCGGAGAGGATACGACCTGTAAAAGTACGCTCACCACAATTAACTATTAGGGTGGTGAAAGGGTGAGAGACTGTTAGCTAATTAGAGACAGGATGATTAGGGGGCCAAAATGACTAGGCCATGGTGGGCAATTTAACCAGGGCATCGGTATACACCCTACTCTTTATGAAGGATGGCCAGAGAATCAGGACCTTGATTTTACATCTTATCCAAACAACTGTGTCACTTTTACTGCACGGCATCCCTGTCACTGCGTTGGGGCTTTGGAATCCACATTCAGACCACAGAGTAAGCCTCACCAACACCTCTTCCAGCAGCAACCCAAGCGCTTCCTTACTGGTCTCCCATCTAAGTACTGGCCAGGACAAAACATACTTAGCTTCCGGTACATTACCTGGATTAAGTGAAAACATTACATCCAGCTTTAAACTGATGTGAAAGCAGATTTTTATTTTACAGGCTCGCATCAATTGTATAAAGGCGCTTTTCCACTGCATAGTACGGCACGACACGGTTCAGTTCAGCTCACTTTTGGGGGGTTTTCCACTGGGAACAGTACCTGGTCCTTTTTAGTACCACCTCAGCCGAGGTTCCAAGCGTGCCGAACCGTTACCAAAACGTGACGTGTAAACTCTGCTGGTCACTGATTGGCCGGAGAAAATCGTCATTACTGCGTCACTGAACTTGCGACACGAGACACAACAGACCCGCTAGATTTTTAGCACAGCCAGCAAAGGTTCGGACGCACCATTTTGTTTTAACCAAAAATGGCTGTTTCGTGGTCTATTGAGGAAGTACAGACGTTCTTCTCGTTGGTAGCCGAGGAGCGGATCCAGCGAGAGCTGGATGGGGCGACGCGGAATGAAAAAGTTTTTCAGGAGGTCGCTAAGCTCTTGGGCGCACATGGCTACCATAGAACTTACAAACAGTGTAGGGACAAGTTAAAAAAAATGAAGAGCGAGCAGTAGAGGCGGCGCAACTATAACGACACGTGAATAATCCCGCCCACTCTAAAGCGGTACTAAACTGCAGTCGAAACGCAAACCGAGCCGAACCAAGGTGAGCTGTACTGAACCGTGCTGTGCCGTACTATGCAGCAGAAAAACGCCATAAGATTCTGAGATTTCTACTAAGGAATTTTAACCCATACTTATAGAAAGTTCCAAACCACATCACCCTGCCAAAAGTCCCTTTCATATACATTTGCCCGAAGTTCAGAAACAAGTATTTGAGGACTTCTTGGACAAACAAATAACAAATGAATCAGAAGGACCTTTCCCCTTTGAAGTTAAGCAGAAAGAATATAAATATCAAAAACAGAAACTGAGCACACAATGGCACACATTGAACAATTTGGATGGTGCAGGATAATCAATCAGCAATACAGTCACTCTCACCTGCTTTTTTCAAAGGTAAAAATATTTCTAGTTAACAAATTCATCTTTACTTCTAATGGAGAGACAATAATGATAAACATAATAGTAATGTGCAACCAACCATTTACAGAGTTTTTCTACTGTATGTATGGTGTATAAAATACAGTATACTGTAAAAACATTAGGAAAATTACCTTTTTGTTAAACTTTTAAAATTAAAAAAAAAAAAAAAAAAAATCAGTAAGATTGGAGTGGAACACTTTATTTAAAATCAGACTGAAAACCCCCTTCATTGGCCATCCATAAAGCAGAGTAAAATAAGAGATATACAACAATAATCACTATGTGATTACAGAAATGTCCAAAAATTTGGAAACGTTTCAGCATGCTGATTTAATTGAGGAAAACATCAATAAATGCCTGCTAGATTCTAAAGAACGTTTGGACGGCTCGTTTTAAAGTGAATTTATTTTTACTTTTAAATAAAATAGAATATTCTATACCTACAGTGTTTTAGTAGGTTGGTTAGGATTCTTACAGCTAAGCAAGATAAGACAGCTTGTTAGAAATATACATTTGTAAGTTATCACAACAGATTGTTCATTAGTAGAACTAATGTCCCATAAGGCACATCCTCAAATAGAGCCATTAGAGGATTTGGGATTATGGCGATTGCAAGACCCTGCTACCCTGCCCTGGATAAATGGGCTATGTAAATGGATGGATGAATTTAAAAATACAAGACTGTCTGATAAATAACTGAGAATTGTACTTCAGCAAAGTCAGAGTCTAAAAAATTCTTAAAAAATGCAACTCAGTGAATCAGTTGCCTGACAACATCGCTCACAAGTGCGGTCTTAAAATGGATACAATGTGTAGTGTACTGTTTTGAGCGGAGTTAGATCACATCAATGTGCAACTAGAGGAGTCATGTGTTTTACTTACTGCTGATTTCCAATATTTTTTTGAAAATGTAACTGAAATATTTTTCTCCCAACACTGACCTTGTTATCGAGAGGTCCATTTTATAAACATCGATATAGTTTAAGGTTACAACCTATAAAGTATAGTTTCTACAGTAACTGATGAGGCAAAAAAAAAAGAAAATGCACAAAAAAGGAAATATTTTCACAAAAGGTTGCATTTAAAGCACATACTGTATGTTCAAAGGATGCAAAGATTTTGCCTGAATAAAATGTTCCATAACTGAATAGGTTTCATATATTTAAAATTGTGTATTCAGGGATGGTAAAAATACATGATTGTCTCATAAGATTGCAGCTTACAGCAATTTCTTAGTCGTCAAATGTCTCCTACAGTCAAAACATATTTTAAGTGAGTGCTGAACCACTGGATATCGAACTAGTTGCTAGTAATTAATTGTAAGTGGTGTACATTTCTTCATGTACAGTACTTGAAAGCAGAGAAATAATTATTCAAATCATTCAGAAAAATTTAGAAAGAATGAGTCATTTTAAGATGTACAGTATACATTTATGATTTTTAGAAAAAGAACATAAATTAAAAAGTAATCTTTTTGTTTTCTAACATAAAATAAAAAAGTAATATAATCTGTGGGGAAATTGTCAAGGTAAGAACTTTTTTGGTATAACCAGCCAGCAGTACAACACGTATGAGTTGAGAGCCTTCCCAAGCAAGGAAATAGCACTCACTTTGTTGGAACATGTCATAAGGAAAGCTTTCAGGAAAGTGAATCCCAGGAAGGCAGCCGGTCTTGATGGTGTACCAGGACATATTTTTAATATTTGTGTCAATCATCTTGCACAAGTGTTCCTAGTAAAATTTAAATCTCTTCTTAACACAGTATGTTGTACCAACCAACCATCCACCATTGTCCCTGTATCTAAGAAATCACATCCAACCTGTATGAATGACTATATATATATATATATATATATATATATATATATATATATATATATATATATATATATATATATATATATATATATATATATATATATATATATATATATATATATATATATATATATATATATCTACTTACTATATACTTCATATATATATGAAGTGTTCCAAGGGGCTAGTCATGAAATTTGTATACCACTCCAGCTGATCCACCAGTTATATCCTACTTATGTACTGTACTGACCCACCAGAACAACCGGAGAGGAAATTCTGTGCAAAATACTATTTATAGATTATAGTTCTGCACTGAACACAATAAATCCCCCTAAGCTCATCACCAAGGTCAGGGAAAACTTCACTGTGAAGCTTTGTTTTCTTAACGGGCAAAACCCTTTTGGTTCGAATGGGTGGCCAAACTTTATCATTCCTCACCCTCAACACGGGGGCTCTACAGGGTTGTGTTTCAAATCTTCTGCTACACTTCCTCTGAACACACAACTGCACATAACTCAAACACCTATGTCAAGTTTGCTGTTGACACAGTTGTGGTGGGCCTGATCTCCAACAACAATGAACAGGCTTACCTGGATGAAGTAGATAATCAATCAAACTAGAATCAGGACAACAGTCTTCTCCAGATTATCAACAAGATAAAAAAGAGTGGACTTTGGATGTTGGGAAAAAACAGCACAGGCACAAATACACCTTCAATATTAAGAGCACTCAGGTGGAGAGAGTGGGCAGTTTCAGACAACTTGGTGTCCACATCACTGAGGACTTGACTTGGTCCAAGAACATTGATACCTTGGTGAAGAAAGCACAACAACGCCTTTACCATCTCACATGCCTCAGGCATTGTAGGCTGTCCTCCTAGTTACTAAAGAACTGTTTTTGTTTTTGAATCTATCCTGCAGTCTTACTTATTGTCTGATTTGGAAAAAGAATGCAGCAGGACTAAAAGGCTGTGCAGAGAGTAGCATGGTCAGCTGCACGCATCACTGGGTGTGCGTTCTCAAATTTCGAGGACATCTATACCAAGCGATGTCAGAGCAGGACAAAGAAAATGATCAGAAATACCAGCCTTCGTAAAAATGGCCTCTTCTCTGTGCTACAGTCAGGGAAAACCACCGCTGCCTGAAAACCAATTCTGAGAAACAGAGGAGAAGATTCATTTCACAGTCCATCTGCATCCTAAATGAGGATAGTGTATTGAACTACATGATGTTAATTCTCTTATATTGTGTTCATAAGAATTACATATGAACACTTTAAATCACTTCAGGTTTTTTATTCTAGAGCCTCCTGCCTCACTGGTACATGAAATCCCTCACATATGATATACTGTTTTGACTCATTTTAATGTCTGTTTAAGCAGGACATCAAGTTTTTTTAGGTTCCGCCTATTTCTGGCCCCCTTGACTCAACGCCACTCATTTGTGGGCCATATCTTGTGCAGGAAATGACAACCTTATGATAAAAGCAGTAAACCGTAAAACCTTCAGAAAAAAAAATAATCAGAAGGACATGAAATTTTGCATGCCAACACAACCCTAGGGGTTAACCTCCTAATGAGATATGAGTGGTCACAGTTACTCCCTTTCACAAAACTTTGAGAAAAAAACGGGTATTGGTAATAAAATTTAATTCCACGTGCTTATAAGAAATTTTGAGGCAACTGATCACGGGTATGATAATATATTTTTGATATTTTAATAAATTACCAGAAAGTTAAAAATTACATCTTTTAATGTTTAGCATGTGGGTAACATTTTAGGCTAATTCAAGGTCAGGGATTATGAATATGATGTTATTTTGATTTTTTCCCCCTTTACGGACCTCAACCGTAAGGTGAAAATGAGAAGTTTCTATTATAACAGACATAATTTAAACTTCAAATATTTCAAATATCCGACACATCTGTTCTTGTTTGTTATGTACTTCTACCTCATAAACTAAGTCATTACCCTTTTTATTAAACACATACGATATTTAATTTATTACATATTATGGAAACTATTGCTAATGACTTTTATTGATATTTATAAGTCATATATTACTGTTTAAATTTCCTTATATTCTATTTAATTCACAGTCTCGGAGTTTAGCAAGTAAGCATTTCACTGCATATTGTACTATGTGCATAATTGTATGTGACAAAATTTGATTTTATTTATGCCAATCATATCAGAGCTTCCTAGAATAAGTACAAAAGAAAAATAAATGTGCAGCTCTTTCAAAGTCATTACAAAATTCACAGTTATTGTAATCAAGATCAAATCGCTGTCCTAAAAATCAAATAATAAACGTGTATCGAATCTGGTGACCCCGTAAGATCTTGGCACTACATAGGTGATTCTGAAAAATGCCACTCAAGCACACAATCATGAAAAACAGCACACCGGTCTAAAAGTTAAACAAAAGTCGGCAGTCTGGTTAAAACTTTGCAAGGATATACTGTATATATGAAAAACTAACCTTTTCAAAGCAAACTTGCACGATGAAAAGAAGGCGCACGTCTATGATGTCATTGAACCGAGCGTCCTAAAAAGGGACGGGCGTGTGTCACGATTCCCTGTTACATTATTCCATTGGACAATAGACCAAGCTGGTGGGCGTTTCTTGCACGACGTAAGGTATGTGGTCGTTGCACGTTTTAAGCTCGCGCAGGCCTGGCAGCTAGGCGACCGCAGCTGCTGCGCTCGGGTACTCTCGTACGCATGCCCCAATACTATCCACCTGCAGAGCCACAGCGCCAGACGTCACCGCAGTTGAAGACCCGCCGTTACAGACCCGGAAGTGACGTCTCCGTCGTTTCAGGACTGACTTCTTAAAATTACTTTTGGAAGGTATGGGCAGGTCTCGGCAAATCCTGGAAAGTAACGTCGGGTCAAAGACACGTTCGGAAACCAAAAAAATACCAATCATTCTGAAGTTCAGAGGGTTTCTGCCATCACGTCGTGTCTTATATCAAACTAAGCGATACGGATCGTTTCTGTGAAATACACCATTAACATTTACATTGTGTTCGAGTCTGTGGGAACCATTTAACATGTCGACAAAATTAAAATCATCCAAGATCTGTGTTAATTGAGAATAGTTTTTCGTTTACATTCATGAAACGAAGTATAAAATACAATTATAATGTTTGCACCACGTTAGAATTTAGTAAAACGTTAATAATAAAAGTTATTACGTTTTTAAAAATGTACTATGCATGTGTGCAATATTGTTCTAAACCAATTTAGAACGAACATTTAAGCCAATCTGATATTTTTAAACATGTATGTGAAGAAAACGGCAATAAATATTCTACACTGAATTATGCAATATATTAATTGTTTTATATGGAACTGCTCTAGGTTTTGTCAGTTATTATTATAAACGATGGGCCATCAAAAGAAAAAAAATATACTAATAAGAACACTTTTTATTTATATAGCACCCTGCCCAAAATTGAGAAAGAACAACAGGACCTATATAACATTGGCTACAAATAATATCTTCACTAAATAAAGATAAATACAGGATATACAAAACATTCAAATAGAATAAAAGACAATAATGCAGACTGAAATACAGTACAACATATAATACTACAAAAAAACTTGAATAAATAGCATAAATTGTGATAAAAATTCAAACCCTGAGTACCTGGACAGATAGAGGGGGTAAACTGAAAGGAGGGGCAGAATGTCAGGTCTGTTTAATGTCCTCCTAAACGAATGAGTTAAATAAATGAATGGAGTCAGCTGATCTCATTAATTTCGGGAGGTCAGTCCACAGTCAGAGCGCTATATACAGCTGAAGGCCCTGCTGTCACCCACAGAGTGCAGGTTAGTGGGGGGCACAGAATGAGAGGACCTTAGTGGGCAGGTCAATAACAGAATTTGATATTCAATCCTGTAAGACACAGGGAGCCATGAAGGTGCAGCAGGATGGCTGTGATGTGCTCACAGTTGTTGGTTCGTGTCAGGACCCTTGCAGTTGAGTTTTGAATCAGCTGGAGCTGTGATACAAGATCTGAAGGGGCACCTGCCAGTTGTGACTTACAATAATCAATGCTGGATGTGATAAAAACAGGGACAAGATTCTCAGCATTAGAAAAAGAGAGGAATGAGCAAACATAAGAAATGTGACACAGGTGGAAGTAAGAAAGTTTATTAATATGGTTTACATAGGTGAAATAAGAAAAGTGACACTGAGATTCTTTGCAGTAAAAGAAGGTCTGATGAGATCATCAACCAGAATGGTTGAAAATGAGTTTGTTTTCTTAAGTTGCACTTTATTGCCACTTTGCAGGAGTTCAGTTTTGTTGCAATTTAATTTGTTTTGTGTTAATTTAAGTTTTGCTCTGTTCAGGTTTTAATTTTACTTTAATTTCACTGAGGCAAGTTGTGAGCTGAGAAAGCTGTGATGAAGTGTCACTTTTAACACTGAAATAGATTGAAGCATCATCTGCATAAAAATGACAAGCCAGTCCAAAGCTATGAATAATTTGCTGAAGGGGAAGCATAGAGATACAGAAGGGCAGAGGATGTCATTTCATTAACAAGGGGAAGTCAGATGGAGGAACTGCTGTGAGAAATTAAGGCATGAGGGTTACCCTGGACATGACATAAGCTGCATGGCCACAACGCCATATGCAATAACTTACTTTTACACAAACTGGGAGAGTAACTCCTCAAGAGGAAGGTATCAATGCTTAGCACAATAGGGACAAATAAGCCAGAGCTCTCATCTCAACTGCTGGCTACACAGAATAGGCCAGTGAAGACATTAAAGTTTGTCTAAACAAAATATTGACACATCCTTGGTGCACAATGTGACCTGCACAGGGATAGGAGATGCCATGTCCAGAAATGATAATGGACTATAATGCTACAAAAAGAGGAGTGGAGAATGTAGACAAAACATTATGCTGGATGCTGACCACAGGCAATTTTTTCAACATATTGAACATCTCAGAAAAAAATACTTTTATCATCTTGACAACCTTGACTGGAACAGGGAGAAGGAGACAGAGCCTTCTTGAGGAGCAGGGTAAACCATTAGTGAAACCTCGCTTGCTACTGGGATGACATGTGCCAAAGACCCTAGCATGTACAGCCATTGTGTCGATTCAACAGTCCAATCCACAGAGTAACCAATGATGGCACCTAAATGTGTTTGTGTGTCTCACTGTGTAAACTGTACAGTTTTACAGTATTGTGTAGAAAATGAAAATATTCAGTTCTGCTTGATAAACAAATAGAATGTGATCTGAGGGTAAAGAGTAAACAGGTTATTTACATTGTTTGTTAAAATAAAGTGACCATCTAATTAAAAAAGTCCCTCAATAGTACATTCATAGCAAAAATTTAATCATAAGCTGAGATTCACCACAATTATTTTTCATGCTTCTCAAAGAGAAATTAAAATACGATGTTTGTAAACTACTGCATTTGTGAAGAACTGAAGTGTGAGGCTATCCAAAACTATCATTGAATGTATTTCAGTAATTTGTGTAGTGACTTAGAAAAACCATAAATATTACATTAAAATATACTGCTCAAAAAAATTAAAGGAACAATTTTTAATGGGAGTACAGCATCAAGTCAAAGAAACTTGTGGGCTATTGATCTGGTCAGTTAAGTAGCAGAGGGGCTTGTTCATCAGTTTCAGCTGCTTTGGTGTTAATGAAATTAACAGCAGGTGCACTAGAGGGGCAAAAATAAGATGACCCCCAAAATAGGAATAAATGGTTTAACAGCTGGAGGGAGGCCACTGGCATTTTTCACTCCTCACCTGTTTTGTCACTCGTTTTGCATCTTTCTGTGGTCAGTGTCACTACAGAGGCGATACCCGGACCTTAAAGAGGTTACACAGGTAGCCCAACTTCTCCAGGATGGCAGGCACATCAATACGTGGCATTGCCAGAAGGTTTGCTGTGTCTCCCAGCACAGTCTCAAGGGCATGGAGGAGATTCCAGGAGACAGGCAGTTACTCTAGGAGAGCTGGACAGGGCCATAGAAGATCCTTAACCCATCAGCAGGACTGAAGGAACAGGATGAGCACTGGCAGAGCCTACAAAATGACCTCCAGCAGGCAGGCCACTGGTGTGAATGTCTCTGACCAACCAATCGGAAACAGACTTCATGAGGGTGACCTGAGGGCCCAACAATGTCCTCTAGTGGGCCCTGTGGAGCTTGATTGGCATTTACCATAGAATACCAGAATTGGCAGGTTCACCGCTGGCAGGTGCCCTGTGCTTTTCATAGATAAGAGCAGGTTCACCCTGAGCACATCTGGCAGACGTGAAAGGGTCTGGAGAAGCCGTGAAGAACGTTATGCTGCCTGTAACATCGTTCAGCATTACCGGGTTGGTGGTGGGTCAGTGATGGTCAGTCTGGGGAGGCATATCCATGGAGGGACACACAGACCTCTACAGGCTAGACAACAGCAGCACCTTGACTGCCACTAGGTATCGGGATGAAATCCTTGGACCCATTTTCAGACCCTATGTAGCTTATGTCATGTCCAGGGCAACCCTAATGCCTTAATTTATAATATAATAATTAAGTTATCTTAATTGTATGATAATATAATCTTATATCACAGCTCCAGCAGATTCAAAACTCAACTGCAAGAGTCCTGACACGAACCAACAACCGGGAGCACATCGCACCCATCCTGCTGGACCTTCATGGCTCCCTGTGTCTTACAGGATTGAATATCAAATTCTGTTATTGACCTGCCCACTAAGGTCCTCTCATTCTGTGCCCCCCACTAACCTGCACTCTGTGGGTGACAGCAGGGCCTTCAGCTGTATATAGCGCCCTGACTGTGGACTGACCTCCCGAAATTAATGAGATCAGCTGACTCCATTCATTTATTTAACTCATTTGTTTAGGAAGACATTAAACAGACCTGACATTCTGCCCCTTCTTTCAATTTACCCCCTCTATCTGTCCTGGTACTCAGGATTTGAATTTTTATCACAATTTATGCTATTTGTTCAAGATTTTTTTATAGTATTATAGGTTGTATTTCAGTCTGCATTATTGTCTTTTATTCTATTTGAATGTTTTGTATATCCTGTATTTATCTTTATTTAGTGAAGATATTATTTGTAGCCAATGTTATATAGGTCCTGTTGTTCTTTCTGAATTTTGGGAAGGGTGCTATATAAATAAATTTTGTTCTTATTAGTATTTTTTTTTCTTTTGATGGCCCATCGTTTATAATAATACGTGACAAAAACTAGCGCAGTCCTATATAAAGCAATTAATATACTGCATAATTCAGTGTAGAATATGTATTGCTGTTTTCTTCACATACATGTTTAAAAATATTAGATTGGCTTAAATGTTTATTCTAAATTGGTTTAGAACAAAATTGCACACATGCATAGTACATTTTAAAAAACCTAATAACTTTTATTATTAACGTTTTACTAAACTCTAACGTGGTGCAAACATTATAATTGTATTGTATACTTAGTTTCATGAATGTAAACAAAAAACTATTTTCAATTAACACAGATCTTGGATGATTTTAATTTTGTCGACATGTTAAATGGTTCCCACAGACCCGAACACAATGTAAATGTTAATGGTGTATTTCACAGAAACGATCCGTATCTTTTAGTTTGATATAAGACACGACGTCATGGCAGAAACACTGAACTTCACAATGATTGGTATTTTTTGGTTTCTGAACGTGTCTCTGACCCGACGTTACTTTCCGGGCTTTAGCGAGACCTGCCGAAACCTTCTAAAAGTAATTTTACGAAGTCAGTCCTGAAACGACGGAGACGTCACTTCCGGGTCTGTAACTGCGGGTCTAAAACCATAGACATACTGTATATAGATAGACGCCGCATTCACTGTGTGGCCCAGTAAACACAATACGTCAGCCTTATTGCGAGTGGCAAAAGTGCTGCCTTCTTCCATCTCTGAAACATTGCTATACTTTGTCCTGTTCTTACGCAACACAGTACTGAAGTATCGGTCAATGCCCGAGTCACCTAACGTATAGATTACTGTAATGCTATTCTATCTGGCATCCTACAAAAACTTATCCATCGCTTACAACTTCTTCAAAATTCTGCTGCCAGGATAATAACCTGCTGTTCTAAATCCACTGAACATATTACACCTACTCTCTCAGCTTCACTGGCTCCCTGTTAACTACAGAATACAATACAAAATACCGCTCTTAACATTTAAAGCTCCCCCCTACCTCACTGATCTCCTACAGACTTACACTCCCTCTCGCTCACTCAGATACTGAAATTTGAGAGTATTCAGTCTGGCGATAGATAGATAGATAGATAGATAGATAGATAGATAGATAGATAGATAGATAGATAGATAGATAGATAGATAGATAGATACTTTATTAATCCCAAGGGGAAATTCACATAATCTAGCAGCAGTGTACTGATACAAAAAAACAATATTAAATTAAAGAGTAATAAAAATGCATGTAAAAATCGACAATAACTTTGGATAATGTTAGCGTTTACCCCCCCGGGTGGAATTGAAGAGTCGCATAGTGTGGGGGAGGAACGATCTCCTCAGTCTGTCAGTGGAGCAGGACGGTGACAGCAGTCTGTCACTGAAGCTACTCCTCTGCCTGGAGATGACACTGTTCAGTGGATGCAGTGGATTCTCCATGATTGACAGGAGCTTGCTTAGCGCCCGCCGCTCTGCCACAGATGTTAAATTGTCCAGCTTCATTCCTACAATAGAGCCTGCCTTCCTAACAAGTTTGTCCAGGTGTGAAGCGTCCTTCATCTTTATGCTGCTTCCCCAGCACACCACCACGTAGAAGACGGCACTCGCCACAACCGTCTAGTAGAACATCTGCAGCATCTTATTGCAGATGTTGAAGGACGCCAACCTTCTAAGGAAGTATTGTCGGCTCTGACCTTTCTTACACAGTTCATCAGTATTGGCAGTCCAGTCCAATTTATCATCCAGCTGCACTCTTAAATATTTATAGGTTTGTACCCTCTGCACACAGTCTCCTCTGATGATCACAAGGTCCATGACGGGCCTGGGCCTCCTAAAATCCACCACCAGTTCCTTGCTCTTGCTGGTCTTCAGGTGTAAGTGGTTTGAGTCACACCATTTAACAAAGTCTTTGATTAGCTTCCTATACTCCTCCTCCTGCCCACTCCTAATGCAACCCACAATAGCAGTGCCATCAGCGAACTTTTGCACGTGGCAGGACTCTGAGTCGTATTGGAAGTCTGATGTATATAGGCTGAACAGGACCAGACAAAGTACAGTCCCTTGCAGTGCTCCTGTGTTGCTGACTACAATGTCAGACCTGCAGTTCCCAACACGCACATATTGAGGTCTGTCTGTAAGATAGTCCACGATCCATGCCACCAGGTGTGAATCTACCCCCATCTCTGTCAGCTTGTCCCTAAGGAGCAGAGGTTGGATGGTGTTGAAGGCGCTAGAGAAGTCCAAAAACATAATTCTTACAGCACCACTGCCTCTGTCCGTGGGAGAGGGATCAGTGTAGCATATAGATGATGGCATCCTCCGCTCCCACCTTCTCCTAGTATGCGAACTGCAGAGGATTGAGGGCGTGGTGGACCTGTGGCCTCAGGTAGTGAAGCAGCAGCCGCTCCATGGTCTTCATCACATGTAACGTCAGAGCAACAGGCCGGAAGTCGTTCAGCTCACTAGCACGTGGTACCTTTGGGATTGGGGTGATACAAGATGTTTTCCAAAGTGTTTTCCAATATGGTGCAGCCTTAGTTTGTGGAAGACAGACAAAACTAAAAGACATGAGCATAAAATGATGATTGTCAATTTCAAACTGTGTTTCCTCAATGTGCTCCTTGAGAAAAAACATCATCAAGTTTGAGAAATGTTAACAGCAAACAACAATCTACATAGTTAGTGACTAAATACGTTTAGCCAGAACGTTGTTTGGAGGCTCACTTGAGCACATAAATTCATAGCTTTGCTAGCTTAGCCTGGCGTAGCTAAAGTAAAGATTATAAAACGGGATTTTCAAATGGCCAAATATAACCAAAACAATTGTTCAGTCTTACCTATGAAATGTAATCCCCCGGGATCTGGTTTGGAGCATACAGCGGTTTGTAAAATCCCAAGCAGAACATGTGTGAGGCATCTTATACATTACTTCACTCCACAGCAGTGCCACTCGCAATATGGCGGCGACGTTGACGTACGATTCTGCTGGTCATGAGGCGTCTAGTTATTCCACGCCTATGTCTAAAATTTCGGTGACGTATGGTGCTGTGGCTCTGCGGGCGAATGCTACTCTACGCATGTGCAAGATTGTTGTTCTCTGACGCCACCAAAAGTCTTCGCCACCGCCTCCATTTCTCGCCCGCCCCTCCAGAAAATTGTTGGTAACCCCTAAGCTGGCTTGCTCGTAGACTGTGGTTTCATCGCTTAAACCGCTGGTGTGGTCATGACAGCGGTAAAGAAATAAACTAGGTGAAGGCTGGCTGTGTAAAAATGATCTAATCAGAGCCAATAGGAATCTTGTGTCGAAGGAGATTATATTTTGATTTGTCAACGTACACACAGAATTGCCCCTGGATTTCTAGGTAAGGCTGCTTTTTTTCTCTCGTTGGCGTCTTGGCGTTGTTAGTGCGTGTCCGCTGGAGTCCTGTGGGAGGAACACAAGCGTTTGCCCGCTGCAGGACTTATTGACAGGGACACGATGGGTTCATAATAAACAAGTGGTAACTGCAGGTGCGTGGGAAATGTTACGTCCTTCTAAGGAAAGCACTAGACATGTTTAGGGATTCCAGGTGTATCTTTCTTTATGTACAAAGAGGATTTTTTTCTAGCAATGTTGTATGTGAAATTGGACAGTTTGGGAGTGTGTGCAGGCCGAAGATCTACTTTTTGCCTAACAAAGGAATAGCTGTTTCATCCCCCGCTAGGGAGCCGGTCTCTTCAGCGAGTGGTGAACGTGCTCAGCTTCTGCGCCGGAGGAGGAGGAGGAATAAATAGGGAACGGGGAAGGAGGGGAAGCGTTGCTGCAGAATTTCACGTTGCGCCTCACATTGTGTCTCCATAATAAGTGACTGTGTTGGATATATGACACAGATTAATAAGTGATTGCCTTTCACATGGCGTGGCGTAGGTATAACGTCTGTCACCCTCACGGGATAATGCACCTCATAAATAGCAATAATTTATATTGCCATCTAATGACGTTTGCGCTTTTTTTTTTATAATAACTTGGGCACAAAAGGGAGAAAGGGAACTGGAGGCAATTCGTCTTACTGGAATTATGCTTCGCTTTGAACCATAAGTTGTCATGTCCTGCACTTAATCAGAATTGGAGATCAAACTGCGGTCATTGCATCAAGGTTAAAAAAATAAGAAATAATGATAATCGAGCTCATACTGTCTGCGAACTACCAGGCACCCGGTTAAAGTTTTACGTGTTTGTCAAGTTGCTTTTCAATTTATCATCATCATTCACTTAAAGAGTTCAGCAGTAATTCTCCTTCGTGTTTGAACTCTTATAAATAGAATTACAGTGGTTTCATGTAGTACTTGCGCAACTCCAGAGTACTTCAAACTATGCGAGAATGATAATGCTTCTGTCTCATATGTTAATACGTTTGTCAAATATGATCTGACCTCGTTTGACCAGGGTGCAGGAAGGCATGTTTGGGTGCCATTTTCCGCTAGATCAGTGATTTTCCTAAACGTCTTGAGCCTGCGGAACCCCACATAAAAATTTTACTTTGCTTGGAACATCTGTTAAATAAAAAAAAAATACGAAAAGGAAATTATATAATACATAAATATGTGCAATATATATTAATGAAAGTTTCAAACATATCAAATGTAAATATACGGTCTTAATGAAAAAGAATGTACGTGCATTGAACGACACAAATCATCATTGCTTGAGGTGTGTTAACGATAGTTATAAAGTAGGCGTTTGGCCCATTTCAATGTGTTGTTTAGACAGCAGTGACATCTGAAAATACACTTTGACATCAATATGTAGACGCAAAGCAGATGAAGACCTACACTTTACACAATAAGATTTGTCCAAAATGTGTTGAGGTAACTCAGTCTTCAAATTTTTCATTCAGATCTAACATTTACCTTCTCCCCTTGTCGACAGAGCATTCTTTACTTGTTCACTGAGATTAAATCAATCTGGACCCAGAACCAATTAAAAAAAAAAAAACAAAAAAAAAAACTCCTTTTGGTAACCACATTAATATGATTAGTCCAGTTTATGTGACAAATAAATGTGCAGTCTTAAATACGATCTTGTGCTGCTGCATAATATGCAGAGCTGTGTTATGTAGTAGTTAAGTCTTTGGACTTGTGGGTTCAAATCCCATTGCTGACACTGTATAATCATGAGCAAGTCATTTCATCTGCCTGTGCTCTAACTGGAAAACAAAAGAAATGTAGTCAATTGTATCCCAAATTTTTTTTTTTATTATTTTATTGATGTTATTAAAATCAAGTAATGTTCCATACACATAGCTCAAGTTTTACAAAAAAAGGTTCTAAACAAATCAACCCCCACGCCTGAGAAAGAGAGCTAGGCCAGCAGTGTAAAACTTTATGCTGATAAAGATAAGTTAATAGATAAATTAATAAATGAATAAAGATAAATGTTTTAACTCGCTTTGGATAAAGGTGTTAGCCGAATAAGTAAATAATAATAATATCAAACTCTGAGGTATCACACTTTATTCATGTTGACACATTTGATTAGACAAACAGCCACTAAGAAGTTATTTTCTTAATTTTTTAAATAATGAAAACGTTTTCAATCCATTTTTACTTTTGAATAGTGATTTTACAACTAAAAGTGATAGTGTATAAGAATTTGGGTTGTCACGATAGCAGAATTTTTGTATTTGAAACCAATACTAGTGGAATTTTACAATTCTTGATATCTTATTTAATATGGCAAAAACACAAATCCCATTCAACTATTTTTGTTAAAAAATACTTTCATTATTTAAGTGAATAATAGTGTTTTTTTTTCTATAACAGAAGGTGAAATATATAAATACAAATAATAAGAACAGCTGATTATCAAAATGCAATGCAGGGCTTTAATGTTAATGTGTGATGGACATTTGGATTCCTCCAATGTAACAACAAATGGGAAGAATATATAATCTTGGGTGGATTTCAGCATATGGTTTATAAAGAGTGATATCTTAATGGACTATCTGATTTGTTTTAATATGTGCACAGTCTACATGTATTCTCTGGCATTTTTTTCCGTTAACTGCAAATCATTGCTTAAAATAAGTATAAACAATTAAAGCATTATTATATCTGTGCTGTTGTACTGAGTTCCAAACTATTTTTCATGGACAAACTCTTTTAAAACTGTTTTTCTGACAACTTGCTTGTTTGTCACAGAATTACTTTTTTGGGTTTGTAACTTTTGATATTGTAAGATTTATATTTGCATTATAAGCTGGTTAAAACTTGCTAAGGAATAATATTTAATTATCATGAGTCATTTAAATAGACTGTTCAAATGTCAGAAAATCCTTGTGATTTAATAGTCCAAATCAGTCCGTCCATCCTTTATTACAATTGACCAAACTTTAGGGCTTCCTGTGTGAAATATATCATGCCACTTTTACATTGCTTTATTATTTCAAAACTCTTGTAAAACTGGCTTTTGTTGTGCTGTTTTCAAAATACTTTACATGAGCAATCTGACTTTGTTAATGCTTAGCCTGTGTATAAAATCAAAATTAGAAAATTGTCATTACCTTCTGTCAGTTAATCTTTTTGTAGTCAGTTTAATACATTAAGACAGGGTCTGTAATTACTTTTTTATTTTGTGCTGTTCATTCAGGGGCAGCAGTCTTATTGATGGGACTCCTTTGCTGCCTTGATTTTCAAATTGCTGCTGAAAAGTGTTCTGCCGTAGCATGTTACTTTCTTTTATATTATTATGTGTGAATTTAAAATTATATTTCATTGCATTTCCTAGGTAATGTAAGACACTATCATTTTTCTGTGCTCATTTGCATAGACAGCGGTGCTACTCCTCTGTGTTCTCATATACTTGTAGCTGTGCTTCAGAGCATGTTTTTAGTACATCAAGGCTCATTTGTAGCCCAACAAAAACACACTTCTTAGAAAGGGGTGTTGACATGCTAGTCTTTCTTGAAACAACCTGGAAGTTACAAAGACATTGTAGTTTATTTACACAAAAATACAATGTGCACTGTTTGCTTTTCAGTAAAGCCTGTAAAAGAGTTTGTGGTCTGCTTGTGTTACTTTTTTGAACAATTTACAAAAGACCACATTGTTATTTTTATGTGAATGTTTATTTAATTTTTGTTTTAAATTGTATATGTATATTGTTTATAAAATATTGCAATACTTATTCAATTAATATTTAAGGACATTTGTAACATTACGTACATACTACCTATAGTTGGATTGAAACTAAAGTTTTGTCCCTAAATTTCTGATCGCATTACAGCAGTTGGTGGGTTGGAGAGAGTGTGACATTACCCTGCCTGTACTCCAAATATGAAAACCATTTTGTCTTGTAAGTTACTTTGGATAAAATTACTGCATACTTAAGCGCAATGGAATGTACTGTAATTCATGTTCACTAAAGTGTTGGTCATATGTGTTACTATGTTAGGAGCATTGTTGTGGGATAGTACACGAAATGAAAGGAGACAAGTGGTAAATGCATGTTAAAATGGCAGGTGTGTTTTTCCATTTGTCAGCAGTTTTGTCCATCTTATGTGAAGAAAAGAATCCTGTGAACAATCTGAGCTGTTGAATCTGCTTTGTTTGTCTAGTAATGTGTTATACCAAGTTAGAAATGTTTTTCATATACAGTATAAAATGTATTTTGACTTACGTTGTCATAAATAGAGCAAAGGAAATGCAAAATATCTGTTACAGTTGTTGGATATTTAAAAAAAATATTAATTTATAATTTTGCAATTTGCAAAAACAAAATATGCATAGATTTTGTAAGGTATTGTTAGATTGCTGCATAAGACAATGATGCAGTTGGAATTGCTCCATTTGTTATAAAAGTTAATTATTTATTAAGAAAGCTCTTTTGATCTTTGAAAGCTACTTAATTTTTAATAGAAATGAATGGTGGCTGTTTATAGACCCAATCTGTTGGTTTTGTCTGCTTTAGATCTTTTTCCTAACATTGGGGAAGTAGTGTCTTATCTGGCAAGACGTGTTTAAGAATATTTAAGATGCGTTAGTGTTGTGCTGGATATTGTAAAATAGAGCAGGAAAAACATTTTGATCTCCTTAGTTCTTTTATAAACAAACCAACAATATTCTTTCAGCTGGATCATGTTGTAAAAAAATACAGTGAAGCCCAGTGTTTCAGAGACTATTTCCATTTTTGGAACAAAAAAATGACCCATGTACAGCATGTGAAAATGTCTTGAATCTGGTGCAACTATGCCTTCTGTATCTGTGCATGGATATATAGAAATGTTTCTGAAAAATGTTATTTACAAAATTCTTGATTTGTGTTTATCAATATAGCAGCAGCCGTTGCTTAGTATTTTTGAAGTACTGTATTTTACAGAGTCAATTTAAAAATACTGCTTTAAACGTTTTGTATTGTAATATTATTAAACTGGCCTTCAGAGCCATGAAGCTGCATTGTGTGCACAATATTCATTTGCAACCAAATCATGTATTATAATGCATTCTTTGAAAATCAACTGTTAAGCATCTTGACAAATTAAACCTCTCCGTACATTCGTCTCTCATTTTATTTCTTTCTGCATGCCTGTCTGTACTGCATTATCTAAGATAGCAGGTGTTACCACTCCCATGCTGTGTTAAATTTACAAATGTTTGTGAAAAAGTAATGGGTTAGGAAAGCTGGCAAAATATGATTAGCAAATGCAAAGACTTGAGCAATGAAAACATTTACTGTGACTGTGGAACGAGCATGTGAACCCCAGTTAAATGTCCTGACACTTCTCTTTAGTGCAAGTTTATGTCCTTTTTGGTAGCTTCCTCATTGTTTTCAAAAGTGTATTCTAAGGATTAAAGCAGAAATATGTTTGTGCTTAATAAGCAAAGTACAAGCTTTAATGAATTCAGATCTTTTTATTTTGTCCTTTACACTATAAAGGACACTGTTTGAGTTTGGACATTGTACTTTTTTTTAAGTGCGGCAGCTTATGTTTTCAATTGGAGAAAAGAAAAGACAAATTTGAAATTGCATATTAGTAAACAATAGGCTTGTTAAGTAATAGCAAAATGTGTCTTCTACTTATAAACCTGTTAAGCATGTTAGTCTTGTGTCTTCTTGAGGAACAACTTAAAAACATTTGATATATTTATGGTTTTTTAAAAGAACTGTACTGTTTATTTTTGTTGGTAAGAAACAAGTACAGTAATACATAATTAAAATGGTAATTCATATTTACAATTACACCTCGAGAAAAACACACACGCACGTATAGTATGTATAGTAAATGTATACTTTAACAGCAAACAGCAAAATGCTATAATGCAATTATTGATTTAAAATAATTGATAACATATAAATCCGCACTTTTTTGGTGTTAGAGAAATGGTGAAAACTACTTTTTTAATTAAGCCTTGTTTCAGTTAGGTACATTACAGAAAAAAAATAATATCTTGAAATTATGAGAAGCATTTGATTGTTTTTATGCAATATGTATTATTGTTACATATTTCTGTAGGTATTTTATAAAGTATGTATTTTAAGGAAATTTATTTTAGTATTTTTATGGTCACTGAGCAATAACTATATATAATATAATTTGTTAATAAAAAATGAATAGTTAAAAGCTGTGGTCTATAATTTAATTATAAAACTACACTTTAATATAGGGCATATGGCTTCTATGCATCTGGTTATGCTGAAGCTTAGTGTAAAAAGATTGTTTAAAGGGTTAAAAGGAAAACAATATTGAAGTTGTTCTCGGAATTGACTGATCAAATAACATAAAATTGGTAATCCTTATTAGTATTATTATTAATTGAATTTCTTACTTAATTAAATGACTAGCGCAAAATCAAAGACTGTGTTATCAGAGATGACCAACCCAGGTGGTTTTATTTTAGTAAAACTATCAAATGCATGGCTAATAGTTATTGCAACTTTTTCAGCACTCAAGTAAGTTTGAAAATACAGTATCATTTGGGGGAATGTGTTGTTCAGAGCTTATTCAGGGATTTTGAAATTACTATATTTATGTCATTGCTGACTATTGATCTTGCATATGGAAATACCACTGAAATAGCTGTTTCTGCTAAGTATTTTTTATTTGCATTTGTGTTTGCAATTTGCTAATGGTGATTAATTAAACTGACCTGTATTATTTCTTCTGTTAACTGACTGCATTGAAATTTGTGGTTCTGTTATCACAGTCTCACAACTAATACTGATGTTGTGTCCACAGGGTCATTCACCAATATTTAACTTAGATTGTACTTTTTCTTCAATATAACCAGAAGGAACCCAGATTAAGGAGACTAGGCAACCATGACAAAAAAAAATGCATAAGAGCACCAGTGTGCCTATGGCACATTTTCATTTTCAGTTCTAAAAAATTACCTTTGTTGCTTTGCCACTGGCTTAGTTTATTGTCTGGAGGGTTTTGTTCTGTTGATTTAAATTATATGAAGTATTGAACCCAGTAACACTGTGTCTGAGGCTAGGCAATCAAGTGTAGATTAATTTTCTAAATCGATAGTCAACACTGTTTAATAGCTGTTTTTTTGTTGAAAATAGACATTTTGATAAAACAGAAAATATTTCAATATACACCTTCCAAAAAGATTTATATGTGCATTGTGTTTAATTAGCAATTTGTTTTAATATAAAAGGAAATAGACTTTATTTACATAATCTTACCAAGCAGGTGGCATTCACGGCATGCTCCTGTGACTGTCAGATGTGTAATCTGATACACCCAATGACTCAGTCCAATTAGTGTGCGACTTTCTTAGGGGCAGACTCGCATGGCACCAGCTCTGTAAGCCAGCATGTTATTGGCTGTTTGAAAAATGGGCGATCATACAGTTATTTGGAATTGTGAAACTGTGCTAAAAATGAATCTTGGAGTCATCAAAATTTACATCTCCAGTAATTTTTACTCATATTAATTTACATACTTGGGAAGGCAAGCGTGGAGTCTTCAAATTTGACATTGCCTCCGACTACAAGTCTTGTAATGCAACTTTGGCTTTATTGGCTTATTCTTTATTTTACCGAACAGTGTTTTATGCATTTTTATTTAGGAATATTAGCATGCTGACATACTTGGTAGTCAGTCAGGTGTGAAGATTTTCTCAGATAACATTAATACTTCACCCATGCTCAGGTAGACTCATGCCATGGTGAAGACATATCGGTCGATGACTAACGATCCATGTATGAACAAACATACTACAAAGGCCTGGTTCACAGTGGATTGGGAATTATTGGCTGAAGTGGTCTGTATATTATCAGAAATACTTGCAATAACTTTGTCTTCAAGTTCTCACGTGTACGCATTAGCAGTTAGCTTCTCGGCAAGGGTGTCAACTGTAGGTCTTGAGTAGCATTTTGTGTCAAAACTACTACTGATTTATGTTACTCTTCATTTATAGTTAGGTTAGCCTTTATCTGTAGTATTTATTGGCAGTTTATTGTGATATATGTAATTTTAAACTGGGGCTAGCTGGTTACCTTCTGAAAGCCTTTGCAATCAACCACCATTATTGGCAACCATTCTTACTCTGTCATTGTATGCACACTTTGTGTAATATTCTCTGTTCACTGTTTACCACAGATTTTCCTTGCTAGTGCTGCACTTTGCAATCTATATGTTTCTTTTGTAAACGATAATGTACTATTATTGTACGTGACGTGTCGGTATCATGGTCTGGAATCCCTACAGATTTTATTTTTTCTCCAGCCGTCTGGAGTTTTTTTGTTTTTTCTGTCCCCCCTGGCCATTGAACCTTACTCTTACTCGATGTTAATGTTGATTTATTTTTTTATAATTATGTCTTTCATTTTTCTATTCTTTAATATGTAAAGCACTTTGAGCTACTGTTTGTATGAAAATGTGCTATATAAATAAATGTTGTTGTTGTTGTTGTGACAATGATCCTTGTACTTTCACTTGAAATGCTCCCTAATTTGAGCCATATTTAATTTGCTTAATTCTCCCTTTGGTCAAGTGAGTGCCATAAATACTGCTACAATTTGTTTATTGAAATCAACAATAAATCTCAAGTTTTGTCTGTAGCTGTAATTCCCTCCAGGATTTTATATTGGGAAATATTAAGTTAAATCATATAATCAGTAGCATTATTCAGTTTATACTGTAAGTGCAAGTCAGTCAAACAATAGTTAATATTTAACATTTCTATCTAGTACTTGCCATAAACAAAAGTAATAAATCCCATGCCCTTTGACATGGAGAATTCCCTCAACGCTATTGTATTACAGTCTTAATCAAATCCTTATTCTTTGTTCAATGTAAATAGTAACAAAACGTCTCATGCTAGTTGATCATTTTTCTTCTTGAAAATAAATGTGGAATATTTTTTTTGAATTACATGTTTTTCAACATTATGTGTTACAAAAGAATTTTCACTTTTGTGGAAGAAAGAAGAGAAAATATTTTAGGACATTTGAACAATTTAGATGAGAATAGGCCATTCAGCTCTTCAAAGCTTGCTGGTCCTATCCACTTAATTATTCTAAAGTAACATCAAGTAGCAGTGAAACAAAAATGCCATATGATTTCAGAATTCAGTTGTAGACAAATACAGGAAGAAGAACTGACATTACGTGAAGAAGCTAAGTGTTTAAACACACATAGCCTTGTGGTAGGGAACGTACTACAATTCACCAAAAACCTGGTGTTTTTGCTAGCAGAGGGAGTTGCACGGGTGGTCACCAGTACAAATAGAGTAGCCTGGTAATGTTGCTTAACCTCTAGCTAAGTGAGATGATGGTTACAATAGCATATATTGCTGTTCACAAGTATGATAC
Organism: Polypterus senegalus; assembly: GCF_016835505.1. Lineage (NCBI taxonomy): Eukaryota > Metazoa > Chordata > Cladistia > Polypteriformes > Polypteridae > Polypterus > Polypterus senegalus. Next base: position 21,779,275 of record NC_053169.1, on the reverse strand, counting down.
TGGCGATCATGGGTTTGTGTCCCGGGTCATCACTGCATGGAGAGCACTTTGAGTACTGAGAAAAGCTCTATATGTAAAGAATTACTATTATCAATTTGAGAGAGTAATTATAGTGAATTCAGTTAAAAAAAGATAGAGGGTATGAATGGAGTTTGTAACCTGCACGGAAAAGCCAGGCATTAGCATTGGAGTAGGTTAGTGTTGCACAATTCAGAGCTGACAATGTATTGTTTTAGATTAATTTTGTACTAGGAGATGCAACATTTATCCTTAGGATGTGAAGGGCAGCAGAGTCCCCAGATGTTTAAGGAATTATTGATTTTTGTTAAATATTTTATGGTAGTTATGAAGTGAGACTGTGTTTACAAAGTAATAAATATAATTGTTCATGTATCAAAATGGTAATGAAATAGGAATGTCAATTTAGTAAAGATCTATAATGAGCATTAATGCTGATTTAGACCAATTAAATCTATTCTTTAAATCAATTGAAATGCGTAAATCTATAGTGATAAGGGGATTGCAGAAAATCTATATTTAATGATGTGTTAATTTAACCTTGTATTATAGTTTAGCATTTTTCAGTAAGAAAGTTTCATTGGTTGATACAAATTTTGATTGTACAGTACTACAGTATATAATAACCACTGCGGAAACATAAATCTTTTGACTGTAACCATGCTGTGAAACCACTTGGGTTAAGATGGCAAACGGGACCTTTCAGAAAGAATTAACTCCCTGTGTAAAACACGGCAGATGAGAAAGAAAAGGCTAATGCTGTTAGTGTTATTGGAGGGCCTGCAAGGGTTCTTCACTCATTTAATATTCTAGTTAAATTTGGCCAGATGTTATGTGTCTACCTACAGAAAAGAATGCAGTGTAAAAAAAGGGGTAACAAAGGGAGCAAATTATTCCACTAAGATAACAGCAATGCAAGTACACCAAAGCAGCTTGTGCTCAAAAATGGGGGGAAACATTTCCAGAAAGCATAAACGAGAGCAGTATAATAATAAAATATCAAGGCAAATAGACTGTCATGAATGGATTAGCAGAGTTACTAATTTTTAATGTGTTTTTGTGAGTTACTTTTATAGAGGAGAGCCACTGGGATGTTAACTGCTAATGGCGCTTTTCCACTGCATAGTACGGCACAGCACGGTTCAGTACAGCTCACCTTGGTTTGGCTCAGTTCGACTGCAGTTTAGTACCGCTTTAGAGTGGGCGGGATTATTCACGTGTCGTTATAGTTGCGCCGACCACCTGAAAAACTTTTTCATTCCGTGTCGCCCCATCCAGCTCTCGCTGGATCCGCTCCTCAGCTACCAACGAGAGGAACGTCTGTACTTCCTCAATAGACCACATAACAGCCATTTTTGGTTTAAACAAAATGGTGCACCCGAACCTTCACTGGCTGTGCTAAAAATCTAGCGGGTCTGTTGTGTCTCGTGTCGCAAGTTCAGTGACGCAGTAATGACGATTTTCTCCGGCCAATCAGTGACCAGCAGAGTTTACACGTCACGTTTTGGTAACGGTTCGGCGCTCTTGGAACCTTGGCTGAGGTGGTACTAAAAAAAGGACCAGGTACTGTTCCCAGTGGAAAACCCCCCAAAAGTGAGCTGAACTGAACCGTGTCGTGCTGTACTATGCAGTGGAAAAGCGCCTCATCACATGCTTCCTGTGCTTTGTTTTGAGTACCACACACATAGATCTGTGATAATAATCCCCATGTTAATGGAATAATGGTTTTCATTCTGTAAAAATTAAACACATCAGAATTCACCAGCCTGACACACACACACATAAAACAATAGAAGTACACAAATAGAATGAAAATGTATTTAGCCATTTTTTATCTGACATAATCAATAACATACATTTTAATGTGATAGTAATGGTACCACTAGGTGATCCAGTTGAATGAAAGAGATTGAAAAACAAAAATCTTTTTTAAAAGAGTTAATGGAGAAAGTAAACTTCTTGAGAGTGACTTTGCAACGAGCATTGTCAGAGTTTAGCTGATCTAGAGCAACTGACTACCCTTTCCTTGCTAGGCATCCTAAATATTCAGTACCATATGCTTCATTTTGATGTCATCATCTCTAGGACAATGTATGATTGTCTGGTGCTTTATTAGTATCTTATTTGTTTCTTTTGAAGTTGAAGATTCCCAAGAAACCATCCCATGACCAGGAGCAGTAGATAGGTCATGTTATCCATATTATCAAGAGTCACAGACGAATACCAAAAAGAACATAGTGGGTCCTGGTTCATTAATTGATGGTCATGCTGTAACTTTATTTTAGAAAATTAAGTAGCAATTGTTACTGTTATATGAGTAGCTCATTCAATAACTGAAAATATTACCATAGACTGAAGTTTCTATTTAAATGTTGAGACAAATGTCAGAGGGATCATTTTTAAATCAACTATGAACATATGTGCAAGCCACTGTGGAAACGTAAATAGTGTTTAAAAAGGTCTTGAAGAAAGTACAAGTAATTTTTATGAGAATTTTCAAATTTGACCATGAATTGGTTTGGATTTGATCACCATGCCACTTTGAGGCACATTGGAGACATATTTTGTGAAATGATATGTGGTACATTAACGGGAGCACAGAATCGAAGAGGTAAAAAGTTAGTGGGACTGCTTCAGGGCTGAAAATTAGAACGCAAACACTACATTTGTGATGTTCATTGATTTTTTTGAAGCCAAACTAACGGCTATTAGTATAACATCTAAGCACCATGACACTTTTTGCAGTGGTACAGGAGTAAATAAATGGGATGCAGTGTCATTATGAGTATACAACTTAATCCTAAGGTCAGTCCAGTTCAATAACTAATTCTGGATAAGTCCAGAGGCATGAGCTCTAACAAATGTCTAATGACTTGTGTGAGATGTCTTGAAAAAAACTGAAAAATGTTTGTTTTATAGAAATTCTGAAGTAATGGATTAGTTTATTTTTGTAAAGGGAGCCTTAAATTTGGGACATACATAAAAAAGAGGGAGATACTTAAAAAAAAAAAATGTACTATATATGAATGTTTCAGTTAAATTAAAAAGTCTCCTTTAAAATGTTACTTCTATGTTCTGATGTAAGCATAAATCTCCCAACAGCAAAGGTCAACTGACTTTCTGACAAACTTGATTTGAAAGTGTTTCATTACTAAAACATCTATAAAGGGTTTTTGTTCATGAAAGTAATTTGAATAACTTGTGGTATTGAAATAACAATCTTTTAGTATTGATTTTAGGCAGTACTTCTGTACATGTTCAGTACCTGGTCAGATAAATGAAGGTAGTGCATGATGATCATATAATTCTTACAAATCTTGTGCTGAAATTCAACCCAAGCCAATAACTACCCACAACTATTTCTTGGTAAATGGGAGGGAAATTCACCCCCCAGCCAAAAATCAAACTTGGGTATTCAAACTGTCTCCCTAAGTATTGTTCAGGGTGTTATCTGTTGTTTTATTTATATATATATATATATATATATATATATATATATATATATATATATATATATATATATATAAATCATACATTCGTGTAAATTTATAAACATTGTTTGTCTGATACTGATTCATGGTTACCTTAGACAGCAGGCTCTTAGCAGGAGTGGTGGGTGCAAGGTAGGAAACTTCTTGGACAGAGTGGCAGTTAATCACAAAGAACACGCAAACAGTCCCTCACTGATACTGGGTCCAATTTAGAGTTGCCAATCCACCTACAAATGCATATGTTTTTAAATGTGGGAGGAAAATAGTAGTATCTTGTTAAAAATCCATACATATGCAGGGGTGATATGGAAACTCTGTGAAGACACTGCTTAAGTGCCCATTCTGTGAGGGAAAAGCATTAACTACTGTACAAGTGTACTGCACAGTTTTTTCTATAGGATTTGTTTATGATGTGTTTTCCTTACAAATTCAGTGATGCTGAATTTCAGTTATGAACCATAATGCACATCTTTAATAAACCTAATTATTAATAAAAATATGGTAGAAATCATTATTTTTCAGTATAGTATTAGCATACCTTCCAGTACACATCAATGCAGGTTTGTCTGACTTGTAGTGTCCAAGAAACATAATAGTTTAAGAACCAGGCTGCTGCCAGGCTAGTTTTCTTGTAGACAAATTTGTTTCTGTTATTTTCTTTTAATGATTAAAGAGATAATCTATTTCCTTGTCTGAATTTAGTTTACTTGCCACATTTGCCTCTCTGCATTCTCTTACTAACTAAAAGTTAATAAGAGTTAATCTAAATCCGTGCACTATTTTAAGAACAAGATGGGCCTCGTTCACTTGCATCATATTTTAGACTAGGATCAGCACATTTGTTTATATAATTTAAACCAAAGTGGGTAAAATCTCTGGTTTCCATTTATAACCAGAACTGAAACTAATACACAGTTAAAATGAGTACTTTAAAGTTTTTCACTATATTCACTTTTGTGTAAGTAAAATGCCAGGATGAAGGTTGCTTTTTTGATTGCGATCATTTTAGTAGTGTTCTTTTGTTGTAATTTATGTTCATTATTAATATTGAAGACTGCCAAGATTTCTTGTTTGCAAACCTACATCCATCATATACAATATATTTGTACAGGACTGTTGACTGTTTGTTTAATGATTTGTATTCCTATATATATCCTTTACTTATCTTCAACAGCTTTCTTGGTGGTATTTAAAATTCTATAGATCCATATATTTTAATATTCAACTAGGCACCTTTTTGTTAATTTGCTTAAATGCTGAAACATATTTAATAATATATGATGGTACAGTCTTTATTTAAAATCTGAATATTAGGATTATGTGTTTGTGTTCTCTTATACATGTACCATCCATACATCCATTTGTTTTAAAAAACCTGCTTATCCAGGAAGGGTCACAGGCAAGCTGGTGCCTATCCCAGCAAGCATTGTGTGCAAAACAGGGACTGCCCCTGGACAGGGTGCCAGCCCATCACAATTTGAACACACACACATAGGCCAATTTAGCATTGTCACCTAACCCACAAGTACTTGGACTATGAGAGCAAGCCAGAGCAGCAGGAGGAAAACCACAAAACATGGGAGAAGCTGCAAACTCCATACAGGAAAGCACCTGTAACATGAACCGTTGTGCCACCTATATTATCTTCCTTGAAACTAAAATAAAATCTCTTTATTGTAAGGTGTTTAACTGTATGATATTTGAACTGGATCCCAAGCCTTGCATTTTAAATTTGGCTACTATTAATTTTAAAAGTTTCTTTTTTTAACCTGCTTTTGTAAACGTGATGGCAAATTAAACATGACAGTGGAGTTAAAGAATATAAGTACACATTATAAGTTATGTTCTTTGAAAACTTAAAATTAGCCCGATTTGTAAACGTGTATTTTGGCTGTCCATAAAACTGCTCCTTGTGCAGGACTGAAGTCTAATCAAGAACCGATTACTTGCATGTGAACTGACTTTGTGTAATGTAAATAGATTAAAAAGATTTCAAAAATTGGAAAATTGAATGAATGGAACCTATCATGCCTTTTGAATTCTACAATGGTGAGATGTATGCCGTACTGTTGTAATAATAAGAGACCAACAGGATGTGTGTACTGAAAAAATTAGGTCAATTAACCATTTTTTTTTTGTGACATCTTTTCATCTATTTATTTCTTTCAATAATTTCTTTAAAGGCAGTAAAAAAAAGTCTCACTTCAATATTTCATGAATATGATTCCATATTAAAAAATACTTACATTTATTTTTAATAAAGCTACTTAATATGTGTGTGTGTGTAGCTGAAGAGATCTGTAAGGTACTTTTAGAAGACTTTGGACATAGCTGCTTTAATATGGGTAGAGACATCTTTTACATGTTTTACAACTCTGTGATGACCAGTGCAATTTTGGGACAAATAAAGTTCTAGCTTATCCATCTCTCTGTTTCTCTGTTTATCTAATTAATTAGACATTAGTAGTGCTGCCTAGTGCTTCAGTGTGAAAGCTGCACATCCACTCTTAATGCTTTACTTTATTACTTTGCATTGGCACTCATTCTACAGAACATTTTTTTACTGGTCTTTTTATTTAAAAATTCCCGGGACTGTAGGTTATTTGGTAATGCACAAGCTGTAATTAACCTTTTTTTTTTCTTCTAATGTTCACAGTACATTAATTACTTATAGAATACCTCAAATTGGATAAAGTATTTTCAACTCAAGTAAGCAAATTAAATATTTTTCAAGTACCACTCATGTCACTTAAATAAAATAGTATATCTAAAGATAAAGGTAAAGTAAAACTTTATTTGTTGTAGAACAGGATTACTCATAGAGAAAAAATGGTATACAGCAAGAAGAACAATAGTAAAGTGCACACTGCTCTACAGACATCCTGTATTGACTTACACAAAATCTAGGTGTTTTAGAGCAGTTAAAAATAATTGTAATTGCTGAAATAATAAATGAAAATTATGGATTTTCATACTTTGAAATTTTAATACAAAAAACTGCTGACACAGGATTACTGTTTTTAATTTACTTTGAAATCTCTTGTGTTATCAGTCATAGGGATAACTAATTATTGCTATGATAAGCAATAATCTGGCAGTAATTATATAATACAGATGATTTTGTATTTAAATATGTAGATATTTTGACTCTTGACTCTAGGGGGAAAATGTATATACAGTAGACCCCTGCAAAGTCCCGGTTCAGAATTCACGTGCTCCGTCATTCGCATATTTTTCCTTAGAACCTAACTAATAATTGTTAGTGGAAACTGCAAATATCCTCTACAATTTTTATGGCTTTTTACGTGGCAATACTGTACTGTAGAGAGAACCGCGACTTGGGATGGTGAAAGTAGCCAATAGAATTTGAAACTGCAACTCCCAGCAGACCCTGTAGTGGCTCCGGTCTTCTGTTGAGGGTGCTGAAGCTGTTGAGGTCAAATGATGTCAGTGCAGCTTTTAAAAAAGGGGCTGGTGACCAAAAGCAAAAAAAAAAGTTTTTGTAATTTGTGTTTAAAGTTCCTGTCTGTCTGCCTTCTGTTGCATTACCTGTACTTATTCATTTTGTCCTGGAGCAGAGTGTAAAATGATCAGTGTTGTAGTAATTGTGATGCTGTTTGCATGAAAAAAAATGTGTTCCATTAAAATTTCACTTTTTCTTTGTTAATTGTGACATTTACTTAAAGTGCAAGCAAAAAAGTATTTGGCGTCCAGGGATGCATTAATGCCCAAGTATGTGGCAGTTTAAGGGTTAAAGCCCCAAGATGCCGCCGAAACGAGCTGGACCTTCTAAGGCTTCTGGCAATGAAAACATGCTTGCATGAATTACAGTACATATAGCAGTAACATTGGTATTTTACATTCTAGCACTGTGGGAGACATAGCAGTACAGTATACAGGTTTACCTTTACATTTTTTATTTTCAGGTAATGTATTAAGCTGATTTTGAAATCAAAGTGTTTTGGGGGCATATTTAGGGTTTAAACTATGAAAATAGGCATTTTTTTTTAACCGCATCCAAAATTCACTGTTTTTCACAATTCGCGGGTGCTCTAGGAATGTAACCCCCGCAGATCTTGGGGGTGTACTGTATTGTCTTACTCTTGACATAACATACCACAATACTACAATTCTTTGAAACAGCCATTCAAGCCTGCCTCTGACTAACTGCAAAAAAGTAGTTAAGAGTTACATTTATAAGGTATGATGCCTCTAAAACCTCTAGTAAAATTAAACCATTTCACAAAAAGGATATATGGATGAAAAATAAGATTAGAGTAAAGGTTAGTATATTCAAAACAAGAAATACAAAGAGAAGTGTATGAATGCCTTGGAGAGACATTAATGCAATTGTTTTAATAAAGGAAAAAGCAAGTGATTAGGAAAGGACAACACTAATCAAAACAAGGAAATTCCTAGAAGAGACAATCCTTACAAGTTTTATAAACAAGACACAACGTTGGCTATAGGTTTCCTTAGCTTAAAACCGGTAATTACATAATTTTAAATACAGCATTGGAATATACACCATTCTCTAGCATTTTACTACAAACATAGCCCTTTAATTCAAGGGAGACACTAATAGAGCCCTGTTTGCATTAGTGTGGAACCTGTAAAACTCTGCTTCTTCTTAAAAGAGTAAATCTCATTAAACTAATCCATTTGTTTTCATGCTTGTCATTTTAGTAATGGATTCCTTTCACAGATTTAACTGATTACACTAACTCAAGTTTGCTGTTAGTTTTTGTTTATTTCTGTATTAAATGGATCATATTTATGATTTTGATCATTTGATTGTATTAAAAGATTAACTATTTGTTTATCTCCAAATAACAATAAAAATATATTGAATTAAAAAAGTCAAGCAAGCTGAATTCAACTCAGTGTTCCACAGGGCTAATGCAATGTCAGGTACAACCCAATTTCCATGGGACAACATTTTCATTTTCAAAACTGCAGCAGTTGGTCTATTCAGTTCCCAAACATTTACAGAGTGTAGTTAAAAGAAGAGGTGATGCAACATTATGGTAACCATGTCTCATCTCAACTTTTTTGAAATTTGTTGCTGTTGTCAAATTCAAAATGAGAACATATTTTTCATAAAACTATAACCTTTCTCATTTTCAACATCTGATATTTTGTGTTTGTTCAATTATTAGTTAAAAGTGGGTTGTTATGATTTGCAAGTCATCACATTCTATTTTTATTTATAGTTTACACATTGTCCCAAATTTTTTGGAAACATAGTCGTGGAAAGTAGGAACAAACTTTGCAAGATGAACTAGTACATTGCAGGGCCACATGATTACACAATCACAAATATAAACACTAAATGAACCTTTTATAATTAAACATTTTAAACCTTGTTTTTTTGCCAGTCCCTATGTCTCTCTCAAATGTTAAAATAACTATATTAGCAACTCGGCCAAAGTGTCTGCTGCTAGAAAGAATAGACCTGAATACATCAGGAAATATGAATCAACAGTATTACAAATAAAAATGAAACCACAAATTAATATATTTAAGACACAAGATCCAAAGAATTAAAGTTGATAGCGATGTTTGTAGCAGTTAGCTGATTTGCTCTTGGTTGTTATCTTCTTCAGATATGGTTAAATTCTGCAGAGGTTTGAAGTGTGGTAATTTATGAAGAGCCACAATTCAGAAGTTCCAGGGTTGAGCACATCAGCAGCAATGGTACTGTAGCATTTCTGGGATCTAGCAGTTCTGGGGTCTTAGAACGTTCAAGTATGGTAACACGTCTTGTTACTTAAAGATTATACAGTTTTGGTACAATAAACCAGTTTGTGTCTATCTAGGAAGTTTACTGCCTCTTTCCTAGAAATATGTTGAAACATTTCTCCCAAGTTGAAATAAATCTCCAGTCTTCTCTAAATTGCATATGCAATTCATTTTTCTTATATGCTTATCTGAAATTTAAGCAGAAAGGTCTGTTTTTCATGTTTCTAATCCATCTCTCTTAATCTATTTAAAGTTATACCTTTAAAAACCTCAAAGAGCCTGTTGTTTATGGAATCATAAGTATGCATAGGAAGACAGCTTCATCTAGACACCTGATTAAGTAAGACTGTTCAAATTAAACATTCATTTTGAGCTTAATATTCAATTAAAAATATTAAGAAAATTCATCCCACTCATATTGATTTTTAGGTGTGCTTAGATATAGGCTGTTTTTTTAGGTTCCACTGGCAAATCAGTAGTGAATGTCTCTCAATGGTTACAAATATTAACACAAGTCACTTATTGGCGGTTTCAAATACTTAGTGAAAAGGAGCTATTATGTATTGTAAAGGAAGGCAGGGATGGTCTGGCTTCCCCATCAGGATGAATGGGTCCTCTCTTGTCCATGTAGCGTATGGGGACAGCTGACAGTTGAATGTTCTGACCAGGATGGACAAGGTTCCCTTTCCCAAATGGGACAATAAAAATGTAAAGACAGTGGGAGACTGCCTACCAGGGCTGTATACTTCAAGTACGCCCTTGGCCGAATTAAAAATGTACAGGGCAACCATTGGGCAGCCCTGTGGGGGTGTGTCATGAGTGCCTCCAGGGAGAGCTGCTGCTATCCCTGCTTTCTCTATGCTATGTTGTAGCACCACCAGTATTCCCTGGGCTGCATAAAGTGAGTTGCCACACCTCACTTGGGGAGTCGGCAAAAGAGAATGGCAAAGCTTGCCTGGGGAGGTTTGAAGGAAGGAAGGAGAAGGAAAAAGAAACAACTGGTGAATCTAGTGCGTGTGTTCCTTTGAAGAAGTCTGCAAAGGTGCTGCCTTCAAAATAAAAAGATTATTTGAACCCGGAACTTGTGTTTTTGTAATATTGTCAGGGCTTTGGGGATCAGAGGCTTTCTGTAGTGGCCAAAGTATGTATGTATGTATGTATGTATGCATGTATGCATGTATGCATGTATGTATGCATGTATGCATTCATTCATTCATTCATTCATTCATTCACTTAAAATGCAGTGAGCTAGCAGAGTGGCTAACATTAAACCGAGGTAAAAATTGTGAACAAGTTACTTTTTTGAACTTTGACCAAAAGTACTCTTAAAGGTTTTGACACATACCTTTGGAAAATAGTCACTGTTGAAGGTTTATGATTTCTCTTCCTGAAAAAAAATAATATTTTGGTAATTTCCCGGGAGTGGTGCAGAAAATTAGCTTCTGTTTAAATCTTAAAATAACGTTCTAGGGGTGAAGCTACATAAACAAAGAAATAATTTGGATTATTTTAGCATGAACATTAAGACTCACAATGCACTGTTCATAATATATGATTTGAATGCAGGGAACAACAGGACCGTGAAAGAGTTGCCCTGACTAAAACTGGAACTTAATGATGATCTGAAGCATAACTTGCAAAAACAAGCATTTAAATTGCACATACTCAAAACTTTAACTTGATATTTTAATTGCTGCCATTAGATGCAAATTTGTTTGGCCCTTGACAGCTGCATTTACTCCACACTACAGCTCATCATCCTAAATGTTATTATGTACTGTATAAAGTGTGTAAATTGGTTCTAAGGGACAAATCTGGTTGAAATTAATTCAGGAAAAATGTAACACTTTCACTAAATACAGCAGTGCGCTACTCTAAGCAATGCCATTGCACTGTAGATAATAAACACATCAGTTTTCTTTTTTATTATCATGGAGGCAGCAAATACAAAGTAGAAATAACCAATGCTGAATGTTTAACGGCATTAAAGGAAAACTAGCTATACATGTACTGAAGTAACTCATGCACTTTCAGGAGTAAGCTCCTTTCCTTTCTCTATATGCAAAAAGAAATATTTCCCGGAAGTTTGTGGATAGTAAATTTACAGATTTTCAAGCATCTTCTTGTGTGCCTTGTAACTCTTGTGATGCCAAGTGAAATAAAGAATGAGGTGTAGAAAATCAGACAAACCACATATGGTAATCACTAGCTGTTGTACTTGTCAAAGACACAGGAAGTAATCAACATAGACCTCGTGTTTTAATTTAATACCTGGGCTATCCATTTGGTACGGTATAATAAGATGCAGACAATACCTTTCTCTCACAGTGGCCTTTTCCTCTATGGGTAGAGTTGGCTGTTTTCATTGCTTCCTCTCGGCATCACAGATTGAACTGACCACTCTTTTTGTGTTTGTGGTTTACATTACAGCTATAATCCTTTTTCCCAAGCCTGTGTGGGTGCAAGAAATTCCCTATCATGCTGCTATTGCCTGAGTATTACATCAGGCAACAGAACAGGCCAGTGTGACCTATTTTCTTAATTTTTCACCCTTATTTGGTATTTTTGTTATTTTTTTTGTTTTGTTTTTTTTTAACCCTTGTAAATGTTTTACCTATTTTTGTCTTCCTAACCCTGGATGAATACACGGGCACACACACACATACACACATATACAGACCCTTATCCTCCTAATAATGTATATTACAGACCTAAAATGGCATTGCTTAAAATGGGCTATTTTGCAATATACTGTATTCATATTAAACTTGTAAAAAGTAAGATGTATCAAAAAAAGGTTTTCACTTTTGAGGACAAATCAGAGAAAACAAATTATTGATATATAGAAGATAAAATAGTCCAAAATACAAACTCAGCAGTTTTGTATCTGTTGATTTCCATTATAAATAAACTAGAAAAAAGATTTTATGAACACAAACTTTATATTATAGAGATGCATTAATCAGTCTGTCAATTAAGAAGAATTGAAGGATTTTCAGCACCATTGTGCAATTGGCCTATTAAATTATATCTCCCAAAACTTGTTACAGAAAACAGTACTGGGATGTCATTCTATTAAACGAAAACAAGTTACTGTTAGAAACAATTTAAGGCACATTTTGGTAAAAGGTCACTTGTTTTAAGTTAATAGTAGTAATAATAATACATTTTATTTATATAGCACCTATACTATACTCAAGGCAGTTACAACATATTTTATAAAATAAAGCACAGTGTTAAAAGTAATATTGCAGTAATGTGTTTTATGTAGTAACTTTCACATTGTACACTAAGCACTTAGGAAAAACATTAAAATCATGTTATTTCTTTTATATTAGGTACTGTCATAAGGCATCATATAATGAAATTAAGAGCCATATTTTTATTGTCTAATCTTAATTTTAATGACCTTTTTCTGGGGACGGTCACTATGAGACAGACAGCTACTTGTGGGGAATTACTAGGCATTCCCAAGCCAACTGAGAGATACAGTTTAGCTGGTATGGCTTAGGCCCTGGCCCTTTTTCCAGTGAATAGTTTGCAACAAAAGCCTTCTCTACCCACTACCCTACAACTGTCTTATAGAACACCTGGTCAGTTGGTGGAGTGCTTAAGAGCATCAATGGAACTTTGTGCTGTGTTGTCATGAGACCTGGGAGCTATTTAGGTTTACACTTCCATGATTACTAGCATGTTATTGTTAGTCTTTGTTTTTTTTTTGGCACATTTCATAAAGGGCACTGGTAAAATTGCTTTCTCAGCTGAGGAAAACATTAACAGATGCAAACTACATCACCGACCTCCGTCTTAGCCACACACACAGCTCAAGCCAGACCATCCGAGGTCAGTCCTCTTCCTGTCATCCTTCAGACACCTGCACTCATAGCTTGGATCTATGGGGAGGACTTCATCATGCTTGCCCCAATCCACACAGTTATGCAGTGAGGCGAACCAGCCCCTGAAATGCCACTCAGTTGCTCCTTCGTTAGGTCCAAGATCGCGCTGCCTCTCTGTTCTAACTGACTGGCTTGTCCTACACAAGACTGCTCTCATATGTCTTCACCTCTGTGTATGTACATTTGTGTTATGTTTATTTATGTATTTTTCATAATTTACATCACCTGTTGTTGAACTGGGCTTTGACTCCTGCAATGCTCGCATAAACAAGTGCATATTATATATTATGTATTATATATAATATTTTATGTATTATATGTAAGTTCTCTCCATTTGGCCAAGTGGCTAGAATAACAAAGCAGACTGTGCTTTTGGTAATGTACTTTTTCATTCATGGCCGGGAAGTCTGAAGCTATCCTCTAATCACAGAAGCCACACACAGAACTGTACACAAGACAGCAATGTCAGTGCAGAGCCTGTAAAATTTCCTTTTCTGGTAGCACTCTTGCCACTGACTGAAGAAACAGAGTGTCTTTATAACTTGAAGGGACCATTGTAAACTCATTCATTTTCTCTCACTGAGAAAGCATGACTATATCATAAACCATACAAAAATGCTAAAAAGTAAATCAAAGCAGTGCATGTTCATAACAGTCACCTCATTTCTTTCAGAAAAAGGCGTCGCCAGCAATTAAAATTATGATGTCACACTTTTAACAAGCTGAGAAGGGTGAACCAGACTTCCCATCGCAAAGCATATTATGTAATTAAAGTAATCACTTCCTAGTTACACACTTCTGTAACATTATTGACAATGCAGATGGTCATCATCATGGCTAAGCATAGCATCAGAGCACAGTGTTAAGATAAGTTACAGTTAATTTCAAGAAATGTTAAATGTATTACTGAGTATAGAACAAAAATGAAAATACAAACCCATAAGACTACAAACTGGGTTTGTAAATTTATTTTCTTCTGCTTAGAGATTCTATTTCCTGCGTGGGGTTTAAAAGTGGAATTTTTTTTCTTTACCCTAGTGTTGGAAATACCGACTTACATGAAAATGCACAATGGTTATAAGATGTACAGTTTGGAATGGGATAGCTTTTAAGATCACTGTCATGCTAACACAACTCCAATACATATTGGTGTCCAAACAGCCAGTTTTTATAACCAAAAACCCCATGTTACTTGGTAACAATACAGGTACTGTATATCACAAATTCAAGACTTTGTGTAGGTATGGGCAATATTTTAAAGAACTTACACTGTTAACAGCAGTTGCACAGTTGCTTTTCTTTTCAGCTGAATTTCAGTAAAATTTCATATAGTGAATTCCATTTTTTCTTATGAATAAAGTTTAAGGGAATACAGCTTGTGGGAGAAGGGAGTTACCATTCTTAGCGATCCCTCAGCAAAGACAACATGCATTGTTGAATGTAAATGTCAGGGTGCCCGACCAAGCATTAAGCTCTGTCAACTCTGTTAAACTAAGCAACTAGGCAGTTGTCCATTTAGCTAAGGAGAGGTAAAACTTGCTGCCTGTAACTCCCAGCATTCTAATTATGCATCCCAACCATGCTGTCTCTGATTGTACAGCTGCTGGGTGCAGAAAATGACACTTTTGATGATCCCTCTGCATAGACAGCAAGTCTTAATTGTCAGTTAGTGGCAGGTTTTTATGCCATTATTATGCCTTTTCCAACTCTGAAGTACTTGTCTCATTATCAAAAAATGATCATAAAGTCAACATATTATATGTAGACGTGATTCAATTCATTTAAATGATCTGCATTGTGATTTAAAGTATGGAAATATGGCTTCATTGTCATATTTTTTCTGTAAAATAAGTAATAAAATGATTAAGTTTTGATGGTATTTCATTAACAGACATTTTCAGTGAATTTTCGAATTGCATACAAAATCATGTTATGAAAATGTCAGTAAGAACGGAAATCTCTTGTAACCTGAGGGCTACCTGTATAGGTTTATAGAATTATTAACAGTATTACTATGTACCACAGGGTTTTTTTTTTTTTTTATATAGAATTTTTTTGGGTTTTGCTTTTTCATGTGTACAATAAAAAGAACATAAACATTTACAGTGTGATTGCTTACACAAAAAGGTTATGTCTTTAAATATTCATTTTTGGTACCTTTTTATGACAGTTTAACAGAAACTATGAAAATACACTTTTAAGCTACAGTACACTTCCATGCTTTTTGTCAACTATACGCTGTGTCAATAACAGCCTACATTATTCATTAAGTACTAGTAAAAACTATAATTGGGTACGTGAAATGTGAAAAATGAAGGCAGTTTTTGATTTGTTTGCAAGTTAAACGAAAATAACAATATGATAGACTTGTAAAGATCATTTATAAGAGGTTCACTGACACGAAATATGCATTTTCAACCAGTCTAAATTGTATTTCTAGGCATGTTTGAAAGGATATACACATAATGCAAAACATGCTCAAATTAAAAATACAATAAGGAGTGTGAAGACTGATAACCCATATTGTTTATGACTGCCTGTTGACCTTGGACTGCCTTCAAAATTAGAATATAGACAGTGAATTTAGAAGTATGTGAGGTTTTTACAAACACTCTGTTGGGCGTTAGACTGAATGTGGGTGTAATTATTGCTGTATTTTGCCACTTTAAGTTAAATCAATTCTATTTTAGAAAAATTATTTAATTAAACAAACCTAGAATTAAACATTAGTTACGGACTGTGTACCAAGCAGAAGACATTTTCTACACACTGGCATATGTAATGTTTCCAGCTTTATAGGGGCTTATTAATATAGCATAAACAGAATCCCTACTTATTAATTAACAGTAAAAAGTCTAGTTTTGTGCAGCCACAACTCATGTTTTTCCCCCAATAATAGGACGATGGTAAAAGTTGTATACTGGGTGCAGTATAGAGTGCAAACAAAATGCATTTCATGGAACATAAATTGTGTCCTTGGTTGTGTAAGGACAGTGCATTAATGCTGACTTAAGCTTAGCTGTGGTGAGCTGGCCAAGCAGTTGGGCACTGACATGCATTTTTTTTGTGAGCATGTGAGCAGGGAGATTTTAGAATAGCTAAACAACTGACAAGACACTACAAACCTTAGGGAGCTAAAGGTGAGGGCTAATGCTTATTGTGGCAAAACAAACCACAAGGCTGATCTTTAGACTCCAAACTTTTAATTGCAACAAAAATCCAGATCTCAAAGAAAAGATCAAATGGTTTAGCTGATGAAATTTAAAAATGAATAACAATAATACTATAAAATTGTAAGGTCAGTTACTATGAACTGTAGTAACAGAATAATATTTTAGAGCCACAATTTATTAAAAAAAAAAAAAGTAGCCAAGGAGTTAGTTGGTTATAATGTATATAGTAATTAATTAAAGATTCCAGTACCTAATACTAGTAATTCCTAGTTTTCTATATTGGTACTCTTGGTTAATAATTGATATTTCTAAAAGGCAATCATTTATACTGATTAGTATTCTTTTTGATATCTAGACAAAAAATTAAATATGAATAAACCAGTACATAGTGTACATTGTGCAATATTAATATACATTAAGTGATTGCCAGACTGATGAAACCAAATGTATATATCTACAAGATATATGGAGAACAAAGATAAAATTCATGCAGACAGAATCTTAAGACAGAAGACCAAACTCCCGCCCAGGTAACACAGGCAGGAAGTCTGACAATTGCAAAGCAGGTCACAAAGTGCTTTACGTGGGATTAGCAAAGGGCTGACGTTTGTAACATAATTAATCATGTGAATGTGGGAATTTTTTTTAATAAGAAATATTTTAACCGGAGGAAAAGGAGTTTAAATAAGTGCCTCTTTTAGTGAAATGAATAAAAACAGAGTATGAATGAGTTACAGAGGATTGTTGCTTGTTATGGAGCTGCTTATTCTAATTTTAGTGTCGGGGTAGCCAGGGTCTGTCCTGAATGATGTCTGATGCTATAAGCTGTATTAGTGAAATACCAACAGCATAACGTTCTCAAACTGCTTTTGGCCAGTTTAGAATCACAGGGGTAGTAGCCTATATTGGAAATATTGGGCACAAGACAGGTACCATCCCTTGACAGGACACCAGTCTCCTGCCCCATTGCACTGGACCAATTTAGAGTTCCCATTTAACCAAACATGTATTTCTTTATTTATCTGAGAAGAAAACTGAAAAATCCATGTAAATACGGGGTAACATGCAGACTTGGTACAGACAACAGCCAAGCATGGGATTTGCAGTAAACCCAGGGCTCTGTATCTATGAACCAGTAGCAGTTGCAGCCACTGCAATACTATGTCACTCTCAATTACACATATTTATAAAAAAATAGGCAAATATTTAACTGGATCAATATGTTTTAAGTTTGTATCCCATTCCCTTGAGAAACAATAATTCATCTTTCTGTCTCCTACACATGTAGGAGAAAAACAGCAGCAAGGGCCACACCCAACTTCAGTAGAGAGAGATTTTTTTTTTCTGTTACAGTTTTTCTTAGGAGTCAAGTTCAGATATTCTTTGCGTTTCTAATCATGATATAAAATACCCATAATATTTACACTTTGCACTCATGTGTCACACATCACACTTCCAACTGCTTGCTTGTGGGCCTGTCATAGTAATTATTTCTAAATTCAATAAAACTAAGGATTGTCTGGACACTTTATTAACCGCATGTACAAAATCTAGACATTTTTGTAAGTATACTTGCAGGTGCCCTGGAAAAAAAGCCATGGACTGTACTCATGAAAAAACTATGAAAGAATATGTATGCTCATACTGCTTTTTTAATAACTGTGAATTTTAATTAACTGTTACCAAGTCATTTTTTTTATGTCCTTTTCTTCCTGGTGTATTCTGCGATTATTTAGCATTGCTGGCATTGTGTCCATATTATCACTTCTTGCTTTGGAAGGGAATCTCCGAATGGATGAGACCACTGACAGACTCGGCATCAAACTTTGTGGCATTCTGACAAAATACACAGTAGTCTGTAGCACAATGGAGTATCCCCAGAAAGAAACATTGAACATTGGGGTCAGCCAGCCTAGGTCAGACAGATTTTGACTAGGTTTTTTATCATAATAACCATAGCCCACTAATGTTTATTTTCTCTGGAATATGTGTAGAATGGAGTAGTCAAATTCATTCATAGTTTCCTATGCTTACTTAATTGGAAATTATACTTTTTTTTTTTTTCTAGTTCTATTTTTATTGCAAGTTAAACATACTCAAGAAATCTGAATTGAGCACATCATCACTACTGTACCTGCTGAGTTCTGTAGCAGTCATGAATTTTGTTTAGTGTACAACATGTGATATAATTGTGTTCTAGTTAGGGTGGTCCCGCCTTGTGCTGGTTGTGGTGGCCATTTAGGCTGCTGTGTCCTGCAGCAGTTTAAATAGATATGTGATCTTCTGTTAATATATAAATATATATATATATTTATTTTTTTTACAATCCACCAGTTTCTTAATAGTGTTTAAATAATACTGAATTAGCTGTAGGCCTTTTCATTTTTACTATTTACCTTTTGAAAATAAAAACAGAATAATAGGGAAACATTATTAGTTGGTATGTAATTGTGTACCAAGCTATTTAGATGTAACCATGCATGCTGTTAGACATTTTAACAGATTATTTAAAAAAAAAATACTTGTAATGATATAACAGTGGAGGCGGGCAGCTTCTTACTTTTAAGTTCTGTAAAACATATTTCATCTATTCATTTTTCTGAACTCACAACAGATGAAGTAAAGCCTTTTTCTATTATTGTTATCGAAGTCTAGTAATATAGCTGCATACAGTTTCCATGTCTGCATGTGTGTGTATACAGTATGATATATGTATACTTTTTATTTGTTTTTGTATTTTTCTCAGCTGTTCTGAGGAGTCATGCAAATAAAAAGTTCATTGTACTGAGTACACCATAGCAATTAACTTGACATTACTGTTAATATATAACTTTAATATATAACTTTTATAGGCATATGGTTTTATCATTTTTGGCCATGTTTAAATTTCTTGTCTTAACAAGTTTGTTTTCTGGTTAAACTCGTTATGAAAAGAAAAGAGTTTGTATGTCCTTGGAGATTTTAAAAGGTATCATAGAAATGTGGAGCCACAGGTTCCTTGGTTGGTGAAATGAAAGACATATTTACCTCATAGCTCAGAATTAAGTTTGTCTGACCACTGCTTTTATAAAGTACAGTATTTTAAACAGGATAGGTAGGTTAATGTTTCAGCTGAAATGCAATGTAGAGAATAATCAGTATTGGTATGATTTCTTAAAAGTAAAATATCGATACATAGAGCAACAAAGTAAAATATTAACTTAGCCTTTTATTCAGAGCTTTTATCGACAACCACTGTCCTCAGTTATTTAAAAAAGTGTACAAGACTTGAAAAATTTTGTGCCCTAACCAAATTTATTAATACATTTGTGTGCAGTGCAAATTCATTGCAAATAAAGACCCATTAATAAAGTTTGAGCTGTTTACATGAGCCCCTCCTGCTCTTTCATATTCTTTTGTGCTGTCCAAACATATATGTATGTTGCAAGACGGCCTGAAGGGTTTCTGTTGAGGTGCAGAGAGCAGATTTACGTTAATTAAATCATGTGCCATAGCAACAGAATTCATCAGAGAGGGGTGTGACTTAGAATTTTCCTGTATGACTCATTGCTTCAGGTGTGTGTGAAGTTTCTGTGACATGGTTGGATACAAAAACTAAGCAGCACGTATGTTTTACAGAGTGTTCAGTTTGGGGAAAAAAATGGCTAATGCATACTATGATGCTGAAACTTTCACTAACCTGGAGTAATAAAGATGAACCGTTTATTTAGATATAGCAATAAAACACTTTTGGCCATCATAGATTCATTCATTCTACTCAGTGGCTCTTCTTTATTATTTGGTATTAATTATATATATCATCTTACATAGGAAGTGCCTCTGCATAACTTGTAACTTTGTTATAAGGAATATAATAGTAAAGAAGATAATTATAAAAAGAAGACAAAAATAATTGCATGACATTAAATGCTGAGAAACTTGTTTAAGTTTGCAGATTAACATTGAAAGCTAATAGAGTGTACTATAAAGTCAGCAGTAGCACAGAGGGTCGGTAGATTTAGTTTCAAAGCAGTTGAATAACAAAAAGAACTTAGACAGGAAAGATGCCTGAGAATTTAATGATAGATATGCAGTAAACTGTATTTATGATCCAAATGTGATTATGCTATTGTCTCTGATATTTACTAATGTTGAATATGTACTTTTGTAGATTATATTTTATAAATACTTGTTAAGTAATTTTGTAAGAATGTTCATTCAAGAACCTCCTGGTTGTCTTGGTTTGTGAAAATATGTTTAGCTCATTAGAGAATGTGTAATATGTTTTCCAGGTTTATGGAGCATTTATTCAAAACATGGCATTTTAAAAACAGTGTCTGGATTGTAAGGTATTCTGTGGCTTGGATTATAAACAAATTAATCAAAACATTTTACAAAGAAACGTTTGTAGTGAACAATACCTCCGTGCCCTTTATGAAGCACCTAACAATATTGCAGTGCAAAAAGAAGTAAATACTGCATGATTTTAATGAAATTGATTATAGAAATGTGATTAGGTCATAACATCATGAGGACAAGAGCAAAGAGTAATCACTGATCTTACAGATTTGAAACATTTAATCAAATAAATTAGGAATGAGAAAATGAGTTTTTGTAATACAATAAAGATGTGTATCTTTAATTTGAAATGCAGAAACTAATGGCCGCTGGAAATAATTTATGGAACAGAATATTGCCAAGTAAAAATGTGCATACGACAAGTGGCACCTTAATTAAGATTAATCTAAAAGGCCTGCTTCAAGGAATCTCAGCCTTCTGCATGCATGTGTAAAGTAAGCCGTGGAGAGTTTTCTATTACACTTTAGCAAACCTATCTTGAAAATGTCTTTACATTTGGTCAGACAGTCATAAATTGCACCCATGTTCCAAAATACAAAACTTGTATTGTTTGTTCTGTTAAATAATATAAATAAATCATTTGACTGTGCTGGGTCTTTAAAGTTTGAAAGTATGGAATGTGTTTTTGGAAAACATAGTCTAAATGTCGTCTTAAATACATAAGAGAGAATATGTCAGGCAACACCTATATAAAGTACTTTTAAAGATTGTATACATTTAAAATACATTTGATGGTTTATTAATAATGAAGTAAGCTTTTCACTGTTTTGTGTTACGGTTTATAGAAAACTAGCATTGACCAGGTTTGTAATATTTTTGTTACTGACAAACTTCTCACCTTTACAATCCTCATATAATTGACCTCAAGAAAAGTATTGATTTCTTAAGTCTCTTGTTATGATATTTAAAGTTGGTCCTGAGAATTATTATTATTATAAATTACTTCTTTGAATGGTACTCAGCTCTCTCTTTCCCATTCATTCATTTCATTATCAAATTCTGCATCAGAAATCAGCTTTCTAATATAAGGCCTGGCAGCGATGTCCACTTTCTGTTTAGCCTCAGACAAACCTGGAAAATTTAGGAACAAATACATAAAACAGGCTCCATCTTTTGATAGGGCTTTGTGAAACTGCTTCATTAAACCAAGATAAATATAAAGTGTGTAGCAGCGCTTTATCTAGATCGCACCAAACTAGGTCTGATGAGGTTTTTGGTACAAAACTATAGTTTTTTTTTTTTTCTAGCTGGTCATTCCTTCTGAACCCAATGCCAATTCTTGGCTCTGCTGTCCCACATGGGCTTCTACTGGCTTCACATGCTGCTATGTGTTGCAGAAAATTTACTCCGGAAGAGTCTTTTAGCGAATTTCCAAAGTGGACTATTATATATGGGTTGAGGTGCATTAACTCCATATTATACTTAAAAGAAAATGATGTTGTCCTTAAAGGAGAATAAACAACACATGGCCATCTGTTGAGTAGCAGAAAAAAGTTATATGGTCACCTGCGTATGGTATGCTTACAATTTTTCTTTTTTTTTTTCCCGCTCTCCAATTGTTTTTCAAGTTTAGGTTTTGAAATATGTACAGATTTAGGTTTGCTTAATGTATTTCTTAGTTGAAGTTTATTTAAATTAGTTGAAATAGTTTTTAATCTTTTTCAGCGCCATCTTGATTATCACAGGGATGATCATTTTATGGCTTCCGCATTGCTTATTAAATGACCTGGAAGTGATGTCTTCAGCAACACATTATAAAGGTCACATCTCATCATCCAAGCTGGTGGAGAAAAAGGCAAAAGAATTTAGTGTGCATTTGATCAGTTAGCGTTCCTGCCAAAATGACATTTTGTGCTATAATTTACAACTTTGATTAAGGATTCTGATTTTTGTTTAGATGCTTATTTGATTTCGCTGTTACACATATTTGCTTATGTTTTTGCTCATGTCTCTTTTGTGGCCCTTTATATAAAATCACTGGCCTGTCTGCACTGGCAGTACAACATAATTGTGTTGCATGTCAAAAGAAGTTTACAGGCATTATTGCTTGTTTCCCACAGGACTGGGTTTTGGTGGCTGTTTTATAATCTGTTTTTCTTTTCTTGCCATGGTTTATGTCTAGTGTTTTAATTGCAGAGCTAGTTAAATATAAAAACACTAGCTGATACTGGAATCAACTCAAAAAATATTCAAGCAAATAACATCCTTCTATATAAAAGCGGTCGGGATTGTCCTTCCGTCCCGTGAATGCTACGCAGGCGCGGAGTTTCACACACGCCCCGTCCATTTTGCAATGCACGATGGGATTTGTTGTTTCGTTTTTCCAGGTAAAAGATGATTTTCTACTCCAGACTGTGCGATATCTTCTTCTTCTTTCTTACTATATAAAAGCGGTCGGGATTGTCCTTCCATCCCGTGAGTGGAAAGCGTAGCGGTATTCTGCTTATCACAGAGTTACTACTTGCAGCTTGCGGTACGAAGCGACATGTGAGCAGAGTTCTGGTGCTCCCATCGTTCCCTTGCTTTTGTGCGCGATGCGCTGGAAATATAGACAAAATTAAGTCTCTGGAAATAATTAATGTTGATGGAGTACAAATGCCTCACCGCGTAGTAAATATCAGGGGGGTTTAAAGTAATACCTCTCAAATGCAATATAACCAAATTAATGAGTTTGTATAAAATATCAAATTGATCTACATATTGAATTGCCTTAAGAAGTGGTCAACTTAAAAGTCGGTCGCCTTAAAAGGCGGGTGAGCCTAGTAAAGCATAAAGTGGGTAGAAATATGCAAGAATATAAAGTACATAATATGGCCACTAGGGGCCATCAAGGAGCCCCAACACAACTGCAGCAACATAGTGCCAGGTTCAAGTGACCTTTTGTTTTTAAAACTAGGGGGGCTCTTCCCCCTGCTCGCATCACTCGCCCACCCCAGTGTTTGGTTTACTGGATATACAATACAATACAATTTATTTTTTGTATAGCCCAAAATCACACAAGAAGTGCCACAATGGGCTTTAACAGGCCCTGCCTCTTGACAGCCCCCCAGCCTTGACCTTCTAAGAAGACCAGATAAAACTCCCAAAAAAAACCCTTGTAGGGAATAAAATCGAAGAAATCTTGGGAAAGGCAGTTCAAAGAGAGACCCCTTTTCAAGTAGGTTGGGCGTGCATTGGGTGTCAAAAAGAATGGGGTCTATACAATACAGTACAATACATAGAACAGAATAAATCCTCAATACAGTATAAAAATAAAAATTTTAGAAGTACGGATTAGAATTTCACATTCGATGATATCACATAATATGATTTGGATTTGTTTTAAGTCCAGGAGACCTCATTCTTTAAGCTGCCTCCCCCATATGGCCACTCCACAGCTGAAATAGTGCTAATCCGATGAAAGGACACCTCTTTCCCATGATTCCTGTGATCCTTCATCAGGGATGACTTTACCTTAGGCAGGCAATATACAATTTAAAGAGATTGTTATTTTCTTGGGAATTGTTACATATGCATTATTTTCACTTTTACCTTAAAAAACTTTGTAAAAACAATACTTGTCCTTTATTTTTGGCCCTGTGCGTGGTTACATCTCTTCCTCGCCAGACGTATAACAGTGCTCGCTTTGAGAAGGGAGGGGCGGCTGAACGTACGCTAAGGATATGCCGTTGCATCATCTGCTGACTTCCTGTTGTTGGCGAGCTGCACGTTTTTTGCTTGTCTCTTGTTGTTGTCTTAAGAGCTGGAAGCACATGATGCTTGTCTGGCAGATGCAATCCAACAACTGCTAGGGTTAGATGTCTATGGACTTGTTTTAAATGATGGCTCATTGGCTGGTCTCGCATGATGTTCTTAAAACAATACTTGTCCCTTTATTTACGGCCCCGGGCGTGGTTAAATTCTTTCTTTCAGGACGTATAACGCTGCTCACTCGTGCAGGGAGTGGTGGTGTGGGGCTGTTGTTGCGCTGCCCTTCGATCTTTCTTTTTAAAGCCTTTACAGCCGCTGTCCTTTTTCCAACTTTGTGTCTCTGCTGCTCGCGTAGTGTCTTTTGTCTCGCGGGTCATTTAAATGTCTTCCGAGAAGATCACGTATCGTAGCCTTGCTTTTGCGCTCCAGGACAGGATTTTTTTTTTTTATAATAGAGAGATGTATCTTTTACAGGCTTCTTCTTCCATAATTCAGAACACTCAATACAATCCTTTTCTCTTTTTTTTTTCTTTTCTCTCTTCTTTTTTTGTCCACCACACCTGACAGGCAATTTTTGTCAACTTCTTGTGTAGACACCAGCTTTACTGGGTACAGTGGAATACTGCTTTTAACCCAAACTCGGCAGTACTTCCGGTGCAGCAGCACTGTAGTGAGGAAACACTTCTGGGTCAGGCAGAACTTCCATTTGACAGTGCAATCTCTTCTTGACAGCAGTTCATTGTGGGCCCCCAAGGATCTGACCAGGACTGGCCTCCAGAACTACATCTCACATGCAGCCATGCAGGTGTCTAATTGGGAGCTGCACCAGCAGAATGCTGCTATCCAGTGTATTGGGGGAACACATAGCCCTGGGAGACAGTCACTCATTGTCCTTCAATTATATCCTTCATACTGGAAAATGGAACACCAACAATGCCAGCCATGAAGCCCATCCGTTGACATTCTCTGCGCATTACATGGAACTCCTAGCTGGGTAGCCGATCCTCTGTCACAGCTGGGATACCAGTTGTTCCTTGCCTTCCTTCACAATAAGATACCACTATTTTATTTTAAAATAAAGTGCCTGGCTAAACATTTTACATAAACATACAATGAAGTATCCTTATAGGCATGTTCTGTTTACATTGTTTTATATATCAGATTGGTGATGATTTTATTGGTGCAGGCTTATCTTCTTTTCTTTAAGGTTTCTTCAGATAAGTCTGTGAATTGATATAGAAATAAGTTTTTCTTTTGTATTGTTCTCAGCATTCGCTATTACTTTTCATTAAATGATTACACCTCACAGTGAATAGAATATACTGTAAATGTGGCACTTTTTTGTGCAATGGTAAAGAATTTACATACTGGTGTATTTGTTAAAATTGAATTTGCGCTCACAAGACATACCACCCGACTTTAATTTAATTTATGTAATGTTCATGCTGGGTTATTCAAAGGGAAGACTGTATCATACAAATTTACATTGTGGGCACTCTGTTTGTGAGTTAGTTCAAAAGAGACTTCACAGAAGTAAAGATCACTACAGTTTTTAAGCAGCTGTTTATTATTTTTTCTTCCCACAGGTCCTTTATGAAACATGAACAGGCCAAGATTTGAACTGAAATGACTATTTAAATACATGGAAGAAGGCAGTTAAATAAATAAAACATTAAGGAATCTCTGCAGAAGTAAAAAGCCACCTTCTTTTCAGTTTGGTGAGTATGTGTAGTTGTGTATTGTTTTTTTTTCCTCTATCACTTCTATGCCAAAATGTGATACATTTGATTAGATGTTGCTAGAAATAAGATTTTGACTGTGGGGAAATTGCTCTGTCAAAATGTTGCCCCCTAACTTGCTTCATGTGATAAAACAATGCTTCAACACTTATTTGGAAATGAACATTTTTCATAATTTCATGTGACTTCAGATTGCTTCATTTACTGCTATATTGTTGGAATTCAGTGCACAGATCACCAAGACACAGCGCGACACACCACAGTCCCTTTTCTGCCACCTATCCGTCCACCTCCACTCCTCTTCAGGCTTTGTCCTAGTCCTACCGACTCTGGCCATTGAGTGGTGGTGACTGGCACCCGGAAGCACTCCAGGTACCCAATAAACTTCTTCCGGCCACACTTCTGGGTGTGGCGAAAGTGTAAAATGTCCATGCTACAATACATTGTTATTTGTATTCTAATCATTAATACTGTTTCATGTACAGTAGTAACTTGTCTCGTTATCACTTAAATTGCAACGTCAGGTCTGTTCTATAATGTCTTCTGTTGACATTAAATTAAGAATGTTTGCCCTTGTAGGGGTGTGTATTACTACCCCAGTATTTCAGAGGTAACCTGGACAGCTATTATACATGTGTGCAAAATCCCAAGAAACTGTGCAAATGAGAAGAGATTATTCAATCCCATAAGGTCATTTTTATGCAATGATGGTTTTCACCCCCTTTCACTATGTAATCCTTCTAGTAAGTTAAGTAGTGTTGCTAGTACAGTGGTGTGAAAAACTATTTGCCCCCTTCCTGATTTCTTATTCTTTTGCATGTTTGTCACACAAAATGTTTCTGATCATCAAACACATTTAACCATTAGTCAAATATAACACAAGTAAACACAAAATGCAGTTTTTAAATGATGGTTTTATTATTTAGGGAGAAAAAATCCAAACCTACATGGCCCTGTGTGAAAAGTAATTGCCCCTTGTTAAAAAATAACCTAACTGTGGTGTATCACACCTGAGTTCAATTTCCGTAGCCACCCCAGGCCTGATTACTGCCACACCTGTTTCAATCAAGAAATCACTTAAATAGGAGCTGCCTGACACAGAGAAGTAGACCAAAAGCACCTCAAAAGCTAGACATCATGCCAAGATCCAAAGAAATTCAGGAACAAATGAGAACAGAAGTAATTGAGATCTATCAGTCTGGTAAAGGTTATAAAGCCATTTCTAAAGCTTTGGGACTCCAGCGAACCACAGTGAGAGCCATTATCCACAAATGGCAAAAACATGGAACAGTGGTGAACCTTCCCAGGAGTGGCCGGCCGACCAAAATTACCCCAAGAGCGCAGAGGCGACTCATCCGAGAGGTCACAAAAGACCCCAGGACAACGTCTAAAGAACTGCAGGCCTCACTTGCCTCAATTAAGGTCAGTGTTCACGACTCCACCATAAGAAAGAGACTGGGCAAAAACAGCCTGCATGGCAGATTTCCAAGGCGCAAACCACTGTTAAGCAAAAGAACATTAGGGCTCGTCTCAATTTTGCTAAGAAACATCTCAATGATTGCCAAGACTTTTGGGAAAATACCTTGTGGACTGATGAGACAAAAGTTGAACTTTTTGAAAGGCAAATGTCCCATTACATCTGGTGTAAAAGGAACACAGCATTTCAGAAAAAGAACATCATACCAACAGTAAAATATGGTGGTGGTAGTGTGATGGTCTGGGGTTGTTTTGCTGCTTCAGGACCTGGAAGGCTTGCTGTGATAGATGGAACCATGAATTCTACTGTCTACCAAAAATCCTGAAGGAGAATGTCCGCCATCTGTTCGTCAACTCAAGCTGAAGCGATCTTGGGTGCTGCAACAGGACAATGACCCAAAACACACCAGCAAATCCACCTCTGAATGGCTGAAGAAAAAATATAATGAACATGAATGTTAATAGGGTAAGATGTTTTTTGGAAAAGGGTATACAATTCTAGAAGCTGCATGCAGAAAACGAATGCTAGAAATGTGAGTATTTGCTAAATTCCAATGTTAATTAGCTTGCTCTTATCACTTTTGTTGCTCTGTGTTACTGTTCAGGAACAGTTAACCACATTAAACATTTCCTGAAACCCTCTTGGTTAGGTTTGATAACCTTTCAAGTTTTCTTGCTTTTTTTAAGCGTCTCCTAACCTCATCTTCCTCATCTTTGGACAAATCCGTTTAGCGGAAACTTTTGAGGCCTAAGTGACAAAATGACAGCTTGAGCAATCGGGCAGTTTAATTGACTTCCTGTTCTGTCTCCTAGCCTACCTAGGTCAGTTTTAGTTGCATGATGTGTCAGCATCAATAGAATATTGGCTTTTTTTTTCTTCATCCAGTAAAATTTTTATTTATATTCCTAGTGCATTTAAATTTTTTGTACGCCTTCAAATTTTGAAGATCATTGAAGTGCCTAGGCATTTTTCTGTCTTCTATTTTTTTTTTGTCCTCAACAAGCTAATGGTCAACTTTGATAGTGCATAGAAATGAAAGAATAATTTGTATCCTTAAAAAAAGATGAAAGATAAATTTCTGTATCTTCAAAAATGATTTAGAGGAAAATTCTATAGTGAAAATGTAGTTACTGGCAAGAAAAAATTTATCTAATGGACTTCCTAAAGATAAGATATACTACACCACAGCTGTCATGTATTTTATTTGTGTATGGCCAATCAGTACTTGCCATTGTTCTACCATGGACTGGTACACACTCAGACCTTTGTATGTTTTTTTTTTTTTTGGATGGTTTCAATGCTGTTAGAGAAAGAAGATATTCATAACTATTACTTTAACAATAATACAAACTGTAAGTCTTAGGATTTTTTTTAAAGAGGAAGATATTGTCAT
The DNA here is from genome assembly GCF_016835505.1 of Polypterus senegalus. Taxonomy (NCBI): domain Eukaryota; kingdom Metazoa; phylum Chordata; class Cladistia; order Polypteriformes; family Polypteridae; genus Polypterus; species Polypterus senegalus. The sequence goes on along the minus strand of NC_053169.1, from coordinate 21,750,318 downwards.
TTTCAGCCATGATCTGAATCAGAATCAGAAAAACTTTATTAATCTCAAAGAAAATTACTTGTATCTTATATAAATGTAGATTGATGAATGTTGTGTACAAGGCATTTTAATTTTATAAGGCATCTTACTTTATTTTCTTTATTGCATTTAAAACTCCTGTCACTGTTTTTTTTTCTTCTCAATTATTATGGTTTCTAAATTAATTTTGATTTCTCACACATGACATACAATAAAGCAAATAACTGATAGTTGCTTAGTATGGCAAGTGAACCTGAACCATGATGTAAATGGATTATTTTAATCTTTTTTTTATCATGGTCTTGTATTGCTTTCTAAAAACTATTTCTTTCCACCTTTTATTTTTTTACATGCTACTATTTAACAGTATTCTTCTGTAACATGTACAAATACGGAGTTATAATTTTGAATATGCAATAAGTAAAACTGAAGATATTAAATCAAAAATATAATCTCTCTGTGATTAGTGACAAATATAAGGTATCATTGTTCAAATGGAATTTCTAGTGTTCTGAATCCCTATTTAAGCAGAAATTAGTGATGTATTAAATTTAAGAAGGACAACATATATTTTGTACTTTTGTCACACACGTTGTCCCTGCAAATATATTTTCCTATAACACTGCATTAATTTTACGTTCATATTCTTTACCCACCACACAGATGTTTGTCCCCTACAATAGATTGAAAAACAAAAATTTAAGCACATAAACTTCAAATTTATAAATCTTCTAAAGTATACCTGCCATATTTAAATCTTCCAGAGAAAGTCTTTTATTTTATATAGCATGTTTCAAAGGTCATACCATCAAAAACACTCTACAAAGGAAAAAAGAGTATAGTGGAAATAACATAATATATAATAATCAAGAAGAAGACACTTTGAACAGTTTACAGAAATAAAAATGAACTGCATTGGAGTAGACAGACTGTATTTGTTTACAGAATTTATACAGTAGATATACTATAAGAAGGTCAGTTAAGGAAATGACCATTTACTGACACTGCTGATTAAAATGTAAAAGTGAAAAGGTGCATTTTAGAGCTTGACTTGAACCTAGCAGTTAGCACATTTTCAAAAAAGAACTTGGAAGATTGGCCCAAAAGCTAGAAGCCATAAAACTAAATGAACTTTTGCCTAGGGTTCCAGACTTTAAACTAGTGGAAAGACAGGCGTTGGAGAGTCTTTGGTGCCTGGCTTATTTATATCAGTCAAGCAGTAATGATTAGTAATCTGGATGTTTAATATTAATAATTAGTGTAAGTGAGTAGCACACTTTTGAATAGGATACTATGTTGTACAGGGATCCCTTGTTGTCAACCAATTAATAGTGATTGGGATCTTCTTTTAGTTAAGGCTCTGGCAGCATCACTTTGATATTAATAACTAATCATTGTGTAGGTGGAAAAAAGTATTCCTGCATCAATACAGGATAGGCATCTTCATTAAAACAATATCTAGGAAGCTTACCTTAAAAATTATTTACAAAGTGATCAAGCTTGATTATATTTTGTGTGGACAGAAGTTATGTTTTGATATTTTCATTTATTGAGTTGGCAATTTTCCGGCTTCGTTCAAAAGTATGCCAACTACGAATTTCTTTCAAGTCTAATGCCTTTATGTGAGTAATAGTTGGTTTGAGTTTCCTCTTCTTGGAGTTTTGACTTAGTTTTGGTTACAAATGCTTTTATCAGTTTAATGGTAAATTCATGGGATAGCCGGCATGTTTGAAAGGGAAAATGCATCAGATCAGTTAGTAGGATACCGTATGATAATTAAACACTAAGTTAAATAGTGCTAGGTACTAGCTTCTTCAGTTTTTTTTTAAATATATAATAATGTGCTAATATGCTGTAGGTGGCAACAGTGTAGGCTTTCATTCTTTATATTTCTGTGATTAAAGTGGTTCAAACGTTTCACTAAAATCAATATTTTAATTGAATGTATTTTTAATTACAAAGCTTGGAAGTTTATGAATACATACTGTATTACTTTAAATGCTTTTTTGTTAAATAGAATTTCTTCTTGGAATTGTGAATTAAATTTAAGAACTCTGTAGCTCAAGGTGTGGTTGCTGTTTTAGCTGTTAAAAGATGTGCCACTGATTACTAAATTAAACACCTGCAACTTATTATTTCGGTCCCCAGACCTAAACCCCATTGAAAACATGTGGGGTGAGCTGAAGAGGAGCTTACACAAATGTGGTCCTAAGACCCTGAATGATCTGAAGATATTCTGTGAAAAGGAATGATCTGATTCCCAGCCCTGTATTCTCCAAATCTATAAGATGTTATAGGAGAAGATTAAGTGCCGTTTTACAAGTGTTAAATGCAAGTGTTCCAATAATCATGGCATGTTTGGTTTTGTTAAAAAAAACTATTTCTTGATGAGGAATTATTTTTTTCTCAGTAATTTATTTCATGTTTGAATTTATCTCATTTTTTCAGTTTGAGATAAAGGTAATTTCACCAAAAGATACATTTTTTATAACTTTTTTTACTCATCTTTACCAGGAGAATCAAGAATTATGGACGGGACTAACTAGTATGGAGGGGTGGAAAGAACTAAAATTGCTTAATATAATATATAATATATATATATAATGTATCTACCCTTCAGGAAGATGATCAGGATCTCTTTTTATTGGTGTTCCTGTTGATGGAACTAGGGAATAGAATGTAATGATTTGAATCATAAAAAGGTTAGACCTCTTTGCTGAGGAGAGAGCCGAGAGAAACTGTGGACTTCCTGGTGGAGGCTTCTTGAAATTTGACCTCGTAACCACTGTAGTCTTCACACACATGACAGTATGCAAAGTGATTTATTACATACTGCATAGGAAATCTCAGAAACTGTACATTCCCATTTCTGTCTGATTTTCTGTCTGTTTGAGCTTCATTTCTTTTTAAATACCTGAAACTAAAAAATCTTGAATTGGATAAAGAAATTCTTTATTTACTTTTGTAAAATTATTCAGGTGCTTTAAATCACATCCATATATAAAAAAAAACCTTAATTTCAGCTTCACTTTTTGTATAAATTCATCTAATCCCTAATATTGTTAGGAAAAATGAAACTTTCCCATGATACAGAAAATACTTTTGTTGTCATTTAAAATAATATTTTGCCTTGTCTATTTGAAATAAGCTTGAGTAGTGCCTATAAACTATTTCACATATTTTGTGTATCATTCAGATCAGCTCTTTATATGGAATGAATTGACAGTTTAAGGCTAGTTTAGCACCTTTTTTAATGAGGAAGGAAGGAAGGATACTTTGGCTATTTGTTTGCTTCCATCCTGTGCTTTCTTGATTGTATCCTTTTCAATAATGTATTGTATCATGCATGGGGTTCTGGTTCCTGTCTGTTCCATTTCTGGTAGCTTTACAGTATTTCTCTTGTTTCATGTCTTATTAAATGTCAAGTAGATAAATAAATTGGTGACCAAATAAAGGACCAGTTTCAAAAAGTAATTTTAATAATATGTTTGCTTTTTACATTTACTTTTATATGTCTACCTGTTTTAATATTCATCTGTTAATCATTTGAAATTTTATTTCTCTTGTGTAATATGTTCCTTTGTCTGTCAAGTGATGAGTTATCAAAATGCAAAACACATATAGTTTTACATTTTAAGTGCTCATAATGTACATTAACTTTGTAGGATAATGGATGTTCTAAGGAGTGGCAGCACTACTCAGTGTAAAGGTTGCATTTTCTTTGCGTTGCTGTCCTTAACCTGCTTCTCCATGAATGCCACAGTAAGCAGTGTATTTACCTTAGTAGCATAAATGAATGATTTTCTCTTTGTGCAAGTGAGCACCATTGAAGGAGGCATTATAGTCTCTTTATATTTTGGTAGATATGTTGAACATTAAATGTTTCTAATGAGTGGATCTTTAATATTATTGCCCAGACTTTGAAGTGTCACTCTGTATCTTGTTGTTGGTACTCCTATTGCATAATATCAGTAGTAAACTTTGTAATATTATCAGTAATTTTAATGTGTTCCATTCTTAATTCTGCAAATTTTAGACTGAAAACTTTAAGTTGTATATCGCTATCTGGTGCTGTTTCAGTAAATTCTGAAGCATATGACACCCTGGTATTTAATTATGTGTGCAGAAACAGTAACATAATCAAGGTAGCAGAAACAGGATATAAAGAAGAAAAACTAAATTGAAAAATGTCAGTAACAATAGGTATTGATTTTCAAACTTTGGTTTTTGCCCAGACTTGATAAGCCAACTTGTAGTACAAGTGTACTCAAACTGTTGCTAGTAATTCCCAGTGTCCTAAGTACTGTACATACCCTAGTTGTGCCATCTTGGGAATTAAATTAGCTGCTTGGAGGGGGAGCTAATACTGTTTGTGATCCATCAGCAAATACAACACATCTCTGCTGACTGATGTTCTCAGTTAGTGATGAGTTTTTGGGCCATCATTATGCTTTTCACAACACTATGAGATAATGCTGTTGTCAAATAATGTGGGACATGCATAAGGTCAACACACTGTGCGTATCCGTGATTCTTATTAGTTCAAATTATTTATATTATTAATAGTTCTGAAATTTTTCTCTGTACAATCTATACTAATAAAAGGCAAACCCCTCACTGACTCACTCATCACTAATTCTCCAACTTCCCGTTTAGGTAGAAGGCTGAAATTTGGCAGGCTCATTCCTTACAGCTTACTTACAAAAGTTAAGCAGGTTTTGTTTCGAAATTCTATGTGTAACGATCATAACGGTTGACAACGTTCGCAATGTTAAACTTTCTTATTTATGGCCCCATCTTCACGAAATTTGGTAGGCGGCTTCCCTGCCCTAACCGAAACCGATGTACATACTTATTTTAGTAGTATGACGCCACTGTCGGCCGCCATATTGAACTTTCCAACGGTCTTTATTACTTATGGGCCCATCTTCAAGAAATTTGGTACGCGGGTTCCCAACGCTAACTGAATTCTACTTGCGTACATGTATACATCCATAGCCTGCAGCTCGGTTGCTGTGTGAGGCGGCGCTGGGTCCCCCCTCCCTCCCACGTAGCTGACTGCCTGCCTATATAAGGCCGTCTGGTGCTCCGGTCTTTTCATTCCCTTCCTTGCTTTGCCACGGTATTCACGTCTCCCTGCTGATAACTGCAGCCTTTTTATTTAATCCATGGCTTCTCCAATGTTTTATTGCTTGTTTATTACGATTATAGTTATTGTGTAGGTATGTTAGACTTAGTTTACATTGTTCAGGTACCCATTTCCTTTATCGTTCCAACTGTACCCCCATTAACATGTCTATCGAGGTGATCACCATCGATCAAAGAACTGTCACTTACCGAGTGGTTTCCATACCCGGAGATGGCGCCTGCCTTTTCCATTCTCTGTGTTACATATTGCACGGCCATATCAGGCTCACTCTTGATATCCGGAGGAACATTGTGTTTTATGTATTGAATGACTGGGACAGGTTCAAGGTGTGGACTGATGACAGTACAGGAGATAATTATACTACACAGGAGCACTAGAAGAGTGAAATGCTTAAGTCCTTCACCTATGGTTCTGCATGTGAGTTGATGGCTTCCGCTGAATTGTTCAGTTGTTGCTTTCAAGTGTACTGAAATGGCCAAATATTTTACACCTTTGGACAACCACTAATGCCTCTTAAACATCTTAGATTCACAGGTGACAATTTGAGTAGTGGACACTTTGATGTTTATGAATGTTTAAACTCTCAAAAGCTGGATGCGAAGTTATCGATGAAACCGGTTGTATGCTTACAACACTTGACAGATGCCGAATGTCACTTCAGCACAACAAGTCCTGCAAATACTAACGTAATTCAAACAAGCCATTAAACTCAAACCGATTATGACAGCAGCAATCCAAGCTGTGAGAAAACAGTAAAAAGGAGGCGTGTCAGATGTTGTCGTACGTTTTCTGATGCAGCTAGACGGAAACAACTTCGCCATGCTGCCGCCAAATACTTGCAGAAAAGTCCACAAGTTAATAGACACGCTGTCGCTAAATACTTGCAGGCAAATCCACAAGTTCATAGAGACGCTGTCGCTAAATACTCGCAGGCAAATCCACAAGTTAATAGACACACTGCCGCTAAATACTCTCAGGCAAATTCACAAGTTCATAGAGCTTCTGTTTTTAGGTACGATCCCAATAATGAAAAGCGGCTCATACGAAAACAGCAGGTTTGGCTCAAAAAGCCTATTGTGGATTTGCGTATGACCCAAACATACATTATGAATCTGACAAAACAGTACACATTGGATCCATGGATGTTGACTGTGAGAATTGTCAAGCTCATAGGTGGAAATACGAGTCTCCTGGTTTGTGCTGTAACAGTGGTAAAGTCTCTCTCATTCCTTTACAGAAGCTTCCTGACCTTTTTGAGGGCCTGTTAAATGGCGGACATCCTCAAAATGAGCATTTCTTGAACAACATTCGAAAGTACAACAGCGCATTTCAAATGATGTCATTTGGTGCAAACCAAATCGTTGAGGGAAATTTTATGCCTTCATTTAAAGCCCAGGGACAAGTGTATCACTTGATTTGGCAGTCTTTTACCTATGACGACTGAGGAACACAAATTTTTGCAAATGTATTTCATCGGGGACAATGAAAAGGAAGCACAAATGCGGTGCGCTAATGTTTCTGGAGTTAACACGCCCCTGGTGCAGCAATTACAAAAAATGCTGCATGATTGTAACACTTATATCCAAGACTTCCACTCCGCAATCGACAGTATTTCAGATGAAGACAAAGACTTTGAAGTTGTCATTCATGCCGACAAAAAACCATTAAATGCACACAAAGGCAGGTTTAATAAACCTGCAGTATGTCAAGTTGGTGTTGTCATTGTTGGGCAAATGTTAGAGAATAGGGATATTGTCTTGAAAAGCACAGACAATAAACACAATGCATTAAGGAAACCCACAGATCCTTTGATGCACTTCAATATCCCCTCATGTTCTGGTATGGTGAAGACGGCTATTCTGTGTCTGTACCTCAAGTTCATGCTGCCAGTAAGTTACTTATGAAGAAAACCATCTCTGCAGCAAAATTCTATTCATACCGGCTTATGATCAGAGAACATCATGATAATACTATCCTTTTCTTCCGAACTTTACTAATTATCAGTTTTTAGTTGATATGTATGCAAAAATTGAATCCGAAAGACTAAATTATATAAGACTGCAATGACAATTAATAAGTCTCGGGGACAGACCCTACAAAAGGTTGGCATTGATTTGAGGCAAGATTGCTTTTCACATGGCCAACTGTACGTTGTATGCTCAAGAGTAAGCTCAGTGCACAACTTGGTCATATTACAACCGGAGGGCTGCACTGACAACGTGGTATACAAAGAGATCCTTAACAAATAATTATTATTATATTTTCCCTCAGTTTAAAAAGGTTTACTTTTCTTCTTAATAAAAATTTTAAGGCAGTACTTTGCTGCTGCTGTATTTTGTTAATAAGTAATAAAGCATTGTACATTTTTGTACAAATTTCTACTAACAGACATTTTTAATACAAGTTCCAGCTTACTTAAAAATTTGGATTATGAACTTCAACAAGAAAACAACTCATTTACATCCTGAGAGCAGCCAGTACCATAATCACATTTCTGTATATACTGAAGCCATTTTTAAATTATGAATTAAACCACACAAGAACAGAGCCTGAAGTGTAAATGTAATTTTCAAGCCTGTACAATAAAATTGCATGGTTCATTGTGTCAAACGCTGAGGATGAATTTGTCACAATAATAAGTGAAAGATTTGTTCTTTCAGAATATGGTTAAAGTTTGTTTCCAACTTAAATTAAGGCAGCTCCTATAATGTAACAGATAAATTCTCAAATAATTTATGGTGAGTAAGGTAACAGTGTAGCTGTGAGAGTTTTTTGATTTTTTGCTTATGTGAACAAAGAAACAGGTATAATTAAAACTGGTTTATAATTATGAATGATATTTAGGTCTAAATCTGATTTCATCAATATGGTTGGTCTGACAATGGCCACTTATAACTTACAGGAACTCTGCTTATCATTTAGGATCAATTGAAAATGTTATGAATGGGTACTTTTAGTAACATAATTGAGTATTTTGCTTATTAACTAGTTTCATTTTAACAGTCAAGGATAGAATTTCCAGTTTTATTAAGTATTAAGTTAAAATTACTAAAATGTTCTGTGCATAACCTACAGTACAATTTGTTTTTATATAACATTCTTTACTGAGTGTAGGTGCAGCTAAAATGCAAGTATAGATTATGGTAATTACAAAATACAGAATTACTACATCTAAAGATACAGCTTTGCTAAAGTTAAATCTATAGATTTAAATATGAGTTATTTTATGAGACAGGAAATTTGATTTATGGAATTTAATATATAGGTTTATGTTTCTTAAGCCAGCAAACCAAAAAAAGATGTCTAGGCAAAACTTACTGAAATGAAACAAATAGTATTAAATCAAGCTTAAAATAATTGTCACCTCACATATTAGGATCACAATTTGACCAATAAAATGAGTAAGCATGTGTTATATTTTAAAGTATTGTGGTTGTAAACTACTGGTCAAAAGTTTTAGAACACTGCAGCTTCTTCTGTTTTTATGGAAATGTTTAATGTCTTAATGTTTCATGAAATCGAGACATAAAACAAATAAACGATAGCAAATAAAAAAAAAAAAGTCAAGGAATCATTAAGTGTACAAAATTTTATTCATATTTTTGATTCATCAAAGTAGCTACCTTTTGCTAATATAACAGCCAAAATGTGGTAACAATTTTGATTTGGAATGCCAGTCGCCCTGTGCCAGTCACCAGCTCTGCCTCTAGCAGAAGAACCCCCTAGATCATCACACTTCCTCCTCCTTGTTTGAGAATTGGTGTCAACACGCTAAGAAACCATCCTTTCACCAACTTGACAGCGTTACATGGATAGTTTGCATTCTGTTGTCGCATTTACATTTGAAAGGTATAGTAAGAAATCTGGGCATGAGCAATCAGGTACCCTCTTGAAAAAGAACTCAAGTACAAAAAACTAATTACAAAAAATACACTTCTTTAAGAGTATCTGGCAACAAATAAGTGAAAATAGAAGTTATCCACAGATATATATATATATATATATATATATATATATATATATATATATATATATATATATATATATTCTGCTCTCTAATCAAACACAAATATGAAAGCAGTTGTTTGAGCACATCTTTTTTTGTTAATTTTTACTATTAAAATAACAAAGCAAACATTATCAGATAACATATCAGATAATAAAAGTAATACAATCATGGTAACCCACATTTCATGCCCTTATTTAAACCCCCAAGTCTAACCTCTGACACTTTCAAATCTAAACCTCAAAGAATTTCTTCCAAGACCCAAAAGTCTACCCTAACTACAAAAATAACATCTTGTGGATTGTAACAGTAATGAACATCAAGAATATAAATTTTTACCAATATTTTAACATCTCTTGAGGAGCAGAAGGGAGTGAGTCTATGGTTCTGACACAATATTTTTTTAGTCTTGTGTAAAACAGGGTGTAGCTGCTTCCTAGCACTAGATGACAGAGACATCTGATGTAAACATTTAGGTAACTGTTACATAAATGTTCTTAGAATTGTGGGCAGAATTCCTTGAAGGCTGTAGACTTTGCCTATGCTTGTTGTAAATAATGTAATTCTTTTAAAGAAATCTGGTGTATCAATGAAAAATAGGCTTCTTGCCACATGGTCTTGGGTAGGTCAAAGTTAAATCAATTTCTTTGGGAGTTGAATAGCATTCTAATTAAGTAAGTGGAAGCAGTAGAAACAAAGCTCTGAATTGATTTCATTATGACAAAGTGAAATGTATTCTGGTGTGAAATGACAATGGGAGAAAGGAGCATAATGAAATTGACTGCTCGACACTCTTAAATATACAATGATAAATGTATACTACATTATCTTGCAAAAAAAGGATGTGTCAGTTGGCAGGTATTTAATCCAACTGGAAGTATGGACAAAACAGAAACATAATGATGTCAAAGAGAATTTAACAGAAAGAAGAAGAGACAATGTAGAACAGCTACTTTTGTAGCCACACAGGGTGTGAAAAGTGCTGAGCAATCTAAAAGATGAAGGGTATCAGAAAGGACATTGCCAAGTTAAAGCAAGACATCCTTACATATAGAAATTCTATTAAACCAGCAAAAGGGGTAATTAAGTGAAGATTTCAATGAGTGATGACAAAAGGCTTGAGTGGGAGACTAAAGGCATATAAGCAGCATCCTTGTCAGGCACATCTTTGAATCTAAAACAGTTGTGAGATCGTTGAATTGGTTAGAATTACCACCCTGGGATGGGGGAGTATAGCATCATGATTATATTAATGTAACCCTCACAAAAACCCAGCACATATAAAGTCTTCCAGAGAAAGTTCCAGTTCATGTGGTCATACTGTTTTAACTTAGAAAACAATACAGTATATGCAAACTTCACAAATCTCGTTCCAGAGATGGGATTTTAAATTAGAACTTTGATTTGTGTCAGTGCTAGTGACTCCAAGAAGTTTAAAGCTGTCCACTTCACTGTATCCCTTCAAGTGTATGTGGATAGTAGTAGCCTCCTCCTTTTAGAAATCTTTGACCATCCCCTTGGTTTTCCTGACATTAAGGTGGTCATTGTTTGTCCTGGCACTGCTCTGTGTCACAAGGCACAGCCCTTGGAGCTGTCTCATCGTTGTCGGTGATGAGGTCTATGAGGGCCTATAATGGTAGTGTCATCTTCAAAATGATGGATTTTGAATAGATGAGCAGCAAGTACATTAGGGGGCTTGGCACACTACATTTCAGGATGCCTGTGTGAAGGATGTATGTGAAGGGAGTGATGCTGCCAATCTTCACATACAGGGGAACTGTTAGTTAGGAAATCCCATTATATTTGGGTGACACAAATTCTCAAGTTTAGAAATTTGTTCATCAGCTTTGATGGTCCAACAGTGTTGTACCCTGGCATAGCAGTTTGTATTATTCAGATACTCCAGAATGGTATGAATTCCAAAAGACATGGCATCCTCTATGAACTGGTTGTAATAATACTGTATGCAATCTGGAGGTGGTCCAAACTATCTGGAATATTCTGTTTAATGTGTGTAGTATTGGAAATGCAAATTAAGTCACAGTATTTCTTGAAGATGTGGGTATACTTCCTTTATTTTTTTCTCTCACTATTTTAGTCAAATTTTAATTTAAGGCTGTGGAAACATTTCTCCTATACCTGAATGTTTGTAAATACATTATCTTCTTTCCTTGTTTATCGGAGTTTTCATATGTAACTTCTTTGATTATTCTGTCATGTTTTCTAGTTGTCTGCCATTGAACTTTGTTTTATTTGATGGCCTATATACTGTACATAGTTGTGTATATATTACATCCACATAAAATTTAAAAATACTCAAATAGTACTGTCTTTGTGTGTATATTATATGTGTGTGTTTGTGTATCTACACAATGTGTATGTCTATTAAATACTGAGACACTGTTTCTATCTCTTTCTATTCTAGTGAGAACTGATTGTGAGCACTTGCCATGAAGGTTTAAACCTGTTCAAACCTGCATGACAAACGACCACACTTTTTTCCATTTATTTGATCGTCAGTCACCATTTAATGCAGTTGCGTTTCCCCTTGTGTGCCGGAATCATGCTAAGTTTAAAAGTTGAGTAACATGTCAATTTAAAATTTTTAGTTAAATTGAACAAAACACCAACGGAATCTTTTCAAATGTTTACTGAGACTTCTGGGGAAGACTGCATGTCTCATGTGCTTGTTTTTTTCCTAAATTGAAATTGATGCTTAAAGGAATGCATTTTGAGTCAATGGATGAACTAATCTACTCCATGCCTTGGAGTGGAAACCAAGACTGCATCAGTGCGTAATTGCAAATGGGGAGTATATTGAAGGAGACCAGCGTTCGAATTGTTATATAAACAAAAGTGAGTTGTTGTGGGTGCATAAATGAAAATGGCATGGATAGAAATTACGGGACCCTTAAACTAATATTTTGTTGCACAACCTTTTGAGGCAATCACTACAATCCAGTGATTCTTGGAGCTGTCAATGAGACCTCTGCACCTGTTCACGAGTAGACTGCATGTAGATGTTCAATAGGGTTCAAATCAGGGCTCATAGAAGGCCACTTCAGAACAGTCTGACGTTTTGTCCTTGGCCTTTCTTAGGTGCTTTTAGCTGTGTTTTGGCTCATTATCCTGTGAATGAGACTGAACTTTCTGACACTTGGCATTAAGTTTCACTCCAAAATGTCTTGATAGTCTTGAGATTTCATTGTTTACTGCACAGAATCAAGGCACTTTATGCCAGACACAGCAAGGCAGCCCCAAACCATAACCGAGCCTCCTTCATGTTTCATAGTAGGTATGGTATTCTTTTCTTTGAAAGCTTCATTTTTTTCGCCTGTGAACATAGAGCTGTCATTTGCCAAAAAGCTCCAATTTGTCTCATCTGTCCAAAGGACACTCTCCCAGAATCATTGTGATTTGTCAATGTACATTTTAACAAATTCCAGTTTGGCTTTTTTAGATTTTTCTTTCAACAGTGGAGTATTCCTGGGTCATCTTCCATTGAGCCTGTTGTCACTCAAAAAGCGACGGATGGTGCGATCAAACACTGATAGACCTTGACTTTGGAGTTCAGTTTGTATCTCTTTGGAAGTTGTCCTTCCTTGGCTTTTATTTGCCCATACCATTCTCACTATTCTAGTGCCCATTGTGGGGTTGATTTTCCTCTTACGGCCATGTCCAGGGAGGTTGGCTACAGTCCCATAAACTTCAAACGTCTTAATAATATTTGCAACTGTTGCCACAGGAACAGCAAGCTTAATGGAGGTGGTTTTCTATCCGTTGCTTTTATCATGCTTGTCTATATTTTCTTTTTGATCTCCTTAGACAATTCTCTCCTTTGCTTTCTCTGGACCATGTTCAGGGTGGGACACATGATGATACCAAACAGCAGAGTGACTACTATTCTCCATTTAAATAGGTTGAATGACTGATTGCACAATTGGAGGCATGTGTGGTACTAATTAAAGAAAACAGCTAGTTTAAAAAATCCCACTAATTCAATAGGGTTTTTTCTAGAGGTACCAATTCTTAAATATCTTTGTAGCATAAACAATACTTTATCTCTTTTCACACTTGCTTTGCTTTTCTCAATGACATTATCAAAGGCATGCAGATATACATTGGACAATTGCTTCTAATTTAATCACTTTTCAGGAGGCACGCAGCACTTTTTCAATGAGCTACACAGGTACTAACCACTTTCTCCATGTTTGTTCGAAGTGTTCTCTCTGAGAATTCATTCTCAATTACAAAATATTTGTAAAACAGTGAACTGCATCATCTAAAGGTCATTTGTGGCTTTCTTATATTTATCCTTAAGATGTACAATAGATAATTTTTTTACATTGAAAAAAGCATTCTTCATAAACTGATGGCTAATTGTTGGTTAGGTAAAATGTTGCATAGCAGGTAGTACATCTTTGTATTTTTTGATACAGTGACTAAGGATTAATAAAGTTAATCTAATATAAACCTATTGTATTGTTGTAACAAAGTATATTTGATTAGGGTTAGAGTTACAATTGGCTGGCACACTATTACATGCAAGCAGCTGAGTTATCTGCCTTCTGTTAATCTTTTCTTGATAAAACTTCACCACTTACCTTGAAGAGATAACATGCTAAAGAGCTACTTAGTTTTCTAAATAAAACAATAAAAGAGGAGATTGACAATGCATTGTTTTTTTGGCAAAAAACTAAGGTATAGTATTGTCCATCAGTGTTTATTATATTAGTTTATATTAGTAGAAAAGCTTTATGTTTTCCATGTGTAGCACTGTGGTCAAATGAAGCAGCTGTTCTCCTAAGCCACTACAAAATAGGCAGCAGGAAAACTACTGTATTCATTAACCATATTATAATTGTTTTTTTTGTTTTTTTTTTTCTGATAAAGAAATGCTGAACTGAAGATGATCACTTTGTTGGCCATGACCATGGATGGAGGGAGTAGCACATGCTCGGGAAACTGTAGTACCAGGATTAACTCTAATAAGGAATACTGCTACTCTGCAAGAATCCGCAGCACTGTACTGCAGGGCCTGCCATTTGGAGGTGTACCCACTGTGCTTGCATTGGACTTTATGTGCTTTCTGGTGAGTATATTCTGAGACATTTTGTACGGTTTAGTATGTAAATAATTTAGAACAGAGTCTGGTTGTTAATCATTGCCAGTGCCCAATTAATATGGATGGAAAATGTTTAGATAATAAAATTCTTTATTTCCTGTCTACAATGCAAGTGTAATTATTTCTACTGGATTCATTTAGTATGTGCCTTAAATAGATTTTTTGATTTACTGCAAACTGTTACTAGCATTGATCAATGTGTCTCTTCATATTTTTAGGTTTTGCTGTTTGTATTTTCAATTTTGAGAAAGGTTGCTTGGGACTATGGGCGCCTTGCTCTGGTGACAGATGCAGACAGGTAGTTAACCTTTTCTTTACTATTTTGATTTGACTGTTAATTTAAATAATGTGCTTAGTATATTTAGGGTTAGACCCGATCAACTCTTCAGTGTAGTAATTTGACTTTGTTCTATATACTGGTGGAAGCTTGAGTATATTATGCTCCAGCAGTAAACAAGGCTTTTTCCAATACTTTTAAGATAGTCAACATTAAAAGACATTTCTAGTTTGACATTTGTTGACATCTCTTGCACTTGCAGGCCTGTCATGCATACGTTTGCTAAACCATTTTACCCTAAGTTAATGTCTATTCACACCACAGACAATAACAAACATCTTAAAAATGTAAATCACTAATTATTGATTACCCTCAATGATTTAAATTACTTAGATTTTTTTCTTTTCACTTCTGGACAGACAGAGAAAAGGCAGGTTAAATGATTTCTTACACATATTCACAATAAAATTAAAATCTGGGTTAATTTCTATCTTGGCATTTAGTACAGATAATGTTATGGTGTACGTGTTTCTTAATGCTTGATAAGCCAGAACAGTATAATGTGGTAATTTTTTTTTTATTCTAATTGAACTGCTTTACCAAATAATGCTTAAGTATATCATGGGATAATAGACATTTCTATTGTTTTCAGATCCTGTAGGCTGAAAGAAACATACTTTAATATCATCTTTATACTAATCCACTCTTTTCTGTACCAGTCCTCAGATTTGTTGGCTACAATGACACCTCTTTGTGTATTGCTGCAATATTTATGTATGGTTGTACAATGAACTTTTTATTTCTTATTGTTGTAAACATCAGCTTTTGCTGTTGCTTCTCTGACTGAATAGATTCTTTTCTCATAGGATTCTATATGCAATGATCAGTGTTCGTTTTACTGGTATTAAAGTGAAAATTGGTAAAAGACCTTTCTCCCCTTAAACACAAAACAGACCTGCTCACCCATCCTCCTCTACGGTACTGCTGGCAAAAATGTCACAGGGAAAAGTTTAAAAATCAAAGTTCCAAACAATGTATATTTGTGGGCACAACTCCCCTTTTTTCCTCCAAAGTTAGGGACTAGTTTTGATTAAACAAAAAAAAAAAAAAATAGGGATATGCCTGCTTTTAAACAGCTCTGTATCTGTATTTTTTGTACTTGAAATAAAGCACTTCTAGGACTATCTTTAAAATCAATGTGTTATACACATAGCTACACTGTGATTTGTAATCCATTTGAGTCGTTTCCATCTGTTTTTATTCATAGATTCAAGAGTACTTTGATCTGTCTTGAACCATTTTGATATTGACCTATGTTAATTAAATGTTTCAAAGTGGACAGTAATTAATAAGCCAACTTTTGTAGAACAAATCAAGAAAGAAAAAAAAAAATCTCCATCTTTTAGGAAAAAATTAAGAAAGAAAAAAATTACAAAAGCATGTACCCCTGTACCCCTGCAACGCCCGCTGAAGTTTTGCCGCACCAGGTAGGCATCCGACCGCATTCCGGTGGCGATCTGGGGAATTTCGCGTCTTTCTGGGGCCGTGAGCGCTTCGGTTGCCTGCTGCTTCGGGCCGTTCACAAAATTTTTATTTTGGGGTCCCCGCCTTGGCACAGACAGAGGGCCCCACGTTGGGCGCCATTGTGAACCTCACCCCGGACACAGACAGGCAGACACGTTCATGTCACCCACAATCACTGGTTTATTTTCCATTATTCTTTTACAATTCCGCTCACCAACCCCAATACTCCTTAGTCCAGGCCACTCCAATGCCTTTTCTTTTCTTCTTCTCTTTTCTCTTACTTTCTCTTTCTCTTTCTCTTTTCTTCCCACTGCCTCCTTCCTCCTCCAGACGTTGCCACTCTTCCACCCGACTCTTGTCAATGACTGGAGGGAGGCGCTTTATAGGAACCGGATGGGCTCCAGCTGCTTCCCGCAATCTCCGCGGACACACCCCGTGTGGCGGAAGTGCCGGCTGCGCACCCGGAAGCCGTCCGGGTGTCCCCTGTTGTCTTCCCCGGCACTTCCTGGTGTGGCGGAAGTGCCGGGCCCCTGGAATAATAAGGCATTGGGGCGCCGCCTGGCGGTGGCCACGGGTCCCTACAGGGCTGGGCTTCCAAGCCCTTTACCCGAGGCCTCCTGCATAACCAGGACGGACGCCCCCACTCGGTCTGGAGGAGGCACACGCCCTCCTCTGGTCCTCTAAGGCGCCGCGGTCGGGCTCCAGCCCCGGCCGAGGACCACACGTGATAAACCGGCATCGGGGCTCCGCCTGGCTGTGACCACGGGCCCCTACAGGGTAGGACTTCCATGCCCTCGACCCATGGCTCCAAACAGAACCAGGACGGACGCCCCCTCGCGTTCTGGAGGAGGCACACGCCCTCCTCACGTCCTCCTGGGCGTCCTGGCCGGGCTCCAGCCCCGGCCGGGGACCACAGCTGTTAAAAACCTAGAAGAATGGGCAGTGTCCACTTTGTTCTGCAACATTACTTTTAGTGATTATTAAAGGGTCTTCTCACTACTAAATGTTCTACTTAGTTTTTTTGTCTTTTGCTTCTTATTCAGGTTAATTTCTTTTCAGTGAATTATATTAAAACACCTAGACAGCTTTTTAGTCAATGGATGATTTAACTCAAATGAACTTCATTAGTGCTTTTATATAGTAATATACTATATATACTAGTTGAATGTACCTGTGTAATTTAGAATATACTCATAGAGAGAGGGGCTAGGAGCACACGCTGATACAGCACATTGCCGCACCCACCACATGACAAATCAACGTGAGGGCAGCCATGCAACGGGTGACACCTCAACACCACACTAGTTTAGGTGAGGTTTTTTTTTTCTGCTACCAACCCCTAGGTTTTTCCCAGGTTGGAGGGTCAACTTGCAGCAATGAATGCAGATTAACGTCATACCCAGGACGGAGCAATTACAGGTTAAGGGCCTTGCTCAGGTGCCCAACAGAGTAGAGTCACTTCTGGCATTTACAGGATTTGAACTGGCAACCTTCCGATTACCAGTGCAGATCCCTACCTCAGAGCAACCACTCCACCCAATATACTCTTAACTTTACTATTTATTTTAGAATGTCTGCTATTTACGTGTCACTTAAAATATTTATATGTATATAAATTCAAATATATGTCAAGATGGTTAAATTATTACACAGTGATTTTTTTTTTTTATTTTAATTTGTATTGTTGTCCTAAATTTCATGTGTACAGTAAAAGGTTGTTTTTTTTTTTTTTGTTTTTTTTTTTTCAGGAGTGTGTTTTGCTGAATGTTACGCAATTTGATATTTAATACTATTTATTAAAAATTATTTATTACCTGGTATTTTTTATTCATTTTTCATTTCTTAATTGGTCAATTGTTTTCCATCAGTTGGCACATTTAATTCTTTCTTTAAATTTTAATTCTCATTATGCTTTTCTGATATTACAATGTCTTAAAAACAGAACCATTACTTTATATTTAAATCATTGTTTATTTTTAAGGCAGTACCCCTGCATTATTCAAAACATCTTGACATATGGAAGTGATCTAATTAAAAAAAAACAGTTTTCATCAGATTATGATTGGTTCTTAGTTTTAGAATATTTTTGCCATCTGAAATAACTTAAAACTTTTTTTCGGTTTATATGTACATGGTTGGAATTACTGCATTTTCATATTTTATGTGATTTACATTTTCATTAATGTACCTTATTATTTTAAAATGTTTGCTTTTATGTTTTATTTTTAAGACAGAGACGGAATCAGAGAGATTGCAGAGAAGAACGGGAATAGTATGTTAAGCTTTTGTGTTAAACTCTTCTTCTTTTCCCCTTTTATTCACCTTGCATTTTTTCTTTATATCTGGTCTAGCAGGGTATCTGGAATTCCTCTAACATTTCATTGGTCTTTTTCTGAATAAGATGTGCTATCATATTCTTATACATTCTTATACATTTCAAATAAGAAAGGAAACCAGCAAATTGATTCAATTGTCCTTATTAGATTAAGTGTTTTATTCTATCAGTCAGTGCTCAAATAACCCTACGTGTGATACATTTTCTGTTATTTTCTGCTTGTTAAGAAGATCTGTCATCGCTTTAAGTCTAATTACTCAAATCCACTAAAAGTATTACTATTATTTTGCAGTTGCACTTTTTGGCTTCTGTTTGTGAGAGCTTTGACCATAATCTTAACACTGATGTCTAACAGGATTGCATTCTGTTAGGTTTTTATTTTTCTTGGCAAGTTAGAAATATGAGAATGATATACTATTTTAGGTTAGAGTCTTTCTCTCTGGCTTTAATAAATCCAGCTTGGTTTAATTAATCCAGTTTGTCAGATTTCTGTGTAAAATCCTACAGAACAGCTGTCTGGGCCCACAACTTTTCCAGTTTGTTCAGATTTAATAGCAGCTTGAAGTTGGGTTTGAATACTGGCCTGGGAACTGTGTGCAAAGTTTTTCTCTAGGCATTGTGACTTTCTTCCCACATATCAGATATGTACAGGTTTAGTTAATTGGTGACTCTAAGTTACCTTGCAAAGAAACATTGGCCCTTCAGATTTAATTTCTGCCACACTCTTTACGAGTCTAAATTTTGATTAAGCAAATTTAAAAAGTCGATAGGCAGATTATAATTTATGGATGGTCATCAATTTTCCTTTTCTGTGAGAATTCATTATTTGCTATTGTTGTTAATGAAAGCAAGTTTTGAACCTAATCTTAAAACTGTAAACAAAGTTGTGCCCTGTAGTTACTTGTCATTACTTTTAGTAAATTGTAAACCTTGGACTGCTCTTAAAAGCTATAGCCTGCTGCACTCCAAGAATTATTTGTTATAGGGGGTAACCTGAGTAAACCTAGAAAATGGCCATTAAACTAGTGATGATGATGAAGCACACCAGATATTATGTATATGGATGCCTTCAAGCCTTCAATTGCCAAAGGCTCTTTTTTTTTCCTCATTCACTAATTCTTAGTTAATTGATATGTAGATTAATATTTTAAAGTACATAAACTTCAGATATTCTATATAATCTGCACTTTTATCTTATACAATTGTGCATTTCCAGAATACCTGTCTTTTCATCACTGATAATTAGACAGGTAATATGCCTCCTGTGAAAGACATACTGAGGATTTAGATTCTGTATTTTAAATATATGAAGTTTTTTCATTTATTCTGTTATATTATATTTTATGTACAAAAGAGCAGCATGATGCCATTATTCCACTGATCTATGTAAAAATAAATCTTTTTTATGCAAATGCTTCAACTAATGCTCATGTATAATATGCATTCAGTTTATTGCTTAACAATAAAAATACTATGTGGAATAATTCTATTAATGCTGTTATCCAGGGTGACATGAAAAGCACATATATCATTGTTACTGCCTCACAATACTTGGGTTCTAATTTTATCCTAGTCAGATTACCTTTTGTGTGGAATCTGTATGTATTCTAATAAGTCACATTTATTTCTTTTAGGTGCTGCTCTTTCCTTCTATGGGCAAAGCACATACTGTTATATTTATCGAGGGATGTAAATCATCCCAGTGATGGAGTATGCATTAGCAAGTGCCCATTCTTTGCTTTCAACTAGAGATACAGCCAAGGTTAATTTCTGCTTTTTGGTCCCAGGCCCTATGACCTTATGCTGGAAAACTATATCCACAAAATGAATGAATGAATATCACTGTGTGATGCATTGCAGTAGTTGGAATAATGTTTGAAAACAAGTTCGAAGTATCCCACAGTTAGTATTTGGCTTCACTTTCTTGTATATTCAGACCTACAAGGAAGAAGTTTGTCTGTAGAATCTTCTGTTTATATGATATCTGACAAACAGTAGATTGTAGAAGTTTAAAATGTCTTAAGAATTTTATTAACCATTTACAGTTTCATGAGCATTGACCACTTTATTTTCAGAAGTCCTCAGGAATCTCTTCTGATCAGGACCTTCTACATACAAACCATATTTTATAAACAAAAGTGTGTTCTGATCTGACTGTGTTAAGTAACATCATCAAAAAGTTCATTTGTGTGTTGGAGGCTTTTATCCATTTTTAAAAACTGGTGCAAACTTCGGATCACATTTTAGGACAGATTAATTCAAGAGTTCATATTATTTTTAATGATTCACAATCTTATATTTCAAAGATTTATAG
The DNA here is from genome assembly GCF_016835505.1 of Polypterus senegalus. Classification (NCBI taxonomy): domain Eukaryota; kingdom Metazoa; phylum Chordata; class Cladistia; order Polypteriformes; family Polypteridae; genus Polypterus; species Polypterus senegalus. The sequence goes on along the minus strand of NC_053169.1, from coordinate 21,729,570 downwards.
TATTAACATTAATAGTTAAAACCCTAAATCAAATTGTATAAGCAAAAAGTGACATTAGTATGTTAAAGTTTGACTGCACATAAAGTCAGCAGATGAAGGGCTTCTGAGACAAGACAGTTGTGAATTTGGAATATGATTACTTCTGTTTCACTAAATGGCAAAATAACATCTTCAGTGACTAGTGTGGGGCATGTCTTTTACTTTAACAACTAAGAACTAACTCTTTTCTTCTTTTTGAACTTTCGTAGTTTCTTCTGCTGCTTATTACATGATCTATAAATCTGCCATTTCTTTGTAAATCAGCTTCTTATTTAAAATTTTAAAATTCTCACTTAAAAAAATTGAGTCTTTTATTTAAACAGATTAAAGCGCAATATTGTAGTTTATATAAAATACTGAGGTTGCAATGTACCTGTAACATTTAAATTTAATGAAATAAACATTTGTACACAACAATACAGTTAATATTATTAACAACAGCTTTAACTTTGATGTAGCTTTTTGACAGGTCTGCTGTAATTCTGATACATTCATTTTGGAAACACATTAAATATGAGTAAAAACTTGCAGTTGTATACATATCCTGTTTCTATCTATCTATCTATCTATCTATCTATCTATCTATCTATCTATCTATCTATCTATCTATCTATCTATCTATCTATCTATCTATCTATCAAAAAACTACATCAAAGCTAAAGCTTTCGCTTTATGTAGACCAAGAAAATTCTGTTTTGTGAAACATTCTTTTCTTAATATTTATGTATATTTTTTTTAGTGTTGCTTCAGCACTTCATTCAGAAACACCGGACAGATATGAACGTCTGACATCAGTCTCTAGTTCAGTAGACTTTGACCAAAGAGACTATGTAAGTTGAATATTCTTTCATTACTTTCATGATTTATTTATTTCACAACTTGCCGTGACAAGTTGAAATGGAAGGCTTGTGTGTGTGCTGACAATGAATGAGTTCTCAACTGAAAGTATTATGTATACAGTGCAGTCACAAAGAAAGAAGGAATTATAGTGCTTTGAACTGTGAGAAAAAGATGATTATGTGTCACAGTAGAATTAAAAAAGGAAAATAAATGGGCAGAGATTGCCACTTAAGGAGTCATAGCTGGAGAACCTTCAGATAAACTACATGCGGCAAGTTTGTGACACTTTAGAAATGTGCAACTGTGCTGAAAATTTGTTGCAGAGTTGTGTAATTTGTCATTCTCTGTGATTCCTAATCCTGTTATCTGACGTCCTCAACGTGACAAATATCCAGAAACTGCACTTGTTAGGTGTGATTTCACCTCAGGCAAGGAATCGTGGACAGTGCTACTGGTTTAAGTTAGCTACTTTTTAATGCCTAGTTAAAACAGATTTAAATTCCTTTAATATTTTAATTTGTGGTTTTCTTTCTGCGGAGGAACAGTGATATGCAAAGATATACTTAATCTGTACTTGTTGAAATATATTAATTTAGAGCGTATTAAACCAAATCAAACATGTAAAGGGGGCGAATGATCTATTTATTTCCATTGTCATTTAAACTTTTTGTATTAATAAGAGGCACCTTTGCTGCCAATCGGTGTCTCAAGTTTTCTTAACTGAAATGTTGAGAAACAAATAGCCTGTCCACAAGCCATTGGTATATATGCTGTAGATAGACACAATTTAGCACTTGAATAAATGATATGGGCAGTTTTAAGTATTTTTCAAATTATTATTTTTATATCATTACGGACATGTGAAACACATGGTTTGACCTTGTATAATATAAACCTTTAATCATATAAAGGGAATAAATCCATATTCTATTGTAAAAATTAATTGTATGCTGAAACAATGTTTTAATGATTGTAGCAAAAATTTTACTATTTACTGCAGCCTTACTAATGTAGTGTTTAATTCAAATTAATTAATTTATTTTTAAGAGACAGAAAATAATTTCTTGTTGACTTGCTTGTTGTTTTGAAGAAGCAAGAATAAGTAATTCTGAGTCGATTTACTTGTATATATGCTAAGCCTGTGTTTCTGTTTTTGTAGGGATTCTGTTCCTGGTTGACTGCCATCTTCAGAATAAAGTAAGTTCATATTATTACAAAATGTATGATCTTAATATTATCAGTTTTGACACTGACTAAAAATGAACTTTTAAATAAAGTGTTGAGCATCATGACACAAGTTAATGGTTATATTGAATTGTCACTCAATGATCAAAGCAATTTTATGTGCCAGCCGAATCACTGAACACTTGTTTTTCTCTGTACTATGCTGCAGACTTTCACCTTTTAGCACTGAAGACATAAAGTATTAAGTTTATTCAGAGAGTCAATATAGAAAACTTTTGGTCAATCCTCAAGAGGTGGGTGGACAAACAAAAACCCACAAATTCTGAAAAACTCCAAGCATTGACTATGCAAGAATGGGCTGCTGCCATGAGTCAGGATTTGGCCCAGAAGTTGATTGACAGCATGTCAAGTTAATATCCTTAGAAATGTCCATAACACAGTTTTGAGAGGAGTGTTTATTCAGTTCTTTAAACAGATTAATCGTTCACCGAATGTATGATATTCAGTGTAAGACATTAAATTTAGTGCTTCTTTTAGTTTATATTTCTACTTTAAAGCACTGTGGTGTTTTTTTTTTTTTTTATAAGCAAAGGATAAAGTAAAACTGTACAGTATTGTTATTTTCACACTTTTTCTTTTAAGATGTAAACGATTATCACTTTTAAAATTGTTTTAAGTGACTTTAAAGTGTCCTTAATACTTGTTTCAACACTCACAAGTTTTAATCTTGCATAAGAAATTGTAATCAAGAAGGCACAATTCAGCTTACACAGTTTTGCAGAATTAAGTCATACTTATAGTTACAAAATCAGTGCAGGAATGAGGGAAGGAAAGGGAACAATATTAAAAATGCTACAATTACAGCCGATTAGATCACTGCATGTTTGGGCTGGGTAGAAGAATTAAGTCCAGCATCCTCTTGAAATGCTAATCTTTATTTTTTTTTTTCTGTCTGTTCTTTTAATTTGGTCTTATTAACAATGGAACTGGGCATGTCCATCTTCTTTTTAACTTTTAAAGGACATTGGTGCCTTTACTATACTATATACTGTGTTGGTAACAACTGCAACTATGGCGTTACCTCTTCTGATTTATATTGTACTGTGGTTATTCCTCATTTGCATTTAGTGGTACTGAAATTTGCTTACACTCCCCTGATTTCTGTAATAGGAAGAAAAGATTTTAAAAAGTTATGTAAACAGGGGTCTAATTCTTCAGAACATCTATATTAATTTTAATGGACTCTCCTTACAGGCTAGAGTAGAGTTTTTGTAAGAGGAATTCATACTGTAGTTTTTTGCAATAAAGAAAAAATGTAGTCATTGTTATTTTGATTCTAGTGAAAATCATGTGGCTGGTTTTGCTTTAAAGGAGGTATCTTAGTAATTAGTATTAGAGATTTAATAGAGTCATATATTGTAAACTGATACAGTGGAACTAGTTTCTCTAACTTGCTTTCCCTATTATGACTACACTTCATTATTTTAAGACTTAAATTTGGGGTTTCCTATTACATGTTTAGTCAAATAGCTACCCAACATGGATTATCTATTTTCTTCCTTAATAGAGTTCATGCTGAATTGAATTGGCTCAGATAATTATTGTACTGATGGAAATCTAATTTTATTAACCCTTTTTTATAAGTTAATCACTATGCACATTCTGAAAATTATTCAAAGCATTAATTGTGGTGTTGTTGCCTTTTACTGTCTTGTGATTCTGATTAGTTTTTGATTCATCTACAGGGATGAGGAGATCCGAGAAAAGTGTGGTGGTGATGCTGTTCATTATCTGTCCTTCCAAAGGCATATCATTGGACTGTTGGTTGTTGTGGGAGTTTTGTCTGTGGGAATAGTATTGCCTGTAAACTTTTCTGGAGATCTGCTTGGTATGTTATCTTTTGTCAAAGTGTCAGTGACCATAAGAAAATAATTACTTACATTTATAAAGAAATATTTTCCTTTTTAGCCAGTACAGTGAATCCCTGCATGAACAGTATTTTGTAACAGTTACCAGAAAAACAAGCATAATAATATTAAAATTATTTAGAATGTTATTAATTGTATAGTAATAAGAATAGAAAAATATAATACAGTACAGTAAATACATTAATGTAGCATCATTTCTGCATGATAAACAACAGCTGTGGTTAAAAAAAAAAAATTTAAAGAAGATCTTTACATACATTGTTTTTCTCTCTCTTGTTAAATTAATCTTAGCCTGAATGAATCTATTAAATTTTTACATTTAAGATTTTTCATTTAAAGATTTACCGATGTTGTTTCTTGTCCTAATGTGTGGATATAAACACAGGGAACTTCAGTTTCTGTATTACATCTTGCCTGAAGAAGGGGCCTGAGTTGCCTCGAAAGCTTGCATATTGTAATCTTTTTAGTTAGACAATAAAAGGTGTCATTTTGCTTGGCTTTTCTCTACATTAATAATGGCTAACACTAGTACTACAGACAATATGGCAGTGAAATTAGCCTGTTTGAAAATGACTGACTGACTACATGTATTCAGTGATATTTTATTTGACTTTTGTCAACGACCATTTCCGTTCAAAATTCTGTTACTTTTGTTGAATTTGAAACATTTAAACTCTTTGTAATGTATTCTTTTAACTCTCATTTATATAATTGAAAATTCTGAAGCAAGAAATAATCTTTTGATGCAATACAGTCTTAAAAATATATTGATAAGCCACCATATAAAAACATACTGTATACTATATAAGATTATGTGAAGATCCTGAATCACCCAAAAATGAAAATGTTTTTATGTTATTTTATAGTGATGATTAAGAAAATCATCAATTTTATGTTTTTATGCAGAATTAAGAGAAGGTTTATGATATACAGTAATATAAGACAGTATTGATCAGTTCTATACAGCATTAATTGATGAAAAAAATGTGCATGGACAGAAGAAATCTCGTGTTAATTGTATCACAAAATCCATATGTCAGTTATTCAGTCTCATGCTCAAAGGTTACAAAGCACATGCTTTTTTGCTAAAATAATGTTAAATTTGTACATACGTAAAAATTGGTGCACTGAAAGCCGTGCTAAACTAATGCTTTGTGGAATTGCCTTCTTCAATGGAAGACAGGACTCTTGACCATCAAATGTAAATATGTATTTGTAGGTTATATACAGTAAATATATGAAATGGGTAGATTTTCTTTCCTTACACATAATAGGAACTAAAGTGTCATTTGTAATTAATTCATATGGTAAATATGTGTGTTTTTTTCCCTTTTTTGCAGAAAATAATGCTTATAGTTTTGGACGAACCACTATAGCAAACTTGAAATCTGAGTAAGTATTTTAACACTGATCTCTTATATTTCTGATTTGCTGTTAATATTTCTAGTCAAAAGTATCTTAGTAGATTTTGGTTTTTTTTAAATTCGCCCTACAAAAATGTATCTTCTGTCTGATATGTTGATCATTATGTTCTACAAATTCTTAAAACACTGATTTAAGTCATTTGGCAGCTCTGTATTGCTTCACGGTGAGTTTGTGTACTTCCTTTATACGTGTATTTGGGTATTATTATGGAATGATACATTTAAAGATGGTTACACTGCACTCTTGTTTGTATGTAAATCACATTTGAGTTTGTTGCTTTGTCATATAGTTTGAAGATAAATGCTTGTTGAAATTAGAATTTTTGATTAACAAAGCCTGTTACTCGCTTGTAATGACTGTGCCAAATCTTCCAAAGAATCTTAATCATTTATTTTAAATCTGTTTTTTTTTTTTTTCCTAGAGAATTTTGATTAGCACAGTATTTTATGAAATTTTAAAATGATTGTGCCAAGATTTTAAAATGTAAAGATAATGCTTGGCATAAGGTGATAGGCTGGGTATTAATGCAGTATGATTTTAAGTATGTGTGTGCTTTGACATTTTGGTTATATCCTAAGTTTTTTGGGGTGATCTGGTTTTCCCTTAAGTTGTAAGCCATGATCTTAGAAGTTGCCTTACAGTACACTGAGGTGCTACGAAACAATGCATGAATGTACAGAAGGTAAAGGGGAATTCATACAAGGTTTCTTGGTGTCAACTTGTACAAATCGCAGATAATTGTTGCTAGGATTTAATGTTAACTTGGATGTTTGCATGAATTAGTTAATGAATGGAAGCACTCTGTAGCTGGTAACATTTATTTTGAAATATAATGGTATCTGATTAATTTACTGTTTAACAGAGTTATGAAAGAAAATAATCTTTTATGTTGCAAGTAGTTTACTTAAAGCAATTTTTTTTATTTGGCATTTGACTTGACAGATTGTCCTATTCAAAATAGATTAAAGTAATCACTTGATTTTAAAGCTTCTAATTTTATAATGTGACTTTCTCTCCTGTTACTGTTAGCTCATTGCTATCACTCCATCTGTCTAAGTATTTGGCAGGCCTTTTCCCCCTTAAAATAGTATATTAATCAGACACCATCTAATATAGTAATGAGATTAAGTCAGCAAATACTGTATTGTGGAATATTTCAGAATATATGTACGATATGTGTACATGAGTAAATGCTAATGTTACAATATATAAAAAGTTGCCAACAAGAAGCATAAAGAAAAGATGTATAGACACATTCAAAACAGTACCAACTTGAAAAATATGTGAGCAAAGACCCTACCTTCCGTGCTGCATTATTTAACTAAAAAAACAGCAATGGTTTATTTTTTTGGACTTTTTCCCAGCTAGGAAGCTACCCATTTCCCTTATTCTCCTTGTTTATTATAATGTCCAAAAGAATACCTGATCTTTCGATAACCTGTTTTTATGTTTTACTAACTGATAATTGGCAGTTCATCTGTTATCTTTGCAGACATTTAGTCCAGCCATCCCCAAGATTAGTCCTGTACTGTAGGGCCGCAATGGTTTCAGGTTTTTGTTCCAAACCAGTTGCTTAATTAGAAGTCAATCTTTCCAATTAAAAGATGTTGCTGTCTAATGTTATGGGTTTTAATTCTCAGACATTACATTATTATTATGTTATATTTTTTTTTCCTTCTGATGATATCATCTAAATTATTTGTAGGCATCAGCAGATTAGCAATTCTCAGTCTTTTACTTTCTCTTCCATTTCTTTCCAAATATTTAATAGAAAACACACATAGTTGTAAATGAGATCAGGTTAAATGTACTTCTGGGTCCTGTGTTATTTGCATGTCATTGTTTACTGGAAGCTACGTAAGAAAACAAGAAGCGGTTTAAAAACAGTATATGCAACTGGTGACAGATAAATGGTGCAATTAATGATTAGGAATCTTAGGAAGCAAGGTGAAGTACAACATTATCGCATGAGCAGCAACTGACTTCTAATTAACAAACTGGGCTGGAAGAAAAACCTGAAGCCACTACAACCCTCCAGAAATGAACTTGTTAACATTTAATTTAGACACTTATGATGTTCTAATTATTTTATACAAGCTTGAATAATAACATTTCAGATGAAATACATTTGTGAGAAAAAATATTAATGTTTTAAAAGGTGTAAGAACTAGTAACCCTTTTAATTAACAACATTTTCAACATTTACATTTTTTATCAAAGTAAGGTCACTCTTATCCGTATTGCTTTCTCTTTTATCAGGAATAATTTGCTGTGGTTACACACATCTTTTGCCTTCCTTTATCTCCTGTTAACTGTCTATAGTATGAGAAGACATACCTCAAAAATGCACTACAAAGAAGATGACTTGGTAAGCTTATCAACTGAAATTAATTCTAAAAAATAATGTATAGTGATTTTAAAAGGAAATTGATGTTAGGTGTGTCTACAATGTAGCTTTTCCTTGACTGAAAGTCAAAATAAAGCAAAACAATACTAAAAAAAGTGAATCAACATTATGTTATATACAAAACTAAGCATCATTTCTTTCCAGTTGTTTTCTAGAAGAGATTCTTCCCTACTTCCAACGCAACTTAGCCTTATACCTTTAGCCCCAGTTATGTAATTCAGTTACATGATAATATACTATACCTCTCATCTAAAAAAAAAACCACTGTTTAATTTCTGTCCCAATTACTTTCTGTGTTATATATTTTCTCATTGTGTTTGCAAGAGTTTTCCTTGCATGGTAAGTTAGTTGGTATCTCTAGAAGTGAATTGATTTGCCGATGAATGGTAAGTTCATTTAGTGCTGATTCCTGCTTTGTGCTCGACACAGCTGTATTAGGATGTGGCTTCTCAAAATCCTGCAGTAGAGAAATCAAATTCAAAAAGTAAGTTAGTAGAAAAAACACAGTCAGTGGAAAGTATTTTCCAAATTCAGCATTATCACATAAAAGTTTTATTGGTTCATCCATTATATTTCTTAATTTAGCTAGATTTTTTGGTGACATACAAAATTGAGAGTGTGAAAATATGCCCTTTAGTTTTTTTGTTTGCCAAGCATCAGTGTTAATAAAATTCTACATATTTTACTTTAGGTTTAAAAACATTGACACTTATTGATGTTGGTATTATAAACCGTTCCATTATTTAAAGCAATTCTAGGACTGAAATGGGGAAGCATTGTCATTGCTTTTAAGAACTGATATATAATATTCATTAATTTTCTTTAAATATAAAAAAGTTGATCATTCTTATAAGCAGCTTTTGTTTTTTTTTTAACTTCTTTTAACCATTTCCCAAAATGCTAGTAATATCAATTGGTGCAAATAACAAGTGTCCTAAATTAAACACATCCACTCACGAAGGGTTCAAAATCAAGTGCTTCTTTTATAACAGACATTGTGACAGAACAAAAAATGACAATCTTAACAAATTTGCTAAGAACACTAATTGGTTCTTGTAACTAAAAACGTTTAAAAATGTTTTCTAAATTCCACTTAGACCGGTAATTATGTATTGATACATTAAAACTAGAAGTAACCAAATAATATTGAGGAGTGTGAAGTAAATTGTGAAGAAAACCAGGAAGCACACTAGTACTTTAGAATTTATTTTGAGGAAAACTGAACTAGGTTATTGGAAAACTTTCATTTTCTTTACCTATCTGATCTAGATTTTCTTGTAATTCCATTTGTTATCTGGCTGCTGGGCTCAACTTTAACTTAACAATGTTAATTTACTTTCCAGTGAAGAATCCTTTGATACAGAGGAAACATATGTTTTTTCATGTTTCCTTCAATGATGGCAAAAAAAAAAAAAAATGACACTGACCCCTCCCAGTACACTTAACCATCTTTATGTGTTAAGGCCAGTTAACAAAACTTGTCAGTACTTGTCAGTTTGTGGGCAATTCACATGAAAATTGAAAGTTTGCACCATCTTGTGATGGAGATGCTGCCTTCTTTGTCTATGATAGCCAACATGTGTGTGGCCTACAGCAAAAATGTGCCATAATAGTAAGGTTTTTCTGATGTATTTTTTTTTAAATTAATTTAAATGTTTATATTTCAATATTTAATGTCCCTGCCCACAATTTCATAGAAAGTATTTTTTTGGGATGTTGTTCCTTCTTTCAGCAAGACTGAACACCACCTCTGACCAGTTTTCACCACAACTTTTTCCAAAACACATTTTGGCCCATATTTAAAACAAAGTTACACATTTTGACTTCTATATCCATAGACATTTATACAAGACGTTTTCAGTATCATCCATTTGTTAAACATGAGGTATGCATTCACACTTTTATTAGAGGTAATTGTCTGCAGTGTTGCTGAAGTACCATTGATACCATTTTTCCCCAATATGTTTCCAGTGGTGGGATCATTAACAACAGCTGAAGCATAAGATAATTACTCTAGAGTCCACAACAGGACTAGCTATGTTTTAGTTGAAGTTGTTCTAAACATTGTTCAGATATCCACTGCAGCAGAAGAGATGCTTGGGATGTTCTTCTGCTGGCATTGCACTTCATATTTTTGTTGCTTTAATTTTACTGCAAAATTAAGATTTATGTAACAACTTTTTTTAATATTCAGTAATAAACCAGATCAAGCTAATAAACCTGTTTTTTATAGGTAAAGCGCACCTTATTTATTATTGGGATATCAAAATATGCATCAGAAGATCAGATAAAACGTCACTTTGAGTAAGTATTAAGACATCATTTGTTTAATGTTGAACAGTACTCTGGCCATACCATTTTCTTTAAAGTATCACTGGGAAATTGTATCCATTGTATGCCAAGATGTCTTTAAGATGTTTGGTTTCTTTCAGAAAGCATTAGAACTATTATAGTTAACTGATAAAGACGTTCTTTCTAAACACTGGTTCAAACAGGGTAGTAAATAAGTAGATATCTGATCTGATCTGCTTTGACCATTTTAGCTTTGATATGATGTACATTTTTTATATTAATTTGAATGTGTTCATTAATTCATGTTTTGTGTAAAATCAATAGGTAATAATAGACATAATCTTAATGTTATTAAGTTAATAGAGCTGTTTTTATAATGTGTTGTCAATATTTCACTACTTAATGTTGTGGTGCAATTCTTCTTTGTACTTTTTCTTGCCTACCCATTAATACAATTCAATGAAAAATAAATAAATTCTCTCTGAAATCTTATAAATGGCCTTACTTGCCTACAAGTTAAAATCACTTTGTTGCAGAGTATGCTATCTATATATATTTTCAACCATTTGGTCAAATTGCTACCTTTACCTGAGCATTACTGTAGCTTTATGGCCTTGCAGACAAGCATCATCATCAAATAAGTGCATTTAAATAGTCCTTTTATGACGTTTTATGCATTGTTGTAGTTGCACACTTTGCTAAACTGAGTATAGCATTAATGAGAAGTGTTATTTTAAACATTTTAATTATGAATTTGAGTATGTGGATTGTTAATCATAATGATAGAGTTAGAGATAATGTAATTCAATCTAGTGTAAATTTAAGTTTCCAATGAAGTTGATGTTTAAATAGATTTTTTTTTTGGTGAGGTGGGGCTAATAAGGTCCATGTACTGTGTATCATTGTGTCAAGTTAGTTCCTGAGTTAATGATAGTCCTAATTATACTGTAAGTAAGCATTCCTAGACGAGTAGCCTATTTGTATTTATGTCAACCACATTTTATATCTTAACACACATTGCATGTTAGTTGTGTATGAACTAAATGTAAAGGCAGAAAAATAAACATATTCATGCAGTAATAAGTCTAAAACAAAATTTAGCAAAATTAGCATAAATATCAATTTTAATAGCTCATAATACTCAATGAAAGTATTGTAGGCATCAAAAACAAAGAGGATTTTCGAGGTTATACAGCATTTTATTTTTTACATGTTCGCTATTAGTAAGATTTAAGTTTTCTTCATGTTTTTTTTTTTTTTTGGTGATATTTTTCAGGCAAGCTTATAATAATTGCAAAGTTCTAGAAGCACGACTCTGTTACAATGTGGCAAGGCTAATGGCATTGGATGGAGAAAGGTAAAATATGTAAACATTATATGTGCTTGACTTATGAAAAATATGTTATTCTGATCTGCTAAATATTACAAGAACAATTTTTTTTAATAGTTAAACACACCTGAGAAACTGCATTATTGCTGTCTGTGGTGTCATGATCCAGTGGAGGCATTGCTTACCACTAAAGAAATATTTCTTTCCATACACAAGTGACCTATAGGGTGGAGAAAAAGGGTGCAGTTTGTGAATGTATAGTTGAAATAGCTGCTTGTCTGTGTTTAAGCACATCTGGAAGAAAACCAAAGTGGAGAAGGACAAACAAACTGCAAATTGCCTTTACTACACTATTGGCATGCACACTTATTTTGCTAAAGTGGAAGAATCCTAACTCTCCTCTTTTAAGTCCGTGGGTAACTGATGTTCTATATTATTTGAAATTGCAAACAATGAAATTCTCACTTAGAGGATCTGTGCAGAACTTTTTCAAAACCTGGCGGGATCTAATCAATAATATTTTAGAATAAGCTCTTAAAGCACCGAGGAAGTAGATTCTCTCCCATTTCTTTTTCTTCTCCATTTATCTGTATCCGCTTAATAAACTCATCAATTTATTCATTTTTACTATTTTTAAGGTTTAGTCCGTTGGCCATGCTCTCTTTCTCAGGGGTGTAGGTCAATTTGTTTTCAATCCTATTTTTTTTGTAAAAATTGATCTATTTGTATGGAATGATTACAGTAAAATCAATAAAATTAAAAAAAAGAAAATAAATTGTTGCTTATCATGGAAGCTAGTCCTCACCAACATATACAATGTTTAGACTAGGCTTTAAAGCAAGAGTTCCCAAACTTTTTTCGGCCACAGACCCCTTTACCAAAAACTTTTAAAACTGTCGACCCCCTAGTCATTTACTTTACTTACTCAAATTAATAAATTTGTACAGTACTCAATATTAAATATTTCACTGGATATCAAACTTTTCATTTTAATCACTTGTAATTAATGATTGAAAAAGATAAAAGGACTACGGAATATGGCATTATCTTGTGCAACATTTAATATGGAAACCTGCACTAACAAAAATTAAAGCAAAAAAATATGAGCAGAGTTTTTTTTTACATTTTTGACATTTATGAAATAAATATGTAAATTCAAAATAAGTACAAATAGTCCAAGCTGTACTGTCTGCATTTCTTTTTTGGTTCAGTCATATTATTATCTGAAGAAATAAAAACTTTTATTAACAAACAATTTTGACAGCCCTTGTGATTAAAAAAAACAATAAAGTATGTACTTACTTGAAACAGAAGAGTTTTGTTGAAACTCAAATAAATAAACTGTGTCCTCTGATTTTCTTTTTTGTAATACTGCTCCTCAATAAATAATTATATTCAAAGTTCAAATCACAAATTAGTACATGTTACATCAAATGAACCAATTTATAGTGTTTTATGAAAGCGTGACCATACAAGACTGATAGATTCTGCTAATATCGAATATCCGTTGTCTCGTCCCACTGCGAGCAAGTGCGGACATGCAACGGTTTTTCATGTCCACACTTGCTTTAATACATTCGATAAGACAATGCACAGACATGTTTGTGCTACATGTATTTTCATGCATTCTTATATGTGACTCTTTTAATGACACATTTTACCTTTTAGTTCGCAAGTTTGGTATGTAAAGTGCTTTTTATCAAAATAATGTTTTTTTTTAATCATTTTACTTTTTAATTAGGTACCTATTGGAATCATAGATATTTTGAAGTAACAAAAAAATAGCAGTAGTAAGGGGGTCTATTTTTGCTATCATTGACCCCAATTTTTTTTATTGAAACTATCGACCCCTAGAAAGTTCAAATCGACCCCAGGGGATCGATATCAACCACTTTGGTAACTCTTGCTTTAAAGGAACACTGATCTAAGCTGTTTTAATTTAAAAAATTAGATACATATTGTATATTCTGTGTTCTAAAGGATAATCCTTTTACAAACACCCAGTATATCAAATTCTCTATGTTATACATTTAATCTTCCAGAGACTTACTGAGAATGTCAAGTAAATCAAAGTGTATTGAATATATTTTTTTGTATAGCACAATTGGCAGAGTTGCTTTAGGAACATACCTAAAGTAAAAAGAAAAGTGAAGTAGGTGATCTTTTTTCTGTCACATTCTTAGATATGAAAATGGATTAACATTCTTATTGACTTATTTATGCAGAACACCTCCATTGGAAGCAAGCTGCAACAGGCACAAGTCAGGACTATCCCTGAATGAGTCAGTAGTGCTTCACATACACACCCAGACTCACTTATATTGGGCCTGTTAAAGTGAGACTTCCCATAACAAGTAATATAGGGACTGAGCAGACAAAATTAAGCATCATCTTCAGTGTAAAGTCTTGTTTTAACTTTTGGCTAATAAAAGAATTGTGGATTTTGTATGTGTTACAAGGTACATTTCATGTATGTATGACAGAATTTTTTTAGCACAGTTAGAAATAAGTAAGTTTAAAAAAAAAAAAAAATCTGGGTAAATGACAGACTCTTGAAACACTGATTTTTAATACAGTCTAAATAGTTTAATGTAACATAATAAATAACTTGCTAATTATGGCATTTCAGGTAAATGATACAAGAATCACCTAACATTTAATTCTTTAAAGTGGATGTGAACTTGATTTATATTAACATGATATGCTTCCCTGTCGCACAAAGTGGCCCCAACAACAATGAGTTTTACAAATGTATTTCACAAGTTAAAAATTAGAAAATTAGTTAATTTCACTACTCACCTCTGGTGGAAAGTGCAAGAGTATGCACATACATTAGTCTTGCAGTGGAAAATTACCACAGAAAGAGAGAGAAGGGAAGGAGGGAGTGAGGGCTGTATGGAAGACTTTTGCATAATTTGTGGACTTGTTGTCCACAAGTCAAAATTCATTATTTTCTAGTCCGTAACATTAAAATGCACACAAAGCACTAGTTCAAGCAAATAATTAATTCCTAAATTGGTGTTTAATGAAAATGTTAGATGTGACAAATGCAGAATGTCTTATTATTATCCTTTAAATAACAAAGTAATAAAGCATATACAATAAAATGTACGGTTTAGGCAGCACTTTGAAATCCAGTACCATGGATAAGTGATCACTGATAGTAGAGAATTATACAAAAATGTTTTTTAAATAAAATACAGTGACCTAAAAAAAATGGAAGACAACTACAGTGCTTGGTACAGTATGTAGATAAAAAGTGGAGGTGTTTTAAGTTTATAGCATGCAAAGCTTTATTAATATGTATCCCACAGATAATCCAATTATTTAATTGTAAACCTTGTTCACGTTTTTACTTTCTTGTAGATTTAACTTGTAGAATCACAACATTATAAGCAAAAATAGCCTTTTAATAATATTTTATTGCTTTTATATAAAAACTACCAAACACATAAATATTTAGTGTAAAAGTAATTGTTTAACATTAGTGATCTATTCATTTTTTGGTTTTAATAAAGAAGGATCAACCACTTTATTACGTATATTGAGGGCTGGATACTAAAATACCATCTGAAGTGTTCTATAGCATTCTCACTCTGGCGCTGCATTATGAAACATGAGAGTACACTAGGAGAAAAAAAATTGTTGAGCAAATTAATTAATGCTTTTAAAGTTAATGTTTACTTATTACATTGTATTAATCATTTAAAATCTCCTAGAATGTACATGGTACACTGATTTTGCTTTTGCCTCTTTATTCAGGTAATAGTATTGTCACAGAAGTTAATAAATGCTCATGCTTGAACAACGTTTTGATTCATTTGCTAATTTCAAAGATATTCCAGTTTTGTAATTTGCACAAAATGAATTGCCAGTTATCATTTAGGTGATTGAAAACTGTTAGGGCTTGTTTATACTTCACGCTCAGAACGCGCACGCGCCCGCATCATGGCTGCCACGCGTTCCCAGTGTTCATTTGATGCGTCCTGATGCGTTAATCGTTAAACATCCTTTTCAGCTATATTGCGGTAAGGTGTCATCGGAATTTAATGGGTGTTCCAGGCAATTCATAACACAGAGAAGCCGAACCAGTTCTCACTGTGATGATATCTCGCACTGCCACCTGGTGGATTCCTCTAGATTTCCGTAAAGTACGCGCACAAGTATTATTAGTAAAATGCTTGCGTAGCAGGTGCGTCCGCTTAAGCATGCGTTGCATCATGTGAAGTATAAACGCGGCCTTAGAGAAGACTTTGATAAAGTTTGTTGCCAAGCAAAAAATTACTTTTTGCCTACGTGGATATTTGACACTCTTTTATTTGTTTGTAAAGCATTATTTGTCTTCTTCAGCTCAGTCTACAGAAACTTAAGAATAATAAATTTTACAATATTTTGACATGCTGAAATCTTAAATTGCCTTTTAGGTTAACTTGGGTAATGAAGGCTTAAATGTTTAACATGCATTTTTTCAATTTAAAATTATTTGGCTTTCAAAGGTTATCTTAACATTTTTTTCACTGGGAAAAAATACATGTTTTGTGTAGGGACCCATTATTAATGCCATTTTGGAAGATTAACAAAATTCTTCAAGTATTATGTACCCTTTTATTTCAGGAAAAAAGCAGAACGTGGAAGGAAATTCTTCACAGATTTGATGGCAAAGGAACACATTCCCACAATGATCAACCCAAAACCCTGTGGACATCTCTGCTGTTGTGTCATCAAGGGGTGTGAACAGGTAAGTGAGATTAAGGCATACAGTAATCCCTCCTCGATCGCGGGGGTTGCGTTCCAGAACCCCCCGCGATAGGTGAAAATACACAAAGTAGAAATCATATGTTTGTATGGTTATTTTTATATATTTTAAGTTCTTAGAAACTCTCCCACACTGTTTATAAATATTCTCCGCACAGTTATACAGTAAACCCTTGTTTATAGCGGTTAATCCACTCCAGACAGATAAATGAATTTCCACAAAGTAATAATATTTATTTATAAATCTAATATTTTCGCAGTTAGAGCATAGAAAACCTGTTTACGACCTTCTAAATACGTTTTTTAACATTATTAGAACCCTCTAGACATGAAATAACACCCTTTAGTCAAAAGTTTAAACTGTGCTCCATGACAAGACAGAGATGACAGTTCTTTCTCACAATTAAAAGAATGCAAACATATCTTCCTCTTCAAAGGAGTGCCGTCAGGAGCAGAGAATGTCAGAGAGAGAGAGAAATGTAAACAATCAAAAATCAATAGGTCTGTTGGCCTTTTAAGTATACGAAGCACCCACGATAAAGCGGCCACAATGAAGGGATCAATGTGAAGGTAGTGTTTCAGAATTTTTACAGGAGCGTCCGTATCTTCTAAGCAAACAGCCTCTGTGCAAACAGCCCCTCTGCTCACACCCCGTCCGTCAGGAGCAGAGAATGTCAGAGAGAGTGAGAGAGACAGAGAAAAACAAACAATCAAAAATCAATACGGGCTATTAGAGCTTTGAAGTTTGCGAAACACCATGCGGGAAGCATATCGTATGTCATTGAGGAGTTTTATTTAATACGTAATATGTGCTCTGATTGGGTAGCTTCTCAGCCATTGGCCAATAACGTCCCTTGTATGAAATCAACAGGGCAAACAAACTGAGGAAGCATGTACCATAAATTAAAAGACCCATTGTCCGCAGAAATCCGCAAACCAGCGAAAAATCTGTGATATATATTTAGATATGCTTACATTTAAAATCTGCGATGGAATGAAGCCGCGAAAGTCGAAGCGTGATATACGAGTAGCAAGGGATCACTGTACTGCAAATAAAAGTGTCTACCTTGACAGTTAATTCACACAGCATACTCAGAGCTCCTAAGCAAAATGTATAATAATTTGACTGTGAGATAAAAGTACTTTTAAATTCTATGCAAAAGTACAGATCATATGTTAAAGTCTCACACTTTTCCCTGTTTTTAACATAATAGCATTGGGCTTTGTAATGATGTAATTAAGTTTTTCTAAATTTAATATTGCATGTTTCCTGTAACACATTTTTATAGCTTAAAATTTACAGATCAATAGTGTTAACTTCTTAACAAAAATTAGTGTTATGTTGCATACTCAATACAAATGGTATTTACATTTTTTGTTCTTTCCCACAGGTGGAAGCAGTGGAATACTATACCAATTTGGAGACTAGACTAAAGGAAGAGTATGTGAAAGAAAAGGGGAAGGTGTATGAAAAACCACTTGGAATGGGTTTTGTAACGTTCCAGAATGAAGCAATGACTGCAGTGTAAGGAAATATTCTGTAGTGATAATCACTGGCCTGCATGCAGCAGATACACCTTTTCATCTTTTAACTGATGTTTTGTTTTTCCCTTTCAAATTATTTTTATACTAGCTGTTTGTGGTTTAGGTAGCACAGTGTTTAGCCACACTGCCGTATGGTTTTAGTTACAGACCAATCATTGTGCTCATGTAATTTTTCTCAAGGTACGCTCATTGTACATTTTAGGTTGCCTATTAACTGCCTTTGGCAGTGAGTGTGCCCTGCATGAGACTGGCACCATGTCTCTGAGCTGCTTTCTGCCTTGCACTCATTTGGTCCTTTTGGTTTAGAAAAGTAATTAATGTATGATTTTGTCATGTTAGACAGAAGTTGTTAAATTTAAATATTGCTGGTGTTATTTTCCTCATATTTTGTTTACTTATTTAAATTTTCAGTCACTACGTTTACTTACATTGTCTTAAAAAAAGATTAAGAACCAATTTAACAAATAATTTACATAAAACATAATACTTGAGAAAATGTGTTTGAAGTTTGTTTTAAATGAAATGCAGTAAAACATCAGAATTAAAGTGTTTGACTTCTTGATGTATAATATTAAATGTGCCAGTATGTATGTATAATTAGATTTTTCTTTTGTTCTTCTCCCCAGGATCTTGAAAGATTTCAATGCATGTAAGTGCCAAGGCTGTAAATGCAGGATGGAGCCTCAACATTCTCAGTTCAGTGAAGGCCTCCATGTACATAACTGGACGGTCACCTACGCCCCTGATCCTCAGAATGTGTACTGGTAAGATACATTTTTATGCTTCTTGTATTAACTAATCTCTGTTTTCCAGGCACTTCCTGCCTTGCATTTGGCATCAGTGCAACAGATGAGAAGTGGGTTTGGAAAAAGATTGAACAGAGCGTCTGATATGTATTTAGAATGTGTTTGTTCACAGCTAAACATGAAAAGAGTTGAATGCAACAAATTGTGTTTTTGACCATTTTCCTAGTATGCATTATTTTAGCCTTGCCATTTTACTGAATATTACAGAAGTCAACTACTTGCTTGAACATCATTTAAGGTCAGCTTCCATAGCTATTATTGATGAAGAATAATTGTATTTAATGTTGATCTTGTTCATTTTCTTTGATCCATTAAATCTGGTTATTTGGGTGACTGCACCTTTGTTTTACCTTGAATTGTTTGTTTTAGTTTTATAGAAGAATATATAAAAGAATAATCATCAGTCCTCAAACATGTCATCAGTGTCATCTGTTATAATAATCAATTATCCTCTTTTGACATGACCATATATCCAAAAGCAGCAGGGCAAATGTAGAGTATATACAAGATTAAGGTTTTCATTTTCTCGAGAATATGCACTGTTGAATTTGATTGTTTAGCATTTGTGGAATTAACTTAGAACACCTTCTGTCACATCACAATATGACCGGTTACCAATGGAAGACAAAGAAGAGTTGATGCAATTTTATGACTTTTTAATTACATTTCAGAAGATTTTAGAAAAATTTTTTGTAGGTTATTAATAATCAAGTTACATTTCTTAAGACATTAAATATAAGTAAAAAAACAACATTAGTTTAAGTACTGTGTACTAATCAAGGGTGTTTATTTTATCCAGCCCCGTTAAATGGAATGGCACTTGATATTCTGATTATTTTCATTCTTTGGACTTATTTACACATAAGCAGTATACTTCATATTGTACTGAAATGAAATAAATTAAACATCCATCCATCCATCCATTTTCTAACCCGCTGAATCCGAACACAGGGTCACGGGGGTCTGCTGGAGCCAATCCCAGCCAACACAGGGCACAAGGCAGGAACCAATCCTGGGCAGGGTGCCAACCCACCACAGGACACACACAAACACACCCACACACCAAGCACACACTAGGGCCAATTTAGAATCGCCAATCCACCTAACCTGCATGTATTTGGATTGTGGGAGGAAACCGGAGCGCCCGGAGGAAACCCACGCAGACACGGGGAGAACATGCAAACTTCATGCAGGGAGGACCGGGGAAGCGAACCCGGGTCTCCTAACTGCGAGGCAGCAGCACTACCACTGCGCCACCGTGCCGCCCTAAATTAAACATCTTTTTTAATTTTGCAAAAATTAACTGGATAATTTGTCTTGAACTGGGGAGACATTTTATATTAAGATACTTGCCAGAAGTGATACTTTGGATTGTTCTAAAAAAGGATCAATGAGCATTTTGTTACTACACACATCAAATAGCATGGCATGAGCAAAAATGATACCCTTGAGCGTGCCCATTGCAAGTGACATTGTAAGTATTGTAGACTACAGACAGACTTGGTGAATGTGTTCAGATTTACTGACACTTCTGCATTTGGATTTACGCAGTAGACCAATAGGTCATGTTTTATCATGCACTGGGCCATCTAGTACTGTTATCTTATTTCAAACTTTTGAGTAACTTGAATTGCAGATGCATGATTATTGATCTTACTTATGTGAATTTTTCATGAAATTATATGAAATACATATTAAACACTGTTTTCATACATTGAACATGACTTTTATCTGAATCTGACATTTTTTTTGATATTGACAGGGAGCACCTCCAACTTGGAGGTATTTCATGGTGGCTGAGATGTTTGGTTATCAACTGTATCCTTTTCATTTTGCTGTTCTTTCTAACTACGCCTGCGATCATCATCACCACAATGGACAAATTTAACGTCACCAAACCTGTTGAATATTTAAATGTATGTACCAGAATTACAATATTATGTTTTTACATTTTTTTCATGTGTGTGAAGTCCCATGTTAAAGTATCAATGCCTGGTATCTTATGAGCAGCACTCTACCTTGCTGGAGGCATATATCATTTGTGGACTTTTTTCTTTAGCACAAATTTATTGATATTATTTATGTTTGTAAGATGCTGTTATTTTTAAGTATTCTTTCCTTTCTCTGCAGTATTTTCATTTCTTTAAAAACTATGCATATGTGCATGTGTATATGTGTGTATATGTATATATATATATATATATATATA
Organism: Polypterus senegalus; assembly: GCF_016835505.1. NCBI lineage: Eukaryota > Metazoa > Chordata > Cladistia > Polypteriformes > Polypteridae > Polypterus > Polypterus senegalus. Next base: position 21,708,809 of record NC_053169.1, on the reverse strand, counting down.
TATATATATATATATATATATATATATATATATATATATATATATATATATATATACACAGTTAGGTCTATACATATTTGGACAGAGACAACTTTTTTCTAATTTTGGTTCTGTAAATTACCAAAAATGAATTTTAAATGAAACAATTAATTCAGTGGGTTATACAAAAAAATTGCATAAAAATGTGAGGCAACTAAAGCATTTTTTAACACAATCCCTTCATTTCAGGGGCTCAAAAGTAATTGGACAATTGACTCAAAGGCTATTTCATGGGCAGGTGTGGGCAAGTCCGTCATTATGTCATTATCAATTAAGCAGATAAAAGGCCTGGAGTTGATTTGAGGTGTGGTGCTTGCATGTGGAAGATTTTGCTGTGAACAGACAACATGCGGTCAAAGGAGCTCTCCATGCAGGTGAAAGAAGCCATCCTTAAGCTGCGAAAACAGAAAAAACCCATCCGAGAAATTGCTACAATATTACGAGTGGCAAAATCTACAGTTTGGTACATCCTGAGAAAGAAAGCAAGCACTGGTGAACTCAGCAACGCAAAAAGACCTGGACGTCCACAGAAGACAACAGTGGTGGATGATCACAGAATCATTTCCATGGTGAAGAGAAACCCCTTCACAACAGCCAACCAAGTGAACAACACTCTCCAGGGGGTAGGCGTATCGATATCCAAGTCTACCATAAAGAGACTGCATGAAAGTAAATACAGAGGGATGCAGTGCAAGGTGCAAGCCACTCATAAGCCTCAAGAATAGAAAGGCTAAATTGGACTTAGCTAAAGAAAATCTATAAAAGGCAGCACAGTTCTGGAAAAACATTTTTGGAGAGATAAAACCAAGATCAACTTCTACCAGAATGATGGCAAGAAAAAAGTATGGAGAAGGCATGGAACAGCTCATTATCCAAAGCATACCACATCATCTGTAAAACACGGTGGAGGCAGTGTGATGGCTTGGGCGTGCATGGCTGCCAGTGGCACTGGGACACTAGTGTTTATTGATGATGTGACACAGGACAGAAGCAGCCAAATGAATTCTGAGGTGTTCAGAGACATACTGTCTGCTCAAATCCAGCTAAATGCAGTCAAATTGATTGGGCGGCATTTCATGATACAGATGGACAATGACCCAAAATATACAGCCAAAGCAACCCAGGAGTTTATTAAAGCAAAGAAGTGGAAAATTCTTGAATGGCCAAGTCAGTCACCTGATCTTAACCCAATTGAGCATGCATTTCAGTTGTTGAAGACTAAACTTCGGACAGAAAGGCCCACAAGCAAACACCAACTGAAAGCCGCTGCAGTAAAGGCCTGGCAGAGCATTAAAAAGGAGGAAACCCAGCATCTGGTGATGTCCATGAGACTTCAGGCTGTCATTGCCAGCAAAGGGTTTTCAACCAAGTATTAGAAATGAACATTTTATTTCCAGTTATTTAATTTGTCCTTTTGAGCCCCTGAAATAAAGGGATTGTGTTAAAAAAAAATGCTTTAGTTGCCTCACATTTTTATGCAATCATTTTGTTCACCCCACTGAATTAAAGCTGAAAGTCTGCACTTCAACTGCATCTGAGTTGTTTCATTTAAAATTCATTGTGGTAATGTACAGAACCAAAATTAGAAAAAACTTGTCTCTGTCCAAATATTTATGTACCTGTGTGTGTGTGTGTGTGTGTGTGTGTGTGTGTGTGTGTGTGTGTGTGTGCACACATATATATGCATATATGCATGTCATTTCCAATTACTGTAGCCATTTCTCTTTGAGTTTTTAGTGTCCACTTCCAGAACAATGCTACATGTCTGTTCTTTACTCTGTCAGAGTAAAGACTAATATTAACATTATTTTAACTGTAAGCTGAAATTATTAAAAATCAAAACTGTTTTGCAGTATTTAGGTTCCATTGGAACTTGTGCCAATTCATTTTTAACTCACTTATCAAGTTCATGGTAATAGTGAGAGATACCTATTACAGAAGCATTTGGCCCAGAGTAGGAATCAGCAGCCCAGGACAAGGGGCTCTGCCATTGCGGAGCATACTCGCTCATACTGTCATATACCCACTGACTCGTTCAGACTTTACACAGGCATGATATGTGTGTGTGTTGTTTTTCCTGCTTTTCTTAAAATGGTCTCATTGATTTATTTTGTTTAAAAAAAAAATCATATTGTGGTATCTGAAGTTTTTCTCTTTTTGTAAAACAGCTCACGTTGCCTCCTTTCTTTCACAGAACCCAATAATCACCCAGTTTTTTCCTACCCTGCTTCTATGGGCATTCTCTGCTCTTCTACCAACTATAGTTTATTACTCAGCCTTCTTTGAGTCTCATTGGACCAGGTATGCATTCTGCATTTTACCATTACACTGTATATTGTTTGGTATTCTTCAGTGATTGACATTTTTCTCTAAGATGTGTTATTGGTCCATTATCTTTCCTGTTTTTCTTCTGCAGACAAGATGCAATGTTGTGTTTTTTTTTTCTTGGCAGCACAAAGACATTTGTATCAGGTCATGTGTCAGGTGTGCTGTCAGTATTAGACAAATAACTCCCAAGTTCCATTTTTGTGAATCTTGTACTTTTTTCCCTAGGTCAGGTGAGAATCGAACAACAATGCATAAATGTTACACCTTTCTTATATTTATGGTCTTGCTTCTGCCATCACTGGGGCTGAGCAGGTATGAATATTCAAATATTAACTGTTAAATACAGTTCTTAAATAATCTGTGTGTATTTTGTTTTAATTGATATTCATAAACATTATTCTTTACTATTGTTTTATTTGGGCCTTTTCAGCTTGGATGTTTTCTTTCGATGGTTGTTTGACAAGAAATTCTTAGCAGAAGCCAAAATCAGGTTTGAGTAAGTGTATTTTTGGTATTTTGGTACACTTCATTAATCCCTGAGGGGAAATTGTCTTTTTGCATGACCTATATGGTTTCATGCTTAATGGTATGGCTTGATTTTTATGTTTTGGAAAAAAAAATAGCATTGGTTTAATGATTTATAAAGAAAAAAAATGAAATTAAATTAAAATAAACTTTACAAATAATTTTTTATTCTGAATTGAAATATTATAATTCAAGCTTGTGACTTGCGTCTTACCTTTCAGGATCTTTGATTTAGAATTTTGGTCTTTGTTAAAAAAAAGTTTTATCAAGTAGCAGTTGTTTGTAATTTATTTTGTATGAGCTTCTTAGTGGAAAGAGGCCTTTCTCTAGGAGAACACAACTGGAAAAGTAGAAACTCTGCTTATAATATGGAAACTCTGTTATTTGAATTCCACCCTTGTTCTGATTGCATAAGCTACTTTAGTACTACTCACAGTATTAATGTAAATATTTCCTCTTTTAAGGTGTGTTTTTCTCCCAGACAATGGGGCTTTCTTTGTGAACTATGTCATTGCCTCTGCTTTCATTGGTAATGCCATGGATTTGCTGAGAATCCCAGGGCTACTCATGTACATGATCCGTCTGTGTCTGGCCCGATCTGCAGCTGAGCGCAACGTTAAACGAGTAGGTTATCAACTTTGTTTTTTTTTAATTTAATTAATAAGTAACAGGATTCTGGAGAAGTGACGCTGAGGCTAATAGAAGTATTTTCTTATTTTCTTTGTTTGTTTATTATATTTATTGACTAAATAAAATAGATTAAATTGCCTGCTTGCCTGTAAACAATTTATGTTTTTGTGCCTTTTTACTCATTCACACAGTAATTGCCTAGAGGTTGCAAAAATACACATTTTCAACAACTCTGATTATATTTACAATGCATTATGTGGTTTGTATTTTCTGTTTTCATTTAGAATAGGCTGATTATTATTATTAAATGTTACACATTATGTGTTATTGGGCTAGAAATTTTCTCTTTGTTTAATTTTAATACATTGTGTAGTAATAATTATTCATGTTGAGACTTCATTGTATGCTGTGAGCTTGGTCATGCCTCATATTTCTCACCATGGATGTTGGGTTGAGTATCAAATAAGCCATTTTGAATTTCTGTTTAAATGTAGTAGGTTGATCATCATGCCCAAAGCTTTGTATCTCTGATATAACAGACATCAGTAATGATGTGTATCTTTGTTTTTACTTGCACTTGATTTGTTACCTGAACAGATAGATTATAAAAAATAAATAGATTATATAGAATATCAGTAACTGCACACTTTTAATATAGTTACCCAGATTCATTATCTACACTTACTTTTTCTAGCTTTTCAAATGTCCTATTCAAATTAAATAATATAAAAAAGAGTGTGTGTGTGTATGTACAGTATGTGAAATATAAATAAGTACATACAGTTGTGTTTAAAAGTTTGTTAACCATTTAGAATTTTCTATATTTCTGCATAAATATGACCTAAAACATCATCAGATTTTCACTCAAGTCCTAAAAGTAGATAAAGAGAAACCAGTTAAACAAATGAGACAAAAATATTATACTTGGTTATTTATTAAGGAAATTGATCGAATATTACATATTTGTGAGTGGCAAAAGTATGTGAACCTTTGCTTTCAGTATCTGGTGTGACTCCCCTTTGCAGCAATAACTGCAACTAAACGTTTCGGTAACTTTTGATCATTCCTGCACACGGCTTGGCGAATTTTAGCCCATTCCTCCATACAGAACAGCTTCAACTCTGGGATGTTGGTGGGTTTCCTCACATTAACTGCTCGCTTCAGGTCCTTTCACAACATTTCGATTGGATTAAGGTCAGGACTTTGACTTGGCCATTCCAAAGCATTAACTTTATTCTTCTGTAACCATTCTTTGGTAGAACGACTTGTGTGCTTAGGGTCGTTGTCTTGCTGCATTACCCACCTTCTCTTGAAATTCAGTTCATGGACAGATGTCCTGACATTTTCCTTTATAATTCTTTTATATAATTCAGAATTCATTGTTCCATCAATGAAGGCAAGCCGTCCTGGCCCAGATGCAGCAAAACGGGCCCAAACCATTAGGTAGTATAGTGTTTTCCTTTCTCCAAGCATAACGCTTTTCATTTAAACCAAAAAGTTCTATTTTGGTCTCATCCGTCCACAAAAGATTCTTCCAATAGCCTTCTGGTTTGTCCACGTGATCTTTAGCAAACTGCAGACGATCAGCAATGTTTTTTTGGAGAGCAGTGGCTTTCTCCTTGCAATCCTGCCATGCACACCATTGTTGTTCAGTGTTCTCATGAAGGTGGGCTCATGAACATGAACATTAGCCAGTGTGAGAGGACTTCAGTTGCTTAGAAGTTACCCTGGGGTCCTTTGTGACCTCGCCGACTATTACATGCCTTGCTCTTGGAGTGATCTTTGTTGGTCGACCACTCCTGGGGAGGGTAACAATGGTCTTGAATTTCCTCCATTTGTACACAGTCTGTCTGACTGTGGATTGGTGGAGTCCAGACCCTTTAGAGATGGTTTTGTAACCTTTTCCAGCCAGATGAGCATCAATAACTCTTTCTCTGAGGTCCTCAGAAATCTCCTTTGTTTGTGCCATGATATACTTCCACAAACATGTGTTGTGAAGAGTAGACTTTGATAGATCCCTGTTATTTAAATAACACTCACACCTGATTGTCATCCCATTGATTGAAAACACCTGACTCGAATTTCACCTTCAAACTAACTGATAATCCTAGAGGTTCACATACTTTTGCCATTTACAAATATGTAATATTGGATCATTTCCCTTAATAAATAAATGACCAAGTATAATATTTTTGTCTCATTTGTTTAACTAGTTTCTCTTTATCTACTTTTAGGACTTGAGTGAAAATATGGTGATGTTTTAGGTCATATTTATACAGAAATATAGAAAATTCTAAAGGGTTCACAAACTTTCAAGCACTGTGTAAAGCAGGGGTCCTCAATCATGGACCTGGGGGACTACAGTGGCTACAGGTTTTCATTCCAACCAGTTTGCTAATTAGAACTCAGTCCTTGCAGATAATGAAATGTGGTATTTTTATTATTCCTTGTTAGTGCTTTCATTCATCAAAGACAAATTTTACTTACCGTGTAGATCAGAGGTCCTCAATTACAGTCCTGGAGGTCTGTAGTGGCTATTGGTTTTCACTTGTACCAACTTCTTAATTAGAACCCATTTAATTACTACTAAAGCATTACATTTTGTAGGCTTAATTTTAGTTATCTTGCCTGTTACAATTCAGAACTGTTAATTGCCTATTATAGTTTTTAGCAGCTGCATTTAAGTTTTAGTTGTTGTCTGTTTTCTTAACCAGACATTAATTAATAATGAAGTGCAGATAACCAATAAACCAACAGCTCTCCAGTTAATGTGCAGATTTGCCATGAAGTATCTGTGTTACAAAAAGCTGAGAAATTAAATGAGAAGGGAATTGGAAGGAAAGTTATGTTTAAATCTGTTTTGGTCCACAAAACACATGTATAAAGTTCTCAGAGATGGAAACTCTACAGTGCAATTCAAATTTCTCTTGGAGGAATGAAAACATTAACAAGCCAAAAAGTTAAATACAAAGTCTCATTATCAGCAAATACTGTACTGTCTTCTAGTTAGGAAACTAGTTGGAAAGAAAACCTGCAGCCCTCCTGGATCATGACCGAGGACCCCTCGTGTAAAGTCTTACGCACATGCTAAATTATATAAAGCAAAGATGTTTTAAAATAAAGAACAACAGAGAACTAATTTGAATCAATATTTGATGTAAACTCCATTTTCCTTTAAAACTGCATCAGTTCTCTTATAAACATGAAGACAGACCTGAGAAAACTGACCAGTCCAATGCATTTGGAGAGTTTGCCTCAGTTCTTCCACGGCTTAAGCCACCTCATTTGCTTCTGGCTCTCCAGGTACTCCCAGACTGCCTCAATGAAGTTGCGATCAGGGCTCAACAGAGGACATAAAATCTGTTGCAGAATTCCTTGTTCGTCTTTTTGCTGAAGATAATTCTTTGTGACCTTGTCTGTGTGTTTGGGCTCATTGTCTTGCTAATGAATGAAGTTGGGATTGAACAGATGCCTCACTGATAGAATTGTGTGATGGATGATAATCTGCTTGCATTTCTTAGTATTGATCACCCACCACACTTGTTGCCTGCACTCTTCATGCCCAACCACTGCATTTGTAGTCTTCCACTTTGCCCGTTTCCTTTTTTTTTTTTTTTTTTTTTTAATACCTCTTTTGAAGAGTTTGGACAGAACATCTTGAAGCTCCAGTTTGCTGCAAAATTTATGCTTAGGATCTTGGTGATGAAGGGATAACCACATAGTGTAACAATTGATTATTTGAAGATTAAATTGTCACTGTCTCATCTTCAAGTATGCTTGTTCCTTGTCCAGTTAGATTCCGTCTATTCTCATTTCTGTTTAAGTTCATCACTGTGGTTCAGTCAACTCAACATCATTGATCATTAGTACAAGTTTGTTTTCTATTTTTAATCATACACTGACCTAAATACCTGTAGCCACTAAGTTTTGGTCTGAAAAGTGGTTTGTTACTTAATATGTTCATTTCTTGAACAAAATGTGAACACAATATGAATGGTTGCAATCTGAAACGTGTTCTTTCCTACTGACACACTAATACGAGACATTAATATAAAAATCTAGGTTGCCAAAGACTTCTGCACAGTACTATATATATATATATATATATATATATATATATATATATATATATATATATATATATATATATATATATATATATATATATATATACATAATACATTATTATACATTATTATTATTTCTTTTAAGCATCAAGCATATGAGTTCCAGTTTGGAGCAGCCTATGCCTGGATGATGTGCGTCTTTACTGTAGTAATGACCTACAGCATCACCTGCCCAATTATTGTCCCATTCGGTAAGTTTTGCTACCTATTTTGACTTACAGTACTGGTAGTTAGAAGACAGTTTTTTTGTTTAAAACTAATTGAATAATCAGTTATAAATAGTCAAACAGCAAGAACATCAACTGTAACTGCTCCATAGTGTAGCAATAAGCACTTTTGGTTAATGTATTCTTTAAGTCTTTTTTTTGCAGTAGTGTTTCTTAACAATCTGAGAATCAAATCAAGCCTTATTATTAAATAAGTGTATATGTTACTTGCCCTGTTTTTCACTTTTAGCAGATTTTCCTTTTACTTAAATTTTTTAAAAAGAAACATTTTGTATTTAAGATATCCACATTTCGTTAGTCTAACAAATGATGGCAGTATTTGTAAAGAGTCTTTAGATTTATTTCTGTAGTTGTGAAGCACTTAATACTTTCTGAATCATCATATCCCATCTTTCACTTTCTCACTCTCTCACACTTCATTTTACTTGCTGTGGAACCTACAGTTTTTCATCTGCTGTGGGTTAAAGGAAATGATTATGTAATTGGATCTCTTTATAATTTGTTAGTATACTTTAGAAAAATGTATATCTATAGTTTAACTAGCTATTTTCTTATGTTATACTTTAGTCATGAATCTAAACTTACTGCCAATGCATATCCCATAATACAGTGCTATGTAAGAGTTTGGCCACCCCTGATAATTTATAACTTGTTAAGCTTTTGAGGCAGCAACTTCATTTTAACTTATTTTATACCTTACCAGTAACGGCGCACTGCACGATAACCTGCAGTGAATACACTTGACTTGAGCATTCCTAGTTTTCATCCTCTTTCTCTGTACGTTTAGCATTCGTTTGGTCAGAGGTTGATGCGCTTGCTGCTTCCTGAGCAGCTCTTCTTTTCTCCACCCTAGTGGGCCGTTTCTTCTCTTCTTTCATCTGCATCTTTTCAAGTTATAACTGATTAAGTCAGTGTTTGTGTTGCAATTACTTACTACGTTTTCTATAATTTTTTAATTTAAGCTAATGCTTAAGTCTTCAATCTGCCTCAAATGATTTAAGATATGAAGAGGTAGGGGAAGTGACGGCGAAGGTGGTAGAGATGAGAACGGCACCCATACACATGCGCCGTCCTGCTGCCCTCTGCCTATAGTTGATTCTACAATAAAATAAAAATAAAAAGAGGAATAACCTTGGAGGTCGATCATCACCCCCGAAAGCGAATAGTAATCGTCATGTAGTATATGTGTACTAAATTTCAGGTCAATACTTCAAATGCTTTGCGATCAACAGGTGATTTAAAATCCTGGACAGGCAAACGGACAGCAAAGGTAGTGTATTATATAAGAAGATGGAAACAGCAACATTTCAGTAGTGAAATATTTTTTATGGGACCAACAGAACAAATGAAATGTGCTATTTAACAAAAATAGGCAGGTTCGTAAATTTGGGGACCCCAAAGGAATAATCCCATCAATATACAGTGGTGCCTTGACTTACGAGTTTAATTCGTTATGTGACGGAGCTTGTAACTCAAATTACTCGTATGTCAAATCAAATTTCCGTTCCGTTCTGGACCCCCAAAAAACACCGCAATTTTTTTGTTGTATGTTTTTAAATAAGAAAAATGTACTTATAAATAACAAATATTATATTAAAACGCAATACAATAGCATGCACTGCGATAAACTGGTTTTATTAAGTACTGTATAATGTACAGCATTTACCTTGGAGATCAGACGACTTTAAGATGCTGACGGAGGTGGAGGAGAGAAGCTGAACTGAATAACTGAATCTTATTCGCTGATTTTTGCTCTTTTCGCCACGCCTTCCTCACTTTCATTTGCAGGGGTTTCAATAAAAACCTGTCCAATGAGGTCTGTTTCATCCTCCCTTTCAGAATGTTTCTAAAATGAGTTAGGCAAGTGTCATTAAATAGCGCTGTCGCACGCTCAGTTAAAACTTTTTCTGGGTGTTTCTTTTGAATAAAGTCTGAAAAGTTTCTCTCACATACCCAACATTTCCTTTATCTCACTTGTAGAGATAACCTTCTGTGTGTCACCTATTTCCTGCAAAGCCTCTTTGTGCTGCTGCGTCTGTAGCTCATTTAGCTCCTCTGTTGTCAGTTCCTCTGAGTGCTCATCAATGGGCTCGTTGATGTCACCTTCATCCATGTCCGGGCCCTTGGACTTGCCGAGAGATACAATCTCCTCCACCACTGCTGCTTTGGGTTCGAGTCTTTCAAAGTCCGTTTCAGACACAACCTCAGGTCATAGCTTCTTCCACGCAAAGGTCAAGATCCTCTTTGTAACACCCTGCCAGACCATATTGATAATTCTGAGGCATATCACGATGTTATAGTGGTCCTTCCAGAACTCTCGAAAGGTGAGGTTTGTGCTCTCCATCACCTCAAAGCAGCAGCTGAACAGGTGCTTGGTGAAGAGCTTCTTGAAATTAAAAATCACCTGCTGGTCCATGGGCTGCAAGATAGGGGTGGGGTTGGGTGGAAGGTAGAGAACTTTTATAAACTTGAACTCTTCGAGGATGTCATCTTCGAGGTTAGGTGGATGAGCAGGCGTATTGTCCAGGATGAGAAGGGCTTGCAGAGGTAGGTAATTTTCCTGGAGATATTTCTTAACGTCAGGACCAAAGACCAAATTCACCCACTCTACAAAGAACAGCCTGGTGACCCACGCCCTCGGATTTGCCTTCCACATAACCTTCAGTTTTTGTTTCAGAATCTTTTATGACTTAAAGGCTCTGGTGTTTTTCAAATGATAAACGAGCAGCGGTTTAATCTTGCAGTCACCGCTCGCATTGGCGCACAGTGTGAGAATTAGCCTATCCTTCATGGGTTTGTGGCCTGGCATCCTCCTCTCCTCTGCCGTTATATAAGTCCTTCTTGGCATCTTCTTCCAGAAGAGTCGTGTCTCATCACAGTTGGAAGGCTTTCTGGGGGGTGCATCCTTCGGCTGCTATAATTCCGGCAAAAATCTTGAGGTAATCCTCAGCTGCCTTCATATCTGTGCTCGCTGCCTCACCATGTTTGACAACGTAGTGAATGCCGGTCCTCTTTTTAAAATTCTCGAACCAGCCCCAAATGTCTTTAAATGGCTCGCCCGATGCCTTGTCCGTCGAAGTGCCTGGGGTCTGCTGCAGCAAATCAGCGTAAATAGCTCATGCCTTCTCGCAGATTATAGCCTCCGTCACGGTATCTCCTGTGAGCTGCTTCTCCGTCAACCACACGATCAGCAGCTTCTCCATATTTTCATGGATAGATGTCCGCTGTCTAGAAATTATTTTAGCGCCCTTGGCTGGTGTTTATAGCCTTTATCGACTCCTTCTGCTTCAGTATGGTGCAGATTGTAGAAGTGCTACACTCATACTACTTCACCAAGTCGACTACCCCTACACCTTTATCGTGTTTTTCGATAATTTCTTTCTTTAATTCAATGCACATCATCCGCTTCTTCTTCTCAGCATTGTCCTTTGCACTCACTTTCTTTGGACCCATGGTTGGAAAAACGAAGTTTTGCAAAATAACTGCAAGCACAAATGCGAGCACAACTCTGATGCTTCCACTGCGAGCTAACCGCTTAAAGTGAAAGAGTGAGACATGGGATACTGGGCCGATGTTGTGGCGCTCGCTGCGCGAACTAACAATGGGATATCTGAAGCTCGCTTGTTATCCGAATTTTAGCTCTCAACTCAAAGCAAAAAATCGTCCGAGAATCAGCTCGTATCTCAAAAAACTCGTTAGTTGGGACACTCGGAAGTCAAGGTACCACTGTATAGTAGAGCCTCCTGTTGGTGGAATAACAGCCTGTAGATGTTCCTATAGCCACTGACAAGTCCCTGAATTCTGGCTGGTGGTACTTTTGGACTATTCTTCCATACAGAATTCCTCCAGTTCAGTCAGGTTTGATGGCTTCCGAGTGTGGATAGCCTGCTTCAAATCAATCCATACATTTTCAATAATGTTCAGGTCTGGGGACTGAGATGGCCATTCTAGAACATTCTACTTGTGCCTCTGCATGAACTCTGCTTTGGATCATTGTCGTGATGAAACATCCAAACCCGCGTAACGTTAACTTTGTGACTGACTCTTGAACATTCATGTCAAGAATCTGCTGATACTGGGAGGAATTCATGAGGCCCTCAACTTTAACAAGGTTTCCAGTACCTGTTCTAGCCATGCAGCTCCGTAACATGATGGACCCTCCACCAAACTTTACAATAGGCAGCAAGTTCTTCTCTTGGAATGCTGTTTTTTTCGCCATGAATAGCGCTTCTGGTTGTGACCAAATAACTACCTTAGTTCATCTGTCCATAGTATTTTTTCCAAAATGTTTCTGGCTTGTCCAGATGCGCTTTAGCATACCTCATACGACGACTCTTGTGGTGAGTACCAAGGTTATTATAGTTAACGAAAACTAAAATCAAAACTGAAACTATTATTAAAAAAACATTTTCATAAACTGAAATAAAATAATTAACAAAACTGAAATTAAAAACTAAAACTAAACAAAACTATTAAAGTAGCTGAAAAGACTGAAATAAAATAATAATTTACTAAAATATTTTTAGTTTTCGTTTTTGAATGAATATTCTTACTGTTAGTCTTTAAACCTTGTAAGTTTTAACTCTAAAACAGAGTCATCCACCACGAGCCGCCCGCACATTTTCATCCAGTGAACGGCGGCTGTTCACACAGCATTTGCGTTCACAGAGCGAGCTGAGTGTGGGTGCAAAAAGCGTGAGAAATAGAAAGTGATTTGTGTGCCGCCTTTCTTTGTGCTTGTTGTATATCAAGATGTAATTCAAATGGCTGAAATCAGAATGTGCTGGTCAACAAAATGTTTACCATTTGGATAGAAAAATCACAAGTGAGTAACGTTTAAGTTTATTTCTCAGGTGTCTGCTTTTTGCTGACAGCAATTCACTTGCCACTTCACACAGGAGAAATCGTTTTTAGTTTCTCATATACGAAGTATAGAGAAGGTATAGTAATCATGAAAACATTCGACCTCGATATTTTGATGAATCTTAACGTTATAGACTAACCATGTGTCCAACAATACCGTTTCTTGGAATTGTGTGTGCATGTGTCTGTGTGTATACACGATAACTCAAAAACGCAACTAGATAGATGGATGAAGTTCAGCATGTGGTTGTTACACCACAATTGCAGATCTGTATTAACTTTTGGGCCAAATCCATCACCCGGAAGTGGTACTTTAACATCCGAACATCTGAAAATCCGATTTATTCTTTACTTTACTTTTATAATAATTGTTCAATATATTATTAATTTGATTTGTTGTTGATGGTTCCTTAATGTACATAATATAAAAATATAATGATTGTCTTGCAGTTTACTCTTCAAATATCCATCCCCATATCTGAGTATACAAGAAAGTTGAGGGGAAACCACTCCCGGTTTTTGAAAATAAAATGCCACTAATCGAGATACTGACTAGGTCATCATATAAGATCAGCATATTGTTACTGACCAATCACTTTTGCTTTAAAAACATCATTTAACAATGAAGCGATGCAGACAAAGGTAGAGCCTGACAAGTGATGAAAAACTACTAATGGGTTTTTGTATTTATTCCATATTTATTAATTTATCATTTTTACTTCATATTCACAACTTAAAATACCTGATATTGTGAAAGTAATTCATTAGCAGAATTATATTTTAAAATGTCTCCCTTTTTTCAATGTTTTTCTCTCTCTCTCTCTCTCTCAAAATAGATAGTTGAAATATCATATTCTTTTTGTTTTTAACATCAGCCATATCGTGCATATTGCATACTAGGGATTTTTCCTGCTTTGTATCCAAAGCTGCTGCAGTAGGCTCCAGGTTTCCTGCAATCCTAGTCTGGATATATAGGTTTAGATAATGTATATGTTGTTCTTAATCTCAGACGCTGTCTCTGTTGTTTTTTGCCTGTCCATACTCTTATTACCTGCACTTGCCATGCTCATTATGGGTTTACTTTTCTTATGGTGGGCTATTGAAGACTCACCACCCCTAACCTTGACACCGCATGCTATTTGTTCTTTGTTTCCCTCAATACAGCTAAGTGAGGTCTGCACACTGATTCAAGTCTAAGAGCCCTGTTCTTCCTAAGCCCCTGTGATTTTCAAGAAAAAATATTTTAAAAATTATAAAATTGTGTAAAATTGTTCATATTCAGTGTCTAGTTTTGATTATGCTCGTTTTTATCAGACAAAAACAAAACCAGATAGTAAACCAGGCAGTATAGTAAGCTTCCGCTAACAATAAACTCATATCCAAATCTGTTAAGTGTACAGTTCTGTCTGATTGTGACACAAAATTAGGCGCTCCATGCTATAATTACTAAAACTAAAACTGAAACTAACATATATAAAAATAAAATAGAAATGTCTTTGTGAAATAAAAACTAAACTAAAAATAAAAATACATGATGAAGGAAAACTAAAATTAAACTGAATTTCCAAGTAAGGTCAGAAAAAATATAGAAATAAATACTAATATAAAAAGGCAAAACTATAATAATCTTGGTGAGTACACAGAAAAGGCTTTTTGCACATCACCCTTCTGCCAAGCTGTTCAAGGTGCAAAGTGCGTTGGACTGTGGAACGATGTGCAATGGTAGCATCAGCAGCCATATGTTCTTGTATATGTCTAGAGGTGGTCTGTGGTTTATCTGTGACCATTCTAACCAACCTTTGGCTGTTCCTTTGCAATATTTTTCTTGGCCTACCACATCTTTCCTTCACAAGGACTGTTCCTGTGGCCTTCCATTTCCTAACTATGTTGCCGTCTGTGGAGACAGACAGTCCAAACCTTTGTGATAATCTCTTGTACCCATCTCCTAATTCATAATAACAAATTATCATAGTTTTTAGGTCAGTAGAGAGTTCTTTAGAGGTCCCCATGTTGCCACTCTCTAAGAGAGAATCAAGGACAGGCACAGTTAGCAATTACCTATGTTAAATAGCCTTTCATGATTGGTTGCATCTGTGTTCGTAGTTTAAGGTCTAATGGGCTAATCAAAGCAACTTTGTGCTGCAACCTGCCAGCATTAAATGGCTGCAGGTCTTCAAATTAATGCAATTTAAAGGGTGCCCAAACTTTTGCACATCCCATTTTTTATATTATATTTTACTTCATACAACTCGATAATGCTACTCTGAGAATTTTGGTCTGATGAACATCACTTTGTCTACATTTCTCTAGTAAGAAAAGGCATATTGCTGTGGTCTTCTGTTATGAAAACAGGACAAATTATCATGCAACCTCAGAGGGGTGCCCAAACTTTTACATAGCACTGTATATTGACTCAGTATGCTTTGATTATTTTTCATCATATTTCCTTAGAAGTTCGAATAGGGCTACATCCACAGAAGGTTTGCTTACTGTAAGACATTAGATTGCCATCTGTAAATCAAGCAAAATTAAATGGAAGCTATTTCAAAATAAGAGAAGTTTAGAAATACATTGCATTTAGTAGGCTATAAAGTGTTCACTTCAGAAAAGAGCTAGATAAATGATTACCCATAGCAATGAATAAAATAGATAGATATATAGATAGACACTTTATTAATCCCAAGGGGAAATTCACATAATCCAGCAGCAGCATACTGATACAAAAAACAATATTAAATTAAAGAGTAATAAAAATGCAGGTAAAAACAGACAATAACTTTGAATAATGTTAACGTTTACCCCCCGGGTGGAACTGAAGAGTCGCATAGTGTGGGGGGAGAACAATCTCCAGTCAGTGGAGCAGGACGGTGACAGCAATCTGTCGCTGAAGCTGCTCCTCTGTCTGGTGATGATACTGTTCAGTGGATGCAGTGGATTCTCCATGATTGACAGGAGCCTGCTCAGTGCCTGTTGCTCTGCCCCAGATGTCAAACTGTCCACCTTCATGCCTACAATAGAGCCTGCTTTCCTCACAAGTTTGTCCAGGTGTTAGGCGTCCTTCTTCTTTATGCTGCCTCCCCAACACACTGCTGCGTAGAAGATGGCACTCGCCACAACCGTCTGATAGAACATCTGCAGCATCTTATTGCAGATGTTGAAGGACGCCAGCCTTCTAAGGAAGTATAGTCGGCTCTGTCCTGTCTTACACAGAGCATCAGTATTGGCAGTCCAGTCCTTTCTATCATCCAGCTGCACTCTCAGGTATTTATAGGTCTGCACACAGTCTCCTTTGATGATCACAGGGTCAATGAGGGGCCTGGGCCTCCTAAAATCCACCACCAGTTCCTTGATTTTGTTGGTGTTCAGGTGTAAGTGGTTAAAGTCACACCATTTAGCAAAGTCCTTGATTAGCTTCCTATACTCCTCCTCCTGCCCACTCCTGATGCAGCCCACGATAGCAGTGTTATCACTGAACTTTTGCACGTGGCAGGACTCTGAGTTCTATTGGAAGTCCGATGTATATAGGCTGAAAAGAACCGGAAAAAGCACAGTCCCCAGCGGCGCTCCTGTGTTGCTGACCACAATGTCAGACCTGCAGTTCCCAAGACGCACATACTGAGGTCTGTCTGTAAGATAGTCCACGATCCATGCCACCAGGTGTGAATCTACTCCCATCTCTGTCAGCTTGTCCCTAAGGAGCAGAGGTTGGATGGTGTTGAAGGCGCTAGAGAAGTCCAGAAACATAATTCTTACTGCACCACTGCCTCTGTCCAAGTGGGAGAGGGATCGGTGTAGCATATAGATGATGGCATCCTCCGCTCCCACCTTCTCCTGGTATGCGAACTACAGAGGGTCGAGGGCGTGGCGGACCTGTGGCCTCAGGTGGTGAAGCAGCAGCCGCTCCATGGTCTTCATCACATGTGACGTCAGGGCGACAGGCCGGAAGTCATTCAGTTCACTAGGACGTGATACCTTCCAACACATCACCTTCTGATTGTTCACTTGATGCCTAATATGTCCCACCCACTGGCAGGTGCCAGAGATAATCAAAGTTATTTATTTCACCTGTCAGTGATTTTAATGTTGTGGCTGATCTGTGTATATGTAATAGGTAACTGATTGCTTCTGTTTCATATATATTGCTAATATGATTTTACTGTCATCTTGATTGCATTCAATTAATATGAACCTTATTGTCATCTAAACAGGATTGATGTACATGCTGTTAAAGCACCTGGTGGACAGGTATAACTTGTATTATGCATACCTCCCGGCTAAACTAGATAAGAAGATCCATTCAAGTGCTGTAAACCAAGTAGTCGCTGCACCAATCCTGTGCCTCTTCTGGCTTCTATTTTTTTCTACTGTTAGGACAGGTGAGATTGCAGTTTTTACAAAGAAAACACTTTATAGAGAAAAAAATGTTTCTCTTTTAGAATATGGTAGCTCTGTATCATAGATCTAGTTAGCACCTTTATTAAAAGCCTAATAAACTCTTGAGTGCCTATTAATAAATTGTTCATTCACAATGATATATATGACTAAAAAAAATATTCCATGTTGGTTACAAGAATTTTACTTGATAGGGACATTTCAATTTGCTATTGGTTGTAAACACAGGTTAAAATCTAGAGGATGTTTTTTTACCTTAATTAAGTATTGTTAAAATAACTTGGATAACAGAGGCATTCATCTGTTTACCTTCAGAATATATCAAATAGATACATTCTGAAAGATAACAGGCGACTGGGAACGTTAATGGATGAACATTAAAGCTTTGGTAAAAGAGGATGAACAATTATACTTTATTTATTATATCCGTCTGCATGTTACCCTCCCTTATAGAGGCTGAAAATGAAAGGCTTATCTTTGGGCAATGTTCCAACTAAAAAGGACAAATGAGCCACTTAAAGAATTTACTGCAGCATGTGTACAAATGCCCACCCAACAAAAAACGGTTTTGTCAGATAAAAATTAATGGAATGAACATTACATTTATTTTGTTTCTGCCCATAAGTATTGATAAGGATCTGCTAATAACTGTGGTAATTGTTTATACATATGGCAAAATAATGAACACATTTCACACAAATGTGAAAAGTTGAAAGTAGAACTACCTAAGATCTTACTTTTGTAAGCACACTAGCTGAGTGAAACATATCATCTTTTTTCCCTAAGTAGTGTATTGTTTGGTATTAGATGTTTCTACATGAAAGGTAAATAACTGTGTTGTACCATAAAGGTGTTTATATGTAGAAAAAAACAGCTATAGAGAATCCAAGAATGACTTATTTATTTATAGGTTTGAATTATTAAAAAAGTACATGTGGTATACACATGGTTATTCTTTGGGAGCATATTGCACGTTGTTAAGCAAGTTACTATTTACATCAGATTGTTAGATAAATAGCAATTTCCCTTTTTCTGTCAGTTTCATTGAAAAGTGCATAAGGTGGATTTTGGTGTATTTTATAGTGTGGATTTTCTTCTTTATGCTATGGACACAGTTGTAACAGTGTATTATGTGACGTGTTGCATACAAGCAGTTTTACCCTCAAAGTCTTCCATATTTTACACCAAGTGTTCATACTAAGCATTTCTTTTACTTTCTTTTTTCATCACATGAAACTGACATAGGAAATTATAAGTACAGTAGTATTTCCTGGAATTGTTTTCCTTGCCTAAAATTTTAATACAACCTGTTTTATTTTTCTGTGTAGGATTCTTGGCTTCAACAACATCTATGTTCACTTTTATAGTGCTGATAGTCACCATAGTTATTTGCCTTTCACACGTCTGCTTTGGGCACTTCAAATACCTCAGCGCACATAACTACAAGGTAAGCACTGCAAGAATATGCTAAAACATGGAAGCCAGAATTTGAGTCCTTTTCTGAATTGGGTTTATTGGTGGTTTGCTTTTCTTCAGCAGCTTCAACAATCTAGTTACACTTATCTCATTGTTTGCAGTTTAGCTCAAATTATTTTATATTTCAAGGTATCCACTACATACAAAATATTAATCTCCCTGTTATTTTTTATTTTATTCATTATTATTTTAGATTGACTCCCAAGATGCAGATACAGTTGATGGCATAGAAAATGGCCCCACTGTACAGACTGGTCAGTCTCCAAAGAAGAGCACGGTATGACTTTATGAGTATTAATTTTATAGTTACTGTTTCTTTTGTCCTTTATTCAATGTGTGCTTTAGTTTTTTTCAGTGTTTGTCTTTTTGTCTTGCATTAGTATTTGCAAACCGTGTTTTAAAAGCAACCTATATTGGTCTGTATTGGTTAATGTTAAAGTGTATTGCATAATCGTTTTAATTAAACCACATTACCCTAGAAAGATAATTTTGCTAAAAACATTTGTAGATTTGGAGGAAAGTGTCAGGCATTTAAAATAACATAATGAAACATACAGAGAATTCAGAAAGTATTCAGACCCCTTCACTTTCTGCATAATTTATTGTGCTGTAGATTTAATTTTAATTGGATAAATATGCCATTTTTGCTCATCAATCAATACCCAATAACCCATAATGACAGAGTAAAGTTTTCAGAAAGATTTGCAATTTTACTGAAAATCAAAAAGTGATATTTGGCATTTAAATATAAGTATTCAGGATTCAATCCTCCTTGAGATGTCTCAGAACTTGATTACAATCCACCTCTGGCCATCTGAATTGCTTGGAAATAGTTTTGGAAGACATGCACCTATGTATAAACATTTCCACAATTCACACTTCATGTCAGCACAAATGCCAAGACATGAAATCCAAGGAACTTTCTATTAACCTCTGCGATCAAATTGTAGTTAAGCATAAATAATGGGCAAAGGATAAAACATTTCTAAAGCTTTGAGTGTTCCCAGGAGCATAGTGGCCTCGATAATTGTGAAATGGAAGAAGTATGGAACTCTTTCTGGAGTTAGCTAACTGGCCAAACCGAATATCTTAGTGAAAAGGGCATTGGTCATGGAGGTGACCAAGAACCCAATGGTCACTCTAACAGAGCTTCAGGAGGACGGCAATCTCAGTGGTACTGTATCAATTATAACTCTTTTGAAGTTTGGCAAATATCATTTAAATGACTCTAAAAGCATGAGAAAAAAGATTCCCTGGTCTAATGAGATAAAAATGAAACTCTTTAGGTAGAATGCCAAGCACTATGTCTAGCGAAGACCTGTCATTGCTCATCACCTACCTAATACCATTCCTCTATGAAGCAGAATGGTGCTTCTTAGTGCTAGGGATAGGGAGACTAGCCAGAATTGGGGGAATGTCAAATAAGGTGCCTAATACAGAGAAGTCCTTCCTTGGGGGGGACACCTGCTGTAGAGAACACATTGCCTCTGACAAGTGCAACACTTCATCTTTTAGCATGACAATGACCCATTGCATACAGCCAAGACAATGCTGGACTGGCTTTGGAACAAGTTGTACTTGACCTTGAGGGACCAAGCCAAATATCTGACTTAAACTCCATAAAGCGTGTGTGCAGAGACCTGAAGTTGGCAGTTCACAGATGCTTCTCATTCAGACTAATGAAGCTTGTGAGGGTCTGCCAGAAAAAATCTGATAAATTGCACAAATCCAGGTGTCAAAAGCTTGTGGAGATTTACCCAAGAAGGTTCAAAGCTGGAATTATCGCCACTGGGACATCTATAGATGACTGAATTAATAGACTGAATGATTGCAAGAATTAAGTTTTTCTGAAAGCCTTTCTGAAAACTTGTTTTCATATCAGAAAGTGAAGGGGTCTGAATACTTTCTGAATCCATTGTACATTGGAAAAGTATTGTTTAAATATTATGATGGGCCATATATGTAATCAGGAATGAGCTAAATGTAGCATTGAGTTCAATTTCTATTCTTTGATTTCATTAACTTTTGATTTTATAAGGCTCGCTGATGCTACTAAAAAGAAGTGTGCTAAGTGTGCACCATTATCATCCCACATTCTTGCATGTTAGACATCACTGCTGTTGCTCAGTTCTGCTTTGATGTCGACAGTAGATAGGAGAATCCACAATGGGTCACTGGTATCATGAATCCTCAGACAAACATCTAAACATTTCCATGCCACTCTTATAGATATTATTCTGCTGTTACATTTACTGTTTTCATCTTTCATAGACATATGTTGCCCACGTGCTTCAAGATCCAGGTTCGGAGGAGGCAGGAGGAGGCAGTGGGGAAGAGGAAGAACGAGGGTCTTCTCAGGATGATGAAATGATCAACACAGACAATAGCATCAATGAGGCAGATTTCCAGTCTGGTGAAGACAGTCTTTTAGCTAATGAGGTTCATCAGTAACTGGGAAAGATGACCAGTGGAGGACAATTACAGATTATTCTTTTACACTACATTACACCATCAGCTGATAATTACATCTTTAGTCAAGGTTTATCTTGATTATTGGAATTGATTTAAAGCACTGGTAACCAATGATCAGCAACTGTAAATCTGTAATCGCAAGAGCAACATCATCAAAACTATCCTCCAGCATTTTTGGATGCTGAAGATGCTACTGAGAGAGGCTGCGTTTTCTAAACACTGGATTGTTTCGTATTTTTTTTTTCCTTTTTTGTTGTTCTTGATAAAATCATGGTGGACATGGAGAAGTGTATAATTTTTAATGGAAGAAGACTGACTACATGATACTAATTGTATAACAGACCAGCTTATGTTACTAGCTTGGAGTCATTAAGACTTTTATCTGAAAATTTGTAAAACCGGTAAAGAATGAAATCATTTTGCATAGGCGTGCATTGTGGAAGAAATGGGACCTTGTTTACTTCAATGCTCTAATTGTACAAAACAATAATGTTATCTTGATAGTGATACCAGAGAAAATTGGACTTTCAGCAGCAGTGCACAGCACCCCAAAAGCTCATATTGATGCGAGTCCTAGCGATCAGATCAAATCCCCTTCACTCCCTGGATGTGAATGTGGCCTGTTCAGTTTATTTGAGTTTTAGATGTGTGTGTGTGTGTGTGTAAATGTAGACGCCAAGTCTTCTACAGAACTAAGCTTGTTACAGGTGAATCGCATTAAAAGGTAAGGATCGTCAAAGCCTAAGGTGTATGTTAGAAAGGGTCAACACTGTCATTGCTCTACATGGAATATATATTTTGTAAGAAGGAATTTTTTTATATGTGCAAAATCAAAAGTGGGGTGGCACAGCTTCTAAAAAAACGTCACAGCAAAGAATGTAGGCCACACCATAGATTATTTCAATGCAGACCCTGGTAAAAGTAGCACATTTTCTAGTTCATAATAGTAAGGTTTGCTGTATTGTATATTACAGGTCAAAAAGGAACAATATTTGGTATTGTTCTGCAACATTTTAGATGTTGTGCTTTTTTTTGTATGTTATCTTAGCTTTTGCAAAATAATGGTGCTAATCTTGTAGCATTTACTGTTTAATGTACTTTTCTTTTAGTTAAAAAAGCTTTGCGTGTTTTATGCAGCAACTTCCTTGCTACTTTACATGCTACTGCTGTTAAAGAATAAAATCAAAAAAAAAAATCTGTAGAAAGAAAAGCTGGAAAGGGAATAAAATGTTCATCTAGGTTATTTATTTATTTATTTTAATGTGGGTAATAGCAAAATAATTATTTTCATCGGACTTCAAATAAGCTATATAATTTGACATTAAGTTAATGGATGTGTTAGTTAAGTGGTAACATTACTTGAACTGTTTCTGTTCATTGAAAAGTTTTGTTTTGTTGTGTGTGTGTTTTATTCCCCTATTTTGGGCACCCCTTTGACTGTTTCTTGAGTTACAGACATTCACTACTAGTGACTTAAGTATTGATTTAAATGTTCATTACCTCTAATGAGTACAGAAGATTGCTTCTGCCACGTTTCAGGGTTGTAATTATCATGGTAGTGCTTTCCAAACCACCCAGTATAGACAGAGCTATTTAACACCAGATGTATTTATTCCGTCATATGCGCTTCTTCCATTTGTTTTAGGACCCCTCATTAGAAACTGACCCCATACTGCATGGTCTCATTTCGACTACCTGATGGGTAAAGTTTCAATTCACACCTGTTTAAGAGACTTGGAGATGCACAGGCAATTTAGACATTTGCTTATTTATCTTGTAATAGTTCAGAGCTTACTAGTTATTGTTTTACTGTTCTGCTTGACACACAAGTCAGGGAAGACATTTGTAAAAACAAATCTCCATCATTAGAAAGTGTTTGAAAAAAGAAAGTTTCTTTGCAGTGTGCTCTTTAATGGTGTTCTGGAATTAGTTGTGCTGGAAATATATAGCACTTTATAAAACGTTATTCTTTATATAAGTTTGTCTTGTGTGTGAATGTAAAAGTTGTTCCTATATTGCGAATATTAGGTGTGTTGTACTGCTTCTTAAACCTTTCAGTTGCACAATTATATGTTAGCCATAGACTACGGATAGTTAAGGAAATGTTTTCTGTAAAAGATAACATGCACATTTTCACTTTTAAGGTTAAGTTGGAAGTTTGTTTTTTTTTTCTTTTTTTTGTAAAGTCCTAGTTATTTTCCAGCTGGTATGGAAATGAAAATGAAAATCCAACTCTTGGGCTGTTCATGTGCCCACAACTTTGAAAACTAAGTGATACAATTTGCTTATCCAGACAAATGAAATGAATTATGATCATTGTGATAAGCTTTTGTTATTGTCAATTAATTGAACAATTATCCATAAAAAGAAACTAGGGCTTGTTCTGACTGAAATTAATTATTTTTGTCAAATCAGTATACTACTTTTAACTGTCTGTCAACCCTCTGTGAATGTAGAGTACATTTGTGCCCCAGTGTTGGTAATTAATATGAAGTGTAATATTTAAAAAGCAGATTGGGGCGTTACTAAATTCATTGTAACATTTACCAATAGTTTAATTCCTTTATGCATGTTTCCCTAAGTCATAATTGATATGGTGGCTGCAGTTATTTTAACCACTAGGATGTGACCTTTACCAGTGTTTATTCAATTTACTGTTTTTTGAAGCACCGAACAAATTACCTTCAGATCTTATTTTTATTCAAATAGATAGGCAATAAGTGTCTGAAGATTTTTTTTTACTTGAGGTAGAACAGCAGGCAGCTTTTGCTTGCCTTTTTTATTTTTTCTAGTATAAGTTTGTATTGAGACGCATTGTCAATCAAAGATACATTCCAAACTATGCACATGTAATCAGAACTAATGATTTGACTTTTATTTAGGATATAAAGTAAAATTGTTTGCTATCATGGTTTACGTAAATTCTTAATGATTGGAATGAAAACTAATGACATAAATTTAGGTATTGCCCAATACAAGTGTTTACTATTGCACTGTTAGAGATCAGGAAATAACCCACTTATGAAATCATTTTTTACATATTAAAATAATTCCTCTCTTGGCTAAATAGTAACATTTAAGTAGGCCAGAGGTTCCATAACTTTGGTGCCATGTCTAAGTACACCCAGTGCTTCTGGACGAGACTGTGCCCAAAGTGCAATTGTGAATTACAAAAAGCAGGTTTGAAAAATTATGTTGGAAAGAGAGATTTAAAAGTTGCGAATTAATTTGAAGTTTATCGGGTAGGTTGGTGGTTCTCAATAATGCATGTCAGAAAAAGGTGCGCTTAGTGTGAAGTGAAATCAAAGTCATAGTAGCCATTTCATAAGCAACTGACTGGAAATGCTGAAAACCTTAGAAAGTTAAAATCATGTTTATAATATTCATGATAAGAATTGTTCTGCCATGAGGAGAGTAATAAAAAGGAAGCAGGAGTGGAAAATAAATGAATTATCCAGTACCAAGTACAGGAAGGACATGGAGCTTGATAGGAGTTGAATGCTTTCAAAGAATAGTTCTCCCAATATGCGTTTGGCACTCCATATGCAAAATATCAGTTCTCTCAAGAGGAGCTAGTCGCATTTCAGAAAATGTTGTCTTTTCAAGGTTTAGTATATAAAGATGTTTAGACAATTTACAGTGGCTACAGAATGCACAACAGGTGTCCAGAAGATTTTATAACCTTTATTGAAGTCTATTAAAATGCTAACTGTAAAAATCACAACAAAATCCATATGCTTAAAAATCTAAACAGACATTTGCGAATGCATTCAAACACTTCAGATGTTATAAGAACTGTCAGAAACAAAGTGCTGAATATGCAAATATGTTTTAATTTTTTTGCTTTGTAAACCTGAATTATATGTTATTCGATCAAGAGCAATGGTGAGTAACTTTTAGAATTTTGACCTGCAATGCATACTTAAAATCCGTTTTCCCATACTGTCTGTATCAATCATTGTACACAAGTAACTTTTTACATTCTGATTTCTTTTTACTCTAAAAGATCAATGATGCAGCGGTATTAGAAGACCAAACCTTTTTGTTATATTTTTTATATTTTTCCAAGTACCAAAATAATCATGACAGCTTTTTGAACTATGAAAGTGTCTTTACGTGAATGATTTGGATCCTCTGTACGTGTCATTGCCCACTATGACACCTGACGTTTTAGTTAACCGTATTCTACTGACTTCAGTAGCTGTTTTTAGTACAAGGTTGGTATAAAATTTGAAGTTAAGGTAACTACCTTTTTTGCTGCTGTGCAAATGCTTTACAAAGATTGCTAGGTCGGTCACGGTTTTTTCAAATGTGAAATTTCCCTTGTATATATCTTACGAAAACAGCACTATCAGCGGAACTAATGGTAGTGTGATATTACTAGGTACATATGTACAGTTTGCATACGTGATTTGGAGGCAGGGAGGATAAGTAAACATGTACAGTATTTTGCCACAATTGTATATTTTTTAATTTATTCCTTATGTCTGGCTTATCATCCAATGTGACATCTCGTGCTTTCCTCAGCAATGTCCCTATGGTTTACTCTGTATTTCACTAAACAAAATGCGATTTCAGAAAGCAAATTCTGTTCTTGTTTGTCTGCTTTTTTTAATGTCTGTAACACATTTGTAAATGTATTCTAATTCCCTAAACAATAAACCTGGTGTTTACCCTGATTTACCAGTGGCATACGATGCTCATGTGCATTCATTTCTTGCAGTCTTTCGCATACCAGTGCTCTCCACGATGAGTGTGTTATCACTGGATTGCTGAATATGTCAGGCTTGGTGAGGAATTGTTGAATTTCGATTGGTACGCTGAGATTCTCTGGTTTTCTCTCTAAAGAGTTGTGCAGCCTTCTCATTGATCACTGGGCTGAAGTGCTTATGAAAAATAATTGGATGAAATGGCTCTTGCGTGTAACCAGTGGATCATAATTTATGTAAATAAGCTGATCAGTTTCAGCGGTGCATTATTTGCATTTTGATTTGTTTGTCTCTTTCTGATTTTAATTTGCTACAAAATTAGTCTCAATCTCTGTGTGGCCTTGTGTTGGATCACTTAATTTGTGACAGTGTTAGGATGGGTATTGTGAAAGAAATACAAAACTTTTTTAAAGAAAAAATGTCAATTCATTTGGTCAACTGGAAGCCAAGCTGTAGGCCAACGTGGACTAACTGGATTTGCAGCAGATGTACTGGAGTGGGTAAGTTTTGAAATCTAATATTCAGAAATCTTTAAAAATAATGTTTAGAGTCACCTGCTGTATGTGAACGTTGGACGTGAACTGAATGTATGAGACCAGTTAGTATGCATGCACTAATTTTGATAGCCTGATATGTATTTTGTGCTTCTTACAAATGAAAATGCTCTTTCATATATTTCAGTGTTTGCTGAGTAATTTAAGAAATGTGATGGAGAAAACCTTAAAGCCAGACGTGTCTCAAAAAGACTCATTTTTCCTTAGGCACAAAAATAGGATAATTAACTGATGGCAAATTTCAGGTTTGGCCAATTGTGTTTCAAATAAATATTTTTGGAAATAAAGACAAAAGGTTTCAATATATAAAGGGAAATACTGGCTGCAGTGTGAGGTTTGGAGGTAGCTTAGTGTTTTGTTGGTGCTGCTGCTGCACCTCTAAGGCCGGAGTTATACTTCACGCAGCGCGACGCATGCTGTAGTGTTCATACTTAAGTGCGTACTTTACGTAAATCTGGAGGAATCCACCAGGTGGCAGTGCGAGATATTATCACAGTGAGAACATGTTCGGCTCGTGGTGTTGTGAATTGCCTAGAACACTCATTAAATTCTGATGACACCTTACCGCAATATCTCTGAAAATTATGTTTATTGATTAAATCCATCAATCCAGGGATGTGTCCATTCCAGCAAGCATTGGGCACAAGTGAGAAACAATCCCTGGACGAAGCCTCAGCTCATCGCAAGGTGAACACAAGCACTCGCATACACTAGCGTCATTTTAGCGGCACCAAATCCCGAAATATGCATATCTTTGGAAGGAAACTGGAGCACAGTGTGGAATACAAGCAGGAAATACGAGCAACATAACTCCCTGTGAGACAGCAGTGCTATCGCTCCACCACCGTGACACCCCCATGTGTGTAATTATTAACAGTATTCATTATTTAAACGAAATTATATGTAAAATGTAACATTTCATCATGAAAGTGATATCAAGTATAAATCTAAAGATTCTAAATGGGCAGAGAGTTGGAATATCATACATGTCATGTGTTCTGTGTGGTGATCTATTGCTGCTTGCTGCTGCTGTCAGGTCCAAGAAGCTCGTAGCGATTAAAACTGGGATGACGTTTACGACGGTCTGCTTTAATGATAAAGTAAACTACGAGGTTAAAGTGGACAATTCGAGATTAAAGCCGAAATTTCCACTTTAATCACAAAATACACGTTTTCACCGTGTCCTTTATTTTTTTCTCAGTGGCTTAAATACAGCACTGTACATTATATTGCTGTTGTTAAGTTGCAGAAAAAAAAAAGACGGCGCAAAAGATGGCATTTGAGACTTTTAAAATGTATCGTGTCATTACGATCGGGAATATGTGAGCACCACGAATGCATCTGTATGTCGGCATTTTGCTTCACCACATCGAAGCATTCATCCCGTAGGATCTGCAGAGGCTTTCTGTCACATGTAGATAGTAAAGAGAGACACTGACGTCACATTCTGACTTTTAACACACTGCGCCCCCCGACTTTTTGCTGGTACTGCAACTCGCGCTAATTTCTGAGGACCTGCTCAGAGGACGTGTGAAATGAATGCTGGAAACGCGTGGCAGCCATGATGCGGGCGCGTACGCGTTCTGAGAAGAGTGTGTTACACAGCAAATGTCAATTGGCCAGATACGTGTGGGAGCAAGTATTGCAGTCTTTTGTAGTATATTTCAGGTCTCCACAACTCCGTAGTGAATAACACGGGTTCAAGAAATGGATGGCAAAAGAACTCGGCCACAGATGAAGTCGGATCAAGAGTAACATTTAAGGAAATGTTCAAAAATATTTCTTTGTGTAGGAAGCAAGTTGCCTACCTGCTTGGCTGAAAGCTGCAACTTCAACATCTTCAAATCTCAGCAGCTGTTTTGGACATGTAGGTTAATTAAGAACTTGTGTGCTGTGTTAAACAAGATGGCCTTTTTAAGATCAGGTTCTAAATGATTATAGCTCATGACTGAAACAGGCTGTAAAACAAGCAGCACCTTTCAGTACAAAGATATTACAGAGAAAAGGGATTGACAAGCGTTCAGTAAATGAAGACACATGCTGAGAGTAAAGGAGGTGAACAGAGTTACAAGTTTAGTGGTCTTCATGGACTGAAAATATTAAACAATACAAGGAAGCTTTCTCCAAGGCTCACTGATTACTAGATGACTTTGTTAACAGCTCTCAACTTTTATTTAGCAATAGCCGATAACAAATAAAACAAATCTGAGCTCTTTTAGACCATTTCACCTAGTAGCATTAACTCAGAGTTGTCGATTGAACACTTAGATTCCGGTTCATAGTACCCATGGATTACAAGGCGCTACCCATTGCATTTTCCTCCTCTGAAAAGGGTTTGAGATTTGAAGTCTTAAACTGTCATTTTTATTTTCTATAACCTAATTAACAGCACTGCAAAGCTGGTAGTTCACTAAATCATAATCTGCAGACTTTTTACAATAACACAGCTATAGTTGGGTGTATCAGTGAGCTGGAGAATGAATAACGGGGCATATGTGAAGAACTGAATGGTCCAAATTCAACCTCCTGAAGCTCAGCATCGCTAAGACAAAAAAAAAAAAAATATTTGTAGACTTCAGGAGGGTCGAGCCCACTGTGCCCCCAGTTCTCATTAATGGTGAAGTTATGGAGCTGCTGAGGATGTATCGATACCTCTCGGCGTGAGTAGAGTACTAACATGGAGGCTGTATAATAGTAGAGTCAGAGTCGCCTCTGTTTTCTGAAGAGGTTGCAGTCGTTTGGTGTATGCTGGCCACTCTTGCGTGTTTTTATCCGTCAGTGGTGGCCAGTGTATTTTTGTACACAGCAGTGTGCTGGGAAAATGGCATCAGTGCAAGTAATGGCAACGGACTAAACAATCTAATTTATAAAGGCTGATTCAACCGTAGGATTCGGGTTGGACTCAATTTAGGAAGAAGTAGAGCTGAGGTCACTAAGGATGCTGCTTACTGTTCTGAACTGTTCGTGACTGTCACCCTGTATGAGGCCTTGGCTAAACAGGGGAGAACCTTTAGTAATGGACTGAGACAATTGTGTCACTCCAAGGAGCACCACGTGAGGTTATTTCTACCGTTGCCCTTTGGGCTCTCTAATTAGTCTCCCACTGCTTAGGTGGTCTTGGTGAATGGTACTGAGCTGGTCTAGCAAACATCTGAACAGACAATGACCGACATAAGAAATTTGACAAATGACAAGAGAGCCATTTAGTCCATCAAGCTTGTATGTGTAGCAAATGGCTAAGCTGTCCCAACATCTCACCCTGATACTTCTTAAAGGCGGTCAAGGTTTCTCCTTCAACAACTTGACTTGGTAGTTTGTTACAGATTCCCACAAATCTTCAACTAAAGAAGAGCTTCCTGTGTTCCATCCCAAATGCATTTATCCTCTTAATTTTCACTGATGTCCACAAGTACTGGATTCAGTGGTTAATTTGAAACAGTTCTGATGGATCTGTTTTATCACCACCGTTGAGAATCTTGAAATCCTGGATTAGGAGCCATTGCAGTTAAACAGTTTTAATTCTCTGACTCTGTCACAGTAAAGGCCCTGATGTCCTGCAGTGTTCCTGGTTGCTCTCCTCTGCTCAGTGTCAACTGCTGCTATGTCTTTCTTGTACCGCGGTGACCAGAACTGCACACAGAACTCCAGATGCAGTCTCACTAGTGCATTATATAGTCAGTCAGTCTATATCCTAACACAGGGTCACGGGGGTCTGCTGGAGCCAATCCCAGCCAGCACAGGCGCAAGGCAGGAACAAACCCCGGGCAGGGCGCCAGCCCACCACAGGGCACACACACACACTAGGGACAGCATTATATAGTTTAGACATAATGTCCCTTGATTTATATTCAACAGTTTTTAAGGAATAGTCTTAACATTTTATTTTAACAGATTCTGCACATTGCTTAGATGATAAGAATTTTGTATCAACATAAACCCCTAATACCTTTGCAGAGGTTACTTCCTGTAGCTCAGGGTCTCCCATCTTGTATTTATAATTGACGTTCCTTTTGCCCACCTGGGGTACTTTGCGCTTTTCTACATTAAACTGTATTTTCTGAGTGCTCACCCAGTTCTGAAACTCATCCTAATTTCTGAATTGTTTCTGCTGCCTCATCAGTGTCTGCCATTGCTCCAATTTTACTGTCAACTGTGAATTTCACAAGTTTACTAACTGGAATCAATGTCATTAATATAAATCAGATAAAGTAACAGACCCCTAGGGGACTCCACTGATGACCCCACTGAGTAGAGCAGAGTAAGACTGACACCCTGCACTGTGAATTTGTAACTGTTAAGTATGTGCAATGCTAATCACTTTACACTTAGTAAGTAAAAATACACTTTGTTAATTTACTCATAGATAATACTTGTTATATGTGTATTTATATCTTGTTATCGTACTTAAGATTATTATTTTTTTCCTAAATTTTGTGACCACCAGGGGGCACTCCAGCTCCCCAAACACCAGACACAAATGCTCAGACACAAGTGTAGCACTCAACCAGGACATTTTACTTCAGAAAACTCTTCCCCAGGAAGCGTTTCCCACACCACTAACACAGTCACAAAGCAGCCCAACAATAAAGCACTCCGCAACTCTCTTTCTTCTCTTCCTCCCTCTAACTCCGCACCTCCCGGCAAGCTTCGTCCTCCTCCTCACGACTCTGGCTCTCACATTAAAGCGGGGCACTCCCAGGAGGACTTCTAGTGACACAAAGCACTTCTGGATACATCTGAAGACCCACAAAGCAGGGACTCCCAATTGCTGTAGCTTCCTGTGGCAGACCCCCCCCAACTCAAATCCCCCAAACCAACCGGGCTGTCCTTTGAGGCTACACTACCCAGCATGCCTTGTGAGTATCCGTGCTGTTATTCCTGCCTGGGATGGCTGCCATCCAGTGTTTGGGGGGGAAAGGAACCAACACAAATAAGCTGACTTTTCCTGGTCCTTTCATTAGAAAACTTCCTCCTGGCCAGGTAAGGATTCTTGTTCAGTCCTGGCTGGTGTGCCCACCCACATGGGCTCTCCTTCACAATGCATATTTGTACCTCATTTTGTCTGCTGCTATAACCCTGAAATTTTCTTAGACATTAAGTTATCTATCTATCTATCTATCTATCTATCTATCTATCTATCTATCTGTTATATAGTGCCTTTCATATCCATCTGTCCTATCTATCTGTTATATAGTGCCTTTCACATTTATCTATGTCTGTCTGTTATATAGTGCCTTTCACATCTCTATTATACAGTATAGTGCCTTTCCTGTCTATCTATCTATCTGATGTTTAGTGCCTTTCACATCCGTCTCTATCTATCTATCTATCTATCTATCTATCAATCTGTTATATAGTTCCTTTCATATCTATCTATCTATCTATTATATAGTGCCTTTCATATCTATCTATCTATCTATCTATCCATCTATCTATCATATAGTGCCTTTCATATCATCTATCTTATCCTGTCCATTACACTAAATTAATATCTATATGTCTGTCTGTCTGTCTGTCATATAGTGCCTTTCATATCTATTTATCTACTGTATCTAATACTGAACACGTTTTAACTTCACTTTTACTTTTTTTTAATGTTTTTTTTGTGATTGCCTTTGTTCAAATCAGTTTGCAGCTTTCTCGTTTTCGTATCTTTTTCTCATGGTGCGCCATGAAGTAGCCCGGTGGCTACAAGCTCTTGAGTTCAAACTGACTGTGTAATCCTGAGTCAGTCGACTGTTCAACCTGAAAAACCTGCCCTGTTGCCTAAAAACTTTAGATGGTGTGGCGATTCCAAACGGACCCTGTTCAAGTCTGGGAGTGCACATGAGTGAGTTCTCTGATGGACTGGCTCCCTGTGCTGTTGGGCTTGGCTGTGGCACCCCTTTAGGACCCTGAATCGTTGTAAGGGAGGTTGAGGAAGTTATTTTGACTGCCAAAACTTAGTGTATCAAGTACGTTTATTCATAGTCCTTGGTAGGTTTCTGTCAAACTGTTCTAAATGCCCATCCAGTGCCCTAATTCTGTTGAAGGAGTGTGTGGAGCTGCAGCCATTCTCAGCAGCATCCAGCACAAAGGAGGTACCAACCCAGCAGAGGATGCCCATCCTTCACAGGGTACCAACATGGGCAGCTAGCTTACACCAGGCAAGTGGAAAGGTGTCATATCTTTTGTGTCTGTGCGAATTTTATACTTTATTTCTTTTCTTCAGAAGAACTCCTCAGAATGAGGAGTTTCTTCATTGATAGAAGATACCCGCCTCATATTGTGAACAGGACCCTCAATCAGTCCGGCAGTAGACCTCCTAACATCTACTCTAAGAGAAACCTCAATAATAAAACCCGCATCCTGCTGGTCCTCGCATTCCACCCTAACATCTCTCTCCCCCACAGGTCGTCAGACCAAGTTTCCCCATTTAACTGGCTGATCCTTTCATGGGAGCCTTTTATCCTCACCCTCCCTTGATCTCCTTCTGTGGACCACCCAACCCGTGCAAACTTCTCGTCCTCCGCTCACGTGACAGAGGAGAGCCACATTCACAACAGGAGCCGCCGTGTCACCATCAGTACCCTTATATCTGGCCCCTCTAGTAAATTCAGTGTGTTGTGCCAGTCTAAAAATCTCATGCATTCGTCTAAGAAGGTGAAACCGGGAGACGGCTAGCAGAATGTTTCAGAGAGCGCGTGCAAGCCATTAGGATCAAAGACCATACAAAGCTGATTGTAGATCACTTCATATTCCTTGATCATAGCCATATTGATCTCTCTGTGTTCTTTCACAGGGCTTCAAAGTCACTTTGAAAAGAAAAGCAGAGAAGCCAATCTCATTTCCAGCCTAGGTACACACATTTCTCTAGGTCTAAATGACTGACATTCTTAACTGTGTCCCTTCAGCTTTCTGTCGCCTACTCTCGTCTTATCTCCTTTCGTTTACCCTGCCTTTGTTGCCCCTCCTTCATATGTCACCTGCCTTTTCTTTTTCAGTTCCACACCGGATGAAGCTGTACAGACAAAACATTGTGACTTTTGCCTTCTTTTTTTCAGCGGAAGAATAACCTTAAACTTTTTTTTTTCTTTTGTAGATGCACGCTGAAACAGCCCTACGCCAACTCATATTACAGTGTAAATATTTTAACTGTGGCAAATTGCTTTCAGAATCCAAGTGAACGTTTGCGTGATGCCGGTACTTTCCGCCAGGTGGCGCAGCGGCCTCCTTTTTTCCCTCACGATACATGTTTGCGCACACGAACACCCTGAGAATGCGGGGTCGGTAGCTGCCAATCATTTTTATCCACCAATCTGTGGCAGCAGCCTTCTTGCTAATAAATGTTTGTCCTCCAATCGGCAATAGTATTTGCCCGTCAATCTTTCTGGCCCCTCCCCTAACCCGCTCCTCCGTACTGCTGACTGCACTGTACGGAGCCACCGGACTCTGCAGCCCTGCGACGTGGAAGGTAAGAAGTTGAGCCCGAGCCGTTGGACACGCCGAAGGAAAACATGACAGCCGATGAAAATGTGTGCCACTTAAGTGATTTGGGGACCATGCAACGAATCGTTAAGTAGTGGCGGAAGAGTGATGATTTAAAGTTGAAGGAAGACAGAGCACGAGATCGCGACTTTGAACTTTTGGAGTCTTTGCACCGTTAGGCGATCCCGGCACCCTGCAGCCATGAACGGAGCGGCGGCGATCGTCTTCATCAGCCTGGCCATGTTCGTAGGATGCTATGCCTTGGGCTTGATCCCGATCATCATCAAACTTTCAGAGGTACGCGGTGGAGGTTGGGTGGACTGTTTTGTATATCGTTAGTAAATTCTTTTATTTGTATTTTATTTAATATTCTGCTTCAGTGTAATAAACACGTTGAAACACAAAGGGGACATTAAGTAGATTAAAAAACGCAGCGTTAAACAAAAGTCACTTTTTAAACTGAAGTCCTGGGCGTCCAAAGTTGCAAAAAAACGTAGCGGAGTAGCATTTTGGTGTCACGCAAGCAGCCACCATGGGGTTCAAAGGACTCTTAGCTGTCACACAGCAACAGTCCTGCACTCCGGGGATCGGGCTAGACGGAGCCCCAAACCCATGCCAGGGCAGCAGCTCAGTCCATTGAATGAAAAGAATCTTCCACTGAAGTTGCCGCAGATTAAAGGACGCGGGCTGATGAGAATAGACCACTGAGCTCAAGAGACCCAAAACGACTGGGAAAGCAACTTCCTCATTTCAGAAAAATAAAAAAGTGCACATTTTTGAGGAAAGTGACGCCAAATAAAGCAGCCACTTCGAACTCATCTCCTATGTTCACCTTCGCAGACAGTCCAACCGGGCATAAAGCCGGCCAGCCTGACAAGAAGGTGTGCGAGCATCCCGCGGGCATGCGCACTCCCGCGGACTCCCATCATATGTTTTATATATATAGCGCCTTCTATTTATCTCTTAGATGGTCACAAAAGACGCCAAGTAAAAGCATTATTTCGGTAGATAAACAGCCACAACCTAACATAATTTTTGTCATATAGTGCTGTCTATATACAGTGCCATGAAAACGTCTTTGCCCCCTTCCTGATTTCCTTTATTTTTGCTTTTTCATAACGCCCGTTTCTGATCTCCTCACAAATTTAGTAGAACACAAAAAGACAACCTGAGTGATTGCAGTACACCAATTTTAAAAGATTATTTGATTTACTGAAGGAAAATAGTTCACCAACACCTGCATAACCCATGTGACAAAGTAACTGCCCCCCTGAGCTTAATAACAGCAGCACCTGCAATGAAAAGCTTCCAGAAAACAGGAGACCTGCCTTCAGCATCTCTGTGGAGAAAACAACCCGAGCCCACTCTTCTCTCCAGAATTGTTTTAATTGGGCCACATTGGAAGGCGTTGACTCGGAGCTCTTCATTTAAGGTATCAAGTCAGGAGTTTGAGTAGGCCGCTCCGGAACCTTCATTTGGATGTTTTTCAGCCATTCTGAGGTAGTCTTGCTCTTGTGGTTGGGACTGCAGATCTGCATAACCCAGTTGTGCTTGAGCTTCAGATCACAGACTGGCGACCACACCTTCTCCTTCAGTGCTTTATCTTAGTGAGCTGAACTTGTGCTTCCCTCAGTTATGGGACGTCGCCCGGACCCTGAAGCAGCAAAGCATTTCCATAACATCTCAACACAACCAACTCTGTTTGACTGTGGGCATGGTGTTGGTATTGAGAAAAGCTGTTTTAACTTTATGCCAGACATAACAGGAGCCATGTCCTCCATAAAGGTCCACTTTTGGACTCATCTGTCCACTGAACATTATCCTAAAAATATGGGGGTTTTCAAGGTGTTTTGTGGCAGACATTAGACAAACATTTATGTTCCTCATGTTTAGCAGTGGTGTTCACCTCATCGCTCTGCCATGTGTCCGTCTAAAGGAGGAATCATCAATGCAGCCATTAGCTGTGGATGACTGAGTGACTGAGGAGGCAGTTACATCTTCACAAGGCTGACACAGATAGAGAGATAGATAGATAGATATGAAATGCACTGCCTATAATAGATAGATAGATATGACATAGCACTATATCATAGATAGATAGATAGTGCCTTTCTATCTATCTATCTATCTATCTATCTATCTATCTATCTATCTATCTATCTATCTATCTATCTATTCCATGGAACGTTATTTGTGTGGTGTTCATATTTTTGTTTCGAGGTCAAGATCAGATCTGGATGCAGCACATGATTGTGTCCGCCTGCCTGTTTCACATCTGCTGATGCTGGAGCAGACGGTGCTGTCCGGTCAGGTCCACCAGTGCGTCCTCCATGGCTGAGACGGCCTGTGCTCACCTGAAGTGCTGCTCCGTCCATATTTAGTGATGATGATGATGATGATATTATTTATCCACTGTATTTTGTCAAGTGGGCACTGAGTTTTTTTTGTTGTCTTAGAGAATCAATGCTGGGCTGTCAAAGAGCAGGTCCTGTTAAAGCACACTGAGCCATTACTTGTGCAATGTTCGGCGTACAAGACCTAAGTTGTTGCATTGGCTCCTCACTACTCTATAATGGAAACAGAGTCTGTAAGACAGATGACTAAATTCACTGTAAATCAGCCCCTCCATCTTTGCACACATTCCGATGTTTTTGAGGCCGCCTTGTTTGGGACGCCAGGCCATCCCAACCAAAACTCCCACATCAAGGATGATTTGCTAATCTGCCTAGCGGCGTCTCTCTAGGCTGTGGGAGTAAATCCTGGGGGACGTGCTACAGGAACACAGGACCAAAATGTGGCTTATGGTGGATGTGTAGTGCACTTCTTACCTTTTAATGATAAGGCATGGAGTGGCAGGATGGCAGAAATGGGGAGAGTCATTAGTCGTTTCTTTTTTCTATCTCCGTTAAAGCGTGGATGCTTACGACATTCCTGTAAATAAATTCAGCCCATTTCTAAGGTGGCTTAACTGGTAACCACTCACGGAGCTTCTCTCGGGCTCAGAGCTCTGTGTACGGACGGTTCAACTCTGATGATCTGATGAAGAGTGTTAAGCCTGACTGACGCTCAGGACGGTATTCTGCTGCCATCTAGTGGATAAAATAACATTACGATACAAATGTTTTCTATGCTTTCTGCCAAGCTATGGTAACTCGTCGATATTCACGAGTGGGGTTGGAGTCTTCAATCAAAAGAACGGCATGTAGACGAGGAGCAGTAAAGCCAGTTTTAGAACAAACTGAAACGGAACCATAGGTTGAATCGGTGATGATGATGATGTGATTTGGCCATCAAGCGTCGACACTGATACGCACGGCCGATTCGCTGTGATACGAGTGCTGACTCCAGGCACGTTACGCTGCAGCAGGGTGCAATATCTACATGTCACAAAAGGACAAAATGAATGCGATCAAGAGGAAGGACAAGAAAGACGTCAGGCCCCTAAACAGCAACAGTCAGTGGTCGTGTCAGCGGAAATGTGGACGTAAGCAAGTGGTGTGCTGTGGCAGCCTACAATACCGCAAGGGGGCGCGTCGATCGTGTGGATCACAATCTGACTCTTGCCACTCATGCGTAAGCAACAAAAAAAAAATAAGAAAAGTGTGCGGAGAAACACGCGTCGATTGTCCCGACTATACACTGGGGACTGTTGCAGAAACTTTTTATTTTTAATAACATTTTCAAAAATTCCTAAAATGCTGCTTTTGCTACTTCATTCTGGAGTATCGCGTGTCGCTCGACAAACCGAATTGAAACAATTTTAGCCCAAAGCATCAATACAACAAAAAGTGAAAACAGTGAGGGGTCTGAATGCTCTGTGGAGGCCCCGTCAATACACAAAGATTTGATTTCAGCCCTTAATGATACATTTCAACGTACAGTGGGATTTGTTCAATATTTGAAGTACCTCGGTGTTGTGGCCTAGGCATTGAGATGCTGTAAACTCGTAGCGTTGGTTCGTTTGCACCTCCCCATTTTGCTTGCTTGGCATTGTTGGATGATGGGGGTCCTGTTTCACCGCCTGCCATTTGCCCCGAGTGCCCGCCAAGTACACAGGACTCCATTAAAAGGTCTCGGCTTGCATCTTCTTCTTAGCGGTTAACGCAAAATAATCTGCGAAAAACCTCTGACATTTTAGAAATAGCATTAACAAGGAAGACATTTCAGATCAGCACGTTGATGATGATGATGGTGATGGCGGTGTGAGAACTAATGTGATAAAACTGTTGCCTTTCAGAAAAAGCTGCAGTTTGTCAGTGTCCTGGGGGCAGGCCTGCTATGCGGAACAGCCCTGGCGATCATCATTCCCGAGGGGATTGAACTGCTGGAGGATTCGCTGAAAGGTAAGGAGGGCAGGGTTCTCCATCTGCCGTGTCCATGGGGTTTGGACGTTGGCGTGTCGCTGGTACCTCTAGAGAGGCTGGGGAGATGTCTAACGTGAACACTGTCTCAGTCTCAGCCCACCATTCAGAGCCCTTTAAACTCTGCTCAGGGTTACAGCAGGCCACTAAGTGAGGAGTAGCACTGCACTCAACAAGGCTTGTAGACATGTCCACACTTTTATAGCCAGGTGAGAAGTTCTTAACATTTTGGAGGAGCATCTGACAAATCTGGAAGCAGATGCAGAGAAAGGGAGACAAAGACTACCAAACAAGGGGGAAAGCCTGGAAGTCCGGTGGCGGACCACTCAATTGTTTGAACGAGGGTTCTGAAGAGATGTTACTTTTGAGGATATCTTGAGTTGATTACTTGGAGCAAATTGCACGAGTTTATTGACACTTATTGGGTAAGATGGTTTTATCCTAAATAAATCCAAAATAAGAAGTAGCTGAATAGGGACCTGTGGTGGGCTGGCGCCCTGCCCGGGGTTTGTTCCCTGCCTTGTGCCCTGTGCTGGCTGGGATTGGCACCAGCAGACCCCCATGACCCTGTGTAAGGGTATAGCGGGTTGGACAATAACTGACTGACTGAACAGGGACAAGTGAAGTGACTCCACAGTGAGCTGGACTTGTAACCTTGTGCAGTAAGACTGTGGTAAGGAAATAAAGTGATGTGGGAAAA
Organism: Polypterus senegalus; assembly: GCF_016835505.1. Taxonomy (NCBI): domain Eukaryota; kingdom Metazoa; phylum Chordata; class Cladistia; order Polypteriformes; family Polypteridae; genus Polypterus; species Polypterus senegalus. The sequence goes on along the minus strand of NC_053169.1, from coordinate 21,669,939 downwards.
ATATCTGGAAATGCTGGAAGTGAGATCTTCAACTATGACCTTCTAGTGTTTGTCACAGTGCTGGGATTTAGGGACTCCGTTGAGTCCACAGAAGACCTCTGGTGAGATTCAAAGAAACCATCTTGTGCTCTTCACGCCATGTAGAGAGGTTATGCTTAACATTTACTTGTTTGGCTGACGTCTTTTATCCAAGGCGACTAACGACATTTATGATACAACCAGCAACGGTGTACTGCGCGATAACCTGCAGTGAGTACGCTTGACTTGAGCGTTCCTAGTTTTCATGCTCTTTCTCTGTACATTTTAACATTCGTTTGCTCAGAGGTTGATACATTTGCTGCTTCCTGAGCAGATCTTCTTTTCTCCACCCTAGCAGCCCACTTCTCTTCTTTCGTCTGCATCTTTTCGCGTTAAAACTGATTGTCAGTGTTTGTGTTGCAATTACTTAGTATGTTTTCCTTCATTTTTCACTTTAGCTGACACTTAAGTCTTTAATCTGCCTCAAGAACGATTGAAGAAATGAAGAGGGAGGGGATGTGACGGCAAAGGTGGCAGGAATGAGAATGGCGCCCTGCTGGCCGCTGCCGAGAGTTGATTCACAATAAAATAAAATAAAAATGAAAAGAGTAATAAAAATCATCATCCTGAAAATGGACAGTAGACGTCACGTAGAATATGTGTACCAAATCTCAGGTCAAACGGTTTGTGAGCTGCAGGTGATTTAAAATCCTGGACAGACAAACAGACAGCCACGGTAGTGTATTATGTAAGAAGGTTGGTTCTGCTTCTTTTGGTTTTCCACAGGCAGGTCAAGTCACCTGCTCAGGGTCACACAGTGGGATTTGAACCCACGCGCTCAGGATTTGCAGTCTTAATGACTGCGCCAAACTGCCTGCTTAAGTCATATGGCACATTAGTGAGGCTTCACCTGGAGTACTGAGCACAGTTCTTCTTCTTCTTCTTCTTTCGGCTGCTCCCATTAGGGGTTACCACAGTGGATCATCTTCTTCCATATCTTTCTGTCCTCGTCATCTTGTTCTGTCACCCCCCATCACCTGCATGTCCTCTCTCACCACCTCCATAAACCTTCTCTTAGGCCTTCCTCTTCTCCTCTTCCCTGGTAACTCTATCTTTAGCATCCTTTCTCCCAATATACCCCTCATCTCTCCTCTGCACATGTCCAAACCAACACCATCTTGACTGTCTGACTTTGTCTCCCAACCATCCACCCTGAGCTGACCCTCTAATGTCCTCATTCGTAGTCCTGTTCATCCTCGTCACACCCAATGCAAATCTTATGGTCTCCATATTACAAAAAGAAAAGACATAACAGCACAAGAGAAAGTCCACCAGCGACGAGGCTGAGTTCAGGAGTAAGAAGTCTGAGCCATGAGGAGAGGTTGGAGAAGATGAACCTTTCCAGTGTAAGCAAACTAAGATTAAGAGGGCAAACAGATGGTGTGTTTTACATTCCGAAAGGATTTAGTAAAGTGGACGGCCGCTGTGTCTTCAACAAGAACACGTGGTTGGAAACCTGTTGAGGGTAAAAACTGGGCAAACATCAGAAAGTTGTTTTTCACCCATTGAACCACAGACACATGTGGAATAAATGACCAAGTAGTGTGTCGGAGAGCAGAACTTTAGGGAGCTCCGAACTTCTTTTGGACAATCTCAATGAAGTGGATGGAGGATCTTGTTGGGCTGAATGGCCTGTTCTCATCACAACCGTTTGAGTGGTCTTTTCACGTCTTGTTCTTTGGGACATACAGGATGTATTGCAGGGTCATCCAAATGCTGCCAGTAAACACCTCGTATTTCTTGACCCCTCTGTACAGCGCACCGTGACGGCGCTTTCACTAAATGGCCACCGTGTAAAATTCCTACGGATTGCTAGATACGCTACGGAATTTTTACTTTGTTCATCCTGATTGCTTTTCTCAGGTCACCTTGAAGATCAGACAGGCCAGCACTCAGTTCCTCATCAGGGCTGTCATTATCTAGGTGAGAGTTTCAGCGCGCCGGAGCAGAGGCCTAAGGGGTGGCCTGTCAGTTATTTACATAGCTGGGCGTGAATGCAAAGTAAACACGGGGCAAAAATCCAAATGACGCGACGTCAGCAGCAGGCTTCCTCATTCAGTTCCTTGTAGAATGAATATATTCCATCCAATTAATTCAATAGACGTACACAAACTGTGGAAAGAAATGTCTCATTCTTAGGTGACTCTGAATAAATTCAGTTACTTTTTCCTTCGCATATAATTATTAAACTAACACAAATCTCTTTATCTCATGTATTCATTGTCCAAACTTGCTTATTCTGCTTAAAGGCCATGGAGTGCTGGAGTCTACACGAGTAGCACCAGTTGGCACACCATCCGTACACCGTACTGCAGCGTGTGACGATGAGGGATCTCGTTCCATGGTACAATCTCCATTTTGGGAGCTCTTGAACCCGACACCGTCAATAATGTAACCGGATGAGCTGATCGGTGAGGATCCAACGAAGCAAGGGGATGGTGCAGACAGTGCTTTTATTAAAAACAATAAAATCAATAGTGCAGGGCATCGAAAAGTCAATCAATAACTAATCCATTAAAAACCAGTGAAAAGGTGGAGGTTAAAATAATCCAGTGAAAAGGTGGAGGTTAAAATAATCCACTAAAACCCAAAGTAGTCCTTTCTTTAAAAACAAACACAGTGCTTTGTTCAACTGGCGGCTCCCCTGCTTCTCCCATCCCATCCCATCCTGTCTAGGTGGTAGCCCTGCGGTCCCTGGCTCCACAGGACTCTCCAGACTAAGACCTGTCCGCTTTCTTCTCCACACTGATGTTCAGGTTGAACTTCAGCAGGTTGTCCGATCTCTACAGGCGAGTGCCATGTGATTGGCTGATTAGATATTTGCGTTAACAAGTAGTTGAACAGGCGTAACTAATAAAGTGGCCGGTGTGTGTCTCTCTATCTCCCTCTATAAATCTATCTATTATCTATTTAAAAACTGGCCTTTTCTTCTGAGACGTGGACCCGCTATACCACCCAGCGTACAGTGGCACGAGATGGAATTGTGAATTGTTTGAATACAAAACATGAGGTCTGGAAATCCAAAGTCCACCTTATGTGAAGGATTTAGTAGTCGTAGTGGACTCAACGCTATCAACTGCCAGCCAGCGTTCAGAAGCCATTAAGGAGGCTAACAGACTGTCAGGTTATATAGCGCCCTGAGTGTGGAGTACAAGTCACAGGAGGTTCTGCTCAACCTTTATAATGCACTGGTGAGGCCTCATCTTGAGTACTGTGTGCAGTTTAGGCCTCCAGCTTTAGGTTTGAATACACAACGGGGGTCTGAAAATCGAAAGGCCACCTTCTGAGAAAGAGTCGTACTGGACTCAACACTATGAACTGCCAGCCAGTGTTCAGAAGCCATTAAGGAGGCTAACAGAATGTGAGGTTATATAGCGCCTTGATGTGTGGTGTAAGAGTCCTGGTTCTGCTCCAGCTGTATGACGCACTGGTGAGGCCTCTGTGAAGGCGCAGGTCGGCTCCATGCTTCACTCTTGTCTGGGAGTCTCTTGAACCGTCGATAACATAACCAGATGAGCTTGGCAGATGAGGACAAAACGCGCATTGAAAAGGTGAGCAGTGCTTTTATTAAAACTAAACGAAACAAACCGCGCTCAAAAAGTGCAGTGTTTCCAAAATTCAATAAATAACTCCGTAAAATGAAAAGGCGCTGGGGAGGTTAAAATATTCCAATAAATACTATATATACTCGTGTATAAGTCGGGTCTCGAAACCTCATCATAATAATAATAATAATAATAATTCATTATATCAATATAGCGCTTTTCTCAGTACTCAAAGCGCTATCCACACAGGGAGGAACCGGAAGGCAAACCCACAACCTTCCACAGTCTCCTTACTGCAAAGCAGCAGCACTACCACTGCGCCACCTGTGAGGACAATCGTAAATCATAAAATCAGACGCCAGTTCAAAAATATGACACAATTTTTATTTTTTTTTTATTTTTTCATCTTCTTGCCTCCTCCAATCTCACACCAGTTTCTCAGACACATCAAGTTTTGTTGCAGCAGCGCAGTTACCAATTTAATTTAAAACCAGCTTCATATTTTCTTCTATCGAATGCTCCATCGTAGATAAGGGATGCTCTTATGATTTAGGTGTATGAGGGTGTGAGATACAAAAAAAACAAATCAGTGCAAACGTTGCTTCGGAATAGCTCAGGTATTACCGTGTGGTCACGTAGGCACAATACATAGAAATAAAAGGCCGTGTGCTCCGTGGTCACTCTCTCAGGTGGGCGTTAGCATATCATAATCTCTTTGACCAATAGCATGAGTTTTCCGCATTCGACTTTTACGACCGACATTATAAAATACCAGAAATTATACGGTAAAATCAAGTCCCGACTTATCCACGAATATATACAGTAACGGTAAACAAATGACAGCAGCAATGAATAAAAAAGACAACAGTAGTAACAGATGACCTGTAAACGGGGAGACTACTACAACAACAACAACATTTATTTATATAGCACATTTTCATACAAACAGTAGCTCAAAGTGCTTTACATATTAAAGAATAGAAAAATGAAAGACATAATTATAAAAAAATAAATCAACATTAACATCGAATAAGAGTAAGGTTCAATGGCCGGGGGGACAGAAAAAACAAAAAAAACTCCAGACGGCTGGAGAAAAAATAATAGGAGCAGATGTGCGGAGAGACAGCAGCACAGAGATCAGACCGCCAAGCAGTGTGGTGCTGTGGTTAAGGCTTTGGATCTCAAACCTTGAGGTTGTGGGTTCAAATCCCGTCACTGATAGTGTGTGACCCTGAGCAAGTCACTTCAATTGGAAAAAGAAAACCAAATTGTATCCCAAATGTTGTAAGTCACTTTAGATAAAGGCAATACATAAATGTAAAAATAAGCTGTTGTGGTAACTGGCAGAACTGGTTCAGATACTACAGGACCTTCTGCCAGATGGAAGTGGGAATGCTAGGAGCAGTCCTCACAATGCTGTAGGCTTCGCAGATACAACGCTTGATCGTCTTTAGCAGAGGGTGGAGAGGTCCCAGTGATCTGTTCTGCAGTGAGGACTATCCTTTGCAGGACCTCGCAGTGAGAGACGTTGCAGTTTTTCCAAACCAGGCAGGGATGCAGCTGGTCAGAATGCTCTTGACGGTGCTCCTGATAAGAATGGCAGGAGGTGAGCTTGCCTTCCTCAGTCGCCAAAGGAAGCGGAGACGCTTCTGTGCCTTCTTGGCTTTGGAGGTGTTGTTACTTGTCCAGGTGCTCCATGAAGCCCCTTGATGTGCATTGGGGTGTGAGCAGCGCAGGCCTTCCTGAAATCAACGATCCTCTCTTCGATTGTTGCACTGGCACCAGTCTGCCAGTCATTGCACCCTCATTCTGTAAGCTGACTCATCCCCATTGCAGATGAGACCCCCCATTGTGTCTTGTGCATACTTAATGATGGCGTTAGAGCTGTACGTAGATATACAGCAACAGAGTGAACAGAAGTGGGCTGAGTACACAGTCTTAGTTGCCACTGCAAAGATTCTGCAGCGTGAGCCAATAGGAGAACTCCTTTATTGGCTGTCCAGGTGCCGCACCTGAGATGAGTGCCCCCTGGTGATGTCAGCTGAGTTCTCGCTCTCTCAGCCCACACCTTCCCTGTGTGGCACCACCACCACCACCACTGCACTCCACCCATCCAAAGTGCAAATCCCATCCTCGTCACCAAGTGTATCACACCTTATAATCTGTAACTTCAAATAGAAAATCTAAAAGTTTCTCAGCCCTCATACGCAGCTGTGAAGATGGACACAGAATTTGACGTTGACTTGATAAACTAATTAGCAGACTTTGGTTTCAGGTTGCAGAAGCAGATGTTGTGTCCGGTTTACAGCAAACAGCAGAAGTCTACGCGAGAAGTGACAAATGAACTCTCACTCCGTGCTTGGATTAATGGGATCTTTAAAGTGTGTGTGTGTTTTTTTAATAAATATTTTAAATTTATTTTATTGTATACTTTTGCAAGTTGTGGTCATCCGAGTGAACGTTTGACAACTCTGGTGCCCTTCCCATTTACTTGTAGTGTTCAACAAAAAAAACAAAAAGCACCCCTCGGTGGTGTAAGAAAACAACAAATAAGGCAATCGGCCCTCAGTGGGGTGGCTTCTGATTAATTTGGCTCTGCCGATGGGTCATCAGACTGCTGTCTCCGCCTCCTTTTGAAGCTCTGGGACCGGAAGGGGCGGGGTCAGTTACCCTCACTGGGCAGTCTCTCTGTACTGTGGAGGGAGCAGCAGTGCCCCCTCTTGGCCCGGGGTGCTATCACATACCAGGGGAGAACGTGGATGGTGATGCGTGACACCAGCTGCGTCTTAAAATGAATCTCGCCGAGCCCGGCGTGAATTGGATCTTTCGTTATTTTCGCTTCTACTAATCTGTTCTCGTGGGGTTCTTAAATCCAGCTAATGAAGCTGCCGACGCTGACTGTACAATACAATACAATACAGTCTATTTTTGTATAGCCCAAAATCACACAGGAAGTGCCGCAATGGGCTTTAACAGGCCCTGCCTTTTGACAGCCCCCCAGCCTTGACTCTCTGAGAAGACAAGGAAAAACTCCCAATAAAACCTTGTAGGGAAAAATGGAGGAAACCTCGGGAAAGGCAGTTCAAAGAGAGACCCCTTTCCAGGTAGGTTGGGCGTGCAGTGCGTGTCAAAAGTAGGGGGTCAATACAATACAATATACACAACAGAACAAATCCTTAATACAGCATAATAATAAAAATTTTAGAAGTACGGTTTAACAGTAGATGATATGACATAATTAGGTTTGGATATTTTTAGAGTCCTGGAGACCTCATCCATCTAGCTGCCTCCCCATTTGGCCATGCCACGGCTGAAACGTTGCTCCGATGGAAGGACCCGTCTTTCCCATGATTCCTGTGATCCTCCATCAGGGATGACTTTACCATAGGCAGGCAAACAACTTGGCAGGTGGGCCGTGGCACCAATGGCCACATTTGGGTACCGAGAAAAGAAACAGAATAGGTGAGGGTTAGTATTCAAATATAATTATCATGTTACTTATGTTATAGTGCTAATGACTAACAACAGAGATGCAGTCTGTACAGTTAATCAGCAGCTCTAGTCAGGGTGTGCTAAACTGAAGTAGTGAGTCCTCAGCCGGGATTTAAATGCTGAGGCTTAAGGGGCATCTCTTATGGAAGCAGGAAGACCACTCCACAGTTTAGGGGCCCTGTAACTAAAAGCTCGACCTCCCACTGTTATTTTATTAATCCTTGGAATCCTAAGCCGACCGGCATCTTGAGATCTTAATGTGCGCTCAGGTTTGTAAGTCGTGATAAGTTCAGACAAGTAAGCCGGACCTCGGCCATTTAATGCTTTATATGTTAAAAGGAGGATTTTGAAATCTACCCTGAACTTAACCGAGAGCCAGTGTAAAGATTTAAGAACTGGAGTTATGTGTTCATATTTTCTTGTTCTTGTAATAATTCTTGCAGCGGCATTTTGGATTAACTGGAGGCTGTATAGAGAACAGTTTGAACAGCCAGTGAACACCGCATTGCAGTAGTCAATCCTACTAGAGATAAATGCATGAATTAATTTCTCACAATCCTGTTTATTTAGAAATAAATAAAGGCTGGCAGATTTGTCATAATGAAGCCCTGGTTCCTTGGTGAGGCTTTGACACCTGCAGGGTTTGCTTGGCGGGGCTGTGGTGGGAGCTGGTCAGTCCTGGTGTGCTGTCCATTGATGCCGGTTTCTTTACTGATTTTTCTTCCATTCGCTCCCCAATTTTGGGACTCGAGGTGACTTTATTGTTCACATAAAACATTAGCAGGTGTTTTTTATTGTGCATAATCTGCGAATGAGAAGGACACGCCTGACTCATTTGTTACCAATGAGATTCTTAGCTTTAGAACAGCAGGCTTGATGTCACTAGCTGGGAGACCTTAGCCAGGGCCCAGAATGAGCCATCGAACAGCGGGGATACTTTAAGGCTAATTATGTCTCTGGTGGGGCGTAAAGAAAGGAACCATATGTCTGTGTCCCCATGGGCCTTAGCAATGGATGAAAGTTGGGTAAGCAAACAAAACCAGAAGTCAGTAATCAGCCCCTCAGCGTCCTTTGAACAATTCAACTCTCCGACTCGCTCATGGATAGTAAAATGTTACGCAAAGCAGCGGTTCAGCCACCACCCGAAAAGTACGCGTTAGCCACGTGGAAATCCGGTGTACAGCTTTGGGCAGCTTGTAACTCTGCTCTCCTACACGCCATGCAATAGATGTGTTAGTTCACTGGTGACAGAAGGCACCGTCACAGAAAACCCGAGCCAGTTAGCCATTAACACCAGGAGCTGACAAGACCCAGAATCGAGCTGATGGCCTCTTCCCAGGTGTTTGTGCCATGCAAGCCAGAAAGGAAAAGAAGACGTTGATTCATAAGAATGACAGCAAACGTAAGCAACAGGGGATTGTTAACTGACCAACATGGAAGACATGGAGGAAGTTCAAGTGTCGGGAAGAGTTTGCTGTTTGCTTAGCCATCAGTTTGGAGAAATCCCGGAAATGTTCAGGAACTTCACCAAACTCGGCTGAACTCATTGAAGTCGAAGGGGAACGAGGAGCTGAACTGGTGTTGAGTGGATTATAATGGTGGTCTTTACGCGTTCCTGAGGGCAAGGGAAGCATTTGCCAACTAAGCTGGTCTGATTGTTGTGGCCAAAAATGTGACCTGAGCTGTGAGACAGTAGTGCCAACCACTGTGCCACCATACCTCAAACAACAAACAATGCAAATGGAACGATAATCACAAACAAAATTTAACACAGGGACACAAATTAGCAATAAGTAATATATACAGTGGTGTGAAAAACTATTTGCCCCCTTCCTGATTTCTTATTCTTTTGCATGTTTGTCACACAAAATGTTTCTGATCATCAAACACATTTAACCATTAGTCAAATATAACACAAGTAAACACAAAATGCAGTTTTTAAATGATGGTTTTATTATTTAGGGAGAAAAAAAATCCAAACCTACATGGCCCTGTGTAAAAAAGTAATTGCCCCCTTGTTAAAAAATCACCTAACTGTGGTGTATCACACCTGAGTTCAATTTCCGTAGCCACCCCCAGGCCTGATTACTGCCACACCTGTTTCAATCAAGAAATCACTTAAATAGGAGCTGCCTGACACAGAGAAGTAGACCAAAAGCACCTCAAAAGCTAGACATCATGCCAAGATCCAAAGAAATTCAGGAACAAATGAGAACAGAAGTAATTGAGATCTATCAGTCTGGTAAAGGTTATAAAGCCATTTCTAAAGCTTTGGGACTCCAGCGAACCACAGTGAGAGCCATTATCCACAAATGGCAAAACATGGAACAGTGGTGAACCTTCCCAGGAGTGGCCGGCAGACCAAAATTACCCCAAGAGTGCAGAGACGACTCATCCGAGAGGTCACAAAAGACCCCAGGACAACGTCTAAAAAACTGCAGGTCTCAGTTGCCTCAATTAAGGTCAGTGTTCACGACTCCACCATAAGAAAGAGACTGGGCAAAACGGCCTGCATGGCAGATTTCCAAGACACAAACCACTGTTAAGCAAAAGAACATTAGGGCTCCTCTCAATTTTGCTAAGAAACATCTCAATGATTGCCAAGACTTTTGGGAAAATACCTTGTGGACTGATGAGACAAAAGTTGAACTTTTGGAAGGCAAATGTCCGTTACATCTGGCGTAAAAGGAACACAGCATTTCAGAAAAGAACATCATACCAACAGTAAAATATGGTGGTGGTAGTGTGATGGTCTGGGGTTGTTTTGCTGCTTCAGGACCTGGAAGGCTTGCTGTGATAGATGGAACCATGAATTCTACTGTCTACCAAAAATCCTGAAGGAGAATGTCCGCCATCTGTTCATCAACTCAAGCTGAAGCGATCTTGGGTGCTGCAACAGGACAATGACCCAAAACACACCAGCAAATCCACCTCTGAATGGCTGAAGAAAAACAAAATGAAGACTTTGGAGTGGCCTAGTCAAAGTCCTGACCTGAATCCAATTGAGATGCTATGGCATGACCTTAAAAAGGCGGTTCATGCTAGAAAACCCTCAAATAAAGCTGAATTACAACAATTCTGCAAAGATGAGTGGGCCAAAATTCCTCCAGAGTGCTGTAAAAGACTCATTGCAAGTTATCGCAAACGCTTGATTGCAGTTATTGCTGCTAAATTTGGCCCAACCTGTTATTAGGTTCAGGGGGCAATTACTTTTTCACACAGGGCCATGTAGGTTTGGATTTTTTTTCTCCCTAAATAATAAAAACCATCATTTAAAAACTGCATTTTGTGTTTACTTGTGTTATATTTGACTAATGGTTAAATGTGTTTGATGATCAGAAACATTTTGTGTGACAAACATGCAAAAGAATAAGAAATCAGGAAGGGGGCAAATAGTTTTTCACACCACTGTATATATATATATATTACTTTACCATTGAATACCAGAATTGGCAGGTCCACCACTGGCGCCCTGTGCTTTTCAAAGATGACAGCAGGTTCACCCTGAGCACATGTGACAGACGTTATTCAGCATGACCGGTTTGGTGGTGGGTCAGTGATGGTCTGGGGAGGCATGTCCATGGAGAGACGCACAGACCTCTACAGGCTAGACAACGGCACCTTGACTGCCATTAGGTAACGGGATGATATCCTTGGACCCATTGTTGGACCCTATGCTGGTGTAGTGGCTCCTGGGTTCCTCCTGGTGCACGACAATGCCTGGCCTCATGTGGCGAGAGTATGCAGGCAGTTCCTGGAAGATGAAGGAATTGATACCATTGACTGGCCCCCCACGCTCACTCACCTGACCTCAATCCAATAGAACACCTCTGGGTGGGACATTATGTTTGGGTCCATCTGACACCACCAGGTTGCACCTCAGACTGTCCAGGAGCTCAGTGATGCCCTGGTCCAGATCTGGGAGGAGATCTCCCCCCAGGACACCATCTGTCGTCTCATTAGGAACATGACCCCCCAACATTGTCAGGCATACATACAAGCACATGGGGGCCATGCAGACTACTGAGTACGATTTGGAGTTGCTGCAATGAAATTTTGGCAAACCGGACTCACCTGCCTGCCGCATCATTTTTTCACTTTGATTTTCGGGGTGTCTTTGAATTCAGCCCTCTGTATGTCGATCCATCAAACAATGTGGCAACCTTTCATTCCCAACACATTGCCATATCAGTCCATACCAGTACTGATATCCAGCAGGATTTTTCCCCATTGAGATCTGATGTGTTTTCAAAGTGTTCCTTTAATTTTGTTTGAGCAGTTTCCCCCTTTTGACTTCAGAACTGCTGTAACTCTTCACAGCATAGACTCAACAAGGCGCTGGAGACATTCCTCTGGGATTTTGGTTCATATTGACATGATAGCATCACACAGTTGCTGCAGATTTGTCAGCTGAACATCCATGTTGTGACTCTCCTGTTCCACCTCATCCCAGAGGTGCTCTATTGGATTGAGATCTGGTGACTGTGGAGGCCATTTGAGTCCAGTGAACTCATCGTCATGTTCAAGAAGCCAGTTTGAGATGATCTGAGCTTTGTGACATGGCGCGTTATCCTGCTGGAAGATGCCATGAGAAGATCATAAAGGGATGGACATGGTCAGCAACAAGACTCAGGTAGGCTGTGGCATTTAAATGATGCTCAGTTCATACTAAAGGGTCCAAAGTGTGCTAAGAAAATGTCCCTCACACCATTTGATCATCACCACCAGCTTGAACCGTTGATACGAGGCAGGATGGATCCATGCTTTCATGTTGTTGATGCCAAATTCTGACCCTACCATCCGAGTGACGCAGCAGAAGTTGAGACTCATCAGACCAGGCAATGTTTTTCTAATCTTCTGTTGTCCAATATTGGTGAGCCCATATGAACTGTAACCTCCGTTGCCTGTTGTTAGCTGGCAGGAGTGTCACCCGATGTGGTCTCCTGCTTCTGTAGCCCACCTGCTTCCAGGTTCGGCATGTTGTGTGTTCAGAGATGCTCTTCTGCATATGTCGGTTGTAATGAGTGCTTATTTGAGTTACTGTTGCCTTTCTACCAGCTCAGACCAGTCTGGCCATTCTCCTCTGACTGCTGGCATCAATGAGGCATTTTCACCCAGAGAGATGCCCCTCACTAGATGTTTTCCCTTTTTCAGACCATTCTCTGTAAACCCAAGAGATGGTTGTGTGTGAAAATCCCAGTAGATCAGCAGATTCTGAAATACTCAGTCCAGCCCGTCTGGCACCAACAACCATGTCACATTTAGAGTCACTTCAGGATACTTTCGTCCCCACACTGATGTTCAGTTTGAACTTCAGCAGGTCTTCTTGACGATCTCTACAGGCCGAAATGTACTGAGTTACTGCCATGTGATTGGCTGATTAGATATTTGCGTTAACAAGCTGTTGAACAGGCGTACCTAATAAAGTGGCCGGTGTGTGTGTGTCTCTCTCCCTCTATAAATACTGTATGTACTGTACTCGTATATAACAGTCCTAAGTCTGAATCGCAATCTGATTATTTAGGTGCTCACCTACCAGGTAAGGCTTGAGGCTGGTTGGCCAGTCAGCAAACATCCGTCACGTCCTCTCAGTTGCAAGAAGCAGATCATAGATTTGTGATACAGTGCCTGCCAAATTATACAAAGAGTTCATGACATGTCTTTCGCCCTAATTGGGGCTCATCGGGTCTGACTTTCATCAACCACACACGTTACCAGGTAGGTCATCATCCAATTAATCAGACTGCGATTGAGACCCATGAATGTATTACTCTGATCTTCACCACGTCAAGTAAGCAAACCAGCCGCTGTGGCGCAACATCACAGGCGTCACCTCAGGCGCTGACATCTGAGGTTCAATGCCTGGAAGGGGATGCAAAAGTGTGTACAGCTGACGAGCCCATGTGTCGTGTACTCTTTGTGTTATTTGGCAGGTACTGTATCACATACAGTATATATAATATAAATATATCTCATCAATGGTGTTAGTGGAGACTTTTTCCCTGTTAGAACATTAGAACATTAGAACAATCTAGACGAGAACAGACCATTCAGCCCAACAAAGCTCACCAGTCCTATCCACTTGTTTCCTCCAAGAAAACATCAAGTCGAGTTTTGAAAGTCCCTAACGTCTTACTGTCTACCACACTACTTGGTCGCTTATTCCAAGTGTCTATCGTTCTTTGTGTAAAGAAAAACTTCCTAATGTTTGTGCGAAATTTCCCCTTAACAAGTTTCCAACTGTGTCCCCGTGTTCTTGATGAGCTCATTTTAAAATAACAGTCTCGATCCACTGGACTAATTCCCTTCATAATTTTAAACACTTCAATCATGTCACCTCTTAATCTTCTTTTGCTTAAACTGTAAAGGCTCAGCTCTTTTAATCTTTCCTCATAATTCATCCTCTGTAGACCTGGAATCAGCCTAGTCGCTCTTCTCTGGACCTTTTCTAGTGCTGCTGTGTCCTTTTTGTAGCCTGGAGACCAAAACTGCACACAGAACTCAAGATGAGGCCTCACCTACATATATACTGTGTGTGTGTGTGTGTGTGTATATATATATATATAGTAACAGATAGGGGGCGCTATCGTCCTCTTGAACCCTTGTACAATACATCAGACACCAGGTAAAAGTCCAAATATAATTTATTTTTGAATTGAATAGTGCATAAAGCACCCTCCTCTCCACAATACTCATAAATACAATACTCAGTAATCACAATAACCAATCCTCCACACCCAGACGCGTTGCCACCCTTCCACCCAGCTCAGCTCGACGTCTGGGATCTCCCACAGACCTTTTATAGTCCTTCACCCAGAAGTGTTTCTTCTCTCTCTGTCCATGTGACTGGCGACACTTCCGGGTCAGATAAAAACTCCTTTTCTTCAACCCGGAAGCATGGGCGCCGGCAGGGGGGTGCAAGTAGGTGCACGTGCACCCCCCTAGCTTTTGAAAAAAAAGGAAATGGAGAAAAAAAATAAATCTTTCAATAATAAGAAAAACGCGAAAAAATAGTTTTTATTTTAAATTTTTAAATTACAATTAGACGTTTACATTTTACAACTATACATAAACAATCATTCACTTTGTTTCTAAAAGAGCATCTCAAGCCTTCTTTTTTGTTGTCCAAACTTGTCTACAACTTTGTCGATAAATTTTGGACAATTATTTATTCTTTTTTTGTGTACACTAAGCATACATAATCCACTTAATCTATCGTCACTCATTGTAGATCGGTTCCAAGTTTTGACGCGCCGTAATGTGCTAAAAGATCTTTCAATACTGCAGGTTGTTGCAGGAAGTGTCATGCCAATCTTGAGTGCCTCGGAAACAGCCGGATAAAACTTCGTAGCCTCTTCAATTAAACTCATGCAATCGGTAATTTCGTTTGCAATGTTTTTATTTTTCCACATCTCATACCATGTGGTAGCATCAGATATAAAGTTTGGAAGAATATCACCATACAGACTGTTAATGTTTTCCAGAACTATTAAAAACGATGATTTATCCAATTTACTCATTTCTTTTGGGTGAAGTTGTAAAAGTGAAAATGCTTTCTCTTGTGTAAAAGAATACCGAATTTGTAGAGAAGATATTATAGAATCCAAATAAGGGATGAAAATGGACCTCCTAAAATATCCATCCATCCATTTTCTAACCCGCTGAATCCGAATACAGGGTCACGGGGGTCTGCTGGAGCCAATCCCAGCCAACACAGGGCACAAGGCAGGAACTAATCCTGGGCAGGGTGCCAACCCACCACAGCCTCCTAAAATATTCTTCTGCGTTTTCAGAAAGTAAATTCGATCTGTGAACTTGCCTTTTATTTAACCGTGGCTGTTTTAATTCAATGTCTAATCCTTCACAAATCGATTGTGCTTTTTTGAAAATCAATGAAAACTCTTCAGAAACATTGTCTCGATGGGATTGCAGCACATCTATTAATTGAATTATATGAGCAGTTACATCTTTAATGTTCATATTTACTTGCTGCAACTGATTGCACACAGGTTCGACTTTAGCCGAATAAGTAGCAATTACTAAAAGCGTCAAAATGTAAGTTGGAGTTGTAATAGCAGTGAAAAGCAAATGAGCCTTAACCTTTGTGTTTTTGTTCGCACTGTCCTCTGTAAGCTTTTCTAGCGCTTGGACAATTACCAAAAAGTTCTCAGAAAATATTCTGATACTTTTATACTTTGCCGACCAACGTGTTTCACAAAACAGAGGAATATTAGGAATCAAAGATCGTCGTAAAGTGCTCTCTCTAAAAAAGTTGATTACTTCTTTAGTTGTGCCACTGGCATTTTGAACTTCTTTGACATTGTTCAAGTCATTAATGACGAGATTCAATATATGACTGGCACAATGAAAATACAAAGCCTTAGGGTGCTTGTCTCTGATAAGCTTCTGAACACCACCTTCTTTACCTGCCATCGTAGAACAACCGTCATAACCTTGACCGACAAGTCGCGACAAATCTAAATTACAATCATTCAGAAACTGAAGGATTGCTTCTGAGATTGATACTGCATCCAATTTGGTCAACAGAGTATAACCCAGAAATTCTTTGCACACTGTCAACTGCCCCGTGCCTTCATCGCAACGCAAAAATCGCACACCAATGGATAGTTGTTTTGTTCCACTAATATCTGCAGTCTCATCAGCCAACACAGAAAAAACGGATGCTTTTTTAACCTCGCAGATTATCTGTTCTTTGAGAATATCTGCACAGGTTTGGATCAGCTCATTTTGAATCTGATGGGATATGTATAACGCATTTTTTGGTCCAGATTCCAAATGATTTTTTAAAACTTGATCACCTGATTGAATTCGGAAATGCAACATATCTGAGAGGTCTAGCTGTATGTAAGTGCTTACAAAATTACATTAAAAACTTAAGGAAAAAAGCACTACCTATGCCACTGAATACATCAATAACATTTTTAACTATATTCCAGTGATCATATGATAACAAAAAAAAGTCGATGATTTTTTGTCAGAAAATTAAAAATTAGGTCATGCCTTAAGTGGTTAATCTATCTATGCAAAAACTGACTGCTCTGTACTGTTCAGAGATAGCGACTGTATTGGCAGGTATTTAATGGGCACATACATATACAAAAAAAGTTTTTGTTGCGGGGGCGTAGAAAGAAAAAAATCTCTTTATGCACCCCCCTGAATTAAATCCTGGCGGCGGTAATGCCCGGAAGCACGTCATTCGTCTTGTCCATGTGACTCGGGCGTACTTCCAGGGTGTAGGGTAAATAGTCGCTGCTCCTCCCTGCAGCTCCTTCTAGCGGCCCCCATGGTATCCAGCAGGGCTGTGGATAAAAACTCCATTGTTCATAATTCCCTGCTGGCATTTGCGGCACCTCCATGCTGCTGGGAGGGCTCCACCTGGCCGGCCGTATTCCACTATATATACACTCACCTAAAGGATTATTAGGAACACCTGTTCAATTTCTCATTGATGCAATTATCTAATCAACCAATCACATGGCAGTTGCTTCAATGCATTTAGGGGTGTGGTCCTGGTCAAGACAATCTCCTGAACTCCAAACTGAATGTCAGAATGGAAAAGAAAGGTGATTTAAGCAATTTTGAGCGTGGCATGGTTGTTGGTGCCAGGCGGGCGGTCTGAGTATTTCACAATCTGCTCAGTTACTGGGATTTTCACGCACAACCATTTCTAGGGTTTACAAAGAATGGTGTGAAAAGGGAAAAACATCCAGTATGCGGCAGTCCTGTGGGCGAAAATGCCTTGTTGATGCTAGAGGTCTGAGGAGAATGGGCCGACTGATTCAAGCTGATAGAAGAGCAACTTTGACTGAAATAACCACTCGTTACAACCGAGGTATGCAGCAAAGCATTTGTGAAGCCACAACACACACAACCTTGAGGCGGATGGGCTACAACAGCAGAAGACCCCACCGGGTACCACTCATCTCCACTACAAATAGGAAAAAGAGGCTACAATTTGCACGAGCTCACCAAAATTGGACAGTTGAAGACTTCAAAAATGTTGCCTGGTCTGATGAGTCTCGATTTCTGTTGAGACATTCAAATGGTAGAGTCAGAATTTGGCGTAAACAGAATGAGAACATGGATCCATCATGCCTTGTTACCACTGTGCAGGCTGGTGGTGGTGGTGTAATGGTGTGGGGGATGTTTTCTTGGCACACTTTAGGCCCCTTAGTGCCAATTGGGCATTGTTTAAATGCCACGGGCTACCTGAGCATTGTTTCTGACCATGTCCATCCCTTCATGACCACCATGTACCCATCCTCTGATGGCTACTTCCAGCAGGATAATGCACCATGTCACAAAGCTCGAATCATTTCAAATTGGTTTCTTGAACATGACAATGAGTTCACTGTACTAAAATGGCCCCCACAGTCACCAGATCTCAACCCAATAGAGCATCTTTGGGATGTGGTGGAACGGGAGCTTCATGCCCTGGATGTGCATCCCACAAATCTCCATCAACTGCAAGATGCTATCCTATTAATATGGGACAACATTTCTAAAGAATGCTTTCAGCACCTTGTTGAATCAATGCCACGTAGAATTAAGGCAGTTCTGAAGGCGAAAGGGGGTCAAACACCGGATTAGTATGGTGGTCCTAATATTCCTTTAGGTGAGTGTATGTACAGTATATATATAGTATACATACATACATTATGGGCAGCACGGTGGCGCAGTGGGTAGCGCTGCTGCCTCGCAGTTAAGGTCCTCCCAGTGTGGAGTTTGCAGTTCTCCCCGTGTCTGCGTGGGTTTCCTCTGGGTACTCTGGTTTCCTCCCACAGTCCAAAGACATGCAGGTTAGGTGCATTGGCGATCCTAAATTGTCCCCCGTGTGTATGTGTGTGTGTGTGTGTGTGTGTGTACTCTGCGGTGGGCTGGCACCCTGCCCAGGGTTTGTTTCCTGCCTTACAGCCTGTGCTAGCTGGGATTGGCTCCAGTGGACCCCTGTGACCCTGTAGTTATGACATAGCGGGTTGGATAATGGATGGATATACACATTATACAGTCATATCTCGATTAATGACGACATATAACTCCATTGTAATAAATCAGCCTTTGATTTCAACTCAGGACTTGTGTCTGTGCAGTTGTGTCTGGGGCTTGGGGTGCTGCACTGCCCCCTAGTGGTCACACTTTTTAAAGATATCATTGAGAGATGACTGGCTGAAACCAGTCAGTGCCCATAGCATCAAAAAAGCCTGCCTTAAATTTAACAATATTATCCTTTCTCTCTTACAGCTTCTCTCCCACTTTGCACCCCTGTGGCACTCAATGGCAATGGAACTGATGGGACGGCCGCAGAAAAACCACCGTTGCCCCCTCACTTTTTCATTGGCATTTCCTTAGTGGGAGGCTTCATTCTGATGTTCATTGTGGACCAAATCGGGAGCTACTTGTCTTTTCAGAGTAAGTGACCACAAACCTTCACCTCGCGCTGTGTTTATGTGTTTCTTCTGTGTTCTGGTGAGATGGCTGCTGCTCCACCTTAAACAGGCTTATCCAGTTGTGTTTCCATCCAGGACACAATTAGATGAATTTGCTCCTACATATGCTGTGGTGGTGTATTCCCCGGATTCATATCGGGCCTGCTGCTGGGGGTCAGCTCTGGTTTTTGTTAACCCAACAACGAGAGCTTTCTGTTGACAATGAGAGTGCAGCGAGAGTTTAGAAGTTCTGTTACAAACAGGAGATGCAGGCCCTAAGGTGGCTGCTGTGATGGGTGCTTTAATTGGTCAATACGTCATTTATTGATTTCATATACTTTATTAATCCTTCAGGGGAAATTGTCTTTTCGCTTGACCTTCGGAAGTCGGAGCACAGGGTCAGCCATTGTCAGGTTAAGGGCCTTACTGGAGGGCCCAACAGAGTAGGATCCCTTCTGGCAGTAGCAGGACTTGAACCCTCCATTTGTGGTTTATTCATTTCAGTTTCAGTTTTACATCTTTTGTGTGTGACATCCCGGACCCAACACTCAAACACTCCCAGATAATGCAGTTCATTTCATGTACAAACAGATGTTGCTGCTTTGATATCCCAGGTAGCTCGTCTTGGAGGTTTGATAATCGATGTTTCCTGCTTTCTTGATTTCAGATTCCCACACAGGAATGTCGGGAATTTCCAGCATGACTGCCACCTTAGGCTTAGTGATCCACGCGGCAGGTAAGTTTCACGGCCTACAATTCCGGATATTGAAGAGCAGTGAGGTGCAGTGGCCAAGGCATTCATGTCCCATCTGTTACTCACTTTATTATCCTAAAGCCGATGTCACGTTACGTAACTTCTGGTCGTTTAGGTACAGTGCATTCGGAAAGTATTCACAGCGCAGCACTTTTTCCACATTTTGTTATGTTACAGCCTTATTCCAAAATGGATTAAATTCATTTTTTTCCTCAGAATTCTACACACAACACCCCATAATGACAACGTGAAAGAAGTTTACTTGAGGTTTTTGCAAATTTATTAAAAATAAAAAACCAGAGAAAGCACATGTACATAAGTATTCGTAGCCTTTGCCATGAAGCTCAAAATTGAGCTCATGTGCATCCTGTTTCCCTGATCATCCTTGAGATGTTTCTTCAGCTTCATTGGAGTCCACCTGTGATAAATTCAGTTGATGTGACATGATTTGGAAAGGCACACACCTGTCTATAGAAGGTCCCACAGTTGACAGTTCATGTCAGAGCACAAACCAAGCATGAAGTCAAAGGAATTGTCTGTAGACCTCCGAGACAGGATTGTCTTGAGGCACAAATCTCAGGAAGGTTACAGAAAAATGTCTGCTGCTTTGAAGGTCCCAATGAGCACAGTGGCCTCCATCATCCGTAAGTGGAAGAAGTTTGAAACCACCAGGACTCTTCCTGAATGAGAATCTTAGGACTTTTTTTTTTTTTGCAGCTGATGGTGTGGCACTTGGATCTGCGGTGGCCTCGTCTCAGGTCTCTGTTCAAGTCATTGTGTTTTTGGCAGTCATTCTGCACAAGGTGAGTCTCTTTACGGGGAATTTAAAAGCTGTTGTCAGAGATGTTAGGGGACACATGATTTCACGCTCCTCTCAGATTATGCATAACTTGGGCTAAGAGTTACATGAAGATGATTGGCCTAATTTGAAGAAATTAAGAAATGAAGTTAGTATGAAATCTCATCCTTCCACCATTTTTGGCATCCATTTAATGATATGTATGATCCCATAGGCACCTGCAGCATTTGGACTGGTGTCGTTTCTGTTGCATACTGGTTTGGAGAAGAGGCAGATCCAGAAACACCTTCTGGCTTTTTCCATAGCAGCTCCAGTACTAGCAGTCGCAACGTTCTTCATTCTCAGTATGGTAGGTGAAAGCAAGACTTCTACTCGTGCCTTCATCATAAAGAATATAGCTTAGGATTCTGTCCACTCTCGAACTGTCGCTTCTGATCTGGACGTCCTTTGTCTAGTCAGAGTGGCTCAAGTAAAGTGAAGTTCACTTGCCACTCTCCAATATATTTATTTACATATATATATACTAGCAGATTACCCAGTGGCTTCGCTCACTGAGCGGAAGGGAAAAAAAATAAAATGCAGAATTCGGAGGACTTTGTGGCTCGCATCAGGCAACTGACGCCTGTGTGACATGGTAGCCTGTGAATACCGCATCCGTCGAATCCCATTCTGTTCAGCACGTTGTTTGTGATTGTCGTATACGTTGATCAGCGAGCCTTCTCTCTTGATCTGCTTCTGTCTCACTTTCTCTCTGTAACCTGACTCTTTTTATCGATGTTGACGGTTCCTGAAGTTCCCCAATAATTTTTTTTATTTTGGGGATTTGCCCCGGTATTTTAAATGTCGGCATAAACCTAGACTGTTCGGTAGGAGCCGTGCTGCCAAACGATGTCATCTGAAAACATGAATTGTATTTTGTAATGTTCTGTAGAAAATGAGTTGAATGTGGATTTGCGCCAGAAAGAAGAGACAACAACAGTACAGGTGGATGGATGGCTTAACTCTTTCAGGGTTGATGTTGACTTTTGTCAAAATTCAGGGGTAGAGGACAGTAATCGGCTGTAAACGGCGACAAAACTTGCCCTTAGATTTTAGTTCGACTCTCTTTGCTAAAAGGAAAATGACATAGCTTTGTTCATTCAACCTCGATTTCCTATGCGTGCATGAGTAGCAAAGAGCAAACAACCTCTAAAATGGCACATAGCCGTTTTATGTAATTTTGCTGAACAGGACTCTTACTTGTTGAACTCAAAGTTAATTTAAGTGATCTAGAAATGGAGATCGAAAACGAAAGTGAGGTACGAGCATCATCTGATCGGTTTCCAGCTGATTGGGATGCTGAACACTGTCGTGTGGCTGCTGTGCCTACAGCAGCATTCACCTGGGAGGACCACCACTTGTGATGACGGGAGGTACAAACCATATTGTGTCACAATGCCACCGCCGCCCACCTGCTGTGCGAAGACAGCCAGGCAGCTGGCCCACTGTGGACTCCTGCTGACCACTGAGGTGCCCCCGTGCAGCCACTGCTGAAAGAGATGCCGAACATGCGCCAACAGCAGCCACAAAACATAGCAACAGATGTTTTATGTTGACTTATGTGTGAAACCATTGCTTTGTGTGCTTTTCAGAAAATTGAGTTTTTTGGAAAAAAATATTCAGCCCTCAAAGAGTTAAAGGTGTTAATTTCACCTTGCCGTCTGAACAACACATCCCACGTGATTCAAATTTAAACCATTCCTCCCGGCGCAGTTAAAAAGTGTAAAGACGCAAAGCTGTTTTCTTCATCTCTTCTACTATCAAGTACTGGGAATTAAAAAAAGTTGCAGTGTGTCAGTTTTGTCTGTCTCTCTGCGCTGGAGTCCAGATGGGAGGGCTGGGAGAGGGCAACGCGGGGCGCACTACGTAATACCTAATTTCCATATAGCGTGGCCATACGTAATCGGAAAGTATTCACAGCGCATCACTTTTTCCACATTTTGTTATGTTACAGCCTTATTCCAAAATGGATTAAATTCATTTTTTTCCTCAGAATTCTACACACAACACCCCATAATGACAACGTGAAAGAAGTTTACTTGAAGTTTTTGCAAATTTATTAAAAATAAAAAAATTGAGAAAGCACATGTACATAAGTATTCACAGCCTTTGCTATGAAGCTCAAAATTGAGCTCAGGTGCATCTTGTTTCCCCTGATCATCCTTGAGAAGTTTCTGCAGCTTCATTGGAGTCCACCTGTGATAAATTCAGTTGATGTGACATGATTTGGAAAGGCACACACCTGTCTATAGAAGGTCCCACAGTTGACAGTTCATGTCAGAGCACAAACCAAGCATGAAGTCAAAGGAACTGTCTGTAGACCTCTGAGACAGGATTGTCTCGAGGCACAAATCTGGGGAAGATTACAGAAAAATGTCTGTTGCTTTGAAGGTCCCAATGAGCACAGTGGCCTCCATCATCTGTAAGTGGAAGAAGTTCAAAACCATCAGGACTCTTCCTAGAGCTAGCCGACCATCTAAACTGAGCGATCGGGGGAGAAAGGCCTTAGTCAGGGAGGTGTCCAAGAACCCGATGGTCACTCTGTCAGAGCTCCAGAGGTCCTCTGTGGAGAGAAGAGAACCTTCCAGAAGGACAACCATCTCTGCAGCAATCCACCAATCAGGCCTGTATGGTAGAGTGGCCAGACGGAAGCCACTCCTTAGTAAAAGGCACATGGCAGCCCGCCTGGAATTTGCCAAAAGGCACCTGAAGGACTCTCAGACCATGAGAAACAAACTTCTCTGGTCTGATGAGACAAAGATTGAACTCTTTGGTGTGAATGTCAGGTGTCACATTTGGAGGAAACCAGGCACCGCTCATCACCAGGCCAATACCATCCCTACAGTGAAGTATGGTGGTGGCAGCATCATGCTGTGGGGATGTTTTTCAGTGTCAGGAACTGGGAGACTAGTCAGGATAAAGGGAAAGATGACTGCAGCAAAGTACAGAGACATCCTGGATGAAAACCTGCTCCAGAGTGATCCTGACCTCAGACTGGGGCGACGGTTCATCTTTCAGCAGGACGACGACCCTAAGCACACAGCCAAGACATCAAAAGAGTGGCTTCAGGACAACTCTGTGAATGTCCTTCAGTGGCCCAGCCAGAGCCCAGACTTGAATCTGATTGAACATCTCTGAAGAGATCTTAAAATGGATGTGCACCGACGCTTCCCATCCAACCTGATGGAGCTTGAGAGGTGCTGCAAAGAGGAATGGGCAAAACTGGCCAAGGATAGGTGTGCCAAGCTTGTGGCATCATATTCAAAAAGACTTGAGGCTGGAATTGCCCTTCTCCTATTCCTTCTATTATGGCTTCCTTTATCCCGCCGAGGATGCCTGTACTATATATATATATATATATATATATATATATTTTTTTTTTTTTTACTTGATATACTTTATTAATCCCCAAGGAGAAATCGCCTTTTCACTTGTCCTTGGGGGTTAGCCATTGTGCAGCACCACCTGGAGTAATTTTAAGCTTAAGAGCCTTGCTCAAGGGCTCAATGGAGTAGGATTCCTTGTGGCAGTAACAGGATTAGAACTGGCAACCTACCAGATACCAGTGCAGATCATTAGCCTTCTACTCATGGAGTACACTGTTGACGTGACAAATCTTTGACTCCTTTTCTTTATTCTTCAGACCTCAGACAAGTTTGTATGGTCCAGAAAGTTCACAGACTTGAGTTCATTTGACGTTATGGCCACTTTCTTTATGCGTTTCTTAGTGCTATTTGTTCAACCACACGGAAAGGCCTAATATTAGTGTTTGTGCCAGAGAATGGCAGCATGTGGCGTGTACGTACATTAACATGTGCAATTAAGAGTTTCTCTCCCTTCTGTACAAGTGACACAAATGACCTCCTGAACGGTTTGGTTTGCTGTGATGTAAAGCTACATGCAGAAGTGGGATCACTACACTAACTTGAGAATCTTTCCACTTGCATACGTGTTTAATTAGCAGATATTTTTTCCCCCCTCAAGAATAATTTGAAAACCACGTCTCTTAGAAGTTGTGATGCTCTGATCGATTGGCTGGCGTTCTCCACCAAATGGCTTGACTGTTGATTAGCAAAATGGCAGATCGCAAAAAAAAAATATTTTTTAGGCTGTTTAGGACAGAGAGCACCCAAACATTGACATTCCTGTTAAGAAAAGTCAAGTAATAAGCGGAAAACTGGGAATCTGAGGAAGGAGAGACAAATGTGTTGTCCATCTAAACTTAGAGTGGGAGAAAAGGGGGGCCTGAATCTGACTCAGACAGCAATGGAGATGTGAATCCTGCACTGAAATTAAAGGAGAAGCTGCTTTGATAAGTTCAGAACTTCTCATTTTGTCCTAACGTGAAGTAGGATGCTCTGAGCTTCTGTCTGAACTAGAGGAGGAATGGACCATCTTCAAAATACAGTACAATGTGCGCTCACTGCATGATGAACGACAGGCCTGTTTGATTAAGAGCCGCTGTGTAAAGTTGTTCACCTTGTTACCCTTCTACTCTTCTTGGTAAACATTGTGGGAATGTTTTATTCAATTTGAATTTTGAGTTATAATGAAAACAAACCGTTTATTCTGTGCTTCATTCAGTTGGGTCCAGCTGCAGACTGCCCTGACCAGGGAGTCCCAAAAGCTCCAAAGCACTTTCAAAGACCAAGCCTCTAGGGAGGGAAAATACCGTCGAACCCGACAAGAACTTTTGAAAAATCTTTAAAAATAAAAGATTTACTTTAATCAAAAGGCACCGAAAACAGAAAGCTCAGAAAAGCTCACGTGAGTTGCCTGAAAAAGGAAGGCAGTCACAGTAAATG
The DNA here is from genome assembly GCF_016835505.1 of Polypterus senegalus. Lineage (NCBI taxonomy): Eukaryota > Metazoa > Chordata > Cladistia > Polypteriformes > Polypteridae > Polypterus > Polypterus senegalus. The sequence goes on along the minus strand of NC_053169.1, from coordinate 21,644,980 downwards.
AAGTCCCGATACGGAATCCAGAGGCGAAGTCAAAAACAAGCAGAGGTTCAAAAATCAATAAACACAGTCCCAATATAAAATTTAGAGACGTTGTTGAGAAACACAGCATAGGGTCGATAATCTGTGAAATCACAAGGCAAAAGCAAGAAACACTCTACTCCCTGGCGTGTTTGAAATGAATTCCCAGGAACTATGGAAGCCCTTCCCTTAAATAGGGTAGCGGGGGCTGTTTCTGGTGGTGATTGGCAGGTGGCCCCGCCCCTTGGGGAACAGCCGACAGAACGTAAGGGATATAACCTCGGCCTAATCCACTTACCCATAAATACAAAAAATAAAATGTTCGTAATAAGCAAAAGAAACATTAATCCAAATAAATAATACAAGAGAGATGACTTTGAACCCCAGCCAGGGGAGAAATGGTGGCTGAAACATAACTCAGACATCCACTGCTCCGCCATTCAGTAGCAGCCAATCGGATTGCAGGATTTTGTCACCTGGTTTACTTGACTTAAGTCAGATAAAACACAGCCCTAATATTAACCATAGTGTAACTAGGCCTTATTGCTGACATCTCATATAGAGCGACGGCCTCCTCAACGGAGTGGAGCTCTCGGGGTCTGCAGCTGGAGTCTACTTGAGAAAAAAATATTTGTATTTTTGTAAAAAGTGTGGTTTGATGATCACTGAAAAATAAGCCTAACTCTAACCCCTGTGGTCTGTAGTTTAACTGTAGAAATACCAAGGATAGCACAAACACATCAAGTATAGGCAAGGCTGGTCATGAAGGAACTTAGTGTAGAAACAGTTTTAAAAGAGGAGCGAAACAAAAAGAAAACAATAGGTGTCGGAATCGGCCAATTCTGATTACATGGAATCTGAGATTGGTATTGGCCCTAAATCTGCTCGGAGCATCCTGAGGAAGAGGAGAACATAATGGTGAGGAAGGAGTGGAAGCACTAAAGAATCGGAATGATAGTCAAGGGAAACTAAAATACTGTAAAACCTTTGAAACTCACAAATACCTTGCAATCATTCAGTAAGCTTCTATTAAACGCTCGACTTCATTTGTGCGAGCTCTGATTCCAGATGCAGTGATCTGGAGGCCTTTACTAGGAGCGCATGGACTGGTAAGTCTGTCTCAGAAGCATCCGAATGTGGATGAGATACCCAGCATTAAGAAACGTTCACTTTCTCATAAGGATCCATTTAACCCAAAACGCGGAACGTCTACAGAGCATCACCCCTCCGCTCCTTTCATCTCCACATTTTACTTTTTATGAGCCAGTGGCCGCCCTGTCTTGCAGCAGTGTAACACAATGGCAGCCATCTTCTAATGGGAGCACCCAGGGTGCTGTTAAACTGATATTTTGGATTCCGGCCTATCTGCTAATTAAAACTAAACAAATAGGGGTAGCTTTGCCTTAATAATAATAATACATTTTATTTATATAGAGCCTTTGTCTTCCCACAGAGTGCTTAGACGTCTAAAATGTCACTGTGAATATCGGGATTTGTACTCAAAGGCCCAGGCCTTCTCCCAGAATTTTAGTGGGCTAACTTTCACTGCATATTTCATTTCATATTTATTTATAAAGCACAACTAAAAGACAAGTGCTGCACAAACCAAACATCTAAACAAAATAAAAGAGAAGTGTAAAAAAGACACATTTTAAAAAGAACAAAATGACTATGAAAAATGACAAATGAAAGTAATAGAAGGAGGGAACCACCATCAGCTGAGAGCAACACAAAGACAGAACAGACAGCTCAACACATAGTCTTATAGAATACGTAAATGGGGGCTTACCTGTGTACTCTCAGGTGGTCTTCCACCCAAGTGTTAACTCTGCTTGGCTTTGGCGATTCGAGGTATTCAGGGTGGTGTGGCCATAAGCAAGATTTGCTCATCTTCAAAACTACAGACAAACAGCCAAAAACAAGGCCACCTTCATAATTGGGTAAGTGTCTGTGTGTCGGCTGCCATGTCTCTGTCTTTCTGGTCTGTATCTCTCTTCTCCTGGTCGCCCGCTTGAGGCTCCAGCTGCCCCGAGTTTGAGACTGTGTGCACAAATGGCCCAGTGCAATGCCTCCCTCCCTTTTGTCCCCTCCTTTTGAGACCTGTTAAAGTGAGGGGGGTCCCCTTTTTCAGAATGCCGTGTTCAGGTAGCTCCCCCTTCTGATGAGCTGCGCCTTATAACTCCTTTACCATCTTGACTTTCCTGCAGACTGGAGGGACGTCTCAACACCGACTCAGTGCCACAGGGATCGGTATGCTGTTTTCTGCTGGGACGTTTCTGTATGTGGCCACCATCCACGTCTTGCCAGAAATCAGCCACAGAGGCCACCGACAATCGCAACAACATCACCGTGGCTCTGGGGACTACGAGTATGGCGGTCTGGGCCTTTGGGAGAGCGTGATGCTTGTCGTTGGCAGTGGACTTCCTGTTTTGCTGTCGCTTGGACTACACGACTGAAGAGGTCTATTATTTTAAAGGGAAAGGGAGCTCGAACTCTCAGAGCTGGCAAAGCATTTCCAAAGGTGCTGGTTTTAATGGATGTGTCCTCCTCTGTGCTGCTGCTGCATCCTCCATCCATCCATTCACCTTGAAACATTCAGGACTTGTAGGCGGGCACTTATAGGAGTGACGGGGTCCTCACAGCAGCCTTGACTGGAGCCCTGATTAGCTACTGGCCTATGTGTCACAACGCCGTCACTTTTACTGCCTGCCTGGTTGCTCTGGTTAAGGGTCTGCAGTATTCTGCCCGTTCCTTCTTCTACTGAGGAGTCCAGTCCAGGCATGAACTGCAAAAGACTTAAGACTGCGGACGTTTATTTCCTGGTGGTAACTAAAGTGGTAAAGTTACAAATTTTTTTTTGTGGTTTTATTTATCATGTGATAAAAAGCAGTGGGGTCTACTTGTCAAATTAATCAACATACAGCAGTCTTTCGTACCCACTTGGTGGGTAGGTGACCACTGATGGTGGGGCAAACGCGTATTTACCACTCAGCCTTATAGTATCTTGTAATGCTGTGTTTTGACGTTACGTGAATCTGCTCTGATGCTTGGGACGTCTCACAAGCACATCACTGGAGGTTTGTATTTGATTTCAGGGCATCAGTTTGAGGCACACATTTGGCTGGCACTCTGAATTCTGATTGATTTCAAATGAAATGTCGCTACTGAACGACACACAGGAGCAAACATGCAGCTTCTCACATCCCAGCAGCTCATCGGTCCTTCACCATTTCTCTCTTTCTGGTCACTTAGCTTAAGTGTGTCAGTCTTCGGCTGACGTCTTTATCCAAGGCGACTTGCAACGTTTATGATACAATTGGTTCCATTTCCTTTGCTTGTATAATTGAAGCGCAGGCAGGTGACGTGACTTTCTCACGGTCACCTGGTGTCAGTAGTGGGATTTGAACCCACAGCCTTACAGTTTGCAGTCCGAAGCCTGACATTAGCCAACTATTAATAATTATTATTATGGAGTTGTACATTATCCAGCCTATGGAGTTATTTGCCTTCATAGTAAAATGTTAGCTAGGAAATTTAAATTGTGTTATTCTACATGGGAAGTTTTATTTTACTATTAAATCATCTGCTACACCATATTCTCTCCTATTTGTTAAAATCAAATATTCTTTAGACAATAACTAACTAACTAAATAAATAAATAAAACTGCCACAGGGCAGACCAAAACCTCATATATCTAGTTGTAGCCAACATGTTCATGTTTTGGCCATGAGCTGTCAGACTGAAGTTGCAGGCACACACAGTTCTTCAATTTCTATTTTAAAAGGTGATCATGACAAAGATGGGCCAGCGTCACTTGCTTCACCTGCATCACCAGCAGCCTGTGCCACTTTGTACATTTATTTTGAGGTCAAACAACCTCAGTTGTGGCCAGTGGGGGCGCTGATGAGCAGTCCCTCCGAATTCAAAATAAACCCCATAAGTGCAAAGACAATTAGGAGGAAAGTTACAGGAGGACATGAACGAAGAAAACCACAGGTCCGGTTGTCCTATTAGGCCTAACTAGATAGACAGATAGATAGGAAAGGCATTATATGATAGATGGGTAAATAGATATAAAAGGAACTATATGATAGACTTTATTTGTCCCCAAGGGGAAATTAGGACTTTACAGAAGCTCAAGGGAGAAAAAGAGAAATGCAGGTGTTGCTCTTTTCTTATCATGTGGGAGTCTGCCGTACCTTAAGGTCGCATTACTCAACATTTTCAGTCACACGGCAGCGGTCGTGTAGTGTGACATACCAGTGACCCACCCCAACAAATTCAAACAGGTTTGATTACATTAAGTCGCATGCAGGAGTGGGCTTGTGTGGGCGTGACAGCCAATAGCCAGGGTGTACAATGCATATAGTGCGGCTACAAGGAAAAGGGAACACCGGTGCTTTGGATGTGACAGTCAGAAGTGAGACTCGTCTGCATGATGTTGTGTGTTTTATATACCACAACAGAATGGTGAAAAAAAAAAACCAAAAAAAACAAAACACCCAAAATGGCTGAGATCGCAGCTGAACTCGACCGACCTATAAAGTCTTGGCACACGGGCACCGGCTCTGTCAGGCAGCACATTAATTAACTGTCAGAAAAAAAAGAGGATGAGCTCACAATATTTTTGAAACGTGAAACTGTGCTGGAAAAACCGTCACTTGGTCATCTAACTTGACATACCCTGTGATTTTTACTCGGGTGAAATATGACTGCTCAGGCAACGAGATGAGCAACTGCAGTCGTCAAGTGTGACATCCCCTCCGACTAGAAGCCGTGTAAATCAGCTTTACCCATCTTCCTGCCCTTTGTTAGTGAGGCTCCTTCCTGTCCAGTCCATGCTCATGTGGATGAAAGCATCTTTTCAATCCTGGGTAGAATTTGCTTCTGGAGTTTGGGTTGGCTTAGGGGAGCATGGTACCCACTGCCAGTGCACAATCCACCATGGCATCCTACTGCCCAGCACTTTGGAAACACCTGGCATCTGCCATTTCCCACAGTATATAAGTGATAATGTGTTATGTCTCTCTTTATTAAAATAAGCTACTAAATTAGCACACTTTCTACCAAATACAGTGTGCATCGACACTCACACTGACTAAACATCTTGGATATACAGAATTTGTGTGCCTTCAAATTTGGTTTTATTATACGTAGCATGCACACATTTTTAAGGTATTGCTTAACCTACAGATCAGGACATCTTAAACGTTTTTTCCTTGCTACCCAGTTTGCCTATTGCTTGTCTTGGCGACCCGTAACCGCCATGGAGCAGCAGCTGATCATTGGGCCGTTCCCCCAGACATCATCCGGAGATATTTGAAAATCGCTGCCCACTGTCATCTGGGGGCAGGCATGGGAGTTTAAGGGGATTCAGGTAATTCCACCTTTGTAAATCGCCGCTGACCGCCATCCTTGAAGAGTTGCTGACACTCCAGATCTCAGGTTGTTTGCTTCAGCCATGCATATCCCATAGTTTATCAACCCCTGCTCTAGATTTAACTTGGAGTTTTAAATTACCTACTGATGTTTTTTATTTGTTCAGCTTTCGTGAAAACTGCTCTACAAGTAAAGTATAATTAATAGATGCGAATCTTAAAGTTACATACTAGAGTTGAGTTACACCGTTGCCGGAATTTTCTGTGGGAGAGGAAATAATTTATACAGAACAGACAATTAGCCATTGAAATGCGACCCAGCAGGCGCTTGGCAGAGAGTGGCCAGCCACTAATAACCTGGCAGGTGTCGAATGCCACCTCTGACTGGCTGGCTGATGCCAACTGGAATTTTTAACCAGCTGCTTTTTATAGAAATAGGTGCTGCATAGACAGTGGCAGGACGAAGTGTGGAAATAAACGCATTTATGTATAACTTTGTCTTAAAACAATGTGGTTTGATCTTCATCTAAGTTACAATAAAGAAGAAGCACAATCTCTTTTAAATAATAACACACACACACACCCCATTGGATTATTCTTGTATGTATTGAATACAGTGGCATACAGAAGATGCAGCCACCTTATTTAAAATGTTTGTTACTGTGAATAGTTAAGTGAGCAGAAGATGAACTGATCACCACAAGACATCAATTTCAAGATGACACATTTCTTTACTATTTTAAGCAAGATTATATTTTTATTTCCATCATTCACAGGTACAGAATACCAAAAAAATGAATACAGCCATGTGGCATTAATGTAAATCTACAACAGAATGAGGAGGTTAGGATACAGCGCATTGCCGCACTCACCACATGACAAACCAACTCAAGGTCCCAGATTAGGACCCGAGTGCAGCCATGTGGCAGGTGACACCTCAGCACCACACTAGCTTAGATGGGGTGGGACACTGTGAGGTTTTTTTATGGTGGCTGGAGTGGCAATTCTGCCCCCAAGTTTTTCCCTACAGGTTCAAGGGTCTACATACAGGGCTGGTTGCAGATTAACGTCATACCCAGGATGGAGCAATTGCAGGTTAATGGCCTTGCTCAAGGTGCCCAACAGAGCAGAGTCCCTTTTGGCATTTACGGGATTTGAACTGGAAACCTTCCGATTGCCAGTGCAGATCCCTAGCCTTAGACTCACCACTCCGCCCGAGACAACAGAATGCCTTTTTAAAAAAAAAAGGGAAATCTGCCTTTTGGAAGGGTCCAGTCAGGCCCAAGACCTTAACCCAACAAGGATACCATGGAATGACCTCAAGGAAGCTGCTCACACCTGACATCCTAAAGCTTTGGTGCAGCTGAGGCAGTTCTGACAGGAAGAAGGGCCCAGAATTCCTTGTGAGCATTTTGCAGGCCTGATCCACAGCTACCTGAGGCTCGTTTGAGTTCCTGTTATCCTGAAATCCAAGTGTTCACACACTTTTTCCCCACACCACAGAGTGAATGTTTGACACGTGGGTTCAGTAAAGACGTGAGAGATTTTAGTTGTGTGGGTGTTATTAGACTAAGCGTATTGTGTTTTGTCTAGAGTTGTGACTTGGATGAAGATCAGATAACATCTTAGGACCAATTAACACAGACCACCAGGCCATTCCAGTCATTCACATACTTTTTCTTGCCGCTGGACTGATGGACTGCGCTGGACAGTTTGTTTCTGGAGTAAATTCTATTTCCCCCACTGCCCTCATAAGCACCTGGGATGGAGCAGGTAGAGAATACAAATGGGCAGCAAAGAGCCTGGGCCTGAGGCAGACAGCAGAGATGTTTGGGGTCTCTCTTTAATGCTTAGCTGAGACCCTCCATGCAGTGTTAAGGGACCTTTACTCTGCAATTTTTAAAAACTTGATGAGATTATTCTGTTTGGTTACATGCTCTTTCTTATAACAAGTATAAATCTGCTAGTATAATGTCATGGCTTAAGGGAGGCCAACCACGAGTATACATGTGGAAAAATTTCATTTACACGTAGAGCCCAAAAAAGACAAACACACTAAAATATAATCTGTTCATAACAAAAGAACACAGCGGTATTGTCGTATTACATGGGCTGTCATATTTCACCTGCCGTGATGCTTTAAATTTATTTAATATGAAACACTAAGTGCAATGATCCCATGCTGTAAAAGTGTCAGGTTTGTAAGACAGAAGTCCAATAAATTCTAATTAGACAGCCAAGAAATTGTAATTTTATCAGGAGGTGTCCATGACTGCAGCCTCATTACACAAATCAATTTTACCTGCGCGTCTTTATCCTTCATGGAAAATGTTAACAATTAGAAGGAGATTATAGGGGCCCAGTGTGTATCAGCCCCCCGGGGAAATACGCATTCAGTGAGCTTACGTGCTTTGAAAGAACTCACATCCTCAGTTATCTGGCACAGGAGGTAACGACACTAATGTGATTATTCCCAAACCCAAACCCCCCCCAGAGTCAGTCAGTTAAAAAAAAAAAAATCCAGCATTGTAAAAGTGAGACTGTGGAGCCTGTGCAAAAATATTTCTTTTTATGGAATTTCAAGAAATGATGCGTCTTATTCACAAGGATAAATATTATGGGGTCAAATAGAAAATGCAAAAAAACTGACATAACAAGTACAGTACTCTGGTCAGCAAGCGACTTTTATAAAAATGTAACAAGAAAGATGGACAACACGCAATCAAATAAATAAATACATGACATTCTCTTATTTGTATGCTGCTATGTCAGCTCTTACAGGTGGTAAGTGTGCGAGATGAGCTCTTCGCTGAGCTGCTCGGACTTAATCAGGCCTCGACAGCAGGACCCCACACACACACACACTCGACGGCACCCCTTCACTTCCTTTTCCCTTTCTTTTATCTGTGTCTTCTCATTACCGTGGCTTCCCATTCATTTCTTTAGGCCCTTAGCTTTGCACTTTCTTGTCATTACAGTAATTAAAAGTATTATTTTTATATTTGCATTCCTGCTCTTGTGACTGTGTGCCGTACTGTTAACAACGATGAAGACAAAACGGCTCATGGTTAAATTTCTGGTGAATTATTTGTTTTTCTTACACACACACAAATATGTAATAATGCTGGCTAAGCCTCTCAGTGGCTGTTACAAAATGACAGTTTCATTGAAAGGCAGGTAGCTGGTTTAAGTTTGTATTTTCACAAGTGTGCATTTGTCACTTCCATACAATTTAATGTTGTGTCTCTCGATGGCAAATGCCACAATAAGGTGCAAGGCACGTCTTTTCCATATTCTTGCCGCAGTCAGGGTCACATGGCGAGTGTGTGATTTTTATACAGCACCCTTCACAGCGGACACCATCCCACTCGATGTCTGAAAGTGGACAAGTGCGTGACATGGAATCCGGGAGAGAACAGGTGATGCCTTTTATTCAGAACACCCTCGATTGTCTCCTTATTTCTGCTTTTTGAAGCACTGGCAGCTCAGGGTCACACAAAGCACGTTGGTGGTGGGAACTGAACGAGTGACTTTGTGGAGTGACCAGAGGCCGCACTGTCAGGGCTCAGCAGAATTAGTAGCCAGCCTTCAGGAAGACTGAGATTTTTACAAATCAGAAGGAGTGATGCGCAGTACTGGGGGCATTTTTAGTCACGCCTTTATTTGGAATAACCTTTAGCCTGAAATGTGAGCAGATTCTATTTACACTTTATCCGTCCATCCATCTAACCCTAACCCTAAACCCACTTTATCCTGAGCAGGGTCCTGGAGAAGCTGAAGCCTATCCCAGCAAGCACTGGGCTCAAGGCAGGAACAATCCCTGGACAGGATGCCAGTCTTCACCAAATTTGATTTACTTGTCTCAGTCAGTGTAATTCTAAATGTGATTTCCATTAATTAACTACATTTCATTCCATACTGGGAACTTCTGATATATTTGAATCCAGTGCTTTCTGTTCCCAGTGCTGCTTCTAAGTGTTCTCCTTTCTGTAATGTTCAGGACTCCAGCATATGAGCCATTTAACTGTGTAAAGTGATATAAAATAATTATAAAAAAAGTGAATCTCCTGCTTCTGCAGGTCTGTGTTGCCTAAAATAGCTGTACGTTTAGATTTCCTTTAGTGAATATTCATGCCTGGGAATTTTATTTGTGCAATTCAGTGTATAAGGCCTGTATGCTGTATGTGTCGGATAACCGGAGGTTCTTCTGAATTCTTGTACAATGCTTAGGACTTGAGTTTATTATTTAAATATGTGCAGTGTGGCAGCGTGGTGTTTGTGTAATTAATTCATCACTTCTAATCTCAGTTCAGACCGAATCAAACTAAATTAACACAAGACGACTTTGATTTTTCAATCTTTTTTAGTATATGAAGAAAAATGTTAAATATTTAAACTTTTAATTATTCTGAAGACTATTGGTCGATTTTGCATTAAACTTACATTTTTATGTTTTTTTTTACTATATATGTTAATATATTAAGATTGTTTGTAATTATAATTGTCTCACTTTGTATACCGCAACGTTGATAATAATAATGTTGCACTAGGACCATGCAGCTGACGTTAGGTGTCTTTATTCTGAGGCTTGTTTGAATTTTTTCTGATCCAACTAGATACTCATTTCCCAATCTTCAGCCCACACTACTGCCTCCTCGCCTTCATATTCACACACACTTCTCTAGCAACTTCAAACACATTTCTATACCTTTAGGCTTCCTTCCTATCTGAGAGCCTCCTGTTGGCTCACATTATGAATGTTAAAGTTTAATGCAGATGCAGAACATAACTATGGGTACTCCATCTTTTCTAAAGTGTGATATGGATGCTATGGACTTAACTTATTCCAGTTTTTATCATTTTTCCATACTAAATATATTCTGTCCTCCAGAAACACGGTAGTAGGTGGTCATAGCATTTTCTTCCTCTGTCATTCTTTTCTTACACCTGCCATAAGAATATTTAATGGCTGTTCAGTTTGCCATATCTTTAATGAACCTTGGCAGCTACAGGTCAGGTTCAGGTCAGGTTGGGGAGCAGGCACCGGTACAGCACATTGCTGCACCCACCACACGACAAAACAGCTCAGGGATATGGTTGGAAACCCCCCCAGGCAGACACATAGTTCAGTCCCACCCTCTAGTAACACAGTACCGAAGGAATCCAGTCTTCATCTCAGGTCACTGGATAGCGTCCATGTCTCACAGCCAAATAAGCAAGACAGGAAGCACCAGGACTCTAAAGACTTGGACCTTCATCCTTTTGCATAGATATCGGGAGCGCCACACACCCCTTTCCAGCAACCTCATGACCCCCATACTCTCCCAATCCATCTACTGACTTCATAGAAAGAGTCACCAGAGACATGAATTTCACTGCCAAGGTAAGTAAATCTCTCAATGAGGTCCACACGCTCTCCTCAGACAGACACACTACTGATGGCAGTGCCTAAGAGGTCATTGAAGGCCTGGATCTTTGTTTTTTATCATGACACTCGCAAGCCCAGACATTCAGACTACAATGGATTCATAAAGTATTCACATCCTTTCACTTTTTTGTACTCTGTGATGTTGGAACCTTATGCTAAAATCGTTAACTTCATTTTTCTCCTCATCAAGCTACACTCAATACCCTGGATGACAAAGTGACAACTGGATTTTTAGATATGCTTGCAAATGCATTAAAAATAAAAACATAAAATATCCCATTGACACAAGTATTCAGACCCTTTGCTATGACACTTGAAATGTGGCTCAGGAGCATCCCATCCTATGGATCATCTTTGAGATGCTTCTACACTTTGTTTGGGGTCCATCTTTGGCCAATGCAGTTGACTGGACTGATGACACTGGTCAACATGTCTTTCACCAGTACTTTAGCAAAATGTCACTTGCTGACTCGAAATCTGAAAACCGTTTTCATCAAGCATGTCCCGTTTTGTTTAGTTATGATTCTCCAGGTCTTGGACAACTAGGGTGACTGGACAGTAAAGGTGGATAACCATTTTGATAAATATCGGTAATTCCACTAGGGATGCCATTTAGATAAAATAATTTGCCTCACGTTACTAGCAGCTGTGAGTTGTTTATCTTGTCATTATTAATTTCATTTAAAAACTTAATTTTTAATTAGCAGAAAAAAATATGTGTTACTGATTACCCAGTGACTCTAAAGCGGTGTTTCCCAAACTCGGTCCTGGGGGCACACTGTGGCTGCAGGTTTTTGTTCCAACCAGCTTTTGTTTTTAATTGGACTCCTGGGCTAGTTAAGTAATGTGTTATTTCCCAAGTTCTGTGTTTTGGGAACAATATAGAAATTAGAAAACTAAGTTTGGTAAAAAAAAAAATATATATAGGGTATATTGGTATATTAAAATGTACCAAGCAGTTATATAGGAATAATGTATTTTTTTCTTTTTAAAAATATTTTCATCTTGACTTTCATTCTACTTTTCCAGGTGATCTAATTGTTTATTGAATCCATTATTTACTAATTATGGGTTTGATGCTAAAGTACTTGCAGCCTTTGATTGTTCAGTGTTGTTTGCCAGCGTGTCTGCTTTGCTCATTTTTTTAATTGTCATTATTAAGATACAACGAAGGGGAAAAACTGTACAGAGAAAGGGCAAAATAGAATGAAATCTACAAAAGAGAGTTAAACATTTAAATCTATAGAAAAAGCAGAAATATTTCTAAATATCTTATGAATCAAAAAATCATGCTGCTGTGCTTTTCTAAATGTAGAATAAGAGAAAAAACAGCTAATTAATTGAGCTCAGTGTTATTAAGTGTTGTCACTGATTAGGAATCTGGTTGTAACAAAAATCTGCAGCCATAGGGGGTCCCCAAGACTGAGTTTGGGAAACACCAATGTAAAGCATAATGACACAACTCAGAAGTGATGGTGCAATGGGTAGAGGTTTTACTGTTAAACATAACATTGCATTTCAGGACATTTCGCTTGTAAAATTCTCCATTACTTTGAACATTTTGTCAAGGCGATGGCCAGACACAGCGCTGCGTTTCAGCATTTATGAAATAAGTTTGGTCTCATGAAAAGTGAAGTCAAAATTAAGGAAGGTGTTTTTGTTGCTCCCGATATCTGTGAACTGATGCTTGACAATGAGTTAAAAATAAAACTGAAACCCACTGAATCAGCAGAATGGGAAACATACGTGCTGGTTGTCCAGAATTTTCTTGGTAGTCACATAGCAGAGAGTTATGCTGAGCTTGTGGTGGACCTACTGAAAGTGTATCAGCTTATGGGAGCCAAAATGTCAGTGAAGATGCCATTTTTTACATTCTCGTCTCGACTTTATTCCACCAAATCTAAACGATGTCAGCGATGAGCATGGGGAAGATTTCATCGAGATATAAAGGTGATAGAAAATTTACTCTGAGCACGATGGGTGACTACTGTTGGTTCTTGCAAAGAGAGGCGGATGTGCAGTACAAGCACAAAAGCCTCAGACATTTTTGAGCACGTTGACTTCACTTTTATATTGAGGTCAATTGCCAAACGTGTTTTATCGTCTTCTGGTTTGTTGTCAATCAAAACAATTTTGGTAGGACACAGTTCAAACTCTAGATACTGTGTTGATACTTTATATTTATATTCAAAAGTCAAATATGTGTATCTCAAAAACCTGCCATGCTAGCTTAAGTCTGATTTCATAAAGGTAAAAAAACTTAATAAACAGCTGGTCTGAAGTTCTCAGTAGCAAACAAAATATATTTTTTGTAGGCCAGTGTTAGGAAAGGCACACACCTGTCTATAGAAGGTGCTACAGATCCAAGCAAAAAAAAGCATTTCATTAGGTCAAAGGGATTACCTGCAGAGCGTAGATACAGGATTGTGTCATGGCACAGGTCTGCCATAAACGGTTGGAAGCATTTAAGTTTTCCAAGAACACAAGTAGCCTCCTTAATTCTTAAATGGAGTAAGTCTGAACCAACCACATCTCTTCCTAGAGCTGGGCACTTAATGGGAGTCTGGCCCTGGTAAGAGAGGCAACCAAGAACCCAATGGTCACTCTGGCTGAGCTTTGGACAACCTGTGTTGAGACTGGATAAACTTTCAGAAGGACAACAATCACTGTAATACTCCACTAACCTGGGATTTATTAAGACACTTATAAAGACACACTGAAGCCCACTTGGAGCTTGCAAAAGATGCACCGAAAGAACCCCTATGAGAAACAATTTTCTGGTCCGAGGAAACCAGGCACTGCTCATCACTCCAGTGCTGAAGCATGGTGGTAGCATCATCATGCTGTGGGGTTGTTTTTCAGTGGCAGTGTCTAGGAGATGACTAGATGTGTTTGGAGCAAAGTAAAAAGAATTTAATGAAAACCTGTGCCAGAGCACTATGGACCTTAAGTTCACCTTCCAACAAGACAATGATGCTAAGCACAAGGCAAAGACAGCACAGGTGTGTCTTAGGGACAACTCTGGGAATGTCTTTGAGTTCTCCAGCCAGAGAGCAAACTTGAACCCAATCAAACATCAGTGGAGAGACCCGAAAATACAGGAGCTGTCCACAGACAATCTCCATACAGCCTGGACAGCTTGAGAGGATCTGCAGAGAAGAAAAGAACGGCAGAAATGGCCAGGTGTGTGAAGTGTGCCATGTCAGACCAAAGAAAACTCCAGGCTGGAATCACTGCCAAAGGGATTTCAACAAAGTAGTGAGTAAAGGGTCTGGATACTTGTGTCAATGGGATATTTCAGTTTTTCATTTTTCATACATTTGCAAAAAAAATTCTAAAAATCACATTTTTGCTTGGTCATTCTGGGGTATTGAGTGAGGTTTGATGGGGGAGGGGATTAATTTAAACAATTTTAGCATCAGTCTGCAATATAAAAAACTGTAAAAAATGAAGGGGTCTGAATACTTCCTGAAGGGACTGTAAATGACTTACCACATAAAGAGTCAGTGAACGAAGAGAGGAACAGCAGGCTTCATTTTATCTCATGTCGATTAGTCAGCGTTTCATATGCCTCTGTCCTGCCTGGTAGTCCCTGGGATTTCTTTCTCTACTGGTGAGACTTTGAGAGGAGAGAAGAGGACAGACAGCAAAGTGTTATTTCGCCACCTGGCAAACAAAAATATGTATTGGATGGTTGGCATCTAAAATGCCTAAAGTCCATGTTAGGATAACAAGGAATGGATGTGTGCAATGGAGGGGTCGGTTATCCCACTACCACTAAGGTTACCATACTGCAGAGGTGCTCCTTGCTAGAATCAACAATGACCCCGGTCAACTACAGCACAGAAACTGCATGGTCCAGAATCTTGAAGGTGGTCCTGTCTGCATCATCTAAGGCATAATTTGAGATGCTGTGTAAATATACATGAAGTTTAACCAAATGTTTTCATACCTTTAAGGATTTCTTTTAAACATTAACCTTTCACCACACTCTTAACATCACCCTCCACAAGATTTTACTCCATATATTGTTTTCTTTTAGTCAAGAAATTGATGTGGGCATGGAGAACTTCAGCAGAATGAGAATTACTAGTAAGCTGTTTAATTTAGACTGGTAATAGCAAAGTGAGTGGCTTAAATACACCGTGACATTCTGGGGCAAAGCAAAGTATCTGAATAAAGCTGAACAGGAATGAAGGGGAGCAGACAAGGATGTAATTGAATCTGGCAAGTATTTTAACACAAATCAAGAAGAAATGTCTAAGTAACGGGGCAAAAAAAGTGAAAATGGGAAAAAAAAAAAAAATACACGCACAAAGAATACCTAATAGAACTGAGCGAATGTACAAGGACCAGCCATTCAGAAGAGTCTGTTTATTATGCTGAGGTAACCGCTTAACAGTCAAAAGTGACTGCAGGGTGACTGTCACTGCCTGGCAGCAGCACTTGACAATGTTTGAGGTTAAGTGTACAAAAGGTGTGGAAGAACATGAGAAGAACCACGTCAACCAAATCAGACTTATGTGCTAATACAAGGTGTGTCTTATTTTAAAGAACTTTCAAGATTTTTTTTTTTTTTTAACTCATGCTATGCATTTGTCTTTTATTCTCAACTGGTTCAAGTCTCAGTTTCACCAGTAATGGATTTTTATTATTTATTTGTCGGACACCTTTCTACAAGTTGACTTACAACATTTGAGATACGATGATTTACATTTATTTTTGGTTTTCCAATTGGAGCACAGGCAGGTGAAATAACTTGCTCACAGTCACAAAGGGTCAGGTGCAGGATCTGAATCCACCACCTCAGGGTCTGAAGTCCAAAGCTTTAACCACAACACCACACTACATACACAAACAGACAGTCAGATGGAACTGACCAGGTAGTGCTGGTCAAAGCTAAAGCATTGCATCCATTAAAAGGCACGTGCATGGCTCATTTTTACAGAATGTCTACAAATCTACAGTATATGGTGTATACGGTAACTTACTTTAACATTCTTACCTGTTTTGCCCTTTTCTTAGGTGGACTCTGAAAATTTTCCTAATACAAAATTATACCATCTCCTTCAAACATTCAGCACTTTTTGTAGTGTGAGGTTTATCAAACATTTTCACATCATGAGTTGCAATAAGGCCGATTGCCAAGCCAGTGCATTATGTGGATTTTTCAAAGCCTTTTTTATATTAAACTGGAGTAGGAAAAAAATGTAGGTCTCTCATACATACTTGGCACACCAAATTGAGTCCAAGAAGACAGAAAGCCTTTCATGGTGAGGCTGAGTTGTGCTGGCAACAATTCAGATCTCAGGCTTACAACAGTAACTTCTTTCACGTCACCAGAGGAACCCTGCAGTTAGATTTAATGGGCTTATTATTCAGGGGATGATGGAAGAGCAACTACTGCCACTTTGGCTTTTTCATCAATGCAGGAGGCCAAAGGGGATGACTGGATTAACTCTGATAATTCCTTAGAACCTCCAAACTATCCGTGTATGTTGCTGCTCTTCAGTTTAACATCACATAGTGAATTAATAAGGAAATCTTGTGCAGTGTGTCTTGAACTCAAAGTGGACAGTAAAGCAAGATTTAATTTCTTGAAATGTTGCATATAATAAATAATATGTCAAGCCTTTTATTACTATTTATATTCATTTTGATGCTTTTACTTTAGGCACTCCCTACATTATGAATGCTTACTTATTTTTCCAGTGTCTCTAAAACTGAAGGAAATCCGTAACATGTGACTCATTCAGGATCCCTTGCTAGTTAAGATTTAAACCAAAAAAAACTGTAGTTTACATTTCAGCATTTTCATTATACAAGTGTCTCTGATATGTCACTACACAAAGAACAATATGAATTTCTTACACAGTTCCTTTCTATAACAAACAATCATCCTGCGGTGCTTACAAGTCCAGCGCTAAAATATAAAAATA
This sequence comes from Polypterus senegalus, assembly GCF_016835505.1. Lineage (NCBI taxonomy): Eukaryota > Metazoa > Chordata > Cladistia > Polypteriformes > Polypteridae > Polypterus > Polypterus senegalus. The sequence goes on along the minus strand of NC_053169.1, from coordinate 21,628,216 downwards.
AAAAAAATAAATAAAAAAACTCTGTGAGGTTAAGTGACTCGCTGAGAGTATCACTGCAATGGTGGTAGGGATTAGTCCTTTTTAAATTGTATTAAAATCAAATAACATTCCTAACACAGGGTCACGGGGGTCTGCTGGAGCCAATCCCAGCCAACACAGGGCGCAAGGCAAGAACAAATCCCTGGCAGGGCGCCAACCCATCACAGGACACACACACACCAAGTACACACAAGGGACAATTTAGGATCGCCAATACACATAACCTGCATGTCTTTTCATACAAATAACTCCATCCATCCATCCATTTTCCAACCCGCAAATAACTCAAGTTTTACAAAAAAAGGTTCAAAATAAATCAACCCCCACCCTTGAGAAAGAGAGCTAGGCCAGCAGAGTAAAACTTGAAGCTAGTGAAAAAAAAAAAAAAAATTAATAAATGAATAAAAAGAGGGGAGAGAACCTGCTTCCTCAATTTAAATTCTTATTCTAAAATGTTATTTATCAGGTCCTGCCAGGTTTTGAAAACGTTTTGTACAGGTTCTCTAAGTGAGAATTTGATTTTTTCCAATGTCAGATAGTACAGTATATAACATCAGTTACTCACTGACTTAGAATAGGAGAGTTAGGGTTCTTCCAGTTAAGTAAGATAAGTCTGTGTGCCAGTAGTGTAGTAAAGGCAATCACAGTTTATTTGTCCTTCTCCACTTTAAGCCCATCTGAAGTACCCCAAACACAGCTGTTAGTGGATTAGGAGGGACTGTGACACCAAGGCTCTCTGAAAGGCATTTAGTCCAGCAGCCTTTAACTTTTCAGTCTAACACTTCAGCCCAGTCATTCTCAAGTTCAGTCCTGGAAAGCCCCCTATGGCTGCAGGTTTTTATCCCATTTTCGTTCTTTATCTAGACTCCTACATTAATTAAACAAACCGAATCTTCTTTTTTTTTGCATAAATCCAGAAATTACAGATTGATTATTCTGAATTTTGACTAAATAAAGTAGGAATTGAAAAAAAATATATATTTTTGGCTTTTCAGTATTTTGTTATTTTCTAGTTATTTATGCCATAAAATAGCTGCCTTTTAGTAGCTGGTATCATGCAACCTGGTGTCTGCTATGTTTCTCATTAATTGTCAGTATTTGGATACAATTAAGAGGACAAACTCCACAGAAAAGATGAATTAAAAAGAAAATGACAGAGTTAAGCTTCTAAAGATATGGCAAATAGCAAATGCTTTCATTTCATATAAATGTAAACGTACGACTAATGCATATTTCTGAATGTCAAATAGAAAAATAAGTAAAAACAGCAGGTAATTAAACAATGAGATCAATCAAAGATTAAAACAACTCACTGACTGGCTGGGGTAATAAAAAGCCTGTAGCCACAGGGTCCCCATCAACGTGGACTGAACTTGAGAACCACTGTTTTTAGGCCCACTGCTAACACCAGGAAACCTTTAGGAAAGGAGAACAGAAGCAGTGAGCATGGCAACAGTCTTTCAAAGCGAACTAGGTAACAGCTAACTGAACAACATATTTACAAAAAGTGAAAGCTTTAAAATGCTAGAGTAGAATTTCAGATTTTTCACAGGATTAAAATGGACTATTGTTTAGATTTTGTCCTTGAGAAAATTGTTACTATGCCTTAACAATGCCAAAGTAAGTGGCCTGACTTACCTGAAAAGAAGGTTATTCAAAGCTGGCGTTAACTTGCACTTACATTTCCCAGAGTTCAGCTGACTAGAGATTTGAGTCAGGAGTGTGTCCATAGACTTTTCTTTTGTGAGATGGACTGTCTTACTCCTTTCAGGCCTTCTCCCCTTATTATAAATTGATGGGATTTTACCTGCTGCTTCCCTGACTCATTTTCACTTCATCTGTAGTGCCATCTAATGGACAGTTAAAGTAAACAAATTCTGCTTTTAAGATTTTAAAATATACATTTTAATTTCCATATTTTAAAATATTCAAATAGTACAAATTCACATATTATATACGAAACATACCATTTACCAATAATTTAAAAATATTTATACCTTGTCTGCAACATATTACATAAAGTCTTCTTGTCAGTCCAACCCTGAGATCAGGAAGATATTATCAGGATATTGAGAATTTTACATAGTTCTCTTCACCATTATGACATTTTGACTTCAAAACACAAAATCCTACTCTTTGCAGGAATGCATTTTACAAGAAGAATTCCAGACACACAACACTTTCAAGAATCTGATGTCCAGTGAAGAGAAGACTCACTACTCACACCCAGACTGTCCTTTCATCCCATTCACTCCGTTCTTCTGGCATCATCACATGGAGCTTAGAAGCTGCCTGGACCTGTTTTCAGGGTTGAACTAGTCGTACAATCTCGTTCATGAAAACATGAAATTAGAAAAAGGCCACCTAAAGTTACAAATGATAAAGTGTCATACAGTACATGCCACAGTAAATATTGAGAATGTCAAGAACATCTCATGCCCTAATTCAATAATAAAATAATGCCATAAAACTTTGTATCTTACACCTTATTAATGAATAATACAAAAATACAATTATCACACACAATTCAAATAAATCATAATTACCTTGATAACTCACTGATAAAAGAATATCTATCAAAATTGTAAAACTTAAATGTTGTAACAATATATACAGAAATGAATATAAAAATGATAATGAAAATGCCATGTTTAAATAACATAACATTCTTCAACCCACTTCATTTAATTCAGGGTCAAGAGCACCAGAGTCCACAGCAGGGCCCACTCGAACACATAACCGCACCACACACGGACAATCTGGAATCTACAATTAACCCAATACGCATATTTTTGGGCATGTGGGAAGAAAACCCATGCAACCACGAGGTGAACGTGCAATCTCCACATGATCAATATCCAGGCGTGAGGTTTGAACCCAGGATGCTGGATCCACAAGGCAGCCAAACTGCAAGTTGAATTACTTTTGTAGAAATCTCAACTCAGATACATTATTTTCAATATAAAATCATTCATTTTGCCACTGGAAGTGTCATTCATATTTCAGGTAGTGCATCACTATGGTGGCTAGAACTACAGCATTAACATAAGAAGTTAACAAAAGACAAGAGACCATTCACTACATTCAGCTTGCTTGGTTAGCGAAAAGCATCACTGTCCTAATCTTTCATCCAGATACATTTCTTATGTTTGTCAAAATGTAGGTGAAAAAAGAAAGTATTCGTACACACAGCAGGAAAAACTGCCTTACAGAGCTGTCAAATAGTTTTGATAATAGCATAATGGCTGTCACCTTGCAGACTACTTGAATCACCAGTACTTTAAAGAGGAAACTTTCACAGACAGGCCAGAATCAAATGATTTGAATGCATCACTGAAGAAGCCAAAAAAGCTTAAATTCATTAAAAAAAATAAAAATAAAAAAACTACATACACTGCCAGTCAACAGCCAGAAATGTTCATGTTTTTGGTAGAAATTGTATTTTTTTTATCAAGATACCAGTGAAGCGTCAAGCAAAATGATTCCTTTTATTGGCTAACTAAAAAGATTACAATATACGAGCTTTCGAGGCAACTCAGGCCCCTTCTGCATTACATTACATCTCGCCTGAAGAAGGGGCCTGAGTTGCCTCGAAAGCTCGTATATTGTAATCTTTTTAGTTAGCCAATAAAAGGTGTCATTTTGCTTGACTTTTCACTACATTCACAATGGCTAACACGGTACAACACCCTAGTACTCAAGATACCAGTAAATTGATCTACAACTACAATCAAGACATTACTAGTATTGCTAATGATTATTATTGGTTGAAATTACTGCTTTCTTAATTTATTATTCACATATTGCTGAAAAGCCCCATTTTCAGCAGCCATTCCTTCTGGGTCCTACTAGTCAACTCCCTTATCTTATTCTTAATTTGTCATGTATAAAGACTGATTGATTATTAGAGAAACTTTTATAATTGCATTAGCACTGTTAAAACTTTTTATTTCGTTCACTTGGGTTGCAAGGTACTGGCATTCCTAAAGTTCAGTTCTAGGTTCAAAAATGGCAAAATGTAACATCCTTCTTAAGAAGCGTGTCAACAGAGTAACTGGATTCAGGAGTGCTCTGCAATCAAAAGGGTTTTTCTAGTAAAAAATTGGCAATTAAGTATGGCTAATTAAGGATGTGCTAAGGGAGTTTACTATACATATTGAAAATGTGGCTTTACTGTCATATATGAATTCAACCTTAAAAAAAAATCAGTCGTTTCAAGCAGTAATAGCCATTAGAAATACTAGTAATGTATTGACTATAATTTTTAAATCAATTTAATGGTATCTTGATAAAAAAAGGTATCCATTTCTAAGAAAAACATGAAAACTTCTGGATGTGTGTAAACTTTGGACTGGTAGTGTACATTAATAATAAAACAAAATAGGAAAAATAACTTGATAGGAGCCCTTCTTGACAGAATGAAAAAATGTTCAAATATAAAAACGAAGGACATAACAAATGGTAGGCAATCTCATGTTTTACAATTTGTGTTTGGCTCTATAAAGTGATTACTTTTTATTCTAAAATGGGATTACATGTACATTAGACACTCCACTTTGCCCTCTAGCTAAGGTTTTTACTTTGCTCTTAAATACTGGAAAACTGATAACAGTTTGTTACAGAAAATAAACGCCTTGCAATTTTCAGTTTAGCAAGCCATTTTTTTTGCTCATTTACATAGTCATTATTTTGGCCTATTTATTTTCAAGATGAAAAATAAATCCAGAGACAACCTCTCAGCTTATGAGCCTTATTCAAGCGTATAGATGAGAAAAGGTGCAAGGTTTGTGGTCCTGTGCAAGACCAGGGGATAAACTATGGAATGGGAGGTAACAACAAAAGGCTGCTGCTAAAGAGGAAATAAAAAATACTTAAGTCAAAAGGTCTATTTCAGGGCTGGAGTAATGCATGAACAGAACTTTTCAGTTAAGATTGTTAAATTCACTGAACATGGCACTGGAGAGTTGTTGCATCTTGATTAGCACTTGCAAGTATGAATTTCACTGTACTCTGCACAATGGTAACCCTAGGAACAAAATTTTCAAATATGTTCATCTAAAGTATATAAAACAGTAATTACACCAGTATTGCTATATGAATCAGAAATCTGGGCATTTAAAAATGTGTATGAAAGGAAACTGCAAGCTACAGAAATTAGGCTGTTGAGATGGATGTGTGTAGTAACAAAGTCTGATGAGATCAGGAACGAGACAACAAGAGGTACAGCTAAAGTTGGGGAAATCTCTCAACAAAATACAGGAATGAAGGTTAAAATTGTGTAGGGATTTCATGAGAACAATGTGGGGAGAGAAATCGTGAACATGGAGGTGTCAGGACAGAGGAGAAGAGGACAGCCAAAGAGAAAGCTGGCAGACTGAGTGAAAGGGGGAGTGTAAGGGATAAAGGGGTGTCAGGCGAGTGTACAACAGATGAGAGTGGAGGAGGCTGGTCCACTGGTCCAATATTGTGTCCCCACATGAAAGAAGAAAAAGCTTTAGAATGAAGCAGTTTAACAGCCTCCGTTTCCCCTTTAATATTCGTCTTTGAATACTTGTGACAGAACACACAGAGTTTGTGAAATGTGTTACAATAAGTAGGCTTGGAGAGGTTCAGGAGTCTAATGGTTTGGAGATCTCAGATTATTTCATCAAACATGTCAGGGGCACCAAGAGCTACTGACAGCCAAAGTCAGAGTAATGGATGAGATAGCCTTTGTACTGTGCACATGATTTTGCTTGTTATTGCAGTTTATTGTAGAATTCTGCCTATAATGGAAACCATAATTTGTGTCCTAGAGACATCAAACATCAGTAGGTTGTGACCGCATACATATACATAATTTCTTATGAAGGGGCAAATGCACTCAAGCCTTAACACGTTTGATGTCTACTATTACTAATCTTGCACATTGTGGTTTAATGTTTCATCAAAGCCTTGCTTTTAAAAGGAAATATCAACTACCTTATACATGTACTGATACCAATCATGACAAAGCTGTAAATATGAACTGAAGGCAACACTACAGGTCTGTGCATTACAAAATCCAGATCATCCTAAAGAAAAAGAAAATTAACACACCGTTGAGTGTCGCTACCAATAGTCTGAACACAATGCATGATTACTGAAATCTGACGTCTCCCATGTATCACAGCTGCAATGTCAAGGTGTCTGAATTTATACAGACTGGTTTGAAATCAACCAGTAGACAAAACATGTCCGTTGCACTCTTTGCATTCCTTACAAAAACATCATCAAATACGAAGTAGAAAACACTGAAATAGCAATGGAGGTTTTTGGTCAAGTAATTACAAGGTGTCAAGGAATGCAGAAGTCACTGATTTTTAGTAAACATTATTAAGCAAATACACACAGCCAGTAAACTGATGGCAAACACAGTTTTGTTTTTCTCTCACTGTTGGCCTCTTTAAAGATCCTATATATAGGATTGAGCTTTCAAAGGATTTCTATTTGAAGCTTGGTTCAGGATGGCTGTCAGCTGACAGCTTGCTGATGTTTCACAGTTTTGTTCTAGTGAGACTTGCACGCAGCTGGGCCTCCAAAGCCATCTGGTCAAAGGAGCGACTGTTAATCTGCTCCCTTACCTTCTCCCTCATTTGGAACGAGGCTCTGGCCACTTTGCGGGACTCTTCTATGGTGGCCTCTTTCTCTCGCAGGATCTGTTCACTCTTTTTATCCTTCTTTTCAATGACCCCTTTCACCTCTAGCCGGTGCAGTTCCTCCTCCTCTTCCAGCTTCTGTTTCAAAAGGTGGTGAGACCGCTCCTTCTCTTGGTTGACTTTTCTGGCATTCATGGCTTTCTGGCGCACCTTTTCATCTACAGAGTCAAGTGCTTGCTGAATCTTTTTGTCTTTCTCAAGAGCAAGACTGGTCTTGTGCTTTCTCTGTTCGTCCTCGAGTTTCTCCGCTCGGATCTTGGCCAAAATGGTTTGCTTCTCCTCGCGGATGGCCTTTTCTTGGACCATTTTCTCCTTTTCTGCCACCAGTCGTTTGTAATTCTTTTGGGATTTAAGCAGCTTCTTCTCCAAGGCCATCTTCAAGAGAAGCTCCTCTGCTTTCATTTGATTGTCAACTTCCCTTTTGAGAAGCTGGTGTTTCAGTTTATGATGCTCATTTTCTTGTTGCAGTTTCTTTCTCTGTCGCATTTCCCTTAATAGTTTACTCTGGGAGGCAAGAAACATTTTTTCCTGTGCCACTACGCTCTGCATCTCTCTGGTCTGCTGCTCCAATCGGTCTTTCTCTTTCAACATCTCCTCTTGGTTGCGTTTTTTACATTCTGCTTCATACCGGGTCAGTTCGAGTTTGCCAAGTCGCCTGGACTCCTGCTCTTCAGCCAGCTTCCTCCACTTTTCTTCTTGAATCTCAACCTCTCGTTTTCGCATCTGAATCAGATACTCCTCTTCCTGCTTAATCCTGCTTTTGCGAAAGTCGAGATCTCGTTGCCACTTCTCCATATTGTGGCCAAGCTGTTGCCTCCTCTGCTTTTCCAGCCTCATCTTCTGAAGCTTTTCCTTCTTCTTGCCTTCCTCCCATGCCTGCTCAGCCGTGCGTCTTAGCTGTTGACGAGACTTTTCCTCCTCGTGTTTGGCCAACATCAGAGCAGCAATTTTGCGATCCCTCTCTGGGACAGATACACTGGTGTCTTTCCTGACTTCCCTCAATAGTTTCTCCATCGTTCTTTCAGTTTCCAATGAATGGGTCAAATCACCCAGACTGTAACTCTTGCCTGTATAAACTTGAAAATCAATACCTTTTCCATCAGTTTTGGAAATCTTTTTTTCTTTGTATCCGACTGCACCGTTCATTTCTAAATGATCTGCAGTGTCTCTTCTCTGACTGATGGTCTTACCGACACTTACAGGCCAATCGCCATTAGGGGTCTGCTTTTTGGTGGCTCCCGACCCGTCGGAGGTCTTGACCTGGCTCAAAGAGCACACCGCGACAGAATCTGGAGCCCTCCTGTCTTTTGCCTCCGCGATGATTCTCAATCTCTCCTCACGGCACTCGCGTAGTTTTCGCCGCCGCCCCTTTTCGTGTACCTCGTAGAGTTCAGTGATGACCCGCAGTGGAGTGTCCGGGTTCTCCTCCACGAACTCCGACAGCGGCTTGTGCAGAAGTTCGACGGGCCTGACACCGTGGCGGGCGCAGGCCTCAAGGGAGCGGGGGCTCGTGAGGACGTAGCGGCTGCCCTCCGCTTCCGTCGACTCAAAATTGTACAGATCCAAATGCAGCATTGGAGACACGAAGGGATCTGCTTCCATGTCGTTGGGTGTCCGCTGCCTCCCGCCGCTTTGCCCGCCACACAGATGCAAGCACTCCAGATGAAGCAGGCGTCTATCCTGTGTTGAATTTTTTTTTTCTTAAACAAAAACTAGTAAATCTCCTAGTATCATTCTTTTATATTTAACCGTTCTCTAAAAAGCTGCAAAGAAAACAAAACCATTTCCAGAAAACCGTTGACTGGAACTGCTTAGCTGCACACCGTTTCCTAACTGTTAACTGTCAGGCGGTCTTCTTAACAGTCACCAGCACTCTGTTTACAGTCGAGGCGGCGCGTGCAGACGCGGGCTCGGTGACCACGGGAAACCAACAACGAGAGCGCACACGTCCGGCTGGCAAGAGCGGCACGAGCAGAAAAAAAAGCGCCGCAAAAACCGACAGCGCCATCTGCTGTCCTAACAGGTCGACATCCTCATTTGCTTTTGATAACCAGCCCGGCCCGTGCAGAGACGGTCCTCCAAAATTCGAAGAAGAGAATGAGGCGAAGAGCAGCAGCGCACAACATCTGCAAATGTGTCGGCGTTTGTGCTTCCACCAGAGGCGATTCTAGGGACTCCTTGGAACGCTGCAACTCACCCTCCCTCGAGTCCCGACAAGGTAAAATGTATTACAAGTGTTTCAGCCCAAAGTCTAAATAAGATCAACGGGGAGAATTTAATAAATACAGATCCTTCATTTTAAATTAGTGAAAAAATAAATGCTAAAAGTAAAACACCACAATAAATACAATATTTGTGTAGAAAGTAGAAAAACTAATAATAGAATAAGTTAAATGTTAAAAATCTAAATATATAAAAAGCAAATAACATGCAAATAAATGTAAGGTGTGCATTTGTATTAAAAATAAATTCAGATTGCACATCATAACATTTAAAAAAATAAAAAGTGAACACAGTAAAAATTTTAAAAACAAAAATAGCTGTTAAAAGTATTAATGTAACTTTCAAAATCACTGTTTGCAGGCTTTGGATACATCGAAGGCAGCCCCCTGAGCCACTACATCCCCCAGGTCCAGAAACCTCCAGAGATGTCTTTCTAATAGAGCTCAGGCTGAAAGTCTCTCCTGACAAGTCTTACATCTCAGGTAAGATTTAAACTGTGTTAAAGTTGAAAAGTTTCTAACACCAGAGGTGACTCCGTGTTGACTGCTTAGTCCCCTGTCCCACTGTTACCCATCACCCTATGGGTGAACTGGTGCTGTTGATTTTGACCCACTCACTGACTACAGTGGGGTCTGGAGAGACTGAAACCGAATCAGAAAGCCCCAAAAATCTAAACAAACCGAGTCAGTCCAAATATTTCTTCAAGCACATAATGATTTATAAAATTGGTTTTGATTACATTTAATGTTGCTAGAAAAAGTTGTGTTCTTGTAGTTGAGACTGGGGTCCCCCTTAAAGAGGGGTTCCTGATTGTGTTGTTGTGTGTTGATGCTATGCTTCAAGGAGTTTCCTGAGCATTTGTTGTTGTAATTCCGATATGTAAATGGGTGGACTTGGGGGTCGTCCCACTCTCCCAGTTCAGGGAATTACCTGTCTTGCCTACACTGCCTCGGGTTCCAACACCACTCAGTATTTCAAGTCAAGTGGTTTTATTGTCATACCATCCACACACACAGTATTGCTGCCAGCAGTAGCACGAAATAAAGCTGCCCGGGAATGCGGAGTAACACGGACACAAGTATTATATGAAACAGCAGCCTCTTAAAGCCACACAACAGCTTTTCTTAATCAGTGCTGGTAACAAAATATCATGGAAGTGCATAATTTGGAAGACTTCCAGTGCCCTAAGCACATAACAGTTACGCTTACAGTATGCATTTCCATGATGATGTGTTATGGCGTTATTTCAGTGCCACTATTCTGAGCGCACGTAAAAAAAGATTGCAAGTGCAAGTGTTGCATTTTGAGGGGAAATTTATTTTGAGCGTACAAAAGCTGAATTTGAGTGAACAAAATTCATTGCTGCGTGCAAAAAATGTATTTCAGTGTTTGCGCTTATCCATATACACACACACAATAGCACCCAAGTCTGTGATTGGTTGGTTTTGTGGCACACTTATAACGGTGTACAGAGAGTTGAGCGCTTGCAGCAGAGAATGTTGTGAGCGCAAGCAACACATTGCGAGCAAGCGCAAATGAAAAAACTGAGCGAGAGGGGGTGCTATTGTGTGTGTGTATATGGATAAGTACAAACACTGAAATACATTTTTTGCACGCAGCAATGAATTTTGTTCACTCAAATTCAGCTTTTGTACGCTCAAAATAAATTTCCCCTCAAAATGCAACACTTGTACTTGCAATCTTTTTTTACGTGCGCTCAGAATAGTGGCACTGAAATAACGCCATACAGTACCAGCAAAAAGTCGGGGGGCGCAGTGTGCTAAAAGTCGGAACGTGACGTCAGAGTCTCTGTTTACTATCTACATGTGACAGCAAGCCTCTATGGAGATCCTTCGGGGATCGATGTGCGCACTTTGCTGTTTGATGAATGGCTCAAATACAGCGCTATACATTATGTTGCCGATGTGAAGTTGCAAAAAAAAAAAATAGACGGCACAAAAGATGGTATGTGAGACTTTTAAAATGTATCGTGTCATTTATATATGTCTTTTTTACTTTTTAATTTTGCAACTTAACAACAGCAACATAATGTATAGCGTTATATTTGAGCCACTGAGAAAAAAATAAAGGACACGGTGAAAACGTGTATTTTGTGATTAGAGTGGAAATTTCTGTTTTCGTCTCGAAATTTCCACTTTAACCTCGTAGTTTACTTTATCATTAAAGCAGACGGTCGTAAACGTCATCCCAGTTTTTAATCGCTACGAGCTTCTTGGACCTGACAGCAGGTAAAGTAAAACAATAAAAACAGACGGCACAAAAGATGGTATGTGAGACTTTTAAAATGTATCGTGTCATTACGATCGGGAATATGCGACGCTTGAATATAAAAGCACCACGAATGCATCTGTATGTCGGCATTTTGCTTCAGCAGCGGAAAGCAGCAATAGATCGCCAAACAGAACAAATTAAATGTATGATATTCCAACTCTGCACATTTAGAATCTTTAGATTTATACTTGATATCACTTTCATGATGAAATGCATTAAAATGTGTATGTTACATTTTACATATAATTTCGTTTAAATAATGAATACTGTTAATAAATACACACATGGGGGTGTCACGGTGGCGGAGCGATAGCACTGCTGTCTCGCAGGGAGTTATGTTGCTGGTATTCCACACTGTGCTCCGGTTTCCTTCCAAAGATATGCAGATTTGGGGATTTGGTGCCACTAAAATGACGCCAGTGTATGTGTGCTTGTATTCACCTTGCGATGAGCTGAGGCCTCGTCAAGGGACTGTTTTTCACTCGTGCCCAATGCTTCCTGGAATGGACACATACATCCCTGGATTTATGGATTTAATCAATAAAAATCCTTTTCAGAGATATTGCGGTAAGGTGTTATCGGAATTTAATAGGTGTTCTAGGCAATTCACAACACAGAGAAGCCGAACATGTTCTCACCACGATAATATCTGCCACCTGGTGGATTCCTCCAGATTTTCGTAAAGAACGCGCGCAAGTATAAACACTACAACGCTTGCGTAGCAGGAGCGTCCGCTGCAGCATGAGTCGCGTCGCGTGAAGTATAAATGAGCCCTAAGGCGCACAAGGAGGAGACATGCTGAGAGAGTCGCCTTCTAAGACGGTAAGTAAGAAACCAGACAGGAGGCGAGAAAGGTGCCTTGAAAACAATGACAGAGTCGGAGGAACAGGCTTATAGGAACGCAGTCGAGAGACGGGGTGCTGGTGAAGATGTTCAGACACACATGGATACAGAAAAAAGGCGCTGAAGGTATGTGTAGAGCAAGAGGTAGCACCTGTATTAAAATAATTCTATTACTGGACTTCGATGGGTAACATGACCGGTAAACATATGTAATATCACACAGGACCAGTGCAAGACAAGAATAACAAAATAAAGAAAGAAAACAAAACCCCTATACTCTATCACCTTGTCACTCAGCTTTATTACAACCAGGTTAGAAAGAAGGCTGACTCAGTTCTGTCCGGCAGAAGCCGTCCTCTTTATCATAAACTTCCGCTGTTGCAGTCTCTGAGCCCAGATGAACATGCAGAAAAAATCTTTATTACACAGCAATGAAACAAAGAGACTTGGGCATGGTACAGTGGCATAGCTCGAGTTCATGCCGCTCGGGACGGGGCGGGGCGGGGCTTCAATTTGCCGCCCTCCAGCATATCTGAATATGTTAAACTATTTAAACAGAAAATTAAAATGGCGTATAGAGAAAAATGAAGATACATTTTGCACAGATTTATTCATATATAAAGAAACAGCAATAATTTTTTATATACATTTATAAGCATCAACTAGACAAGAATATAGTATAGACCAGGGGTCCCCAACTCCGGTCCTGGAGGGCCCCAGTGGCTGCAGGTTTTCTTTCTAGCCCTTTTTTTAAAATTACTGACCGTTTTTAAAATTAATTTTAATTGACATGTTTTTTTAAGATTTGTTCCCCTGAATTTCTTCATCGTTCCTCTGCATTGCTTCATTTCTTTCCTTAAATGGCACCCAAACAGAAATAAAATGTGAAGTGAGTGAGCCAACAGAAGACCAACTAAGTCAGGCCCTCAAACTCCAACCAATTGCTTAATTAGACTCTAATTCTTGTTGTTAATTAAACCCCTTCTTTAACCAACCATGGCTTGTTGCTGCTCTCATTATGCAAAAGCACACATGGCCAACATTGTTGATTTTCTCTTTTGTAAGAGCACTAGTGAAATGTTTTGGGGACCTGAGCAAATCAACATTCCCGTGACCTTCATCTTTTTTTATTTTCAGATATTGTATGATCAACACAGTTTGCTGGTTATGTTTTGGTTCATTTTGTATCTCATTATTGTTTGGGTGGTAATTAAAGAAAAAGACACAATTAAGGGGTCTGAGTCCTCAAGAGCAAGTCAATTAAAATGAATTCAAAATAAGTTAATTTGCAGAAAAAACAGGTCACTAATTAAGAAAAGGGTCAGAATGAAAACCTGCAGCCACTGGGACCCTCCAGGACTGCAGTTGGGGACCCCTGATATAGACACACTGATAAGCCATGTTCTTATTATTAGTTTAATATAATTACGCTACGAAATCCAGGACCAAAGTAGGGTACAAGTGATAGATGGGGATGTTTTCTGTGCAGAGCAAGAACACATTCGGATTAATAGCGAAATGAAATTATAAATTGTAAATTAGTTGTTTATCTTCCTAGAAATTATTATTGGTGTAATGTTTATATTTATTTTTGTCATTGCCTCATAAATTTCATTTTTGTGTTAGACCATCAAATTTCAAAAAACAGCATTTGTGGTTAAAAATCAGAGAATTTGACTTTTTTCATACATGAGTGATATTTTTCCGAACCCTTCTGCTTACACACAAATTGTACTGAGCCTTTTGGCCAATAATGCCACCCCCAAAAATGTGCTGCCCAGAGCGGACCGCCCCCTCCTCCCGCCCCTAGCTACGCCACTGCATGGTGCAAATACTTAAACTAGGAAGTGCATCGGTTTATATCACATTTCTTATCATCAGTGCAAAATACTCTCCTCCTTCTAGTTCTCCCCACCATTACCTAATGTCCATGCCTGCTATTACCTAATGATCATCACTTAACTGAAACTAGCCATCATTACTTCATACCCTGTACAGGTACACAATTTAAGTTGAAACCAAGAAGACCCATATATGAGATACTGGGCCACTCAAATGAAAGTTACTTGGTATACAAGCATCTCTCAAGGTTGAAGTTTTAAGCAGCTTTATTTCTTAAACAATGGCCTGCTTAGTTTTCTCATAGTACACACTGTCCTTGGCTTTTCATTACATCATATTGCTGTTTAAGCAAGCAAGTAAAAAGCAGTGCCAGGTCACTGCATGTAAAAGTAAGTTTAGCCATCTTTTATCTGCTCTCGTCACTATTACCTTGAGTACAAGGACACACTTGCCACCTGCCCAGGAACTGACCATCACTTAACCTGTTCTCAGATTGCTAGCCTTGGGCTGAGAAATACTGGTGGTGTGACAGATGGCGGTCAGTGCTATTACTCGGCTGGGACGCCTACGAAATGGAAGGACAGCGGGTGATGACTTATGAAGGGCCTCCAGGGAGAACTGTAGAGCTACTGAGCCCTATTTTGGGCTTCCGCCATATCTGGGAGTAATGGCTGACTCCTCTAATGAGCCACCTGGGTGCGGCTTAAAAGGAGGCAGCTGGCTCACAGAGAGGAACCAGAGTTGGGAGGGAGTCAGATGAAGTTTGCTGGAAGAGGAGAGGAAGAAAGAAAGAAGAAGAAGAGGAAGAGGAAAGGGACAAGGACTGTGTTATTGGAGCTTGTGCTGTGCTGTGCTGTGATGTGAGGAGTGAGCACAAAGCGTTTCCCACGTGAATACACATGTACTGGAACTTGTGTCTCTGCCTTTTGGAGCTCTCCATGGTGGTTCACAGTGGTTTTCTAGTTATTTTGAAGAATAAAAAATACAGGCATTACCCTTTAATATTTAACTCTTATATGACTTAAAACTAGCTTTAACACTATGATTTACTTTAATTTGATTGAGATTGCATTGACACATAAATTTAAATTCTCTGTACACATTTAGGCCGCTGAGTGTAAACAGCTGCAGATTTAAGAAGTCTTGTGTTCTTAGAGCTTATAAGTGTTTTGAATTCTGTTACTTTGAGGGTGTTGTAGAATTCTGGATTATTATTGTTTACAGGTTACCGTCATTTTTCTTATTTGCTCTAATCCTTAGTGTGACTGCCTCTGGTTAGACTGAGTTCCAGTTGCTATGTCTTGGTTATTTTCTTGTGTTTATGTAACAATGTGTCAACCTTTGTATTCTCATACTGCAAACAAAATTCCCTCTGGAGTAAGAAAGTCTACCTAAAGCTGTCTAATATACTATATTATATTAATAGCCGAAGCCCACCGTAGCATACAGCAGTGTAAGAATAGGAACGGAAAACGGTGAGAAAGGAATTCAGTATAACAAAGGCTCAGGAAACCACCGTTGCAGTATAACGAAAATAGCAAGGAGCGAAACCAGTGCCAATGATCGAGAGAGTACCTTCCTGTAGCAGGCTACGGAAAACATAGACATATAGATAGACGCCGCATTCACTGTGTTGCCCAGTCGACACGATAAGTTAGCACATCTGCCCTATTGCAAGTGGTAAATGTGCCATTTAAACTAATACAGGTAGACGTGGAAACCGGGGTTTCTGATGAAAAAACAATAATGTTTTAAACAGTATTGTTTATATACAATTATTTATACACTAAATGCATGCGTATCCCATGGTCTTAGAGTTGGTGGGTGGGGCTCTGTGAGTTGGTGGGCGTGGCTCTCTGTCTTGCTTGCCCTTAGTTAGAGTTGGCGGACGGGGCTCTGTGAGTTGGCGATCATGGCTCTCTGTCTTGCGTGCGGTGTAAAGTCAACGTGGCTCAGAGGTGCATGTGGACTTTTGCACAGATGAAAGCGGCTGAGGCTGTGTTGGGTGAGTTGTTGTGTGCCTTGAGAGCGACGCTGGACTCGGGAGGACAGTTACAGTTGGCGTGCGTGGCTCTATCGTGCGTATCCCATGACATGGTAGGAGGGGTAGAGTTGGCGGGCTGGGCTCTGTCTTGCTTGCACTCACTGTCTTGCGTGCCCTCAGTGTCTTGCGTGCCCTTAGTGAATTATATATATAGTTACTAGTAGATTAATAAATAAATTAAAGGAAATTAGCAAACAGTAATAAATAATTTAATGATGACAACAACTAACAATAAAGACAACAGTAGTAACAAATCTACTGCATATAAATTAACCACTAGGAGTAGATGTGAGGACAGGTGGGCACCACAGAGTTCAGAGGCTGGACAGGTAAGGGGTAGAAACTGTTACAGGACTTGGCAGAACTGATTCAGATGCTACGGCATCTTCTGCCAGATGGAAGTGTGACAAAGATGGCGTGGGATGGTTGAAATTGGTCCCCCACAATGCTATAGCTCTGTGGGTACAATGGTTGATGAAGATGTCTTTAATAGAGGACAGAGAGGTCCAGATGGTCCTTCCTCTTGTGTGTACTTTCCACTGTAGGACCTTGCAGTCAGAGACACTGCAGTTCCCAAACCAGACGGTTAAAAACCAGCTGGTTAGAATGCCCTTGATGGTGGTCCTGTGGAATGTGGTGCGGATGGGGGGTTTGCCCATTGGATTGGATTGGATGTTTACGTGAGATGGCAGTAGAATTTCTAATTCAATCGTTTAACAAAATCATGAAAAGCAAGACGATGCCTGAGGATTGGAGAAGTATATTGATACCAATTTTCAGGAATAAAGGAGATGAGCTGAGCTGCAGCAACTACAGGCGTATAGAAGTTGATCAGCCACACCATGAAGATATGGGAAAGAGCCATGGATACAAGGCTGATGGGAGAGGTGACGATCTGTGAGTAACAGTATTGTTTCATGCCAGGAAAGAGTACTACAGATGCCATGTTTGCTTCAAAAGTATTAGAATTAGAATTAGAATTAGAACAATCTAGACGAGAACAGGCCATTCAGCCCAACAAAGCTCGCCAGTCCTATCCACTTGCTTCCTCCAAGAAAACATCAAGTCGAGTTTTGAAAGTCCCTAACGTCTTACTGTCTACCACACTACTTGGTAACTTATTCCAAGTGTCTATCGTTCTTTGTGTAAAGAAAAACTTCCTAATGTTTGTGCGAAATTTACCCTTAACAAGTTTCCAACTGTGTCCCCGTGTTCTTGATGAGCTCATTTTAAAATACAAGTCTCGATCCACTGTACTAATTCCCTTCATAATTTTAAACACTTCAATCATGTCACCTCTTAATCTTCTTTTGCTTAAACTGTAAAGGCCAGCTCTTTTAATCTTTCCTCATAATTCAACCCCTGTAGACCTGGAATCAGCCTAGTCGCTCTTCTCTGGACCTTTTCTAGTGCTGCTATGTCCTTTTGTAGCCTGGAGACCAAAACTGCACACAGTACTCAAGATGAGGCCTCACCAGTGCATTATAAAGGTTGAGCATAACCTCCTTGGACTTGTACTCCACAGATCGTGCTATATAACCTAACATTCTGTTAGCCTTCTTAATGGCTTCTGAACACTGTTTGGAAGTTGATAGCTTGGAGTCCACTATGACTCCTAAATCCTTCTCATAAGGTGTACTCTCGATTTTTCGACCGCCCATTGTGTATTCAAACCTAATATTTTTACTTCCTATGTGTAATACTTTACATTTACTGACATTAAATTTCATCTGCCACAAATCTGCCCAAGCCTGTATGCTATCCAAGTCCTTCTGTAATGATATAACGGATTCCAAATTATCTGCTAATCCACCTATCTTGGTATCATCTGCAAACTTAACCAGCTTGTTACTTATATTCCTATCTAAATCATTTATATATATTAAAAATAGCAGCGGCCCTAGCACTGACCCCTGTGGAACACCACTCTTAACATCGGCCAGTTCTGATGAGGTTCCTCGCACCATCACCCTCTGCTTCCTGTGTCTGAGCCAATTCTGCACCCATCTAAAAACATCACCCTGAATTCCCACTTCTTTTAACTTGATGCCCAACCTCTCATGTGGCACCTTATCAAATGCTTTCTGAAAGTCCAGATAAATAATATCATAAGCTCCACTTTGATCGTATCCTTTTGTTGCCTCCTCATAGAATTCCAACATGTTAGTAAAACACGACCTCCCCCTTCTGAACCCATGCTGACTGTTCAGAATAACTCCTGTCCTTGTCATGTGTTGCTCAATCTTATCCTTAATAATTCCTTCCATTAATTTTCCTGTGATGCTTGTTAAGCTTACTGGCCTATAGTTGCTTGGATCTGCCCTGTCACCCTTTTTATATAATGGGATGATATTTGCCATTTTCCAGTCCTTTGGAATCTCTCCAGTGCACAGTGACTTCCTAAAAATGTGTGTCAAGGGTTTATATATGTACTCACTAGCCTCCTTAAGAACACGAGGATAAATATTATCTGGGCCTGGTGATTTGTTTGATTTCATCTTATTTAATCTGAGCAGCACTTCTCCCTCTACAATTTCCAAATCCCTCAGTACCTCCTTAGTAGTTGTGTTTACCTCTGGCAGGTTATCCACTTGCTCACTTGTAAACACCTCAGAAAAATGTAAGTTTAGGGCATCTGCTATTTCATTGTCTGTATCTTTTAATTCCCTTTACTATTCCTGATGAACTTGACCTCCTCCTTAACTGTTCTTTTACTACTAAAATACTGAAAGAATCTCTTGGGGTCTTCTTTCGCCTTATCTGCTATATTCCTCTCCAACTGTCTTTTAGCCTCTCTGATATCCTTCTTAATGGTTGCCCTCATGTTCTCATCGCTACGGTTCTCTTTGCAGTCATTAGTCTTATATGCCTTATACAGCAGTTTTTCCTTTGCAACTTCTTTTTAAATCTTTATTAATCCATCGTGGAGATTTTTTAGTTTCCTATTACTTCCAAATTTAGGTATGTATCTGTCCTGCATTACATGTAAAACATTTTAAACCTGTTCCACTGCTCCTCGACTGTCTCCACATTTAAAAGCTTATCCCAGTCTATCCTACTTAGACTTTGTCGCATCTGCTCAAAATTAGCCCTACTAAAGTTCAACTTAACAATTTTAGTCTTTGCATCTGTACTCTTACAAAATACTGAGAATTGTATTACATTATGGTCACTTGACCCTAGTGGTTCAATCACCTCTACACCCTCAATTCTATCCTGATTATTACAGAATACTAAATCCAGATAGGCTTCACCCCTTGTTGGTGCTTTAACATGCTGTGTTAAAAACAGTCGCTGATTACTTCTAAAACTCCTGCTCTTGTGCTCCTCCATCTGTAAGGTTATCCCAGTTAATATTTGGATAATTAAAGTCCCCATGACTATAATATCCCCTGTAAACTTGCCTTTTGATATTACTAAAAGATGTGTGTTGAAATTACTGTCTGAATTGGGTGGTCTATAACACACTCCTAAAATGAGACCTTTTCCCTAATATTTTCCAGGCGAAGCCACATGTCCTCACTAAGATGGGGCTCATCATCCAACTGAAGATGACTTACATTTAATTCCTGTTTGGCATAAACAGCAACCCCACCTCCTTTTCTGTTCTGTCTATCCTTCCTAAAAATGTGTATCCCTCTATGTTACACTCATCCCCATCTTTGTTATTTAGCCAGGTTTCCGTTATTGCTATAATATCATAATTGTGCTCTGCTACATACAACTCCAACTCACTTACCTTATTTTTGATACTTCTAGCATTAAGGCAAGCTATTTTTAATGTGTTAATCCTTCTATCTTTACGTGTTTGCTTAAAATTTACATTACTATGCATTTTTATTTCTACACCATTGTTTGTTCTTCCATGTATAGATCTAAATCTGGCCTGTCCTAAACTCCCTGCCCCCATCCCCTAGTTTAAACAATCCTCGACTAGCCTACACATACGCCTCCCCAATACATTGGTGCCCCTCCGGTTCAGATGTAACCCGTCACGCGGAACAGGTCCCATCTGTTCCAAAAGGAGTCCCAATGCCCCATAAACCTATACCCTTCTACCCTGCACCAAGATTTGAGCCACGCGTTAAGCCTTCTAATCTCCTCAATCTTACCTGGACTGGCGCGTGGCACAGGCAGAACTTCGGAGAAGACTACCTTGTCAGTTCTGCTCCTCAGCTTGGTACCTAACTCTTTGAATTTGGATCGCAGAACTGACAGACTACCCTTATGTATGTCATTTGTTCCAACGTGGACAATGACAACTGGATCCACCCGCTCTGGCCAAGAGCCTATCCACCCTTCCAGGGAGGTCTCCCACCTGTGCTCCCGGAAGGCAACACACCGTCACGAGACTCTCTCTCTCTGGAGCACACCTGCGCTTCAATCCCCCTAATGATTGAGTCCCCAACTATCACTACCTCTCTCTTTTTGGGAACTGGTTTTGAGGTGGCCCGTTGGGGCTCCTCAACCCTGCCTACCACCTCAGAATTATCAGAGTCACCGTCCAGCTCCGCCAGGACATGATAACGGTTAGACACTTCTAATTCTGGGGTTGATGCCCCCGGACAGTGTGCACCCTTTACCTTACGCCTTGCGACCGTGACCCACCTATTCCTACCTGTCTGGTCTGGAATCTCCTCCGCGCCACCTTAGGGGTGCACACTATCTCTAAAGGACACCTGGGCCAAGTCCGCCAATTCTCTATTACAACGCAGGTCAGCCAACTCCTCCTCCAGTTCAGCGACCCTGAGCTCGAGGTGCTGGATCAGCTGGCATCTCTTGCAGATGTAGCCCTCATAGACAACTGGCTCTTCCAAACCATCATCTAAAAGTCCAACATCCAACAGGACTTGCATTGCACTGGCCTCATTATTAAAATTTGATTTGGGATTACTAAGCTGCCTTAACTATATATTTTTTTTTTTTTCTTAAAATTAAATTTCTTCTTAACTTAAATGGTAACACTAAGATCTGCTACAGATATTTTACACCTTTTCCCCTTAAGCTCCTGTACTGTTCTCCCTCTCAGCTGCCTGCTGTTTGCCTTTCTATGAGGTTAACTTTACTTTTCTCTGTCTCTTCTAGCTTTGCGCTCTTCTTACTTATAAGCTCTTCACTCGCACTGTTTGTATTCCCCCGTATTAATGAACCAATACGCTGTCGCCCACTTAACTGTTCTGCCTCTGGACGGCTAAGGACTGTTTAATCTAAAATAAACAAATAAATAAAACTTTACTACCTTATTTGCTCCTACTGCTCCTTGTGCCTGAACGGTGTCTTAACGCAGGCCGCTTACCTGCGCACTACTGAGTTTCCACCTTTTACTGCTTTGAAGTCAGCCGCGGCCTTTTTTTCTTTTCCTTTAAACTAAGGAATCGCTGTTACGACGACGCGGTTATTTATTTACAAATGCCGATATCAGTTACTGCTGCTTTCTACCCTGCCGCCTCGATGCTAATTCAAATACAGATAACAAGAAAAAGAACAAGTACAAATAACTTTTCCAAGCGCACTTCCAAACACCCAGCTACTTTTGCTCTTGTGCGGGCAAAAAAAAAACCCTTCTAAAGGGAAAAAAGCTTTAAAAATTCCCACACGGTTCCTTAGAGGCAACCAAAACCCAAGTTTTTAAGAGCAAAATGTATTTTTTTAATGTAAATCTCACACCACAGAACAAACCAACACTCTCAACAGACTCTAGCGTTTGCAAAGCACACGTCAGCACAAAGCACACGTGACACGTGACGTTTAATTGATAGAGAAGTACAGGGAAGGCCAAAAGGAATTACATTGCGTGTTTGTGGACTTAGAGAAAGGGTATGACAGGGTGCCAAGAGAGGAGTTATGGTACTGTATGAGAAAGTCGGCAATAGCAGAAAAGTATGTGAGGGTGGTGCAGGATATATGTGAGGGCAGTGTGACTGCGGTGAGGTGTGTGGAAGGAATGACAGCCTGGTTCAGATGCTTTTATTCAAGGCCACTTACTAAAGAGGTCAACATAATCAGGTAAACAAGAGTCTGGTGGACAGTTTAGGAGCAAATGCTACAGGACATGGGAAGAAAATTGATCACCACAACTGAAGAGCTCAGAACAAAATATAAGCGAGTTACACTTCCTAGGTTATGAGGACCTTACAGCCAATATCAGTAGGTCAAAAATGCACCAAAAATGAGAGTCTTCAATCCAGTTAGAAGTTCTGATGGAGATGGACAACTTGTTCCACCAGCTAGGAACTACCCATGCAAAGAGTCTGGACTGAGATTTGTTGTCATGCAGATAGATGCCTTTCATCAGCAGACCTGTATGGTCGAGAAATAGCTTAGGACCTCACAAGTGTCTCCACATACAGTATATAGGTGTTGACCCATTGACTACTCTGGGTCTGAACTTAATACTTGCCACTAACAGGGAGCCTTTGGCTAGTTGAACATCAGACGTTCTGCTGCATTTTGAATCCTCTGCAGTGGTTTGGTGACACATACCGGTGCTGCAGTTGGCATTGAGTTGCAGTGGTCCAGAAGTTACAAGACCAAAGCCTGGACCAGGAGTTGTGCTGCATGTTCTGTTAAAACAGTCTGATTTTATGAATGTTTTATGGAAAGAATCTGCAAGACCAAGAGACCATGGTCAGTGAAGGACAAGTGGTCATCGATTGCCATTCCAAGGTTGTGAACAGACACTGCGGGTATTAGCGATAATGAGCCGAGCTGAAAAGTGGTGGAGTGCTAAACAGATGGACGAGCTGAGATAACAAGAAGGTCTATTTTTGCCATGTGGAGCTAGAGATGGTGCTCCTCCATCCTGGTTGCAATATCAATGAGACATGCAGAGTGTAGCTGGTACAGTGTGTTACTCTGGAGCGAACGACTGGTGCAACTGTGTACCATCAGCATAGGACTGATAAGAGAAACCATAGGACTGGGTGGCAGGGCCTAATGACGAGGTGTATGGAGAGAAGAGGAGATGATCCAGCACCGATCCTTGGGGCACCTTTGACATCTCTCTTCACCTGGACACATGGTAGGATCTGACTAAGAGGTAAGACTCAAAACCATCTGAGAGCAGTGTCAGTGATGACTAGGTCAGAGAGTGTGGCACGGAGGATCTGGTGGCTGATCGTGTCAAAGGCAGAGGAGAGATCTAGCAGAATCAGAACAGATGACATGTTCTTAGAACTAACCAGCTGTAGCGCATCTACAATGGTAAGTAGAGCCGTCTTGGTGGAATGGCCCATCTTGAATACCGACTGATTAGGATTAAGCAGGCTGTTCTTAGTTAGCATTGGTAATAAACTAATATTGATTTTTTTGTTGCTATTTCATGTACTACTGTAACCAATTTGACATAATATTGGAAGACTAGCTAATATGGTGGAAAGCTTCTGGTAAATGCTACCAGAGCCTCACCATTCGCTCCACTCGCTTCAGGGACAGCTTCTTCCCTCCAGCCATAAGGTCACTGATCTCTCAGTAGCCTGATCTTACCTGCCTTGTAATGTACCCGCCTGCTGGTTTGTGTGTAATTGTACTGCATATTACATCATTACCAAAATTAATCAGATCAGCTGACTCCATGGATTCTTTTAAAAAACAACTTAAAACTCATCTGTTCAGGAAGTCTTTTAGCTCTACTTGACTTTATTACCCTTCTCTCAGTTTAACTCTCTGTCAAGATGCTCATGTAACCTGTATGTGTGTGTGTGTGTGTGTGTGTGTGTGTGTGTTAGACCATCAATTCTGTTGTCTGTTAGGCTTTCTCTGAATTTACTGTCTCACTCTTCTTTATTTATTTACTTGGTTTGTACAATGCTATATACTGTATACCCTGCCGTTCTTTCTTATATTCTTTAAGTGCCTTGGGCATGGGAAAGGCGCTATATAAATAAAATCCTGAGTTCGCTTCCCGGGTCCTCCCTGCGTGGAGTTTGCATGTTCTCCCCGTGTCTGCGTGGGTTTCCTCCGGGCGCTCCGGTTTCCTCCCACAATCCAAAGACATGCAGGTTAGGTGGATTGGCAATTCTAAATTGGCCCTAGTGTGTGTTTGTGTGTGTCCTGCGGTGGGTTGGCACCCTGCCCAGGATTGGTTCCTGCCTTGTGCCCTGTGTTGGCTGGGATTGGCTCCGGCAGACCCTCGTGACCCTGTATTCGGATTCAGCGGGTTAGAAAATGGATGGATGGATGTATTATTATTATTATTATTATTATTATTATTATTATTATTATTATCTGTACTGCCATTTATGTACACTAGGCCAGTCCTCTGCTACTCCAATTTGTTTACTGTATTTATTTATTTATACATCATCTTAATGTCTTCTTGCCTGTAGGTACTTCCCTGCTCCCACCTCTCCTTAACTGTTTCACCATACAGTGTATACGAGAATAAAGATCCTTAATTAAACGCAATGAAACAGCTCAGTTGGCAACTGAACATTCAAATAGGCAGTTTGCACTATTTATTGCTTTTGGTAGCCAGTAGGGGGCAGTCATACACTATTTATGAAAAATGAAAATGCTTCCCCATCACTTTTAGCCTTCAAAGCATGGCATTTGTATGGAGGATTTTACAAAGTTTGCTATGTTATTTAAGAATACACCATATGCATAATATGTAACATAAAACATTGTTATTGATTTAGTAGCCTATGAACTGCTATGGCAGGTTATATTAGAAATATATGACTTGAGCAGATGAGCATTCAAAACACATTCCATAATCTAAACTAAACTTTAAACTTAAGTGTATTGGGGAGCTGAAACCTATCCTGACAGCACAGAGTCCAAGGCAGGAGTCACTTCTGAATGGGATGTCACACAATCACAAGCACGCATGCGCCAATCCCTTCTAACTGCATGGCTCCAGAATAGCATATGAAGATGGGACTTTCCCGGATTAATGTGCATTAACACTGGGATAACGTGAAAACTTCATACAAGAAAAAGTGGCAATTAGGAATTGAACCTGGGTGCAAACATGAGCACCCCATGCCCCCCTGCATGCTGTTTCTGAGCAGATAGCCATTTAAAATACAGTACTGTAACATTCTACATTTACAGTAAATATGACTTAAACATTTGATCTAATTACCCTTCACAGGCCTCAGCTGGAGTTTTTGGGTTTTCTCACATTATCACAAAGTTAAATAACTATGATGTACTTGCTGTGGTGGAGAAAAATGCTGTGTGGTGTACAAAGAAGAAGAAGAACTGATTGATTGATGTTACTCGTCCAATTAATTAATTATCAGTGTTTGCTTTGGCAATGCCAATAATGAATTAAATAAAAACGTTTAGTAGCACACCCGCCCCAGGGTGCCACATTAATGTAGGAAATGTGAGCATTTTAGCTTCTCACAAAGGTCTCTGTTTTTCCTTCCAGCTGGGACGCCAGAAATATAACGAGATCTGCACAATTTATGAATGAGATTCACAAATGGACGAAAGTCTACACTAAACACTTTCACTTTTCTCTGTTCTGGTTCAGATCTGGTGACAGGCTCTTTTTCAACAAATAAACCAAATAATATAATTTATTTATAACTTAAGGATGATAGAAGATGAATATTGGATTGGATATTGTCACAGAGTACATGGATGGGCAGGGGTGGATGATTCCTTACCTGGCTGGGAAACCTTTATTATGGATTGATGGAAGGAAGCAGCTTCCCAGGGAGATGAGCTCCCCCAGTGCATTATAGTTGGCAGCATCTCTCTGGTGGATCTCCCATGTGCACACCTGCAGCGCTGCATAGGAGTTGTTGTCCCAAAGGGTGTCAGCTCTGGGCTTCAATGGAGTCACCCGGGAGAGCTTTGGGAAGGAACATTCCATCAATCCATCCATTATCCAACCCGCTATATCATAACTACAGGGTCACGGGGGTCTGCTGAAGCCAATCCCAGCCAACACAGGGCACAAGGCAGGAAACAAACCCAGGGCAGGGTGCCAGTCCACCTCAGAAGGAACATTCCTCCTTCTTGAAAGGTTCTGACTGCATTTTTGTAGCACTGGAAATACTCCAGGACCTGGCATAAAAGAAGCCCCTCCACATCACCCAGGCAAGTTGGAGTTGTGTAGAAGGGCGGACACAGCTCAGCATGGAAGAAGTGAAGAAAAAGAGGGAAAGGAGAGAATCTGTAATTTGTCTTGTGTTCCAAAAGAAGAATGTTTTGGAGGTATTTGTTAAAATAAAAGCATTTTGCTGCACTGGGACTTGTGTCAGTGAGGTTGTGTCTGGGGTTTGGGGTGCTGCTACACTCCCCACAGGTCAAAATATATTTATATGTTGTGAAGAACAAAATAGAGATAAACACAAAAGAGAAGAGTTGGGGGAATTCCCTGTATAATGTCGGTGGTCCAATTCAGAAAAAAGGACTGTTGCTATGGTCAAAATTGAAAGTACACATTTCACAATTAGAGAATACATTCACAGGTCTTTTATGGAAAAAGGGCAAGAAGTAATTAGAACCAGAAAGGAAACGGAAGTAGTTTTTGAAGTGATATCATCGTTGTGAGCCAGGAGTGAGGTCATCAGAAGGGAACTGGAAGTGTCGCCATCTTGGGAAGCCAGAAGTGCCGTTGCCTGGGACTTAGGTGAGAATTCTTCGGTTGGTCTGTTGGGAGAGGAAAAAAGGCTTTAGTAATCCGTTCCAATCCCCAACCATCTGGACCCTTTGGCTCCCCCCAAGTGTGTGTGTGTGATAATGTATAGACAATAATACAATCACTAGCAACACAACACATAAATTGTGATAGCTTGGTTAAAGTTTTTCTCTCCTATAGAAAAGAGGCACATAACTTATGAATTCAGATCTTTCAATTCATGTGGTCAAGATGGCTGAGTCCTTTCTCTAGTTAGTAGGCTTCTGTTGCCTGCATGGGGTGTTTCTTTGCTCACAGCAAGTTTACACTTTCCCCCCACAAACAGTTTGTGCATTTGTGAGATGCTTCTCTGCACTTTCTCAGTGCATTTAGGAAGAAACTTACGACAGCTAGAACGTATCATTTACAGTGATACCAGTACCATGAAGCATCCATCCATCCATCCATCCATTATCCAACCTGCTATATCCTAACTATAGGGTCACTCCCAGCCAACACAGGGCACAAGGCTGTAAACAAACCCCGGGCAGGGCACACACACACACACCAAGCACACACTAGGGCCAATTTAGGATCGCCAATGCACCTAACCTGCATGCCTTTGGACTGTGGGAGGAAACCCACGCAGACATGGAGAGAACATGCGAACTCCACACAGGGAGGACCCTGGAAGTGAACCTGGGTCTCCTAACTGTGAGGCAGCAGCACTACCCACTGCGCCAGCGTGCCACCCATCATGATGCATTAGCTGGATTTATCCTAACTACTAAGTTATAATTCAATTGTTCCTGAAGTTAAAATAGGTGTACTCATGGTTTGGTGTTGGCTGTGCTTTGTTCTTTTCCAGTTAGGCTTTTTCTGGCATGTGGAGGGAGTTCAAGTAAATTTTTCTTTTCTTGTTCAAAAGCTCTTCTTTTTCTCCTCCTTGGTCACATCTACTGGTTGTGGCACTGCTGCTGTTTTCTCTTTGAGTTTTTTCCATGTTGGTGTACAACTGGAAGCCATACTAGAGGGATACTGGGATGTACATGGCCCTGGGAGGCAGTCTCCCTCCATCCTTCTCTTGTAATGGACTCGTGACCTGGAAAGTTACCGGTACCCAACACAGTTGGAATGCCTGTCCATCCTTCTCCTTCCGTCATACAGACATCTGTTCCTTCACATAAGTCATTAAGCAAATTGGTCGATAAGCAACAGACTTCCTTTGTTTCTTGGCGCTTCCTCCAGTTGAAGTCATGCTCTTCCTTTTCACCGACACCTATAAAGTGCACAATAAAGTACAAATTTATAGACAAACTATGTGGTCTTGGAGATTGAGAGCGTTAGTATAGTAAAAACTGACCTGCTGTGGGAACGAGACTGAGACTGAGAAATGGTGATACAAGATGAGATGCTTGACACTGAGACGCCACACTGCTGTTTCTATGACCAAGGTTCTTGAATGACTGGTTGGAGAGCTGGTCATACGTCTGTGTGATTGTTAAACAGGTTGGTCTGTACAGACCTCCCAGCCAGGTAAGGAATCATCCACCCCAACCAGGATGCCAGTCAACGTGTGTGGTTATGACAGTACCCACTGCTGCTAAAAGAAGCCCTGACCCATATAATCTGAAAGTGGATAAAGAGGGTGTGGAGGCAGGCCCAGACACAGACAGGCGGACACGTTCATTTCACCCACAAACACGTTTATTTACAATAGTATCAGTCACAAGTGCACCACAAAACCCCCAAAAAGTCCCGGCCACACAATGCCTTACTTTCTCTTCTTCAGGTCGCCTCCTTGCCTCCTCCAGCAAGCTCAGTCCACTCCACTCCTGACTCTGGGGATTAAGTGAAAATCCATCCATCCATCCATTTTCTAACCCGCTGAATCCGAATACAGGGTCACGGGGGTCTGCTGGAGCCAATCCCAGCCAACACATGGCACAAGGCAGGAACCAATCCTGGGCAGGGTGCCAACCCACCGCAGGACACACACAAACACACCCACACACCAAGCACACACTAGGGCCAATTTAGAATCGCCAGTCCACCTAACCTGCATGTCTTCGGAGTGTGGGAGGAAACCAGAGCGCCCGGAGGAAACCCACGCAGACACGGGGAGAACATGCAAACTCCACGCAGGGAGGACCCGGGAAGTAAACCCGGGTCTCCTAACTGCGAGGCAGCAGCGCTACCACTGCGCCACCGTGCCGCCCGTAAGATATTCACTCTTCCTTAAATGCAGTATTCCAGGAGTGACTACCTACTGAGTCCAGAATCCATTTGGGGGATTTCTGTGATCACATAGTGAAGGTTGGGGATAAATAGAAGGGTTTCACTCTGTGAGTTACAATGTCCTGATATGAATGTGACAGATGAAAATTACAGTAGATAGATGTTGAAGGCACTACATAATAGACAGGTAATATTTATAGAATTAAACTACATCAAAATATAAAAATATTTGATAACTTTGAAAGTTATATTTTATAGGAAGTAAACAATTCGGTATGACTAAAACTGGTTTTAGCCTAAATACTAATGCACCTTTAAGGGCACGTGCATAGACGGCACTGTTTAGTTATTTATTATTTTGTACTGGCAAACCCACGGCGGGTTTTTTATCTCCCGGATGTACTCCAGGTGGGTTCCGGCAATTACCCGCCGACACGCCCCTGTGTGGCGGAAGTGCCGGCTGCATCCCCGGAAGCACTCCGGGTGTCCCAGCTCTTCTTCCCCCCAGCACTTCCTGGTGTGGCGGAAGTGTTGAGGTCCAGGGCTCCAAAGGCATGGGGGCACCCCCTGGCGGCGACCATGGGCCCCTAAAGGGTGGAGCTTCAAAGCTCTGTACCCGTGGCCCCCAAAGGAACCAGGGCGGTCGCCCCAGATGGTCTGGGGAAGGCGCAAGCCCTCCTCCGGTCCTCCTGGGCGTCCTGGCTGGGTCGCCACCCCAGCCACCTCTGACAAGGGTAAAGATAATGGTGACCTGAGTGGATGAATATAAAGTGGTGGCAAGTGCATTGCTCTCATGTGAAGTAAGTGGCTTTGTGTGTGTGTGTGATCTTTTTTTCTTTTAAAGAAGTGCTGATCCATTAGCAGCTTTTGTACGTGTATTAAGCCCCCTCACTCAGGCCAAGGACAGACCCGCTCTATTTATAACATAATATCACATCAAATTCTCAAATATGCCTTTCTAAACAGAAATGTTTTTTTTTTTTTCCTCCAGTTTTCAAGGCAGTGGCCACTCCATCTCAGCTGATTTTCTATTTCTAACGTTAATCAGATGAATGTTCATTTTGTTCAGTCATTTATCCTTTTGTTAGGACGCATGGTAGCTGTACATAACTGAAGAGAGCACAGCATGGTGACACAGTGCCGCCTCACAGCTCCTGGGATTGCGGTTTGATTTCTCTGGCGTCATACTGTTCTTGCGAGGCTTCACCTGTGTGGCCCCCTATCAGACTCCCACCCTGAGTGCTACAAATACCTTCAAATTACAATAGTTGGACATTTTTGTGTTTTTTTTTTTATGTTTCTTATTTTGATTTTTTAATTGCAATCCGGATACAATGCAAAATCCAGACCCACTCACACAATGTGTAGGCCTTTTAACATCCTGTCTACACGTGCAAAAAGTTATTTTTTCATGTCATGGCTTCCCCTTTGCAGACCTCCACAGCATTCCTCCATTCAGACAGATGTCTCTTTCCACCTTGGAATATTTCCATTATAGTCTGTTTTGTTCTCGCCCCGTCTCTGTGCAGATCCCTGTTATTGTGGATGTTGATTAAAGCGACGGAGCTCCACTACAATTGTTTTTATAACCTGATCCATGGACCGATTGTTTCTTGGTGCATTTTAAGGCTTGAGTTGTAAATGACTCATTCTCCCCGTCTCCAGACAAGAATGACGTGGATCCTGAGAGCAGCATTTGATCTTAATATAGTCCTCTTTGGCACGTAGGCCACTTCATTTCTCCAGTTTGTTTCAAAATGGTGCATTTGAGAGTCAGTGTCATGAAGGTGCGACAAACCCCCTGCACAACCACTCATTGCACAAGTGCCAGAATCAAACGACTTATTTTAATTCAAAGAAACACCTTCATCCCATTTTTTTCCCTTTAAATTAGCATCAACACAATCCTTTTCTCCTCTTTCTTTTCCGCTCTTCTTCACACCTTCCAGGTGAGCTTATGCTGCGTTCCATTTGAAGAGGGAAGTCAGAAACTTGGGCCTGGTCTGACAAATCCGAGTTGGTCCGACTTCTGATCATGACATCAATCCAAAATGACGACGTACACCATGAACAACAGTGAGAGCTGTAGTATTACACTGCTTTTTAGCACTTCTGTCTATTTGTGTCTCATTAAATCGGCCGCGCACACAGTACCGTCCAACGTCTATCTGTGGACATGTGGATGCGTTGTTTGGATATACAAAATACCCCGTAATGCATTGTTACCAACTGCTATTTATACCGATGGAGACAGCACAACAAAGATTTTTTTGGACGCATCCATATTGTTTTTCTGAATGTTTTATTGTAAACTTCGATAAACGCGGGTGAGACATCATTCCCAGCTCTGATATCTGATGTTCAAGGTAAATGAAACACAGCATAACTCAAAAGACTCAGACTGGCCTGGTGAGGCGGAGCGATTTCTTTTATGCCAGACCTGGGAGTACTTTTAGTGCTGGAGCACTGCACTCAGGAAGCACTTTCAGGTCAGGCGGAGTTCTCCAAAAAGTGGAGAAGTCCTGTCCTGGTAGCTCAAACTGACGGCAACAAAGGAACCCAGCAGTGCTGCCCATCACGACTACAACTTTCAGGCAGCCCTGTAAAACAGTCTTCGCCTGTCCTTACATTATGTCATCCTACTCGGGAAAAGGAGTACCAGCCACCCCAGCCTGGATGCCCATCCATGGAGGTTCTCCATCTATTATGAGGGCCTCTAAGTTGGGTAACTGGTTATCCATTCCAGCTGGGATGCCAACCCTTCCCTGCCATCCATTGTGTCAAGATTTTATATTTATGTAAACCTTATCTAAATATTAAGGTGGTATAATATAAAAATCATTGTGCTACATTTGTATTTGGTACTCTTTTGTATAATTTAAATAAACATAAATGTAAGTTTCACATGTGGAAAAAAGTAAGTCCACCTCTACATGTCCACTACCTCAAATACCTCAATTAGAATCAGGTGCCAACAATTAGAACATCATTAGAGAGGGTCGTGTCTGACTCAGTCTTATTCAAAGCTCAGACATGTTGAGTTTGGTTTGCTCTTTATTATTGAAGCGTGTGTTATCACCACATCCAGATCAAAAGAGCTCTCGGAGGCTTTCAGAATTAAGGTTATTCATGCTACGTATATGAACATGGGAACAAATTTCAGAAGATCTCCAAACAGTTGGCAACCAACCATTCCACTGTCTGGAAAATCCTCTGCAAGTGGAGATTTTAAAAAACTGCAGACTTGTCCAGGCCACGCCAGCAAGTTCAGCCCGACAGCAGAACTCGAGATGCTGAAAGAAGTTTCTAAGAAGCCTAGAATTTCATCACAGGACCCACTGTTGATATCAAAGATGCATGAATCTACTATTAGAAAGAAGCTGCACAAATGAGATCTTCACAGGAGGAGTGCCAGGCGGAAGAAACCTTTGTTGTCCAGAAAGAACATCGGGGCAAGACTAAAGTTTAAGCACCGAGACAAAGACCAGGACTTCCTAAGCAATGCGTTCTGGACAGATGACACAAAGACAGTGGCCAAAATGCCAGAAGACATGTTTGGTGAAAACCATAGATAGTATCTGACCATAAGAACCTGATACCAACTGTAAAGCATGGTGGAAGACATGTTCTGTTTTGGGGCTACTTTGCTGATTCACGGCCTGGCCAGCTCAATCTTACTGAATCCACTAGAAATTCTTCATTGTACCAGAGGGCGCGCCATGATAATGTGGGCCTGTCTGTCAGAAGATTGAAGCTCAACCAAAAACGGACCTTGCGACATAACAATAATTTTAAAACATGCCAATAATTCCACAATGGAATTGCTGAAAAGAAAGAAATGGAGGGTTCTGGAGGGGCCAAATCAAAGTCTGGATATGAGATACTGTGGGGGGATTTGAAATGGGCTGTGGAAGCTTGACACCCTTTAAACATCACAGATCTGAGTGAATTCTGAATGGAGGAGTGGGGAAAACTTTCACCTAGTCGATGTCTGCTATAATTATATGAAGGCAATCCCAAAAGTAAGGTCTCCTATTTTTTTAGAAATACAAACAACCATTTATTTTCTATAATATTTACATCATTTTAAAGGTTGAAGAATTATTTATTGTTCTATTTCGGTCAATGCGTTTTTGTAGACACTGTGGCAGTTTTAGAATGCCCATGTCATACCAGCTCACCGCCATGTCCTTCAGGAAGCATTGAACCTCATCTTTCACCTCTTCGTCGGAGCAGAATCGCCTTCCGGACAAATGTTCTTTCATCTTAGGGAACAGGTCTTAGTTACTGGGTGCCATGTCCGGACTATGGAGAAGTTGACGGTCTCCCGCTCCTTTGTTCGTCGTGAATTTCAGTACGACCGGCTGTAAACTCTCTACACCACTTGCGAACGTTTTTGACATCCATGCATGACTGTCCATACACTTCTGTCAACTGATGATGAATTTCAACCAGTTTAACGCCTTTTGCATTTAAAAATCGAATAACTGCACGAACTTCACACTTGGCGGTAGCGTTCAACGGGAGCTCCATTTTCAAGGGCTGCCAAGCCAAGATTGAGCATCCCAGCAAAGCCGCGCATGCTTGTTTGGGAGTGGAGGAAGCACCAATCACAACAGTGTGGCCAACAGCCATACGAACAGTTTCTCTACGTCCCCACCGCTTTAGAGGCCTTACTTTTGGGATTGCCCTCGTAGAAAACTCTGACTTGAGGGGGCAATACCAGCTATCAGAGCCAAGAGCGAGCTCACTTTTTCCACAAACTAAAACTGCGCATCTGTTCTTTTTTCATTAAATAAGCCAGGAGTCGGCAACCTTTCAGTGGTGTTGTGCCAAACCTATGTTACAATGTTATTCCGCGTGCCAACATAATTCTACCAATTTTGTTATATATAGTATGAAAATTGGTCCAGTCATAATGGGTTTCAAAAGTATATACTTTATATCTTATATTATTGCTCATTCAATGTTTTAAATGTTTAAAATGTAAAAATTTTTTAAAATACGTGAAAAGAATGTTTTGTCAAATTTTTTATAACTACATTTGGTGGCGTTATTTTTAGTTCAAATTACACTGGTCTACAAAAAATATTTTTTGTTTGCTTCTGGGAACTCCAGAGCAGCTCTTTATTAACTTTTTTTATACTGAGTTCATATATGAAATCGGAATTAAGCTAGCACGTCAGGTTTTTGAAGTACACATCATTGACGTTTTGACACTTTTGAATATCAACACGATATCTGGAGTTTGAACTCTGTCCCACCAAAATTGTTTTGATGTGTTTATTCTGAAAACAAACCAGAAGACGATACCAGAGACACGTTATAGTATTGTAATGACCCGGCAGTCAGCGCTGGCAGCATGGTGCATTGTGGGTAATTCTGTAACGTTCACTGTTTGCGCTGGGCAAGCAAGGCAGTCGATTTCCTTTTGTATTGGGAATGTATATGTGTATTGTGTTGCAGTTGCTTGGGGGGTTTGGGACATTTGTAGCCCAAGTATAATAAGTGTAACAGTTACCATCAATGAGAAAGATGTCTTCAGAAATGACCTTGGCAATGGCCTTGTAATATGTTGAGCTTTGTTTCTGACTATCTGCTCTAATAAAGAGATACAAAAGGACAGAGCTGTGTGTTGCTAGATTTCATCTATGCAATTATTACGGAGACACTCGGAGTCGTGCGGTGTATGGGACACGAGTGCTCGCCTACTTAATGAGCTGGGCACAGCTGCGTGCATGACGGTGGCATTCCGCTGGCCGACCAGCTTGGGGGAAGTGCACAGCAGAGTTCGGCTCCGAAAACTTCAATACTCAACCACGGGTTGCTACAATATATTTATGTCAATTTACCTCAATAGAAAAGAGTGGTCAGCGTGCCCAAAAATGTCGGAAGCACTCGCTTTTACGCTTGTACTGCACATCCGTCTCTCTTTGCAAGAACCAACAGTAGTCATCCATCACGCTCGGAGTGAATTTTTCCCGATATCAGTTTTCCGTCACCTTTATATCTTGGTGAAATCTTTCCCCATGCTCATCTCTGACATTGCTTAGATTTGGTGGAAAAAAAGTCGAGATGAAAATGTAAAAAATGCGTCTTCAGTGGCATTCTGGCTCCCGTAAGCTGATATACTTTCAGCATATTCTCCACAAGCTCAGCATAATTCTCTTCTCTGTGACTGCCAAGAAAATTCTGGACAACCTGCACGAATGAGGGTGTTGATTCAATTGGCTTCAGTTTCCTTTTGAACTGTCGGCGATTAAATGCAACAGACGGCAGGAGAAAGTTATCCTTTCTTTATTAAGAGTCGTGGAAAGCAGAGAGGTACAGGCCACAGCTGGCAAATCTGCACCCCGATTAACAGATGGGGGGAGTTTTTATACCCCTTTATCTCATGATTTATAAGACAGGAAACACATTTTAAAAGTTAAGCAATATCTAAGCTAAGCAACTTTTAATCATGTCTCTAAATCAAATCGTAAACCAGACACCCTGCACTCATGACCTCATTAGACTGAAAGTTCAATATGAGGAACTTAACAGAAAAAACAGCTTAGGACATCATTATATGGCAATATATTTTTGTTAGTTCATAAATCAGACTGTCTAACGAAAAAGAAAAAATCACACAGTATACATGGTACTGAGGAGAACATTC
Organism: Polypterus senegalus; assembly: GCF_016835505.1. NCBI lineage: Eukaryota > Metazoa > Chordata > Cladistia > Polypteriformes > Polypteridae > Polypterus > Polypterus senegalus. The sequence continues at coordinate 21,592,781 of NC_053169.1, read as the reverse complement.
TTCTTTTACAGAACTCATCGTCAAGCATCAGTTCACGGATTTCAGGGCCAACAAAAACACCTTCCTTCATTTTGGTTTCACTTTTCTCGAGACCAAACTTATTTCTTAAATGCAGAAACGCATCGCCTTTACTGTCCAGTCACCCTAGTTGTCCAAGACCTGGAACATCATAACTAAAAAATGGGACGTGCTGGACGAAAACGGTTTTCAGATTTGGAGTCAGCAAGTGAAATTTGTTAAAGTTCCCATGAAAGAATCCCAGTAGCAAAATGCTTGTTGACCAGTGTTATTTGACTAAAATAAGTAGATTGTTTCTTAAAGCCAGAAACAGCCCTTTTTGTAGCTTCACTTTTCTCATCAGAGTTTTTAAACGTGGACTGATGTTTAGTGTGATAACGTCTTTGTACACCTGACGTACGACACACAACACTATATCAGCGTAACGGACACATAGCACGATCCTTTTGTTGTACAAATCCATATTCATTCGTCCAAGAGTCTTGAAAAGAGCAAACATCAAATTTTTGTCTTTTATGAGTCATTTTAGGGCAGTATATCTATACTAATAAAAGGCAAAGCCCTCACTGACTGAATCACTCACTCATCACTAATTCTCCAACTTCCCGTGTAGGTAGAAGGCTGAAGGCAGCTTACTTACAAAGGTTAAGCAGGTTCCATCCATCCATCCATTTTCCAACCCGTTGAATCCGAACACAGGGTCACGGGGGTCTGCTGGAACCAATCCCAGCCAACACAGGGCGCAAGGCAGGAACCAATCCTGGGCAGGATGCCAACCCACCGCAGGACACACACAAACACACCAAGCACACACTAGGGCCAATTTAGAATCGCCAATCCACCTAACCTGCATGTCTTTGGACTGTGGGAGGAAACCAGAGCACCCGGAGGAAACCCACACAGACACGGGGAGAACATGCAAAATCCATGCAGGGAGGACCCGGGAAGCGAACCCGGGTCTTCTAACTGCGGTCATAAGTCGACAATGTCCGCCATGTTGAACTTTCTTATTTATGGCCCAATATTCACAAAATTTGGTGGGCAGCTTCCCTGCGCTAACCGAAACCGATGTACATACTTATTTCGGTGGTATGATGCCACTGTCGGCCACCATATTGAACTTTCCAACGTCACTAATTCTCCAACTTCCCGCGTAGGTAGAAGGCTGAAATTTGGCAGGCTCATTCCTTACAGCTTACTTACAAAAGTTAAGTAGGTTTGATTTTGAAATTCTACGCGTTACGGTCATAATGATCGACAACGTCCGCCATGTTGAACTTTCTTATTTATGGCCCCATCTTCACGAAATTTGGTAAGCGGCTTCCCTGAGCTAACCGAAACCAATGTATGTACTTATTTCGGTGGTATGACGCCACTGTTGGCCGCCATATTGAACTTTCCAACGGTCTTTGTTACTTATGGGCCCATTTTCAAGAAATTTGGTACGCGGGTTCCCAACGCTAACTGAATCCTACTTACGTATATATATACGTCCATAGCCTGCAGTTCGGTCACCGTGTGAGGCGGCGTTGGGTCCCCCATCTCAACGCTTCCCACGTTGTTGGCTGCCTGCCTATATAAGGCCGTCCGTCGCTCCAGTCTCTACATTCCCTTCCTTGCTTCGCCACGGGATTCACGTCTCCCTGCTGATAACTACAGCCTTTTTATTTCATCCACGGCTCCTCCACTGTTTTATTGTTCATTTATTACGATTATAGTTATTGTGTAGGTATTTTAGACTGACTTTACATTGTTCAGGTACCCATTTCCTTTATCATTCCAACCGTACCCCCATTAACATGTCTTTAGAGGTGATCACCATCGATCAAAGAACTGTCACTTACCGAGTGGTTTCCATGCCCGGAGATGGCACCTACCTTTTCCATTCTCTTTGTTACATATTGCTCGGCCATATCAGGCTCACTCTTGATATCCGGAGGAACATTGTGTCTTATGTATTGAATGACTGGGACAGGTTCAAGGTGTGGACTGATGACGGTACAGGAGATAATTAGACTACACAGGAGCACTAGAAGAGTGAAATGCTTAAGCCCTTCACCTATGGATCTGCATGTGAGTTGATGGCTGCCGCTGAATTGTTCAGTTGTCGCTTTCAAGTGTACCGAAATGGCCAAATATTTTACACCTTTTAACAACCGCCAATACCTCTTAAACATCTTAGACTGACAGGTGACGATTTCAGTAAAAGACACTTTGATGTTTATGAATGTTTCAACTCTCAAAAGCTGTAAAGTAAAGTTATCGATGAAACCGGTTGTATGCTTACAACGCTTGACAGATGCCGAATGTCACTTCAACACGAGTCCTACAAATACTGTCGTAATTGAAACAAACCATGAAACTCAAACCGATTATGACAGCAGCAATCCAAGCTGTGAGATTTGAAACAAGATTGCTTTTCACATGGCCAACTGTACGTTACATGCTCAAGAGTAAGCTCAGCGCACAGCTTGGTCAGATTACAACCAGAGGGCCGAACTCACAATGTGGTATACAAAGAGATCCTTAACAAATAATTCTTGGTATATTTTCCCTCAGTTTAAAAAGGTTTAATTTTCTTCCTAATAAAAATTTTAGGGCAGTACTTTGCCACTGCGGGTATTTTGCTAGTTACTTAATAATATCAAGAGGTTTGTTTTAACGTACCACGGCCTGCACTGAACACATGGTTTCCATTTACATGTGAGTCACATGCGCAAAACGTAGATGAGGGTGCGAACGCATGCACTGTAATTAAAATTTTATTTTTAATTATATTTCAGTTCAATCAGAGTGCCATTGAAAATTGTTCGGCGTTCCACGATTGGCATGGGTGCCATTGGTGTACTGAAACCTGCAATAAGTTATTGTAAAGTAAAATTTTCATTGTTTTTCCTTTCAATTACATCACCTTTAATAACTAGAGATACTGTTTAAAGTCAGTGTTTCTCAACCACTGGGTCATAACCCACTTTTGGGTCACGGGCTACCAGCTGTGGGTCGCCAGTTGTTATTATTTGTAATGGTATGGGGTTGTGAGTTGGTCGTGGTTGATCCCTTCCCCACTCTGAAGATTCCACTCGATTCACCAAGGGGCACCTGTCCCACACTTTTGATGATCGCGCTCGATTCAGGGTCACAAAGACATTCACATGGGAAAAAGTGGGACACGACACCAGAAAGGTTGCGAAACACTGGCCTAAATGAAGATGAAATCTTACAATGTCTGCATAAGTTAAAAACTGAAAAAGCATTTCACGAGATGTACTTACTTTTTCACGTGACTGTATATAGGAAAAGTCCTGTGCCTTTGAGTTTGAGTGGATTTATACATTTAAGGTATCACTGAACCTGATCTCAACTCTTTTGTTTTGTCATGTCTGCCTGAATGTGTGTAAGGATGCGAGTTCACAAACACGAACACTCAAACAAATAACTCAGACTGAGACACAGCTCAACTACTAGCTTTGTGAAAACGTATCAAATTGCTAAATGCCAACTTATATATACAGTGCCATAAATATTGTGTTGGGTCAAATATTTCAATTTTGAGCATTCCACAGAGGTGTCCATGAAGATGGTCCGATATGCCTGCCTTTCTGTGTCTTTATGTGAGTCCTGTCCTAGGCACTGTCTGCCTGGATTTACATGTTTTTTTACTGTGTTTTGAGTCTATTTAATCTGAGGTGGTCTGTATAAGAATGAACTGGGCCAAGGTGACCCATATTAAAAATGTAAAGAACAAGCCATTCTTAAAAAAATATTGCAACAATTTCTGTAGTCTGTCAGAATTGTGCCAATCTCTGAAATCTACCAGCAGCACACTTCTGAATAACAAACAAAGAAACGGATGCCAGTCTGGTATCACACAGTATTTTTAGTAGATTTATTTCGGTCTGGAATGCGGAGTGATCTATTACATGTTACATTTGGCGTCTGACTATCTGCTGTTGAGAGGCATCTCCGCTTCCTTTCTCGTGCTGTGAAGGCTTTCAATTGTAAAATCAGAAAGTGTCTGTGCATGAGTTTCACAGGAAATCCGAACAAACTCATCCCCTTCTTTCGAAGTTGGCCTCCTGATACAAGTGTCATGTTTTCCAGTGGGGTGGCACCTGACAGTTTTTTTTTTGCATCAGTCAAAGTAATTCCAGCAATGGCAGTGACATATTAAGTTCCTCGTCAGCTAGGCACACTCCCCTTTTATACACGCACACTAGTTAATTTATTGGATTTACACCATATGGTGTCTATTAGCAGGTGAAAGCAAGAAAATAACTTGATTCATATTTTCTTGTAGGGAGAAATGATTTATGGAAGGTCACTGAAGTATGAGAAGCACTCACTTTCTCTCAAGAGTGCTGTCTTGTCTTACATGGTACTACTATAAACTTTCGAGTAAAAAGGCGATCTGCCCAACCTTCAGCAGAAGGTCATAGATTTTAATGTGGTACTCATTTAGGCAGACTTTACGGTATATTCACTTTATACTAAACTCCTTGTTCTGTTTATACTTTTTGTCCAAACGTTTTCACTTAGCATTCCAGAAAGGTGAAAGCTGACGAGGTTATCAGGGCACAGCATAAATTAAAAGCAAAATTTTATTTTTTTTAAAATGAAAAATATGTAAGGTTCCAAAGTCATTATTTATAAGATAAAATTTAAATTCCTCATACAATTAGATGGATTAAATAAATGAAGGATTCTCAGTTTAAGTCTGGTACCAGTTTTGTGTCCTGGGGATGCAGCGTTTCCTTCTCTTAGGCAAGATAATTAAAAGTGGTAATGGACTGGATATTCTGCATTTAAAATATCAGAGGCAGGTTTTAGAAGATAAGATGTGGTCAAAATGAAGCAAAAAAGTCAAAAACTAGGAGATTGTAAGCTCAAACTCCAAGACACTAGGCAAAAACTGAAGTCAAAAAGTTCAGAAAACAAGATTATTGATCAGGAAAATTCAAAAGGATTATTTAGATGCAAAAATGTACACAAAACTAGGGATTATCCGTAAACTGAAAGTGTAGAGAAGATTATCTTTTAACCCGTTGTCAATTAATACCGGGGGTCTTGAATTACGTAACCACCTAGTGACGGGGTCCTAGAAAATGAATACACAGATTAGCAACTCCCACAAAAGGCAAAACAGAAGTGAAAACAGATCAAAAATAAAAATACACCATAGAAACAGAATGTCGAAACTTAATTTAGTTAAGAGAAATACATGCCTTACACCAAAAAGGGGATCTAATTTGACACTAATATTAATAAACTGAGGAGAAAAAAATAAACTTGTAAGAAATATTGACCACAGTCTATTAATACATTTCAAGTACAGCAGACTAGTGTGTGGAATTATTCACAGGCTGTTCAAATTTCTCTATTTGCAGCCTTCAATTAATTCAAAATGACAGAATCAATACTAGACTGGGAAACTGCAGCTCCTTAACTCCTGTCCTGACGTCTTTACACTGGTGTCCAGTCAAGTTTAGGACTGATTTAAAAAATCTCTCTTGTAACATCCATCCATCCATTTTCCAACCCGCTGAATCCGAACACAGGGTCACGGGGGTCTGCTGGAGCCAATCCCAACCAAAACAGGGCACAAGGCAGGAACCAATCCTGGGCAGGGTGCCAACACACACAAACGGGCCAATTTCAAATCACCAATCCACCTAACCTGCATGTCTTTGGACTGTGGGAGGAAACCCACGCAGACACGGGGAGAACATACAAACTCCACGCAGGGAGGACCCGGGAAGCGAACCCGGGTCTCCTAACTGCGAGGCAGCAGAGCTACCCACTGCGCCACCGTGCTGCCCCTCTTGTAACATAAAGCTTTAAAAGGCTTTGGTCTGTTTAATTAGCAGGACTCATCATTACACTCATTTCAGAGCAGACATTGCAATAGGACAGGTACAACTACTGTGGGAGTTTGAGACTTTAGAAATAAAGACCCCCAAAGTGTGAAATGACCTGCCTGCTTGTGTAAGAGGTGCCTCGTTGCTATCAGCTTTTATATCCAGGCTGACGACTCACTACTGGAGTGTAGAATACCCGGATTAGAGCTGCTGATTGGCTATTCATATTGTATCTCTATGTGTTAGTCATTTGCTCAAGTTTGTGACAGTCTTTATAAACTGTTACAGAGCCCCCTCTTTTGTTTCAGTTCTCAATGTCCTACTGTGGCACTTGCAGCTACTCCAGCTCATGAGAGATGACCCCAGAGGTGTGTGGTGAGACTTGAGATTCATCAATAAAGGGTTTAACGTGCTGCTTATCACACAGGCCAGCAGGTACGTATGATACCATAGAATGGCCAGATGAGCGGGCAGCCAGATGGCATAGGTCATGGTGACTGTGACTTTGTCTGACCTTGACTGATCTAACTGATTGCGGACCCCTTTCAGCTCTGTTTTCACCAAGAATGCTGTTGACTGGAGTTAACGTTTTCTTCTTTTCCACTGTCAATTAGTTTAATGGGCAAGTTCTATCCATAATTTCTTTACAGCAGACTCTGAAAGTATTTAGACCCCTTCACTTTCTGTACATCCATCCATCCATCCATTTTCCAACCCGCTGAATCCAAATACAGGGAGCCAATCCCAGCCAACACAGGGCACAAGGCAGGAACCAATCCTGGGCAGGGTGCCAACCCACCGCAGGACACACACAAACACACCAAGCACACACTAGGGCCAATTTAGAATCGCCAATCCACCTAACCTGCATGTCTTTAGACCGTGGGAGGAAACCGGAGCGCCCGGAGGAAACCCACGCAGACACGGGGAGAACATGCAAACTCCACGCAGGGAGGACCCGGGAAGCGAACCTGGGTCACCTAACTGCGAGGCAGCAGCGCTACCACTGCGCCACCGTGCCGCCCATCTTTCTGTACATTCTACCCAAAAATACTTGAAGCTATAATTTCTTTCAAAGAGGCTTCTAAAAACTGAGGGTCTGATTACATATATAAACGAGTCTTCAGTTTTTGTTTTAAACGAATTTCCTGAAAACATGTTTTTACTTTGTCATTGTGGGTTATTGAGTGTGGATTGATGGGCAAAAATGTCAAATGTACCCATGTACAACACAATAAAGGGGTCTGAGTACTTTCTGAATCCACTGGTTGTCTTTGAAGGTGAATTGTTCTGTTGTGTGTTTAATGTCTGTTTTGTGAAAGTTGCCCCAGACACAGACAGACACAGAGACAGCCAGATGTCCAAACCACACGCGTTGTACACAATGCCACAGTGCACAATTAGCCACAATGCTCCTTTCGTTTCTTCTGTCCACTCCACTCCACTCCTCGCAAGCGCCATCCTCTTCCATCCGACTCCAGCTCACCGAATGGTGTGAGGCGGCCCCTCTTATGGCACACCTGGATGTGCTCCACGTGCTCCTTGATGATCTTCCAGCAGCACTTCCTGGTGTGGCGGAAGTGTGGCCCTTGCACCCGGAAGCACTCCGGGCGTATCTGGTTCCTGTTCCGGCAGCACTTCCTGGTGTGGTGGAAGTGCTGCAGTCCCTGGCTTGAGAACCATCCAGGCGCCCCCTGGTGGCGGCCACGGATCCCCACAAGGATGAGCTCTGTATCTATGGCCCTGATGGAATCCAGAGGGGCGGCCCTCTTATGTCCAAGGGAATATTCCTTGCTACAGGCGTCCCGGTGGGGCAAGGTCCCGGTTGTCTGCCACAGTTTGTAAATATTGTATGATTTTTCTCATTTACTATGAATACATTGTACAGTGGGGTGGCACAGTGGTAGCGCTGCTGCCTCGCAGTATGGAGACCCAGGTTTGCCTTCCGGGTCCTCCCTGCGTGGAGTTTGCATGTTCTCCCCATGTCTGCGTGGGTTTCCTCCCACAGTCCAAAGACATGCAGGTTAGGTGCTTTGGCGATCCTAAATTGTCCCTTGTGTGTGCCCTGCGATGGGCTGGCACCCTGCCCGGGGTTTGCTTCCTGCCTTGTGCCCTGTGTTGGCTGGGATTGGCTCCAGCAGACCCTCGTGACCCTGTAGTTAGCATATAGCGAGTTGGACAATGGCTGACTGATATTGTAGGTGCAAAAATGTGCTAGCACTCTGAGTTTGTGCTCCGCTAAAAGCACTATATTGAATTAGAATGGTTAAAAGATTTTCTTGTGATTAATGAAGGGTTGATTAATAATGCGTGTTGATCTGTTTTACGCTTTTTCTGGCTGACTTAAAAGCATGTAATCTCCAAACTGCCCTTTGCGTGTAGTTGCGTTCACATTTACGTCGTTTACTCTGGTTTTGCTCCCACATTCCTGATGTGTGTTAGGCTTTGTGTCGATGGCCCCCAAGTGATTGGAGGTATTTGTGTAAGTGGGGTGTCCACAGAATTTGTTCCTTCCTTGCAGTTTGTTATCACTGGGATAGGCTGTGGTCCCCGGTGATCATGATATGGATTAAATCTTTTTGAGAATGTTCTAAAACTTAACAATAGGGCTGAACAATGGTTTCACCTATCACAATCACTGCAAATAATAAAGGAGATAAACATGTGAAAACGAGACAGTAGATATCCGGGAAAAATGTGCTATGGAATGATAAAGAAAAAGATACATTTTAACAAAAACGAGAAGATAAGTGAAACAAATTAACTCCAGTTAGTCCAGTACTTTATCAAACAAAACATGGAGGACTCGACATCATAGCTCTGTAATTTATGTTCAATCAATCAATCAATCAATCAACATGTATTTATATAGCACATATTCATACAAAAAAATGTAGCTCAAAGTGCTTTACAAAATGAATAGAAAAATAGAAGACACAATAAAAAATAAACATAAGTCAACATTAATTAACATAGAATAAGTAAGGTCCGATGGCCAGGGTGGACAGAAAAAACAAAAAAAAAAACTCCAAAAGCTGGAGAAAAAAAAATGTTCATTCAGAAGTGGATAGAAGCCCCCTTTTTTCTGCCCGTGGACAAAAAAACTCAATGTAGACTCATTGACTGGTATGAAAACACTTTGTCTTTGTACACATAAAAGTTCATTGGGGATAAAAATTAGAAAGTCTGTACCAACAAGTCCATCTCGTGGTGGAAATTCAACCCATTTTGTCTGCGATTCACGTATGAAAAAAGAGACTCCAGCCACCAAATGAGACAAACTTACAATTTCTGGGTGAAGCATCTCAAGAATACAACCCAAATATGTGATGTCCGTGGCTTAAAGGCTTGTTGGAGTTATGACACCCAAAGGATTTGCAGCTACAGTGGATTCAGAGCCCTTCACTTATTGCACACTTCATTGTTTTGTAGATGTCGTTTTAAATGGGTACTTTTGCCATTTTTGGCCTTCAACAGTAACCAAGTTTCAATATGTTAACAGAAGTCAGAATCCTTAAACAAAGCCAAAAAATGTCAAAAAGCCAGACAATTCAAAGAGTAGCAATAAACATACAGAGAAGAATTCCAAAACATCCAACACCTGCAGCGGGCCACAAGGGACTGCATTTCCTATCAGTCTTTCTAGGCCTCCCTCTTGAGGAACCAAACATAAAACACAAGCGACATTGCAGAACTAAGTCTCATACCTAGAAACTAAATAATAATCAGAACCGAAAAGAAAAGAAAAGGAATTGAAACATAAGTGAGGGGAGATCACCTGGCTGAAACATACCAGCACTATTGTTAATGGGCAGACATCTTAAGGTGGCTTTGCTGCTTTGTTATTCTGTATGTTCAAACAAATCTGTCTCTTTATGTGTATGCATAAACAAATTAATAATTTGTAAAGCTGTAAGTGCCTTTTAAATGTGAACTTGTTATAGCGCTATGAGCCTCCATTGAGTTAAGAGCTCTGTACAAAAACAGACTGAATTGAATTCACAATACATTCAGAAGAAGAATTATTAGAGAATTCAAGTATTTCCATTGTGATGGACGGCTAGGTCCCATGCCCGGCCGGGACGTCCCTGCTGCATATGTTCATGGGGAGCAACCACGGACAGCTCAATACGTCCCCTGGGATGCTTGGTGGCACCCTCCTGGGCCGACTATGATTTCCCCAGCCTGGTTCCATGGGAGATGGAGTCCTCCACAGCCTGGTTGGGAGATGGGATGGCCGCTAGGGGGTGCTGCGTGGAGTCAACGGCCCAGCTGGACGAGTCTTCAGCCCCACCCAGAAGTGCAATTAGGACCAGGTAGTCAAGCACCTGGAAAGCTTCTGGGTGGGATATAAAAGGGGCCAGTCACCACCACTCAGAGGCTGGAGTCGTGAGGAGGAGTGGTGGACAAAGAGTGTTTGGTGCTGTTGTAATTGTGTTTTGGGACTGTGTTGGGCTGTGTGGCATGGGGAAGACGTGTCCCACGGCCAAAGAGAATTAATAAAGCCTCTGTTAATTTTGTATGTGCCTCTGCGTCAGTCTGTTCCAGGTCGGGCGCTATAAAGCATCCAGATTACACCATTAAATAACTCCTTTTTTTGTACTTTTATGTACACACATTTTTGACATTCCCAGCAGCATTACATATACAGATATGGAGGCAGCTAACCAGGGGAGGCTAAATCATCTTTGGCCTTGGAAAACAAAGATAAGCATGATGTTTTCTTATTCTGTTTGAAAACAAATAGAGCAGACTTTTTATTATTTTGGTGTAGCATTTCTACTACCCTTGGGAACTCTTTTTTTTTTTTTTCCATGTTTTAAATTTTGCTGCCTTTTCATTTAAAAAAAAAAAATCACCTGAGTGCAGACATTGATTAAAAGTTGGAATTTGCCTACTAGATTGGCTCCACATACAGGAGCCAGGGTAGATAACTCAGAAAACTAATACATGGACACTTCACATTATACAAATTTTAAAAATAAATAGATAATAAAATATTAATAAAAATCCATCCATCCAACCATTATCCAACCCGCTATATCCTAACTTAAGGGTCACGGGGGTCTGCCGGAGCCAATCCCAGCCAACACAGGGCGCAAGGCAGGAAACAAACCCCGGGCAGGACGCCAGCCCACCGCTGTTAATAAAAATTATATTACATAAATAAAAAGACAAAATGAGAAACCAAAAGGATAAACAATAACACAATATGAATTTGTATATTTAAGCAACAACAAAAAGACTAAATTAACAGGAAATAAACCTGAGCCACAACAGCAACCCTGGCAGAAACATTCACAGCTATGTCAGACGAGATTTCACTTTAGTGTGTTCTTAGAGTGGGAATTAATTCAGAACCACTTGTAATGTCAGCCAGATATCTACAAGTTTGCTGACTGCATGGCTGTGTGGTCAGATTTAATTTACAGTGGAACCTTGGTTCACGAACACCTCTGAACACATACAAATCGGGTTACGACCAAAAAGTTTGCCATACTTTTGCCTCTGTTCACGACCACACACTCGGTATACAAACAAGCCAGTTTCTCCTGTCGGTTTGTGCACATCGATGATTTCCGCATGTGTTCAGTCTTTCCCTGTGCAGTGCACGCGAGAGAGAGAGAGAGAGAGAGAGAGAGAGGGCTGGCCACAAAAGGCATAAAAAGGCAGTTAAAGAATGCACCAGGCTTGTTTTTAAAGAGACTGCTTCCAGCATTGTTTTAACCTCGTATTTAATGAAGACTTTTTTCTATTGGATTTTAACCTCCACTTCACTTCTGTTTACAGCGATCGGTTCGTAGCGTGCATTGTTGCAATGTTACTTTTCTTGGTGGTTTATTAAATTACGGATTTTTCAAATGTTCATTTTTTTCCCTGTGTTTAAAATTCATTAAAAAAAAGTGTTTTTAGTGAGCAGTTCATAGCGCTATAACACAAACTATTGCAGTGTTAGTTTTCTCTGTTGTTCAAGGTTTTCTTAGTGTTATTCAATGTTTTTACATTTAGTTTACTATTCTGCTGTGCATTCAATGGTATAATTAACTATATTTGTGCTTAAAAATCGTTAAAAAAATATATATATTTACATACAGTTCGTACGGTCTGGAACAGATTAATTGTATTTACATACAATCCTATGGGGGGAAATTACTTCGGGTCACGACCAAATCGGGTTACGACCAGAGTTTTAGAACGAATTACGGTTGTGATCAGAGCTTCCACTGTATAAGAATACCAAACCTCTTCTACATTTAGTTTGAAGACTTCACATCTCCTGCTTTAAACTTTGTGCTTCACCTTCTATATATGAATTGCCATTGCATTTTGATGTTATCACATGCTTAAGGCCGGCGCCACCATTAAAGCAAATTAGGCATTTGTCTAGGGTGCAGATCGTTAGGACCCAGCCACATGGGTTAGTCGTTTGGCACACTAATAAGCTTGGCTTAGAGTGCAAAATAACCAAGAGCCAGCACTGCATGTAATGTTTGACCAGCAGTGTATTCTTTATTTTCTTGAAATAACATCTGTGCAACAAAAGTAGACACAACCCACAAGCAAAACTGCCGCTTCTAGATTTTGTTTCAATTGAATTAATTGTGCCCACTCCCTGGCATTTGGGGATGTCTGGAAAATGAATTACAGGTATCTGAAAATACATCTATTCCAACGTATCTTAACTGCATTTTAAGATATCTCAAATAGATTTTGGGATATCTTAAAATATTCCTTCTTTTCAGATGGAGATATCACAAATACTTGTCAATATATCTCAAACGCAATTAAAGATACAGTATCTTGAAATAAGTTATTGTGAATGTTGAGATATCTCAAGTACATTTTGAGATACAGTATCTGAAATGCAATTCAAGAAATCTCAAACTGACTCCTGTAAAATTGCCAACGTTTTCACTACGACCTCCCGTCTGCTTTAAGGCATCATGAAATGAATTAGAGATATCTCACATGAGCAGGAAGGTTTTTTTAGGATATCTAGAAATGTAACCAAGATGTCTTAAAACTTGTTCAGATGTCTTCTTATTGACCCACATCAGATATCTCACATTTGTTTCATGATATCTTAAATGTATCTCTACTCCATTTTCAGATATCTTATAATGATTTATTTCAAGATATCTCAAATACATCTTAAGACAACTTTAAAAAGTACAATTAAAGAGATCTGAATATGATTTTCTGATACATACAATGCAGTTCAAGATATCTCAAAATACATTTCTAAATTCAAAGAATTATTATTATTATTAAATATCTCAGAATAGCACTCATTCCATTTTTAGATATCTGAAATGCATGTTAAGATATCTCAAAATGAATGCAAGCTCTAAATTTATTTTTAAATTCAAGTATATACTTGCGTATATGTTTGGTCTTGATCATAAAATCAGACCCCAACTTATACGGCCGTTCAAAAATACGACACTTAATTTTCTTTTTTTGACATCTCCACTCTCGCACCAATTTCTCAGACACATCGAATTTTGTTGCAGCAGCGCAGTTACTTTTGTGAGTTTTAATTTAAAACACGGGTATTGAACTCTGGCCCGGGAGGCCCTGGGGGTTTTCATTTTAACCATCTTCTTCATTAGTGACCAGTTTTTGCTGCTAATTATCTTCTTTTACCTTAGTTTTAATTAACTTGACTCAGGCCCCTTAGTTGCCTCTTTTTCCTTAATTAGCAGCCAAACAATAATGAGACACAAAACAAGCCACCACATGACCAGCTCACTTGTGCCCATCACACAATATCTGAAAATAAAGAAAGGTGAAGGTCTCGGTAAGGTAGATCTCTCAGGTCCCCAAAACACTACCTATCTATACTAATAAAAGGCAAAGCCCTCACTGACTGACTGACTGACTGACTGACTGACTGACTGACTGACTGACTCACTCACTCACTCACTCATCACTAATTCTCCAACTTCCCGTGTAGGTAGAAGGCTGAAATTTGGCAAGCTTAATCCTTACAGCTTACTTACAAAAGTTAAGTTTCATTTCAAAATTCTACACGTAACGGTCATAACGGGAACCTACTTACGTACATATATATGGCCATAGCCTGCAGCTCGGTTGCCATGTGAGGAGGAGTTGCGTCCCTCATCGTCATGCCTCCCACGTAATTGAGTGCCTGCCCATATAAGGCTGTCCGTCAGCATTAACAATTGAGAAGGCAGCAAAAGAATATGAAGCGAGTGACGCATACAAGCATATTCATAAGTGCAGCTACTTCGGAAACAAAGCACGTTATAAACCTTAAGTTTAAATTAAGTTCATAGACACGCTGCCGCTGGCATTTGTCATGCCTACGACGAATACGATATTCGCCAGATACAAGTTTAATGAGAAGATGCAGGGTATAAACGAGACTTTTGATCACGGCTCACGTGAACTGACTGTGAATGCAGTACGCACACAAAAAGCAAGACCGCCAAAGTGCGCTGAACAAAAAACGCATTACACAATTGAGAAGGCAGCAAAAGAATATGAAGCGAGTGACGCATACAAGCATATTCATAAGTGCAGGTAATGCGGAAACAAAGCACACGGTGGAAAAAGTCAATGTACAGCTAAAGGAAGACAGTGTAAAAAATGTGGTCAATTGAACCACTTCGCTAAAGTTTGCAGGACTGGGAAAGGTAAACCCGTGCATGCGGTGTGTGATGTCTCAGATAAAGAGGAATACGAGCTGCTTATTGATGCAGTAAGAAAGGAACAACCCTCTGAATCTGAACAAGCCTTTGTAGACATATCAATAGGAAAGCGAGGTGTAAAGCTTAAGTTTAAATTAAGTTCATAGACACGCTGCCACTAAATATTCGCAGGCAAATCCACAAGTTAATACCGGGAATGCCTGTTTAACATCTTAGATTCACGAGTACTGATTTGGGTAGTGAACACTTCGATGAATGAAACCTGTTATCTTTACAACGATTGACAAAACACGATATGTAACTTGAACACAACACATCCTCCAAATACGAACCTGATTGAAAAATATAATGACAATCAAATCCTTGATAACAGCAACACTCATAACAGTGACAAAACAATTACATTGACAATCACGTTACGTTATCTTTAAAATGTTTCCTTTTCTTTTTCATAACTTCTTTAACACACTATTTTGCTAGTCCTTAATAAATCCCAGGTGTTTGGGAGTTTATCTTCTAATGCGTGCATTTTTTGGGGGGTTTGGGGTCCTTTTCACAAGTTGACCCCCTCCAAGTGTGAATGTGGTGTGTACCAAGAAGACATTCACCACAGCACTGAACTGCCGCCACCAGCATGTGCTGCTCACTCAAGGATGGATGGTGTGATGCAGTTCATGCCAAATTCTGACCTGACCATCTGATTCATCAGACCAGATGACATTTTCCCAAACATCAATGGTCCAGTTTTAGTGATCACATTACCATTGTACCATTCTGGACACAAGTGAAGGAAGAATTGAAAAATAGAAAGGAATAAAGTTCAAGGTAGTGAACTTTAAAAAAGAAGGCAGAAGAATAGAAAACAACTGCTAACAAAAAAATCAAAAAGCATACTGAAAGACTTGCTATTGAGCAGAACGCACAAATCAGTGTTAATATAAAAAAGAAAACAGCTAAAAACGTAGTGCATGGCCTTGAGGGAAATGTTAAGAAGGAGGAAATGAAAGAGCATGGGCTGTTAAAAGTGGGCCGGAAATTTGGAAAAAAAGATAGCACAATAATGAAAGAATTGGTAAAGTAGGGAATATTAAAGGAAAACATCACCCCAGACAAAATTAAAGACAAACTTTGTTAAAGAGGCCTGATGGCAGGCAAGATGCACTTTAATAGTTTAGAAACTCATGAGAACGAGACAACTGATAAAGTAAATAAAAATAAAAGGAAAGACAAGTTTCCATTTCTCGTTGTGAACAGTATAATCCTAAGGCATGCTATGGAAAAGTCCAAGTGAATGACAGAGAGATAAACAGAGAAAAATAAGATAAAGATAAAAAAACGCTACATGACAAAAAAAAATGCAGTTGTACTTGTAAGTGGCAGTCGAGAATGTGTCATGATAAAAGAAATATTGTAATATTTTGTGTTATTTTTGTTCATTTTACTGTTCTTGTCAGTAATATCATCAAGATCACCTCCATTTTATGTGCCAGATGTGAAGATCTGACATGCTCCAACATCCTTGATGTGTGCACTGTGTGGCGTCATGGCGGTCAGCTTTTTAAAACTGATCCAAACATTTAAGACTGTGCCTGGCAGATAATCCACTTTGCAAGACAGCTTTAGGCAATGAGCTCTGGCTTTGACCCCCAATCATCTTTGACTTCAGGTTTAGATTTGCTCTTTGAATGAGTTTCCCAATCTCAGATTTTAGGATTTCAGCCCCTTGCTTAGTCCCGAGTGCTCTTTTCAATTTGCCGTTACGTCCCACTGGCTCTGATTACACTTCAAGAAAAAGAAGATCGAGATGATTTGTACAGTCTTGACACTGATTTCCGCTTTCTTTTGCTAGAATCATCCATTTCCTTACCTTAGTCTTCTTTTTCTTATACGGTATACGTCCTTAATCCGTTCTAGATCCTTTGATTTATACCAAACAGGACGTATACCAAACAAATTTCTCCCATAAGAAATAAAAGGAAAATGATTAATCCGTTCCAATGAAAAAAAATCCTACTGTTATTGGCATATTATACATTGATGGGGTTGCATAAAATAATTTAAACACTGCTTAATACTAAAATACACAAATACAAAAGCACTTAGATGAAATAAATGAAAATTTAACCTCATTTTACTTTTTAATAACGTCTTTGTTTTTCACAATCGTAGATACCGTCGTTCTTGGCATACGGTATGCAGCAGCCAAGTCCCGGATACGCATGCCACCTTCATATTTTTCAACTATCAATTCAAATTTACGTGAACAAACACAAAATCACGTGAAAATTCGCATAGAGTTGTAGCGCGGGTTGTTCACTGAATGCTAGCAGCTGGCGTACTGACGCTCTTGGACAATCGTGGCTTTGTCTCGAGAGAGGTAAACAAGGGTAGCGCGCGGGTCGTATTTCAAACAAAGGTCGTGTACCAAGCAAAATGTTTCCCATCCAAACAGGACGTATTCCAAAGCGGACGTATACCGAGGTACCACTGTATTTCTCTTTTTGTTTGCTTGTAAAAAGTTTCCAACCGAGTTTACTGCTTCATGTAAGATTCGTTATTATTTTGTAATTGTTAATGGACTGTTCCAGTGTGGTGTCACAAACCAGGTGGTTCGTCATGTGGTGGGGTGACAGCTCGTTATCATCACATCCTCCCAACATCTCTGTCTCTCTAATGCAACTCTACAGAGGAAATTAAACAGATCTTCCTTAGATAATCAAAATTTGAAGCAAATTAAGTGTACACTGGAGCACAAGACACTTGACAGCTGAGGAGACCATTCAGGCTCATTCGGGGAGCTAACGGTCAAGATGATCTGATATCTTATTATTTGTAACATTTATACATGTATATTGTGTTTTTTTTCAACATGCAGATTCTATTTTTGAGGTCTATGAATAATTTTGATTTATTTTGACAGATCAATTTTGTTCCCATCCCATCGTTTCCTTTGTTTACATGACACGTGTGTCACACGAACCCTAATCTTATCAACGACGTCACAGGATGCGACGGTATAAATATGTTGGCGTCTCTCTTATGCCCTAATCTTTGGAATATTCATGTCTTGAAACTAAAACATTATTAATGATGGTCAGCTTCTGTTTCAAGTAGGCCCTTGTGTCAGCTTTTGATTCTGTTTTTAACTCAGTTCTGCCTTTGACTTTTGATTCACATTTTGCCCCCGTGTCTTGCTGCCTGGTCTATTGGTCCTCTCGGATCTGACCTTCCCTTCTTTGATGATTTTTGGCTCATCTTCTGGTTATTTTCTTATCCTCTCATGATAATCTTTGGACACCCCGTGTCTCAGAACAATCTAGATATTTTAATGGTGGCGATGGTACTTTTGGAATGGCAAACGTTGGTTGTCAGATTCTTTATTGAGAAAAGATGAAACCAACTTTAAGACAAACTGAGAATGCTGCTAAAAACAAGTTTTGAAGAACAGGCAAGTAGATAATGGCTAAGGTAGGCCTTACAAGTAAATCCTGTGAATGTCAGGGGAGTTCACAAGAGGATGGTAAGCTTGCCTCTTAGGATTTCCTTCTAAGACAGTCTCTTAAGGTTTGTTAACCATTCAATATGTCACTTCATGTCACTTTAATCATCCAGAAGTCTCCAGGGTTTGCTAATCATACCAGTAACAATTCCAGTGACTCTTTTCAAAGGAATTACAAAAAAGATGAGTGCTTTTCACCAGAAGTAAAAAAGGACCTGTGGAAAATGTAATAAATTTGTATAAATATCCATGGAGTGAGTTCTGCATCAGGCAGGTCCATCTGAACCAATTTTACAAGACTGAAAAAGAAGAAATTCAGATGTATTCATTAAAAGCAAAACAGGCTCAGTATATTCTTTGATTCCTATAGGGAATGGAACTGAAATGCATTTCATCCTTGGCATTTTGGTTCACTTTGCTACCATAAAGGTATAATTTACTGGGTAGGGATAAAGTGTATTCAGTTTACTGCTGGTGCTGCTTAGATTTTATCACACTGGACGCCCATGTTCAGCTGATGAAGGTTGGCAATGTGTAGTCAGCCGAATAGTAAAGCACATATGATCCAGAGATTATCCATTCTCTGTGCCCATTTTATCTACCTCAGGGCTGCATTAGCACTGGTCACACTGCAATACCAACCCAATATGGGACGCCAGTCCACTACAAGGCATACCCAGACACACAAGAATTTCACTGTACCTTGTACATGTAACAACACTACTCTACACACACACACACACACACACACACACACACAGCAGAACAACTAACAGACACCAGCTAAGCTGGCATCTATATCTTTAGAAACCAAGTGATATGGAGGAAACTCTTGCTGTATTTGCTGAGCCTGCTAGACTCCATTTCAGGGTCACGGGCAAAGGGGATTTATTCTGGCAGCTCTGGCAGATTGTTGCAAGGTGCACTCACAGATTATCAATGTAGGGTTGCCAGCTATCTTAACTAGCATGTTTTTCAGAATACAAGAGGCACACTGAAGCACCCAATAAAAAAAGTACACAAATCCATAAAGCTACAAAATGCTGTAACAGCTATAGCTGTGGTGTAGCAGTGACAATTACTGTGCCAACATGCCACCCTGTATTAATGCTACTTAATCCAATTTTATGCTATTAGGAGAGACTAACTGAAATATCAATTTTCTGTACCTCTTTTTTTTTACCAACTGGCTTAGCTTAGCACAAGGCTGGACAAACTGCCAGTTGGTTACAGGGCACAAGGAGAAGGAAAAGAAGATTAAGAGGTGACATGATTGAAGTATTTAAAATTATGAAGGGAATTAGCACTCATTATTTTAAAACGAGTTCGTCAAGAACACGGGGACACAGTTGGAAACTTGTTAAGGGTAAATTTTGCACAAACTTTAGGAAGTTTGTCTTTATGCAAAGAAAGGTAGACACTTGGAATAAGCGACCAAGTAGTGTGGTAGACAGTAAGACTTTAGGGACTTTCCAAAATGGACTTGATGTTTTTTTGGAAGAAATAAGTGGATAGGACTGGCGAGCTTTGTTGGGCTGAATGGCCTGTTCTCGTCTAGAGTGTCCTAATGTTCACACACACACTTCATGATTCATGACACAAAACTCATAAACACAATAACAGAAAATATGGAAACTCTGGCACAAATTCAACCAGAGCCCACATGTAGCCGCCCAGCAAATTTAGACAATTTTAGGCTAAAGGAAGGAAAATGCAGAAGTAATGAAAAAACAAGAAGACAAAAACACTGCTACTCTTGTAATGCTTTCAAAAATAAAATTGTTATTCTTATTTATAGTACAGCACTTATATTTTACATTCAAATATAAAAAGCTGTAAGCCTACAAGTTCCTCCTCAAAGAATACAGGCACATAGCTAAATATTATGAATTCTTATAATGGTGTTTCAAACAAGTTTTATTTATTGGCAGGCATTCTTTCAGAAAAAAAGGGTAAGTTTTCCTTAATCTCTTTAAAATGAAGTCTCAAGTGAAACTATTGACTAAATACTTTCTTGCCAACTAACATAATCGCTATACATTTAATTATAAACCTCTTAATACATTCTACTTTCTTTACTCTTATTTAAAAGTATTACTACCATAATATTCTCACAATTTCAATTAGTAAATTTTGTTCTTTTTTAAAGTATACAAACACTTTGACAAAAATATAATATACTAAAAGTACATAAATGGCACAGACGTTTCTAAGTACGTACATACTAAGCTGCACATTGGCTCACATAAAGTAAGCTTTATAAAAAGTAATCTATCTAATAACACCAGTTGCTCCTTTTGCTCTTCCTTTTTGGAACATCTCCATCTCTAGAACAGAATTTCTCAGAGCCTGAGTGTGCTGAATTTCATTCTAAATGGGCTGTTAACCAGTGAAGAGTACACAGAATTTACAACAGTAGTTGGCTATCTAACTTTCAAATAACATTTGTGAACAAGAGGACGGTAAAGTAACCTGCTATAATGAAGACCTTCCGTCTGCGCCGTGCAGTGATACGCGCCGGCCTGTTGGACACCCATTCACAGATTGCTTGCTTTGTGGTTGTGAATATGAAGATGTGGTCAAATAGCTGGGACAAACGACAAAGTAGAAAACGTGTCGTGAAGGAACTATCAATAAGACATGGTTCACAACAGAGCTTTAGCATATCCTAAACACAATTCACATTTTTTCTATATGAACAAGGAGATTTCTAAAAGTTTTTGTGGTTATGAATGAGACGAGAAGTAACTCCTGCTTGAAGACTCTTAGATTATGTTTCAAGAAGACAAGCAGGAAATGTACAGGGTGGTCCAGATCTAATTATGCAGATCCAGATCGTCTGGATAACATTGATTTATGCGGGGACAATTCCAGTTCGGTGCAAAGACAATTTTTCATGTTGTCAGTTCGCACAATTCTCGATGGTTCGGGATTTTTCGGGTGATTTTCTATCTAATAAACTTAATAAGTTATAGCTTGATGAAAATTGCATAATTAGATCTGGACCACCCTATAGATGAATGAGTAGAAGACACCCTGACCTCAAGTACTTCATGTTTCATATAAGATGTGACACTTTCTTCCATTTAGAAATTGACTGCACTTCCATGTGCTCTATAGTTCTTCAAAAACAGAGTGGCTAACAGACGTGTTTTCAAACACTCTTTTTCCAATACAGGATTGCAACTGGTCAAGGCCTATTCTGACTACATCGGGCACAAGGCAAGAACAAGCCCCGGATAAGCTATCAGTCTGCCAAATGGACACACACACATACACTGGCATAATTTAGGTTTACCAATTAACAGAACCAACACGTCTATAGGATTTTGGGGGACCTGGGAAAGCAACAGAAAACATACAGATAATAAACAGGCCTAGGTTTAAACCTGACTCCTTAGGCTGTAAGGTAGCCACACTAACATAATCTATTCATTCACTCGTTCCAACGTTAGAGCACAAGAGCTGACAGAGCCTGTCTCAGCTGGACTAGGTGCATTATGGGAACCAGTGCTATACTGAGTATGAGTCCACTGTAGGGCTCACTTGTGCTTACACCCACAGTCACTCAGGGCTAATTTCAGATTGTCAGTTAACCTAACCTGCACAGGTTTGAGAGGAGGGAGGAACCCAATGAGAGCACAGGGAGAACATGCAAACTCCCATACATTTAGTCATTGGGGCAGTTTTCTAACCCAGGTGCTAGGAGTGTTAAGGCAGTAGTGTCCACCACTGTGCCCTAATTGAAAGTGATACAAAAAAAAAAAACTAATACAATTGTGTCAATCCATCCAACTATAATTTAAGGGTCTCGTTCGGTGATGATGAGTAGAAATAGGAAATGTCCTGTTCTCTTCAGACTTGAAGAAATTCCAGTTATACTACTACACGGAAGAGGAAAGATGTTGAAGCTCCCAGTGCCAACCCTAGAGATAAGAAGAAGGCCATGATTGCACCAGCAGTTTCCCCCTCATGCGATGACACTTTCCTGCAAAAAAAACAAAAATAAAACTAAATCAATTGAAGTGCCTCAACAGACCATTTCCTCAAAAACTGACCCCATTTATTTTATTACCCCAAAAAATCGAAAAAATGTCATATATGTAAGTGATTTAAAACACTGTGCAAAAATAATCCTAATACTTAAGACATATATTCATCCATTATCCAACCCACTATATCCTATCTACAGGGGTCTACTGGAGGCAATCCCAACTAACACAGGGAGCAAGGCAGGAAACAAACCCCGGGCAGAGCGCCGCAGACATATATTCACATATTTGGTTTTCACTTTTGTCATTATTAAACAAAGATTGTAAAATTTTGATCTCTTTCTATTGACTTCTTTCAATTATTATTATTACCATTTCAGCATTGTTTGATGATAACTTCATCCTTTCACTATTTTGGAATTTTATTTGCCGCATGTCTGCCTGTGCAGTGTCACAGTGGTGTGGTTAAATGGATTTGGCAGCCATTTTATTTAAGGATGAGCCTCATGCACAGTAATTGTCACTGCACTTTGTTTAGATATGGGTAAAGCAGGTGAAAGAAAGTTAGTTCTTTTTGACTTTTGTTCTTTGACAACATGTCCATAGAATTTAAGCTGGATGATACGTACTACCCAGTGTGCCCTGTTGAACACATGGACCTACAGTAAGTCGACATAAATCTATTACTTTTGGTTTGTTTGCTGATCTTTTTGGTGTCCTGTGTTTTAACCTTAGGTCTGCCCTGGCTGCTCTTCCTGTCTTTGCCCTAATGTTCCTTTATCTCAGGATAGTTATTTTAACCTTTCTGAACTGCCTTTATGGAAAGATCTAATCGGTAATGACAGTCTACTTGTGTATTGCTTGTTGAGCAAGAGTCTTACTCTTTGGCTCAATCCATGCATCATCTCTCACTTAAAGATCTCTCCACTGAGGATGTCACTTACTGTTTGCCACATGCAATAGTACTTTCATTGACGGCCACTGACGACATCCCGTAAATATACGTTTATTAAAATGCTAGATTTTAGGCCTCTCAGTCTACCTCTCTTACTCTTTATAAGCACTCTGTATTAAATATGCCCTTCCTCAGAATGAACAAGCATCTCAACTGCACAGTGCAAACCCTCTGCTGAAACAATCATCTCTCCCTCTTTCACATACTTTAGTGCTTCTGTTTAAATGCAGTGTTCCTTTGAATCTATAATATAAGCACATGTTTTTCATAGTTTAGCCTTCTGCATTCAATTTTCTTGTGCACCTTTCATGTCCTCTAAACTGAAGTAGTCTTCCCTAATTGTGAGCTACTTTAGCTTTGGAGAGTGATTTATTTAGATGAGGCAGTCCTGTTATAATTAATAGGTTTGAGTGCATGACCACACTTGAACAAACACATCAGAGCTCACTCACATTAGGCATATTTAGAGCTGAAAATCAGAAATCAACTACTGATGTTATGCACAAAATTGAAAGAGACTGAGAAAGAATTCAGAAAAAGATGCAACTTGAAGTAGTGCCTTTATTGCAATTGATATAGAGGTTTTGAGGTAAGGTTGTTATACTCACTAATCATGGTACCAGACAGGGGCAATGTGAGGCCTTTTGATTAGCACATGCAAAGCAGACATGCATAATGGTTTTTGCGATGAATCTCTTGTGCGTCTTGAAAACTTACTTTACTGGAAATACCAAAATGTTTCAGCAAATTGACATTAAGATAGCTGAATTAGATGATAGCTTAACATGATCTGAAATTAATGTAGTAATTAACTGTATCATCATCATCATGATGCACCAACATTGATGGACTGAAAGCCAGAAGTCTACGTGACCATCATCATCATCAGGTCCTTCCATGAAAACCCTAAATACAAAGAGGACTGTTTGACTTGTGTTAGGTAGATATGCCCAGAGGGGACTGGGCGGTCTCGTGGTCTGAAACCCCTACAGATTTTATTTTTTTCTCCAGCCTTTGGAGTTTTTTTGTTTTTTCTGTCCACCCTGGCCATCGGACCTTACTCTTATTCTATGTTAATTAATGTTGACTTATGTTTATTTTTTATTGTGTCTTCTATTTTTCTATTCATTTTGTAAAGCACTTTGAGCTACATTTTTTGTATGAATATGTGCTATATAAATAAATGTTGATTGATTGATTGATCTGATGATTCTTTCAGCCCATCAAAGAAAGTTATATATTCCTAATTACTGTAAACTTCTCACTACTATTCCAAATTAAAAAAATGGAAGGTTCAAAAGAAAGGACAACTGACAGGGCAGTACATATTTAAGTCCTGGGGGAGTGCTTCTCATGTTTTTACATCTCCTGCTTTGTGCAAGGCAGCCTGGGCAGCTCCTTGCTTCAGAGAAGTGATTAATTCATTAAATTAATTCAAATTATGTATCTGCTTTTTCCAGTCTATGTTTCCAAACCCAATTAAACCAGTTCATGGTCAGATAGGGGCGAAGCACAGGACACAAGGGCTATGTAAGGACACATTTAAGTAATTTCTGATGCACCTGGATTAACTCAATCTAATGACAGCAGTCAAAGTTTAAATGATCAGGAATAAACAGACATGCATTTTAAAATTTGAAACAGGATTTATTTAAATTAATTACATTAAAGGATCCGCGTATAAAAATGTTTTAAAAGTACTTTTTTTTTAAAAAATATGCATAAATAATGCCAACACGTTGTCTTATATGGTTACTTGCATATGGTACATGGACAAAGTTTGCAGGATGCCAACTCTCTTATAGTATTTATGGAATTTATCTAAGCAGTTTATATATCAGAACCAATTCACGACTACTTGGGGGAAATCCAAAAAGCATCTTAGCATTATTAATTGACTCCTAGTTCTTTTAGTGGAGGATGCTGGCAAACACCAAATATGATATCATGAAACAAAGTCAGCAAATTAACTTTTGCACTTCGGACAATTAACACTTAATGTGGCAGTTTCTGTAAAAAAATATACAGTAACAAGGAAAAAGCACAGTGCCTGGAGTATATCCATTGATTTGAAAAATGATTTGTTTTAAGTCCATAAAACTAGTGAGTGCCTTTTGTGAATAAATAAGGTCATTCAGCTGTGTATGTTATGTGGCTTCGGTGTCACTTTTCAGGGGCCTTCTTGCCACTAATTGACATGCACTTCTGGTTTGTTTTGCTTTGCTGACTTACCTTATATAAATAACAGCTCTAAAAGGATAAATATTAGTGTAATTAATCATTTTTATGTCAGCACTTTTAAAGTGGCCATGTTCAGATGTGTTGTAAAGCACATCAGTTTCATCAGCAACATGGAGGAGAATTGTTTAATAGTATGTAAAGCCTTCATTTTAAATACCCTGACTGATATGTGACTAATATGTGTCTGGTTAACAAATCACTAAAGGATGTGCAAAAAAAAAACAAAGTACCCAACGAAACTCCACCTAACGTGGAGATTCCAAACAGTTAAACTGGACTGAAACCTGGGGACCTATAGCTGTGGCACCACTGTACCATCTTCTTATATAATACGCTACCGTGGCTGTCCATTTGACCTGTTGACCTGAAATTTGGTACACATAATACTACATGACTTCTACTATCTGCTTTCGGGGTGATGATTGACCTCCAAGGTTATTCCTCTTTTTATTTTTATTTTATTTTGTAGCGGGGCCACATAGTTAGTGTTCAAATGTCAGTTCTGTGTGTGTCTCGTTTCATTGTCCCATTGGCTGTTTGTATGTGTATCAGTTAATGCCGTCCCCGTAAAGGAGGACGGATGATGGAAGGAGACCGCAGCCGCAAACCTGGAAAACACCTGTGCTTAATCAATCAATTACTGCCGTCACTGACTATTTAAGAGGAAGGAGAGAGAAGAAAAAAGAACCGTGTTTTGTGTCAACTACTTCAACTTGCTTGCTGTCTCATCTCATTGCGCTTTGTTCCAGTTTGTTTTTCATTAATCCGGACTGTCTTTCAACCTGCATCTGCTGAGACCCCGGGGTCTATTCATCATCCACCATACGCCGAGGAATCACGGTGAGGTTGCTCCAAACGCCGGGAAAATCAAACACCACAATTGCCGCTAGTTCAGTCATCCGTAATCAGGACATTTTTACTTTCGGACTCAAATTCACAACCATTCTGTTCATTAGTCATTTTGTTGCTTGTGTGGTGTGTGTTATATGTTACAGGGACAAGGGAGGGGTTTTTGTATGTATATTTGGTGCTGTCTTGAAGTTGCTGGGGTGGAGGAATATTTATATGTGCATTTGTTTTGTGGTATGTCTTGTGTCATTTAATACATTTACTCCGTTTAATTTTACATTCTGCTTTTGTGTACGTGCATTTATACCGTCGATTGTGGGGAAAAGTTTAATTGTGTAGAAGTACGGCTTGATAGTTAGGTTTCTCAGAAAATTATCCAGGCCACAGGTCTTGGAGGTGTAGCTGCCGGCTGGGTAAAGGGGTCGGCCGTTACAATTTTATTGTAGAATCAACTCTCGCCAGTGGCCGGCAGGGTGGCTGTGTGGCGCATGTGTACGGGCGCTGTTCTCATCCCTACCACCTTCGATGTCACTTCCCCTACCTCTTCATATCTTAAATCATTGTTGAGGCAGACTGAAGACTTAAGTGCCAACTTAAGTGAAAAATTATGGAAAACGTATTAAGGAATTGCAACACAAACATTGACTTAATCACTTTTAACGCGAAATGTTGCCGACGAAAGAAGAGAAGATGCGGGCCGCTAGGGTGGAGAAAAGAAGAGCTGCTAGGGAAGCAGCAAGCGCATCAGCCTCTGAGCAAATGAATGATAAACGTACAGAGAAAGAAAATGAAAACTAGGAGCGGTCAAGTCAAGCGCATTCACTGGTAATGCAAGTGCAATTACTGGTAATCAATAATTTTTTTATACAGTATTACTCACAAACAAAATCATAAATAGTTAACATGGTATAGTTTTATGTTCCATATTTAAAAAATCAGACACTCAAACAGACATCATACCAAAAACTTGGAAGTACAGCTTAAGAAAAGGACAAAGGAGTTATAGTGGAATCTTTATTGCTTACATCCAGACATTATAAGGAGGTGATTAACAAGGCTAACAGACTTATATTAGGCTATATGGTGTGATGCGTGGGGTAGATGTCCATGGACGTTATGCTTAGGCTATATAATGCACCAATGTAACCTCACCTGGGGTACTACGGAGACCATTATGTCTATGGAGTGCACATTACAAAAAAGTCACTGCATTGCTCAAGAAAGTAAAGAGAAGAGTGACTAGTCTGATTCCAAAATAGCAAGGTATGAGCTATGAGGAAAAAGTGAAGGAGATGAACCTTCTCCATTTAAGCAAACAAAGATTAAGACGTCACATGCCTGTTGTGTTCAAAATTATGAAATGAATGAGTGCAGTGGATCCTGACTGTTGCTTTAGAATGGGCTCTGAAAACAAGAGCAGGGGACACAGATGTCAAAAGGAAATTTCGCACAGTTGTTAAAATTTTTTTTTTCTTCACATAGAGAACCATACAGGGTGGTCCAGATCTAATTATGCAGATCTAGATTGTCTGGGTGACTTTGATTTATGTGGGGACGATTCCAGTTCGGTGCAAAAATGATTCTTCATGTCGTCAGTTCGCACACTTCTCGATGGTCCGGGAATTTTTGGATGATTTTCTATGTTAGAAACATAATAAGTTATAGCGTAACGGAAATTGCATAATTAGTTCTGGACCACCCTATAGAAATAAGTTATTAAGTTGTGTGGTATGCTGTAGAACTGTACTTCAAAACTGGACACAACGTTAATTTGGATAAAAATAAATGGAACCGAAATAAAGCACTTTGTTGGGCTAAATTGATTCTGTTTTTGTCAAAATTGCTCCAATTTTCTAGTGTTCTACTTGATACATTTCAGTTCTTAAATTCAATATTTAATTGTATTTTGAGTGATTTAACTCATTACATACTTTAGATACTAAACTCTTAAGTGAACCTCATCATTTTACTACTTCAAAATGCAAATAACAATTAGAAATGTAATGTAAAATAACATAGTGATCATATTCCACAATACAGTCTCAGATTGAACAAAATTGCGAAGATAAAGTAATATCTAATAAGAAAGTGAAAAAATGTAAAATAAGTTCTATTAACCTATCCCCTCATCTTCAAGTCCATTTTCCCATTACAGTGCAACTGGAAGTCTTGTCTGGCAGATCCAAGCCTTGATTGAACACTAGTCCATCAAGGACAAATGCACTCACACCAGAGCCACTTGGGCACACCAAGCAGACTAAGAATAATGACTTCTGGGAAACGAGGAAACAAACAGAGTACCTGGAGAAAAGCAACACAGGTAGAACCTACAGGCTTTACAAAAACATTGACAGGACTGGAATTATGAGAAAGGAGTGCTAAAGGTTATAAAATGTATTTATATTTTTTGTAATATTATGGTCTAGTATTCAGTATTTTCTAAGGAAACAGAGAGTAAACTAGTAAAGTGCATGTTTTGTCTCTCAAGTATTCATAGTAGGCTCCTGAATTTTAACTGACATTTTTATCTCACTGGCAGAACACCAAGTACAGTATCTTTTGTAAAGGATGTGTTTCATCTTCTCCACTCATAATCTAAACAGCTGGCAATGACTGCAGTTTTTTTTTTTCTTCCTTTATGACATCCATCCAGCATCCGCTTCATTCTTATCTGGGATCACATTCTACTTTAGCAAAAATTGATGCAAAGCAGAAACCTGGATAATAAGCTTTTAATTTAACAATATGTTTGTGTGAAATGTACACACTGGAATCAAAGACAGTATGATTATGCGAGGTGCTTGCCATGTGTACTATAGAATCAAGTGATCAGTCATTTGAACAAGAACCTTATTTATTTTAGAATTCAATAGAAATCTTTATTTGTAGTTTTGCATGATGCCCATGACAAGATCACTTTCTGTGACCATAAATTATAAAACACTGAGTTTCATTATCAGTCACATTTGCAGTATAAACTCTATTAATAGGCAGTGCCTCTATTAATAGCCAGAAATTTGAACATTATGCACTCTCTAACGAAGAGGTGCTGATACTGTGAAACATTATTATGCACTCTTATATGTTATTAAAGCCATCAGCCCATCAATGTAATACTAGTCTTGACTGACTAGATGTGTAACTATGAATAAACACCTGGGGACAACTTGCTCAAATATTGGTAAGTGGATGGCAGTAAAATTTGATGTGGAAAGGGCTATTCTCGCAGGGGATTTTCCTAAAAAGTCTTCCTCAATTTCCTCTGGTCCGCGTGCCGTAATTGTGCAGGGTACAAACGAAAACATGAGCAAAGCTACATGTTGAAGGTTGGCACAATTTACTGAATATGTTAAGGTAACATTAACAACAACAACATTTATTTATATAGCACATTTTCATACAAAAAATGTAGCTCAAAGTGCTTTACAAAGTGAAGAATAGAAAAATAGAAGACACAATATAAAATAAGTCAACATTAATTAACATAGAATAAGTAAGGTCCGATGGCCAGGGTGGACAGAAAAAACAAAAAAAAAAACTCCAGAGGCTGGAGAAAAAAAAAAATCTGCAGGGATTCCAGAACCAAGAGACCACCCAGTCCCCTCTGGGTTAAGAGTAATGTTCCAAGAATTAAAGTTCAATTCAGAATTATGGTCTACTAGGGGGCTTTGCCCCCTGCTCGCTTTGCTTGCCAACCCCCGTTTTTGTTTTCCCGGATTATTCACTTTTAAGATTTTTTTTTCTTTGAATTGTTGCTATTTCATTAGTTTCACTTTTATTTCAAAAATTCTATAAAAACAATATTTGGAATCTTTTGAGTCCCAACGTGCTGAATCATTTAAATGAGCTCTGTGAGACGTGTGTTTAATGACTTTGTACCATAATTCAGGATAGCTTCATCTGTTTGGAATTTCAGCACAGACAAAACGATCGACATCATCAGCAGTTAATAATTTTTTTTGCAAAGTAACCAATAAATGCATGTGAGGTAAACTCTGTTTTTGAAATTCTCTTGACTTAAACTTCAAAGCCTTACAATATTTACATACTTCTGACATATCACCTGTGTCCATATATTCGATCTCTCTTTACCTTTTCATTATTTCTCCGAGTAATAATTTCTCTTTCTTTGCGATAATGTGATGTTTACTTTCTTTGTTTTGACAGAGTCGTTTTTTTTCTGCTTTCATATTTTGTATCTTGCTCTGTATGTGTTTCGTGCCTATGTTGTTTTTGAGTCTTTTGAATTCCAGTTTTCATTTTCTCTAACCTGCTCTGCATGTGTTTGGCCCCCTTGTTTTTTAACCTCTTTATGACGTTTTACTTTGTTTTCTACTTTGTCTTTTATTTCTGATCTCACTTTATCCTGCTTTTTTTTTAATGACACCTGGTGATTATTTTCCCTTTTTTGAGTAATAATTTCCGTTTGTTTGCACTCCTTCTATCTTTACTTTCTTTTTTTTTTATACTTTCTAAATTTCCTACTTTCATATTCTTTAACTTTCTCCACATGTGTATTGCGCCAACTTATTTTTTGAGCCTTTCGAATTCCACTGCTTTCATAATCTCTAACCTGCTCTGCATGTGTATATTGTCGACGTTCGGATTGGACGTGTTTTCTTTTAATTCCACTTGTTCCAGGCTGATAATTACTTTCCTTATTTCCTGAATTTGCACCTAGATTATTCTTTTTTGTCTCTCCAACGCTTTTGTGTCTGTTTTCTCCGCACTGCTTTCTTTTTCACTTAGCCGTCTACATTTCATTTATAACGTATTGTCCTTATACGCTTTATATGCGTTGAGAGCCCTGGATCTGTGTGCGCTCAAAGCCAAAACATGACTGAGTGTGTTGCTGGCTGCCCTTGCTCTTATTTATTTGTAAGTAGGGCATGTCTTGCAAGAATCTCATGTTCTACGTTATCGCGAGATGGTCCTGGGTCAATCTCTCTAGTCTGGCAGGTCTTTTAAGTGTCTTCTGTGATCTTTATGTGAAGATCACGTCTTGTCAACCTACTGCTTCTCTCCAGGATTTCTTTTTATAATATAGAGATATACAGTATACTGGTATGGCATGTTTAGCATTCACAATTAGTAATGTTAACTCACTTCAGTTATTCTTTTTTGTAGGCTGACAGAATTGGGATGCTGTTCAAGATCATCCGTGGCTCTGTTGTTAGGCACATTTACTGTTTTGTGTGTATGGACTACCGAAATCAGCATCTCCTGTTCCACTTCATTATCGATACCAAAAAGACCTTGCTTAAAGGGGTTCTTTTTCCCCCCTGGCAGCATATTGTTAAACTCAAATTCACTCTGTAGAGTTCATCTTTTTACGACAAAGCTGCCACTTCTTTCAACATCACATTTACTGCAACTGTATTGTTCTGACAGAGACCCCATATAGCCGACAGCAATGCAGCGTTCACTTTTGCCACAAGTCCAGTGATACCTTTGAATGCCAAAGTAGAATCTGGTTTTACAGAATTTATGTTTCATTGCAATATGTTATGTTTATTCTTAAAAATCGTAATGTGTCCTCTGCACGTATGACATACATTTATATGTTTAACAGGAGTGTTTTTGGGAGAATTTTCAGCATAGACTGTTTCTCCATCTTGACCACAAGCTATCAGTGAGATGTTATTGACAAGAGCACCGTTGCTATTTCCTGTTTAAACAGCCTCCCATACTTTGAGCTCCACCTTAACAAGGTGCTGGACTGGTTTAGAAATGTCACAATCCATGAGCCATCTAATTGTTCCCATCCACATTTAAACCGAATTTGTTCACAGTTGTCTATCAGACCTGTAAGACTTAATGTAAGACTCCATAATAACTGCCAGGACAAAAAATGAAATAGGATACATCACCACCTACAATGCTTACAATAACCCTTATCTGCAACTACGTGGCCATTTCTTCATTATCATTTGCTTGCTTAGCTCTTCGACTTTTCTTAGACTTTTAAAGAATGTTCTAACCAGTACCTTACTAGAAAATGTATGAACAGAAAAGCTCTTACAAGTATAATAAGGTACTGTTTTTATTTAGAGGGAAATACTTTGTCTTTCAAATAATATTTGTCCCACATTCCCAACATGATCAGGATGAGCTGCTTCATACTTACTTTGGTCCATAGCACATGCAGAGGCTGGCCAGATATCCATTGGTTGAGGAAAAGAGGATCATGAAGATAATATACCAGGCGTCATGTAAGAAGAAAACAGGTAGATGACTTCTTGGCAACACATTGCACAACATAAACAGGGGGATAAAGACCACCCTTCCAATGACCATGATGGGCAACAGCAGGCTGTCTTTTCCTGGCTGAAAATCAGAGCATTTTAAAAATTAGTGTATTTACAAATATAGTATAACCATATACAGAAATCCTATAGCTAGCTGGTCACACCGTTAATGGAAGTAACTGTACCCTCTGAAAATACAGAAGTCTGATCCTCATGTCAATACAATTCATAGACTAAGATGACTTTTTTGAATAACTAACCTGAAAATGAACTTTGCAAATATGTATTCAACAAAAATCAATTTCCTGGTGCTGAAAATGTATGTGTATTGTGAAGGAAATTATTTTTAATGTGTTTTTTTAACTGAATTTTATTAAATGTTAGGCAAGCCAATGTACTGAGGAAAACAACACTGTAACATTACATATTACATAATCACACAACAATGAGATTATCTCTATTTATCAATGTTACCCAAAACATTAATTAAAGGAAAATGTAATCATGGAAGTTACATAGAACAGTGAACCCTGAACTAAAAGAGGAAACTCTTCATTAATAGTAACCTATGCAGTTATAGTAGCAAAGGAACAACAAACAAAAAAAAGGAAAAAAAGTTAGCCTCACCTCTTCAAACCCATTGAATACTTGTTAATGTGTGCAAACATAAAGTTTAGTCTACAATCTCTAATTAAAGTAGCATCTTTACTTAATATATTTTAACGTATTTTTAAAATACATTTTTATAAATTTGTATACCCATATATACATATATATTATAAAGATACTATAGAACAAAAGGATTTCTACAGCCTTGCCTAAACGTTGCAGAGGTTTGTCCATAGATAAGTTTTTTACTTTAGGTTTCTTCCTTTTCACAGTCTAAAGGATGATTTCCCACTCTCTAGCTGTCATTTCTTATCTATATGTCCCTTTATAAGCTTAGGAATGTCTTTGTCTAGTCAGAGTGGCTCGGGTAAAGAGAGTTCATTTGCCACTCTCCAATATAATTATTGAAGAAAAAAAATACATGTGCATATATATGATACAGTACCTTTGACGTTGCGCCACAGCGGCTGGTGTGTTTCATTGGTAGGGTGATATATACTGTATAGGTTGTGTATATATATATATATATATATATATATATATATATATATATATATATATATATATATATTGTAAGATATGGCGCCATGTACCCGGCCAATACCCCAAGCCGCCAGGTGGAGCCCTCCTTGCAGCATGGAGGTCCCCAGAAGACCAGCAGGGCATTATGGACCATGTAGTTTTTATGCACCGCCCTGCTGGATGCCATGGGGGCCACGAGAGGGAGCTGCAGGGATGACCAAAGAGTTCTTCATGCCCTATGACGACGGGCTTCCGGGGTGAGAAAAACATTATTTACCCTGACCCGGAAGGAATAAGGACTTGTGGACTGTTGGGAAGGAACACCTCCGGGTCAGGGAATATAAAAGGACTGTGGGAGCTCCCAGACGAGGAGCTGAGTTGGGAGGCAGGGTGGCTAAGCGTCTGGGAGTGGAGGATTGGTTTATTGTATTTGTGATTTATTGTTTATTGAAGAATTGTGGAGAGGAGCGTGCTTTGTGCACTTTATTATTATAATAAAATATCATCATTGGATTTTACCTGGTGTCTGACGTATAGTCTGAGGGTACAAGGGTGCGAGAAGCATCTTATTTTGTTACTATATGTATATATATATATATATATACAGTATCTCACAAAAGTGAGTACACCCCTCACATTTTTGTAAATATTTTATTATATCTTTTCATGGGACAACACTGAAGATATGATACTTTGACACAATGTAAAGTAGTTCGTGTACAGCTTGTATCACAGTGTAAATTTGCTGTCCCCTCAAAATAACTCAACACACAGCCATTAATGTCTAAACCGCTAGCAACAAAAGTGAGTACACCCCTAAGTGAAAAATGTCCAAATTGTGCCCAAAGTGTCAATATTTTGTGTGGCCACCATTATTTTCCAGCACTGCTGTAATTCTCTTGGACATGGAGTTCACTAGAGCTTCACAGGTTGCCACTGGAA
Source organism: Polypterus senegalus (assembly GCF_016835505.1). Lineage (NCBI taxonomy): Eukaryota > Metazoa > Chordata > Cladistia > Polypteriformes > Polypteridae > Polypterus > Polypterus senegalus. Next base: position 21,558,376 of record NC_053169.1, on the reverse strand, counting down.
TCCTCTTCCACTCCTCCATGATGATATCACGGAGCTGGTGGATGTTAGAGACCATGCGCTCCTCCACCTTTCATTTGAGGATGCCTCACAGATGATCAATAGGGTTTAGGTCTGTAGACATGCTTGGACAGTCCAGCACCTTTACCCTCAGTTTCTTTAGCAAGGCGGTGGTCGTCTTGGAGGTGTGTTTGGGGTCGTTATCATGTTGGAATACTGCCCTGCGGCTCAGTTTCTGCTTCAGTATGTCACAGTACATGTTGGCATTCATGGTTCCCTCAATGAACTGTAGCACCCCAGTGCCGGCAGCACTCATGCAGCCCCAAACTATGACACTAACACCATCATGCTTGACTGTAGGCAAGACACACTTGTCTTTGTACTCGTCACCTGGTTGCCGCCACACATGCTTGACACCATCTGAACCAAATAAGTTTATCTTGGTCTCATCAGACCACAGGACATGGTTCCAGTTCCAGTAATCCATGTCCTAAGTCTGCTTGTCTTCAGCAAACTGTTTGTTGGCTTTCTTGTGCATCATCTTTAGAAGAGGCATCCTTCTGGGACGACAGCCATGCAGACCAATTTGTGCCGTGTATGGTCTGAGCACTGACAGGCTGACCCCCCACCCCTTCAACCTCTGCAGCAATGCTGGCAGCACTCATACGTCTATCTTCAAAAGACAACCTCTGGATATGACGCTGAGCACGTGTGCTCAACTTCTTTGGTCGACCATGGCGAGGCCTGTTCTGAGTGGAACCTTCAAAGGGGTCTCTCTTTGAACTGCCTTTCCTGAGGTTTCTTCCATTTTTTCCCTACTGGAGTTTTTTTTGGGAGTGGTTTCTTGTCTTATTAGAGAGTCAAGGCTGGGGTGCTGTCAAGGGGCAGGGTCTGTTAAAGCCCATTGTGGCATTCCTTGTGTGATTTTGGGCTAAACAAAACTAAATTGTATTGTATTGTATTGTATTGTTTGTGTACTAATTCCACCTCGGGTGAGTGTTATTTAAAAAATTAGGAGGGTAGGCTCCTGTAAGAAAACTCTTTACTTCTGCTTTTCTATAATCGCCGTATTTTCTCTGTTCCTTGACAGTTTGCTTGACAACACTGCTTGACAAATAACATTCCCATGCAGTAGGCTTTAAAGCACAGCTCCAGCGCACTTTCTACTTTCTTCCTTTATGAATGGGCAAATGCTGTCAAGTGTTGGCAGATTTTCTGTGAATCTGATGTATGGACATTTAGTGCAATGTAGTTAAATGTATAAAACAGCACAAGAGCACAAACAGCTGTTTTTCATTTAATACCCATTCATCTAAAGGTCAAGTGAATGTTAACTTGTAATTCAGATCTGCGGTCAAATCAAGCTGTTGCTATTTGGAAAACCGAAAAATCATATCTCAAAATAAGAAAACTAAAAAAAAACAAAAAAAAACTCTGAAGTGGATTTTAACAGAAGATGTGCCTAGAAAGAAAACTGGAGTAAATTACTGTTGGTGTGTCTGATGATCTGCCACCAGCTGAAAGAAAATGTTCACAGGAAATAATGGATTGACTGGGGATTATGACTCACTCCTTAGCTACCCCATTAAAATACTGTTGTTTAGCAAAAAAATAATAAATAACCCTGAAGTTAAAAAAAAGCTGAAGAAAAGTGATCCACCATCTTACAAATGGTATTGCAAGAGCTATAAACAGTCTCTTTAAGAAATCTAAAGGATTGCGTCTAATTATGAGAGCCGTGTGACTCAAATCCATCCATTATCCAACCCGCTATATCCTAACTACAGGGTCACGTGGGTCTGCTGGAGCCAATCCCAGCCAACATAGGGCGCAAGGCAGGAAACCCTGGGCAGGGCGCCACCCCACCGCAGGGCACACGGGACAATTTAGGATCGCCAATGCACCTAACCTGCATGTCTTTGGACTTTGGGAGGAAACTGGAGTACCCGGAGGAAACCCACGTAGACACGGGGAGAACATGCAAACTCCACGCAGGGTGGATCTGGGAAGCGAACCCGGGTCTCCTAACTGTTAGGCAGCAGCGCTACCCACTGCGCCACCCTGTAACGCAAATAAGCCACCTAATTCTTAATCTACAATTTCAGGCATTCTGCTTCCATCTTCAGTTACTAGCCCTAAACTACAGTACAGTGGGGGTGTCAGATAACTCCAAAACCTGTCGAGACTATCCTTTAAAACTTAGTACCATCATCTTTTTAACTCAGCTGTCATAATGAGGGTCTCAGAAGCAACATGCTGAGCTTGGTTTGACCAGGTCACCCAATCCTCCATAACTTCCCCCGGCACCATCTTTGGGAATTCCCATACACTCTGAGGCCGGGATACAATCCCTCCAGCATGTCCTGGGTCTATTCCAGATTTTTTCTCCTAGAAGGCAGTTCCTGAAATACCTTCTGTGAGATGCACAAGGGATTCTAAGTTTATGTCCAAAACATGCCAAATGACTATTCTGGATTTTAGGGAAGCAGCATCTCTACTGTGCAGCACGGTGGCGCAGTGGTAGCACTGCTACCTCGCAGTAAGGAGACCTGGGTTTATCTTCCCGGGTCCTCCCTGCGTGGAGTTTGCATGTTCTCCCCGTGTCTGTGTGGGTTTTCTCCGGGTGCTCTGGTTTAACCCTACAGTCCAAAGACATGCAGGTTAGGTGCATTGGCAATCCTAAATTGTCCCTAGTGTGTGCTTGGTGTGTGGGTATGTGTGTGTGTGTGCCCTGCGGTGGGCTGGCCGCCTGCCCATAATTTGTTCCTGCCTTGCGCCCTGTGCTGACTGGGTTTGGCTCCAGCAGACCTCTGTGACCCCGTGTTAGGATATAGCGGGTTGGACAATGACTGACTGTGAGCATCTCTACGTAAAGGTTCTCCTGTATTGCCAGGTTCTCCACTCTGTCACAGCAATCCTGTGCATCAACCTCATTTTAGCCACTTGTACTCATAATGTTATTGTATTAGTCAATACCCAAAACTCAAGACCATGTAAACCGGATGGTAAACCAAAGACGTCTTCTTCTGAGGACTTAGCTGCCACTGACCACCATGTTTCAATACAACATCAACATAACCACCACAGATTAATTGGTATATCTCGCATCTCCTCTACCCTCACTCATAAAGAAAATCCAGAGATACTTGAATTCCTCCACTTGGGGCAATCTGCTCCACCCTTACCTGTAAAAGATGAGGTCAGGAAGAGAAACATGTCCTCAGATTTGGAAATGTTGATTCTCATCAAATGCTTGGCAATAAAACAGTCTTGATTTTTTTCATGATAAAATATGTTTTCAATAATTATGATAAGCTTAGGATATAAAATTCAATAAAACATGTTATACCCGTTTTATCTACACTGCCATAGACAAGGCTTGGGGGCTATCACGCAGCATGTAGTCTTGGTGATTGTAGGTTCCAAGGTTGCAGCAATGTCCTTTAGACTCAGCAGGTTGGTTTACTTGTTTTTATACCAATCAACTGGGCTGGGAAGTAATCTGCAAAGTCCACCATTTTAGGTAATGTTTCTTACTTCTTCTACTATTTTCAAGCACTTGCTATAAACCTAAGTGGATTAGATAACACATAAATGGCCAATGCTGAGATGTCTCCAGTTCAAGACATTTCTGCCATGCGGTCAGCTCTGTACCTTCTGGACACGGTCTCTCTTCTGAGGTCATTGTTTGTGTAGATGGAGGGACAAAACAATTAGTAGACTCATGAACTTGATCAGGACTTTATGTAGAAAAGTGCACCCTCAATGTGTTACATACATTAAAAGAACAAGCTACAGGCTAATCCAGTGCCAACTGCAGTTTCAGTAGCATACTACTATGTTCCTAAGGATGCTTCCATTCATTAACTGAATGCCTTTAATCTAAGTTTAAGATTGTTGGCATACAGAGAGTGTCCCACCAGCACTAGGCCCAAAGTAGGAGCCCTAGCTCTAGTGGTGACTGGCAGCATGATGGGGCACTAGCCTATCACAGAGTGCACTCACTCACACACCCCAACTCGCTGTCTTTGTGCCAATTTAGAACCACCAAATTAAGCTTACACACAGATCTTTGGGATATTAGATGAAAACTAACAAGGATGTGAGAAGAGTGGGAAAACTCCACACTGGGGGTATTGCAGACTCCCAAGGTTGCGAAGAAACAATGCGAATCACTCTGCCACTTTTTTTCTAAACATGACATTCCAAAATGTATTGATCCAAGATGGGTGAATGGCCAGTTAAAGTGCATCTGTGAAAATAACTTGAGGACTACACTGATGCCACAATAAACTCTTTCAGGCAATATTGAAAGACAGAGTTAGTGCCGGTTCATCACAGGGCACACATGTATTCTTATGCATACTAAGCCAGTCAAGGACTGCCAGTTAAACTAAATTGAATGTCTTTGGGGCATGAGAGGAAACTGGACAATCTACACAAACACTGGGAGGAAATATAAACTCCGAACTGGTAGTACTGAAACTCTGGAGCTGTAAGGTAGCAGTGCTAACCAATATGCTATAAAAATATTCAAAAATTTTACATACCTTTTATATATACACAGTATGTTCATATGTAAATTTAAATTTGAAGGATGGACCAACATTACAGGCAATAAATTTTGTTTTTGGTAGAGTACAGAAACTTAGTACTATAATTTGTCCTAGGAATAAATGATAAACAAGCACCATAACCAAGGGACAGTTTGTTCACAAACAGCAAGGTCAGAATAAGGTAATGATATTTAGCGGAGAGTGGAAAGGTAAAAAGCCGCAGTAAGCAACTAACCCGAGGAGACTCTTAAAAAGAATCTGAAAGGTAATAGGAAGCTTGTTACATACAGCAAGAACAAGGTCACTGCATCTATTTATATCTTATCTGGAAAAAGTGACGTTTAGTGGGAGGTTGAACCTGAGAGACATATAAAAAGACCACAGGCAAAAATGGATTTAGGGGCAAAGCCATGTTGTCTCAAACAGGATTTTTAAACAGGATCCTAGCAGCAACAGGAACTCAGTTCAAACTACAAAGCAGAGGCAGCATGGGGGAAGAGTGGAACAAATTATACCAGTTAGGTAGCAACCTTCTGGATGAAATGCAGTGGTTGAGCAGCGTTTGCTGGTAGCCTTACCAGCAAGCATCTGCAGCAGAGCAGCTTAAAGAAGAACCCGAATAAAAAGTGAATTGGCTTAGGGAGGAAGGAAGTATCAGATCTTGTGAATGTGGAGAAGATGCAAGAAGCATCACTGGGCCAGTGCCGAAATGCAGTGATTAAAGGATAATCTCCATAAAATAAAGTGAGGTATAAAAGTAGTAAAACATTGTCATTTAAACTGTAAGCTTACAATCAATAAAAAAGAAAGTCAAATCTGTTTATCTAGCTCCCCCTAGAGGCTTTTACACTTCTTTAACAGATAAGGTTTGCCTATGGACCATGCATTAATTTGAGGGACACCCTTACTTGGCCATGTGCTCTGACTAGGCTCCTAAGTGAGTCCTTACAACTACTGCTACTGTTATTGGTGTGAGGCCTATTCGGGAGTCTTTGTTAAGGCGTCTTCCACATCAGCCTTCTTTAGCCTTAACTATCTTTTTATTAAACTGAAACAAGAAGACAAGTTAGATCGCTTTTAAGCGCCATACAGACCTACCGTAGTTTCAACAAAAGAGTGCACACAAAAAGAGGAGCTCACAACACTAGAAAAAATAACTTTGATAAAGAAGGATATGCTTGCTTACCCACAAGACAAAAGCAGTGAGGCTTCTTCCAGCCCAGTCACACAAGTTGAACAACAGGAAGCAAGAAACTGGGATGAAATATTTACCTGGGAAATGAGAATATAATTAACAAATTTTAAAACAAACAAAAGGAAATGGAAATGCTCCATGCAAAAATTATATTTTTTTATATGTTACCTACCCCATGTAGTTTGTCCAGGAAAAACTTTTAAAGACATGTTTTAATTCAGAACAAAGATAGAAAAGTTTCTGTTACAGTATAAGTCTATGGTGACCAATGCTAGACACCAGAAAACGGCATCAAAAAGTCAATGAAAAAATCTCATGATCCACATGCTCAGGCTCATCTGAGCGTGTCTACTTTTAATTTAATGACAGTGTATTACTGAAGTAATTTATTTAACAATATTCTAAGAAAAAAGATGTCTTTGAGATGTTGTGGGCATACGACTAGATAACTTCATATTTATATTATGTGACACGAGTAATATGAGATTTATTTCATGGACTTTTTGATAGTTTTTGTTGTTGTCCAGCATTGGTTACCATAGACCCTGTTATATTAAAAACTTGAAAACGTGAAATTAAACATTTTTCTTGGCCATCGCTACAAACTACATGGGGTATGTAATACATAACAAATATCTATCTATATCTATAACTGCTAATTCTGTTCATGGTCATGAAGTGCTTATTCCTGTGCTGGCACTATTGTGTCAGGGAGAGAAAAAACCCTGGACAGGGTACCAGTTTACCACAGAATAATTTAAAACTACAGGGACCCAGATTTCATGCCCAGTCTTCTCACTTGCATAGGAGGACACTGCACATCCTCTGTGTGCTTTTTGTGGGTTTTCTGTATGTACTTTGCTGTCCTCCAAAATTATTGAGGGACACTATGTTAGCTTCCATGAATGTGTATGCCTGGCTTTTTTCACTGGTGTCCCATTCAGTGCCTGCTGACTCTCTGTGACCCTGCGATAATCTGAGTAAAGGAATATCTTTATAAAAAATAAATGAAAGAAAAAACCTTGAAGCTATATTTTCATTATCAGTGATATCCTTATATATAATTTGATACTATCCGTATGTATGGTGTTCGCATCAATACCCCGTATGGTGTTCGCGTCAATACCTCGACTCAATACAAGTTAGAACCATGTAATGGGACTCTGCCACTGTAGTTAGAACATCACGTGGCTATGGCGTTATTTCAGTGCCACTATTCTGAGCGCACGTAAAAAAAGATTGCAAGTGCAAGTGTTGCATTTTGAAGAGAAATTTATTTTGAGCGTACAAAAGCTGAATTTGAGTGAACAAAATTCATTGCTGCATGCAAAAAATGTATTTCAGTGTTTGCACTTATCCATATACACACACACAATAGCACCCCCTCTCGCTCAGTTTTTTCATTTGCGCTTGCTCGCAATGTGTTGCTTGCGCTCGCAACATTCTCTTTTAAAATAAAATAATTAAAGATATTATCCGCAAATTGGGGTTTAATTAGGGTTTAGCTGGATTTAGCTACATTTCGGACTGTTTCTGGAATGCAGCAGCTAGCGAGCTGATTGGAGACCGTAAGAGCCAATCAGAATTTTTGAAACCAAGTCTGTGATTGGTTGGTTTTGTGGCACACTTATAACGGTGTACAGAGAGTTGAGCGCTTGCAGCAGAGAATGTTGTGAGCGCAAGCAACACATTGCGAGCAAGCGCAAATGAAAAAAACTGAGCGAGAGGGGGTGCTATTGTGTGTGTGTATATGGATAAGTGCAAACACTGAAATACATTTTTTGCACGCAGCAATGAATTTTGTTCACTCAAATTCAGCTTTTGTACGCTCAAAATAAATTTCCCCTCAAAATGCAACACTTGCACTTGCAATCTTTTTTTACGTGCGCTCAGAATAGTGGCACTGAAATAACGCCATACGTGGCAAACGCGGACGCAGTATTGCATGATTGACTAAGAATGTTCGAATGCTTCAGTGACACCACTGGACAGCAGAGTATAGAAAGTCGGTGTTGGTTCAAGCAGATAACAGTAAGTTCGGTTGGTTTTTGGAACGTTGGTTTGGTGGGGCGTACTTTCCAGGACTAACATCGTCGACTGACTTCGACAGCTCCGGAACCGTAAGTAATTTAGAACGTATCGGCATTTGCTTGGTACGTTGAAATCTATCTTTGGGCAGTTCAGTTTTGGGATCCGTCCTTCTGACATCTATTGGCAAACTGAGTAATGACGGCTGGGTATTAGCAACGGTCATTGTTTAAATTTTAGTCGATCTCAGATCTAAAATGACCACGCCAACATAATTATTACTCCAACTCTGATTAGAATCGTAAAATCGTTTGTTTTGAAAATTTGTTTGCTGGAAAAAATCAAATGAGGTGCGCTGAAGAGCTGACTGAGTTCACGTCTCGCAGCCCCGTTTAAACAGGAAGCTCTTCATTACATCGGCCGAAGAGGTCTATTTTAAGCACAAATCAGTGCCATGATAACAAAATCATTTCAAGGACTTAAAAAACCAAATAATTCTTTGCAGAGAGAGTATGGATTTCACAAATGTAGAATTTGTAGCCCAATTCGATCGGGCTGCCAGTCGTTTGTACTGCAATAAATGTAGTAACAAAATTAACACTCATTGTGTATAACTAAAAAAAACAACAAAATGAATACTCAATGGTGTTTAGAGTCTGTCCTGTAATTTTATTGTCTTTAAATCATAATACTGCATATATTGCTGTATTTCTGAATATGTTTATAATTTTATTACAATTAGTTCATAACATACATTAGAATGGTGTTCACTTTGCAAAAGTGTAAAATAAAACAAAATCTCTTTTTTGGACAGCACAGTGATCGATGTTGTGTCACAGATTCTAGGTTTGATTCATTATTACTCTTAGTGTGCATATTCTCTCCATGTGCAATGCCTCTGGGTAGCTGGGTTTCCAACCTTATTACACCGATTTGCATTAAAGTTTATTTATAGTATTAATGTACTGTAGGTGTAACATAGTCAGGCTTAAAATGGAGAAATGTCTTATCCACAACTGTTTCTAGTTTTGTGTCCATTGCCGCAGGAATAGACTGCATCTGTCAATTAATTTGTCATGAAGAATCTGGGTATTGACAAAAGATGAATTGAAAACAATTTTATGTTTTCCTCCAGTTTTACAGTTTTTTGATATTTGCTGTTTTTGTTTCAATTATTCTACCTAAAGAGTGGCAGAGCAGCACTGTTACAGCATAGATCAAGTATCCTAGATTGTAACTCTGCATTCAGTTGCTGCCCATGTGGAGTCTGCTTATTCTTCCTTTGTCTGTGTGGGTTTTACTCTATGTACTCAGTTTTCTTCCCACAATCCCTCAAAAAATGTGAATTAGGTTTATTGGGGATTGAGGGTATGTATTTGTGAGGAAAAGCTTTATGAAGGATCGAAGTCCTACCTAAGGCTGTTTCCTGCCTTGCACCTGATACTGTCTGGATGGGCTCCTCAGGTAACTGTGACTCTGAATTGGACTGTGCAGTTGTGCTATAACTATGCTAAAGAGAATGCAAAGTAAAACTAGCAATATGTTTGTCATTATAGATGACATACGTACTCCAAGTACTATTTTCTTCACTGCTGGACTTGACATCCACTGTGACTGCAGGAAAAACTCCAATAGTAACTGTGAACACAAAACACACTGAAAGGGCCATTACCCAGATCTGTGAAAAAAAGAAAAAAAAAAACAGACAGCATTAGCTAATTGCATTTTAACACTTAGAGAACCAAGAATATCATCCATCCATCCATCAGCCAACCTGCTTTATCCTAACTACAGGGTCACGGGGGTCTGCTGGAGCCAATCCCAACCAACACAGGGCGCAAAGCAGGAAACAAACCCCGGGCAGGGCGCCACACACATACACCCACACACCAAGCACACACTAGGGAAAATTTAGAATCGCCAATGCACCTAACCTGCATGTCTTTGGACTGTGGGAGGAAACCGGAGCACCCGGAGGAAACCCACGCAGACACGGGGAGAACATGCAAACTGTCACACCCAAAGCAAACCTTAACACCTTTAATTCTGCCACCTCCAGCTGTCTCCTGTTTTTTTTTTGGTCTGTGCAACTGTCTCCAACCCATATAACATAGCTGGTCTCACTACTGTCCTGTAGACCTTCCCTTTCACTCTTGCTGGTACCCGTCAGTCACAAATCACTCCTGATGCTCTTCTCTACCCATTTCACCCTGCCTGCACACTCTTCTTCACCTCTCTTCCATACTCCCCATTACTCTATACTGTTGATCGCAAGTATTCAAACTCATCCACCTTCGCCAATTCTACTCCCTGCATTCTCACCACTCCTCTGACCTTCCCCTCATTCACACACATGTATTCTATCTTGTTCCTATTGATCTTTATTCGTCTCCTCTCTACAGCATATCTCCACCTCCCTTGGGTCTCCTCAACCTGCTCCCTACTCTCGCTACAGATTACAATTTCATCTGCAAACATCCTGTCTAATCTCGTCTGTCAACCTGTCTGTCACCATTGCAAATAAGAAAGGGCTTGGAACTGATCCTTGATGTAATCCCACCTCCATCTTGAATGAATCCACAGACCTCACCACTGTCACACTTCCCTCGTACATATCCTGTACCACTCTTACATACTTCTCTGCCATTCCCGACTTCCCTATACAATACCACAGATCCTCTCCTGTTATCCTGTCATATGCTTTCTCTAAATCCATAAAGATACAATGTATCTACTTTTGTCCTTCTTTATACTTCTCCATCAATACCCTCAGAACAAACATCGCATCTATGGTGCTCTTTCCTGCCATGAAACCATACTGCTACTCACTAATCATCACCTCACTTCCTAACCTTGCTTCAACTAATCTTTCCCATAATGTCATGCTGAGCCTCATCAGTTTTATCCCCCTGTAATTACTACAGCTCTGCACATCCCCCTTATTCTTAAAAATCGGTACCAGTACACTTCTGCTCCACTCCTAAGGCATCTTCTCACTTTCCAAGATTGCATTAAACAATCTGGTTAAAAATTCCACTGTCGTCTCTCCTAAACACATCCATGCTTCCACAGGTATGTCATTTGGACAAACGCCCTTTCCATTCTTCATTCTCTTCATAGCTTTCCTTACTTCCTCCTTGCTAATCCGTTGCACTTCCTGATTCACAATCTCCACATCATCCAACCTTCTCTCTCATTCTCTTCATTCACCAGCCTCTCAAAGTACTCTGTGGGCAAGATATTTTTTTAAATTTATAGAAAGAGCTCAACATTAAATCAAAATTTCATGTGGCATACCCATATATATCATATTTGTCAAGGAATAACTGTGACTTGAAGAATATTGAAGTTATCCTTTAATAAAAGTAGTGAAATGTGTACATAAGTATACGCTTCTTTATTGCAAAGAGGCTGAAAAGCTACTGAAAGAATGAATAGGACAATTGTGGGTGAGATGGGCTCAGACAGTAAACTTGTGAAAACAGTATACCTTGGGACATTTAAGAGTTAATGGTAGGCAGTGTGGTGTAGTGGTAAAGGTTTAGGACTTCAAACCTTGAGACAGTATGTTTAAATCCTGATATTGACACTGTGTGACTATGAGCCAGCATTTCACCTGCTTGTGCTCCAATTGGAAAAATAAAAAAAATGAAAAAGAAATGTAAGCAAGTGTATCTCAAATGTTGTAAGTTGCCTTGGGTAAAGGTGTCAACCAAACAAACAAATGTAACTTAAAAATACAATGAAAATTTGTGGCAACTTTTCTACCAACATACAGTAGATGACATTTGGGCTTCATTTTCACTGAAAACTTAACTTAAAAAATGTGTTATAAAATAAATACTGTTTTTGTTAAGAGTGTAAAATTCACCACCTTGTTGACTGATAAAATTCACCAAAGTGTTTTTAATGCAAATATGCTATGCTTGCCAATGACCTTTTTCACTGGAAATTCACCATGTGGCTGGTTTAGACAAACTTTTTTGCCAGTACCTCGATGCTTTGTGAGGCCAGTGTAACACGACTGAGCTGTATAAGCCAAGCACAGAACTTTTACACATGCATACTATAAGATCGCTGCCCGATCTGTTTCATGCATGCCTGATGTCATGACCCGATCCAGCTGCACCCCAAATGCATTAAAAAAAAAACAAAAAACTTGTAGCATTTTCAATTAAGGGGTACATTAACTGCCCATAATGAGTATATTATGAGTACTGCTACTGGATATATAATGCAGACCCTGTATGCTCACTCAGTCACTTGTGCAACATCCCATGAATAATTACATGTGCATAATTAGCCATATGCAACAGCTATGAGTCAAATTAAGCCTTAAAGGAGCCCTCACGCTCCGCTCCCTCTCTCTCTCCGAGTCACAAAATACATGAGACACTAGTAATGAAAGATTTATTACTATTTTGATGTAAGGAAAAAGTACTTCACAGACAAAAAAAGACTTTCCAGCTTAGCCTGGAGCTGCGACTTCAAACAATGGAATGAGCCAGTCCCATACTGCCATTTTGTTGCACAGCTAATGTCTATTTCAAACTGGAACTCTGTGAACACAATGATATATATATATATTTTACTTACTGATAGTTTGTTGCCCATTTGTAGTAGCGTGTTTGCGATTATCATCCCATATGTGTCTATTTTTGTTTGAGGTAGAGTGATGTAGTGGTTAGCACGTCTGCATTACAGCTCAGACAACATTTCTGGCCACAACAATTGGTCCAGATAGTTGGGAGATTTTTCCTTAGTCCTTTGGGACACTTAAAATACCATTGCACCATTGTAATCGGCTCAAAACTAGTTTAATTTCACCTTCCCTATTGACTTCAATAGATTCTGCAGAGTTCGGCGAAGTTCATGGTGCAAGCCACAAAATTCTGAAATTAACTACTGCAAGAAATCTGAGGATAACTGCTCTTACATTTTTAATTAATGCAATGATTTTTTTTCAATGTTAATAACAGAATTAAATATTATTATATTCCACTAGTAATGATTCATATTTTCTCTGGAGTAGGGTGTGATTCTTACCTTTTTAAAAATTGCAAATACTGAAACAGTTGGTGTGATGTGTTCTTCTGGCATGTTTTTCTCAATCCCATTGGTACTGTCTAAAAATACAAAAAATACAATCTATAAAGAAGAAAATATAACTGTCTGTATTCAGTCAGATTCCGGCTAAATTTGGCTGGGGCTAATTGACCATTTGTCTAATCTTTGGTTAAACCTGAATAGCCCTAGGTGAAAAACCATGTCCGGAAACATATTAGATTAATTTATTAATTTATTGTGTAAACATTTTGATAACACGTTAGGTCTCTTTATGTCCTTCACACTTATTGATGATTAATGATATTTAAGGACGGAAGAAAAATATTTATAATAGCCACTAATGAGTAACTGAGCACATGTGCAAGGTGCTTGATAGCAAAAGGCCTGCTAAGTAACGCAGAATGATGCCAAGCAAAGCAAACAACAATTTCTAATGTGTTTTAGATTTATGCTCACCATTCTTTAGTAGATCCAGCCTGTTGTTCGCTTCACTATTGGCACCTGAGGGACTGCTGTCTTTATTTGCATAATACTGAAAAAATTCCTACAATAATTACAGAAATGCCCTGGTTAAAAAAACAGATATTAACAAAATGTTTTAATCAAAATACCATAACATATCATACCAAGCATTGGTGGATACACAGAAAGCGCTTAACATAAGCAGTACCTAAAAACTCTGACAGGCTATGAGGTTACAAAACACTTTAGAGCGCCTGGGCTGTGGCTGTTACCTCATGAATTCTTCTTCTGTTGTTTTTCATCCTGCGATCCTTTAGCTCTCATTAATCCCTCTTCATGCCTATTAACTTTGCTCATGCACACAGGTTAATCAATACTGTTGTTTATGCTTGTTTCTCGCATTCAGTCAGTTTTGATCAAGAGTTTCCAGACTAAATAATTGGATGCCTAGCTGGAATATTTTTCTTGTTTCTTCATAGAAGAAAATGCTTGGGTGGGATACCTTATGGGCAGAAGGGTAACACATTTATAACTGACGCTCCTTCACAGCACCGTGAGTTCTGGGTTCTACTGTGTGGCGCTATCTGTGCCTGTGTCTTTCTGGATTACTGCTATTTCCCTTCCATATCCAAAAACTGTGCAGGTTGTGTTAACTGGTGACTCTGTACGATTGTGAGTGTGGATGTGAAAAGGGAAAGAAATGAACAAGCACACTGTTTAGAGTTGATCCCACCTTGCACCAGCACTGTTGAGAAAGACTTTAGATCAATGATTCTCAACACCGGGCGCATGCCCCATTGTGGGGGCAATTTGATTTTTTAGAGGGGCAATTTGAGAATTTAGGTACGTTAAACAATTTATAAAATGAAAAAACAGAAATTCACTGTTAAAAATGCTAGAAAAAAGTAAACAAGTAAATTTTATTTTTTACAGAGACATTTATATAAAAATAGAAGGGATGGTGAAGAACCCTTTAATTTATGATTTTACAACCGGCTTGGGTTTTTCTACTTAGAAATCGTTTTTGCCATTAAAATAATATGAATTGTAACAATAATTATAAAATTTTGCAATATAAAAAAAATATAAAATGATCAAAATATTACAGAAAAAGCTGTCATTAAAGTTATTTTATATTTATGAATATCAAATTTCTTATTATATGTTTTCAAAACTGTATTTGCTGTATTTTCATATTACATTATTTTTTTAACAATTTCTTAGTGATTTCTTTGTCAGTACCTCAACTATCTTTCCCTCTTTAGTTTCCATGTTCTTTGGACGCTTGTTTAGACCAAATTAATGACATTATGGGCTTCCTCCACGGGAGTAGCAGTTCACTTTTTGAATAGGTAATAATAAGAATAAGGTACAGTGATCCCTCACTATATCGGGTTTCGACTTTCGCGGCTTCACTCCATCGCGGATTTTAAATGTAAGCACATCTAAATATATATCACGGATTTTTCGTTGGTTCACGGATTTCTGCGGACAATGGGTCTTTTAATTTATGGTACACGCTTCCTCAGTTGGTTTGCCCAGTTGATTTCATACAAGGGACGCTATTGGCAGATGGCTGAGAAGCTAACTAATCAGAGCATGCATTACGTATTAAATGAAACTCCTCAATGATATACGATGTGCTTCCCGCGCGGTGCTTGATTGTTTGCTTTTATCTGTCTCTCTCACTCTCTCTGCCTGACAGAGGGGGTGTGAGCAGAGGGGCTGTTTGCCTAGAAGATACGGACGCTCCTCTAAAAAATGCCGCTTTATCGCGGTGCTTCTGCATACTTAAAAGCACATACTGATTTTTTGATTGTTTGCTTTTCTCTCTCTCTCTCTCTGACATTCTCTGCTTCTGACACACATTCTTTGAACAGGAGGATATTTTGGCATTCTTTTAATTGTGAGAAAGAACTGTCATCTCTGTCTTGTCATGGAGCACAGTTTAAACTTTTGACTAAAGGGTGTTATTTCATGTCTAGAGGGCTCTAATAATGTTAACAGTGTGGGAGAGTTTATAAGGGCTTAAAATATATAAAACTAACCATACAAACATATGGTTTCTACTTCGCGGATTTTTTCAGAACGCAACCCCCGCGATCGAGGAGGGATTACTGTATATGTTACAGTGGGGGACATCATGATTTTAGAGAGGCCTAGGTGGGACATGGCCAAAAAAAGGTTGGGAACCACTGCTTTAGATACTTCATGTTAGAAGTGAAGAAATCTTATATTGGACTGATGTTCTTAGACTAACCCTTATAACTACTTTCTACAGCCCTACAACTTCTTAATACAATTTAATTAAAGTCATATGATGGAAAGCCCTCTTCCCAATTAATTTTGAAAAAGAGAATGCCTAAAGGAAACTAATAAGACAATCTGAAGTTTTTATCCACCCCCAATGAATGAACAGCTACTAAATTATTCATGTGGGCTTAAAGGACGTGGAGCATTATTTAGTCACCCAGCTTCCAAGTCTCCTTTCTTTAGGTCTATGAAAAACTATGCAGTAAGTAGTAACTGCCTTTCCAGAAGTCAAGAAAAGTAAAGCAGGCACCTGTGCAGTAAACCTGAGGTTCAACTAATGGTGAAACATCAGGGCTTTCGGTAAAGATATCCACATTTGGTGCTGTGATAGAGATTAGTACAGTTGTAATATTCATTTTGTTTTTTTGATGATTCGTTGTAAATATATGAATAGAAAATTTTATGTTAATGTATTATGTGTTGGTGGCTCAACCATGCAGTAGTTATCAGTGAATGTGCAATTAGATACAGTGAAGCTCCCATTAGAATCCTGCGAATGCACCTTAGAAAGTGCCTTTCTGGAGGAACTTACAATATTTGTCATTGGTATTTATTTGTAAACTAAAAATGCTTCGCACACTTTCATTGGTCTGGGACAGAACTAAAACAATAATAAAGTTATTTATACTGTAAATTAACAAAATTCCATCAATCTCTCTATTATTATACTCATTTAATCTTGTCCAGGGCCACAAAGGACAAGACAAAGGACTCTCTCTGGACTGGGCAATCAATCAATTAACAACATTCACAAACATTTCATTGTAGTGAAATATAATGACAATAACATTAAATAATCATCTCATACCCACTTAACCCAATTCTGGGTCACATGGGGCACATTCTGCAGAAAAAGGCCAGTCTACCCACACTCACTTTTAAAAAAGGGTCAATTTGAAATTGCCTATTAATCTAACATGCATATCAAAGGGATATATAAATAAAGGGACAGATATGAGCATAAAATGCAAACCCCACATGAGTAATCAGGGCTTTGGAATCATACTCAATGCTGAATCCATTAGGAATCAGTGCTACTGTACTGACATTTGTTTTTATACATAAATATTTTTTTCATTCAGGCCATATCATACTTTACATTATATACGATAGAATGTTAGTGATATTCAAGATGTTTTTAAGACATTTCAATTAACTACACCTCAAGGTTAAAATGCCCAAAGTAAAACTTAGGAAACTGTGGTAATATTCTGAAGGCTACAAAACAAGTAAATCTAGCAGGTGTGACGGACAGCCGGGTCCCATGCCCGGACGGGACGCCTCTGATGCATACGTCCCGGGGGAGCCATCATGGACTTTGCAATACCTCCCCCGGGGCGCTTGGGGGCAGTCTCCCTGGCAGTGGATTCCTCCTCAATCTCCCCTGTGGCTCCATGGGACATGGAGTCCACTACAGCAGCCCGGTTGGGAGATGGGGTGGCCGCTAGGGGGTGCTGCAGAGATCCAGCCACCACACTGGACGGTTTATCAGCCCCACCCGGAGGTGCAATTAAGACCAGCTGGTCAGGCACCTGGATCACTTCCGGGTGGGGCATAAAAGGGCCTGCCTCCCAGCAATCGAGGCCAGAATCGGGAGGAAGAGGACGAGGTTGCCTGGGAGGAGTGGTGGAGCAGGAAAGTGTTTGGTTTTTTGTGTTTGTGCTTTGGACTGTGTTGGGCCGGTGGGACACGGGGAAGACGTGTGCCCACGGCTGAAGAAAAAATAATAAAGCCTTTGAGTGTGAACACGTGCCTCAGTGTGGTCAGTGCCGGGTCAGGCGCTATATAGCGCCTTGTTTACACAGGCTATAACTTCTGAATTGAAAGCAAGGTTAACACTTTGATCTTGGGAGTAGGTCACGGAGACATTGTCTGTATTTTATATAGACCCGTATTGATCTTTTTCCCTTACAAGAGATAAAAAAAGAGCCTGCAAAGAGTGACTGATGAAGACATAGTGAAACTGAGAGCCTTAACTGAAGTAGGCATCAATGTATGGAATCTTCAGGCCCTTGGGGAAATCCTCGAATATATTCCTATACCCACCCTCATCTAAAAGTGCATAAAATGCCACCTCTTGGACCCTTATGAGCTAGACTTTACAAATAAGTGGGTAATTGTTTCTTAGATATACCGTAGAATGGGGGAAAAACTGGTGTAGTTATAGAAACATAACAGTTGTTACCAGAAGCAAAAATGATTCAGATTACTTTTCCTAATTGAAATATTTTCACTTTATGCTTGTACATAGGCACCATGGTGAAATTTTACCTTTTGAGTTATCTATCATATTTCAAAAGAGGAAATTGGAGAAAATTGCATCATTAACACAGCACAGTAATTTTATTTAAGATGTCATTGCTTGCTACAGGATTACCATGCTAGTGGAAGAAAGAGACTCCTTTTTACAGTTTAGGTCAATTTCACTGATCCATAGAACAATTGGATGATTTTTTTTATTGTTCATACATACTTGGCAGTGACATTCATGTCTCTGGTGACTCTTCCTATGAAGTCAGTAGACGGACAGGGAGAGCATGGGGGTCATGAGGTCACTGGAAAGGGGTGTGTGGCGCACCCGATATCTATGCAAAAGGACGAAGGTCCAAGTCTTTAGAATCCTGGCGTTTCCTGTCTTGCTGTATAGTTGTGTCTCTCTGGAATATCCTTGGGTATCGTTGGTTTGACTTTGTGTCGAATAAGTGGTTGCTCATGGTGTCCCAAATAAGACACATTAGCTGCATTGTAAGGGAGCGTCAGTTATGGCACTACAGCCATGTGGCGCAATTCCCCGAGAGTGATCCAGCTCGTAGGATCCTCATTGTTGGGGACCCGAGTGGCTGGACCAGACCAAGAGGTTGCCCACGTAACACCTGGCCGAGGCAGATAGAGGGTAATTTCCAGAGGGTGGGAATGGATAGCGTGTATGCCTGGGGGGTTGCCAACTGGGATTCCAAACTGTTTCGTCATGTGGTGGGTGCGGCAACACACTGTAACAATGCAGAGCTCCACAACTTGACTTGACTTGACTTCATATAAGTGCTAATAATCAGGGTATTCAATGTTCTACTTTTGAGTACCCAACACAGTTCAGTTTCTATAACTGCTAATGCATTGGATACATTTCTGTCATTTTTGCCTCAACAGATACAGAATAATATTTCATTCTTACCATTTTGGGAAGGGCGACATAAGAAAAAATGGCAATAATGATCACCACGCACGCTGTGATGAAATATCCAAAGGCGCTGTCCTGTAATTCAGATCCACCTGAAAGAAGAGAAGTTTGGAGATTTTCAGTGATGGGTAATAACTTTTCAGTGTTACGATTCGGTTTGCATTAAGTACCTTGTACTGAGTCTCATTCTGTCACTTATTCAAAAGAATTTTACCAAAAACTACTTAAAATCATACAAAGCACATGTTTTAACTTTCAGTTACACTGATTATCAAAGTGATGAGCCTCTGGCTCCCTTTAAGTAAAAATGACATGGGGTTACTCTAAATGTTAAATACAGCCTTAATCGAAGCATTCTTTTTAATTTATGTCAGAAAGAAATTAAATATCCATGTTGTGGAGTGACCGTGGTGAATATGGCAGCCTCACATCTCTGGACACCTGGGGCCTCATGTATAAACAGTGTGTACGCACAAAAATGTTACATACACCCGTTTCCACGCTCAAATCGCAATGTATAAAACCTGGTGTAAAGCCACGCACATTTTCACGCCGGCTAAATACTTGCCGTATGCAAGTTCTTTGCTCGGTTTTGCAAACTGGCAGCACCCAGCGTCAAAGCAGTGCTTTTGTTCCAGTGTGGTTTACATTTCTTTTTCGGATCCACATCCCTGACGCGGCTTTATCATATACACTGAAATTAACTGCATATTGTTTATTAGTTTAAGGCATCTGATTGTAATTAACCTGTAACAATATAATGGTCCACGGAATGGCCAAACTATTCAAAATACAATAGGTGCTTCAACGTTGTTACGCTCACTGCACCTTCTTCTTCT
Source organism: Polypterus senegalus (assembly GCF_016835505.1). NCBI lineage: Eukaryota > Metazoa > Chordata > Cladistia > Polypteriformes > Polypteridae > Polypterus > Polypterus senegalus. Next base: position 21,538,741 of record NC_053169.1, on the reverse strand, counting down.
TCTTCTTCTTTCAGCTGCTCCCGTTACGGGTTGCCACAGAGGATCATCTTTTTCCATATTACTCTCACTGCACCACTCGGAGTATTTACAGAATATTATTGTATCTGAGTGTGGAATCACAGCTCTACAGCAGCTGATCGGAAAGAGAATTATCGGTATACAGCATCGAGCACACGCTGCATCAGCCATGCTGCCTATTTGAACTGCTCCCATACAGATAACGCTTCAGAGCCTTTCCTGTACTGACCTCATGGTTCAGAAACAGTTTCATCCCAAGAACTGTAAACGCAATCACTCAGTCCATCAAGTGCTCCTTGTAGAACTGTTTGTACTTATAAGTACAATTACCTCATTGTAAACTTGTGAAACAGTTATAATATTGCACAACCTGAGCCACTTTAGTGCATATTCACATTTGATGATGATGATACTGGCAGCAGGCGCTTGCACGTGCGTTACTCTTCACGCTGATTCAACACAGATTTATGCATCTGGATTTTTTTGTGCATACGAACATTTCCACTTTCGTCCGTACATCATGTTTTAGTGTGAATTCTACGCACGCCGTTATGCATGAGGCCCCTGGTCACTGTCAGTATAAATGTGGCTGTTTCTCCCAGTGTCTTTGTGGGCGTTCTTGGCCATGTCTCAAAGATGTGGCCTAGGTTACATCTGTACAACTGTAAGTTGACATTATCTGTGTGCCCTCAACAACTTGCTTAGGTTTGGTTTCTGTCATGCATCCATTGCTTCAGTGACAGTCACCAACCATCTGTTTATTAAGAGTTAGTGGATGGAGGATTTAGACAACATCTAAATCACACCATGGCTCCTCCACTTCTAACCTCAGCAGTTCTAGCAAGTCCTTATGATAGGAACAGAAAAAGCTGCTAAGTCAATAAACTACATTGAGAAATCAGAAACTATATTTCATTAATACTCAGTATGAAAGTCACATTAAATTTAGAGGAAAAAAACAAAGGATTTTTGTTTTGAAACAGCATTTCTAAATCGAATAAGCTATATTAAAAATGTAGGGTTGCAAAATCTAATAAGCTGTTAAAAATTTAATCTGTTCTTCCTATTTCTGTTTATAATAGAAGCAGCCTTAGGTAAAATATGTTTAATTGTAACAGGGTGAACCTCACAATAATTGTAAGCAGATCTCCTGCAAAGCAGCCAAGTTCCGTTAGAATGTGGCAATAGTGCATTCCGAAGTGTTTTTGTAAGTGCCTGACACTTCGGGTCTCTGTCTGGGGACCATGGCTATTATGTTTGTGAGGAAAAGGATGCACTTCAGTCAGGGGTTATTCAGTTGCAGTGTGTTTCACATAAATTCATGCACACAGCAAAGCAGCACGAAGGTGTATTGATTAGCATTTCTGCCTTTCATTTCCAGACTCCTAACTTCCAAATCCAACATAGACTTTGCATGTCCTTTCCATGTCTGCATGCGTTTTCCTATTACACCCCAAAACATGACGGTGATCCAGTCCTAACAATTTATTTTTAAGAAGTCTTTGTTTAATTAACAGTATACTAGGAATAATAAACTCCTCAATAATACCCAGTGTGCTTTGAAAAATGAGGCTGTTTAAGAAAAACATGCTTCACTGTTCAGTGTCTGACAATTTTATTTTCAGTCTGACATTTTATAGGATTAAATAATGATTTTATTCTAAAGTATCAGTCAGGTTTAAGAGTGAATCATAGCACTGAACCTGCATTATTATTGTAATAAATCACTTAAGACTGGATGGTGATGAAAGTAAAGGTAATTAATTCCTGTTGATCTGAGTGCTGCTTTTGACGCCACTTTTAACCACTGTGGCCCCCGGCCGGGACGCCCAGGAGGACGTGAGGAGGGCTTGTGCCTCCTCCAGACCGCGAGGGGGTGTCCGTCCTGGTTCTATTGGGAGCCACGGGTCGAGGGCATGGAAGCCCTACCCTGTAGGGGCCCGTGGTTACCGCCAGGCGGCGCCCCGATGCCGGTTCATCCTGTGGCCTCGGCCGGGATGGAGCCCGCCGGGCGCTTAGAGGACGGGAGGAGGGCTTGTGCCTCCTCCAGACCGAGTGGGGCGTCCGTCCTGGTTAGACAGGGGGCCTCGGGTACAGGGCTTGGAAGCCCAGCCCTGTAGGGACCCGTGGCCCCCGCCAGGCGGCGCCCCGTGCCTGGTTTATTCCGGGAGCCCGGCACTTCCGCCACACCAGGAAGTGCCGGGGAAGACAACTGGGGAGACACGGACGGCTTCCGGGTGCGCAGCCGGCACTTCCGCCACACAGGGGTGTGGCCACCGTTAAGGGCCGGGAAGCAGCTGGAGCCCATCCGGCTCCCCATAAAAGGGGCCGCCTCCCTCCAGTCATTTGGTGGAAGTCGGGAGGCAGTAAGACGGAGCTGGAGAGAGGACAGGAGGCGGCCAGAGCAAAGGCACAGAGACTGTGGGCCCTGGACTTTTGGGGGATTCAGTGCGAGAGGCACTGGGGTTCGTGAGTGCACGTGACTTTTATATAATTGTAAATAGTGTAAATAAAGTGTGTTGGGTGAAAATATGTCGTCCGTCTGTCTGTGCTGGGGCCAGCGTTCACACCACACATAATTGGCTTCCAGTATCTTTAACGATTAATTTTAAAACATTCATTTGTATACAAGACTGTTACCAATTATGCACCCTTACATATTTCAGAATAGTTGTGTTTACATGCCCCAAATCTTTTATTTTGTTCTTCAAACGCCGACCTTCTCAATATACCCAGAATTATGCCTAAAATGTCTGGAGAGACACATTTTTGGCTTTATGCAGCAAAAAACTAAAATACTAACTAAAATAATATTGTAACACTAGAAAAACACTGGTATGACGAGATTGTGATGAGAACCAGCAGCTCCTCTAAATCAGAGATCATAGTTCTCTCTCCCAGAAATGAGTCACAGGCTAAGCAACTGACCTACATGGAGGATTTTACATACATTGGACTCTTGTTCAAACCTGCAGCAGTTATACTGGACCATGATACTGAAGACAAAACTATATCTTTGGGTGAAGCTTTCAATTTACTGGTTAGTCAATTGGCCCATTCGTCCCAATAGTCACTAACACTGGGTAGAGAGCAAAAAATTAGACTTCAAATACAAGTTGCTAAAATGGGGCTATTTTGCAGATTTGCTTGACAAATGGAGACCTGTTTTTGAATGTGGAAGTAAACTGGAGTCCCCAGTGAAACTTAGCAACCGCACTGGGTAAGGGTACATACTATGTATTTTATGCCAGGCCTATGATTTGATCTCAAGATTCTGAAGGTATAAGTTAACAGCATTACCACAGTGACACCATTACATTCAAGCATCCTCCTACACTTTATTTATTATCTGACATTGCAGCTTCATTTAGGGATGACAACACTTAATACTGTATATTATACTAATGCCCATCACTGCACATGATGTTACCTGGATAGACCAACAAATTATAAGGGTAAGTCAAACAGTATCTGCAATATATTTATACAATGAATGCAGAAAGAATATACAGATAACTTGAGCCTAATTTTTGACAGTCTATTCAGTTATTACCACATTTAATGAAACGGTCACACACACATCTGTTTACCAGAGACAGGTCACACGCGCGCTCAGTACTGTAGGCAGCAGTAAACACAGACGGATGACCTCAATGTTTATTTATCTGGGACATTCACATGGCCATTCTTGAACCTTTCCAATAGACACTTTGCTGAAGAAAAAGGTGGTTATCATATTGTGCTGAACGTCAATGATGGATCTGCGCTCCACAAAAACGTATTTGTCATTGGTGTACATGTTATGGGAATCAGCCATGTTAGCATCAGTATACCAGGTGCACAATAAAGCAGACCAATCTGGATCTACACTGCAGGAAATTGAACATACAACTTCACATGTGTATTTGCAACTACCACTTCAATATAAAAGAAGAGAAAACTTTATTGCAGATACTTTTTGACTTGCTCTTGTAATTAGATATTATACTGTTTACTCCATTATCATTTAGCTGTCTCAGAAATTCCACCTAATCTATATTTCATTTTCAGATAAAAGTCAGTAAGATGTACTATGAAGAATTAGAGTTCTGCAGTCCCTTAACTTCTCCTTTATATTTTTAAAATTTTTTAATAGAAGCAGCAACATTCCAATAAAGATACACAGGTAAGACATCCACACTCAACCTACAGGACACTTCATTATAAAAACAAATTATGATGTGTGCTTTTTATTCTAGATCCAGAATTAACTGAAGCATGAAATAAACAACTCAAAGGCGTAAGTACAATTATGATAGCCAACTAACATACCAGTGGTGCCTCACTGGTAGGCCTAACAAAATGAGCAATGTAGCAATCAGTGGGATCTAAAAGCATATTTTAGCCTGCACACACTATAATTTCAGATTAAAACCTGCAATACTTACTGCATATTTGGTAAAGATTTGTATTTACTTATTGTATATTTTTAGTTTACTGCTAAGGTATACTTAATGGATTTTGGAAAAACTGAAAAAGGAGAAAGAACAAAACAAAACTCTCTTTGTGCGCTCCACTCTTAATCCTATGCAAGTAATTTCTCATATAACAAGATTTCCTGCATTTCTCAAAGCCAGTCCACTAACAGTTCAGAAGTGATGCACTGTCTTCTTCTGGCCTGGCATCAGGAATGGGACTGTATTTTAATCAACAGCTATTTTATTTCACAAGTTTTTACTTATCAATATCTTGTATCTATCCATGAACTGAAGAGGGTTCATTCAGTTTCAGGATTAAGCAGAGTCTACCTCAGCAGCATAAGGCCTGGAACCAAAAATGGGTGAAAAACCAGACCAGCACAAGGCACATAAAAATAAGTGCATACTAACACAAACACTTGAGGACCGACAAGAATCATGGAAGTAGCTTCAGATAAACCCACACTCACAGTGAGTGAGCTATTGTTGAGACTGTGTGTTTGTTTCGTAAATTTTGTAATTTTCTTCTTTATCTCTGTTTATGTTAATGGTATTACCTGTAATTATGTCCTGGTCCTTTTTTTAAAAGTCTCTCAATTAGGGCTAAAGTGTTTTTTTCGGAGACATTAGTTACTCCTTGATCTGGTTCTTTTGGTCTTTTGACCATTTTCTTTGTGATATTTTGGTTGTCTGGTTTAGATTGTTGATCAGCTGATTTAAGATTGATCTTTTAACTATTTTAAAAATTTTAAGAGTTTGCCATCTTTTTGAGATCTTGTTGAATTTTTAAAATTTCATTTAATATATATTTTTTAATTTGGCCCAGGGATCTGGTAGGTGCCCCTTACCCTTCTGAGGTTTACATCATAGGCCTTTTTGGAGTGAGTCAACCTTAGGCCTTTTTTGAAGTATTTAGTATTTATTTATTTAGTTTTTAAAGTTTTAGTTCTATATCAGAACTGCTTTGAACCCAACAAGCTAACCTTTGGTTGACCATACTCATCAACCTTCAAATTTATAGTTAACTAGCAAAATACCCGTGCTTCGCAGCGGAGAAGTAGTGTGTTAAAGAAGTAATGAAAAAGAAAAGGAAACAATTTGCTTGGAATGCAAAGTGTGATTAAATGCGTTATTTTTTAACGCGTTATGGAGCACATGCATCGAAGCTTCTCAGCTGTCCTTGTGCTAAGAAATGGAAACATTTTAAAAATAACGTAACATGATTGTCAATGTAACCTTTTGTAAGTAGTGCCTGGAGGATTCAGAGTGTGGAGAAACTCTAGAGACAGCGTGTGTATTAACTTGTGGATTTTTCTGTGAGTATTTGGTGGCAGTGTGACTAAGTTGCTTCCGCAAGACCGCGTTAGCAGCGGAGCTCAGCTCAGAGCGAAATGAGGTGAATGGGAGGGGAGATGATGACGCGACTCTCCCACCCGCCTCAACTGTCAATCCCCCACAAACACAGTCTCTCAGAATTTGCATAAGCACACCCCTTCACCAGCAATTTTAACTTAGTTACAAAGTGATCAAAACTCTCGTTTATACCCTGCGTCCTCTCATTAAACTTGTATCCCGCATTAGTCGTGGGCATGACAAACGCCAGCAGCAGCCTGTCTATAAACTTAATTTAAACTTTAGGTTTACACCGTGCTTTGTTTCCGAAGTAGCTGCAGTCATGAATGCTTGTATGCGTCACTGTGCATGACAAACGGCAATGGGAGCGTGTCTATAAACTTAATTTA